>NC_090444.1:289565494-290899937 GCF_031143425.1 Pleurodeles waltl | reverse complement strand
TCGCGGACCTTCTGTGGCTCCTTCCAGCTGCGAGGCCTGCCCGTCCTGTCCCCTGGCCCCTTGGCTTTTCTGGAACACCCTCGCCTGCGCATGTTTACCAGGCAGACACAGAGGCATACGACCACCTGAGTACATTCCTCACAGGACCTCGATGCCCCATCACCAACATCCCGCCTCAGCCGTGCTGCCCATATCTGGAATTTTCACAGTCCACAGCGGGGTAGTGTAGGATGAGGGCCCCTCTTTTGAGGACCTTCTGCAGCCTTGTTGTGGGGCCAGCATGTCCTGCTACTCGGCCAGTTTCACCCCATCCTTCCCCGGTACAGTCCCCTTACCAAGCACCTACTGCAAGGGTAGACCTGGCGCAAACTGTGTAGACGCTGCTTGGCTGAGCTTCAGAGATTTATTGGATCAGGAAGGTCGTCAGCTTCCCATTCTCTGGCATACCACTCTTCAGAAGAGCTGGCTGAGCTTTTCTACTCCTGTGACCCCACCCCCCAAGCCTAATTAGTGAACCCAGTGAAAGGAATTCCCTTGCTGAAGGTCCACAACAGGTCAACAACAATGAAGTTAATTTGGGAGCCTACCTCTACGTCTGTGCTTGGCAAGAACAACTCAACTGACCCCTCACTTCTGCTCTTTCCATACCCCATGAGTTGCCTAGACTTGGAAAGTGTGAGCCTTCTAATTGCCCCCGCACCTGTACAGTACGACCCTCACAAGGCATACTAGCACTCCCAGTGCTCATGCGTTTTGAAGCCCCTGTCTTGTCTGCCCCGCAGCTCAAGGCTTATGTCACCATGTCCTCCCAATGCAATGCTAAAAAAATTGCTTCATTAAAAGATCTGTTCCACAGGGTGCAAGTGAAGAAACCTGACAAGGTTTGAGAGGCATCTCCATCACCACCACCCTCTAAGGGGCCATCAGTGGCTTCCACACACTCCGATGAGGACCCTGTCACAAGGACTTTCCTGGAGAACCTATTTGGAGTTTTTCGAGATTACTTTGTGACCCTGATACAAGATATAGCCACAAAGGTGAAAGATCTCAGATGTAAGATTGGCTACCTTGGCCACCACGTAAACTCCCTGGAACAGACCCATGGCTCTTGGTATGAGGAACTAGATGGACACCGCCCAGAGCTTTTGGATCTGTGAGACAAGAATCAGGGACTTTGCTATAAGTTGGAGGACCTTGAGAACAGGTCTCTGAGCTTGAATATTCAGCATCAAAGGGGACCTGTAACAAGCAGTATTTGGCAGTCTAGAGGAATTTGTTTTCTGCGTTTTTCACCATGTGGCCCTAGCACTCGCAAACCAACAGATCATCCTCAAACGTACCCATTGGGCAGGCTGCCCAGCTAGCACGCCTATTTAATCCCAAGACATTTTCACATTCCTACACTATTACAGGCAAAAAGAGACAATCATGGCTACAGTATGAGAAAAATCTTCCATAGAGTTTGAGGGACTAAAACTGTGGCTATATCAGGATCTCTCCCAAAAAACTTTACAGCGACCAAAGGCCCTTCGACCTCTGACAGATGTCCTGTGGGAGAAGGGCATCATATACAAGTGGGGGCATCCTTTCCACCTCCAGTTTATTTGGCAAAATGAACTGCAGAGCATCCGCTCCCTAAACGAAACCGGATCGCTGATAAAAATGTCCCCGTTGATTGGAGATACCCAGACCCCCCACTAAATTAAGCCACTGTTATTACAGATCTACATCGCTCTAGCTGATAGAGGAAGAAACCCTTGGTGGACGAAAGCCGCGAGAAATGGGCAGCACTCCTCAGACAATTACAGCATCACAATAGTGCAACAGAGTCAGACAGTGACCACTGACTTCCCTACCGGCTACCCTGGGCCTCCTTGTCAAAATGGCAGAGTTACTCCCAGACTTACCCTCATAGGCACTGCCTAATCATACACAGCAATCCCTGTTTTTTTTAGGATGTTCCTTATAGTGGTGGAGCGCTGCAGATATTCCAAATTGAAGGTCAAAGAGAGTTGTTGCTGACAACATGGACCCTCACGGATTGGTTCCTGTTGTTCCCAGGCGGGGCACTTTCTGGTTCAACAGCTCTTTGTTCTTTTCTCTCCCTTTGCCTCCGCAACCCTCTGACTTCCCTTTCATAGCTCTCACACCCTGTATTTGCAACCCAAGTTCAGGCCTGGTTTACCCTCCCGCACAAATATGGCCCACATCATCTCCCCATGTACACATAAGTAGATGATTATTATCCTTTGCCTTAATGTTAGGCCCCTTAACGCTCTAGTGAAGCTCCTGGCACTGTTGTCCTTTCTCAGGGATACGAACATCTGTCTCTTGCAAGAGACACTCTTGCTTAAAACTGACTGGAAACAACTTACTCTCTCAGTGGTTTGACCACCAAAATGTTTCCTCTGGGACACCATTTTCTGGGGTGAGTGACTCAGGTCCATGCTTAACTGCTAGGCAGGCTTTTGGCCTTGTGAATAGATATGAAAGGGCTTGGGTTTACACTTCCAAATACGTATGCCCCCAATGATCATCAAGAAGCCTTTTAACTGGTGTCAGCGAGACCGGATCCTCAGGGTTTGCGCCTGTTCCCAATATGTCCACCTCTTGGCAGCTCCAAACTCTACTAGCTATCATAGCACAGAGTTAAAGAATGGCCAAGCGGGGATGGGGTTTAGGTTGGGAACAGCAGGGAAGGAGACCTGTGGAAGCAAGAGTTAAGAACACAATAGCAAGGTTATTCACATTAATCTTCATGAACTTTGTTTTAATTCTTTATGCTCTAATAACATGAGGGATCAAGAACTTTTCAATAACGTGACCTTTTTATAATCATATACTCTGAACATTGAACTCTCTCAAGTTAATCCTTAGAATAGCAATTACGTCACAACAAGAGTCAATGAGTACTTTCGTTCCCAAATAATTAACTGCTATAGGATTCATGAATGATACTGTAGAATAGGCAAACTGACTAAACTTGTTTTGTCTAGAAAGATCACACTCTGTTTGATTTAAGTTTTAAGATTCAATTGCCCAGAAATTATTGCGCACCTTATTGCCAGACTGCGCATCAAGACTCAAGTACCTAGAATGATCGCGTGCTCTGCCGATCTGAACTGCAAGGGTTAATTGCCAAGAAGGAATCGCGCACACTGTTGCCGATTCAACCATCAAGATTCAAATGCCTCGAAATTATCGCGCACTCTTAAATAGACCCAAGCCCCACCCAGCCAGGCTGCAGGAAAGGTTTGAAAATGAACAATACATTACAAACAGCATTAATGACATTTCAAGATAGACACCTGCAATGCAAAAAGTTAATATGCAATATCAACACATAATGCATGAATTATTACATTGCATAAGGTTTGTGATTTTGCATTATGTTGCCTGTAGAGCGCACACTGTCCTGGTGTTGGCAACTGGATGCTGTAGCGGAGGAGACGGGGTTTGGCCATGCCAGACATAGATATTATTATAAATGGGGACTTTAATAGAGTAATGGAGGCGCAGAGGGCCAGATCACTCCATAGCGTGGGACAAACGGGTGCTTGTTAGACTTTTCATCCTTGGCGTGGTCTCCCTTAACTTTTTGCCTGTTTCCCAGGTTGTTGATGTGTGCTGGACTCCAATTTTGCTGTTTGTGTTACACTGGGCACTTTACCACTGATAACAAGTGCTAAAGTGCTTGTGTGCTCTCCTTAAAATGTAGTAACATTGTCTTATCCACAATTGACATATTTAATTTACTTATAAGTCCCTAGTAGAGTGCACTATGGGGGTGATTCTCACCCTGGCGGGCGGCGGAGGCCGCCCGCCAGAGTTCCCCCCTTCAAAATACCACTCCGCGGTCGAAAGACCTCTGAGGGTATTTTGGGTTTTGCACTGGGCTGGCGGGCGCCAAAAGGCCGCCCGCCAGCCCAGTGCAAAACACCTTCCCACGAGGACGCCGGCTCAGAATTGAGCCGGCGGAGTGGGAAGGTGCGACGGGTGCAGTGGCACCCGTCGCGTATTTCAGTGTCTGCAAAGCAGACACTGAAATACAAAGTGAGGCCCTCTTACGGGGGGCCCTGCAGTGCCCATGCCCAGGGGCCCCACGACAACCCATACCGCCAGGAACAGGATGGCGGTATGGGCTGTCAGAATCCCCATGGCGGCGCAGCGAGCTGCGCCGCCATGGAGGATTCTTAAGGGCAGCGGAAAACTGGCGGGAGACCGCCGGTTTTCCACATCTGACCGCGGCCAAACCGCCGCGGTCAGAATGCCCTGCAGGGCACCGCCAGCCTGTTGGCGGTGCTCCCGCCAACCCTGGCCCCGGCGGTCCATGACCGCCTGGGTCAGAATGACCCCCTATATGTGCCCATAGCCTGTAAATCAAATGCTACTAGTGGGCCTGCAGCACTGGTTGTGCCACCCACATAAGTAGCTCTGTAATCATGTCTCAGACCTGCCATGGCAGTGTCTGTGTGTGCAGTTTTAACTGTAAATTCGACTTGGCAAGTGTACCCACTTATAGGGCCTAAACCTTCCCTTTTCTTACATGTCAGAAACCCCTAAGGTAGGCCCTAGGTAGCCCCAAGGGCAGGGTATGGTTAAGGTAGGACATATAGTAATGTTTTTTATATGTCCTGACAGTGAAATAATGCTAAATTCATTTTTCACTGTTGCAAGGCCTGTCCCTCTCATAGGTTAACATGGGGGCTACCTTTAAATCTGAGTAAAGTGTAGATTCCCTTTGGGAGTGGATGGACATGTAGAGTTTGGCGGGGTCTCTGAGCTCACAGTTTAAAAATACATCTTTTAGTAAAGTTGATTTAAAGGTTGTGCGTTTGAAATAGAAGTGAGCATTTTCTTGCTTATATCTTTTCTGTGACTCTGCCTGTTTGTGGATTCTATGTCTAGGTCAGTTTGACAGCTGGGCTGGTTGCACCTCACACTAGATAGTGACACAAAGGGAGCTGGGGTGTAGCCTGCATATCCTGATGAGCTATCTGTGCTAGGAGGGAGGGGAGGAGTGGTCAATCACACCTGAAAGGGCTGTGCCTGCCCTCACACATTGCAGTCTCCAACCCCCTGGTGAGTGTCTGGGGCCTGGCCTGGACAAGGCAGGATTTCACATTCAAGAGAGGTTTTGCTTTAAAGTAGGCCTACTTCAAAGGAGAAATTGGGCATAAGAAGGGCACCCAAAACCACAGACTTTAGAACACTTCTGGAAACCAAGAGGAACATCTGCCTGGAGAAGAGCTGAAGAGCTGAGGAAGAAGAGCTACCCTGCCCGTGACTGTGCTTTGTGGAGCTATCCTGCAGTTGCTGCTTCTGCCAGAGTAAGAGGGCAAAGACTGGACTTTGTGTGTCTTCCATCTTGTGAAGATCTCCAAGGGCTTGATTTAGAGCTTGCCTCCTGTTGTTTGAAGTCTCAGGGACAGCAAAGACTTCTCTCTGCCAGCACCTAGTGTCTCTGGAGCGACTCCTACTCTGCCCTGTGGTGCCCATCCAGTTCCCGGGGACCCTAAAAGGAGAAGCTGGCAGCCTAAGAGGAGAAATCCACGCACAGAACACTGTGCGGGGAAAGATCAACGCAACTCCGATCTGTGGCTGAAAAATCGAAGCGCAGCCACCTTCGCGGCTGAAAATCGACACTCGCCTGCGACGCACAGAGCTGGAGAAACGACACGCAGCATCGCGGACGGAGGCTGGTGAGATCGCAACCTTGCGCTGTGTGGTTTTCGGATCATTGTGTGGCTGGATTTCCGACGCAAGCACTGCTGGACGTGTAAAAACAACGCAAGGCCGTCCGGACCCGAGAGTGCTGACTGGATCGAAGAAACGAGACGCCCGATCCAATGAAAGGAGAAACTACGCAAGGTCTCGCTCATGAGTGAAATCGACGCCCTTTTTGACGGAAACTCGCCCATGCAGGTTATTTTTGACACACCCAAGGTACATTTTCACGCTAACACTGTTAGTGTGTGTTTAAAACTACATGAAGACTCTTTTTGCTTTTTAATTGATAACTTGACTTGTGTATTGTGGATTTTTGTTGTTTTGGTCTTGTTTTGTTTAGATAAATGCGTTCTATTTTTCTAAACCTGTGTTGTGTCATTTTCTAGTGTTTTCATTAAGTTACTGTGTGTGTTGGTACAACTACTTTACACCTAGCACTCTGAAGTTTTTTTAAATTTATTTTTTATTAATTATTCCATGAATACAGAACAGAATACAACACAAACCTGTGACTGTGCTTTGTGGAGCTATCCTGCAGTTGCTGCTTCTGCCAGAGTAAGAGGGCAAAGACTGGACTTTGTGTGCCTTCCATCTTGTGAAGATCTCCAAGGGCTTGATTTAGAGCTTGCCTCCTGTTGTTGAAGTCTCAGGGACAGCAAAGACTTCTCTCTGCCAGCACCTAGTGTCTCTGGAGCGACTCCTACTCTGCCCTGTGGTGCCCATCCAGTTCCCGGGGACCCTAAAAGGAGAAGCTGGCAGCCTAAGAGGCGAAATCCACGCACAGAACACCGTGCGGGCAAAAGATCGATGCAACTCCGATCTGTGGCTGAAAAATCTAAGCGCCGCCAGCTTTGCGGCTGAAAATCGACACTCACCTGTGACGCACGGAGCTGGAGAAAGGACGCGCAGCATCGCGGACGGAGGCTGGTGAGATCGCAACCTTGCGCTGTGTGGTTTTTGGATCATCGTGCGGCTGGATTTCCGACGCAAGCACTGCTGCACATGTAAAAACAACGCAAGGCCGCCTGGACCCGAGAGTGCTGACTGGATCGACGCATCGCTCTCCTGCGGAGAGAAGAAACGACACGCCCGACCCAATGAAAGGAGAAACGACGCAAGGTCTCACTCATGAGTGAAATCGACACCCTTTTTGACGGAAACTCGCCCATGCGGGTTATTTTTGACACACCCAAGGTACATTTTCACGCTAACACTGTTAGTATGTGTTTAAAACTACATGAAGACTCTTTTTGCTTTTTAATTGATAACTTGACTTGTGTATTGTGGATTTTTGTTGTTTTGGTTTTGTTTTGTTTAGATAAATGCGTTCTATTTTTCTAAACCTGTGTTGTGTCAATTTGTAGTGTTTTCATTAAGTTACTCTGTGTGTTGGTTCAACTACTTTACACCTAGCACTCTGAAGTTTTTTTTATTGTTTTATTTATTAATTATTGCATGAATACAGAACAGAATACAACACAAATGGCCTCCCGTTTATAGCAACAAGTTATACATAGTACAGCCCCCCTCAGCCTCAGAATTTATCCTGTTCGACAGGGCTCCAAGCTTCCCCGCAATGTACATCAAGTTCTGTAGTATCATCACCGGCCCAGATCGTCGGCGTTCCAGACCAGCACCGTCCACGTGTAGAGACCAGGAGGGATGTCATAACCAAATATCGAGGCCAAAGTAACAACAAGAAAAGAAAAACTAGAAGATAGGCAAAAAAGGGCAGCCAAAGCATGCAAACCGGAGTGCACCAGCCAGCTTCAGCTATGCACAGACCATAGCACAATCAGGGGGAGTAAGGAAGGGCATCAGAACGCGAGCAAACGCACATCATTCCACCTGCTCATTTAAGGGTGTCAGGTATTCACGCAGAGGAGCCCAGATATCCTTCGGTCGAGAGCCTTCAGGCAAGCTCCCAAAAAATCATCAGCTGATCTTGACAAAAGGCAGCGTCTCGTAACCATTCAGACCCACGTGGCACTCGCACCCTACCCTAACACATGGCAACTCTGCGCTTAGCTAGCAACAGAAGCAGGCCCACCAACCTTCTATGAGGTCCATTAATCTCATTCACACACCCAAGCAGCACAACCCTGGGGGAGATGGGTATCTCTGATCCAGTTACCTCAGCAATTATATGCAAAACCTCCACCCAGAAGGCATGGACCTCCGCACAGTCCCATGCCAGGTGCAGAAAACCAGCGTCCGGAGCACAACAACGCTCACAGCACGCATCCGCACGCAGACCCATGGAGTGAAGCCCGCTAGGCGTGTGATATAAGCGATGCAGCAGCCGCAGCCTATAGTTCGGGGACAGCACTCTCATATGCACGCAGCAACTCCGCCACGTTTCCTCCGTGATAGTTTCACCCACGTCCCTCTCCCATCGGGCCCTAGAAGACCCCCCAATGCCACCCCTCTGTTCCTGAATGCAATTGTATAATTTGGTAACTAGTTTACGTGGCGACCGCGCGCGGCACAGCACCTCCAAGCACTGCATTCCGAGGGAGCATCCGGTAAGCCAGGGAACTGAGCCCGCAGCATAGCACCAACCCTGAGAGCATACATCAGCTGCAGCGCAGTGACGCCTCTGTCACGAGTGCCTCCGAATGGGTAATCAGACAACCATCTACAAACCAATCTCCCAGCTCCGTTAAGCTGGCATCCTGAAGAAATCTGCGCACGCCCCTATCCCGAAACATCTGGGCATCGGCAACCGCCATAACGGGCAGCGAAGGAGCAAACGTGTATCAACACCAGAACACTGCATCAGCATCCCCCACGCTCTGGCCGTACATGCCACCGTGTCGACACCCCTAGGTCGAGGCCAAGCCAGGCTCCCTAGCACGCGCACCAACCCAGCCGGCCACACCGCATCACTTTCTGGTGCCAGATGCGGTAGATATCGAATCGGACGCAACCAATAATGTGCAAAGTGCGCTTGCTCACAATTATAGGATAGCTCCAAATCTGGAGCAGCAAGCCCACCTAACTCGAACGGCAGCGCCAGCCTCTCCCAGGAAATACGAGGTTGGCTACCCGCCTACACCAAACGGATCAGAGCAGAGCGCAGGCGCCGCAGGAAACCCCTCATGAGCGGAAGCGGGAGGTTAACAAACAGGTACAGTAATTTGGGGAGAACCACCATCTTCACATTAGCAATAGGCCCAATCAACGAGAGCAGTAAGGCACGCCAAGCCTCAACCTTCTCCTCCAGCCACGACATTGCAGCACAGTAATTAGTCAGCCAAAGAGTGTCAACATCGCAACTCAACTCGACCTCCAGATAACGCACCGGACCCTCTGCCCATGCTATGGGATACCGAGAGTCGAACTTCGCCACTCTCGGAGTCAAAGGCAGGACCACCGACTTGGACCAATTGATCGTGATGCCGGAGAAAGTGGCAAAGAACACGATCTCATCCAGCAAAATATCTAAATTCCGACCAGGGTTCCGCACATATAGTGCAATGTCGTCTGCATACATAGATACCAAGACGGGCCTCTGCCAAAACTGCAAATCTCTGTTGTTATGTTTCTGCCGCAGCCCCGCTGCCAGAGGCTCCATCGCCGCCGCGAAAAGTAGCGGGGACAATGGGCAACCCTGACGGGTTCCACGGGCAACAGGAAATGGGGCCGACACGCTCCCGTTTAACCGCAGCCGAGCAGTGGGCTGATTGTACAATAATCTAATCAACTGCACAAATCGCATGCTGAGGCCCACCCGGGCCAGGAGCGCGAACATAAACTCCCATGCTAAAGAGTCAAAAGCCTTGGTGGCATCTAAAACACCGCCACTGCACTGTCATCCACCTCCATTGAGCCAGCAACCGCAAAAAATGTGCGCAAGTTGTGGCATGTGGACCTCCCGGGTACAAATCCCGACTGATCCGGAAGCACCAGTCGAGGAAGCAGCGGCTGCAGACGTGCCGCGATCATTTTAGCCAGGATTTTGTTGTCAATATTGATCATGGAGAGTGGACGATACGAGTCACAGCGAGCCGGGTCATTCCTGGGTTTGAGAATCGTGACTATCAGTGCTTCCCGGAGCGAGGCAGGAAGGATCCCAGTCTCCAACGACTCCGCGTATACCTCCAAGAGGTGTGGGGCAAGAATATCCGCGCATTCTTTATAAAACGCAGTGGTCAGACCATCAGTACCAGGAGATTTATCACCAGGCAGGCCGTGAATCGCCGCAGTCACCTCCTCCACGGAGAACGGAACATCCAAATACGAGCAGTGAGCCTCGTCAAACCACACCAACACAATATCAACAAAATACGCCTGTGCTGCCGCCACATCCAGACCCACTGGAGCAGCATATAGCTGCGCAAAATACTTGGTGAAAACTTGCATAATGCCACTCGTCCTGGTCACACACTCGTCCGCAGCCTCCACAATCTCAGTGATGTAGTTACTTGCCCAGGGCATGCGCAGCATATCAGCAAGTGTGCGCCCAGCCCTCTCCCCCTCTCCATAACGACGGGCCCGGGCGTGCCTCCCGATAAAACAAACTTCTCTGAGGGAGGCCTCCTCATACAAGGACACCTCTCGTCGGAGCTCCGCCAGCACCTAGCTCGACCAACTCACCGCCAGGCGTCGCTCAAGCTCCGCAATCCTCCCCTCCAGATCAGCCATTTCCCGCTGCAGGGTCCTCAACATTCCATGCTGTTTCGAGAGGCATATCCCCGAATGACCACCTTGAATGCCTCCCATAATGTACCCGCCGTCCTCACCAAAGAACAGCACAATAGCCTTGCGCACCTCCGCACGGAAGGCCACATCACGAAGCGCCCCGCATGGCAACCTCCACAGGAACGAACGTAGCACTTTGAAGTTGAGCCTACTGCTCGTGCCAAGCTCCCAAGGGGGTAAGCAGGGGTTAGCTGAGGTTGATTTCCTTTTACCCTGACTAGAGTGAGGGTCCTTGCTTGGACAAGGGGTTACCTGACTGCTAACCAAAGACCCCATTTCTAACATTGGTGGCAGCTGAGGTATTGGACTTGTATTTGTATGTGACATACAGTAATTAAGTGTACACTACTGTTTTGAGTTAAGAACACTACGTGACCACATAGTACTTGTCTTGTGATTTAGCTTTTTCTCTTTGGGACTGTTTTTGTTCTACTTCTATTGTTGCTGATCCCTTGTTTGACCTTTCTTGAACTTCATTTGGGAACTTGTTTTCTGCCTTTGGAACTTTGCACTTTTAACTCTTCATCATGTCTCAATCTGGAGATGCATCAGCTGGAGCTGCTTTTGATTTGGAAAAATTGGAGAGCTATACAGTAGCTCAGTTGAAGCAGTTTTGTAAAGATTTGGCCTGTCCCATTAAGAGCTCTTCCTAAAAGGAGGAGCTGCAAAAGACGCTGAGGGCCTGGGTGACAGCCAAAGAAGCTGAGGGGCACACAGAGGAGGAGCAGGGTGAGGAGGAGGGGGTGCAAGTCTTTCACAATGATATAGTGGATGGGCCTGTTATGCCCAGGGAGAGAGTCTCCAGGGCAGGTAACAGTGTGTCCTCCAAGGGTCTGACACCTAAAGAGTTACAGGACAGACAAGCAGAAAGGGAGTACCAATTGGAGCTGAAAACGTCCAGTCTAAAGATGGAGATGGAGAGGGAGATGGAGCAGAGAAGGTTGGCCATTGAGGAAAGGAAGCTGCAGCTGGCTCATGAGCTTAGCTTGAAGGATGATATATACTTATGGTTCAGGGGTAAGAGTCTGCTCTCCACATAAATCTGGTCCGTGAAGCTGATTGGGGGACGGCTGTGTGGAAGCACTTTGAGGTAGAGGGGAGTGATACACTGACAGCCTTAAGAGATGCTCAGAGTCTCACCTACACTATCTGAAAGATGCCCTACTCACAAGGTATGGTCTCACCCCTGAGCACTATAAGGACAAGTTTAGGTCCTCTAAGAAGAAGGAATCCCAAACATGGTTGGAATGTGTTGATTCTTATTGCAGGTCACTGGATGTTTGGGTGAAAGGCAGTAAGGTAACTACGTATGAGGGGCTTTACCATCTGATTGCTTGGGAGCACTCGTACAGTTTATGTTTTCCAGAGCTGTGCCAGCACCTGATTGACAGCAAGCTGACTGACTCCAAGAAGCTTGCACAGGAAGTGAACCACTGGGAGAGCACCAGGGTCCAGAAGAGGTATGGGGAGACCACGCCACAGGTGGGCAGTGTCCCTCTCAGAAGAAAGATGGGGGGTAAGGGTAAACAGGGGTAGTTCTCTAAAGGGCCCCAAACTGATTCCCTGGGTAAGGATTCCCAACCCCCACTGAGAAGAAGCCATGGTTCTCCAAAGGGAAGCCAGTGGCAGGTGGTCCCCCATCTAAGTGCTATGCATGTGACCAGGTGGGTCATGTGAGGGGGGACCCCAAATGCTCCAAATGTACACCGGCACCCACTGGTGCGCCGTCCCAGGGTTTGGCCAGTGTAGCGCTTGGGGAGGAGTTGGTTCCAGGTGGGTGGGAGCCAGCTGAGATGACCCTTGTCTCACTAGGGGACAGTGAGATGGTCCAGAGAACCCTTGTGCCTGAAAATACTAAGAAGTACAGGCAGTGTGTGACCATCAATGGACAGAGGGTGGAGGCTCTGAGAGACACAGGAGCCAGTGTGACTACAGTGAGGAGTCACCTGGTGTCTGAAGAGCAGATTGATCCCCGGGTACTTCACCAAGTAGTAGTAGTTGCAGTGGACAACTCAGAGCACCTGTGCAGAGTGGCGCAGGTTCCCTTTAAATGGGGGGCGGGTCTCAGGTTCCTGGGAGGTAGCTGTGAGTCCAACCATGCCTGTAGATTGTTTGCTAGGCAATGACCTGGAGGATTCCCCTTGGAAGGAGGTGGAACACAGGTCCCACTTGTAGATGTTGGGTTTGCCTGGGTGGGTATGCATATCCACCCGGTCAATGGCAGCCCGTCAGGGTAGTTATTATAAAGTCCACCACACGCAGTACTTATCTTTCAACTCCAGACTTTAATTTCATCTCCACTGTTCAGCCTTCATATAGTTTTCCTCATCCCCTTTTCTTCAGCACCTCAGCTTCCTCCCGCTTACCTCCAGCCCTCTCTTCATCTAACATTCTATCTCAACCTCCCATCTCAACAGTCCGAGTGTTCCATGTTTCCACTTCCCACGGGGGAGAAGAACAAACCATTCTTAGATCTGTGTTATAACTAATACATATTACTACTATTATGACTATAACTATTAAATAATATAACACAAATAATAGACCTACTACAGTAAATATGATACTACACTACTAGTAATTATTATACAGAGTTAATACACAAAGCTACCTTATTACAACACATCTTCCCCTTTATGACAAACAAAAGCTCATTTGTTACATTGTTACCAAAAACAATAAATATATATTTTCCTTGACATTGTAGGCCTCACACCAAACCGCAGGTCGGGATGAGATCATTTGAACATGCATTCTGAGCATTACCTTGACTTCTCACATTCAAGTTTTTGTCATTTCACCGTGAGACTCTATCGGAAATTGCCAAATTGCTATGTGTATGGTATTTAACAATTCTGTCCATACTCCAGCATTGGCCATTATTTAAAATAACAACATTTTTCTTTATTTTAGTTATGTAGAAGGGACCTGTGAACTTAGAGTCTTTCATATAAGGCCTTGCTTGACCCAATGGTCTGTTTACTAAGACTTGATCTCCCACCATCCAATTTTGCATTTTCGCCCCGTGTTTAATATCATATCTTTGTTTGTAATTGTTTTGGTGCATTGTTATTTTTGTACTGTTGTGAGGTAATAACTTTTCGTCTTTATTACCTCCCCCAAGCCACGATGGAAAGAATTTGGTGCATGGTTTCCTGCCACGTAAAGCAACAAAGGGGGAAATCTTAGTAATTAAATTCGGAGTAGTGTGGTAGGCCCACAGCATCTCCCTGACTGCACACTCTACATTTACATGTTTAATAGAGGCCAATTGAATGCATTCTTTAATCATACGGTTGGTACGTTCAGCTAGGCCATTAGCCCTAGGGCAGTATAGAGCAGTAGTGAGATGTTTTATGCCCACCGAGTCCAGGAATTTTTCATCATTATAGATGTTAATTGTACACTGTTGTCTGTAATAAGAGTTTCAGGAATTCCTTCCACAGCAAATATGTCCTTAAGGAAGGTTATAACAGAATTTGTGGTAATTTGGTTTACAAATTTCGTGGATATCCAATGGGAATGGTATTCAATTAGAACCAAAGCAAATCTTTTTTGGAGACTTGTAAAGTTAAGGGGGCCAATAATATCTAAAGCTAGCTTAACCCATGGTTTATTGGGAACTTGAACTGGAGAGATGGGCGTTTTGCGAACTATTTTAGATTTGTCACTTGCAGCACAAACAGAACATTCTTTAACCTCATTTTCTATTAAGGAATCCATGTTGGGGAACCAAAAACAGTCTCTAACTCTGGCTTTGGTGAGACTACGTCCTAAATGGCCCTCATGGGCAAGTTTTATTATTTTCAATCTAAGGCTCTATGGAGGTATGATTTTATCATTTCTGAGTACAAAATTATTCTTTTCATTTATTTCTAACCTCACTTCCCAAAAATCCTTGATGGCATCTTCTAGATCTCTTCTCATCAACGGCCACCCCTCTCTAGCTTTATCCTTTAATAAGGATAAGGCGTCATCCTGTTTATATGCTGACTCCCATTCGTTATTACTAATGGAAGGTAAGTCAACTAACAGTATGGGAAATTCGTTAATCTCCACCTACTCTTTAATGTTCATAGGAGACCTAGAGAGGAAATCAGCTGTATAATTCCTACTACCGGGAATGTATTCCACATTGAAACAAAAATTTTCAAGCCCTAAGATCCACCTGGCTATTCTTGGAGTGCTATTGCTGAATCCTTTGGTGGAGAACACATAAACTAGGGGTTTATGATCAGTTCTCAAGGCAAATTGAGTTCCCCAGAGGAAAAACTTGAAATGTTTTATGGCCCAGAAAGCCGCCAGGGCCTCTCTTTCGATAACCGAGTAGTTAGATTCTGCTTTGCTTAAGGCCTTGGATGCAAAAGCTACTATTCTTTCTTCCCCTTCAAAATTTGAGATAACGTGGCGCCCAAGCCTAATTTGCTGGCGTCGGTTGTGAGAATTGTCTTCCTGTTATGGTCAAAATTGCACAAGTAAGGTGCTTCCACTATGGCCAATTTGATTTGCTCGAATGCACTATCATGGTCATCAGTCCAAATATATGGTACATGATTTTTTAATAACTCTCTAAGTTTACACGAGATAGATTAACATTTTTTAACATATTTGGACATGAACTCAGCCAACCCCAGAAATGATCGTAACTCGTCTTTGTTTTTTGGAGGACAAGCTTTTTTCACCGCATCTACTAAGGAGAACTTGGGTTTAAATCCGTCTTTAGAGATAATGGGGGTCATTCCAACCCTGGCAGTCGGTGTTAAAGCGGCGGCCAACCCGCCAACAGGCTGGCGGTCCAAAAAATGGAATTCCGACCCTGGTGGGAACCGCCAACACAGCCCGCCACTTTAACACTCCGACCGCCACGGCGGTACAAACAAACAGCTCGGCGGTCACCGCCAACAGACAGGCGGGAGACAATGTACCGCCCACACTATCACGACCCACCAATCCGCCACCTTTTCCGGGGCGGTTGCCCCGCCGATAAAAACACAGCGGAAACAGACTTTCCTAACGGAAAACGCTCACCTCTACACACTCCACGAGGAATCTGGACAGCATGGAACCGGAACTACACATCCTCCCAGCCATTGTCTTCCTGCTCCTCTACCAGGAGCACGAACGCCGGCGCAGACGACAACGGTGAGTACTGCACCTACGACACAGGGGAGGGAGGAGGCAAAAAATTACGGGGACACACATACGCCACAAACCCACCCCCACCCTCACCCACTACAACACACACATCAATGCAGAGCAACAAGTCAGAGTGACATCCCCCAAACCCCCCGGAAGAATGCAAAGACAAAATAAAATGATCATTAAAATTGAAGTATATTATAGCATATTTGAAGTTAAGTGAAATATGAAATATATAAATAAAATATATTACATCATCAACAATATATACATAGGTCAAAAGTCCGGTCCATATTGTCTATCATCCATTGTTCGTGGGCCAATGGGCCTAAACACATGGGCAAAGCCCACACACGAGACCCGATTCCATTGGAGAGAACACTGCAGGGGCATCAGAGAGTAAAACTACAGGCACCTCAGGGGGAAGGGAAGGGGGGGCACCTCAGCCACATGAGTCCACGACGCCAGATCCACGAGGGGCCTCCATGCCCACTGTACCATCCTGGGGAGTGCAAAGCCACAGTCTCACAAGTCACTACAGTGGGTGGGTTTCCCACTGGACCATCCTGGGGAGTGCAAAGCCACAGTCTCACAAGTCTCTACAGTGGGTGGGTTGCCCACTGATCCATCCTGGGGAGTGCAAAGCCACAGTCCATCAAGTGGATTACAGACTCCACTGGTTCTGGAGGAGGCATGGTGCCCAGAGTGCTTCGTGAAGCCCTGCCCGACACAGATCCGGCCCTGCCAATGGGCCAGCGGTGCTTGCGATGAAGGGCCCAGCGGAGCGGTTCAGAGACGGCGGTGCCCAGCGGAGCGGTGCTTGAGATGAAGGGCCCAGCGGAGCGGTGCTTGACAGGAAGGGCCCAGCGGAGCGGTGCTTGAGATGAAGGGCCCAGCAGAGCGGTGCTTGCGATGAAGGGCCCAGAGGAGCGGTTCAGAGACGGCGGTGCCCAGAGGAGCGGTGCTTGAGATGAAGGGCCCAGCGGAGCGGTGCTTGACAGGAAGGGCCCAGCGGAGCGGTGCTTGAGATGAAGGGCCCAGCGGAGCGGTGCTTGAGATGAAGGGCCCAGCGGAGCGGTGCTTGAGATGAAGGGCCCAGCAGAGCGGTGCTTGATAGGAAGGGCACAGCGGAGCGGTGCTTGAGATGAAGGGCCCAGCGGAGCGGTGCTTGAGATGAAGGGCCCAGCGGAGCGGTGCTTGACAGGAAGGGCCCAGCGGAGCGGTGCTTGAGATGAAGGGCCCAGCGGAGCGGTTCAGAGACGGTGGTGCCCAGCTGAGCGGTGCTTGACAGGAAGGGCCCAGCGGAGCGGTTCAGAGACGGCGGTGGCCAGCGGAGCGGTGCTTGACAGGAAGGGCCCAGCGGAGCGGTGCTTGAGATGAAGGGCCCAGCGGAGCGGTGCTTGACAGGAAGGGCCCAGCGGAGCGGTGCTTGAGATGAAGGGCCCAGCGGAGCGGTGCTTGAGATGAAGGGCCCAGCGGAGCGGTGCTTGACAGGAAGGGCCCAGCGGAGCGGTTCAGAGACGGCGGTGCCCAGCGGAGCGGTGCTTGAGATGAAGGGCCCAGCGGAGTGGTTCAGAGACGGCGGTGCCCAGCGGAGCGGTGCTTGAGATGAAGGGCCCAGCGGAGTGGTTCAGAGATGGCGGTGCCCAGCGGAGCGGTGCTTGAGATGAAGGGCCCAGCGGAGCGGTGCTTGACAGGAAGGGCCCAGCGGAGCGGTTCAGAGACGGCGGTGCCCAGCGGAGCGGTGCTTGAGATGAAGGGCCCAGCGGAGTGGTTCAGAGACGGCAGTGCCCAGCGGAGGGGTGCTTGACAGGAAGGGCCCAGCGGAGCGGTGCTTGCGATGAAGGGCCCAGCGGAGCGGTTCAGAGACGGCGGTGCCCAGCGGAGCGGTGCTTGAGATGAAGGGCCCAGCGGAGCGGTGCTTGACAGGAAGGGCCCAGCGGAGCGGTGCTTGAGATGAAGGGCCCAGCGGAGCGGTGCTTGAGATGAAGGGCCCAGCGGAGCGGTGCTTGACAGGAAGGGCCCAGTGGAGCGGTGCTTGAGATGAAGGGCCCAGCGGAGCAGTGCTTGTCACGGCGGGCCCTGTTCAGCGGTGCTTGTCACGGCGGGGCCCAAGTTCAGCGGTGCTTGTCACGGCGGGGCCCTGTTCAGCGGTGCTTGTCACGGCGGGGCCCAAGTTCAGCGGTGCTTGTCACGGCGGGGCCCAAGTTCAGCTGTGCTTGTCACGGTGGGGCCCAAGTTCAGCGGTGCTTGTCACGGCGGGCCCTGTTCAGCGGTGCTTGTCTTGAAGGGCCCAAGTTCAGCGGTGCTTGTCACGATGGGGCCCTGTTCAGCGGTGCTTGTCACGGCGGGGCCCAAGTTCAGCAGAGCTTGTCACGGCGGGCCCTGTTCAGCGGTGCTTGTCTTGAAGGGCCCAAGTTCAGCGGTGCTTGTCACGGCGGGGCCCTGTTCAGCAGTGCTTGTCATGGCGGGGCCCAAGTTCAGCTGTGCTTGTCACGGCGGGGCCTAAGTTCAGCAGTGCTTGTCACGGCGGGGCCCTGTTCAGCAGTGCTTGTCGCGGCGGGGCCCTATTCAGCAGTGCTCGTCACGGCGGGGCCCTGTTCAGCGGTGCTTGTCTTGAAGGGCCCAAGTTCAGCGGTGCTTGTCACGGCGGGGCCCTGTTCAGCGGTGCTTGTCACGGCGGGGCCCAAGTTCAGCGGTGCTTGTCACGGCGGGGCCCAAGTTCAGCGGTGCTTGTCAGCGGCGGGGCCCTGTTCAGCGGTGCTTGTCACGGCGGGGCCCAAGTTCAGCGATGCTTGTCACGGCGGGGCCCAAGTTCAGCGGTGCTTGTCACGGCGGAGCCCAAGTTCAGCGGTGCTTGTCACGGCAGGGCCCTGTTCAGCAGTGCTTGTCTTGAAGGGCCCAAGTTCAGCGGTGCTTGTCACGGCGGGGCCCTGTTCAGCGGTGCTTGTCACGGCGGGGCCCAAGTTCAGCGGTGCTTGTCACGGCGGGCCCTGTTCAGCGGTGCTTGTCTTGAAGGGCCCAAGTTCAGCGGTGCTTGTCACGGCGGGGCCCTGTTCAGCGGTGCTTGTCACGGCGGGGCCCAAGTTCAGCGGTGCTTGTCACGGCGGGGCCCTGTTCAGCGGTGCTTGTCACGGCGGGGCCCAAGTTCAGCGGTGCTTGTCACGGCGGGGCCCTGTTCAGCGGTGCTTGTCACGGCGGGGCCCAAGTTCAGCGGTGCTTGTCACGGCGGGGCCCTGTTCAGCGGTGCTTGTCTTGAAGGGCCCAAGTTCAGCGGTGCTTGTCACGGCGGGGCCCTGTTCAGCGGTGCTTGTCACAGTGGGGCCCAAGTTCAGCGGTGCTTGTCACGGCGGGGCCCAAGTTCAGCTGTGCTTGTCACGGCGGGGCCCAAGTTCAGCTGTGCTTGTCACGGCGGGGCCCAAGTTCAGCGGTGCTTGTCACGACGGGGCCCTGTTCAGCGGTGCTTGTCTTGAAGGGCCCAAGTTCAGCGGTGCTTGTCACGATGGGGCCCTGTTCAGCGGTGCTTGTCACGGCGGGGCCCAAGTTCAGCAGAGCTTGTCACGGCGGGCCCTGTTCAGCGGTGCTTGTCTTGAAGGGCCCAAGTTCAGCGGTGCTTGTCACGGCGGGGCCCTGTTCAGCAGGGCTTGTCATGGCGGGGCCCAAGTTCAGCTGTGCTTGTCACGGCGGGGCCCAAGTTCAGCAGTGCTTGTCACGGCCGGGCCCTGTTCAGCAGTGCTTGTCGCGGCGGGCCCTGTTCAGCAGTGCTCGTCACGGCGGGGCCCTGTTCAGCGGTGCTTGTCTTGAAGGGCCCAAGTTCAGCGGTGCTTGTCACGGCGGGGCCCTGTTCAGCGGTGCTTGTCACGGCGGGCCCAAGTTCAGCGGTGCTTGTCACGGCATGGCCCAAGTTCAGCGGTGCTTGTCAGCGGCGGGGCCCTGTTCAGCGGTGCTTGTCACGGCGGGGCCCAAGTTCAGCGATGCTTGTCACGGCGGGGCCCAAGTTCAGCGGTGCTTGTCACGGCGGAGCCCAAGTTCAGCGGTGCTTGTCACGGCAGGGCCCTGTTCAGCAGTGCTTGTCTTGAAGGGCCCAAGTTCAGCGGTGCTTGTCACGGCGGGGCCCTGTTCAGCGGTGCTTGTCACGGCGGGGCCCAAGTTCAGCGGTGCTTGTCACGGCGGGGCCCTGTTCAGCGGTGCTTGTCTTGAAGGGCCCAAGTTCAGCGGTGCTTGTCACGGCGGGGCCCTGTTCAGCGGTGCTTGTCACAGCGGGGCCCAAGTTCAGCGGTGCTTGTCACGGCGGGGCCCTGTTCAGCGGTGCTTGTCACGGCGGGGCCCAAGTTCAGCGGTGCTTGTCACGGCGGGGCCCTGTTCAGCGGTGCTTGTCACGGCGGGGCCCAAGTTCAGCGGTGCTTGTCACGGCGGGGCCCTGTTCAGCGGTGCTTGTCACGGCGGGGCCCAAGTTCAGCGGTGCTTGTCACGGCGGGGCCCAAGTTCAGCGGTGCTTGTCACGGCGGGGCCCAAGTTCAGCGGTGCTTGTCACGGCGGGGCCCTGTTCAGCGGTGCTTGTCTTGAAGAGCCCAAGTTCAGCAGTGCTTGTCACGGCGGGGCCCTATTCAGCGGTGCTTGTCACGGCGGGGCCCAAGTTCAGCACTGCTTGTCACGGCGGGGCCCTGTTCAGCGGTGCTTGTCTTGAAGGGCCCAAGTTCAGCAGTGCTTGTCACGGCGGGGCCCTGTTCAGCGGTGCTTGTCACGGCGGGGCCCAAGTTCAGCGGTGCTTGTCACGGCGGGGCCCTGTTCAGCGGTGCTTGTCACGGCGGGGCCCAAGTTCAGCGGTGCTTGTCACGGCGGGGCCCAAGTTCAGCGGTGCTTGTCACGGCGGGGCCCAAGTTCAGCAGTGCTTGTTACGGCGGGGCCCTGTTCAGCGGTGCTTGTTACGGCGGGGCCCTGTTCAGCGGTGCTTCACATGTGTTCCCAGGGAACAAGATCGGGCCAATATTTTCCGCTCAGTCGCCATCCGACCTTCCGCTTGCGGGGCCCTCCTGTGCTGGAGTCCTGGGCCCGTGGGTGTCCTCCTTCACACCCGAAATGGGGCTGGTGGGGCCCTCCTGGGCAGCTCGCCTGCTGCCGGACTTGTCCGCCCTGCTGCCCCTGCCCTCCTTCGCCGATTCTCTGGGGCCCTTGCCTCGCTTTGTGGATGTGCCAGGTGACGGTGCCTGGGTAGTGTCTTTGGGGGCTGCCGTCTCTGGCCTCTCGCGCTGGCCCTTCCCTTTTTTAGTTTTTTTCCCAGGGGGTGGGCTGGCTGTCCCCTTGCTGCTGGCCGATGTTGCTGCCCTAGAAGCTGGTGGACTCCAATAGCCCTGGACTATGGTCCTTGTAGGTGCAGGGCTTGTGGTGGCTGTGGTGCTGTTTGGACTCTTACGAGATGGAGGGGTGGGTCAGGTGATGCAAAGAGGTTAATTTTGGAGAGGAAAAACTTTTTAGGAGCAGTGGGAAGGGTAGGTGCAGTGGCTATGGGAGTGGAGGAAGAGGATGTGGTTGTAGGAGAGCCAAGTGTGCTGTCTTTGGGTGCAGGTGCTTGTGACGGAGGCTGTCGTGAGGTGGATGGCTGTTGGGTGGGTGGCTGCCTGCGTTTGTGTGGTTTGGAAGAGGGGGTGACAGACACAGTGGGAGAGGACACAGGGGACGTGTAAATGGCAGTGGGGGTGGTGTCTGCACGTGTGCGGAGTGTTCTGGTGGGTGTGCTGGTGATGGACGTACTGGCTGATGGTGGTGTGCATGCAGGTGTGAGTGGAGACGTGACAGGGAGGGAGGAGGGAGACGAGGAGGAGGGGGACACAGAGGAGGCAGTGGCTGTTGGCATGTCTGCATGTGGATGTTGCTTGGGTGAATGCTTGTGTGATCTGTGGTGCTTATGTCTGGATGAGCTGCCCTTGGGTGTTGATGTGTGTGCAGGCTGGTCTGTAGGTGTGTCTGGGATAGGCAGAGGAACAGGGGAGTGGGACTGGGTGGAGGGAGTTGGAGGAGGGAGGCTGGAGACAGGGACAATGGCTGCCGTCAGTGCTGAGGCCAGTGAGTTGAACGATCGCTGATGGGCAGCCTGACCCGAATAAATGCCCTCCAGGTATGCATTGCTCCGGTGCACCTCCCTTTCTACTCCCTGGATGGCATTCAAAAGGGTAGACTGCCCAACAATGAGCGTCTGGAGGAGGTCAATGATCTCCTCACTGAGGGCAGCAGGGGTAACTGGGGCAGGGCCTGAGGTGCCTGGGGTGAAGGAGATGCTCGCCTTCCTGGCCGAGCGGGCACGGGGCGAGCGCTGAGGGGCTGCTTGGAGGGCGGAGCTGGTGCACTGGGTGGCAGCTGTACCTGTTGTAGTGGTGGGCACGGATGTTGCCGCCACCACAAGGGAGCTCCCTTCCGAGGACGTGTCTGTGTTGCTAACGTCTCCACGGGTCCCCATTGTGGAGCTCCCCTCGCCCTCCGTCTCACTGGTGAACTCGGAGTCGGTTGCATGGCCCTCCGGGGCCATGTGAGATGCAGCTCCCTCGTGCTCCGATGCCACTTCTCCTCCGCCTGATGATGCTAATGCACACATGAACAGGAAGACCACAACAAAAGGGGGGGGGAGAAACAAAGACATGTTGAGTGCATGCATTGTCGACACCGTTGGCGGAGAGGACAGACACAGAAGCCCCCTGCACTACGCCGCGCACTTGGTGTACACTACTCAATTATTGTGACTTGGCCTACAAGCCTATGGACGACAAATGCACACATAGGTGACCCAGGGCCATGGATAGCTGTACTTAGCACCCTACAGAGGTGGGGGGCGGGGCACAGGGCCATGCCTTACGGAGGGGCCTAGCCTACTGAAATCGCCCTGGCCTAGAGATAGCCACAGCCCTCCTCCACCACCCAGACACCTCCACTGTGCACTAATATAGCAGAATTTGCTGGTACTCAGCCCCTTGTGTCTGCTGTGATGTCCTCACGCGCCCATCCAAATCGGGGTAGGCCACCGCCAGGATCCGGGACATCAGGGGGGTCAATTGCCGTGTGGCACCCCTCCTAGGTTGGGAGGCCATCCCCAGCAGAGCCTCCGCGGTCTTTCTGCTCCTGCGGCGGATGTCCTCCCACCTCTTTCGGCAGTGGGTGCCCCGTCTGTTGTGGACCCCCAGGGTCCGGACGTCCTTGGCGATGGCAGGCCAAATGTCGATCTTCTGATGGGCGATGACCTATGTGACATGTACAGGGTGGGAAAAAAAATATCATCATTTTCTGCATGGTCGATGTGAGTGGCCCCCCTCCCCAACCTTGCCATATGGCACATGCTCTCATCTGTCGTGCGATGCATGCCTCATTCGCTCCCCTCCCCACCATCTTTCATTCACTCCACTCAACCCAGGCATTGGCCACAAAACATGGTCCCAGTGTACTTACCTGTTGGTCTGGAGGACCGTAGAGTAGCGCATACTGGGGGAGGACCCCATCGACGAGTTTCTCCAATTCTTCTGAAGTGAAGGCAGGGGCCCTTTCCCCAGTCGCAGCAGCCATTGTCTCTTCCAGACCGAGGTCACAGCAGCACTTGCAGTATAGGTCCTCTCCTGTGGATGATCAGGTCTCGAGTGATTAAGCAGAAAGAAAATGGCGGTCACGGCTGCGGCGGTGCGTACCGCGACCGCCGGCGCACATCCTCATTGGCTTCTGAAACCCATAGGGTTCAATGTTAACCAATGCGGCTTTGCACCGCAGTCTTCGACCGCCTACCGCCACGGTGTGCCACGCCAGCGCATTGACCTCACATCCCATTGTCACACTTCACAGGTCAGGCAGCCGCCATTTCAAGGGCCCACATGGCTTAATTTCTACTGCGTCACACAGGCCTAGGCCTTGCATTGCCACTCAGACAAGCCGTTCAATGCATAGAGAATCGTGTACTGTGCAAGCTGTGTGAACGTACCTGTGGTTTGCTTGACTCTGTGCTCCATGTTGTCCTTCCTAGGCACCGTCCGCTGGGACTTGCGAGGAGATGGAGGAATCCTCCGGTGTACAGACCGCTGGTGGACCTGTCGACAATGGAAGAAAGACATGTCATACTGACATACAGACTTGACCGTGCCACTATACAGGAACTGTGTGCCCAGCTGGAGCCAGACCTGATGTCACCCATCCGCCAACCCACAGGGATCCCCCCTCTAGTGCAGGTTCTGTCAGTACTCCATTTTTTGGCAAGTGGGTCGTTTCAAACAACAGTGGCCATTTCATCAGGGATGTCTCAGCCTATGTTTTCAAAGGTGTTGTCCAGAGTGTTGTCTGCCCTGATGAAATACATGCGGAGCTACATTGTTTTCCCTGAGGTGGGCGATTTGGCTACAGTGAAGGGTGATTTCTATACCCTTGGACATATTCCCAACATCATTGGTGCCATTGATGGGACCCATGTGGCTTTGGTTCCCCCCAGAGGAAGTGAACAGGTGTACAGGAACAGAAAAAGTTATCATTCGATGAATGTCCAGGTGGTCTGTTTGGCAGACCAGTACATCTCCCATGTAAATGCCAAGTTCCCTGGGTCAGTGCATGACGCGTACATCATGCGAAATAGCAGCATCCCTTATGTGATGGAACAGCTACAGAGACACCGTGTGTGGCTAATAGGTGACTCTGGTTACCCCAACCTGTCTTGGCTACTGACCCCAGTAAGGAATCCCAGGACCAGGGCAGAGGAACGGTACAAAGAGGCCCATGGGCGTACTAGGAGGGTGATCGAGCGGACCTTCGGCCTCCTGAAGGCCAGGTTTAGGTGCCTGCACATGACAGGTAGATCCCTAATGTACTCACCAAAGAAGGTGTGTCATATCATCGTGGCCTGCTGTATGCTTCACAACCTGGCTTTGCGACGCCAGGTGCCTTTCCTGCAGGAGGATGGTCTAGATGGTGGTGTTGTGGCAGCGGTGGAACCTGTGGAGAGTGAAGAGGAGGAAGACGACGGGGACGACACAGACAACAGGGACAGAGTGATACAACAGTATTTTCAATAACACACAGGTAAGATTCAACACCTGCATTTTACGATTACTTACAGTCTCCTGCCTCTCCACTGTCTGGCCTATTCCCCCAGTGTATGTTAACTGATTTGTGACTTTCCCTTTACATTTCAGAGATGTGGCCCCCACTGCGTGACCTCTGCTTTGTTTACCCATGGACTACAGCTGTGTGACAGTGGTATGTTCTCATCACTGTGTAACTGGACATTTTGGCAGCGTTATGTCTAATACATTTGTTCACAATACAGGCAGACTCCAGATGATTTTTGTGCAATAAGTGTTTTTATTAAAGTGCTGGAAATAGGGACATGGTTGCAAATCGGTGATGGGTGATGGGGGAGGAATGTCCATGGCAGAGTCCAGCTTTTCAGTCTCACAGGTGCATTGTCCATATGCCTGTGGAAGGTGGAGCAGGGGCAGTTCAAGGTTGGACAGGGTGACAATGTAGGACAGTGGGATGACATCAGGGGGTATCCTTTGCTGGCGGGGGTCTTGGCATCCTACTCTGTCTTCTTATGAGATCTCAGGCCCCGCTTGCGGGGTGGTTCTTCTTCTGCAGGAGGTGGGGTTCTGGTGGCCTGTTGTTGTGTGGGGGCCTCCTGTCCACTAGCGCCGGCGGAGGTGGTTGCCTGTTCTTGGTCCATGCTAGTGACAGGGGCCCTTTGTTGTGCCACATGGTCCCGCAATGTGGTGACAATCTGGTTGAGTGCACCGACGATTGTGCCCATTGCGGAACTGATGCTTCGAAGTTCTTCCCTGAACCCCATGTACTGTTGCTCCTGCATGACCTGGATCTCCTGGAACCTGGCCAGTACCGTCGCCATCGTCTCCTGGGAGTGGTGGTAGGCTCCCATGATGGAGGCGAGGGCCTCGTGGAGAGTGGGTTCCCTTGGCCTGTCCCCCCCCTGTCGCACAGCAGCCCTCCCAGTTCCCCTTTTTTCCCTGGGCTTCCGTCCCCTGGACCGTGTGCCCACTACCACTGCCCCCAGGTCCCTGTTGTTGTTGGGGTGGTGGGTTAACCTGGGTGCCTGTAGTGGTGGACACACCGCTGATTGACGTGTCATGGAGACAGAGGCATGGGCCCGCTGGGTGGGAGCTGTGCTGGTGTTCCCAGAGGGGGATGGGTCTGCTGTGGCCATTGCCTGTGTGAGGGGAACCGACTGTCCCGAGGTCGCCGATGGTCTGGGCTGGTCATCTGGGTCCAGGGAGACAGAGCTGCTGTCATCGCTGGTGGCCTCTTCTGGGGGTGGGATGGACATTTCTGGACCCTCCTGGGCGGTGTGGTGGCGTTCGGGTCCTGCAGGGATATAGAGGTATGGTTATTGCTTCAGTGTGTGCCATATCGGTCAATGGGTGGGTGCCCGTGTACCCCAGGGCTGGCATTCCTGTGTTGGGGCTTTAGTGAGGGTGGCTTGTGGGGGAGATGTGTATGTGCAGTGGGCATGCTTTGGTGATGGGTGTCCATGCTTTGTGGACGCATGCAGGGCTAGGTGTTGGAATGGGTGGGTTGTGATGGTGAGACATTTGCAGGGAGTAGGTGTGATGGGGGTGGGGGTGAGGGTGGGGGTATTATTTGGGATGCAGATGGGGTGGGAGGGATGAAGTAGTTAAGATTTGACTTACCAGAGTCCATTCCTCCAGATACTCCTGCGAGGACTTCAGGATGCAGGATGTGCAAGACTTCCTCCTCCCATGCTGTAAATTCTGGGGGAGTAGGTGGGGGTCCGCCGCCAGTCTTCTGCACCGCGATGTTGTGCCTTGATACCATGGAACGCACCTTCCCCCGTAGGTCGTTCCACCGCTTCCTGATGAAATCCCGATTTCGTGGATGCTGTCCCACAGCGTTGACCCTGTCGACTATCCTTTGCCAAAGCTCCATCTTCCTGGCAATGGTGGTGTGCTGCACCTGTGTCCCGAAGAGCTGGGGCTCTACCCGAACTATTTCCTCCACCATGACCCGGAGTTCGGCGTCTGAAAACCGGGGGTGTCTTTGGGATGCCATAGGGTGGTGTGGATGAGGTGTGGGGTGGTGTATGTGTTGTAGAGTGTGGTGAGTGTGGTGATGTGTGGTGTTTTGTGCGTGGATATTGTGTGGGTGATGGTGTGGTTTGCCTCTGTGTGATGGTGTTATCTAAGCAGTGCTGTCTGTCTCTGGCTTTCTGTCGTTTTTTTTGGTCGTAAGGGTTTGTGGGTGATGTGGGTGTGTGTTTTATATTGAATTGGGTGTGTGGGTGTGGTGTGTGTATGTGTATCAGGTGTGTGTATTTCGAATTGTCCAATGTGGTTGTGTTTTGTAAATGTGTGTGTATTTTGACTGCGGCGGTGTGTACCGCCAATGGAATACCGCGGTTGAAAGACCGCCGCGTGGATTCGTGGGTCAGAATGGCATGGGCGTATTTCTGTTGGCGTGACTGTGGAGGTTTGGTCATCGCCAGTTTCCCGCTGGCCGTTGGTGTGGCGGACTTTTGTTGGTGAAAATTCACTTCCACCATGGTTCTCAATACATATCACTTGTTCAGGATTGTTTGTATCAAGTTTTATTCCCAGTTCTTTTTGGTGTTGCCACCCCAGCAAACTGGAACCATCTCCCACCACGTATATCTTACCTACGGTGGATCGCTCTTTAAAAGAAATGATGCCTGTGAACATTCCATTCAAGCAGATGGGATCCCTATTATACCCTTTGGGACAGATATCCGCTTGTGATAACTCAATTTTACTTCCGTTTTCAATCTCACTTAAATCACGAGAATTGATAATCGTGAATGGAGAGCACGAATCCGCATATATTCTAGTTAATCTGTTATTAATGGTTGTGGTACACTCTGGATATCGATTGGAGTTACTATTATCTGAATTTACTTGTAATACAATCTTCTTGATCAATTGGGAAGCATCTTCCGATTTCTTGTTGTCTACCAGTTTAGATGTGTCCTTGCACACCCTTGCAAAATGGCCCCTTTTGGAGGACCGTAGAGTAGCGCATACTGGGGGAGGACCCCATCGACGAGTTTCTCCAATTCTTCTGAAGTGAAGGCAGGGGCCCTTTCCCCAGTCGCAGCAGCCATTGTCTCTTCCAGACCGAGGTCACAGCAGCACTTGCAGTATAGGTCCTCTCCTGTGGATGATCAGGTCTCGAGTGATTAAGCAGAAAGAAAATGGCGGTCACCGCCGCGGCGGTGCGTACCGCGACCTCCGGCGCACATCCTCATTGGCTTCTGAAAACCCATAGGGTTCAATGTTAACCAATGCGGCTTTGCACCGCAGTCTTCGACCGCCTACCGCCACGGTGTGCCACGCCAGCGCATTGACCTCACATCCCATTGTCACACTTCACAGGTCAGGCAGCCGCCATTTCAAGGGCCCACATGGCTTAATTTCTACTGCGTCACACAGGCCTAGGCCTTGCATTGCCACTCAGACAAGGCGTTCAATGCATAGAGAATCGTGTACTGTGCAAGCTGTGTGAACGTACCTGTGGTTTGCTTGACTCTGTGCTCCATGTTGTCCTTCCTAGGCACCGTCCGCTGGGACTTGCGAGGAGATGGAGGAATCCTCCGGTGTACAGACCGCTGGTGGACCTGTCGACAATGGAAGAAAGACATGTCATACTGACATACAGACTTGACCGTGCCACTATACAGGAACTGTGTGCCCAGCTGGAGCCAGACCTGATGTCACCCATCCGCCAACCCACAGGGATCCCCCCTCTAGTGCAGGTTCTGTCAGTACTCCATTTTTTGGCAAGTGGGTCGTTTCAAACAACAGTGGCCATTTCATCAGGGATGTCTCAGCCTATGTTTTCAAAGGTGTTGTCCAGAGTGTTGTCTGCCCTGATGAAATACATGCGGAGCTACATTGTTTTCCCTGAGGTGGGCGATTTGGCTACAGTGAAGGGTGATTTCTATACCCTTGGACATATTCCCAACATCATTGGTGCCATTGATGGGACCCATGTGGCTTTGGTTCCCCCCAGAGGAAGTGAACAGGTGTACAGGAACAGAAAAAGTTATCATTCGATGAATGTCCAGGTGGTCTGTTTGGCAGACCAGTACATCTCCCATGTAAATGCCAAGTTCCCTGGGTCAGTGCATGACGCGTACATCATGCGAAATAGCAGCATCCCTTATGTGATGGAACAGCTACAGAGACACCGTGTGTGGCTAATAGGTGACTCTGGTTACCCCAACCTGTCCTGGCTACTGACCCCAGTAAGGAATCCCAGGACCAGGGCAGAGGAACGGTACAATGAGGCCCATGGGCGTACTAGGAGGGTGATCGAGCGGACCTTCGGCCTCCTGAAGGCCAGGTTTAGGTGCCTGCATATGACAGGTGGATCCCTAATGTACTCACCAAAGAAGGTGTGTCATATCATCGTGGCCTGCTGTATGCTTCACAACCTGGCTTTGCGACGCCAGGTGCCTTTCCTGCAGGAGGATGGTCCAGATGGTGGTGTTGTGGCAGCGGTGGAACCTGTGGAGAGTGAAGAGGAGGAAGACGACGGGGACGACACAGACAACAGGGACAGAGTGATACAACAGTATTTTCAATAACACACAGGTAAGATTCAACACCGGCATTTTACGATTACTTACAGTCTCCTGCCTCTCCACTGTCTGGCCTATTCCCCCAGTGTATGTTAACTGATTTGTGACTTTCCCTTTAAATTTCAGAGATGTGGCCCCCACTGCGTGACCTCTGCTTTGTTTACCCATGGACTACAGCTGTGTGACAGTGGTATGTTCTCATCACTGTGTAACTGGCTATTTTGGCAGCGTTATGTCTAATACATTTGTTCACAATACAGGCAGACTCCAGATGATTTTTGTGCAATAAGTGTTTTTATTAAAGTGCTGGAAATAGGGACATGGTTGCAAATCGGTGATGGGTGATGGGGGAGGAATGTCCATGGCAGAGTCCAGCTTTTCAGTCTCACAGGTGCATTGTCCATATGCCTGTGGAAGGTGGAGCAGGGGCAGTTCAAGGTTGGACAGGGTGACAATGTGGGACAGTGGGATGACATCAGGGGGTATCCTTTGCTGGCGGGGGTCTTGGCATCCTACTCTGTCTTCTTATGAGATCTCAGGCCCCGCTTGCGGGGTGGTTCTTCTTCTGCAGGAGGTGGGGTTCTGGTGGCCTGTTGTTGTGTGGGGGCCTCCTGTCCACTAGCGCCGGTGGAGGTGGTTGCCTGTTCTTGGTCCATGCTAGTGACAGGGGCCCTTTGTTGTGCCACATGGTCCCGCAATGTGGTGACAATCTGGTTGAGTGCACCGACGATTGTGCCCATTGCGGAACTGATGCTTCGAAGTTCTTCCCTGAACCCCATGTGCTGTTGCTCCTGCATGACCTGGATCTCCTGGAACCTGGCCAGTACCGTCGCCATCGTCTCCTGGGAGTGGTGGTAGGCTCCCATGATGGAGACGAGGGCCTCGTGGAGAGTGGGTTCCCTTGGCCTGTCCCCCCCGTCACACAGCAGCCCTCCCAGTTCCCCTGTTTCCCTGGGCCTCCGTCCCCTGGACCGTGTGCCCACTACCACTGCCCCAGGTCCCTGTTGTTGTTGGGGTGGTGGGTTAACCTGGGTGCCCTGTAGTGGTGGACACACCGCTGATTGACGTGTCATGGAGATAGAGGCATGGGCCCGCTTGGTGGGAGCTGTGCTGGTGTTCCCAGAGGGGGTTGGGTCTGCTGTGGCCATTGCCTGTGTGAGGGGAACCGACTGTCCCGAGGTCGCCGATGGTCTGGGCTGGTCATCTGGGTCCAGGGAGACAGAGCTGCTGTCATCACTGGTGGCCTCTTCTGGGGGTGGGATGGACATTTCTGGACCCTCCTGGGCGGTGTGGTGGCGTTCGGGTCCTGCAGGGGTATAGAGGTATGGTTATTGCTTCAGTGTGTGCCATATCGGTCAATGGGTGGGTGCCCGTGTACCCCAGGGCTGGCATTCCTGTGTTGGGGCTTTAGTGAGGGTGGCTTGTGGGGGAGATGTGTATGTGCAGTGGGCATGCTTTGGTGATGGGTGTCCATGCTTTGTGGACGCATGCAGGGCTAGGTGTTGGAATGGGTGGGTTGTGATGGTGAGACATTTGCAGGGAGTAGGTGTGATGGGGGTGGGGGTATGATTTGGGATGCAGGTGGGGTGGGAGGGATGAAGTAGTTAAGATTTGACTTACCAGAGTCCATTCCTCCAGATACTCCTGCGAGGCCTTCAGGATGCAGGATGTGCAATACTTCCTCCTCCCATGCTGTAAATTCTGGGGGAGTAGGTGGGGGTCCGCCGCCAGTCTTCTGCACCGCGATGTTGTGCCTTGATACCATGGAACGCACCTTCCCCCGTAGGTCGTTCCACCGCTTCCTGATGAAATCCCGATTTCGTGGATGCTGTCCCACAGCGTTGACCCTGTCGACTATCCTTTGCCAAAGCTCCATCTTCCTGGCAATGGTGGTGTGCTGCACCTGTGTCCCGAAGAGCTGGGGCTCTACCCGAACTATTTCCTCCACCATGACCCGGAGTTCGGCGTCTGAAAACCGGGGGTGTCTTTGGGATGCCATAGGGTGGTGTGGATGAGGTGTGGGGTGGTGTATGTGTTGTAGAGTGTGGTGAGTGTGGTGATGTGTGGTGTTTTGTGCGTGGATATTGTGTGGGTGATGGTGTGGTTTGCCTCTGTGTGATGGTGTTATCTAAGCAGTGCTGTCTGTCTCTGGCTTTCTGTCGTTTTTTTTGGTCGTAAGGGTTTGTGGGTGATGTGGGTGTGTGTTTTATATTGAATTGGGTGTGTGGGTGTGGTGTGTGTATGTGTATCAGGTGTGTGTATTTCGAATTGTCCAATGTGGTTGTGTTTTGTAAATGTGTGTGTATTTTGACCGCAGCGATGTGTACCGCCAATGGAATACCGCGGTTGAAAGACCGCCGCGTGGATTCGTGGGTCAGAATGGCATGGGCGTATTTCTGTTGGCGTGACGGTGGAGGTTTGGTCATCGCCAGTTTCCCGCTGGCCGTTGGTGTGGCGGACTTTTGTTGGTGAAAATTCACTTCCACCAGGGTTCTCAATACATATCACTTGTTCAGGATTGTTTGTATCAAGTTTTATTCCCAGTTCTTTTTGGTGTTGCCACCCCAGCAAACTGGAACCATCTTCCACCACGTATATCTTACCTACGGTGGATCGCCCTTTAAAAGAAATGATGCCTGTGAACATTCCATTCAAGCAGATGGGATCCCTATTATATCCTTTGGGACAGATATCCGCTTGTGATAACTCAATTTTACTTCCGTTTTCAATCTCACTTAAATCACGAGAATTGATAATCGTGAATGGAGAGCACGAATCCGCATATATTCTAGTTAATCTGTTATTAATGGTTGTGGTACACTCTGGATATCGATTGGAGTTACTATTATCTGAATTTACTTGTAATACAATCTTCTTGATCAATTGGGAAGCATCTTCCGATTTCTTGTTGTCTACCAGTTTAGATGTGTCCTTGCACACCCTTGCAAAATGGCCCCTTTTGGAGGACCGTAGAGTAGCGCATACTGGGGGAGGACCCCATCGACGAGTTTCTCCAATTCTTCTGAAGTGAAGGCAGGGGCCCTTTCCCCAGTCGCAGCAGCCATTGTCTCTTCCAGACCGAGGTCACAGCAGCACTTGCAGTATAGGTCCTCTCCTGTGGATGATCAGGTCTCGAGTGATTAAGCAGAAAGAAAATGGCGGTCACGGCCGCGGCGGTGCGTACCGCGGCGGTGCGTACCGCGACCTCCGGCGCACATCCTCATTGGCTTCTGAAAACCCATAGGGTTCAATGTTAACCAATGCGGCTTTGCACCGCAGTCTTCAACCGCCTACCGCCACGGTGTGCCACGCCAGCGCATTGACCTCACATCCCATTGTCACACTTCACAGGTCAGGCAGCCGCCATTTCAAGGGCCCACATGGCTTAATTTCTACTGCGTCACACAGGCCTAGGCCTTGCATTGCCACTCAGACAAGCCGTTCAATGCATAGAGAATCGTGTACTGTGCAAGCTGTGTGAACGTACCTGTGGTTTGCTTGACTCTGTGCTCCATGTTGTCCTTCCTAGGCACCGTCCGCTGGGACTTGCGAGGAGATGGAGGAATCCTCCGGTGTACAGACCGCTGGTGGACCTGTCGACAATGGAAGAAAGACATGTCATACTGACATACAGACTTGACCGTGCCACTATACAGGAACTGTGTGCCCAGCTGGAGCCAGACCTGATGTCACCCATCCGCCAACCCACAGGGATCCCCCCTCTAGTGCAGGTTCTGTCAGTACTCCATTTTTTGGCAAGTGGGTCGTTTCAAACAACAGTGGCCATTTCATCAGGGATGTCTCAGCCTATGTTTTCAAAGGTGTTGTCCAGAGTGTTGTCTGCCCTGATGAAATACATGCGGAGCTACATTGTTTTCCCTGAGGTGGGCGATTTGGCTACAGTGAAGGGTTGATTTCTATACCCTTGGACATATTCCCAACACATTGGTGCCATTGATGGGACCCATGTGGCTTTGGTTCCCCCCAGAGGAAGTGAACAGGTGTACAGGAACAGAAAAAGTTATCATTCGATGAATGTCCAGGTGGTCTGTTTGGCAGACCAGTACATCTCCCATGTAAATGCCAAGTTCCCTGGGTCAGTGCATGACGCGTACATCATGCGAAATAGCAGCATCCCTTATGTGATGGAACAGCTACAGAGACACCGTGTGTGGCTAATAGGTGACTCTGGTTACCCCAACCTGTCCTGGCTACTGACCCCAGTAAGGAATCCCAGGACCAGGGCAGAGGAACGGTACAATGAGGCCCATGGGCGTACTAGGAGGGTGATCGAGCGGACCTTCGGCCTCCTGAAGGCCAGGTTTAGGTGCCTGCATATGACAGGTGGATCCCTAATGTACTCACCAAAGAAGGTGTGTCATATCATCGTGGCCTGCTGTATGCTTCACAACCTGGCTTTGCGACGCCAGGTGCCTTTCCTGCAGGAGGATGGTCCAGATGGTGGTGTTGTGGCAGCGGTGGAACCTGTGGAGAGTGAAGAGGAGGAAGACGACGGGGACGACACAGACAACAGGGACAGAGTGATACAACAGTATTTTCAATAACACACAGGTAAGATTCAACACCGGCATTTTACGATTACTTACAGTCTCCTGCCTCTCCACTGTCTGGCCTATTCCCCCAGTGTATGTTAACTGATTTGTGACTTTCCCTTTAAATTTCAGAGATGTGGCCCCCACTGCGTGACCTCTGCTTGGTTTACCCATGGACTACAGCTGTGTGACAGTGGTATGTTCTCATCACTGTGTAACTGGCTATTTTGGCAGCGTTATGTCTAATACATTTGTTCACAATACAGGCAGACTCCAGATGATTTTTGTGCAATAAGTGTTTTTATTAAAGTGCTGGAAATAGGGACATGGTTGCAAATCGGTGATGGGGGAGGAATGTCCATGGCAGAGTCCAGCTTTTCAGTCTCACAGGTGCATTGTCCATATGCCTGTGGAAGGTGGAGCAGGGGCAGTTCAAGGTTGGACAGGGTGACAATGTGGGACAGTGGGATGACATCAGGGGGTATCCTTTGCTGGCGGGGGTCTTGGCATCCTACTCTGTCTTCTTATGAGATCTCAGGCCCCGCTTGCGGGGTGGTTCTTCTTCTGCAGGAGGTGGGGTTCTGGTGGCCTGTTGTTGTGTGAGGGCCTCCTGTCCACTAGCGCCGGCGGAGGTGGTTGCCTGTTCTTGGTCCATGCTAGTGACAGGGGCCCTTTGTTGTGCCACATGGTCCCGCAATGTGGTGACAATCTGGTTGAGTGCACCGACGATTGTGCCCATTGCGGAACTGATGCTTCGAAGTTCTTCCCTGAACCCCATGTACTGTTGCTCCTGCATGACCTGGATCTCCTGGAACCTGGCCAGTACCGTCACCATCGTCTCCTGGGAGTGGTGGTAGGCTCCCATGATGGAGGCGAGGGCCTCGTGGAGAGTGGGTTCCCTTGGCCTGTCCCCCCCCTGTCGCACAGCAGCCCTCCCAGTTCCCCTGTTTCCCTGGGCCTCCGTCCCCTGGACCGTGTGCCCACTACCACTGCCCCCATGTCCCTGTTGTTGTTGGGGTGGTGGGTTAACCTGGGTGCCCTGTAGTGGTGGACACACCGCTAATTGACGTGTCATGGAGACAGAGGCATGGGCCCGCTGGGTGGGAGCTGTGCTGGTGTTCCCAGAGGGGGTTGGGTCTGCTGTGGCCATTGCCTGTGTGAGGGGAACCGACTGTCCCGAGGTCGCCGATGGTCTGGGCTGGTCATCTGGGTCCAGGGAGACAGAGCTGCTGTCATCACTGGTGGCCTCTTCTGGGGGTGGGATGGACATTTCTGGACCCTCCTGGGCGGTGTGGTGGCGTTCGGGTCCTGCAGGGGTATAGAGGTATGGTTAGTGCTTCAGTGTGTGCCATATCGGTCAATGGGTGGGTGCCCGTGTACCCCAGGGCTGGCATTCCTGTGTTGGGGCTTTAGTGAGGGTGGCTTGTGGGGGAGATGTGTATGTGCAGTGGGCATGCTTTGGTGATGGGTGTCCATGCTTTGTGGACGCATGCAGGGCTAGGTGTTGGAATGGGTGGGTTGTGATGGTGAGACATTTGCAGGGAGTAGGTGTGATGGGGGTGGGGTGAGGGTGGGGGTATGATTTGGGATGCAGGTGGAGTGGGAGGGATGAAGTAGTTAAGATTTGACTTACCAGAGTCCATTCCTCCAGATACTCCTGCGAGGCATTCAGGATGCAGGATGTGCAAGACTTCCTCCTCCCATGCTGTAAATTCTGGGGGAGTAGGTGGGGGTCCGCCGCCAGTCTTCTGCACCGCGATGTTGTGCCTTGATACCATGGAACGCACCTTCCCCCGTAGGTCGTTCCACCGCTTCCTGATGAAATCCCGATTTCGTGGATGCTGTCCCACAGCGTTGACCCTGTCGACTATCCTTTGCCAAAGCTCCATCTTCCTGGCAATGGTGGTGTGCTGCACCTGTGTCCCGAAGAGCTGGGGCTCTACCCGAACTATTTCCTCCACCATGACCCGGAGTTCGGCGTCTGAAAACCGGGGGTGTCTTTGGGATGCCATAGGGTGGTGTGGATGAGGTGTGGGGTGGTGTATGTGTTGTAGAGTGTGGTGAGTGTGGTGATGTGTGGTGTTTTGTGCGTGGATATTGTGTGGGTGATGGTGTGGTTTGCCTCTGTGTGATGGTGTTATCTAAGCAGTGCTGTCTGTCTCTGGCTTTCTGTCGTTTTTTTTTGGTCGTAAGGGTTTGTGGGTGATGTGGGTGTGTGTTTTATATTGAATTGGGTGTGTGGGTGTGGTGTGTGTATGTGTATCAGGTGTGTGTATTTCGAATTGTCCAATGTGGTTGTGTTTTGTAAATGTGTGTGTATTTTGACCGCGGCGGTGTGTACCGCCAATGGAATACCGCTGTTGAAAGACCGCCGCGTGGATTCGTGGATCAGAATGGCATGGGCGTATTTCTGTTGGCGTGACGGTGGAGGTTTGGTCATCGCCAGTTTCCCGCTGGCCGTTGGTGTGGCGGATTTTTGTTGGTGAAAATTCACTTCCACCAGGGTTCTCAATACATATCACTTGTTCAGGATGGTTTGTATCAAGTTTTATTCACAGTTCTTTTTGGTGTTGCCACCCCAGCAAACTGGAACCATCTTCCACCACGTATATCTTACCTATGGTGGATCGCCCTTTAAAAGAAATGATGCCTGTGAACATTCCATTCAAGCAGATGGGATCCCTATTATACCCTTTGGGACAGATATCCGCTTTTTGTTGGCGGTTTGCCAGTTGCGGGTCAGAATGACCGTGGCGGTTTACCGCGGCCGCGGCGGTGTTATGGCGGTCTTCTGACCGGCGGTAAGCGCCTTTTACCGCCGAGGTCAGAATGACCACCAATGTGTCCTAAGTACTCTACTGAACTCACCCCCAACTGACATTTTTCACTTTTTAATGTGAGCCCCGCTGTCTTTAACTTTTGAAGGACAACTCTTAACTTATCATTGTGCTCTTCTTCCGTGACACCATAAACCAGCACGTTGTCCTGGAAACATAAGGTATTAGGTAAGTCGCCCAGGATGTTTTGCATAACTTTCTGAAAGACAGCTGCTGCTGATGCGAGCCCAAAGGGCATTCTATTGAACATGAAAGAGCCAAATGGGGTGGTAAAAGCTGTGAGCCATTTAGAATTGGGATGCAATTCAACTTGATGATATGCATTTGAAAGATCCAGTACTGAAAAGTATGCCGCTTTTCCCATAGTACTAAGGATCTCATGGATTCTAGGAAGGGGGTATCTCTCGACCCATATGTTCCTATTCAAATCCCTCAAGTCTACACACAGCCTGATATCTTTACCGTTACTTTTTTTGCCACCACAATGGGGCCAACCATTCCGAACACTCAACCGGTTGTATTATTCCTAAATTTTCTAACCTGTTCAATTCTTCTTTGACCGCACTCTTTAGTAGATGCGGTATCGGTCTAGTCTTGTGTGCAACTGGTTTAGCTTTCGGTTTGATCTTAATCTTGTGCTGGAAATTTTTTAAAAGCCCTAATTTATCAGAGAAAATTTCTGGGAACTCACGTACAAAAAATTCACTTCCACCAGGGTTCTCAACACATATCAATTGTTCAGGATTGTTTGTATCAAGTTTTATTCCCAGTTCTTTTTGGTGTTGACACCCCAGCAAACTGGAACCATCTTCCACCACGTATATCTTACCTACGGTTGATCGCCCTTTAAAAGAAATGATGCCTGTGAACATTCCATTCAAGCAGATGGGATCCCTATTATACCCTTTGGGACAGATATCCGCTTGTGATAACTCAATTTTACTTCCGTTTTCAATCTCACTTAAATCACGAGAATTGATAATCGTGAATGGAGAGCACGAATCCGCATATACTCTAGTTAATCTGTTATTAATGGTTATGGTACACTCTGGATATCGAGTGGAGTTACTATTATCTGAATTTACTTGTAATACAATCTTCTTGATCAAATGGGAAGCATCTTCCGATTTCTTGTTGTCTACCAGTTTAGATGTGTCCTTGCACACCCTTGCAAAATGGCCCCTTTTATTGCATTTCCTGCAAATTGCAGATCTGGCTTGGCACTGAATGGAATTAGCCAGGTGATTACTACTACCACAGCGGTAACATGTAAAGTTAGGTTTAATGTTTCCGTACAGTTGGGGTTGTTTATCTTTGCCTCTGATTTTAAGGATTTTATTGTCTCTGGGATCACTCGTAATTTCATTTACGTGTTCCTCAACAGGTGTGTGTCTAATTTCCTGTAAGCAAATTTCAGTGTGTTCTATAGATTTCGCAATTTCAATGGCTTCCTGTAGGTCCGGTTGTCTCTGCAGGAGTTTTTCCTGAATTTTGGCATTATTTGTTGTCCGGACTAATTGGTCTCTGATGAGAGAGTCATTGAGATCCCCGAATTCACACAATGTACACAACCCTCTAAGAGCAGCAATATAGTTGGTGACACTCTCTTGCTTGCCTTGACATCAAGAGAAAAATTTGTGTCGTTCAAGAACAACATTAACACGGTCTCCAAATTGTTTCTCAAGTTTTATACATGTGGTCACATACTCATCCTGAACCTGACCATCGGGATTATTAGGATCTGGAAGAGAATCATAAATTTTCCTCCCATGAGTCCCTAAATTATGTAGCAAAATATGTTGTTTCCTTATGGGATTAAATTTGTCCCCCCCAATTGCTATTAGATAAGATTCAAAAATTTTAAACCAATCCTTCCACGGAATGTTGGGTTCCCCCATTTCATTTAAGAAGGGGATTGGTTGGGACATCCCTGCAGCAGCCATTATTCCATCCAGGAAGCAAATATATATATAATAATTATTCCTTTTGAATAAATAAAAATAAATATATAATTAATTACCTAAATCATAAGTTACAATGGAACAATTGCTGTTAGAAGTGTGATTTACTAAGTTCTCATAACAAATCAACCCACCCAGGAAATGAAAATTAGAGAAAAGGCATAGGCAACAAGACAATCCCAACAGGCACCATTACATTGTCTAACCCACAACTCAATCAGAATTGAAAATTAGAGAAAAGACATTAGCAGCAAATCAATCCCAACATGCGCTTCGAAGTTTGTACAACAGCACCACCAGCTGAATTGGAAACAGGTAAGAAAGTTTCCCCTTTCAATCAATTCACTTTACATTGATAAAATATTGACTGAGGTTTGTGGAATCCCGTCCATGAACTGAGTTTGCTGTGCTGTGCCTGTCAGCGCGAGCAGGTAACAGGCCAGAATGTTTCCTGAAACGCCGCGATGAAATGCAGCCGTAACGAATCTCGCTGTGGTTGTTGGCAAATAACGTTAATTCTGAGGTGTTTGCGAGCGTGCGATCAATAAACTAGCAGACGGTCCACAGAAAGAGAATGCTGTGCCTGTCAGCGCGAGCAGGTGACAGGCCAGAATGTTTCCTGAAATGCCGCCGTTGAAATGTAGCCGTAACGAATCCCGCTGTGGTTGTTAGCAAAGAAATGAATTCTGAGGCGTATGCGAGCGTGCGATCAATAAACTGGCAGGAGGTCCACAGAAAGAGAATTCTGAGGTGTTTACCGTTTCTTGAAATGCCGCCGTTGAAATGCAGCCGTAACTAATCTCTTTGTATTTGTTATCAAAGAAAGTGAATTCTGAGGCGTTTACGAGCGCGCGATCAATAAGCTGGCAGGCGGTCCATTACACTATTCCACCGCAGACACAAGTTTTCTCGAGTCACATTGGTAACTGTGAAGCCCGTTCCCACCACCAGCTGTGCTTGTCACTTTAACTTCACTAGGTCAGCCCGTAATGAAGGATTAGATCGTGACTGTTGCTCTTTAGATACTGCAGGGATGAATAAAATCCTTACTAAAACGGATCCTCATTAGTTACTGAAGGCATGAATACAATTATTACTGAAACAAACGTCATTCATCAAAGGGGTGGAGATGATGGTGCCCCCTTTCGCACTCCTCGTCGCCAGTATTATAAAGTCCACCACACGCAGTACTTATCTTTCAACTCCAGACTTTATTTTCATCTCCACTGTTCAGCCTTCATATAGTTTTCCTCATCCCCTTTTCTTCAGCACCTCAGCTTCTTCCCGCTTACCTCCAGCCCTCTCTTCATCTAACATTCTATCTCAACCTCCCATCTCAACAGTCCGAGTGTTCCATGTTTCCACTTCCCACAGGGGAGAAGAACAAACCATTCTTAGACCTGTGTTATAACTAATACATATTACTACTATTATGACTATAACTATTAAATAATATAACACAAATAATAGACCTACTACAGTAAATATTATACTACACTACTAGTAATTATTATACAGAGTTAATACACAAAACTACCTTATTACAACAGTAGTCATGAGCCCCTGGAGCCTGAAACAGTGGCCCAGGGGACCGCTAAGAAGAGGAAGGGCAGGGGGCGCGGAAAACCGGCCCCAGAAGTTCCCACAGTCTGGGAGGAGGTGGAGCCTGAGGGTGACGCCCCGGAACCTACAGAGGAACAGGTGGCTGAACTGGGGGAGGTCCCTGAGCTGTCACAGTGGCAGCAGGAAGGGGGACCCACCAGGGAGGCATTCTGTGAAACACAGAAAAATTGCCCTACTCTTGAAGGACTGCGGCAGTAGGCTGTAGCCCAGGCAGCTGGCGAGGAGCCCAGCACTCACCTGATCTATTGGGAGGATGGGCTCCTGTATAGTGAGACTAAGGTTCCTGAGCCTGGGTCAGCTTGTATGCTGGTGGTACCCCAGTTCTTCACGGCCTTCCTACTGGGGTTGGCTCATGATGTACCTTTGGCAGGACATCTGGGGCAGGACAAGACCTATAAGAGGCGTGTCTCCCACTTCTATTGGCCGCAGATGAGCAATCATTCTGCTGCACACTGTAGGTTTGCCCAACTTGCCAGTTAAGCAGCAAGACTGGGGTAAAATGTAAGGCTCCCCTCCAACCTTTACCTGTGGTTAGTACTCCCTTTGAGAGGGTAGCTATTGACATTGTGGGGCCTCTCAACCCCAAGACAGCCTTGGACAACAGGTTCATCCTGGTCTTGGTGGACCATGCCACCCAGTACCCAGAAGCCATTCCTCTGAGGTCAGTCACTTCCCCTGTGGTGGGTCATGCACTGATCGGTTTTTTACCCACATGGGGTTCCCCAAGGAAGTGGTATCTGATAGGGGTACCAACTTCATATCCACGTATATGAGGTATCTGTGGAAAGTGGGTCGGGTGACCTACAAGTTCACCACACCTTACCACCCCAAAGTAACGGTCTGGTTGAGAGATTCAACCGCACCTTGAAAGGCATGATCATGGGCCTGTCAGAGCCCTTGAGGTGGAAGTGGGAAGTCCTCTTGCCATGCCTTCTGTTCGCCTACAGGGAGGTGCCTCAAAAGGGCTTGGGTTTAGTCCCTGATTTATTGCCACCCTGTGAGTGGACCTATGAGTCTGGTGACGGAAGCTTTGGATAAAGCTCCTAGTAAAACCCCCCAGGATGTATTTAGCTACATGCTGGCTTTGAGAAACCCGACTGCCCGCTTCAGGAGTCTTGCTCAGGAGAACCTGGAAGCAAGCCAGGAAGATATGAAACTCTGGTATGACCAGAATGCCACTCTGGCCGAGTTTCAACCTGGACAAAAGGTTTGGGTGATAGCTCCAGTATAAGTGGACTAGGCCATTTGAGGTGGTGGAGCGCAAGAGTGAAGTCACCTACCTGGTGGACTTGCAGTCCCCAAGGAACCCTTTAAGGGTCCTGCATGTCAACTGCCTCAAACCTCACTTTAAGCGGACTGAACTGTCCATGCTCCTTGCAACAGATGACGGGGTGGAGGAGGAGAGTGAGCCTCTTCCTGACCTCCTGTCTGCAGGAGCAAAAGATGGGTCAGTGGAGGGAGTGATCCTCTCCCCCTTCCTGACTGAGGAGCAGCAGGGTGACTGTTGCCACATTTTGGGACAGTTTGCCTCACTGTTTTTCCTGATCCCAGGATTCACACACTTGTGCACACATGATGTGGACACTGGGGACAGTACACCTTTTAAACAAAAAGTTTACAGGGTGACTGACAGGGTCAGGGCATGCATTAAGGATGAAGTATCCAAAATGCTTACCCTAGGGGTTATTGAGCACTCCAGCAGTCCTTGGGCCAGCCCAGTGGTATTGGTCCCAAAGGCTGCTGCACGTGGTGCCACTCCAGAACTCAGGTTCTGTGTGGACTACCGAGGACTCAATGCGGTCAGCAAGACTGACGCACACCCCATTCTCCGAGCTGATGAGCTCATTGACCGGTTAGGAGCTGCCAAATACCTCAGTTGCTTGACTTAACATCTGGGTACTGGCAGATTGCCTTAACTGAGGGGACCAAGGAGAGGTCAGCATTCTCTACCCCAGATGGACACTTTCAATTTAAAGTCAGGACATTTGGGATGAAGAATGCCCCTGCCACCTTTCAGAGATTGGTCAACCAGGTGTTGGCTAGGCTGGACGAGTTCAGTGCCACCTACCTGGATGACATTGCTGTGTTTAGTTCCGCATGGGAGGAACACCTGCAACACCTCTGGAGAGTGTTAGAGGCCCTCAGAAGGCAGGCATCACTATTAAGGTGAGCAAGTGCCAATTAGGGTAGGGTTCTGTGGTGTACTTAGGACACTAGTGGGGAGTGGCCAGGTTGCACCTCTACAGCCACAAATTGATACAATTCTGTCTTGGGAGCCTCCCAAGACCCAGACTGAAGGTCTTATGGGATACTGCACGAGGTTTGTCAAGGGTTATGGTACCATTGTTACCCCCTTCACTGAGTTGACTTCTAAGAAGCAACTCAGGAAAGTGATCTGGACAGAGGCTTGCCAGAACGCTTTTGATGCCCTGAAGGCTGCCATGTGCACAGCACCTGTGCTGAAGGCACCTGACTACTCCAAGGAGTTTGTTGTGCAAACAGATGCCTCAGAGCATAGTATTGGAGCAGTTTGCTGTGGTATGGGCACTGAAGAAGCTAAGACCCTACTTGTTTGGGACTCACTTACGAGTTCAGACCGACCACAGGCCCCTTAGATGGTTAATGCAGATGAAGGGTGAGAATTCAAAACTGTTGAGGTGGTCCATTTCCCTACAGGGGATGGACTTTATGGTGGAACACCGTCCTGGTACAGGACACGCCAATGCTGATGGTCTGTCTGGGTTCTTCCACCTTAGTGATGAGAACTCCCATGAGGTTGGGTAGTTGCTCTCCACTTTCGGCTGGGGGGACATGTGTTAGACTTTTCATCCTTGGCGTGGTCTCCCTTAACTTTTTGCCTCTGTTTCCCAGGTTCTTGATGTGTGCTGGACTCTGATTTTGCTGTTTTTGTTACTCTGTGCACTTTACCACTGCTAACCAGTGCTAAAGTGCAAGTGCTCCTTTACAAAATGTGTATGTAAGTGGTTTATCCATGATTGGCATATTTGATTTACTAGTAAGTCCCTAGTACAGTGCAGAAGAGGTGCCCAGGGCCTGTAAATCAAATGATACTATTGGGCCTGCAGCACTGGTTGTGCCGCCCACTTAAGTAGCTCTGCAATCATGTCTCAGACCTGCCATAGCAGTGTCTGTGTGTGCAGTTTTAACTGTAAATATGACTTGGCAAGTGTACCCACTTACCAGGCCTAAACCTTCCCTTTTCTTACATGTCAGACACCCCTATGTTAGGCCCTAGGTAGCCCCCAGGGCAGGGTGCAGTGTATGGTTAAGGTAGGACATATATTAATGTGTTTTATATGTCCTGACAGTGAGCTCACAATTTAAAAAGACATCTTTTTAGTAAAGTTGATTTTAAGATTGTGCGTTTGAAGTAAAAGTGAGCATTTTCTTGCTTATACCATTTCTGTGACTCTGCCTGTTTGTGGATTCCCTGTCTGGATCAGTTTGACACAAAGGGAGCTGGGGTGTAGCCTGCATATCCTGATGAGCCATCTGTGCTAGGAGGGAGGGGAGGACTGGTCACTCACACCTGAAAGGGCTGTGCCTGCCCTTCACACAATTCAGTCTCCAACCCCCTGGTGAGCGTCTGGGGCCTTGCCTGAGCAAGGCAGGATTTCACATTCAAGAAAGACTTTGCTTTGAAGTAGGCCTACTTCAAAGGAGAAATTGGGTATAAGAAGGGCACCCAAAACCACAGACTTCAGAACACTTCTGGAAACCAAGAGGAACCTCGGCCTGGAGAAGAGCTGAAGAGCTGCCCTGCCTGCGACTGTGCTTTGTGGAGCTATCCTGCAGTTGCTGCTTCTGCCAGAGTAAGAGGACAAAGACTGGACTTAGTGTGCCTTCTATCTTGTGAAAATATCCAAGGGCTTGTTTTAGAGCTTGCCTCCTGTTGTTTGAAGTCTAAAGGACAGCAAAAACGTCTCTCTGCCAGCACCTGCAGCCTTTGGAGAGACTCCTACTCTGCCCTGTGGTGTCCATCTAGTTCCTGGGACCCTGAAAGGAGAAGCTGGCAGCCTAAGAGGGAGAAATCCGTGCACAGAATGCTGTGTGAGGAAAAGATCGACGCCACTCCGATCTGCTTCGCGGCTGAAAATCGGCGCTCGCCTGCAATATGACGAAAGAATCGATGCACGGAGTTGGAGAAACGACACGCAGCATCGCGGACGGAGGCTGGTGAGATCACAACCCGGGCTGCGTGGTTTCCGGATCATCGTGCGGCTGGATTTCCGATGCAAGCACCGCTGGGCGTGCAAAAACAACACAAGGCCTGCCCGGACCCAAGAGTGCTGACCGGATCGACGCATCGCTGTCCTGCGGAGAGAAGAAACAGCGCGCCCGACCCGACGAAAGGAGAAACAACGCAAGGTCTCGCTCTTGAGTGAAATTGATGCATTGCAAGCCCTTTTTGATGCACACTCTCCTGTGCTGGGTTATTTTTGATGGACCCAAGGTACATTTTCACACTAACAGTGTTAGTGTGTGTTTCAAACTACATGAAGACTCTTTTTACTTTTTAAACGATAACTTGATTTGTGTATTGTGGATTTTTGTCATTTTGGTCTTGTTTTGTTTAGATAAATATGTTCTATTTTTCTAAACCTGTGTTGTGTCATTTTGTAGTGTTTTCATTAAGTTACTGTGTCTGTTGGTACAAATACTTTACACCTAGCACTCTGAAGTTGAGCCTACTGCTCGTGCCAAGCTACCAAAGGGGTAAGTAGAGGTTAGCTGAGGGTGATTCTCTTTTACCCTGACTAGAGTGAGGGTCCTTGCTTGGACAGGGGGTACCCTGACTGCCAACCAAAGACCCCACTTCTAACAGTGCTCTTACTCCTGCCTTTCACCAGTGGCTAACAGACGCTGGCCTGACGAATGTGTGGCAATACACCCAACTGACAGACTTGATCTCTACTTTCTTTTCAGCAGCACACCAGACGTACGCCCTCATTAACCTTGTTCTTACCTCCTCTCAAAACACAAAGGGACCAACGGGGTGGAGATTGGTGCGGCGGCCCTGTCTGATCACTTCCTGGTTATCCTTCATTACGTTCCCCCTCTACTGTCCTACTGCCATGGCGGACTTGGCACCTGAACACAAGGCTCCTCACCTACGACTCCATAATCACTGGAATCTCCCCCACTGTCCCCACCTTCCTAGTAGTAAATGACACACCGGCTGCCATTGTCCCCCATTTTAACAGAGACATATGCGGCTTGTGCACCAAACTAGAAACCAAGCTGCACGAGCTAGAGGACTCCCACAAACACTGTGGCTCACTAGCAACTCTCTGTCAGTTAACCGCAGCCCAGAAACAATTGAACACACTGGATAAGAATAGGGCGGAATATGCACTCCTTCAGATTAAACAAAGATACTATGCAGGGGTGAACAAGGTGGGCCGTCTGCTGGCCTACCGCCTGCGTACTCAGTTGGTGGACCTCAGGGTGAATGAACTAATGGGCTTTGATTGCATCTCACTGTGCCAGGATAAGTGGTTTGCCAGTGAGTTTGAACGATTCTTCACTGCCCTCCATTCAGCTGAGGATCTTACAGCTGACATTATTAATACCTATCTTTCTGTGGTTCCATTAATTGACATACCACAGACTGCTGTCCCCTCCCTAGTCAGGGATATTACCCCTAATGAGGCCCTTATAGCCTTACAACGTTTGCAACTGATTAAAGCCCCTGGGCAGGATGAATACAGTGCCAACTTCTATAAAGCTTTTGACTCAATAATGGCCCCTGTAGTGGCCCAACTGCACAATGCGTTTAGCACCAGCGGTGCACTGATGACCTCAATACAACTTGCTAGCATTATGGGGATCCCTGAAACTGGTAAAGACCCTAAGCAATGCACCTCATATCGTCTAATTTCTTTACTGAATGTCAATGTCAAAAGTTTCACATGTATCCTGGCACATAGATTATCTCCCTATATGTAGGGCAAGGCGGAGCCTAACTGAACTGGATTCATCTCAGAGAGGGGATGTAGTGATAACATGAAACTAGTTTTTCACCTCCTGGACAAAACACAGCGCTCTCGCATCCCAGCTCTTCTCCTGTCCATTGACGCAGAGAAGGCATTCAGTCTGGTCCATTTGCCATATCTCTGCACTGTCTTAATGCGCTTACGCCTGGGAAAGTGGTTTTGTCAGTGGGTTCAGTGTTGTTATGCATCCCTCAAAACCAGGGTACAGGTCAACGAGATCTTATCTAGGCCCTTTCCCATCACTCAAGGAACCCGATAGGGTTGCCCCCTGCTACCTTTAATGTTTGCCCTTTATATGGAGCCATTTTCAGAACAGATAAGCAATCATCCACAAATTGCAGGCATCTGTATGGGGGGCTGGGAACAAAAAATTATGATACGCACAGATTATGTCCTTCTGACACTGACCCTCATACGTCTCTCTGGGCGGTGATGGGGGAACTGAAGGCCTTTGGAAGAGCCTCTGGCTTCAAGACTAAACTTCAGAAGTCCTCCATACTCAACCTGATCCTTTCGGAGACTATCCAGACACAACTTGCATCCGACTTCTCATTTACATGGGTCACGTAAGGGATCACCTATTTAGGCCTTCAAATACATCCTACACCTTTCTGTACAGTGGCTCGTAACTATGAAAGCCTTTTGGTGATTATGTGGACAGATTTCTCCAGATGGGGGAGTCATGGCCCCTCCTGGCTGGGCCACCTGGCAGAGATCAAGATGACACTCTTATTGAGAATTCTGTATTTAATTCAGACGGCTCTTCAGCCCGCACCCTGGTACTTGATAAGTTGCAATCTCTTATCTTTGAATTTATTTGGAAGGGCAAACCAGCACAGATGGCTAAGTCACAAGCATTTCTTTCACAGGCAGAGGGAGGCCTTGGTGCCCCTAATTTACAATGTTATAAACAGGTAGCACAGCTGCACTACATTGTAGAGTGGTTTCAATCCAGCACCGAAAAATATTGATGCTTTATTGATCAATCTGTGGTGAGTATCCCGATTTGGAAGTTGCCATGACTGCCAAAATGACATTGGTCTGTGCGAGTGTATATCCTCCCAGTGGTGCATGCCACAGTGGGAGTGTGGGACAGGGTACAGCTTTGGCAAGGTCTCTCAACTCCTGTGTCCCCAAAGACACTAGTAATATAAAGTCCTGATTTCTCCCTGGCGTAGGGTGGCTCTGCATTCAGTGCATGGATGGAGGCCAGCTACAAGCGGATAGGTGACCTGTTTGACGAGAATGGCCTTATGGATTTCCCACGGATTCAGTCAGCCTTTTGGATCCCCTCTACAGCCCGTTGGCAATACATCCCTATCACCCACTGGCTGATGCATCCTTGGCTTTGTCCTCATGCCAACAGGCCCCTCACTTCCTTTGAGAAATGGCTCCTAACTCGCTCTTCTGACAAGCGTCTCTTTTACAATATTTACACTTTCCTCATCACCCCCCAGAAACCATGGAAATCACCCAGACCGCGTAGATGTAAAGGGAAATGTGAGCAAGCATTTAGAGATAAAGAGTGGAGCGATATCCTTCACAGCACCCATGCCTCAAGTAGAGATGTTTTTGAAGATCTCCCATTATTGTACTTCACGCCAGCTAGGGTTGCCCAATGGAACATGAGTAAAGACTATGCTTGCTGGTGCCATTGCAGGCAGACAGGCACACTTGCACACCTACTTTGGCAATGCCCTAAACTTGACTCATTGTGGGAAGAGGTCCAGCCTGCGGCAAACAACATGTTTGATACGGATATTTCTAGATTCCCCAGCTACATTCTACTTGGTCTCCCTAATCCCTTGATGTACCCTCGGAAATTTCCTAGGGGGTAGTCGATCACCTTAGCACTGGGAGCTGCTAAGCAGGTTCTCCTTTCTAAATGAGGTATGGATGAAATCCCCACGCAACTGGACTGGCTGCATAAGCTGTGGGAGTTACTGGGAATGGAAAAGCTGACTGCTGTGTCGACTCACTCCTTATCACTATTTGACAGGACCTGTGGACCTTGTATCCGCTATCTCTAGGACGAGTTCTGAGAATTATCGTGCCCGCTCTATCTGCAGATCCTTCGACTGACCCACCCAGATCAAGCCCATTTCACATCTGCTACCTGATGGCCTCTTACCCACATGCACTTTCCAGCCAATAAGGTTTTGAGACTGGTGTCCAGATTCCCCCCTGACCCCAAGCCCTCTTGCTATCACCCAACCCTCTCCTCTCATTGTGTAGCTCTCCTGTATTTTATTATAGCCCTTGGTAATTAAGCTGATGACTCCCACCGACCAATGGATGTAGGTGGGCTACTGTTGTATTCTTGCTGTTTATTGATTCTAATAGAAACAGATCTTAAACCTACAACTGAGCTACTCTGGTTTTCCATTAATCAAGTTATCTTACTGATATGTTGCATTGTCTTTATTAAATGGTTAGTTCTTTTATTGTTAATTTGCCTGAACGTATTTCCTCACCTTGGTCAGCCTTTGGTGATACTGTATCATTATTTATAATTTTGTCTTGCGATTTGTCTACATGGCTTTGAGCTTAAGTTTGTAATAAATCCCTTAACTTTATTCCTAACTGGAGTTTTCCTTGTATGGCCACATTGGTCATACTGTGTATTGTACTTTTATATTGGAAGTTTGTTGTTTGGTTCTACCATAACCTATGTAGGGTCCAAATATCCATTGACCTCGTCGAGCATTGATTCCTGTGAAGGATGAAAAGGCTCCAGCACAACTAATAGTAGTCAAAAGCGTCTACACATGGTTATTTGGCAGTCCCCAACTAATACAAGATTTTTTTTAAATTAGTAGTCTCAAATGATTCATTTAGAGTGTATTCAATTAATAGCATTTGCTCAAAATTTGAAAGGATCTAAAGGCTACTTTGCAAATGAGTTATGGAGTGGTCTGCTGGTGACAAAAATATATCTCCAGAACATATTTTCAACTTATAAATGTATGCTAGAAACAATGGAAGCTGGTAATTTTTTGAAAATGGTAACATGATACTCAAAATGTTCTGCTTGTCTCAGAACACTGTCTTGATATGCAAGAGGTATGGAAGACCTCTTCTAGTGGCCACGTTGCTGCAGACACTAGATTGTTCCCAAGCAGAAAAGTGCCCCTAGAAGAATCCCCAAGTGGAGGAAAAAGCCAGAGGTAAAAAAAAAGGTGGTAGGCAGGGCTCTAGATGACTGCAGGGAGGACTGCAACAGAGGACCAGGCTTAAAAGATTAAAAGAAATGCAGGATCATACACGGAATTCAGGAACAGGCAGGGACTTTCAAAGAACTGGAATCAGTGTAGACAGTAGCGAAACACACTATGATAGGATAGCACAAAGCGTTGTGATGCAATGAGCGAAGAAAAACCTCCTCCTTATATGCCCAAGGAAACAGGAAATACAAGTTGCCATCTTGGATTGGGAAATGCTTTGTAAGGAATAACTGGATGGTGGCCATCTTGGAGCTGTTAGAATTTCTAACCCAGAGTTCCTTACCAAAGAACTCGGTGAGAAAGCGCACCACTATGGAAGTGCTGAGATCACTTTGGAATACACGTCCTCATTAGGAAAATTGTGCATTATATATTGTGGTTGTGGGACCTCACAGTGGAATACACTGATGATACTGCCTTGGGTCCAGTCATGCTCGTTTTTTAAACCTTAACTTAACCCTTAGAAGCTGTGCTTTCAAGCAGTCTGGCTTAAGAAAAGGAACAAGTATAAATTAATTAGGCGTACCAAAAAATAAAAATAAGAAAGTCACACAACACAAAAGAAATCTGACACCAATTTATAAAAAATGATTTTACTTCTATACATTTTTAGACACCAAAACCAACAAGATGTCCTGAACGATTCCTGAGATATTTATTTTTAAGTAATTTGTAAATCACAGTTTTTCACTCAAAACATGAACAAGCATTGGTAACTGCAAAGTTTAGAAACTTTGTAAAACGTTTAAAGAGTTGTGTTAGAATACTCTACCCCCCGTTAGATGACCAATTCTGACAGGGGACCCAGTGAGGATTAGTAGGATAGTTACCTTGCCACCAAATCAGTCTCAAATCCACTTCCAGGTGCTTTGTACGAACCGTCATGGACCTCAATGGAGTGGTCCTGAACCAAGGGATACAGGATGCTGAAGATGCTGAGAATGTTGTGTGGTTGACGGAGGTTTTTCCAGGGTTACTCCTCGCTCTACGTTCGAGTTGGAGTAACTTTGACCACCGGGGTTGCTGTCCCTTGACATTCTTTTTGATCCAGCCAAAGTTCACTTGCCACTGAACTATGGGTCTCTAGTCACCGCAAAACCAGTGGTTCCCTTTAATGGAGGCTAGTGTTGGTCTTGGGTGATCAAACTGCATTCTGATGGCTCTCCCAGGTCCAGCAGACTTGGGTGCAACTTTTGAGAATCTGGAATTGGTCATCCAGGCTGCACATTGGTGGTCAGTGGTGACCAGGCGGCTGTGGCTCTTGCTGGCCAGAACAGGCTTCTTCAGCGTTTGTTGCTCTGGTGCTGTAACAGGAAGTCAGCCAACTGACTCTTGGAGATCATCTCTTTGGAATGGGGCTTGGGAGTAACTTTTTCCATGAGCCAGGATCACAGGTACAGACCTGTCTTTGCTAGTCCAAGGATAAGCAGGTGCCTTCCAGTGGTTGGTGCAACCTTTATTGCCAGGTCCAGGAAATAGCAGGGCAATCTTTTTTCTGTCCTGTCTCCAGTCCAGATGTGATCTGAGGTTTGGGTGCCATATTTATGCCCAGAAAGTGCCCTCTAGGAATGGAGTGGTTACTAACCAATGGGCCTCTGGACCTTCCCCGCCTGATGACTTCTTGCTATGCATGGCATCTAACTATCCCAGAGTGCATTATTCTGCCAATTCCAAAGAGTTGAACTCCTCTTTCAGTGTATAGAGATTCATAGCCCACCCTACGCGTGTAGCTAGCTGGGGGCTACACACCCATGAAAAAACAGTTTGGCAACTGGTCCTCCCTTTTTGTCCCTGATGCCAACCCATTTACCTCAACAAAAGAGCAGCCCCTCCCATGTTTGGTCACAATTTGCCCTTCAAAGGCAGCTTTACCTTCAAAGCTTGCTTTTTGTGCTCATACCATGTTGGCTTCCTGCCAGGGATAGGTGACACCTCTTTCAGTGGCAGGTCTCTATTGTTCGTATTCTTTGGAGTTGTTCACACGTCTCCCCAGGAATTCAGAAGGCTGTCTCATGGCCAGCATCTGCAAGTGGCCACAGAAAGAGTTGAGCAACAGAGTGGCAAATTTCTAAAAGTTGCACTTCTTAAAAAGTTACATTAATTTTGACTGGACATCAAAGCGGGCTTAATGTAACAATTCTTTTCATGCCTTGAAGTTTCAGCTTTAGTAGTCCCATTCAGAAGTTAGCACATCTGTGCTGTAAGCGTATTACCCTGTACTCACTGATGATGCTACTAACATTTCCTCAGTAAAAATGAAAAATGTTGCGTTTTTACTGTTAGGACATAGAAAAAGACATGTCCTACTCTTCAACCTACAGCACCCTGAATTAGGATACAAAAGGCCTGCTGTAGGGGTGACATATGTATATTAAAAAGGCAGATGTGGACTTTATTCATTCATTCAAATGGGAAAGTCAAAATAGCAGTTTAAAATAGCTGTGCCAGTCTCCAGTGTGAGGCTGGGAGAATTGTTTTCACGTTGTCACATCCAGGGTGGCACAATGAGTCCTGTAGCTTTGGTAGGACACTTTAATTTACAGGACCTGAGTGGTGCTGGGTACCCTTGGCACCATACACCTGGACTCATAAGCAAGTAAATTTATACCAATTGGGTGAAGGTCAATCAGATATATACTTTGTAAGGTCAGAACACTGGCAATGCCAAAACTTTGGAGATGATCATGCAAAAAGATGCATACCCTTTCACCCCCCAAATAGAAGACTGAGAAAAGAGACGATTGCACCGGCGGGACCGCTGCCACAATGTAGGTGTATGAAGGCCCACTAGCATCTCCTTTTCTCATCCTCTAGAGAGCAGCCTGCGCCCAAGATGAACTCAGACTCTAGAATCAGGCCTGGCGTGGGTGGCTAAGCTACAGTATGCCCCCCATTCAAAGCTTCAGGTTTGTGTGGGAACTGACTGAAAAAATACCATATCAAAACTTGAGCATAAACTGAAGTAGCATCTTCCTAAGATCTTTCATTGGGAGAAAAACTTTTCCAGTGGATTAAGAATTGTAGCCTCTTTCTAAAGATGCAAGTATCACTAATCTATGGTACTTTGAAATCAGGCCCATTGTTTACAGGCCATGAAGACAAAAAAGGGGTGCCAGTTGAGTAGCACTATCAATGGAATTGCTATAGGAAAATTCAGCCAGGGCTAGAAATGAAGACCAGCCGCTCTGAGTGGAATTCCCAAAAAAATGAAGGTATTGTTATAGACCCTGATTTAATTGTTCATTCTGACCATTGATCTGGCAATGGAAACCAGACGACAAGGATATGTCAATCTGAAGAGAAGTACAAAAGGACTTCCAAAAACAAGAAATATACTGAGGACCTCAATCCAAGATAATTATTTGAGGCAATCCATGTAACCAAAACATTCAGTGACCATAATGGCTCAGTTCCCGTCAGCCATAGGCAAAGCTATGATGGAATCAGCAGATATGAGTGGTCATTATGACATTGGCGGTGACTGTTAAAGTGGCAGTAATACTGCCAACCGGCTCACATTAAATTACAGCAAAATTATGACCATGGCGGGGATCCCTCCTACAGACAGCCAATGTACCACACAAACTGCCAGGGCATTAACACCACTGACCACGGCGGTAGCCATCAACAGCCAGGCGGAAGACAAGGTACCGCTCACCATATTATGACATAGCAAACCTCCACAATTTCCGGGGCGGTACCAATGCCATCAAAAGCGTGGCGGAAACAAAACGAAAGACTCACCATCAGAGACACAGAGAAGATCTCCGCGCCCATGGAACTGGAACTTCAAGTCTTCCCGATGCTCTTCTATGCCATGGTTCACCAGGAACACCAATGCCCACTAAGACAACAACGGTGAGTACAGCCACCTAGCACACAAGGGAGGGAGGGAGTAAAAGGAGAGGGAAACACACACGCACAACACACACCATACCCACAACCAGCTGCAGAGTAAAACCAATGTCACAGGACCCACGTCTAATTAAAACAAGGACTACATTGAGGTTTAACTGATACTGTAATATTATGCCAACAGCCACCATATTGTCCATGCAATAACACAAACAGGTGTCAATGTCTAGAAAGGGCCAATGGCCAGTCCAAAGTACAAAAGGCCCACATGGCCACAGGGCACAGTCCAAGCCCCAACTTGATTCCTGACATTATCCGGACTCAACTGTGCAGGGCATCATGTTGGAATTGCGCTGGCACCTCAGGGGGGAGGGCAATGGATGGGGGGGCACCTCAGCTGAAGTGGGTAACATGCCCACTGGTTCTGGAGGGGGCTCCTTGCCCATTTGTCTCTGGTGGGAGTGTAAGGCCACAGTCTCTGAAGTGGGGAACATGCCCACTGGTTCTGGAGGGGGCTCCTTGCCCAATTGTCCTTGGTGGGGAGTGTAAGGCCACAGTCTCTGAAGTGTGGAACATGCCCACTGGTTCTGGAGGAGGCCCCTTGCCCAGTTGTCTCTGGTGGGTGGCCTACATGCCCTCTGCTGGAGGTCAGGGCTGCTGTGCTTCTGCTGGAGGTGAGAGCTGCTGTGCCTCTGCTGGAGGTGAGGGCTCCTTGCCCACTGCTGGTGGAGGTGTTACTCTGGCTGCCTCTGCTGGAGGTGGGGGCTCCTTGCCCACTGTTGGTGGAGGGGGGCTCTTGCCTCTCTTTGGTGGTGGAGTGGGATCCTTCCCTTTCTTGGGTGGTGGAGTGGGGTCCTTCCCTTTCTTGTGTGGTGGAATGTGATCCTTCCCTTTCTTGCCTCCATGACTTGGAGGTGCCTCCACTGTCCCCGTCTCATGTCCCTTGGTTTTCACCACCCTAGTCCTCCCTTTCTGAGGTGCAGGTGTGCTCACAGTAGGAGTGGCAGCCATCAAACTCTCTTGCCCCTTTGTGGCAGTAGCTGAAGATTTGATGGGAGCAGTGGCAGACTGTTTGGCTGAGGTACTATGCTGGGTCGTTGGGACCCTGCTCCTACGGGCAGGACGGTGGGGTGGTGGGGGAAGGAAGAGGTTAAGATGGGCAAGGAAAAGCTTCTTAGGGATGTTGGGGGGATGTGGGAGAAGGGATTGGAGTGGAGGTTGAGGGAATGGTTGTTGGAGGTGTACGTCTGCTGGACTTGGGTGCAGGTGCATGGGCAATGTGCATGTGTGAGGTGGAAGGCTGTTGGGAGTCTGTGTGCGTGCGTGTTTGTGTCTCTTAGGAGGGGGGCAGACAGGGTGGGAGAGGACAAAGGGGACATGTGGATGGATGTTGTGGAGGTGTCTGCAAGTGAGGTGTGTGTGTTGCTTGATGTGGTGATGGTGGTGGTGGCTGTTGATTGGGACTGGGAAGTGGTAGTTGGAGGGGGGACGGTAGAAACAGGGACACTGGCTGCCAGCAGAGAGGAGGCCAGAGCCTGAAATAATCTCTGTAGGGCCTCCAACCCACAGTGGATGCCCTCCACGTATGCATTGCATTGCTGCATCTGGGATGCCAGCCCCTGGATGGCATTCACTATGGTTGACTGCCCTACAGAGATGGATCTCAGAAGGTCAATAGCCTCCTCACTAAGGCAGCAGAGCTCACTGGGGCAGGGCCTGAGGTGCCTGGGGCGAAGGAGATGCCCACCCTGCTGGGTGAGCAGGCACGGGCAACTCGTTGTGGGGCTACTGGGAGGGCAGTGCTGGTACAGTGGATGGCCGCTGTACCTGTAGCTGGGGTGGTTCCAGAGGTGTCCGCCACCAACAGGGAGCTACCATCGGAGGAGGAATCAGAGTCAGTGTTGTCACCTCCTGTCTCTGCCGTGGTGCTCCCCTTGCACTCTGTCCCACTGGTCCCCTCAGCATCGGTGGACTCTGCCTCCTGGGTCCTGTGGGATGCAGCTCCCTCAGTCGCTGGTGCCCCTGCTCGTCCGACAGATGATGCTAATGCACACATGGACAGGATGACAGAAGAAAATATGAGGTGGGGGAGAGAAAAAGGGAGCACTGGGTTAATTACAGCACCAACACCACAGATGGTTTACACACTACCATCACACACAGAGATCAGGATTGAGCACTATGCATCACACTGGCATTCCATTGGCTAGGTACCACAGCAAGATGAGAGCCAACCACTGTCAATTGCACCCCTCCTGGGACCCACTAAGCCCTGTCTGACCTGGAATGCCACCTAGCCAGATTACAAGATTTTGCTATACACCCATTTACCTTGAGCTGGACCTCGCAGCAATGTCTGAGATGGCATTAAGAGGTACCCACTAACTGAAACTCACCACCAGGATCCCATGCCAGCCAACAAACATGGTTGTCGCGCTCACTGTACTCACCCCCTTGTGGCTGCTGTGCTACCCCCAAGTGCCCATCCAGCTCTGGGTAGGCCACCGCCAGTATGCGGGACATCAGTGGGGGTCAGGTTCCGACGGGCACCCCACCCTAGTTGGGAGGCCATCCCCAGCTGAGCCTCTGCAGTCTTAAAGGCCCAGCATCTTAGGTCCTCCCACCTTTTCCTACAGAGGGTGCTCCGCCTGCTGTAGACCCCCAGGGTCCTCACGCCCTTGGCGATGGCATGCCACAATCCCTTCTTCTGATGGGCACTGACATGCAGAGGTGATATAAACAGGAGGACACCATTGAACATACAATCCAGCCTATCACACATATGGCCCACAAATACCATTTCCATCCCCATTGGCACACACATCACCCTGCGCCCACCATGTACACTACCACCAGACATCCCCCCCAAATGACCCGCTGCTAGCACACACATCTCCATGCCAACTTGTCACATGCATCGTGCCCATGGTGTACTCACCTGTTGGTCTGGAGGCCCATACAGCTGTTCATACAGGGGTAGGACCCCATCCACCAAGCAATTCAACTCCTCCGAAGTGAAGGCAGGGGTCCTTTCCCCAGTCACACAGGCCATGGCAGAATCCAGACACAAGTCACAGCAGCACACACAGTGGAGGTGTTGTCCTGTGGGAAGTTAGGAATCAAGTGAGATTTTAGACAGAAAATGGCGGTTACGTCCGCGGCGGTGATACCCATTGGCCACTGTACTCCATAGAGCCCCATTTTAGCCAATGAGGAATAGCACGGCGGTGCAAGACCACCTTCCGCCCTGACGCCCAACGCCGGCGTAGTTACCTCACTTCCACCTGTCCCTACATGAAGGACAGGCGGTCGCCATTTTATGTTGGTGGACAGCATTCAGAAAATTGAGAATTCCGTCATTGCTGTAAATTGCACATACATTGCCATACACATTGCCCCATCACATAAATGTTCTATGTACCCAGAGGTGGTGGTTCCATTGTTCAGTTGGTGACACCCTACTCACTCTTGTGTCCCTTAGATACCTACCACTGCGAAGGGAATTGGAGTAGGAGACAAGACCCCGTGTGCAGATCCCTTGTGGACTTGGCTACACTGGAGGACAGGCACAGGCACATAATACTTACCTATAGACTGGACAGGGCCACAATCAGAGAGCTGTGTGCACAATTGGAGTCTGATCTGATTTAAGCTATCCGCCATCTCACTGGGATCCCCCCTCTTGTTCAAGTTCTATCAGTGCTCCATTTCCTGGCAACTGGTTCTTTTCAAGTGACAGTGGGCTTGGCAGCAGGAATGTCACAGCCATTGTTCTCAATCGTGCTGGCAAGGGTTTTGTCTGCCTTGGTCAAACACATGTGCAGCTACATCGCTTTCCCCCAGGTGGAAGATTTGGCCACTGTGAAGGCAGGATTCTATGTAATGGGACATATACCAAATATTATTGGGGCGATTGATGTAACACATATAGGGGGTTATTCTAACTTTGGAGGAGGTGTTAATCCGTCCCAAAAGTGACAGAAAAGTGACGGATTTACCACCAGCCGTATTACGAGTCCATTATATCCTATGGAACTCGTAATACGGCTGGTGGTATATCCGTCACTTTACCGTCACTTTTGGGACGGATTAACACTCTTCCAAAGTTAGAATAACCCCCATAGTGTTTGTCCCCCCCCCCGGGCCAATGAACAGGTGTTCAGGAATCGGAAGAGTTTCCACTCACTCAATATGCAAATGGTGTGCGTAGCATACCAGTACGTCTCCCATGTCACTGCCAAGTATCCTGGGTCAGTGCATGACGCCTTCGTCCTGAGGAATAGCAGCATCCCAAATGCGATGGTACAACTACAGAGGCACAGGGTGTGGCTAATAGGTGAGCCAGAGTCCCCACCTAATGTATGTCAGTGTATGCCTTTAGGAGTTATCCCCATACCATTGTGTAAGGCTAATGTTTGTCACTCAATACTTGCAGGTGACTCTGGCTACCCAAACCTATTGTGGCTCCTGACCCCGGTGAGGAATGCCAGGACAGGGTCTGAGAATCGGTATAATGATACACATGGGCAAACCAGGTGGATCATAGAACATACCTTTGGCCTCCTGAAAGCCAGGCTCATATGCCTCCATCTGACAGGTGGATCCCTGTGCTACTCCCCTGAGAAGGTATGCCAGATAGTAGTAGTGTGCTGCATGTTGCATAACCTGGCCCTCACACAACATGTGACTTATCTGCAGGAGGAGGAGATTGGAAATGCCCCTGTGGCAGCAATGGACCCTGAAGACAGTGAGGATAAGGAAGCAGAGGATAAAGATGTGGACAACAGAACATCAGTTATACGTCAATACTTCCAATGACACACAGGTGAGACAGTGGAACTTCCATTTTTCTGATTATGTATATTTTCTGTGTGGCTGTAGCAGGATGCCATTCACTTCCTTTGCACCTTGACTGACTGTCGCCTATGCCTTCTCATTTTGCAGATGTTGGTGTTATAACAACTGTGTACTGATGTGATGACTACAGACAGCTACTAGCCATTATTTGTATGCTATCACAGTGTTCAGGTCATTTGCACAACATGTGACTGTTTCCCCATTTGCACATTTTTATCACATAAAACACTGTCACTCAAGTTGTGTTTAAGGGTGTTTATTGTAGTGGAATTTAAAGACGGAAAAGTGCAATGGAATGGAGTGATGGTAGAGGTAAGTCCAGGGTATTGGTCTAGTCTGTTTGTTGCACAGGTCTAGTGTCCGAGTGGCCATGGGAAGGGAGGCAAAGGCAGTTCATAGTGGACAAGGTGACAGGGTGGCACACAAGGGGGACATTCAGGAGGGTCTCATTTCCTGCCGGTGGTCTTGGTCTTGACTAGTGTCTCTGGCTTCTATCTGGGTCACAGGGAACGTTTGTGGGATGGTTCACTTTCTGCAGTGGGAGGGGTGCTGGTGGCCTGTAGGTCCTGTGGCAAGGCCACCTGTCCACTCGATGCAGCAGATGTGTTGGGATGTTCAGTTGACTGGCTAGTGGAAGGCGCCTGCTGGTGTGCTGTCCATTCCTTCATGATGTTGGCCATATCAGCCAGCACCCCTGCTATGGAGACCATGGTGGTGTTAAGGGCCGCTTGTTCTCCTGCATGTTGTTAAGAATCTGGTCCATCTTGTCCTGGGATTGTTGGTAAGCCACCAGGACATTAGTGAGTGCCTCCTGGAGAGTCGGTTCCCTGGGCCTTACCTTCCCCTGGCGCACAGCTGTCCTCCGTGTGTCCCTGTCCCCCTGTGCCTGAGTTCCCTGAATGGTGTGCCCACTGCCACTGACCGTAGGACCCTGATTGTCTTGGCTGTGAGGTGTGGACTGGGGTCCCTGTACAGGTGGGCACATTGCTGATTGACGTGCCCTTGGGACAGAGGTGTAGGGACGTTGGGTGGGTGCTGTGGTGTTGGATACTGAGGGGGAGGCTCTGTGGCCTGGCCAAGACCTAGAACTCCCCACCAACATACGCAAGACCCAGGACCTCCTAACCTTCAGAAAACACCTTAAAACATGGCTTTTTGAGTAATAACCGGCAACCCCCCCCCCACAGCGCCTTGAAACGCAAACGGGTGAGTAGTGCGCTTAAGAAATTATTTGATTGATTGATTGGTGGACTCGGAGTGGGCCGAGGTGGCCGACTGACCAGTGGTCTCTGATGAGCCAGGTAGTTAGTCCAGATCCAGAAGTCCAGAGTTACTGTCATTACTGGGGACATCATCTGTTGGGGGGCTGGATAGTCGTGGCACCTCCTCACCACTAGGATTGGCTGGGGTGCCTGTGGGGAAGCAAGTGATGAATTATGCTTCATGTCTGTGACAAATGGTACATCCCTAGCTTCCCCTTTACCATTGCTGTTGCCCTGCCACTGTTGTTTGTGGATGGTGATGTATTGTGGGATTGGTAGTTCTCCATGCTGTGCATGCTTTGGTGATGGGCGTACATGCAGGGCTAGGAGGGCTGTACATGCATTGGTATGGCATGCAGGGCTTGGCATTGGGGTTAGTCACATGGGTAGGTGCACTGTGTGGGATGGAGTGGAGTGATGGGAGTCAGGGTGAGGGGGTGAGATGGCATGCAGGTATAGGGTATGATAAGTAGGTTGTTCCACCTCTTCCTGATGCCGTCCCTTGTTCTTGGATGCTGTCCCATGGCGTTTACCCTGTCCACAATTCTCCACCATAGCTCCATCTTCCTGACAATGGATATTTGCTGTGCCTGTGATCCAAACAGCTGTGGCTCTACTGTGACTATTTCCTCTACCATGACCCACAAATCCTCATCTGTGAAACGGGGGTGCCTTACGTACCTTAGTGGGGACATGGGTGTAGTGTGGTGTTTGTTGTGCAGAGAGTGTTGAGTAATTTGGTGGGGTGTGGGATGTGGGATGTGGGGTGCATGACGGATGAATGGGTGCTTGTGGTGTGTATGTGTAATTGTGATTCGCGTAGCTAGCTATTCCAGTCTTTTCGTGTTCGTAAATGGTTGTGTGTAGTGTGTTTTATAGTGCTGTGGGTGGGTGGGTGTGGTGTGTGTATGAGTGTCAGGTGTGTGATTTTCGTTTTGTCCAATGTTGTGTTGTTTTGTATTTGGGTGGCCATTCTGACCGCGCCAGTGTGTACCACCAATGGTTTACCACCGCTGAATGTCCGCCGTGGTGATTCGCCGGTCATAATGTGGTGGGCGTAGTTTTGTTGGCGTAATGGTATGGGTGTTCGTACCGACACTTTACCACTTACCTTTGGTCTGGCGGATATATGTTTGTGGCAGTATTCTGTCAGTTTAGTGTGTGTGTGTTGTAATATGGCAAATGGATGTTCGCCTCCACAACGGTATGTTGGTGGCCGTCGCCGCAGCAGTAAGCAGGATTTACTGCCAATGTCATAATGAGGGCCATAGCATGCTAAGGCTCAGGCACAACGGGCAATTGCTGAAGAAACCCAGAAGGTCGAGAGTGAGAAGTCTTATTTTGTGCACAAACTGGATAAGAACCAACATACATTTCAGTGTCAACTCAAATAGAAGGCCACCAGAAGGAGACGCGTATGAGTTCTAATATGGACTTGATGCCCCTGTGACCAGCAGCTGGAGAGTCATGACACATCTTATTCACTTCAACTCTTAATTCCTTGGAGGGAATAAACAGGACTTTATCTTTGAAAACAAGATCACCTTGTTTACGAACTAGTCCTTGGTGACTTTGACATAGCTGACTTGTATTCTTTCGAGGAGTAATTGTGCCACCCCAATGATTTGTCATGGAGAGAGAAGATGTTTACCAAAAGGAACGGGAGATTCAGGGTATCTGTGTGAGAGGGCATCTGCTAATTTGTCTTTAGAGCCTGAGATGTAAGTTATGAAACCATGATATTGATTGAAAAAATATGCCCAACGGGCTTGGTGACTTTTCCTACATTGAATATTTCTAAATGTTGGAGATTACGCTGATATGTTTTATTCTCAAAGGGCCCACAGGTGCCCATCAAGAATTCTCCACACTTGATGCAGGCTAACTTTATGGCCAAAAGTTCCCTTTTAAGAACTGAATAATTCCTTTCTCAGTCAGCCAGGATGTGGGATAAATAGAAAATGGAAGCTGTAAGAGTACAGGTCCAAAGTCTCGATCAGAAGCAACAGTCTCAATAGCAAACTTTTTGGTTGGATCTGGATGCTTCTAAATAGGATCCTGTGTAAAGTCTTGCTTCAATCTAGAAAAAGCTTCTTCAGCTTGAGCGTCCCACAGGAAGCCTATACTGAGTATATCTTCCCTTAACATTCGGACGATGTCACTAATTAATCGAGCAAAGTGTCTGAAGTAATACAGGCAGAAGTTAGCATATGAACTACAGGTAGAATTTGGCATATCCCAGAAAACACTGGTTTTCCTTGATGTTTGAAGGAGTGGGCCAAAACAATCTTGTACTGGTCCATGGTGATTCCAGTGCTGTTCAAAGGAAAATCTAGATGTTCCACCTCAGGTATGGTCAAACTCGCATTTTCAGGTGTACAAGTTGATTCTGGTGAAGTGTTGGTAATGAGAACCAGAAATCCTTAAAATAGACCAAAATGTCATTAAGGTAAATGTCAATAAATTGGATTAACATGTCAGAGAAAATATGACCCATTAAGCGCCGGAATACTGGTGGAGCTTTGATCGGTCCTAAGGTCATCACATGATACTCTAGGTGGACCATAGGAGTTCTAAAGGCTGTCTTCCACTCGTCGACCTCTTTGATTCAGAAGAGATGGTATGCCCGCGAAGTTCTAACTTAGTATAAATCTTGGATCTCCACAGAAACTCCAAAATATCCTTCAATAAGGGTAGAGGGTACCTTTGTGAGCCCAGCAATCCCCAGATGAGTAATAGTTCCTGCAACAAAACTGAGATGCTAAAGATATGGCTCTAGTCTCCCAATTTAAGTATGGATTGTAGAAGGCCAGCCAAGGAACTCCTAGAATAACTGTGTGGTTGGGTGGAGCAATTAGGTCAAAGGAAACCATTTGTAGATGTTTTCCAAAGGTGTGTAGCTATCATAGGTACTGTCATTTCATTGATAGACCCAGAAGTCAAAGGCATGCTGTCCACTGTCTGAACTTGTTCGGGAACATCTTTGAGAATTCTAGGTATTTTCTGAGTTCAAGCACAAATGACATACAGATATATCCCTCTAGATCTAGAAGGGCCAAGATTTTCTCTTTTCCACATTAGGAAATGCCAACAAAACAGGCAGAAGAAAAAGCAATACGTGTGAATCATCTGAAAATCCAATGAAAGGGGCTTGAGGTACTCCTGCCCTTTCCCCTTTCACAAAGGATAGGGCCTGGCATTGTCATTAGACTCATGGGGACAAGACTGCTGGTTTTGGGTGTCAGCACCACCGCGTGTATGAGACTGAGTCAATCCCGCACCGTCTGGTAGCTGTCAGCCTATCCTTGTTGGCTAGCTAGCAGCACCTCACCCAACCCTAGAAATAAAGGTGATTTGTGGCAGCCTGACGCATGACAAGCTATGACTCCTCAGCAAAGTCATGGTTGGCAGATCCTGCCCTTTTCTCTCATTAGCACAGGTCTCACACGGACAAAGGGAGACAAAGAGAAGCAGGACAGTTTTCAATGTATTTATTGAAAAGACTGCAATTTATGATAAAATACATGGGCTGTGATTATTAGGAAGAAGAAACATAGCACAATCAGGATTGCTACCATGATTGAAAATAAAATAAATAATCCCATCAAACTGGAATAAACATATGTCTAAGAATTCCTCCCCATTCTTCTTAGCGTTTTTGCAAGAGCATGGCAGTGTTAGCCCTTTTCTCTGCCCGTACTTAGTCCATGGAAGGAACACCCACCCCCATACCTGAAAGGCAGGGGTCTGCATAACTGAGAAGCAGAGGACTGCCCGCTGTCTCCTCAGCTGTAGAGACAGGGCTGAGGTCAGCAATGTGGCAATGAAATAATATGGATCCTCTGACTGGAATTACCTCTTTAACCTTCCTTGGTCTGTGTGAAGTTTTTATAATAAAACATGCTGCTGTTCTGAGAAACAGGCCTAACGTGATCATGCTTCTGAGAGTCAGGCTGTCTGTGCACTCTTGTGGCAGCAATACTAGATAGATTTTAATGCACAGCACTGAGCAGCCTTGGGCAGAGGTATACGCTGAAATGTTGTGCAAAGAAAGCAATAACAACACTTTTGCAGAACTGCAGCTGATTAGAGAAAATTAAGCATCCTGCTAAAAGCTAAAATGAATTAAAAGTAAATGAAAATATAGCATGTAACGGGGTAAAAGAGCATGGGCCACAGGCCTAAGCTAAAATATGTGTGCCCAAGCAAGGCTCTAAAATGAACCCATGACACCCTCCCCATTGTTGGGACAAGAGCGTAGGGCTCAAAACTTTTTTAAAAACTACACTCTAGAGCTATAATAGTAACAACATACTAAAATGTACATAAGAAGAGATACAATTTCAAAGTTGACAAGCAAGGCAGGCCGATAGACAGGCCAAATTAAAAGGACAATTTAGAATTGTAATTAAAAAAATGCCAATGGTCGAATTCAGCAATAGTCATGGTCCTGCAGAAAATCTCCAATGTCATCAATGGAGACTTAAGCCAGCGAATATTGTGACCAGCTCATTCAATGAAAGACCCACTGAACACACGTGTGCAGATGCCTCAGCCATAGGTCTGGCCAAGGGGACAGCATTCCGAGCAGTGCCAGATGTACAAGGAGCCATGACGTCCACAGGGGATGGCTCATAGGATGCCTCGCGTAACAACCACAGTCTCAATGGGCAAGTCTGCGAATGAACCCTCATTGAGAACATTAACAGATCCATGTCCAAGGAAGGCACAGGCTGCACAGCAATGCACATTCAAAGAAGCACCACAAACAATGGAAAATCAGCTGCACACAAGAGAGGATTGGTCTGAATGACAATGACCAGTTCAATTCCAGTTCCTCCAACAGTGAAGCTCCGAATACTGCATCATGCAGTCACAACACAGGTGGGCTGGTCGGAGCTCCATTACTCCGCTTTGTTGAAATGGGACAGCCATTGCGAATCAAATTTAGTGACAGCAGGATACCGCCAATCAGTGCCAAAGTTATTGGGAATCTACCAAAGGCACTCGGAAAAAAAGTGAGTGAATGGTTGAAAGTATAACTCCAAATACAGTCTGTAAAGTACTAAAAAATCCAGAACCAACAGCATTTTAAAAAGTGCACAATCCCAGCAGTATTAGATGAATTATAAATCCTGCTCACCAACTCTCCAAAGTTTTTGGGGGAGTTGGTATTTACTAGGAACCGTGTCTCTGCAGATGGCCTTGCTACTTGAAGGTTATAAGTTTCTCTGGCTGATGTCAGAGCCGCATGCTTTCGAAACAGAAGAGCCTTCAGTCTGTTCAGTTTGTCAAAATTTACATTCGAAGTAGCGATGTGAGGCCACAGTTCTGTTACTTTTATCTCTCATGTGGGGGTAAATAACACATTGCCTCAGCAAGTTGCAGTTTGGAAAACAGAAATCACGTACACTATCCCAGGTTTCATCCCACAGCAGCCTTCATCACTCAGCATCAAATAACTTCTACTCGAAAGTATCTGAAAAACTGGGAGAATCAAAGAAACAGGAGTAGCCTTCAGATAGCAAGCCAAGTTCGCCACAGCTGCATTGCATGTGCCGTACAAGGACACCCGTATACAAATCATGGAATGGCTAACAGAAGTCTTGCATTCGTTTCCGCTCAGAAAGACCTCTGTCTCGCTATTCAAACATTTGTAATCGAAAGGCAACTCCCATACTTCATGGATGTAACTGTCCTCTAACCGCTCAAATATGTCTACAGGAAAATGTTTTAAACGCAAAGTGAGTTGAAATGTAGAAATGGCCAGATTAGTCACTCCATGTATTTATCGTACTGCCGTTGGAATTTCTGCCACAGTAAAAGGCAACTTCTCTAACTTTTTAATATTAAGCATGATGTAACTCGCTTCTTCATAGCCATTATCTGTTGGTGTCTTGTCAAATTAAATTCAGCAGATAACACCTTGGAGTTAACATTCTGCCAGGGCACCCGGCCACTTTTGATAGCTTGCAATGTCCAACCCAGCTGCATAATGGACCTCAGCTAACTCAGGCGATTATGTAAAAGTAACATGTAATTTTGAATTATGTCAATTGCAGATGAGGCATTGTTACTTAGTGTGTAAATGCGGTTGGACAAAATGTTCATACCTTTATCAGCAACAGCTAGAGCCTTCTCCATTTTGCAAAGGTGGGAATACTGGGCGCATTCAATTTTTTTATTTTTGCTAATTGAAAAGCACATTGTTTGCTGAACGGTGTCATTTAAAAATATAATTTGCAAAGGAATAAGGCATGCTCTAAATAAAGCTTCCCTAGTCTGTATTTGCCTATCTTGTGACCCTCACAAGCTCTTTAAATCATTTTTTCCCCAAAAACTCATAACCCTCAATGGCCAGCTGGGAGACAAAGGAATCTGAATAAATCAATTTGGTGTCAGTTAGCAATATTTTTATTTCTTTAGAGGGAGGTAATTTGAAGTAATATGACTCAGCATTTTTAACATCATGCCCAGTAAATATGCAAACGTTCCTACATATGTTTTCGAACTCCTCACTGGTGGAGTTGGACAATGTTTCTACTGTGTGTAATTGTAAACTATCCGAGGGGTACAAGCTCAGTGCAGAAAATAATTTTCGTAATGATGGTAACAGAATTTTTCCCCATAATTTGCTGTGGTCATATAAACATATTCACTTTCAAATACAGTATAATACTCCAGCTCAGAAAGCATATAATCAACTGTTTTTACATCCGAGTCATCAAATAAAAACTCTGCTATAATAATATCATTCATAGATACTTTGAAAACATTTGGAATTCAAATGACTTCAGTAGGGCCAATTATTATATCATATGGTTCTTTATCCCAAACAATCCCATCAGGAATCAGAACAGCTGAAATGTTCACAAGGGGCACGTTTCTTCTGACCTTATGTGATGATAGGTTAGGTGTTAAAACCTCATCCACCAGTTCAACAGCAGAGCTTTTAGGCAGATAGTGACCATTTATCAGCAGAAAGAAAGCAATGACGAAACCAATACAAAGCAGAAAGGTAAGCAGCATCAGTAGTGTCCATAGATAGCGACATGGACAAACTAAATAATTTATTTTAGTTCAGTTGTAAAGCTTAAATGCTCTTGATGCAGGTGCACTTGCTGATGCTGAAGAATTTGAAGAAAAGTTGTGTCAGCGAGGCTGGATCCTCGGGGTTTGCGCCTGTTCCCAATATGTCCACCTCTTGGCAGCTCCAAACTCTACTAGCTATCAAAGCACAGAGTTAAAGAATGGCCAAGCAGGGGATGGGGATTAGGTAGGAAACAGCAGGGAAGGAGACCTGTGGAAGCAAGAGTTAAGAACACAATAGCAAGATCATTCATATTAATCTTCATGAACTTTGTTTTAATTCTTTATGCTCTAATAACATGAGAGACCAAGAACTTTTCAATAATTTGACCTTTTTATAATCATATTCTCTGAACATTGAACTCTCTCAAGAGAATCCTTAGAATAGCAATTACGTCACAACAAGAGTCAATGAGTTCATTAGTTCCCAAAGAATTAACTGCTATAGGATTCATGAATGATACTGTAGAATAGGCAAACTGACTAAACTTGTTTTGTTTAGAAAGATCACACTCTGTTTGATCTAAGTTTCAAGATTCAATTGCCCAGAAATTATTGCACACTCATTGCCAGACTGCGCATCAAGACTCTAGACTGAACGCGCGCTCTGCCGATCTGAACTGCAAAGGTTAATTGCCAAGAATGAATCGTGCACACTGTTGCCGATTCAACCATCAAGATTCAAATGCCTCGAAATGATCGCACACTCTGCCGATCCGAACTGCAAGGGTTAATTGCCAAGAATGAATGGCGCACACTGGCTCCAGCATACTTCTGTACAAGGTGAGGAGCGCAAGCTTCCAAAGATTAGCACCAACACCAACACCTATTCTAGTATAGGTCGGGATAGTTTGGGAGCCAGACTGAGTAAACTACAACTGCAAGGTAAATCCAATAAGGATTCTACCAAGCAAGCAACGGATTGTTCTAGAAAACGCTGGGATAAACAAAAACAAAATAAAGATAATGTAAAACAGAGAGGAGAAGCTCTGCGTCCAGAGACCTCTAAGAAATGGTCCAACTTAAGAAATAGAGCTAGTTTGAAAACTCTTGGTAGATATCAATATACTGATACATGCCAATCTCGTTCCTTCCAGGGCTCATCGGATAAATTAATTGAGAGAGGTGGGCATTCCGAACAACTAAATGAGTACATAAAACCAAGAAAATACAACGCTCGGCTGAAACTTCCATAAAAAAGGAAGAGAAACCTTTCCAACAGAAAACACAGTTTAAATAGAAAAAGATGACAGCTATTTCAGCCCGAAATGCCCAGCATGTTGAGAGCTTTAATGAAGAACAGGATTTTAGCACTGACTCTGCTAGACAGCGCAGCAGATGCCATAATAGTTTGTTAGAATATTCAAGGGCTTCTGGATGCGACAGCATCTAACAACTATATAGAAGTTGAAACTAACTGCAGACACGCGCATCTCCCCCCGACAGAGTATACAAATTGAAACTGCAACTCAAAGGAGACAATGAGCGCACAATTAAAGTAATATTCTGGGTAAAATGTACAACATTGTATGATATCCTATTGGCAGAAACAGACCGGCCACCTGAACTTGCCTGCAATCTTTAGTTCGCGGAAGATTGCAGATGGCAAGCACGTTTTAGGATTCACTGTCCAGGGATATTAATATAACTTCAATTAAATCAAAATTGCCTTTTTTAGTGTCTTATTTTAAGGATATGAATTAGATGAGGGCAAGAGCCTAGCCTTGCACTTCCTAGAAAGACGTGTGCAATTACAACCCCCAAATACCATCAGAAAGCTACAGTCATAATGGGCTTTTTTAACTTTGGCATAACCTACATTCCTGAATATGTGTAACGCATAAGGCCTCTTTATATTTTAACACACCCAGATTTCTCAAGTAAACATTAGATACCAGAACACTCATGCATTATCAGAGCTTTACAACAAGACATGCTTGAAGCAAAACACTCACACATACGTGATAACAAAACAAAGTTGGTCATCAGAGTAATTCCTGGTGCCATTGGGTTCACCGATGTCACATTTAACAAGGGTGACATGGTACCCTTAGCACACAAATTACATTTGTACTCTAATGCAGAACAACATTTCGCACAAACAGAAAAAATACTGACTGCTGTTCAAATGGCTGTCATTAAGGAGAGACCACTTGCCCAGGGGGAATGCATTATCGTTGTTACCCCAATACCAGCCCTTGAGGCTGTCAAAAAGGCTAGGTTTCTGAACGCAAAAGCATTATATCCATGTTGGATTCAATGGGCGACACATCTGATGGCCACTGATGTTGATTATGTTTTTGATCCAAAACTTCTGACCGATGAATTCCTTCAATATGAACTTGAGTACCCCATGTGCACTGACATCTTGCCTCTTGATCAATATTGAATCATCATTTATACTGACAGTTCAGTGCAACCAGCTGTACATACCAAACATCAAGCTTTTCAGCGAGGTAATGAAGGATGGTTAATACCACCAGCCGCATACTTATACCCAGAAATTAGGGGACTGCACAGCACAACTTCCAGAGCTTAAGGCTCTAATTGTGACACTGGAACACATGGATCCTGAACTTTCTACTCCCTCACCACCTTCTTCCATCGTAAGATCACCGACCTACACGACAGCTTCGGACACCAGACCCAGCCAACCACCACAGAACCTGCAACCCCAGCCATCACCCTCAACGCCTGGACTCACATCAACACCGAAGAGACCAAAGCCACCATGAACTCCATCCACTCCGGTGCCCCCTCGCACCCCTGCCCACACTTCATTTTCAACAAAGCCGACGACATCATCGACCCGCACCTCCAGACCATCATCAACAGCTCGTTTTCGTCTGCTACCTTCCCCGAGAGCTGGAAACACGCTGAAGTCAACGCCCTACTGAAAAAACCTACGGCGGACCCAAGCGACCTGAAGAAAGTCAGCCCCATCTCGCTCCTCCCATTCCCTGCCAAAGTCATAGAGAAGACCGTCAACAAGCAACTTACCAACTTCCTTGAAGACAACAGCCTACTCGACCCCTCTCAGTCCGGATTCCGAGCCAATCCCAGCACAGAAACCACCCTCATCTCAGTCACAGACGACATCAGAACCCTGATGGACAACGGAGAAACAGTCGCCCTCATCCTCCTCGACCTCTCGGCTGCCTTCGACACCGTCTGTCACCGCACCCTAATAACCCGCCTCCGCTCCACCGGGATCTAAGGACAGGCCCTGGACTGGATCACCTCCTTCCTCTCCAACCGCTCCCAGAGAGTCTACCTCCCACCTTTTCGCTCAGACCCCACAGAGATCATCTGCGGCGTCTCACAAGGCTCCTCGCTCAGCCCGACTCTCTTCAATGTCTACATGAGCCCCCTCGCCGACATCGTACGCAAACACAGCATCATCATCTCCTCCTACGCCGACGACACTGAACTGATACTTTCCCTCACCAAGGACCCCACCAGCGCCAAGACCAACCTGCAAGATGGAATGAAAGACGTTGCAGATTGGATGAAACTCAGCCGTCTGAAACTGAACTCAGACAAAACGGAAGTCCTCATCCTCGGAAACACCCCGACCGCCTGGGACGACTCCTGGTGGCCCACGGCCCTTGGAACCGCACCGACCCCCTCAGACCACGCACGCAACCTCGGTTTCATCTTGGACCCACTTCTCACCATGACCAAACAAGTCAACGCCGTATCATCCTCCTGCTTCCTCACCCTCCGCCTGCTCCAAAAAATCTTCTGTTGGATCCACGCCGACACCAAAAAGACCGTGACCACGCCCTCGTCACGAGCCGCCTGGACTACGGCAACACCCTATACGCAGGAACCACCGCTAAACTCCAGAAACGTCTGCAACGAATTCAAAACGCCTCCGCCCGCCTCATCCTCAACATACCCTGCAACAGCCACATCTCCGCCCACCTGAGACACCTGCACTGGCTTCACATCAACAAAAGGATCACCTTCCGACTCCTCACCCACGCACACAAAGCCCTCCACAACAAGGGACCCGAATACCTCAACCGCCGCCTCAGCTTCTACACACCCACCCGTCCTCTTCGCTCCGCCAACCTCGCTCTCGCCGCCGTCCCTCGCATCCGCCGCACAACGGCGGGTGGGAGGTCCTTCTCCTACCTGGCTGCCAAGACATGGAACTCCCTCCCCACCATCCTCAGGACCACCCAGGACCACTCCGCTTTCCGGAGACTACTCAAGACCTGGCTCTTCGAGCAGCAGTAACCCCTTCCCCCTAGCGCCTTGAGACCTGCACAAGTGAGTAGCGCGCTTTATAAATATATATGATTTGATTTGATTTCATATGTAGATGACGTTTTATCACAGAATCTTTGTATTTCCTGTAAAACAGTGACATGTTCATTTAAGTCAAATGGTGTTGTGCTGCTGCCGCACCAGGGCCACCAAGATCTGGGACATACATAAGTATCCCAATTTAGACCTCATAAGGGGTATGTTCTCACAAGGACCTTCTGGGGAGGGTATTTAGTGCTGTTTAGACCCCATAGATGTGATGAAGCCAGCTACAACCATAACCTAGCACCCTCGCTGTTAAGTATTACTTTAAGGTTTAGTTTTTCCACGCCACAATCGAATTGCCCTCAGGATGATGGGGAGAACTGTAATGCACCCCCAACACCCATCATTGCCATGGTGTCCCTGAATGTCCTGGAGGCAAAGGCAGGGCCCTGGTCTGAGTGGAATGCTGCAGCTGCGTATGTCCCGATGAAGACTTTCAAATCTTTAATAACAGTTTGAACGTCAGCCGATCATTGTGGCCATACCCTCAGAAATCTGGAGCATGAATCTACAGCAACTGAGATGTATTTGTATGCACCATCTAGTTATAAGGGACAGCAGTGGGCAAGATACACACATTGAAGTGGTTAGTTTGAAACTAATAGGGGTGTCTGCGGTGGGCGTTTGATGGTGGACCCTTTAATTTGTTGGCAGATGTCACAGCAAAGGACATACTGTTTGGTCTGTTTGTATCGACCTGGCCATTAGTAGTGTTTGTGCAATAAGGAGATGGTAGCCGCCACACCAGCATGGGCAGAAGCTACACCCTAATGCGCTGCTTAATGAGACCTAATCTCTGGTCTTGGTTGGGGTTCACGTAATTCCCCACCCCTGGAATTGTTGCGAATGCAATATTTTGGGCACTTAAGTGCTAGGAATAATGTGCAGGGTACGCTTTTGGTAAGGGCTTGCGGTCAGCCGAGGCTTTCACAGCAGCCAGCATTTCATCATCTAGTCTCATATGAGAACGAGTAATTGCAGCAACAGAAGCCATAGCAACTGCAGATTTGGCTGCTTCATCAGCCAAAGTGTTTCCTACAAAATGAGTTGCTACACGTTGGTGGCCCAATGTTTGTACTACGTGAGCTTGTGATAGCCTGTCTTTAAGATTTGCTACCCTTCCCAGCAAAAATGTATGTTTGATGGTGTTCCCTTTGGAATCTCTGAACCCGTTTAGGCACCAGTAGTGCAAGTATTCTTCTAAGGACTGGACACAGTAGTGTGAATCACACACTCAAAGTAGAAAGTTCAGGATCCATGTGTTCCAGTGTCACAATTAGAGCCTTAAGCTCTGGAAGTTGTGCTGTGCAGTCCCCTAATTTCTGGGTATAAGTATGCGGCTTGTGGTATTAACCAACCCTCATTACCTCACTGAAAGCTTGATGTTTGGTATGTACAGCTGGTTGCACTGAACTGTCAGTATAAATGATGATCCAATATTGATCAAGAGGCAAGATGTCAGTGCACATGGGGTACTCAAGTTCATATTGAAGGAATTCATCGGTCAGAAGTTTTGGATCAAAAACATAATCAACATCAGTGGCCATCAGATGTGTCGCCCATTGAATCCAACATGGATATAATGCTTTTGCGTTCAGAAACCTAGCCTTTTTGACAGCCTCAAGGGCTGGTATTGGGGTAACAACGATAATGCATTCCCCCTGGGCAAGTGGTCTCACCTTAATGACAGCCATTTGAACAGCAGTCAGTATTTTTTCTGTTTGTGCGAAATGTTGTTCTGCATTAGAGTACAAATGTAATTTGTGTGCTAAGGGTACCATGTCACCCTTGTTAAATGTGACATCGGTGAACCCAATGGCACCAGGAATTACTCTGATGACCAACTTTGTTTTGTTATCACGTATGTGTGAGTGTTTTGCTTCAAGCATGTCTTGTTGTAAAGCTCTGATAATGCATGTATGTTCTGGTATCCAATGTTTACTTGAGAAATCTGGGTGTGTTAAAATATAAAGAGGCCTTACGCGTTGCACATATTCAGGAATGTAGGTTATGCCAAAGTTAAAAAAGCCCATTATGACTTTAGCTTTCTGATGGTATTTGGGGGTTGTAATTGCATGCGTCTTTCTAGGAAGTGCAAGGCTAGGCTCTTGCCCTCATCTAATTCATATCCTTAAAATAGGACACTAAAAAAGGCAATTTTGATTTAATTGAAGTTATATTAATATCCCTGGACAGTGAATCCTAAAACGTGCTTGCCATCTGCAATCTTCCGCGAACTAAAGATTGCAGGCAAGTTCAGGTGGCCGGTCTGTTTCTGCCAATAGGATATCATACAATGTTGTACATTTTTCCCAGAAAATTACTTTAATTGTGCGCTCAATGTCTCCTTTGAGTTGCAGTTTCAATTTGTAAACTCTGTCGGGGGAAGATGCGCGTGTCTGCAGTTAGTTTCAACTTCTATATAGTTGTTAGATGTTGTCGCATCCAGAAGCCCTTGAATATTCTGACAAACTATTATGGCATCTGCTGCGCTGTCTAGCAGAGTCAGTGCTAAAATCCTGTTCTTCATTAAAGCTCTCAACATGCTGGGAATTTCGGGCTGAAATAGCTGTCATCTTTTTCTATTTAAACTGTGTTTTCTGTTGGAGAGGTTTCTCTTCCTTTTTTATGGAAGTTTCAGCCGAGCGTTGGGAGTATTTTCTTGGTTTCATGTACTCATTTAGTTGTTCGGAATGCCCACCTCTCTCAATTAATTTATCCAATGAGCCCTGGAAGGAACGAGATTGGCATGTATCAGTATATTGATATCTATCAGGAGTTTTCAAACTAGCTCTATTTCTTAAGTTGTACCATTTCTTAGAGGTCTCTGGACGCAGAGCTTCTCCTCTCTGTTTTACATTATCTTTATTTTGTTTTTGTTTATCCCAGCGTTTTCTAGAACCATCCGTTGCTTGCTTGGTAGAATCCTTATTGGATTTACCTTGCAGTTGTAGTTTACTCAGTCTGGCTCCCAAACTATCCCGACCTATACTAGAATAGGTGTTGGTGTTGGTGCTAATCTTTGGAAGCTCGCGCTCCTCACCTTGTACAGAAGTATGCTGGAGCCACATGCGGACTGCCAGAGCTACTGCTTCCCCTTTAAGGTTAAAGGCAAAGTTGCCCACTAATTGCATTTTTAAGTCTAGGACCGGGGCAACCCCGTATTAATCTTTAATTTGTTTCAACACTTCTGGAAGATTCACAAGTGTCTGTGTACCGTGTGCGGCAGTACAGAGTGCAGCAAATACTGCACCCTGTGTGGCACAGTTATCCACTGAGGGAACCATCCTTAATGACAAGCACATTGTGAGAATTCTATATTTATCTTGGGGTCCCATCTGGGAAAGCACTGCTTCCAAAGTGCTTATATTTTGTGCTAACCAAAACGGAATGTCTTTATGTTTGGTGGGTACTTTACCTATGATCGAATGTACTGTTGCAGGATTAATACCTGCCGTAACCATATGGGGATACACTGGAGCAGCCCTTGCTGAAGCAGTATTTTATTTTTGCCTTACAAATTGTACTAAGCGTCTACATACTTGCACTAAATCATTATTTAGGTGGCGCACTTCCACTACCGCCCTGCTGTTAGCATTAGGGTGTGGTGTACATGTGGCCAGTTGTGGCCATATAGGACCTTCATTACTCAAAAGGACCTAGGTCCTCATTATGACCCTGGTGGTAAATCCTGCTTACCGCCAGGCTGACGGCCGCCAACCTACCGCCGCGGTGGCTGATATCCGTTCACTCTATGATGACACACACACACCAATATGACAGAATACAGCCACATACACAAATCCGCCAGAGCAAAGGTCGGTGATAAAGTGGCAGTCCTAAAACCCATACCGTTACGCCAACAAAACAATGCCCATCACATTATGACCCATGAATCACCCCAGCGGACATTCAACGGTGGTAAACTATTGGTGGTACATACTGCTGCACTCAGAATGGACACCCACATACAAACACTACATTGGCCAATATGAAAAATACACACCTGACAACCATACACACACCACACCATTATAAAACACACACCCACAATACCCACAACACTTGACAAACAACAATTACAGCCAGGAGACTGAGAAGAAGAGCACAGAGATAACTAGACACACATCACATACACCCATACGCCCCTCACGCACACCACATCACACACCCCACCACATTATCCACCACACCCTCACCAACACACATCACATAACACCCATGCCACCACAAAGGCATCCCCGTTTCACTGAGGAGGAGTTGAAGGTCATGGTGGAGGAAATTGTCAAGGCAGAGCCACGGCTCTTTGGAGCACAGGTACAGCAGATATCTATAGCAAGGAAGATGGAGCTATGGCGGAGAATTGTGGACAGGATCAACGCCATGGGACAGCACCCAAGAACAAGGGAAGACATCAGGAAGAGGTGGAACGACCTACTGGGGAAGGTATGTTCCATTGCAGCAAGACACCAGTTCGCCACACAGAGGACGGACAGTGGGCCCCCATCTCCTCCCCCACAGTTCACAGCATGGGAGGAGCAGGTACTGCAATACTGCATCCTGAGGGACTCACTGGAGTAGCTGGAGGAGTGGACACTGGTAAGTCAATATTTAATACTTATCACCCCCCCATACCTGCATGCCATAACACCCCTCACCCTCATTCCCATCACTCCACTCCATCCTACACACTGCACCCACACATCTCACTAACCCCAATGCCAAGCCCTGCATGCTATACCTATGCATGAACACCCCTCCCAGCCCTGCTTGGATACCTATCACTAAAGCATGCACAGCATGGGGAAACTAATATAACCGCAATACATCACCATACACAAGCAAAAGCTGGCAGGGCAACACCAACCATAAAGGGGAAGCTACGGAAGTACACATGTCAGACACTTGAAGCATAATACATAATTTACATCCCCACAGGTACCCCATCCAATGTCAGTGGAGAGGAGGTTCCACCACTATCCAGTCCCCCAACAGAAGAGGCCCCCAGTGATGACAGTAACTCTGGACTTCTGGATTTGGAGGACCTACCTGGCACATCAGGGAACACTGGACAGCTTGTCACCTAAGGCCACTCACAGACCACCACAGAGTCTCCCCCTTCAGGAACCAACATCACAGCACCCACCCAGCGAACCCACACCTCGGTCCCCAGGACATGTCAATCAGCAGTGTGCCCACCTGTACAGGAACTCCAGTCCACACCTCACCCACAGTAGTGGGCACACCGATCAGGGACAGTGGCACAGGCCAACAGGGACACTGGGAGGACTGCTGTGCACCCCAGGGAGGACAGGAGCAGGGAACAGACTCTCCAGGGGGCACTCTCCGAGACTCTGGGAGCCTACCAACATTCCCAGGACACGATGGGCCAGATCTTTGACAATGTGCAGGAGAACAGGCTTCTGCAGGACAGACAGTATGGGGGATCAGGGAGGACTTGCAGGCTATTAACAACAACCTGATCTCCATTGCAGGGGTGCTGGCAGATATGGTTAACATCATGAGGGAGGCAGTGTCACACAAGCGGGCCCCTACCACTAGCCAGTCAACTGAACAGCCCTCCACTTCCACTGTGGCTGGTGGCCAGGAGGCCCAACCACAGGACCTACAGGCCACCAGCATCCCTCCCCCTGCTGAAGGTGAATCACCCTGCAAATGTTCCCTGCGACCCAGACAGAAGCTAGAGACACTTGCCAAGACCACTATCAGGAAATGAGACTCTCCTGATTGTCCCCCTTATGTCCCACTCTGTCACTGTGTCCACCTTGAACTGCCATTGCTCCCCTTCCTGGGTCCCCTTGGACACTGCACCTGTGCTACAAACAGACTGGAACAATACCCTGCACTTTCCTCCATCATCACCCCATTCCATTGCACTTTCCCCTCAATTTCTTAGCACTACAATAAACTCCCTTGGATAAAACCCGACTACTAGTATTTCATGTATTGCAAATTTGTATTGATTGAAACAACTGCATCCATTGCAAATGAACTGTACATAGTGAGAGCATAGAATGAATGACCTGTTGCTGGCTGTAGTGATCACATCACAACATTGTTGTCATATCACCAACATCTGTAAAATGAGAATCCATAGGTGACAGTAAGTAGAGGAAACAAGTGGGTAATGCCAGCATGCCACTGCCACACAGAATACACCAATAGTCATAGAAATGTGATGTTGCACTGTCTCACCTGTGTGTCATTGCAAATACTGACAGATCACTAATGTTCTTTTGTCCACATCCTTATCCTCTGCCTCCTCATCCTCGCTGTCCTCAGGGTCCACTACTGCCACAGGGGCATCTCTATTCTCCTCCTTCTGCAGCAAAGGTAAATGCCATCTGAGGGCCAGGTTGTGCAACATGCAGCATGCCACTACTGTTGGAAATAGCCTTTCTGCAGGGTCACCCCCAAACCTTTTTTGCCTTTCACCTTCTCGTTTTCTGGCCTCATTTTTGCTGGCTTTAGGACTCTGCCCACTTTACCACTGCCAATCAGTGCTAAAGTGTATATGCTCTCTCCTTGAAATATGGTGACATTGGCTCATACCCAATTGGCTTTTTAAATGTACTTGTATGTCCCTAGTCAAGTGCACTACAGGTGCCCAGGGCCTGTAAACTAAATGCTTCTTGTGGGCTCCAGCACTGGTTGTGCCACCCACCTAAGTAGCCCCCTAACCATGTCTCAGGCCTGCCATTGCAGGGCCTGTGTGTGAAGTTTCACTACCACTTCAACTTGGCATTTAAAAGTAATTGCCAAGCCTTAAGCTCCCCTTTTTTTTACATATGTCACCCCCAAGGTAGGCCCTAGGTAGCCCATAGCACAGGGTGCTATGTAGATAAAAGGCAGGACATGAACATGTGTGTTCTATATGTCCTGGTGGTGTAAAACTCCTAAATTTGTTTTACACTGCTGTGAGGCCTGCTCCTTTCATAGGATAGCATTAGGGCTACCCTCATACACTGAGTGGTAGATTCTAATCTGAAAAGAGTAGCCAGGTCACATTTAGCCAGAATGGTAATAGAAAATCCTGCTTATTGGTGAAGTTGGATTTAATATTGTTATTCTAGAAATGCCACTTTTAGAAAGTGAGCATTTCTCTACACTTAAATCCTTCTGTGCCTTACAATCAACATGTGGCTAGGTTTAGTTGACAGCTCCCTTGTGCATTCACTCAGACAACCCCATACACAGGATGCTCAGTCACACTTGCACACCTCTGCATATTCAATGGAACTTCTTGGGCTGGGAGGGTGGACGGCCTGGCACTTACATGTCAAAGGACCATAGCCTGCCTTTGCACAAAGGACTGCCACACCCCCTACTGGGACACTGGCAGACAGGATGGAACTGAAAGGGGACCTTGTGCACTTATAAGCCATTCTTTGAAGTCTCCCCCACTTCAAGGGCACATTTGGATACTTAAGCAGGGTCCCTGCCCCTACCAACTCAGACACTTCTGGACAAGATACCACTGGAGAAGAAACCTTGAACCAGATCCTGCAAACTACCAAAAGAACTGCCTGGCTGCCCAAAGGACGCACCTGACCGATTTTCTGCAAAGGACTGCTGCCCTGCTGTTGCCCTGCTGCCTTGCTGTCCTCTGCCTCTGCTGAGAAGTGTTATCCAAGGGCTTGGATAGAGCTTGCCTCCTGTTCCCTGAAGTCTCAGGACCAAAAAGATATTTCTGCAAAATAACTCCTTGTGCGGTGAAAATTGATGGACAGCCTGCAAGAAACGATGCACAGCCTGCATCGGGGTGAGAAAATCACAACACGCCGAACCGAATCAACACAGCTTGACTTCACAAAGAGGAAAATGACGCAGCACCAGCGTTGCGACCGGAAATTCGATGCACAGCCGAGCCCGAAAGACGTAGCCCGACATCCTGAGCAGAATCTACACAGCGCCTGCCATGCGGCAGAAATTTCCACGCATCGCCCACCGGATCGGCACAGCCCCTGTGACTTCGTCCTGCACGCCCAGGATTTCAACGCATCGTCCCCGGGGCATCCGAAAACCCTGCAACCCGAAGAGGATCCCAGTCTATCCGCCGGAAATTGCCACAAAGCCTGGCCTGCGTAAAAACTCAACAACACATCATCTGTGTGCGCCAGAAAAATCAACGCACACCTCCCCATTTTCCACGCAACTCCTCCTCTGTGGTCCCTTGCGAAGAAGGCCAACCAGGTACTTTGTGCTTGCAAGAGACATTTGTTGTTTTTTAAGAACTAAAAACTCTTTATATCATTTTCTAAGTGATATTCCAACATGTACTTATTGAATCTTAATCGTTTTGACCTGCATTTAACCAGATAAATATCATATATTTTTCTAAACACTGTGTGGTGTTATACTGTGTTATTGCATGATTTATTGCACAAATACTTTCCACATTGCATTCTAAGTTAAGCCGTGCAGCAGAAAATGCCACGCATCACCCACCAGATTGACGCAGCTCCAGTGACTTCATCCTGCACGCCCAGGATTTCAATGCATCGTACCCGGGCGTCCGAAAACCCCGCAACCCGAAGAGGATCCAGGTCAGTGCGCCGGAAATCGAAGCAAAGCCTTCCCTGTGTGAAAACCCAATGACGCATCATCTGTGTGCACCAGAAAAATCGACTGACACCTCCCCGTTTTCCACGCATCCCCTCCTCTGCGGTCCCTTGTGGAGAATTTGAACGCAAATCAGGTACTTTTTGCTTGCAAGTAACATTTAATGCTTTTTAAAGACTACAGACTTCTTTTGTCACTTCTTACTGTGATAATACAAAGTTTACTTATCAAATCTTAATCGTTTTGACCTGCATTTAATCAGATAAATATTATATATTTTTCTAAATACTGTGTGGTGTATTTTTGTGGTGTTATACTGTGTTATTGCATGATCTATTGCACAAATATGCCTTCTAAGTTAAGCCTGACTGCTCAGTGCTAAGCTACCAGAGGGTGGGCACAGGATAATTTGGATTGTGTGTGACTTACCTTGACTATAGTGAGGGTCCTTGCTTGGATGGGGGTAACCTGACTGACTGCCAACCAAAGACCCCATTTCTAACAACTATTATCTGGCAGACCTTGGGTGAGTAGCACAGGAATCCACCTGTCAGATGGAGGCACCTGAACCTGGCCTTCAGGAGGCCGAAGGTCCTCTCAATTATCCTTCTTGTTCGCCCATGTACCTCATTATAATGTTCTTCAGCCCTTGTCCTTGCATTCCTCACAGGGGTCAGCAGCCATGATAGGTTTCGGTAGCCAGGGTCACCTGCAAGTATTGAGGGACAACATTTAGCCACACACTATCCTATTTGGCTAACAGCAGAGGCATACTCCAACATACACTGTGTGGGGACCAAGGCTCACCTATAAGCCACACCCTGTGCATCTGTAGTTGGGCCATCACATTTGGGATGCTGCTATTCCTCAGGACAAAGGAATCATGCACTGACCCTGGATATTTAGCATTGATGTGGGAGATGTACTGGTCCGCTAGACACACCCTCTGCACATTCATGGAGTGGAAACTCTTATGATTCCTGTACACCTGTTCATTCTGCCAGGGGGTGAGCAAACGCAATATGTGTACTGTCAATCGCCCCAATAATATAGGGGATATGTCCCATTGCATAAAATCTGGCCTTCACAGTGGCCAAATCTTCCACCTGGAGGAACGCAATGTAGCTGCACATGTGTTTTACCAGGACAGACAAGACTCTTGCCAGCACAATTGAGAACATTGGCTGTGACACTCCTGCTGCCAAGCCCACTGTCACTTGGAAAGAACCTGTTGCCAGGAAATGGAGCACTGATAGAACCTGCACAAGAGGGGGGATCCCAGTGGGATGACTGATAAGTGATATCAGGTCAGGCTCCAAATGGGCACACAGCTCTGTGACTGTGGCCCTGTCCAGTCTATAGGTGGGTATAATGTGCCTGTCCTCCAGTGTAGCTAAGTCCACCAGGGGTCTGTACACGGGGGTATGTCTCATCTCCTATTCATCCGCAGCGGTAGGTATCTAAGGGACACAAGAGTGAGTAGGCTGTCACAATTTGAACAACTAAACCACAACAGCAGTCCACCTCATGCAATCATGTTTTGGGACAGTGTAATTTAAAAGTATGTGCCTATTTATCCTGTGACGCAGCAATTATTGATAGGCCTGTTCACCCCCCCCCCCCCCCCCCGATATGGCGACCGCATGTCCTGTGTGGCAGACAGGTGGAAGTGAGGTAATTACGCCGACGTTGTCTGCCACGGCGGGAGGCGGTCATGAACCGCCATGCAATTCCTCATTGGATAATATTGGGCCCCATGGGGTACAGTGGCCAATGGGGATCGACGCCGGTGGTGACGGTGTACACCGCCGCGGACGTGACCGCCATTCCTCACTTGTTTCCTGACCTTCCACAGGAGAAGACCTACACTGCATGTGCTGCTGCGACCTGTGTCTGGAACCGACCATGGCCCGTGTGACTGGGGAAAGAGCCCAAGCCTTCACTTCAGAGGAGTTGAAGCGACTGGTGGATGGGGTCCTACCCCAGTGCAGACTGCTGTATGGGCCTCCAGACTAACAGGTGAGTACACTGTTTGCACGATGCATGTGGCATGAATGTATGTAGATGTGTGTGAAGGCTGTGGGTGGGGGGAGGCTGGGTTGTCTGTTGGAGGTGTATATGTTGTGAGCTGGCCTATGTGTGTGCCAATGGTGATCGCGTATGGTGGCCATGTGTGTGACAGGCTGGACTGGTTGGTTAATGGAGTTCTCCTGTATGCATTACCTCTGCAGGTCAGTGCCCATCAAAAGAAGGGATTATAGCATGCCATCGCCAAAGACGTGCGGACCCTGGGGGTCTATGGAAGGCGGAACACCCACTGTTGGAAACCGTGGGAGGACCTGAGATGCTGGGCACGGAACACCGCCGAGGCCCAGCTGGGGATGGCCTCCCAATGAGGAAGGGTTGCCCATCAGACCCTGACCCCCCTGATGGCCCGCATACAGGCGGTGGTGTACCCTGAGCTGAATGGGCGCTTGAGGGAATCCCAGCAGCCACAAGGGGGTGAGTATAGTGGGTATCATTACAACTTATGGCTGGTGGGGTGGTATCCGGGTGGTGGTTGTGTGTTAGTGGGTGCCCCTAAGGCCAGGCCAGACATTGCAGCAGAGGTCCGCTGAAAGGTAATGGTTGCATGGAAAATACAGGTAACCTAGCTTGTTAGCATTCACTTCTAGGCAGGGCTGCAGTTGACGGTGTGTGTGCTCCTCCACTAGTTAGCATGGAGGAGTCTCGTTCGTTATCGGAATTAACCAGACAAATCGCTCCACCAACTAAGAACGGCCATGCACCACCACCCACAGAATCGAGAAAGAGCTATCAATCTGTCAATCCTTTCCGTGTAACTAGTTACGCGACCCCCAGCGGCTGATGGCTATTCATTCCCATTTTTATGTTGTGTCTGTATATTTATGTATTTATGTATATAATATGATTTCTCTTTTGAATTAAAACTTTCTAATTGCATGTACACACGTCGTTTGGTCAAGTTTAGATGAATACATGTTTTTTTCTCTTGGGTTAGTAATTTTTGGTCTACACATTTAGGAAAGGGAGTTTTTCTCATTTATATATTAGTCTACAATATACTAGAATCTCTCACATCATCTTATTTGGATATTATATTAATATAGACATTGACTATTGATGTGTCCCACTGTATTGTTTATTTATTGTCAAAACGGGTCTACTATTGTAAACCCGGTATTACACATTAAGGCAACAATGTGTGTCAGTGTATGAGCACTCAAAAAATTTATCTTCACATGCTTAGAATGTGCATTTATTTCAAGTAATGAGTTGCCTTTTGTTGTTGATTGCCCCTCAGTGAGTTGCCCATGCCTGCTCACCCAGGAGAGTGGGCATCTCCTTCGCCCCAGGCACCTCAGGCCCTGCCCCAGTCATCCCTGCTGCTCTGAGTGAGGAGGCTATTGACCTCCTGAGATCCATCTCTATAGGGCAGTCAACCAATGTGAATGCCATCCAGGGGCTGGCATCCCAGATGCAGCAATGCAATGCATTCCTGGAGGGCATTCATGGTGGTTTGGCAGCCCAACAGATATAGATTCTGGCTCTGGCCTCCTCTCTGATGGCAGTCATTGCCTCTATTTCTACCGTCCCCCCTCCAACTTCTACTTCCCAGTCCCCTTCTCCTGAACCCCAACCCATCCCAAGCACACAGACAGACGTGCACGTACACAAGGCAACACCCAAGAGTGGCACAGGCAAACACAAGCACCACACTTCATCCCACAGGCACTCACACAAACACCATACCGTTGCAGACATGACAATATCCACAGCCTCCACTGTCTTCCCCTCCTTCTCCTCCTCCACCTCCCTCCCAGTCACGTCCACACTCACACCTGCATGCACTACATCTACATCCACTATCAGCATCCCCACACCAAGCAGAACACACCTCACTGGCAGACACCTCTACAACAGCCATGCATGTGTTCCTTGTGTCCTCTCCCACCGTGTCTGTTCCCCCTCCTAAAGGACACAAACGCAAGCACTCAGACACCCAACAGCCATCCACCTCACATCAGCATACAGCCCATGCACCTGCACCCAAATCCAGCAGACATACACCTCCAACAACCAATCCCTCGTCCTCCACTCCCATTACTCCTCCCACCTCCTACCCCAACAGCACTAAAAAGCTTTCCTTTCCCAAATTGACCTCTTCCCTCCCCCTGCCCCTGTCCTGCACGTATGGGCAGAGTACCTAGCCCAGCATCTCAGCCAAACAGTCCATGGGGACAGTGGTAGCACCACCTACTCGTGATGGTAAGGATACCAGACCTATGACACTGAGGGGGAAGGTGTCAGCACCACCAGGGATGAAAGGGAAGAGTTCTGCACCAGCTGTGAGGAAGGGGAAGGGGCCTGCTGTGAGGAAGTGGAAGGAGCCTGCACCAGCTGTGAAGAAGGGGAAGGAGCCTGGACCAGCTGGGAAGAAGGGGAAAAAGCCTGCACCAGCTGTGAAGAAGGGGAAGGAGCCTGCACCACCAGGCAGAGAGGGGAAGAGTCCATCTGCCCCTGCCAGGAAGGGTAAGGGATCCTGACCCAGGAACAGGAGGAGGCGAGGCACTCTACGCCAGCGGAAGCTGTCAGGCTAACACCGCCACCACCACCAACAGCTGTCACTGGGATCCCTCCGCCAGCTGTGGATATGCTGCCACCAGGGAGTGCAGAGGCTGCCCAGGAGCCTCCTCCAACAACCACCACAATGCAGCCATCAGGGAGTGCAGGCGCTGCCCAGTAGCCTCCTCCAACAACTACCTCAATGCAGCCATCAGGGAGTGCAGGGGCTGCCCAGGAGCCTCCTCCAACCACCACCACCACAGTGCAGCCGTCACTGCCAGCGGACGCCATGTAGTCCACCCTCCAGTCCACCCACTGTGCGGGCTGCCCCTCCAGGACCAGTGGGCAAGTCACCCATTCCAAAGACTTTGGCCTTGCACCCCCCCAGGTCAGAGCAATGGGCATGTTGCCCCCTCCAGAACCAGTGGGAAAGACACCAGAGACTGTGGCCTTGCACTCCCGAGGTCAAGGCAGTGGGCATGTTGCCCCCCCCAGAACCAGTGGGCAAGTCACCCAATCCAGAGACTGTGTCCTTGCACGCCCCAGGACAAAGCAATGGGCATTTTGCCCCCTCCAGAACCAGTGGGAAAGACACACACTTGAGAAACTGTGGCATTGCACTCCCCAGGACAAAGCAATGGGCACGTTGCCCCTTCCTGAACCAGTGGGCTTGTTCCCCCACCCGGCTGAGGGGCCTGCCTATTTGCAAACTGATGACCTGCAGTGTACTATCCGGATGTGGTCAGGATTCGAGTTGGGCCTTAGACCGTGCCCTGTGGCCATGTGGGCCCTTTGATCATTGAACTGGGCAGTGCCCCTCTGTGTACATGTGTACATATCTGTTTGATTGGCAAATTAAATTATTAATTTTTATATTGATCTGATTACAATCACTTTAGGCAATTCCTGTTGTACTTGCATTATTCTGCCGTTTTTCGGGGACAAATTGTTTTTCTTGTGCAGCAGGTTGTGTGTATGGTGTGTGTGCGTTGTTTTTTTTTTGATGCGTGTGTGTGTCACTCTCTTTTTCCTCCCACCCTCCCTTGTGTGCCTAGGTGGCTGTACTCACCGGCGTCGTCTTTGTCGGTGTTTCAGGTGGAGCATAACGTAGAAGATCATTGGGAAAACAGACAGTTCGGGTTCTATGGTGGCACTGTTCTTCCCTTTGTCTTCAATGGTGAGTCCTTTCACTTCTGAGCTCTGTTTCTGCCAGGCTTTTGTTGGCGTTGGTACTGCCGCAGAAAAGGTGGCGGATTGCAGGGTCAAAATATGGTGGGCGGTACTTTGTCTTCCGCCTGGCTGTTGGCGGCTACCGCCGTGATGGCTGTTGTTTCCGCCATGGTGGTTGGTGTGCTACATTGGCTGTCTTTGGGAGTTATCACTGCCATGGTCATAATTTGGTGGAACTTACCACCAGCCTTTGGGCGGTATTACCGCCACTGTATCACCCACAGCCATGGTCGTAATGAGGGCCCTAGTCTAACATTTTGTGCAACACGTGGTGGAGCACCATCAAGCCAATTTTGGCGTTCTTGATAAGATAGAGGTATTTCTAAATATGCATATGCTCTGTATTGTGCTGGTGCATTAGCAGGAGTGTAGTTATGACATGCATGTGTGTTCACATCCACTGCTGGAAAGGTGACCCAAGAATAACAAGTTTCAGTTCTGTATGCTGGATTTGCCTCAACTACAAATGTAACCGCTCCTCCCTCCACCGTGAGGTAATTATTTATTAAATGATTTGTGAGGGGGAGCCTCATGTTTACTGCAATAGCAACCCGTTGGATTTCTGCCATATTTCAGTATTGTGTAGTTCAGAGATAGGGACACCAACTGGAGATTTAGGCCCACATTTATACTTTTTAGCACCACAGATGCGTAATTTTTTGACGCAAAAGCAGCGCAAACTTACAAAATATAATTGTATTTTGTAAGTTTGCACCACTTTTGCGTAAAAAAATTACGCAAATGCGGCGCTAAAAAATTATAAATATGGGCCTTAGTCCTTTTTAAGGTTCAAGCTTGAACAACCTATAGCCAAAAGAAGTACTGCCTATCTTAGCTGAGGAGGATATCCCTAATACCACGGATGTCTCCGTATAAGGCAATTAGGGTGCCTTCAGCATGTAGTGAGACACAGATACTTGGGAGATCTGTAAGTCAGTGCCTAACCAACATTGGAGGAGCCATGTCATAAAGACTCTCGTTATAGTAACTAGACTGCTGGATTTTCAAGGGGCATGGGGGACTGAGTCTGATCCTCTGCTGTGTAACAGCTGCCTGCCTAACCCGTTCAGCCAGCTAGCAGCACCTCACCAGGGCCAAAGAGTAAAAGGTGATTTATAGCAGCCCTTAGCATGTCATGTGGATTTCTCAGGGAAATCGTGGTGGAGCAGATCTTTTCCCTTTCTCTCAGTCACATATGTCTCATACATACGAAGGCAAAACAGAAGTAGGACTAGGTTCAAGAAGTGTTATTGAATCAACTGCATTCTATGTAAATAGCCCCGTTTTGCAATTATAAGGATGATAAAACATAATAAAAGCAAGGCAGTGACAAGGAAAGTGAAACATAAGAAAAGTCCCACCATACTGTCACAACAATTGTTCTAGAATCAAGAATCCCTACCTGCACTAGTAAGATTCTATTCGCGAGCATGGCAGTGTATGCCCTAATCTGCCCATCAGGCCCCCAGGAGAACCCCATACCTGTGGTTGTAGATAAAGAAGAGGTCTGTTGGTCTACTGCGAACTCTCCCACATTAAGGGAGAGACTGGGTCAGGTCTCAGCAGTAGCTGCAAAGGTGGCATGTAGTGTACGATGGCAACTGATTGGAATTCCCCTCTACCATATAGGTGGCAGTGGGTGTGTTATAATGAAACATCTGGTGTTCTAAGAAAACTGTCCTGACATGACAACACTTATATTTCTGTGTATGAGAGTTGGGGACATGATGAACGCCATGTGCCAGCAATAACCCGTAGCCTATCACATACAACCTTGAATGAAGCACGGAATGAAAATGTTGTGCAGAGAAAAGGATAACAGAAGTCTTTGTAAAAGGACATCTCCACTAAAATAAGGCTTCTGTTAACAAAATAGGAGAATAAAAATTCATGCCTCAGGGTGAAACGGCACAAACTGCAGGCCTAAGCTAAAATAACGTGTCTGTGAAATAGCTAAAGTAACCTCACAACAACAACACCACATGTAGGGAACTGAGTCAATCCCACACTGTCTGGTAGCTGCCAGCCTAACCCAGTAGGCTAGTTAGCAGTACCTCACCCAAACCTAGAAGTAAAGGTGATTTGAGGCAGCCTGACGCATGACACTCGGTGACTCCTCAGGGAAGTCGTGGTTGGCAGATCCTGGCCTTTTCTCTCATTAGCTCAGGTCTCACACACACATATAGGCAGACAAAGAGATGCAGGACAGTTTTCAATGTATTTATTGAAAAGACTACAATCTACAATAAAATATATGGGCTGTGATTATTAGGAAGATGAAACATAGCACAATCAGGATTGTTACCATGAGTGAAAAGAAAATAAACAACCGCAGCATATTGGAATAAACATGTGCCTAAGAATTCCTACCCATACTTCCTAGTGTATATGCAAGAGCGTGGCAGTGTTAGCTCTTTTCTCTGTCTGCACTTAGTCCATTGAAGGAACCAACAACAGTATTTCCTGAGTGTTTCAGAAGACGTACAGGACAAATGTGGATTAGTTGTTCAAAAGATCCACAGTGCTTGTACAGCCCATGCGTGCTTCAGTGTTCTGTGCCAGAGTCAGTAAGTGTACCATGGGTCAATTCAATTTGCGCTGGCTATTCACCAGAGGGGGTAGTTGTAACACAGGATGAGGTTTCTATCTTTCGAACTGGCAACAGGATGCCCCCAAAGGCTGCGTAATACTTCAGTTCACACAGGCAATGCACATTAATAAAGCTTGAGCCATGAGTGCGGAAAAAGACTCAGATCTGACAGAGTGAACCAATTTATCTATAAGTTCTTCCCTAAGGCCACCACGGAACAGGGTAATAAGGGTCCATTGAACCCATATGGTCTCTGCTGCCAGCTGATGAAACTGGGTAATAGAGGTCAAAAAATCTTGGCTTTCTTGCTAAATGTTGCAGAGAGCCTCTTCTGCAGAACATTATAGATATGGCCTCTCAAGCATTTGTCTGAAATTAGTCAGAAAGATGAAATAATTCAACAGGATCTTCGGTAGCCACTAGAGAGGTAGCCCAGGCCAAATCTGGCCCAGGCAAGGCACTGATCAGATATCCAAACCTATTGTGTTGAGTCCACGGGGATACTTGCCTGCCTTGTGTGGAAAGGCCAAACGTGGCGATAAACAAAGTCCCACGTGGACTGTGACACCCTGTGGTGGGCTGCTCTATCTACCTTGGGATGGAAGAATGCGATCACAAAAGAAACCCCGTTATGAGACTCTGAAATTCTGGGTGCCCTATGGAAAGTTCCAGGCTTTGATAAATGGAGAGAAGTGTGGACACAGGGAGATGTTATCTGCTGGCCCAACCTGCAGCAGGAATATCAACTAATGCCTACAGAGATAAACAGATACATGCAAACCCAACAAATGCGCAGGACAGTGATACCGAAAGGGACTGACCTTCTGGAATCCTCCCTGCTAGAGGATAGGCTTCTAGACGAATACATGCCCAGAAAAGCCACATCACTGACCTATAAAAAATTACTAAACCACTTGCCACATGTCTTGTTGTGAGTCAGAGAACAATGGAAACAAGAACTGGAAGAGTTGGAAGACAGTGAACGGGTGATGCCCTGGCGTCCCCCAGGGAAGTGGCCATATGCACAGGGTTCAGGTTGGTCCAACTGGAAATGCTACATGCAGCATGACAGCGGTTAAGATGGGGAGAGCTAGAGTTGCTCACTGCCTATGTTGGTGTGGACAGACAGGTACTTTCATACATGTTTAATGGGAATGCCTGTCAATTCAAATGTTTTGACGTGGTAGATTGTATGAATGAGGTGAAAGGGGGTAGTAAATGTCTTCACTAAATGGTGAGGTGACAAATTTGGATGATGTTGGGCCTGGCAGTGGTGAAACGGAACATAGCAAAAGCCGGAAAGCCGAGCAACCCCGGGGTTTGAGGCCTGGAAATGCGACATGGCCTGGTGTATGATGGCAGAAAGGTTACCTATGAAGGGAGGGGTGTCCCCATAAGTGGGATAACATTTGGAAAGACTGGAATACCTATAGAGGCCACCTATGTAATGACCTGGTTCAGCCAGATGCCATGAGGACACATTCAATACGGAAGAAGGATAATAATGAGGTGGAGGGGGGTGCCGATTATGAACGTTGTCAAATATACAACAGTGCTATGGTTAGAAACTGATGCTATGTTCCAAATGTCAATAAAAAGAGTTTAAAAAAAGATAGCCATCTTTAGACAGGTCCTGCAAAAACTGAGTGGGGTGAAAGGCGAAAAATACAGTCTCTGAATCCAGAAATTCCTTCTATTTAATAGGCTCCCTGGAAAAACAGCTGGAATATCCGAGATCCTGGCAGCGAAGCCTTTTCATAGAGCAAAATTCTCATCCCATAATTGCTGTAATGCTTGTGTTTGGTGCTGAACTGTCTGAGCCAAGGCCTGGGCTGGATCCACCTGGACTACCTGGGCAACACCTTGAGCTGTATTAATTTCTATCTCCCTAGGACTGGCTCTTTGGGCGTCACAAACTGTTGGGACACTTATGTCTAGCCAGGGATCTCAAGCTGTGGATTGGTCTGGAGTTCTAGGTTTTACCTGTCTTAGTCTACCAGAGGTATGGGTTGCCCCTTCTAGTACCCATATTTCTGCTAATGCGCCCAAGCAGGAAAGTTCCCCCCTCAGAAGGAGTCCTGAATGAAGGAAAAAGCCAGAGGGCAAAAAACCTCAATGGTGGCAGGCAGGTCTCCAAATGACAGCGTAGAGGACTGCAAAGGAGGACCAGGTTCAACAGGCAGGCAAGATCACGCAGGGAATACAGGAACTGGCAAAGAACTGTAACCAATGGAAACAACATCGATGCACAATAAGCAAGGTAAATATTAAGTATGGTGACAAAATGAGTGAAGAAAAACCTCCCCTTTATATTCCCAAGGAAACAGGAAATAAGGGAGTCGCCATCTTGGACTGGGGAATGCTTCATTAGAAATAACTGGATGGCAGCCATCTTAAACCAGGTAAAATATCTAACCTAGAGTTCCTTATTAAGGCGCTCTGAGAGAAAGAAGGCACTTCACTATGGAAGCACTGAAAGCGCGTTGCAAGAAACTCCTGCCAAGGAGTAGACCGAGAGAGGAGACTACTGCACCGGTGGGCCGACCGCTGCGAGGTAAGTGTATTCCTACAGCATGGTAGTCTGTTGATGTCTCCTACCCTCCCCCTGCAGACAGCAGCCTGTGCCGCCCACCCACCTGTAACTTAATTGTCACCAGTGGACTGCAGCACCTGTTGTGCCATTCACTACAGTGGCAGTGTAGAACATGGCTTCAGGCCCTCAGTCTAGAATTAGGGCTTGACTACGACCTTGGTGGAGGAGATTACTCCATCACTAATGTGACGGCTATCGGGTCCGCCGTATTACAAGTTCCATAGGATATACTGGAACTTGTAATATGGCGGGCAGGATATCCGTCACATTTGTGATGGAGTAATCCCCTCCGCCAAGGTCATAATCAGGCCCTGAGTGTTACAGGGTTAAAATTGCAATTAGTTCTGTCAAAATAAAGGGGGTCATTACAACCCTGGCGGACGGTGTTAAAGCGCCGGTAAGACCGCAAACAGGCCGGCGGAAATTTTTTGGGGAATTACGACCGTGGCGGAAACCGCCAACAAAGACAGCCACTTTAACACTCTGACCGCCACAGCGGTACAGACAAACAGCGCAGCGGTCACCGCCAACAGACAGGCGGGAGACAAAGTCCCGCCCACAGTATCACAACCTACCAATCCGCCACCTTTTCTGGGGCGGACTCACTGTGGATAAAAACACGTTGGAAACAGGCATTTCAATGGGAAAACGATCAACTCTACACACTCCACGAGGAAGGAGGACACCATGGAACGGGAACTCCAAATACTCCCTGCGATAGTCTTCCTGCTCCTGTACGATCATCATGAACGCCGGCGCCGAAGACAACGGTGAGTACTGCACCTACGACATAGGGGAGGCAAAAGTCAGGGACACACACACGCAACACCCCCACCCCGACCCTCACCCACTACAACACACACACCAATGCATATCCAAACATTACAGTAACAACCCCTAACCCCACCGGAAGAAGGCAAAGACAAAAGGAAATGAGTGCAACCATTGTAATATATCAAAAGTACAGTAAGCAAATATATACACATATAATTTCAAATTCAACAAAATATACATCACGATTAGTAGTGCAGGTAATGCACCATTCAATGTCCGTGGACCACTGGGCCCAAAATGCATGGGCGAGGCCCACACACGATACCTGAGCAAAACGAAGAGAACACTGCTGGGGCATCAGATAGAAATACAACAGGCACCTCAGGGGGAAGGGAAGGGGGGCACCTCACCAGATGACTGCACCACGCCAGATCCACGGCAGGGCTCCATGCCCATTGATGTATCCTATGGAGTGCAAAGCCACAGTCTCTCAAGTCTATACAGTGGGTGGGTTGCCCACTGTTCAATCCTGGTGAGTGCAAAGCCACAGTCTCTCAAGATACCTTTCTCCACTGGTTCTGGAGGGGGACTGGTGCCCAGAGTGCTTCATCCTGCCAAGGACAGATGGAGTGGATGCATGTCTCCACTGGTTCTCGAGGGGGACTGGTGCCCAGAGTGCTTCATCCTGCCAAGGACAGACAGAGTGGATGCATGTCTCCACTGGTTCTGGAGGGGGACTGGTGCCCAGAGTGCATCACTCTCACCGTGACGGTCCCAGTTCCGTCACTGCCCCCGCCGCACATGGGCTAGCAGTGCTTGAGTTGGCGGTGCTTGCCCTGTTCAGCGGTGCTTGCCCTGTTCAGCAGTGCTTGACTTTGCTGTCTCTGACCTGTTCAGCGGTGCTTGCCATGGCGGTCTTTGCCCTGTTCACCGGTGCTTGCCATGGCGGTCTTTGCCCTGTTCAGTGGTGCTTGCCATGGCAGTCTTTGCCCTGTTCAGTGGTGCTTGCCCTGTTCAGCGGGGCGGCCTTTGCCCTGTTTAGCGGTGCTTGCCCTGTTCAGCGATGCTTGACTTTGATGTCTCTGACCTGTTCAGCGGTGTTTGCCATGGCAGTCTTTGCCCTGTTCAGCGGGGCTTTCCATGTCGGTCTTTGCCCTGTTCAGCGGTGCTTGCCATGGCGGTCTTTGCCCTGTTCAGCGGTGCTTGACTTTGCTGTCTCTGACCTGTTCAGTGGTGCTTGCCATGGCGGGCTTTGCCCTGTTCAGCGGTGCTTGCCCTGTTCAGCGGTGCTTGACTGTGCTGTCTCTGACCTGTGCAGCGGTGTTTGCCATGGCGGCCCCTCATTGCCCAGCGGGGCTGTGGCTGCCGGGGCCCTCCTGGGCACTGACTCTGGCGGTGGCCTCCTGGCCACTGACGATGGGGCTGGCGGTGGCCTCCTGGGCAGCGGAGATGATGGCGGGCTTCTCCGCCGTGCTGCTCTTCCCAGACTTTGGCAATTTCTTCTGCCCCTTCCCCACCTTGGGAGGAGTCACAGCTGAGTGGACACTCGCCCCCGGGACCCTTGTGAGCGGCTTTGCCAGCTGGACTCTTCCCCCTGTCCCGCCAGGCACTGTCCAGCTTCTGGTGCTTCACAGGGGGGGACTGGCTGTGCTCTGGCTCCGTGTCACACTGGCTGCCCTGGTGCCCGGTGCACTCCACATACCTCTAACAGGCACCACTGGTACCTGCGATTTTTTGGCTGAGGTGCTAGTACGGGACCTATGAATTGGAGGGGGGGTGGTGGGAAAGAGGTCAAGGTTGCTCAGGAAAAGTTGCTCACGAAAACTGGGACGGGTAGCTGGAGGGGGTCTGGGAGTGGATGAAGAGGAGGTGGTTGTAGGAGGTGTAACTTTTGTTGATTTGGGTGCAGGTGCATGCGCTGGAGGCAGTCGTGAGGTGGATGGATGTTGGGTGGGTGTGTGCCCGCGTTTGTGTACTTTGGGAGGGGGCGTCACAGACACACTGGGAGAGGACACAGGGGACGTGTAAATGGTAGTGGGGGTGGTGAGTGCAGGTGAGCGGGGTGTGGTGGTGGGTGTGCTGGTGCAGGACCTAGTGGCTGTAGTGGTAGTGCATGCAGGTGAGAGTGTAGACGACACTGGGAGGGAGGAGGGAGACGACGAGGAGGGGGACACAGTGGAGGCAGTGGATGTTGCTGTGTCTGTATGTGTGTGATGCTTGCATGAGTCCCTGTGGGATTTGTGGTGCTTATGTTTGCCTGAGCTTCCCTTGTGTGTTGAGGTGTGTGCAGGCTGGTCTGATGGTGTGCTTGGGACAGGCAGAGGTACAGGGGATTGGGTCTGGGTGGAGGAAGTTGGAGGGGGGAGGCTAGACACAGGGACAATGGCTGCCATCAGTGCTGAGGCCAGAGATTGCAGGGTTCGATGAAGGGCAGCCTGACCAGAATGAATGCCCTCCAGGAATGCATTTGTGTGTTGCAATTCCCTTTCTACACCCTGGATGGCATTCAAAATGGTAGACTGCCCAACAGTGAGTGACCTGAGGAGGTCAATGGCCTCCTCACTGAGGGCAGCAGAGGTTACAGGGGCAGGGGCTGAGGTGCCTGGGGCGAAGGTGATGTCCACCCTCCTGGGTGAGCGGGCACAGGGCGAAGGCTGAGGGGCTGCTGGGAGGGCGGTGCTGGTAGGGGGGTTGGCGGCTGTACCTGTAGAAGTGGGGGGCACAGATTTTGCCGCCACCACAAGGGAGCTCCCATCGGAGGACGAGTCTGTGTCACTGGTTGCTGATCCGAGTCCGTGGTGTGGCCCTCTATGGCCATGTGGGATGCAGCTCCCTCGTGCTCTGGTGCCACTGTACCTCCGCCTGATGATGCTGATGCACACAAGAACAGGGAGAGCACAAAAAGGGGGGGGGGGACAGAAGAAAGACAGGTTGAGTGCATGGCTTACCGCTACCATTGGCGGACAATACAGACACAGCAGCCCCCTGCACTACACCACGCTGTTGGGCTCTACTGATGCAGTTCCTGGGATATGGCCTACATGGCTATGGTCGACATCTGCACACATAGATGACACAGGGGCATGTATACCTGTACTTGGCACTCTACAGAGGTGGGGTGGAGTGCCACATGGCCTGCATTACGGAGGGGCCTAGCCTACAGAACTCGCCCTGGCCTTGGGAAACCCACAGCCCTCCTCCCCCACCCAGACACCTTCACTGCGCGCAAAGTCAGCTGAGTGAGAGTGTACTCACCCCCTTGAGTCTGCTGTGATGCCCTCAAGCACCCATCCAACTCAGGGTAGGCCACCGCCAGGATCCTGAACATCAGGGGGGTTATGGTGCGACGGGCACCCCTCCCACGTTGGGAGGCCATCCCTAGCTGATCCTCCGCCGTCTTCTTGCTCCAGCGGCGACTGTCCTCCCATCTTTTACGGCAGTGGGTGCTCCGTCTCTGGTGGACCCCCAGGGTCCGGACGTCCTTGGCGATGGCACGCCAAATAGCCTTCTTCTGGTGGGCGCTGACCTACATGACATGTACAGGGGAAGAAGAGAAGTCATTACCAACTGCACCGTCAAAGTGAGTGCCCACATCCCTACACTTGCCATGTGGCACATGCATTCACAGTCCTTCATGCACGCAGAACTCTGCCCCCTTCCTTCTTACAACCAGCCCTCTCCACCCAGGCATAGCCCATACAACTTGCTCCCTGTGTAATCACCTGTTGGTCTGGAGGACAGTAGAGTAGCGAGTACTGGGAGAGGTCCCCGTCCACGAGCTTCTCCAACTCCTGTGCAGTGAAGGCAGGGGCCCTTCCCCCAGACGCACGAGCCATTGTCTCTTCCAGACGGAGGTCACAGCAGTACTTGCAGTGTAGGTCCTTACCTGTCGAAGATCAGGTATCAAGTGATTGAACAGATAGAAAATGGCGGTCACGTCCGCGGCGGTGACGTCCGCGGCAATGACATCCGCGGCAATGACATCCGCGGCGGTGCGTATCATTACCGCCGGCGCACTTCGTCATTGGCTCCTGGGACCCATAGGGTCCAATGTTAACCAATGCAGCATTGCGCAGCGGTCTTCGACCGCCTACAGCGACGGTGTACAATGCCAGCGCAGTTACCTCACATCCCATTGTTCCAGTTTAGAGGTCAGGCAGCCGCCATTTCAGGGGCCCACATGGCTTCATTTTCAACTGCGTCACACATACCTAGGCCTGGACTCAACACACATACAGACTACTTTTTGGATTATGTTTTGTGTTCTGTGTAGACTGTGGGTACATACCTCTGAGTTGCTTGACTCTGTGGTCGCTGTTGTCCTTCCTAGGCACCGTCAGCTGGGACATGTGAGGAGATGGCGGAATCCTCCGGTGTAGCGACCGCTGGTGGACCTGTTGACAATGGAGGAGCGACATTTAATCATCACCTACAGGTTTGACCGTGCCACAATCCAGGAACTGTGTACCCAGTTGGAGCCTGACTTGATGTCAGCTATCCACCATTCCACAGGGATCCCCCTTCAAGTGCAGGTGCTGTCAGTGCTCCATTTCCTTGCAAGTGGGTCTTTTCAAACAACAGTGGCCATGGCATCAGGGATGTCCCACCCTATGTTTTCAAATGTGTTGTCCAGAGTTTTGTCTGCCCTGCTGAAACATATGAGGAGCTACATCGTTTTCCCTCAGATGGAGGATTTGGCTACAGTTAAAGGTGACTTCTATGCCCTTGGACATATCCTCAACATCATAGGTGCCATTGATGGGACCCATGTTGATTTGGTCCCCCCCCCACAGGAGTGAACAGGTGTACAGGAACCGGAAGAGTTATCATTCGATGAATATACAGATGGTATGTTTGGCAGACCAGTACATCTCCCAGGTAAATGCTATGTTCCCTGGCTCAGTGCATGACGCCTACATCCTGCGGAATAGCAGCATCCCTTATGTGATGGGTCAACTCCAGAGGCACTGGGTATGGCTATTAGGGGACTCTGGTTACCCCAACCTGTCATGGCTACTGATCCCAGGACCAGGGCAGAGGAACGCTACAATGAGGCCCATGGGCGGACTAGGAGGGTGATCGAACGCACCTTCGGCCTCCTGAAGGCCAGGTTCAGATGCCTCCATATGACAGGTGGTTCCCTATTCTACTCACCAAGGAAGGTGTGCCAGATCATCATCGCCTGCTATATGCTCAACAATCTTGCTTTGCGACGCCAGGTGCCTTTTCTGCTGGAGGATGGTCTAGATGACGGTATTGTGGCAGCTGTGGAGCCTGTGGACAGTGATGAGGAGGAAGCAGAGGAAGAAGACATTGACAACAGGGACTCAGTCATCCAGCAATATTTCCAGTGACACACAGGTGAGAACACATTCTTGCCTACTACAAGTACTTTCACACTTCTACCTCTATCCTATCTGTCAATTTCAAGCAGTATTTGGTAACTGAGTTGTACATTTCCATTACGGTTTCACAGGTGTGGTGACCAACATGTGTCATCTGCTTACATTCTTCATGAATTTGTGATGTGTGACATAGGTATGTTGACATTACATTTAAGAATGGATTTTGTCACTGTCATAGCTAATACAAATTTTCGAAATCACAGACTGACTCCAGATTGTTTTGTGCTTCAAGGGTGTTTATTGAAGTGCTAAATATTGGAGGGGGTGGTAAAATGGTGAGGGGGTGATGGTGGAGGAATGTCCATGGCAAAGTCCAGTCTATTAGTCTCACAGGTGCATTGCCCATATGGGCATAGGAAGTGGAGCTGGGGCAGTTCCAATATGGACAGGGTTACAAAGTGGGACAGTGGGATGACAATCAGGGTGGTCTCATTTCTTGGCGGGGGTCTTGCCATCGTGCTCTGTCCTGTTCCTGGATCTCAGAGACCGCTTGTGGGGTGGTTCTCCGTCTGCAGGGGGTGGGGTGCTGGTGTGGTGGTCCTGTGGCGGGGCGTCCTGTCCACTAGCGCCGGCGGTGGTGGTGGGCAGTTTATCGTCCATGCTAGTGTCAGGGACCCCTTGGAGTGCCACGGTGTCCCTCATGGTGTTCAGTATGTCCTTCAGCACCCCTACGATGGTGGGGTCCACCTAGGGCGGAGCTGATGGTTCTGAGTTCCTCCCTGAACCCCAAATACTGTTCCTCCTGCATGCGCTGGGTCTCCTGAAACTTGGCCAGGACCGTTGCCATCGTCTCCTGGGAGTGGTGGTATGCTCCCATGATGGAGGAGAGGGCCTCATGGAGAGTGGGTTCCCTTGGCCTGTCCGCCCCCTTACGCACAGCAGCCCTCCCAGTTCCCCTGTGTTCCTGTGCCTCCGTCCCCTGGACCGTGTGCCCACTACCACTGCCCCCAGGTCCCTGTTGTTGTTGGGGTGGTGGGTTATCCTGGGTTCCTGTAGTGGTGGACACACAGCTGATTGACGTGTCCTGGGTACGGAGGTATGGGCCCGCTGGGTGGGTGCTGTGCTGGTGTTACCAGAGGGCGGAAGGTCTGTGGTTGGCTGTGCCTGTGCGAGGGGAACCGACTGTCCCGAGGCCCACGATGGTCCGGCCTGGTCATCTGGATCCAGTTGGCCAGAGCTTCTGTGGGTGGGGTAGAGATGTCTGGACCCTCCTGTCTGGTGACGTTGGGTAGTGGTCCTGCAGGGGTGTAAAAGCATGATTATTGCATGTGTGTGTGTCATGGTGTGCAATGGGTGGGTGACCGTGTACCCCAGTTCTAGCATTCCAGTGTGGGGGCTTGTGTGATGATGGTTGGGGGGGTGTTATGGGTATGTGCAGTGGGCATGCTTTAGTGAGGGGTGTCCATGCTTTGTTGTGTCATGCAGGGCTTGGTGTTGGGATGTGTGGTTTGTGTAATTAGTACATTAGTGAGGAGTTGGAGTGATAGGGGAGGGGGTGAGGGTGGGGGTCTGTGATAGCATGCAGGTAGGGTGGGAGATATGATAGTTAAGATTTGACTTACCAGAGTCCATTCCTCCACCGACACCTCCGAGGCCTTCAGGATGCATAATGGTCAAGACCTTCTCCTCCCATGTTGTTAGTTGTGGGGGAGGAGATGGGGGTCCGCTGCCAGTCCGCTGTACCGCGATGTTGTGACTGGAGACCACGGAACGCACCTTCCCCCGTAGGTCGTTCCACCTCTTCCTGATGTCCTCCCGATTTCTTGGGTGCTGTCCCACTGCGTTGACCCTGTCGACTATTCTTCGCCATAGCTCCATCTTCCTAGCTATGGAGGTGTGCTGCACCTGTGATCCAAATAACTGTGGCTCTACCCGTACGATTTCCTCCACAATGACCCTGAGCTCCACCTCGGAGAACCTGGGGTGTCTTTGCCGTGCCATGGGGTGGTGTAGGTGATGTGTGGGGTGCTGTGTGTGGTGAATAGTGTGGTGATGTGTAGTGGTGTGTGGTGTTTTGTGCGTGGATGTTGTGTGGGTGATGGTGTTGTGTGCCTCTGTATGGTGGGGTTGTCTATGCTGTGCAGTCTCTCTGGCCTTCGTCAATAATTGTGGTCGTAGGGGTTTGTGGGTGATGTGGGTGTGTGTTTTATATTGTGTTGGGTGTGTGGGAGTGGCGTTTGTATGTGTATCAGGTGTGTGTATTTGGAATTGTCCAATGTGGCGGTGTTTTGGAGATGTGTGTGTATTTTGAGCGCGGTGGTGTGTACCGCCAATGGAATACCGCGTTTGAAAGACCGCCGCGTGGATTCGTGGGTCGTGATAGCATGGGCGTGTTTCTGTTGGCGTGACGGTGGAGGATTTGTTTTCGCCAGTTTATCAGTGACCTTTGGTGTGGCGGACTTGTGTGGGTGTCTGAATTTCTGCGGATTCCGAGATGTGGGTCATAATAGCTGTGGCGGAATTCCGCAGCCGCGGCGGTGTATTGGCGGGCTTCTGCACAGCGGTAAGCGGCTTTTACCGCCAATGTTGTAATGACCCCCAAAGTCTTTTGACAGGTCAAAACCTTCCTTTCAAATATTAATAAGTCATCCCTCCGTAGATCTTGTCACCCACAAAGGTGCATGGTATTTAAAAGTAGAACATGTGGAAATTTAAAGTTCACATATCCTTATAGTGACTAGCACCCAAAAACTATTTTGGCCCGGCTGTCCTATGTAGAAAACTACAGTACAGACTACATATCCTAATACTGTATCTCGGAAATAGGACTGACACAAAAAATAATTGAACTACTATTTTTTTTAAATCCAATTCAGGGATGAAGTTGGATTTTTCATAAAGATTACAAAAAAGTAAGTTTTAGAAAGTTACTGTTTCCTTATCTAAAGTTCCTTGAGGCTAAATTTGCATTTGCTTTCCCACTTTTAGTGAACGGCTTCCCAGAAGCAACCAAAATGCTGATCTGAAATGCCAGACATGAGTCCTGTGAACCTGGCAGAATACGCAGGGTGAGCTGTGAGCATCCTTTTAAGCACTGTAGTGTCAAATCCTGCTTCACAGTCCTACTGGGCTTTTACATGTAACACTGGGGGGGTGGGTGGTGCTTGAAGGAAAGCGAAAAAAGGATGCCAAAACAATTCTAGGGTATCCACTGTATGGTTGCTGATCACCCTTTCCTACTTCTACGAGACATCTGTATCAAGGTTTTACATGTAATACTGGGGTGACTTAAAAGGAGGGAAAGCAGGATAGCAAAACAATTCTTGTGTATCCACTGCCTGATTGATGGGGTTCCCTACTTTTATCCTACCAGACTTCTGTCCCTGGGTTTATTGTGGTACACAACAAAAAATACAAAATAACAAGAGAACTGGATTTGAACAACTGGAAAATAACGAAATATTTGGATTTTAGTGTTAGATGTGGGAGAATACTAGGATTACAATAGTACATTCCCCACTTAAACACCATAACATTCAGAGCCCAAGTTTAGTGTCACCAAATACTTTCACCATCTTGAAAATGGCCAAAGTGGGTAGGGTTGGCGTCAAGAACCTTTACTCCCATTGGTTAGGGCATACCCAGGAGTTATATCCATCCTTCAGCCTGTGCCAGGCATTAAAGTGGTATTTCCAGGCACCCTTTCTAGAACACTCCTGCAAGTGAGAAAGATCAGAAGAGGACTGAACCTGCTGTCTGTGACCAGAAAAGGAGTGGACCTGTTCTTTCTTGTGCCAAGGACAAAGAAGTGGACTCCTATGGTCTTAAGGCTGACCTTCTGTTAAAGCTACAGGGAACAACAAGCTAAGAGAGTGCTTTTCCTGAAAATGCTCAACTGACAATGTGGACTAAACCCTGCTGTTTTACTTTATCTGACATTTTCTGAGTCTCTAAGTGCCTCCCCTGAGGTCTTGGGGACTCTAGATGTGAACTCTGGTGGTGGATTGGTACTTACAAGGTTAAAGTCAGAAGGTACAATTTTTGACCTAGACAAACCTGGTTGGTGTATCCGACCCATGCTCCATCGCGAACAGTTTCAAATTGCACCTAGTACAAGGTATACCGCAACCATTGACTATCATTGGCACTTTATGCTTCTTGGCACTATTCCTATATAACTCATTAAAATTCCTATCTCCAATCCTCTTTATTAGATTTGTGTCATTTTGGTGTCATCTTGTTTATTAAATTGTATTTGATTTTTCTACTTTGGTTTGGGATTGTTATTGTATTACCTTACAACTTTTGTACTGTTTTGGTGCTGCATAAAAACGTTGTAAATTGCCCTAAGACAATCCAGTTTGCTCTATGCCATAGTTACTAGGGGGGGTTGAGCTCAGATTAGTGAGGTGACTTTAAGGGTTCACCCTGACATGGACTTTGATTGTTCCTTGATGTGGGAAGCTACCCATCCCAAATAATAATCCAATGTCTTTCAGCCTCCTTAACACAGCATAAATTGTCACTAAAATGCTGTGGCAAAATAGTCGTTTTGTTAATTTGTCAGTGTTTGAAAGTATACACAGCTTGTCATTGTTCTAAAAAACATCTTTCCTGTAATAGCTGATATTTTTGTAAATACTTGTGGGTTAACAAACATCAGCCTGTTATTTTCACCAAGCAATCACAAGTACTATTGGCACAAATGCTCAGATTATTTCTTGTAGTTTCCCGTATCATCACCCAATTCATGCATATCCAGGATTTTGAATTGATTTTCGCTACCATTATACCAGGGTTTGCCACAATTATATAACAAATGCCCACTGTTTTTCAGAAATTCGCAGCAATATGCCAGGGATGGGCTCATAATGCCAAAAATGCCACAATAGCCCAAAGAGGCTTTGCCTTCCTGGGACTAGCAAAAATACTCAGCCAACATGGCCAGACCCATCTCTTCTTCGTCTGCACTGCTCCAAGAACACATGCTAGAGATGGTGAGGGCCTGTCGCTCACCAAGCAGGTAAAACATGCTCATGTAATTGTGATCAATTACGAGAGCCAGCAACACATGACCAACAGAACATGTGACTTCCAGAAAGCTGCATGGTGATTGTCCCAATACTGCAGGTCTAACAGTGTCATTCAAAATGTGCCTGTGACCACAGGGCTTGATAGAGAAACGTGATTGACAGGGAGGCAATGGGTGTTCCATGATCTGTTAGAAAGCCAAGGAATGTGGTGTCATTCTCAGCTCTACAACAGCGACCAACAGCTCCTAGCTCTCAGAAAGCCATGGCCATTGTTTGTGTCTTGGGCTGCCAAGCCCACCACACGTGCTCTTGCGTGCATGCGGTCTCTCACAGGGAATTGATGGTCTTTCCTTCAACAAACTAACGAACGCGACACCTCAAGGTGCCCTGACACGTTTGTCTTATGTGGGTGAGGAATCCTGACGTGTAAGTGTAGTGTGTGCATTTTTAATCATTGGTTCTTTACCTCTTAGCTGCTGGGCCTTTCCCCCCCCCCCCCACCCCAGTGCTGAGCCCTTTTTGGCTATTTGGGGTAGTTTGCGCTTAGGCCTTCATAACTTTTTGTCCACATAAGCTATCCACGCCAAATTTGCGTCCTTTTTTTCCAACATCCTAGGGATTCTAATGGTACCCAGAGTTTGTGGTTTCCCCAGGAGAAGACCAAGAAATTAGCCAAAATACAGTGAAAATTTCATTTTTTTTTTTTAAATGGGAAAAAAGGGCTGCAGAAGAAGGCTTGTGGTTTTTATCCTGAAAATGGCATCAACAAAGGGTTTCTGGTGCTAAAATCACCATCTTCCCACCTTTAAGGAACGGGCAGACTTGAATCAGAAGACCACATTTTTCAACACAATTTTGGCATTTTACTGGGACATACCCCATTTTTACTATTTTCGGTGCTTTTTCGCCTCCTTCCAGTTAGTGACAGGAATGGGTATGTAACCAATGCTGGATCCCAGAAAGCTAAACATTTCTGAAAAGTAGACAAAATTCTGAATTCAGCAAGACATCATTTGTGTAGATCCTACAAGGTTTTCCTACAGAAAATAACAGCTGAAATAAAAAAATATTGAAAGTGAGCTAAAAAACTGCCATTTTTCTCCACGTTTTACTCTGTAACGTTTTCCTGCAATGTCAGATTTTTTAAAGCAATATACCGTTACGTGTGCTGGACTCTTCCGGTTGCGAGGATATATAGGGCTTGTAGGTTCATCAAGATCCCTAGGTACCCAGAGCCAATAAATGAGGTGCACCTTGCAATGGGTTTTCATTCTATACCGGGTATACAGCAATTCATTTGCTGAAATATAAAGAGTGAAAAATAGGTATCAAGAAAACCTTTGTATTTCCAAAATGGGCATAAGATAAGGTGTTGAGAAGCAGTGGTTATTTGCACATCTCTGAATTCCGGGGTGCCCATACTAGCATGTGAATTACAGGCCATTTCTCAAATAGATGTCTTTTTTACACACTGTCTTACATTTGGAAGGACAAAATGTAGAGAAAGACAAGGGGCAATAACACTTGTTTTGCTATTCTGTGTTCCCCCAAGTCTCCCGATAAAAATGGTACCTCACTTGCGTGGGTAGGCCTAATGCTCGCGACAGGAAACGCAACATGGACACATCACATTTTTACATTGAAATCTGACGTGTTTTTTGCAAAGTGCCTAGCTGTAGATTTTGGCCTCTAGCTCAGCCCGCACCTAGGGAAACCTAGCAAACCTTGGCATTTTTGAAAACTAGACACCTAGGGGAATCCAAAATGGGGTGACGTGTGGGGCTCTGACCAGGTTCTGTTACCCAGAATCCTTTGCAAACCTCAAAATTTGGCTAAAAAAAACACATTTTCCTCACATTTTGGTGACAGAAAGTTCTGGAATCTGAGAGGAGCCACAAATTTCCTTCCACCCAGCGTTCCCCCAAGTCTCCCGATAGAAATGGTACCTCCCTTGTGTGGGTAGGCCTGGTGCCCGCGACTGGAATAGATCACACAACGGTCAATGTTGATCCTTACATGAGGCAGCTGTTGACCCTGGGGTGATCCATTCCTGACGCAGGCACTAGGTGTAGGCACTCAAGTGGGGTAGTGTTTTTATCAGGACAGGTGAGGAATCACTGGGTGGTAGGAATTTTGTGGATCCCAGCATATTCCTGTAGTTTGTGTGACAGAAATTCGAGAAAAATAGAGTTTTTATTCAACATTTCAGCTTTGCAGGGTATTCTGGGTAAGAAAACTTTGGGGAATCCACACAAGTCACACCTCTGTGGACTCCCCCGAATATCTAGTTTCCAGAAATGTTTGGGTTTAGTGTGTTTCTCTATATGGCCGCCGAACCCAGGACCAAAAACACAGGTGCATGCCTTACAAAACCAGTTTGTTTTGTGATAGATAATTTTGATGTCTCCACAATACAATTTGGGCAGTGGAATTTGGGGCTGAACTAAATTGGGGAGCTCCCAAGAGAGCACTCTCTCCCTCTGCTTGCCGCCTCATTCACCTGCTCTCTGGGTTGGGCTAACCCACTATTACCCCGTTGCACAGACTGTGCTTGCGAAGGGACAGCAGGACTGTCCTCATCACCTCCCTCATAATTTACTGGAAGAGGAGTTATCGAATGGGACTCCTCCGACTGAAAAATCACTCCCAGAGTCTGCGCCACTGTCCTATCCCTCAGATGCGGTCTCAGTATCTGATGTCTCAGTCTCTGATCCTATGTCAGAGCTGTCCTCCATAACCTGAGTGACGGCAGCAGTCATCCATCAAGATGCCATCTCTGCTATTGGCTAAACTGTTGCTCTAAAACACTAGCCTACGTAAACAGTCACAAAATTGATGGTGTGTGTGAGATACGTGCAACAGTAGAGGCCACCTTACCTGCGCTTCTTCCCTCAATCAGCACGTTCTTTCAAGACACTCTAAAAACACCTTGTCACATACCATTCGTCACAGCCTTTAGCACCTCCTGCGACCAGTCCAACAATCATTATTGATGCTCCCACTCCCTCCTCCTCGGATTCCCCCATTACCACCCATTAAAAGTGCCCTTCATCTCTCCATAGCCGCCCTCCACCTGCACATACATTTAATTTATATTATAGCGCAGGTAATGGCTGACTTTACTAATGTACTCAGCTATTTACATAAAATACAGATTTGCTCTTTGCAGTAGGCATATAAACCTTCTGTGCTTCTTTATGGCACTAAAACAGCCACTAGACAAGTCTGACCCTTTTGTAGCAGAAACATAATCACAATACGTACTTGACTTTTTTTATTGCTGCCTAAAAGCTACAGTTGAAATGCATCAGTTGAAGTATGTGCATTGCTTTGAAGACGCAAGCTGCAACTGCAAGACAACTGGTGGCAAATATATATATATATATATATATATATATATATATATATATATATAACTTTTATATGTGGGTCTGGTTTTCCTGGGGGCCAATCGCAGCCACACACGTATTGACAAAAGTGATAGATCTATATATATATATATATATATATATATATATATATATATATATATATATATATATATCTCTATATATCTATCTATCTACATAGATATATATAGATATATCTATAGATCTATCCATAGATATATCCATGTAGATAGATATATCTACATAGATATATCTATAAATATATATATATATATATATATATATATATATATATCGATATTTTTTTTAGTTGTTGTATGGTAACCCTACAACAACTAAAAAAAATATTGCCCCCACAGGGGGTCGCCCTGCCCACGGGCGACCCCCTGTCCATTAGTTTTTCTTTTTTTTTTAAATAAAATTTGGGCCCTGGGGGGGGGGGCGCGATCGGGGGAGAGGGGGCCGGCCCGTTTTCCGAGTGCGCCGACCCCCCAAGTGAAATCCCTGGTGCCTAGTGGTGTTTCCTGGTCCCCGATCGCAGCTGTGCTGCGATCAGGGGCCAGGAAACACTTTCAGGAAGGCCTCGTAAGAAAGGGGAGAGTCTCCCCTTTCTTACGAAGCCTTCCCGAACGTGGGGGGCCGCTTCCTGCTCCGATAGGGAAATCCACAAAGTGACGTCAGCGCCGTCACAAAGGGGCGGGCGGGGGACGGCGGAGACACGGAAAAGCTTCTGTGTCTCCCGGGGAACTCAACTGAGGATTTATTAACCCCCTCCCTGGTGTCGGCCACTGGTCGTGACCCGCACCAGGGAGGTAGTGCGGGCGTCAGCCAGTGGCCGACGCCCGCATCCAAGGGGTTAAATACTAGTGGTTTGAGTGCGGAGGTAGTGGCTGTTGAGGAGTGCCCCAAGGCCTGCTGGTGTCACAGCGCCTCACCAAACACATTTCTTTAATATTCTGGTTATACTTCGGGACAGCAGTCTATTGACGTAGTTTCACACACTACATCATCCTTATTTGTGCTTATTCCGCATAAATATATGTAATCCTTGCTCAAACTAGCTCCAATCATGCTCACCATATGCTGCTTGTTCGTAAAACAATGCATTTTTCATGAATGAGACATGGTAAAAACACATTTTAGCCAGACTTGTGAACGTTGCGTAAAAAACAAATATGCTGCAGGATGGAAGAACAGCATGGATGCCATGCAGGCTATTGCTGCTTTTTCGTTGCGCTAATCCATGTTGAAACTGTCCCTGCTGCAAGACGTACCTTAGCTTGCAGCCAGAAGAGCGGAGGCACAGTTGTTGAGTAACGGGACTTTGATGTTCTGATGCAGTCTTCAGGGTGACCATGCAGAGGGTTGCTGCCTGTTACACCTCTAGTTTGGGACAGAAAGCAGTTGCCACCCCACAGCCTACCACTGATACCTGAACCAAAAGAGGCACTCTGCAAAGATCTCCCCCCACCCAGCTGATCTCCAACCAACAGCAAGTATTGGACAGGCTGGGGGTGGGAATGGCATTCAACTGCATGCAAATGAGTTGTTATTAAATTATACATCACCAGCTATGTGTGAATGGACGTGGCCTTTCAGCGGCTCAGCACTTCCCCCAACCAACAACAAGTTCCGATGGAAGCATTTAAAGCGCACTTCCAGGACCAATGCTATTGAATAAAGACCCCTTGAGCTCCCCCGAGGCATTCAGTTATACATTGAACTCCTTATTTGTCTAGGCTCAGAAGTTCCAGGGTTGGTAGCCCGGTGCAGGCTTATTTTAATGAGTGCATGTTTTTTAAATTATTTGTTTAAACTCAGTCGCGACTTGCGGGGTGCAGAAGGGGTGGGGCGGTGTGCGAGGAGGAGAGAATAAACATTTTTTTTTTTTTTTTTTTTTTACTTTTACCTGAACGCCGCGCGCCGCTCTGCTCCTCCTTCTCCTCATCACTGTAGGCACAGTCTCCCAGCCTGTCCTGCGACCAGTCCTGATGCTGCTCCCAAGCAGACAAGGAGCGTGTGCATGCTCTCTCCAGCCTGGCAACTGTGTTGCTGGGCTGGAGAGAGCCTAAAGCGCATATGTGTTGGTCGGCCCAAGACGGCCGGGCAAACATACATGCGCAGTCAGAGGGAGTGCTTGGCACTCCCCATCACTGCTCGTCACCCCGTGGCCCTGCCCCTTTATTATCGTTTTCTGGTAAAGGTTTTGCAGCTACTGCTGCTGGCAGGGGCCGCCCCCTGTTTATACTGCTCCCCTTTAAGAGGATTATTTAATAGAGAGAACCTCCTGTTTGACTCCTCTCCTGAGATAAGTGACAAGCATACCTGCAGGTGAGTGGCAATAGATCTACTCTTTTTTCTATTTTCTTTCACTTATCAAATAAAGTGTTCATACTATTGGTAGATCTTATTCCAATTCATTGATACTTACACAAATTCTGCTTTCCTTTAACAATCTTAAAATTCACATCCCATTATGAAATTGTACTATCATTTTTTTCTTTAACCACAATGTTGTAGTTAGTTGCATTATTGGCATTTGGCCAACACGTTTTATTCTCCTGACTCAAGCTTCATCAAGACTCTTGTCTGTTATTAGCCTTAGACTAACAGCTAAATTGCTGTGTTTTCTGATTTACATAAAATGTCAATCAAACATAGCGAATTCGGTGTATGTTTGCTCTTAAAGAACCATCATGGATATATTACCACTAGAAATCAAAATCGTTGTAGTGTTCTGGTCAGGCAATTAACCCCCCCCAGTTCACTAAATATTGTGGAAAAGCAGTTGGCTCTAATGTGACATGACGCAAGTTAACGGGCACCGTTTAAAACAAAAATTACAAGAGCGAGCTTGAGCAGCTGGTACTGAACACCAACAAAATATTGTCCTTCACTGTTTTCTTTCCTTAGAAGTCTGGATTTTGACCCTTTGATCCACTTTGAATGACTACAGGGTAGCAGTCAGCATCTCAGAACTTTGGTATTTAAGCTTCTGCAGGCATGACCACAAGACTATGCTTCACTTTCGCTTTCACTAATGTGGGATGCTCCCTGTCATTGTGGGCTTGACGTTTGATCTAAAGTACGCCTATTGACATTGCTGGATGCCCATGACATTGACAGAGATGCCTGTGTAAATCAGTACTTTGACTTGGGACCCTGATAATGTCAACCACACTGATTGGTTGGGGCCTTCGGTTCCTCTTTAGGTCATTGGAGGAGGATATGAAGAATATCTCCTCTTCATCTGGAGAAGAGACTTCTGGTTTGCGTCCCCATTCTCCATCTGTCCGTTTTTGGTCTGGAGACCCTAGGTCTTCCACGGATATGTGTCTCACGGTTCTTGCGACTGGGCATCTCCCTCTCATGCTTCTGGTTTTGGTGTTTCCACGGCATATAGCTGTAAAGTGGTTCAGCTTTCCACAGTTGGAGCACTGCCGTCTTTGGGCGGGGCAGTCTTTTGGGGTATGCTCTTAACATCCACAGTGTGTGCAACGTGACCCTTGTCTGGTTAAGGCTGTTGCCTGGGGTTTCCCCTTGAGTTGTGACCCTAGCATGCCACCCACATGTTCCATTTTGACGATGGGAGCTTTTTCAGGTATTTGGGCTATTGCGGCTTCCATCTCGGTTGCCCTGGCCACTGAGAGGTCATGCAACCTTGCCACTATGAGAATATCTTCAAGGCTGATATTTGGTTGCCTTAGGATGAGCCCTCGCAGTGTCTTTTTGCGACAGCCTTGGATGATTTAGGCATGGATTTCTTTGGGCTGATTGCCCGCCGTGCAGGTGCTGGCCAGTTCTTGTAGTTGTTCATAGAATTGGTCTATGGATTCGCCTTCTCATTGTTGTGCCTGGTGCAGTTTAAGTCTCTTGAGATTAGGTCATCTCAAAATGGGCATTGAGTGCTTTTACTGCTGTGTCATAGTCATCCACCTCGTCTGTGCTGGGAAGATGCTTGAACATCTTATATATCTCACCACTGCCGAAATGAAGCAATAATGACCTTTTGACAACCCCATCTCACTCTCTGGTGGTGATGAAGTAGTTCTTTAGTCTCCCAACCTATATTTTTGCTCGTGGGGAGGCTGCCGCGGGGTCAGCTAGTTCACTGAAAGGGGGTAGTGCTCCCACCATGGTTTGTTGCTCTGCGACTTGTGAAGGGTTGGCTGGTACTTCATGGTTGTCTGTTATGATTGTTGAAGTGAAGAGTATGCACCTTGGCAATTAGTGCTTGTAATGTCTTTTGTTTTGAGTGGTTGATGGTGTCTTTATTTTCACTAAATTCACGTTCTGTTCTTTCCTTTATTGATTATTTTTTTAAGGTTTGCTGCGTGGTGCACACACTTGCATGTGCTATTGAACCAGTGCATGTTCAGGGCATCAGAGCACTGTGGCCTCGGGGACTGAGCAGCAGCTTCCTCCCAGTGCAATGTGGCGGGCCTGTTCAATACCTGTTCCTGGTTGCGATGCGACATAGTGCATTGGAAGGGCTGCTCCGACAACCTGCGGCGACTTGGGAGGACTCTGGGCGGCAGGGAGTACTGTGCGACATCAAACAGTATTCTCCGGCACTAGTAGACAGGGCGTGGCAGCGCAGGTGTGCGAGGGCTGGGAGTAGAGTGTAGGGAGGCTTGGGACAATCTGCGTGCCGGTGAGTGGGAATGCTGTGCAGCTAGGCCTTGGGGCCAGGGTGAGACAGCATGCGGCCTCCAGAGTGCACAGGCGGTGCATGAGGCGATAAACAAAGATTCCACTGTACCTTGATCGTGCTAGCAGTTTGGGGCTGCATGCAAATACCGGTGGCCGGTGCAGAGCATCGGCTCTGACACAGGAGCTGGGTTGGAGTAACTACGGGCTGGCAAAGAGACAGGGCACAGTGGACCCAGTGGATATATTGGGGTAGCAAGGGCAGCGCAGGCAGACCATCCTCGTCGCTAGTGTAACGACCGGTGCTGGGCCTGTAATACTCACCTCGCACAGCTTGCAGAGACAGCGCTCACACGTGCTCATATAGTTGGAATCAAAAGACCATGTATAGTCTTGCCCTATTTATTTTATAGCCTCTGGCCAGACCCCTTCTGGTGTCACAGTAAACTCCCGGTAACTAGACCAGCATCGCAAAGTTTGTTACACGTGTAACAGCAGCATCTCGTGCAAATCCTGCACGATCATAGCCCTGGTGGCCATCTTTGTTTTGAGGGCATAAAGACCACGCCCTTGCTAGGAAATCCGGCTTTGACATGGAAGGTCCTCTGCTCCTGATCTCCACCATTGCCTGGAATTCCGGGACACTGACTTTGCTTGTGAGGTGATCAGGCACCTCAATTCTTGAAGGCAGACGCATGGCGACTTCTCTCCACAACTCAGCTAAGTGGTTGCAGCGCTGCATATAACCGCATCTCCACAAGACTACAACAGCTAAGTGCCTAGCATGTGCATGCAAGAAATGCAACATGTGAGAGTGAAGTAACTCTAGCATCCTTTGTACATAGGACACCCAGAGTGTTAATAAGAGACTCAGTACTGAGTGCTAACACACTTGACAGCGCACTTTCACAGAAAGAGTAAGAGGCTCAGAGAACACACACTTCAACCTTTGTAGCGCATTTGATCTCTGACAAAGAGTAAAAGAGTTTAATCTTGCGACCTTGGCAATTTAAAGAGACTATATGGCTAATTGAGAAGGTGTACTCACGCAAAAGCTGGTCAAGGAACACTGCAGTTGATCCAAGAAGTATTCAGAAGAGTGACACCACAACTTATTTGTTTCTGCGATCAAGCAGCTATACAGCCTACGTATACATGTGAGTGTGAATGTAAAGAGACCCTTACGACTGGCTTATGTGCATGTGTGGTTAGAGTGATTGAGAAGGTCACTGGTTAACGAATGTTAATAGAGCAAATACCCTTCCCTCTCTATTCTGACTACTAGAGACAGCGCCATCCTCCATTATACCACCCTGAGATGACATCAGAAACACTTTTGGAATGAGTGCAGATCACAGAGAACCATTAGGCTGTCTTTATTACTTTCTCCACAACTCCAATCCATTGGGTGCGCTACTTGGCGAACAGTATTGCTGTTCCTCTGGCAGAACACTAAGGGGAGTGGACAGACTGTCATGACATCATCATACATTGTTCCCGCTGGCCCTAGCATCCCGGGTTAGTCAATGCATGTTTTTGTGTGTGTGCTGGCATCTGACAATGAGGGCAGATTTGTACTGGTGTAGGATTTACTAGGCAGTTCAGCCCTTATGTTGGATAGCATCTGTGTCCAAAACTTGGACCAGTTCACATTTCTTGCAAGACTCTCAGGCTTTCTTCGCCTAGGGCCCATCTTCTTTGGGTCCTAGGCAGAAGCAATAAAGCAGTCTTAAACATGAACCTGGACAGATCACACCTCCCATTACCTCACAGTCCCACAAGCAACAATGCCTGTTCAAGTGAGGCACTGGGCACTAGCCAATGTTTGGAGATAACATAACCTGGGGCCTTTACTCCTACTACTTTACCCCACATGACCTTCATGTGTGCCTAGAACATATAGTTTGTTCATCATAACTCAGCTCATCGTTTTCCCATTGCGACTACTTGGGTAGGCACATATCAGACCATAGACCATTTGTGGCCTTGCTTTAATGGGGCGATTGTCACCCCCCCCCCCCAATTCCTATTTGGCACCTCCAGGGAGCAATCTTAGGAGATACCCTTTTCAGGGACTCATTAGCATCCTGGATTAGTGACTTCTATGAAGTAAATAGTGGCTTTATATTATCCCACTTCCCATTTCCTGTTCGAAATGCCTTCCGAATAATCAGCGAGCTCCTCCCCTGCCTCTGATTTCAGTGTAGAGATTCACTATTTCCTGGGCTCCACCATGATGTCCCTAGCCTTCAGTATTCTTGTAATTCCCCCCCCCCAAGTCACTGAGTTTACACTTGGATCCTCTAGGTTTACAAGCCACTACACTTCTAAACCTCCCTCTAATGAAGGCTTTAAAAGCGTCCCAAATTATATGCAGGGGCGCAGATCCATTGTTCGTCTCAAAATAAGCCACTCCGTCTTGCATCAGCTGACTAACTACCTCTTGATCAAGCAGCAGAGTCCTATCTAGAGTCCATCTGGGAAGATCACCACTCTCACCCAAGTATAAATCCAGCATGACTGCTGAGTGATCAGACAAATGCTCGGGGAGTTGACTCTACACCTTAATTCTGTTAGCCATTCTATTATCTAAAAGAAAAAAGTCAATTCGAGAGAAGTGACCATATTTCTTACTATGGAAAGTGAAGCTTTTATCACTACCAGCCCTTTGTCTCCACACATCATATAAGCCTGGATCCTTCATCATCTGTCTCACTTGCACTTGTGCTAACATCTTTGGAGAATCAGCCATTTTCTTTGTGGTAGATTTATCAAGTTCAGGGTCAAGTATTACACTAATGCCCCCCTCCCCGCAAAAATCATGGTCTGTACTGCTAATTCCAAACGTTCACAATAAAAGGCCTAAAAAGTACCGGGATCATCTGTATGTGGGACGAACAAACCTGCTAATGCATGCCATATATATGTACCTGAATCTTTGCTCTCAGCCACCGCCCACCGGGATCTACTATGTAATCTCCCAACATAGCCTGAGCAGAGGTTTTAATCAGGGTGGCCACCCCTTTCACACAGCACATCTGGTCTGTACACTCAAACCCTCTGATCCACCTTTACCTCCTCAGTGCTTTTAACACTCCTTTTTCAGTAAATGTGTCTCATGGAATATTATTACCCAGCTTCTGAAAGCCTTAGAGACACTAGGATCTTCTTCCTTCCGTTTCTTACTCTATGTTCATTCACATTCCATGAGAGAAAATTCAGGGGGATTCCTTTCTGTTGTGTGTCCTCACCATGTAATACACTCACCAACCCCTTTAAGACCAGGAGTTTTTATCTGTCAAACACTCAGCTCAGGCCACGGTAGCTGTAGCACTAAGCAGCAAAGCTTACAAAATGGAACTAGTGTGAAGCATTTAAACAGCACCAAAACAATTACAGAAGGAATTGGCACACCACTCAAAAAATCCAACACCAATTTATCAAAATAGACTGTATTTTTTTAAAATTGTGGACACCATAATCACCTAGATCCACTAGAGGGTTCCAAAGATATGGATTTTGCAAGTAATAATAACTAAAAGAATTTTAACTCAACCAGCTTGGCTTTGCTGGGCTCTGGAGATGGCTTCTCCTTTGAGCAGAACACAACAGGCACAGCCCCTTTTATTCACTAGCCACCAGGTGCAGCAAATGCAGTTCACTTCGGTGCAGCCTCTCTTAGATGGTCCCTTGGTGCAGCAGGGCAATCTTCTTTGGTCCCTCTTCCAGTTGGTAGATATCGGAGTTCAGAAAATGCCTTTAGGGCAGGATGCATTTGGTAGCCAAAAGGGTACCAGTTTCCTTCCCACCTGGTGACCACTTCCTGTGGAGTGTGGCACCTGCCGATCCCAAGATGCACCATTTTGCCCACTTCCAAGATGGCAAGACCCCTCACTCAGTGCCCAGACGTTACTAGCTTACCCCTGGGTTGTGGCTACTGCAGGGCTACTCGCTCATGGGAAAATGGGTTTGGCAACTGGTTTTCTCACTCTGCTCCCTGTACTAGCTTGTCTGCCTGAACAAGACTGAACAATTGGGCAGCCCTCCTCCCTAGTGTAGCACTCCTGTCCTTCAAAGATGGCTTCTTCTTTGAAACCTTCCTTTTGGAACCAATACCCAAGTGGCTTCATGCAGGAGGGAGATAACACCTCTCTGGTCTGTAATCCCTTGTTGTTCTCCTTCTTGAGGGTAGTTGGTGCATCTATCCAGAAGGGCAGACACTGTCTCATTGAACAGGCTCCGTGCATGCCTGGAAGGCACAGATGTTTTAAAGGAAACAATGTGGCAACTAAAAGCTCCATGCTGCAATAAGTTACATTAATTGGGATACATGCCGGACTTAATGTAATGAGTTGTTCCATACCTCGGAGTGTCCACTTTGGTTGCACCGTTCAGGAGTTAGCATAGCTGAGGTTTTAAGGTGAAATCCTGTACTTGCCAATTGGAGGACTAAGGTCCTCATTCCGACCCTGGCGGTCCAAGACCACCAGGGCCACGGGCAACGGAAGCACCGCCAACAGGCTGGTAAAGCCGCGGTCAGAAAAGGGGATCCGGCGGTTTTCCGCCGGATTTCCCCTGGCTGGGCTGAACCTGATTCCGACCCCCTTCCCGCCAGCCTGTTTCTGGCGTTTTTTACCGCCAGGAACAGAATGGCGGGAACGGGTGTCGTGGGGCCCCTGGGGGCCCCTGCACTGCCCATGCCACTGGCATGGGCAGTGCAGGGGCCCCCTAACAGGGCCCCAGCATGATTTTCACTGTCTGCATAGCAGACAGTGAAAATCGCGACGGGTGCTACTGCACCCGTCGCACACCTGCAACACCGTCGGCTCCATTTGGAGCCGGCTTCTGTGTTGCAGGACCTTTCTCGCTGGGCCGGCGGGCGCTCCCTTGGCGGGCGCCCGCCGGCCCAGCGGGAAAGTCAGAATGGCCCCCGCGGTCTTTTGACCGCGGGGCGGCCATTTGGTGTTTCCCGCCAGGCGGGCGGCGACCGCCGCCCGCCCGGGTCAGAATGACCCCCTAAGTCTTTCCACAATAAAAACAGTAGTTCTGCTTGTTTACTCTCAGGACATGTAAAATACATGTGACGCCCTTGTCATATGTTACACCCTGTCTTTGGAATCTGAGGCCAGCTAGAGGAGTGACTTACACAGATTGTTAGAAATAGGGCCTCTAGTTGGCAGTGCTTTGCACCCTGTCCAAGTAGGGACCCTCACTCTAAACTAGCTTGGCACGAACAGTCTGGCTTATCTCAGAGGCAATGTATAAAGTATTTGTACACACACACAATAACAGTAAAAACACTACAAAAGGGGTCCACACAGTTTAGAAAAATAGCCAATATTTATCTGATTAAAACAAGACTAAAACGAAAAAAATCCAACATACACAAGCAAAGATACACATTTTTAAAGACTATGGGGGTCATTACAACATTGGCGGTAAAAGCCACTTACCGCCGTGCAGAAGACCGCCAACACAACTCCATGTCCGCGGAGTTCAGCCACGGTCATTATGACCCAACGCCCGGAATTTGCCAAAATCTAGACACCCACACAAGTCCGCCACACCAAAGGTCAGTGATTAACTGCCGATAACAAAACCTCCACCGTCACGCCAACAGAAATACGCCCCCACTATCACGACCCACGAATCCACGCGGCTGTCTTTCAACCGTGGTATTCCATTGGCGGTACACACCGCTGCGCTCAAAATACACACACATTTACGAAACACATCCACATTGGACAAATCAAAACACACACACCTGATACACATACACACACCATTCCCACACACCCAAAACAATATAAAACACAGACCCACAAACCCCTACGACCAAAAATTCTGAAAGAAGGCCAGAGACAGACACCACCATCAACAACACCAGCATCCACAGGCACACAACACCATCACTCACATAACATCCACGCACCTCACACAACACACCTCTAAATATCACCCCACACATCACCCACACCACCCCATGGCACCGCAAAGACACCCCAGGTTCTCTGAGGAGGAGCTCAGGGTCATGGTGGAGGAAATCATCCGGGTAGAGCCACAGCTATTCGGATCACAGGTGCAGCACACCACCATAGCTAGGAAGTTGGAGCTATGGTGCAGAATCGTGGACAGGGTCAATGCAGTGGGACAGCACCCAAGAACTAGGGATGACTTCAAGAAGAGGTGGAACGACCTACTGGGTAAGGTGCATTCCGTGGTCTCAAGACACCACATTGCAGTACAGAGGACCTCCTCCCCCACAAATAACAACATGGGAGGAGCAGGTCTTGGCTATACTGCATCCTGAGGGCCTCGCAGGAGTAGCTGGAGGAATGGACTCTGGTAATTCAAATCTCTCACTATTTCATCCCCCACCCAACCTGCATGCCATCACATACCCCCACCCTCACCCTCACCCCATCACTCCAACTCCTCACACATGTCCCAATATCACAAACCACACATCTCAAACCCAAGCCCTGCATGCAACACCAAAGCATGGACACCCATCACCAATGCATGGCCACTGCACATACCCACACCCCCCTACACAATTATCATACAAGGTCCTACACAGGAATGCAAGCACTGGGGTACACGGTCACCCACCCATTGCACACCATGGCACACACAGATGCAATAATCATGCTTTTACACCCCTGCAGGACCCCTACCCAACGTCACCGGACAGGAGGGTCCAGATATGTCCACTCCACCAACAGAAGAGGCCCACAGTGATGACAGCAGCTCTGTCCAACTGGATCTAGATGACCAGCCCGGCCCACCTGGGACCTCGGGACAGTTGGTTACCCTCACACTGGCATAAGCCCATACAGAGCTTCCCACTTCTGGAAACACCAGCACAGCACCCACCCAGCGGGCCCATACCTCTGTCCCCAGTACACGTCAAGCAGCAGTGTGTTCACCACTACAGGGAACCCAGGCTAACCCACCACCCCAACAACAACAGGGACCTGGGGGCAGTGGCAGTGGACACACGGTTCAGGGGACAGAGGCCCAGGAACACAGGGGAACTGGGAGGGCTGCTGTGCGACAGGGGGAGGACAGGCCCAGGGAACCCACTCTCCACGAGGCCCTCCCCAACATCATGGGAGCCTACCACCATTCCCAGGAGACGATGGCAACAGTACTGGCCAAGTTTCAGGAGACCCAGCGGCTGCAGGAGGAACAGTATTTGGGCTTCAGGAGGAACTCAAATCCATCAATACCACCCTGGGCACCATTGTAGGGGTGCTGAAGGAACTCGTCAACACCAGGAGGGACACTGTGGCACAACAGGGGGCCCCCGACACCAGCCTGGACGATGAACTGCCCACCACCTTCGCCGGCGCTAGTGGACAGGAGGCACGGCCACAGGACCACCACACCAGCACCCCACCCCCTGCAGAGGGAGAACCACCCTGCAAACGGTCCCTGAGATCCAGGACAAAGTCAGAGAACAATGCCAAGACCCCCGTCAAGAAATGAGACCACCCTGATTGTCATCCTTTTGTCCCACCTTGTCACCCTGTCCATCCTTAAACTGCCCCAGCTCCACTTCCTATGCCCCTTTGGACAATGCACCTGTGAGACTAATAGACTGGACTCTGCCATGGACATTCCTCCGCCATCACCCTTCACCATTTTACAACCCTCTCCAATATTGAGCACTTAAATAAACACCCTTAAAGCACAAAACAATCAGGAGTCTGTCTGTGATTTCGAAATAGTGTATTGGAAATTACAGTGGCAAAAAGCTCTTTCAAATGTAATTTCAACATACCTATGTCACACAGCTCTAGTCCATGCGGAAACAAAGCAGATGTCACACAGTGGGACCCACATCTGTGAAATCGTAAGGGAAAGTGACAACTCAGTGACCATACACTGGGTGAAAATGACAGACAGCAGAGAGGTAGTAGATTTAAATCAGATGTAGCAGGCAGTGTTGTCATCCTACCTGTGTCTCACTGGAAGTATTGCAGGATCACCGTGTTCCTGTTGTCTATGTCCTCTTCTTCTGCTTCCTCGTCTTCACTGTCCACAGGGTCCACAGCTGCCACAAGACCTCCATCTGGACCATCCTCCTGCAGAAAAGGCACCTGTCGCAAGTTGTGAAGCATACAGCAGGCCACGATGATCTGGCATACCTTCTTTGGTGAGTAGAATAGGGAACCACCTGTCATATGGAGGCACCGGAACCTGGCCTTCAGGAGGCCAAAGGTCAGCTCTATAATCCTCCTAGTTCGCCCATGGGCCTCATTGTAGCGTTCCTCTGCCTTTGTCCTGGGATTCCTCACTGGGGTCAGTAGCCATGACAGGTTGGGGTAACCAGAGTCACCTGCAAATGGCGAGGGACAACTGTTGGACACACACTAACTCATAGGGACATCCACAGACCCAGACAACTATTCCCACTGTATTGGGTCCATGCCCTCACCTAATAGCCATACCCGGTGCCTCTGGAGTTGCCCCATCACATAAGGGATGCTGGTATTCCACAGGATGTAAGCGTCATGCACTGAGCCAGGGAATTTTGCATTAACATGGGAGATGCACTGGTCTCCCAAACACACCATCTGCACATTCATGGAATGGTAACTCTTCCGGTTTCTGTACACCTGTTCACTCCTCGGGGGGGGGGGAACCAAGGCCACATGTGTCCCATCAATGGCACCTATGATGTTGGGGATATGTCCCAGGGTATAGAAATCACCTTTCACTGTAGGCAAATCCTCCACCTGAGGGAAAACGATGTAGCTCTGCATGTGTTTCAGCAGGGCAGACAACACTCTGGACAACACGTTGGAAAAAGTAGGCTGGGACATCCCTGATACTATGGCCACTGTAGTTTGAAAAGTCCCACTTGCTAGGAAATGGAGTACTGACAACACCTGCACTTGAGGGGGTATTCCTGTGGGATGGCGGATACCTGACATCAGGTCTGGCTCCAACTGGGCACACAGTTCCTGGATTGTGGCACGATCAAGCCTGTAGGTGATGATCACATGTCGCTCCTCCATTGTCGACAGGTCTACCAGCGGTCTGTACACCGGAGGATGGCGCCATCTCCTCACATGGCCCAGCGGACGGTGCCTATGGAGGAGAACAGCGAGCAGAGAGTCAACCAACTCTGAGGTACGTAAACACAGCTTACTCTAAAAATCATGGGAAATCGAAATTTGCATGTATGAGTGTTTAGGCAAGGCCTAGATATGTGTGATGCAGTCCAAAATAATGCCATGTGGGCACATTAAATGGCAGCTGCCTGACCTATAAAGTGGGACAGGGGGATATGAGGTAACTGCGCTGGTGTTGTACACCGTCACGGTAGGCGGTTGAAGACCGCGGCGCAATCCTGCATTGGTTAACATTGGACCCTATGGGTCCCAGGAGCCAATGACGATGTATGCCGGCGGTGACGGTACGCACCGCCGCGGACGTGACCGCCATTTTCTCTCTGTTCTATCACTTGATACCTGATCTTCGACAGGAAAGGACCTACACTGCAAGTGCTGCTGTGACCTCAGTCTGGAAGAGACAATGGCTTGTGTGTCTGGGGAAAGGGCCCTGCTTTCAGCACGGAGGAGTTGGAGAAACTCATGGATGGGGTCCTCCCCCAGTACACGCTACTCTACGGTCCTCCAGACAAACAGGTAAGTACACTGTGAGCATGCTGTATGGGCAATGCCTGTGTGGAGTGGGGTGGATGAAAGATCGGGGGGTGAGAATGAGGTGTGCATGAAATGACGGTGAGTGCATGTGCATCATGGCAAGGGTAGGGATGCGGGCCAATGACTGTGACGGTGCAGATGGTAATTACTTCTCTTTTTCCCCTGCACAATTCCTGTAGGTCAGCGCCCACCAGAAAAAGGACATTTGGCGTGCCATCGCCAAGGAAGTCCGGACCCTGAGGGTCTACCACAGACGGAGCACCCACTGCCGGAAAAGATGGGAGGACATTTGCCGCTGGAGCAAGAAGACGGCGGAGGCCCAGCTGGGGATGGCCTTCCAACGTGGGAGGGGTGCCCGTCGCACCATGACCCCCCTGATGTTCAGGATCCTGGCGGTGGCGTACCCGGAGCTGGATGGGTGCTTGAGGGCATCATAGCAGCCACAAGTGGGTGAGTACACTCTCATTCTGCTGATTCAGCGCGCATTGTAGGTGTCTGGGTGGGGGAGTTGGGCTGTGGGTACCCCTAGGCCAGGACGGGTTTGGTAGGCAAGGACCCTTCTTAAGGCAGGCCCTGTGGCACCCCACCCAACCTGTGTACAGTGCCAACTACACCTAGTCAGGCTCCTGTGACATCCATGTGTGCAGAAATCAGCCATAGCATTGTAACCCATGTCCCTGGGGTTGAATAGTGGACTCCAAGTGCGCGGCGTAGTGCAGGGGGCTTCTGTGTCTGTAGTGTCCACCAACGGTAGCGGTATTGCATGCACTCAACATGTCTTTCTTCTGTCTCCCCCACCTTTTTGTGGTCTCCCTGTTCTTGTGTGCATTAGCATCATCAGGCGGAGGAGCAGTGACACCGGAGCAGGAGGGAGCTGCATCCCACATGGCCCTGGAGAGCGACACTACGGAGTCTGAATACACCAGTGGGACTGAGGGCGAGGGGAGCTCCATGGCGGGGACAGGAGCTGACACCAGCGATACGGACTCCTCCTCTGATGGGAGCTCCCTTGCGGTGGCGGACCCATCTGTGCCCCCCGCATCTACAGGTACAGCCGCCACCCCCCCCTACCAGCACTGGCCTTCTAGCAGCCCCTCAGCGTTTTCCCTGTGCCCGCTCACCCAGGAGGGTGGGCATCACCTTCGCACCAGGCACCTCAGGCCCTGCCCCAGTCACCCCTGCTGCCCTCAGTGAGGAGGCCATTGACCTCCTCAGGTCCCTCACTGTTGGGCAGTCTACCATTTTGAATGCCATCCAGGGTGTAGAGAGGCAGTTGCAACAAACCAATGCATACATGGAGGACATTCACTCTGGTCAGACAGCCCTTCAGAGAGCTTTTCAGACTCTGGCCTCAGCACTGATGGCAGCCATTGTCCCTGTCTCTAGTCTCCCCCCTCCAACTTCTTCCACCCAGACCCACACCTCTGTACCTCAGCCTATCCCAAGCACACCCTCAGACCAGCATGCACACACCTCAACACACAAGGGAAGTTCTGGCAAACATGAGCACCACACAATCAACAGGCACTCACACAAGCATCAGACACATGCAGACACACCAACATCCACTGCCTCCACTGTGTCTCCCTCCTCCTCGTCTCCCTCCTCCCTCCCTGTCTCGTCTCCACTCACGCCTGCATGCACTACATCATCAGCCACTCCGTCCATCACCAGCACACCCACCACCACACCCCGCTCACGTGCAGTCACCACCCCCTCTACCATTCACACGTCCCCTGTGTCCTCTCCCAGTGTGTCTGTGAGGCCACCTCCCAAAGTTTCACAAACGCAGCCACACACCCACCCAAGAGCCTTCCACCTCACGACAGCCTCCAGCCCATGCACCTTCACCCAAACTCACCAAACGTACACCTCCTACAACCACTACCTCTTCCTCCACTCCCAAACCCCCTCCAGCTACCCGTCCCAGTGTTCCTAAGAAACTTTTCCTGTCCAACATTGACCTCTTTCCCTCACCTCCCCCACCCCTTCAGTCTCCTAGGGCCCGACTCTCCAGGTCCCAACCTAGCACCTCACCCACAACATCGGCGGGACCAGTGGTGCCAGTAGTCACTGGATTCTGGAGTGCACCAGGCAGCAGGGCAGCCAGTGTGGCAAGGAGCCAGAGCATGGACAGTCCCCCACCTCTAAAGCATAAAAAGTTGTCCAGTGCGCGGCGGGAGAGGGGAAAGAAATCAGCCACCAAAGCCTCTCCCAGGGGTACAGTTGGGAGTGTGGAGACAGCTGCGACACCATCCAAGGTGGGGAAGGAGCACAGTAAAACCAGCAAGTCTGGGAAGATCAGCGCGGCGGACAAGACCGCCACTGGCACCGTTGCCTAGGACAAGACCGCCACCAGCCCTGCTGCCGAGGACAAGACCGTCAGCAGCCCCGCTGCCCAGGACAAGACCGCCAGCAGCCCCGCTGTCCAGGACCCCGCCGCCAGCAGCACCGCTGCCCAGGACAAGACCGCCAGCAGCACCACAGGACAGTGAGCGCTAATGATTACAACGCTACTGAGGCCGCCACGGGCAGGATGAAGCACTGTGGACACCAAGCCCCCTCCAGAACCAGTGGAGAGTTACATACACTACCTCAGTCCTTGGCAGGATGAAGCACTCTGGGCACCAAGCCCCCTCCAACACCAGTGGAGAGTTACATCCACTGCCTCAGTCCTTGACAGGATGAGCCACTCTGGGCACCAAGCCCCCTCCAGAACCAGCGGAGAAAGGCATCCATACCTCATTCCTTGGCAGGATGAAGCACTCTGGGCACACAGCCCCCTCCAGACCCAGTGGAGACTGTTATCCACTTGAGAGACTGTGGCTTTGCACTCCCCAGGATTGAACAGTGGGCAACCCACCCACTGTAGAGACTTGAGAGACTGTGGCTTTGCACTCCCCAGGATTGAACAGTGGGCAAACCACCCACTGTAGAGACTTGAGAGACTGTGGCTTTGCACTCCCCAGGATTGAACAGTGGGCAACCCACCCACTGTAGAGACTTGAGAGACTGTGGCTTTGCACTCCCCAGGATTGAACAGTGGGCAACCCACCCACTGTAGAGACTTGAGAGACTGTGGCTTTTCACTCCCCAGGATTGAACAGTGGGCATCCCACCCACTGTAGAGACTTGAGAGACTGTGGCTTTGCACTCCCCAGGATTGAACAGTGGGCAAACCACCCACTGTAGAGACTTGAGAGACTGTGGCTTTGCACTCCCCAGGATTGAACGGTGGGCATGGAGCCCCGTCGTGGATCTGGCATCGTGCACTCATCCGGCTGAGGTGACCCCCCATTTCCTTCCCCCTGAGGTGCCTGTTTTATTTCTATCTGATGCCCCAGCAGTGTTCTCTCCGTCTTGTTCGGGTATTGAGTGTGGGCCTCGCCTATGCCTTTTGGGCCCAGTGGTCCACGGGCTATGATGGTGGAATCCATTGGATTTGTGTTCTTGGTGTAAATAATTGTTTATAGTGTAAATGTATATATATATATATATATATATACAGGGAGTGCAGAATTATTAGGCAAATGAGTATTTTGACCACATCATCCTCTTTATGCATGTTGTCTTACTCCAAGCTGTATAGGCTCGAAAGCCTACTACCAATTAAGCATATTAGGTGATGTGCATCTCTGTAATGAGAAGGGGTGTGGTCTAATGACATCAATACCCTATATCAGGTGTGCATAATTATTAGGCAACTTCCTTTCCTTTGGCAAAATGGGTCAAAAGAAGGACTTGACAGGCTCAGAAAAGTCAAAAATAGTGAGATATCTTGCAGAGGGATGCAGCACTCTTAAAATTGCAAAGCTTCTGAAGCGTGATCATCGAACAATCAAGCGTTTCATTCAAAATAGTCAACAGGGTCGCAAGAAGCGTGTGGAAAAACCAAGGCGCAAAATAACTGCCCATGAACTGAGAAAAGTCAAGCGTGCAGCTGCCACGATGCCACTTGCCACCAGTTTGGCCATATTTCAGAGCTGCAACATCACTGGAGTGCCCAAAAGCACAAGGTGTGCAATACTCCGAGACATGGCCAAGGTAAGAAAGGCTGAAAGACGACCACCACTGAACAAGACACACAAGCTGAAACGTCAAGACTGGGCCAAGAAATATCTCAAGACTGATTTTTCTAAGGTTTTATGGACTGATGAAATGAGAGTGAGTCTTGATGGGCCAGATGGATGGGCCCGTGGCTGGATTGGTAAAGGGCAGAGAGCTCCAGTCCGACTCAGACGTCAGCAAGGTGGAGGTGGAGTACTGGTTTGGGCTGGTATCATCAAAGATGAGCTTGTGGGGCCTTTTCGGGTTGAGGATGGAGTCAAGCTCAACTCCCAGTCCTACTGCCAGTTCCTGGAAGACACCTTCTTCAAGCAGTGGTACAGGAAGAAGTCTGCATCCTTCAAGAAAAACATGGTTTTCATGCAGGACAATGCTCCATCACACGCGTCCAAGTACTCCACAGCGTGGCTGGCAAGAAAGGGTATAAAAGAAGGAAATCTAATGACATGGCCTCCTTGTTCACCTGATCTGAACCCCATTGAGAACCTGTGGTCCATCATCAAATGTGAGATTTACAAGGAGGGAAAACAGTACACCTCTCTGAACAGTGTCTGGGAGGCTGTGGTTGCTGCTGCACGCAATGTTGATGGTGAACAGATCAAAACACTGACAGAATCCATGGATGGCAGGCTTTTGAGTGTCCTTGCAAAGAAAGGTGGCTATATTGGTCACTGATTTGTTTTTGTTTTGTTTTTGAATGTCAGAAATGTATATTTGTGAATGTTGAGATGTTATATTGGTTTCACTGGTAATAATAAATAATTGAAATGGGTATATATTTTTTTGTTGTTAAGTTGCCTAATAATTATGCACAGTAATAGTCACCTGCACACACAGATATCCCCCTAACATAGCTAAAACTAAAAACAAACTAAAAACTACTTCCAAAAATATTCAGCTTTGATATTAATGAGTTTTTTGGGTTCATTGAGAACATGGTTGTTGTTCAATAATAAAATTAATCCTCAAAAATACAACTTGCCTAATAATTCTGCACTCCCTGTATATATATATATATATATATGTAAATATTTTTGATTGCTGTATTTTAATATATTCCAATAATTCGACTCATTTCCTTTTGTCCTTGCATTCTTCCAGGGGGGTTGGGGGGGTGTAACTGTAATGTATCATGCTGTATTTGTGTGTGTGTTGTAGTGGGTGAGGGTGGGGGTGGGGCTGTTGGGTGTTGCGTGTGTGAGTCACTGTTTTTTCCCTCCCCCCTCCCCTGTGGCGTAGGTGCAGTACTCACTGTGGTCTTCGCCGCAGGCGTTTGTGCTCCTGGCAGAGGAGCAGAAAGATAAAAGCTGGGAGAATCTGAAGTTCCGGTTCCATGGCGTCCTGGTTCCTCGTGGGATGTGTAGAGGTGAGAGGTTTTCCCTTCCAAGTCCTGTTTCCGCCGTGTTTTTGTTTGTGGTGAATCCGCCCCGGAAAATGTGGCGGATTGGCCTCTCACGATACTGTGAGGATACATTGTCCTCCGCCTGTCTGTTGGTGGTTACTGCCGCGGTGTTTGTTTGTACCGCCTTGGCGGTCGGAGTGTTAAAGTGGCTGTCTATGTTGGCGGTTTCCGCCACGGTCGTAATTCCATTTTTTTTTTTACTGCCGGCCTGTTGCCGGTTTTACCGCCGCTTTAACACCGACTGCCAGGGTTGTAATGACCACCTAAATCTTAGTACAGTGCTTAGAACACAATAGTTCCAACTGGGAACGCCGTCTTGGCGGAGTCATTCCCAACAGTCGACGCCACTGGCGATGGAGTGTGGGCCAGTCATGGTGTTAGAAATGGGGTCTCTAGTTGGCAGTCAGTTTACACCCTGTCCAAGTAGGGACCCTCACTCTAGTCAGGGTAAGGGAGATACACAACTCAGATAACCGCTGCTCGCCCCCTTGGTAGCTTGGCACAAGCAGTCAGGCTTGTCTCAGAGGCAATGTGTAAAGTATTTGTACAAACACCCACAGTAACACAGTGCAAACACCACAAAAGGACTCCATACCAGTTTAGAATTGCCAATATTTATCTAAATCAAACAAGAACAAAATCACAAAACTCCAACATACACCAGCAAAGATATTAATTTTTAAAGTAAAAAGAGTCCTATTCCACAGAAATCAATGGAGGCATTGTTTTAGCACAAAGTACCTGGTATGCGTAAAAAATAAAGCCGCAAGGGCAATGGTCCGTCAGAAAAGCAAGCAATGTGTTGATTCCCTACTCGCACCGGAGGCCATGTGTCGATTCTTTCCTCGCAGGGGAGGCCGTACGTCAATTCTGGGCGCGTGGCCTCAGGTCCCTGCGGTGATATTGAAGATTTTGACGCCCAGGATCCGTGTGTGGAAATTTTCTACACGCTGTGCAAAGAGTCCACTTTTAGAACCGGTGCTGTATCATTTCTCTAGGCACGAGGTAGGCGCTGCGTTGAATTGTCAGCTGCGGGATGGGCAGCGCGTCAATTTTTCTGATGCGCACACATCAACGTGTGGATTTTCCCCCGCAGGTTACCACCTAACACTTCTAAGGGCTCAGGGACTGGATTTGGCACCCCTTAGCAAGTCAGGACTCTCAGCAGTAGAGCCCAGGCACTGGCAGATGCAGTCTTTGATGTCTCTGAAACTTCAGAACAGGGGACAAGCTCAGCCCAAGCCCTTGGAGAAACTTCACAAGCAGGATTTCAGTAAGCAAAGTCCAGTTCTTTCCCTCTTCAGGCAGAAACAGCATCAGCAGGCCAGCACAGCAAAGCAACAGGCAGAATGGCAGGTCCTCCTCGAGCATCAAGCTGTTCTCCTTGGGAGAGGTTCCTTTTGACCCAGAAATAATCTGAAAGTCTGGGGTTTTGGGCCCAATACTGATACTCATTTCTTCCTTTGACATAGGCATACTTCAAAGGAAAGTCTCTGTTGTTTACAAGATCCTTCCTTGCCCAGGCACGAAACACACTCCAGGGGGTTGGAGTCTGCATTGTGTGAGGGCAGGCACAGCCCTTTCAGGTGTAAGTGTCAGCTCAACGCTCCCCACTCTAGCCCAGGAGATTCATCGGGATATGTAGGACACTCCTCAGCTCCCTTTGTGTGATTGTATAGAGTGAATTCACAAACAGCCCAACTCTCATCCTGACCCCATGTGTATTCAGCAGACAGGCAGAGACACAGAATTGTTCAGCAAGAAAATGCACATGTTCTAAAAGTGGCATTTTCAGACTTACAATTACAAAACCAACTTCATGAAAAAATGTATTGTTAAATTATGAGTTCATAGACCCCAAACTCCATATCTCTATCTTCTTCCAATGGGAAATTACACTTAAAAGATATTTCAAGGCAGTCCCCATGTTTCCTTGCAATAGTAAAAACGGAATTCTGAAGTATTTTACTATCAAAACATGTAAAACACACCCGTACATGTCCTACCTTTTAAATACACTGTACCCTGTCCATGCAATTGCCTTGGGCCTATGTTAGGGGTTACTTACATGTAGTAAAAGGGAAGGTTTTGGCCTGGCAAGTGGGTGCTCTTGCCAGGTTGAAATGGCAATTTTGAATTGTCCACACAGACACTGCAGTGGCAGGTGTGAGACATGTGTACAGGGCTACTCATGTGGGTGGTACAATCACTGCTGCAAGCACACTAGAAGCATTTGATTTACATGCCCTGTGCACACATGGTGCACTATACTAGGGACGCAGTAGTAAATAAAAAAATATGCAAATCTTGGATAAACCAATACAATTTAGACAGAGAGCTCTTGCACTTTAGCACTGGTAAAGTGCCCAGAGCCCGTAAGCTAGCAAAAACCAAATCCAGCACAGGATCAAAAACAGGTCAGAAGCAAAAAGTTTGGGTATAACCCTGCAAAAAGGGCCATTTCCAACACAGATTTTCAGGGCAGGTAGTGGCTTTGCCATTGATTCAAACGGCAAAGTCGGGCTAGCAGTGTATGCCTGCTGTGTCATTCTGCAGTGGTGGACTGGGGACTTGTTTTGCTTGCAGTACCTCCAAGGTGGCACAGCCTGCTGCAAAACCCTAGGGTACCCCTCTAACTTATGTGGCCCAGGTACCAGGATACCATAAACTAGGGAGTTACGTTAGGTTAGCAACTTCCATTTGGGTACATCTAATTCGACATACACTTTAGGGTCAGGGCATGGGCACTGAGGTGATTAGCAGGCCTCAGTGCACTCTTAGTGCACTGTAAGAGTTGAAAAACCGGCAACATCAGTCGCAAAACTGGGGGTGGCAATTCAAAAACAGGCATTTCCTTACAATGGTCTACTCCTAGAATTCTACAAGTCATTTGCATGGGCCACTTGAAACTTACCAAGATTACTACTAGCAACATTACCCCACTGATTTTGCAAAAGTAGGCAAAATGTAGGACAAATGATCCCCATCAACACATCCAAATCTGCACACCCAGTAGTAGTAGCAAAGCATCTGGGATTATATAAGAGTATTGCACTCTGTAGACCTGGCTAGGATCCAGAAGAGTCAATTCAAGAAGAATGTACAGGCCACCTTGCTTCATTAGAAGAGCAGTGATTGTATAGTCAGCAAAATAGCTGGTCTCCTGGAACTGTAGCAGGTCAATACAATGGTGTACTCTATTGTGTTGAAAAAAGGAGAGGGACTAGGAGAATTGTGGTCCATTGTACGTTCTCCCTAAACGTGAACCTGAAAATGAACTGAGTACACTGTTCCAAAAAATCTATCTACAGGGACGAGAGGTGTCAGTACTTTAGTAGGAGAGCCCTCAAGCATCGATTAGGACGCTGAGCATCGTCATTGGGCTGCCTCCCCGTCAGACCGGCACAGCAATGTCTGGCGGACCACCACACAGGTAGTGGTGGCACTCAACCGGAGATGGTGTGGCAGATCCAATAGGGTCTGCAGTACGTACTGACACAGAAAAGAGAGGAGAGTGAAAGGTAGGTTAAAATTGGCTCTGAACCCCCGGTATCTCAATTTAATCACTCACAATGAGGATCAGGCCAAGATTAAAAAACAAGCAGAGGAGTACTTGAAGGGAATAATGTCCCACTGTACTCCTAAAAAAGGGAAAGGAGGAGATGTACTCTGTCCTAACACTGTGTGGTCGACATGTTTCGCGCCTCTACGGTCAGAAATTGATCCAATGGCGCTTTATCAGGACCATGAACTATAACTTCTCCTATAAAGACAAACGGTAAGTGCTGAAAGGTCACTTACTGGACGTAGACTAATTGTCACTGTCAGTTGGTTGGTAGGTCGCCCTGTGTAAGAGATAGAAACAGAGACATACATTGGTGTCTATGAAATAAAAATGAGAAACATAATGAACGTGATAGACATAATAACCCCGATCACGTAGTCTGGCACATTGGACATGACATAGAAGGCTTACCATCCCACGTGGAGAAAAAGCATCATAGGGACGCGTATACCTCAAACCAAAGGAGAGTTCACTACATGTAGAAAAAATAACAGTGAGGTATATTGTCGAAATGTGTGATCTCAGTTGGTGTATAAAGACATATACTTGTACTCACTGAGTTGTGCTCCCAAACATACTCCAAATCTGTAGGTATTAATCTAATGTCACTACATACAAAAAAAAATGATATATACAAGATTTTCAAACAACACCAAGCTCCCCTGGTAATACCAGTATTATAACATATAGTTTATGTCAAAAGGAAAAAATTGTGAATGTGACAGAGTAAAATGAATGAAAATAAGATTAAGCAGAAGTCCACGAGTCTAAACAGTAGATCATAACATATGTTAACTCTGGCTATCATGCAATCAACTGCCACAATAATCACTCGATGTCTGTCCTGGTCATTGTATTGACATGTGGAAACAAGGAAACCACATGTCGAGGCAAGTTAAAATGAGACAAAAAAGTAGCCTTCCCAAGAACCGGTAGTCTCACTTCCCCGAGAATGCGTGCCGATAGTCAGAGGCATAGCGTGCACGGGAGGTGATTTAAAACTAAGATTGTATCAGGAAACTAGCTTAATACTTAGGAGCGGTTCAAACAGTGTTAAGAAACGAGGCTCCAACTCATAGAGTGGGTTAATTAAAAGTCGGAAGCAGGACTTACTTGACTTCTTCCAAAGGTTCTGCGGACACACCCACCCGAGGTCGCGTGCCTTGGAGACAAAGGCACAGTGCGATCGGGAGGTTATAAATAGTCTGCAATTATTGCCGAACGCAGGCAACAACGGTGTCCATGATAGGTAGAAACTGAAGACGGACTAAAATGAGATTAATACTCCTGAAAAAACGGCGGCCATCTTGGAAAAGCTAAAACCGATCCATAACATATGGATAACGGTCAAAAATAGGAATTACTGCAACATAGTAGATAAGTAAACTCGAGAAAATCGAAAAAGTCAAAGAGTGATATCGATGTAAGTGCAGTCCAATGACGGTGTTCAACCGGATTTTCAATAGTTAAACAGACCTGTTCGTGGAAAATGGGAACGTGGCCCAGGAAAGTCACAAGGGCATGATTCTAACAACTAAGAGTGAGGATGCAGTGAAAAATGGGCCAGCAATGGTGCAAAATTGCAACAAATACGGCATCTCAAGTCTTAATAAAGAAAAAGAATGTCAAAGACAGACTACGGTGATAGGGTCCACCATGGGATCTCATCATTAAGACCCTCGCTAGATGTCTTAAGCTTAAAAATCCAACGTTGTCCAGTCCGGAACAGATACTTAGGATCGTTATCATTGTATTTGGGTATTAGGACTATCCACCACAAATCATTGGGGCCATGGTTAGCTTCCAAGAAATGCGAACTCAATTTAGTGGTGATACAGGAACATCTGATATTACTGCGATGCTCATTAATTCTCTGCTTCACAGGTCTGGTTGTCATGCCAACGTATTGCAGGTTACAGGGGCACGTAATCATGTAGATACAATGTTGAGTATTACAATTTGTGTGTCTGGTCAAACGCCAGATGCCGACATGTTTCAAATCGAGTTCATCAACCCGTTTGGTCAGCGGGCAGACATTGCAAGAACCACAAGGGTAATGCCCAGAGACCGGGGGTAAATTCCATAGAGTGGACTGGTTACGCGAGTCACCTAGTCTATACGGCCGTGTATGGACAACTAGGTCCCTGATGTTGGGGGATCTCTTAAAAGCAAACAGAGGTCTAGAGATCTGCATTCCCCCACTTAGTAAAATGTTCCACCGTTTGTTAATAAGTCTTTTGACAGTGTTGGACATGGGAGTGTAAGTAAATACACATGTCAACTCCTACTAAAGTACTGACACCTCTCGTACTCTATTGTGTGCCAGTCACACTAGAGTCACCTGGAGTTCTTTTCTTCCCCCAAGATGGGCGTTTCAAACTGCTGGTGGATTTGTGGACAAAAATAAATTAATGTTGCACAGTTGTTTTCATGGACTACCTGTGACTAACCAAACATATTACAAGAGGGGTCAATAATTGATGCAACTCACTGTCCAATATATCATTATATGTGCTGCAAAACCAACAGAGTTCTTGCGGGCAGTAATTCAGGTCACCTCAGAAATTCCATTGGGATTATGGTGGCCTTAGAATTATTCAAAGTTCTCTAAACAGTTTCGGATTTGATATTCAAACTAAACAGTCATACCCTATCAAATACCACTCCAGGATAAGGAAAACTTATACCACCTTGCCAGAAGTAATTCTATTTCTCCAAACTATAAGGGGAAGAATCCTGTTATTAGGTACAGATCGGTCAAACCAAAGATAACGCTACTGAGGAGTTAAACTTCTATGGGAACACCTTCACTACAAAACTAAAGATACCAAAATCCAAACACAATCCCAGTACTGTAAAACACTCCCTATGAAGAAAATCAGTCAGCAGCAGAAACGAAATGTGACCCAAAATCAGTTCACCCAAGAGTAGTAGGCATATTCAAAATATGAAGCACTGAGTGTAGACACAATTTAGCATGTTTAAACAGGGACCCCAAAGCATGTTGTTGTTGTGCGGCTACCAACCAAAATTGACAACTCCAAAGGAGATTGCACACAAGCAAAGGAGATGCCGAGACAGGAAATTTTACAAAAGGTGCTCTCCTTGGAAATGTGCACAAAAAAGTATTTTTTTTAAAAGCCATGAGGAAAAACTCACACCTACCCATATTAACACAGCCTCTGAGAATGTACATGATTGGTTAACCTAGACCTAAGGTGGATTACAAACAAAATCACTTATGAGTCAAGCTGATAGAGCTGCATGCCCAGAAAGCAATCCTGACTCTGTACCTGGAGGGTCATGAGGTGTTGGTGCTGAAGCCCATGTGTCCAAGAATTTTGCAGGACAGTTCATGTGGGCCATAGAAGGTAATACAGAAGATTTCAGAGGACAACTAATTGGTGAACACAGGTGCCACAAGTGAGCTTAGGAGTATTCCACATGAATAGGCCAAAGAGATAACACATTTGTACTTCATGTTATGGCATAGGTAGCTGAAAAAGACAGTGATCTCCTTTCTGACCTTCTGAAATGAATAGTGATGTAAAGGATAGCTCTGCAGATGGGGATACAACTTGTCTCTGAGCTAATTTTTGAACAAGTGTAAAGAGTTACTGGGCTGATTTTCCTACCTGTGAGAAAATGGGTCGTGGGTTGAAGAGAGTGTATTCCCTTCTCAAGCAATAGCCACCATCCTTGTCAGGGCTAACTACAAAAGTCACTGAATTAACATGTGCTTAACCCTCAGGGAGCCTGGCACAAAGGTAGTCAGACGTAACTTAGAGGCACTGTGTAAAGTGTTTATGCAGCACACAACCAGCAATAAAGTGAAAACACAAATCCCACTCTAATGTAGAAAAATAGAGTAACATGTAATACATGATTTGAAACAAAAATGAAAATAATCCAATGAGTAGAACCTGAGTTATGCAATTTTAAAGATTTAAGGTAAGCATAGCGCCTAAAAGCACAAAGAGACAATCATGGTTATCTGGTCAGTCTAGACCGGGGGTAAAAGTCACAGGTTCTGGCGGACCCCAATGGAGCACATGCCGGATACACAGCACCAAGATACAGAGCCACAGAACATTCTCATTGCCGGTAGTCATGAGTGGCAAGATCTTGGCATAAGCAAATCTGTTTCCAAAGAGTGCAAAACTTCAGAATTTCTCCTTCTTCAAAGGAGGAGATGCCAACTAAGGGCCCAGGACCTGGGGAGACACTTCTTGAGGATCAGGGATGTATTCTTGAAGAGGGCAGCATGGCTAAGGCAGCACCAGTTGCAACAGGACAACTGAACCCTTGCTGTCACGGTTTCGGGCGGGTCTCATCAGGACTCTGGTTGGGACACCCCTTGAGGTCACCGAATATCCTAAAGAGGTAGTACACTGGGGCAGAAGAGCAGCTAAAGGCATACACGGAAAGGACAGCTATGGACAGGCACAGGAAAGTAAAAGCAGAGCAACCCTTGTGTGAACAAAGAGGAAACAGATTACTAATGGACAAACATGCTGGGGTTGTACACAGAGTAAGGCGCAGAACCTCCCACAGTGACAGGGAATGTCAATGCCTATGTGCAGTTTGTTCTTACAGATAGTCACCCTGCCAGCCCCAAAGAAAAGAGGCAGCAGAAGTGATTCTGTCTCTGGATCCTAGAGCACAAACAAGGATAGTACTTACATACACAAGACACGCCCTCGATGGTCCAGCTGGAAACACAGTGGCGATTCCTGAGAAAACAGCAATAGCACACTGTCACTGTTAGGCACGAAAGACAACGTATAACACTAGACAAGAATGGGGGCTGGAATTGCCTCCTGGAACCCAGGAGCCAACCGCAGTACAAAGGAGGACACTTATACACTGGTGAAGACTGATAGAACACTTACCAGACACAAATACCGAGAGGAAATGGAAACAGAAGGGAACAAACTAAAAGGCAGAGGCAATAACTGGGAACAGGCTCAGGCTGAAGCAAAGGCATGACTAGGACTGGAAAAACAAACTTCTGGCTGGAACAAACAGAGACAGGACTGGGAAACAGAGAGCAGGCTCTGGCTGGAACATTCAAGGACAGGGCTGGAATACAGGGAGTAGGAATAAGCAGTAAACAGGACTGGGAAACAGTGAGCAGGGTCAGGCTGAAACACAGCAGCGGCAGTACAGAGAAACAGGGAGCAGGCTCTGGAAGAAGCAAACAGGTGCAAGGCTAAGAGACAGGGAGCAAACTCTGGCTGGAACAATCAGGAGCAGGACAGAGAAACAGGAAACAGGATCAAGGTGGAACAGAACAGGAACAAAACTGGAACACCATCCGATAAGGGGTCTGTAACACAAAGGAATCGAACTCCAATGCATGACGGGGATCTTGAGGAAATGGTTGCTTATAAGCAGTTCCAAGCTGGGCTGCACAGGAGAGGTCTCAGGTGTGTGTAGCTTCAGATACTTGCAAGTCCTGGAGAAGAGGATCCGGTGAAAAGGAGCAACTGGACTTCTCCAATAGAAAACAATGGGAAACAGAATCCAGGCTTTCCTGACCACCAGGCTGTGCATTATGGGATTTGCAGTCCCAGGAAGCAAATGCAGTACTACACAAGTATACCATGGCAAAACGAGCAATAAACAGGATTCAGCAAGGGACTCTAGATAAGTGTTCAAGGTGATTCCCAGGTGTAGGAAGTTGGCTCTGTATGTACTATTTCAAAGTAAGCAATAGCATGCACAGAGTCCAAGGGTTCCCCTTAGAGGTAAGATAGTGGCAAAAAGAGATAATTCTAATGCTCTATTTTGTGGTAGTGTGGTCGAGCAGTAGGCTTATCAGAGGGTAGTGTTAAGCATTTGTTGTACACACAGGCAATAAATGAGGAACACACACTCAAAGACAATTCCAGGCCAATAGGTTTTTATATAGAAAAATATATTTTCTTAGTTTATTTTAAGAACCACAGGTTCAAGATTTACAAGTAATACTTCAAATGAAAGGTATTTCACTCAGGTATCTTAGGAACTTTGAATCAACACAATATCATGTACAGTTTTAGCAAACATGGCAATAAGCTATTTTAAAACTAGACAGTGCTATTTTCAACAGTTCCTGGGGGAGATAAGTTTTGGTTAGTTTTTGCAGGTAAGTAAAACACCTACAGGGCTCAAAGTTGGGTCCAAGGTAGTCTACTGTTGGAGGTTGAGGGCAACCCCAAAGTCACCACACCAGCAGCTCAGGGCCGGTCAGGTGCAGAGTTCAAAGTGGTGCCCAAAGCACATAGGCTTCAATGGAGAAGGGGTTGCCCCGGTTCCAGTCTGCCAGCAGGTAAGTACCCGCGTCTTCGGAGGGCAGACCAGGGGGGTTTTGTAGGGCACCGGGGGGGACACAAGTCCACACAAAAAGTACACCCTCAGCAGCGTGGGGGCGGCCGGGTGCAGTGTGCAAACAAGCGTCGGGTTTCCAGTAGATTTCAATGGGAGACCAAGGGGTCTCTTCAGCTGTGCAGGCAGGCAAGGGGGGGGGGCTCCTCGGGGTAGCCACCACCTGGGCAAGGGAGAGGGCCTCCTGGGGGTCATCCTGCACTGGAGTTCCGATCCTTCAGGTCCTGGGGGCTGCGGGTGCAGGGTCTTTTCCAGGCGTCGGGATTTCAGAGTCAGGCAGTCGCGGTCAGGGGGAGCCTCAGGATTCCCTCTGCTGGCGTCGCTGTGGGGGTTGAGGGGGAACAACTTTGGTTACTCACGGTCTCGGAGTCGCCGGAGGGTCCTCCCTGAGGTGTTGTTTCTTCACCAGTCGAGTCGGGGTCGCCGGGTGCAGTGTTGCAAGTCTCACGCTTCTTGCGGGGATTGCAGGGGACTTTAAATCTGCTCCTCTGGATACAAAGTTGCAGTCTTTGTTGAACAGGGCCGCTGTTCTCGGGAGTTTCTCGGTCTTTTAGAAGCAGGGCAGTCCTCTGAGGATTCAGAGGTCGCTGGTCCTGGGGAAAGCGTCGCTGGAGCAGTTTTCTTCCGAAGGAGGGAGACAGGCCGGTAGGACTGGGGCCAAAGCAGCTGGTGTCTTCTTCTTCTCTGCAGGGTTTTTCAGCTCAGCAGTCCTCTTCTTCTTTAAGTTGCAGGAATCTAGTTTCCTAGGTTCTGGGGAGCCCCTAAATACTGAATTTAGGGGTGTGTTTAGGTCTGGGAGGGCAGTAGCCAATGGCTACTGTCCTTGAGGGTGGGTACACCCTCTTTGTGCCTCCTCCCTGAGGGGAGGAGGGCACATCCCTATTCCTATTGGGGGAATCCTCCTTCTACAAGATGGAGGATTTCTATAAGTCAGAGTCACCTCAGCTCAGGACACCTTAGGGGCTGTCCTGACTGGCCAGTGACTCCTCCTTGTTATTCTCATTATTTCCTCCGGCCTTGCCGCCAAAAGTGGGGCCGTGGCCGGAGGGGGCAGGCAACTCCACTAGCTGGAGTGCCCTGTGGTGCTGGAACAAAGGGGGTGAGCCTTTGAGGCTCACCGCCAGGTGTTACAGCTCCTGCCTGGGGGAGGTGATAGCATCTCCACCCAGTGCAGGCTTTGTTACTGGCCACAGAGTGACAAAGGCACTCTCCCCATGTGGCCAGCAACATGTCTCGAGTGTGGCAGGCTGCTAAAACCAGTCAGCCTACACGGGTAGTTGGTTAAGGTTTCAGGGGGCACCTCTAAGGTGCCCTCTGGGGTGTATTTCACAATAAAATGTACACTGGCATCAGTGTGCATTTATTGTGCTGAGAAGTTTGATACCAAACTTCCCAGTTTTCAGTGTAGCCATTATGGTGCTGTGGAGTTCGTGTTTGACAGACTCCCAGACCATATATTCTTATGGCTACCCTGCACTTCGAATATCTAAGGTTTTGCTTAGACACTGTAGGGGCACAGTGCTCATGCACTGGTGCCCTCACCTATGGTATAGTGCACCCTGCCTTAGGGCTGTAAGGCCTGCTAGAGGGGTGACTTATCTATACTGCATAGGCAATGTGAGGTTGGCATGGCACCCTGAGGGGAGTGCCATGTCGACTTACTCGTTTTGTTCTCACCAGCACACACAAGCTGGCAAGCAGTGTGTCTGTGCTGAGTGAGGGGTCCCCAGGGTGGCATAAGACATGCTGCAGCCCTTAGAGACCTTCCCTGGCATCAGGGCCCTTGGTACCAGGGGTACCAGTTACAAGGGACTTACCTGGATGCCAGGGTGTGCCAATTGTGTAAAACAAAAGTACAGGTTAGTGAAAGAACACTGGTGCTGGGGCCTGGTTAGCAGGCCTCAGCACACTTTCAATTCAGAACATAACATCAGCAAAGGCAAAAAGTCAGGGGGTAACCATGCCAAGGAGGCATTTCCTTACAGTAACCAAAGGATATGCTGAGAAAAATGTAGGCCTTGCAGTAGAGAAAAACAAATCTGTGAGTTTTTTACTACCAGGACATGTAGAACTTAGAAGAAAGTCTAACTTTTTAAATACAATGCATCCTGTCCTATGGGTTGTTTAGGGTCTACCCTGGGGGCGAAAGTTTAGGCCTGGGAAAAGATTTTTTTTGTCAGGACTATTTTGCAGTTTAAAACTGCACACACAGGGCACAATGGCGGGCCTGAGACATGGTTAAAATGCTGTTTAAGTGGGTGGCACAGTCAGTGCGGCAGGCCCACTAGTAGCATTTTAGTTTTCAAGCCCTGGGCACATGCAGTGACACTTTAATAGGGACTTACAAGAAAACTAAAATGCCTATTGGATAAAAGCTAAATGGCAAAAATAAAACTGCACGCAGACTGCAATGGCAGACCTGAGAGAGTTTTTAAAAACAGCTACTTTAGTGGGTAGCACAATAAGTGCTGCAGGCTGATTAGTAGCCCACTAGTAGCATTTAATTTACCAGCCCTCTGTACAGGTAGTACCACTCAACTAGCAACATAAGTAAATTAAATGTGCCAGTTGGGTGTAAACCATTCTTAGAGGAGTGAGCACAAGCACTTTAGCACTCGTTAGCATTGGTAAAGTGTGCAGAGTTCTAGGTCCAAGAGAAGCAAACAAATTCAGCAAAAAGGGAATGCAAAATGTTTAGGGGACAACCACACCAAGGTCATCAGGTCTAACAATGCCTCTTCTCATTGACTACATTTTACACCTACGTTTTCATGACACATACTGAGGAAAGCCTGTAAGACATACTGTATGTCTTACTAACTCCAGTAGTGCATTCAAAGCAGAGGTGGTCAAGATGTTGGACTTTAAAATGATTAAGCAATTCTGTAGTCCATGGGCCAGTCAAGTAGCGTTGGCGTCTAAACAAGGATCCACAGGAGAACTCTTCTGTGTGGACTACAGGGGCTTCAACTAAGACAGATGCCCTCCCAATCCCCAGAGTTAATGAACTCATGGAGAGGCTGGGTGCTGCTTGCTATTTAAGTACCTGTGATTTGACCAGTGAACACCCACTGAACATTTTTGCACCTAATTCCAAGGAGAAGATGTAGAAGTCTAGACACAAACAAAGACAAAGAAACCATCTACATACAGAAAAATAAATGTATTTAACGTGATACTGGGACAGCTGACTCGAAAAGCCAAAGTCCAGATTGACGAACTTCAACATGATCTTTTATTCCTGCAAACCACAAAAGGTGTAATTAGGCATTCCATCAATTGTCCAATTACATTTTGAGCATATTATAATTTCTTGACAATCATAGTCAATATTTCACAACATCTATAATTAAGATCCAATCAAATTGGAGATTAGTAGTGCATGATAAGCAAATACACAATGATGGCCCACATGCCCGATGGTGGCTATGGGGACTTTCAAGAATGAGAAATACACTAACCAAATAGCAGATGTCCTATCAATAAATAGGGTGTTATTGCTGAGCAAGCGTGCTATGATAAATCACGGGTGCAGTCTCTTGAGCAAGCCTTGCATCATGTTGCTTTTCAAGCATAAAAATGTGAAAAATAATGGTTAATCAGGGTCATGTGCTTCAACAACAGGCATTGCTATAATTGAGTTTCACAGGACCATGCAAGACTAAATGGATTCCATACCTGATAAGACAAAACGCAAGTCCACAAAGACAGCATTCTTCACACCAGAGAGATTATAGAGAATAATGCTCATGTCACTTTGCAGCACTGGATAAACCATGTTCCATCAAGGGTAGATTTTATAGCATTTAGCAGTTCAAGGGAGGTCCCACCTTAGGCACCTAGAGCATGTGTGGTTAGAGAACAAAACTGGTCATCAAGGCAACCAATTAGGCATTCCTGTGTAGGTAACAGGCATCAGGAAGGTCCAAATGTTATGTGCCAAATTGTAGTGGAAGGTGCCAACTACCCATACCCAAGTGAGACCTTTTTTCTGGCTATAATAGGAACTTTGTTGCATACTATGGGATAACAGGTGCACCACTGATTGCCGAAATTGATGATATTTACTGCATGCCTGGAATTTTGAGGACCTGAAGAGAATACCATGGCGGTCATGCCGGGGACCGCGGGAGCACCGCCAACAGGCTGGCGGTGCTCCCAAGGGCATTCTGACCGCGGCGGTATGGCCGCGGTCAGAAACGGAAAACCGGCGGTCTCCCGCCGGTTTTCCGCTGCCCTGAGGAATCCTCCATGGCGGCGCAGCTTGCTGCGCCGCCATGGGGATTCCGACCCCCTCACCGCCATCCTGTTCCTGGTGGTTCCGACCGCCAGGAACAGGATGGCGGTGAGGGGTGTCGTGGGACCCCTGGGGGCCCCTGCAGTGCCCATGCCAATGGCATGGGCACTGCAGGGGCCCCCGTAAGAGGGCCCCTAAAAGATTTTCAGTGTCTGCCATGCAGACACTGAAAATCGCGACGGGTGCTACTGCACCCGTCGCACCCTTCCCACTCCGCCGGCTCCATTCGGAGCCGGCTTCCTCGTGGGAAGGGGTTTCCCGCTGGGCTGGCGGGCGGCCTTCTGGCGGTCGCCCGCCAGCCCAGCGGGAAACAGAATAACCGCGGCGGTCTTCTGACCGCGCAGCGGTATTCTGGCGGCTCCCGCCGGCACCGCGGTCGGCGGGAGTCAGAATGACCCCCTATGTGTTGGAAATGGCCTTTCTGCAGGGTCACCCCCAAACTTTTTGCCTTCCTCCTTCTCTTTTTCTGACCTCATTTTTGCTGGCTTTAGGACTCTGCGCACTTTACCATTGCTAACCAGTGCTAAAGTGCATATGCTCTCTCCCTTAAAACTTGGTAACATTGGTTCATACCCAATTGGCACATTTGATCTACTTGTAAGTCCCTAGTAAAGTGCACAACATGAGCCCATGGCCTATAGATTGAATGCTACTAGTGGGTCTGCAGCACTGGCTGTGCCACCCACATAAGTAGCCCCTTAACCAGGTCTCAGGCTAGCCATTACAAATCCTGTTTGTGCAGTTTCACTGCCACTTCGACTTGGCATTTAAAGTACTTGCCAAGCCTTAAACTCCCCTTTTTCTACATATAAGTCACCCCTAAGGTAGGCCCTATGCAACCCATAGGGCAGAGTGCTGTGTAGGTAAAAGGCAGGACATATACCTATGTGTTTTATATGTCCTGGTAGTAGAAACCTCCTACATTCGTTCTCCACTGCTGTGAGGCCTGCTTCTTTGATAGGCTAACATTGGGCTACCCTCATATACTGTTTGAGTGGTAGATTCTGATCAGAAAGGAGTAGACAGGTCATATTTAGTATGTCCAGAATAGTAATACAAATTCCTGCTGACTGGTGAGGTTGAATTTTATATTACTATTGTAGATATGCCACTTTTAGAAAGTGAGCATTTCTCTGCACTTAAAATCCTTCTGTGCCTTACAACCTGTCTCCAATCCACATCTAGGCTTGGCCGGTTTGACTGCTTCCTTGTGCGTTTCACCCAGACAATCACAAACACAGGATGCCCAGTCACACCTGCAGACAGCTGCATATTGAATGTGTCTTCCTGTGCTGGGAGGATGGAAGGCCTGACCCTTCCATTTCAAAGGACAGTGGCCTGTCCTCGCACAAAGGACTGCCAAACCCCTTACTGGGACCCTGGCAGACAGGATGGTGTTGAAAGGGGACCTTGTACACTTCAAAACCACTCTTTGAAGTCTCCCCCACTTCAAAGGCACTTTGGGGTATATAAACTGGACCCCTAACAATACCAATGCAGACACTCCTTGGGAAAGACACTCTGCACCAGAACCTGAAACTTGCCAAGAGAAGCTGCCTGGCTACCCAAAGGACTCACCTGGGCTGCTTTGCTATAAAGGACTGCTGCCTTGCTGTTGCTCTGCTGCCTTGTTGGCCTCTGGCTCTGCTGATAAGCGCTCTCCAAGGGCTTGGATTGAGCTTTCCTCCTGTTCCTGAAGTCTCAGGGCCAAAAAGACGTCATCTCTGCAAGGAAACTCCTTATAGGTGAAAATCAATGCACAGCCTGCCGGAATCAACCCACAACCTGTCCAGCAGTGAGAAATTCACTGCCTCGCCGAACCGGAATGACGCAGCCTGGCTCCCTGGATGCAGATCGACGCAGTGCAAACATTGCGACTGGAACTTAGACGCACAGCCCATCGGATCGACAAATCGCCTAGCCGGAAAGACACAGCCCGACTTCCTGCGAGAGGAATCAATGCAGCGCCAGCAGTGCTGCAGAAATTCCGCCACATCGCCCACCAGATCAACGCAACAGCTGTGAGTTTGTCCCGCATGCCAGGATTTCCATGCATCATCTCTGGGTGTCAAAAGACCCTGCATCACCCAGAGGATTCAAGCCTGCACGCTGGAATTTAACGCAAAGTCCTTGCGGCATGGAAAAGAATTGACGCATTGTCTGGGTGCGCCTAGAAATCCAGCGCACACCCTTAGTTTTCCACGCATCTCCTCCTCTGCAGTCTCTGTGCAGGTCATTGTGCCGCATACCACATACTTTGTTCTTGCAAGAGACATTTGTTGCTTTTTAAAAACTTAAAACTCTTATTGTTACAAAAGTGATATTTCAACTTGTACTTATCAAATCTTGATAGTTTTGACCTTAATTTAATCAGATAAATATCTTATATTTTTCTAAACCTGTGTGGTGTCTTTTTGTGGTGGTGTTACTGTGTTATTGCATGATATATTGCACAAATACTTTCCACATTGCCTAAGTTAAGCCTGACTGCTCAGTACCAAGCTACCAGAGGGTGGGCACAGGATAATTTCTATTATGAGTGACTTATCCTGACTAGGATTGTGGTCCCTCCTTAGACAAGGGTGTATACCTCTGCCAATAGAGACCCCATTTCTAACATTATAAAATACATTAGTCTTAAGGCCTCGGACAATGGCCAGCCCTTCACTGCACAGACCCACACCTCAGAGAAAGGAGTTGGAGAAGTATGGGCTTACCTTGATGACAACAGTAGAGATCATTAGTGGCATGTATCAGTCACAACTTCTCTAGAAACCAGAACTGGAAGGCCATTAAGAAAGAGTGCCAAGGTGTGTGCTTGACAAGATTCTGATCTTACTGTTTGGAACCAAGATTGTGGTCCCGATGGATTCTTAACACCTCAAGTGTTTGATGGAAATTAAGGGTAAGAGTACCAATTTTCTGAGAATGCTTGGCTCATTATATGGTACATGTACTGAGATCTTACCTAGCCTTCTACATTTAAGATTTATAATCTAATACTATATATATATATATATATATATTTTTTTTTTTTAAAGGACATGAGAAATACATGTTTTTATCACATGGGTGAATTACGGATTTAAATATAGGAAACGTTGTTTTATGTAGTTTAGGAGCTACGTCCATTCACTTGAGATGCAGGTGTGTAGTAGATTTATAATTCTGATGAAGGTCATTGAAAAACGAGTATTGGATGAATAGTGTCCAGAGGATGCTACAACCTTTTTTTTTTTGTTTACAAACTTTATGTAGTCCTAATATTGTGCTCTTTTTCTAACTAGTCTACAAAGAAAATAGAGAACTCCTCAAGATGTGTTGCAGTTAATTTGAGCATCCAGTTAAGCTTGCCAAATGAACAATACTTGGTTTAGTTTATGGCACAAGTAGTTTACGTACAAACACAGAACCACTATGTTGCTTATGCAGCCATGAAGGAATTCAGATTGTGCACATGGTTTATCATTGACATAGTAACCGTGGTTTAGCAGAGACGCGCATGTTCACCAGTAGGAGAGCACCCTTCCAAAGAGGCTTTCAAATGCTAGTCAGGTAGATGTTGCCTTGACTTTTACGCGGTGATGGCAGGTAGAACGGATTAAATTCTGCAATGTGACAACGATACAACCATCACAACATTAATCAAAATAAACACTTATTGGCGACTCTGAAGTTACAGGATAGCTCAATTTTGAGCTTGTGCGCGGCGGCACTGTCCTCGCCTTTGCCCTACAGACAATATATCACTAATATAACGTTTCTGCCACGGACATCAGTTACCAGTATGAGTGACTTATGTAAGCAAAGACCCTTTGCTTCTTGAGTGTGTGTTGGAACAGAATGGTACCAACTGCAATCTGTAGTTCAATCGAAGATGACTGACAAGTGAGGCTTGAGTGCAGTGACCCCAAAACACCACATCCACGTTGTGAAGAGGAAATAAATGGACCAATATTTTATTGTTGCCGCCTTGTATAAAACAAAAACTATTCCACTGAACAGGTGGCATAGTGTTCGGACCAGAGATTCTAAAACAGAATCTTGGCAACTCAGTTATTTTAGTTGGTGAATCATATTTTACTAAAATCGTATATTTGATCGAGTATCTCATGCGGATGTTGATTTTATTATGGTCCTCGGAATAGTGGCATTTAAATCACCAAATATCCAGTCTTAAACTCAGTAGTTCAAATACTTTAGCGGTTTCCAAAATGTGTCAACTACATCTGCCTCCTAGATGCTCCGTTATCCGTTGCATTCACATTTTTTCTACAGTAAGCACTGTTTTTTTTTTTTTTTTTTAAAGATCTGAGAAAGAAAACAAGCCTTTGCAATGCAACAGGTCTCGCATTTGTGAGTTTGAGGTATTGAGTTGTAAATTACTGTCTTTTACCCATGTGTTTTTCTTCGGAGGGGACTGGGTGTATGAGATGTGGATTAGAATTGTGTGTTGATTTGAAGCCGTTAGTTGAGGAATTGTAGTGTGTGCAGTGGAATTATGTGGCATGGTGATTAGGTAGGAATGAGATCGTTGGTGATTGAAATAAAGGTATGATGATGCTGAGAAACATTCGTCTTTTAGGAAAGTGCTTGCCTCCACACAAAGGACTGATTAACCCTCCCCCTCCTCTTACTGGTAGTCTGGAGCCTGGGCTGGGACGAAAGGAGGACCTGTACTTTGAAGTCCCTTCCACTTCAAAGGCACACTTGGGTATAAGTAATCTGGTTCTGACCCAACCAAACCAGTACACTAGAGTTGGTAAGAGCTCTGCTGAGTTAAGACTGCTGCGCTTTAAGGATTGCCCTGTTGCCTTGACTAACTGTTCTGAGGAACTGCTTCTCTGTTTTGCTGAACTGCCCTGCTGAGGACAACTACTGGACCCATCTTACTTGAACCCAGAGTGACTCAAAGGGCTTGTCTCCTTTTTTAAGTCTCTGGGACTTAAAGATGTCTTGCAACTCTGCCATCTGAGAGTCCTACCCTTGCCTGAGGTTCCCCCTGCAGTCCTGGCCCTCATAAGTGGGTTCTACAACTCTTTACTGCGAGAGCCAGTGCATCGTCACCATTGCTCGAGTCTGAACAGACACATCACCCTTCGACACAGAGGCTGTTTGATGACAGCAGATCCGCAGCCTGCACAGCCCAACATTACCCTTATTCCAACAGAGCCCAATGACACTGACCAGACTGTGTGGAAAAGATACACATCGTGCCCTCAACGTAGATACTTTGTTCCATCTCTGGTACTCTTTCAGCAGACCCTCTGTGGGTTCTGTAGCCAGCCTACCCTCTATTGCAGTTGGCCTGAACTTTGGATTTGCACCAGTCCCTCAAGTAACCTTTTGACCATTAGCAACTTCTAAACACTGTTTTCAGTTTATTCTTTAAAAATTCTTATCAACTCCTCATTTTGGTCTCATTTTACTTGAATATTCCCCATTTTTGTAAGCCTGTGGAGCCTTTGTGGTATTGTCATTGCATTACTGTGTTGCACAAATATTTTACACTTTGCCTTCCAAATTCAGCATGCCTGCTCTGTGCCAAGCTACCAGAGGATGTGCACAGGTTAACTTTGAGTGTAACTGACTTACCCTGACTAGGATTGGGGTCCCTACTTGGGCAGGGTGCCTAGCTCTGCCAACTAGAGTCCCATTTCTAACACACTGAATCCAAATTCAACTTGTCTCCCCACCCAAACACGGTATGTCCCTGTGGGACCAGTTTCCAGGCCTGTACCAACTTTGCACTGTGGCCCCACATATGATGTCAACACTAGCTCAACCGATGTCTCAAAGCACAACCAGTTGTTATGCAGCATAACTAGTCCAGTGACTACTGCAACAGCTATCAAAGGGTCCATCTTCTTTAGTTGAAACTGATCCATTGCATGCATAAGGCACACACCTGGCTAATGAATGAGGTGGTGGCTTGTTTCACTTCATTATACTGAGGCCTCAGAATTTTACTTACAAAATGCCAGTGGCTTGACAGCACCCCTTAAGCAGAAAGCTCTCACCACAAGGGCCACCAACGGAAGAAAGAATCTCATTAGAGGTAGTAGTGCAGATGGCCTCCATAGATACTCGAGTTACAGCTGTCCCCCATGGAGATTAGGACAAATATTTTGACAGATTCTACAGTCTGGACCAGCAGCATCGGAGCCCTTTCTTCCATTACAGTGCCCTCACGTATACCTTGATGGCTTCGCGGTAAACATCTGTACTCTAATCAGCAGATTACCAGGCAATGAAAGCCTAAACCCGGGGATCCAGACTCATCCACTCTACACCAGAGTCTTACTGCAGAGTTGAGCCAGCATGGCAAGTGCTACTTCAAGTCATAACTTAAAATTAAAATGTAGTGGGCATTTGTTGAAATGAAAGAAACCGTTTAAAAAAAAAATGTTTATTGAAGTTTATATAAAAACGTTTTGCTATCAGTATTTACAGACAAAAACAAAAAACATTCACTTGTACAAATAAGTCAATCATGATAACTCCAAACCAAAGAACGACAAAATTCCCCAACACATTTATCACATGAACGTGGCTGGTAGTAGATTCTTGGTAAATGGCGCTTAAATACAAACTGTTAGGACCCGGCAAAACAAGTTATTCATCTTCAAAAAACAGTAGCGGAGGTGGCCTACAGTCACTTCTTACATATCCCCAGTCCTATAGACAAAGTCGGCAACAATCAATTTACTGCAGCAGATTACGATGTCAGTTCTTTCTGCATTTCACCCATTTCCTTCACCTACAAGCAAGCGGAAAAAGCAAAAGGTCAGCATTAAATCAAAGCAAGGGGAACAATGTTGGCTGCAAAGGTTTAAAGTGCAATAGTGAAATCAGTCATCGTTAGCAGTTATTTTAACAGACAGAGTCCCATTGTGTTAGCATGGCAGTGTAAGCTTAACAGGCAATGGCAAAGACAACAGGTCTGTAGAACCGGTTGTATTTGCCAAAGCTTTATTTATGCTACGCTATATGAATGGCCGCGAGTGTGCACGCGCCTCCAGTGGCCACCTTGGATGGCGGTTAATTCAAAAAGAACAGATGCACACACATTCAGGGTATTCATTACTATTTGTTAGAGTAAACCCACTTGGAGGTGGATTTTACCATGTATTCGCGGCCATATTGAAGTCACCAAACCATTTGAAAATGGCCGGTAGCAGAGATGGCAGCAAAAAAAACAAAACTTAAGAGTGAGACAAAAGCCACTCCCATCGAAAGCAAGCTCTTATGTCAAAGGCACGATACATCTACATTATAAAATCAGAACACAAAACGAAATAATCCTGGTTAGAAGCGACAAGGCCAACCAAGCCATCCAATAATGAGGAAACCCCGACCCTAAGTATACCCCACGTGTGATGTTTTGGAAACCGGCCTTGCCTACAGACAGCTGTTGGGTGAGAACAGTAGCCTTAGTGGACACAACATACCTCTGCTTTTTGATACTGTCCACGCTTCCTTCTGGTAAGCACCTTTTGAAAGAAAAAAAGTAATTTTAGCAACAACAACAAAAAAAACAAAAAAAACGTGTCACTTAAAACTATACCATCATCCAATAAATGGAGTATAAGGGCTAAGTCTAAATATAGACTACCAATACCATAAAGTCTTAATCCTGCACTTTAAATTGATCAACCAGTCTGGTACTCCCACAACTTTACCAAGTTCTACAATCCCACCTCACCCCAGAAGATACACAGCAAACGCATTTACTGTCCTATAAACTCTGCCTCTAAAGCAGAGGTCCATTAACTCGTATGTCTACATTACCCGTTACTGTGTCCCATCACTAGAGCTAATAAGCCTCGTCATTTGTAGCACAAGGAACATTAATTTCGGTGCCTCATAACGGCCAAGACCTTTGCTGATTGTATCTATGGGCACAAGTGACAGCCAGCCCCTTGTGCATCAGAGTCTTTAGTTAAGTATGTAGCTCTCAAATTAGTAAAATCTGTAATAAATTGAACTTCAGTAATCTTTCCTCGCCTAAGGAAACCAAGGAAGCAACACTCAGCAGCTACTGCAACGGTCCACTAATACTCAACCGAAGTAGAAATGTTGTGCTACTTCAAATAAGGAAGTTTAACAGGACATGGTCAAGCTTTTTCCACTATCATTACAATTAGGCATCAAACAAATTAGTACTCCCCATCTTCAATGTTTATTGCATGCCGACACAAACAAATCCAAGAAAGGACAGCTCTAGAAATGGAAACAAGCTTTTTTTATACGTTAAGGGGATATGGTATTTTTGTTGGAGGGCGGTAATTAGTCTATTTCTCCCCGGGGTGTGTAAAGCACTCAGACTGTGCAAATCCTGTGACCAATCTTCAATCCTGTCTAAAGGAAAACTAACGAGAGAGCTTTCCCCAGTTTTAAGTGATCGAGGACAAGAGCATCAACTATGTGTAAAGAATTCAAATGTCCACCTTTCAGCTCATCTGAATGCACTGTAGCAACAGCTGGAAAGTCCTCAATGGAATAACTTCTGTCCCATGAAAAGGCGGTTCCTACTAAATACTGTGCATGTAGGTTATCATCCACCTCCAAATCCCAAAGGTAACAGTGGCCTTAGACATATCGATGGTCTTCCTGCATTTTGTTGACTAGGTACTAAAGAGCCTGGATTAAGTATGTTTCTCCCCACGAGGCCAGTAGTATATCCACCCCTCGCCATTACTAGTGGTTAAACTTGCTTAAGTGAGGTTCACACTAGTGAAAGGTGCAAACCCTGTGGTTGGCTCTCACTTCCAGGCACAGGGTGATAACGGTTTATAGGTTTTAGTTGGGGATCTGCACTGGAGTGTTTCACTGGCCAGTGATATGCACTTTAGGCATGTGTTTAAAACGTAACGTATTTTGCTGAATGCAGTTGATGCCAAGATAGTTAGGCCACCGTATTTCTGCATATGCACACCTAGAGCATTGCCTCTTAGGCATCTGCCAAGTTACTTTGCTTCTGCCCCAAGAGACGTTCCTGGCCATGAAGTTTTTAAACTTCAAAATGTAGGTGTCATGGCTATAGTGTAATCAAGCATTTCTGGGGGCACATGAGACTGGACTAAAAGGTCAAGACATGCCCCATACCACAGCAGATGGTTAACTGGGACAGTATTTGGGTCACTGCAAGTCCTGAAGTAGCTTGGTTAACACCGCCAGTCCCAAGCTGGCAACAGGCCACTGCACAGTCTCAATTAAACGCATGTAAGTCGGTTTTTGGCTTAAGTTAGCTTAACCCTAGCAGGGTTACAACCCATGATCACATTTTCCCCACTTTAAAAATGTTGAAGCCAGTGCAAAAGGCATAAGGTTTTTATTACGTCAATACTTACTAGCCATATTAGTTTCACTAGCTGGAGGAAACAAACGTACATGATCAGCTAAACAGGTTTGACACTACCGGGGAAATCTACAGCGGGGAAGATTTTAATCTGCATTCCCTTCCTTCACCAGATCTCCCTCGGTTTAGAACATGCCTGCTTGTGCCACATAGCTGAAGGCAGCAAACAGAGCCATACAACTGATATTCAAACTGCGGCATGTGGTTCATACTTATATATATATATATAAAAAAATGCATGTTTGGCTTCCAGCAGCTAATTGTTAGTGGGACTGTTTACAAAGAAATGGGTGGAAAAAATATGGACGGAATTAGACTATATAGATGCATTCAAAGCAAATTCAATAAATTATTGTAGTACTCTACTTACCAATACCACAATACCAGCTACAATGGCAACTAGCAACACAACGACGACAGCAATGATGCCAGCACTCAGATGCTTCATGGACAACTCTGGGCGCTCAGAATCAATGTACGATATCAGTGGTTCCTTAACTCCCACAGACTTCCCATTAACAATAATGTCAAACTTGTTGTCAAGTGGCAGCTGCGAAACCCCTTTGATCTGCAGTTGAGAAAATAAATTAACATCCAAAATTTGAAGACAAGCGAGTCTAAGGGTGGCAGGTGATTACAAGCTTTGGGAGCAAAGCAGAAAGCACATTTACAGAAGACCAACAAACGAAACGCCCAGTCACTCATGACCAGGCCAACACACTAAGGGCAGGCACACACTGACAGCTACTCAGGATAAGATCAGAAGTAACCAAAGGTTCAGGAGTGATTAATCCTCAGCCCCACTGCAAATAACCAATTTAGATTACTGAACTAACACGGTATTTAAGATTTACTAAAGATCAATATGTATAATAGAAGATTCTCAGAAGAAACTACTTTTAAATATAAAAGGTAATTAAATTCAGTTCAAAAGAAGCTGCATTTCTGGTTACTGTAAACATTCATTCAGTATGGAAAATTGACACCAGCTGTTGGGTTGGTGGGGGTGGAGTGAAGCGCTGGAAAGACTCATTTGCACGATTACACAGTCATGTAATTTTTGGGATGCTCACTAGGTAGCAGACATACCTAACCAATGGGGAACATTCCCAAGGACAAACCTGATCATTTTCAACGGTTCCTGTGCCATACTACCAATTCCCCCACAGTGCACCACATGCAAAATCCAAGAGAGTGCGTGTGTTCGGGGGGGGGGGGGGGGGGGGTGTCAGGCTAAATAAGTCAGTCAATCAGGGGTAAGCCAATGTAATCACATGTAAAGAGGGGACACCGACACCTTCATTCCTGGTTAGCATTCTAAAATGCTAAGAGTAAACCCCCCCCCCCCCCCCAAAAATAGGGTCCACATAAAGTCAAAGTACTTGGGGGTGACCATGTAGAAAAGGCGTACTTGCCACAAATACCTTTCAATCAATCCAATAGCAGACAGTTGAACTTAAGGCATCAGGACCCTCGTTATTAAAGCTCTAAAGTCATAGTTTTTGATTTTGAACTAAGAGGCTCCTGTATCCTATATTACTTGGCTGTATGAGTGGATGTGTCATATGGATACTTATCTTGACCACCCATTCAATTAGGCAAAATGGCTCAGTCTTCAGAACTCAGGCCACATTGCAAAACATAACAAAACACCCACTTTATTTGGAGCTTCAGACCATCAACATTACATTTTCAGAAAAACTGACTTTATTCCACAACCGATGTTTACACATTTACCCGTCACTCACACAAAGGTGGTCTCAAATGCATTTCTTCGTTTATGTGCAATGTTGTGGTTCAAGCCCTACCAAATCATAACCCAGATGACTGCTGCATCAGTTACATTCTAAATACTTACGTCTTTTTCCATGTAATAAGCTACGTCGGCAATGTCTGGGTCTGTTAGGCCCTTCTCACTGGCATTTTGTTTCAGATCAACATAGATGTATGTACCTTCCAACTGCAGAAGAAAAAATGAATAATTTACTTTGGATGCAGTAGCAGACAGAAATCTCACTGCCAAAACCAAAGACTAATTATAATAGTTGAGAGATGGTTACCCACATGTCCAATAATAATAAAAAAGCATTTTCTTAACACTCAGCCTCCTAAAATCCACTCTATATAGGACGTGTGTGGTTAGCTAGGTAATCGTAGGTAAGCTATCCATGTCTTCAACCAACAAGATGCAGTTTTAGGACATGCTTCAATATAGTGAAGCCCCTTACTATTTTACGGACCTAGTGTTGCATTCTTATTCAAGCTCCCGGCCCAAAGGAAAAGGTTGCATTTTTAGCTCTTAGCAACAATATGCACCGCTTTTGCTGCCATCTGCTGGTAGTGCCATACCTCTCCTTGTGGACACGAGCCATGTACTCACATCAGTTAGGCAGGCCTAGGATGAACAGTGCAAGGTAGACATTTAATGCAGAGATAAGGAGCTAACATAGGAGTCTTACCTCGATGTTATCAATATGTTTTTTAGGAAGCTTGTAGCGGTCGGCGATCGTCTTTTTGAGAGCACTGCCAAAAGAATATATATTTTACCATTATGCAGCATTTTTTTTTGGGGGGGGGGGGGGGGACGAGGAAGAGAATCATCAGGAATATACACACTGCAGCGCTTGCACATAACCATAAAGAGATATAAAATACATAAAATGTGCATCATGTGCTGCTCATGAACTAAACACCAACTTTAGGACGCAACTACTGGTTACTGTGACCAGATGCTTGAAACCCACTTCCTCCAAACTACCTCTTGTACTTTCTGCAACTAGTTAGTTGAGAGCCTGAATGGGTGAAGCAACCTTTTAGGCAAAGTGCCTTAAAAGATGCCTGTTGGGGCATAGTGGGGCCAAAATCATGTAAGGTACAAGTAGTCGAACCAGTGACGATCCAAAAACCAAGCATAAACAGTTCAGCCAGAAAAGGACTTAAGTACTAAGCAAAGAGCAAAGCAAATGGATTCAGTGGTAAGATTGAAAACACCGAAAAGTTTTTCCGGAACAAAAGTGTGTCTTGGAGTGCGGCCTCTCAAAAGTGATTGGAACAGAGTCTGCCTACCCCCATGCACTACCATCAATTCACAACTTTCAGAAATGCCTGCTTAGTCTCCCCTGCCTAAATGACAGATAAAAACGGTGATGCAGGGACAGTTTAAGTTGACTTACTCCATAAACGCAGCTTCTTCAGTTGGATTCGCTGGAGCAGACCCATTCAGTTTCATCTGAATAACCACCCAGCTGGAAAATACAAAAAAGGCACTGTGACTAAATTGCAACATGACTGGTCAAAAGCTATAAAGGTCCTTTTTATGAAAGCAAATTAACAAACTAACTCTTCGTGCACATGTTAAGAGCAGGGCTCCATAAACGGATGAGCAAATGTTCTAGACCAGCATGGAGAGAATAAAGTGTAAGAATCCATACTACTGCTCTTTAGCAGCACAACAGGGAATGGTGGTAGGGTGAAAACTGAGCAGAGACAGCCCTGCCAGTTATACATGCATTAATGTAGCTCACTCACAATGTCCTGACAAGTCGGTCACACTTCAACTTTGGGTCGGATTTGTCCATCTTATCAGTTCTTCGGACTCCAGCACTGTTGACACACCAGCAAAGATCAGTGCCATTACATTGCTTTGCTTTAAAGGTACCATTGGCATCACAGTCTGGGTTGTAGAGGCCATCATTGTCTATAACAGTGAAGTCATGTTTTGGTCGCCGACCGCCCTTCACACCAAGAGATTCTCTTTTCATCAGCCAGCATTTCGATAGTACTGAAACAAAAAACAAAGTTTAATTCAAATTTTTGGGGAGCGGTAAAGTAAAATTTGCATAAAAGCAGAAAACCCAGCTTGTCACATAGGCTGAAAGAGCAAAGGCACGCTTGCTTTCCTTCTGCAATCAGGAGCATAGGAACCATTTCAGTTTAGCAAGATCTTGGAACGCACCATGACATGAACTAAATTCTTACATGTTCTTGATGAATGCCAGCACCAGCTTTTTTCTGGAAGCGTTCCATTTCATCCAGATATTCTATGCAGAAAAATCTTGCATTTTCTACAAAGATCACTTATTTCTTGGAAACCCTTTGCTCCAACAATTTTTTACCACTGTATCAGTCTACCTGGTGCATGAGAATGGGTATAGATTATATAAACAGAAGATTGCTATACGAGTCTTGCAAGGCAGATGGGTAATTGTGGTGTTTGATTCTAGAGTCGGTGATCCAAATGTTTACACAACCTGGGTTATCAATTTGTTTCATGAATGTGCAGCGTGATGGACCCAGCTTGCGTTATGTCCATCTTAATTTTCTACTTTTGCCATAGAACTAAAAATATTTAGTTATTCCAGGAAACATGTGAGAAAACTGAAATTCACAACCTATAATAAAGAATTATTTTAAGGACACAAGCACACACAAGGGGTGGCATGCTTCATCAATGTGCCCCTACTTACACTAACACTCAACAGGTGTGACCATGAGCTACAACCCTCAAACGAGACTCACCTTTGAGATGTAACAATTAGAGAACTAAGTTTTGATGAGGGTCTATAGATTTAGTTAAGTGCAGAGAGGAAATCTTGCGACACCACCCATCCCACACCCCTGCGGGGAAGGGGCAGGGCTGTGTCCTTAAAATGAAGCTTTTCTACAGCTTGTGAACAATATGGTTGTTTCTCACATTACCTGCGGTATCTATTAGTTTATTATTTAATCAGGACTTACTCAAGGTCTACCCCCAGTCCCTTGATGTTAGCGTAGACATTTAGGAACATTCTCTAATGTTTTATATGACAGACAAAAAGTAAACAAAATGTACTTACATTTATTACAGTTGACACTGGGCGTTTCTGATCCCACTGGAAAGTTGCAATTGCAATCAGGAGGTGTTCCAGAACATATTGCTTGACTGTGTGATGCACATTTGCAATCTGGAAAGTTATAAAAGCACAGTGGTTACAGGGTTTCAAAAACTTAAACCTAGGCTATACATTTAAACGTGCACAAAATGATTGTCCTATGACAAGAAAGTACTCAAAAGCCTTTGGATACAAGAGTGACGGCCATGAACCCAATGGACTTTGTACAATGGCAGGGGCAATGGAAAAGAGTTAAGTAACACACTGTCCCTTAGCCATATATGTCCCCTACACTACACACCAAGCATTGCAATTCCAACACAACAACCCGCACATGCTGAAACCACTGACCTACATCCATGACACTACTGCAACCACACAGCTTAAGTGTCCGCCACACATTTACCTGAATGTGTCACATGGCAACACAGCATTGATCGCACATGCAAATGACACACAGACAACCACACCAGCTCCTTCCATCTCAACCAGCCAATTCTCACATACACTCCGATAAACAGATGGCACAAACCTACCTGCACAGATCCCCTTGCAATGCGCACAAATGGACACTGTTGACAAGTGTAAGTGCACTGTCACTGCTGTGCCAGCATTTACTTGTCAATGAATACAGCCACCACAATGACATGCATGTGTGTGAGATATGAGTGCTATGCTCGTGTGTCCCCAGCTGTGTGTCTGCCAAAGTAGTGAGGGTGAAGCACAAGGGTCCACCGTTTAGTGGCAGCAGCAATGACAGATGTCCAGTGGAAGATCCCCCCCCCCCCCCCCCCAATAAAAAAAAAAAACGGGGGGAGGTTGGACGACCATTTTTTGCTTGGTGCTAAGGGACACCAAAATCTGCACTGCGAAAAGGGTGGCTAGGATTCTATTGGCATCCACCTTTCCCAACATCAACATGGTTGATGTTTCTTGGCAGGGACGGTGGTTTGAAAAGTGGGCTTTTGGCTAGGGGGGACCACCAACATTTAAATAGTGTGCGGACAGCAACGGAGGCACATAGGTTCTCAGTTACAAACTCAACGACTGGACCTTTATCGTCAAGTTCTAAATCAGACCCTAAACGTGTCTAGCTGCACATTAAATCCGAGTAACATGCTCTCCAACAGAATCTCACCCGCATGCAAGATGTCTTCTCAGTACTTTAAGCTCGAATACAAGTCTGTTTCCCTCCCCCCACACCCTATTCGACTGAAATCGTTTGCTCTCGTAATCGCTCTCAAAGGCTGTTATATCATGCAATGGTCCGTGTAAATGTCACACAAGCGTTGTTAAACGACTGGCACTCACCCTAAGTCCCAGTACATGTTGTGAACCTTTCTACCTCTCGCTCTCTCTGACACGAGCAGCGATTGAATCCAAATGGGTGCTCTTCACAGAACCACAATCCACGCCCTTCTTCCCAAGAGGTGCCCAAACCAGAAATTGAGCGAGAAGTTTTATCAATCCTAAAACAAACCTCACCATTTCCACCAAGAGATCGGGGTGAAAGGTAACTAGGTCAAAGAATATATTTTATTCAAACGCTCAGATTGAAAGCTATTGTTGGGTGCAAATGCAAGGTGGTCTCCAGTGCAAGATGAGCTACCACCATCACGGCCACCCTTCGCACTTTTGGACCTATATTCTAGCAGTTACAGCATGCATCACCCAAGTGAACACGTCCAGGGCGATTACACTACCAAGACCCGGCCGACTTGCAGCTCTGCGACAGTGGCTGCAGTAGTGCCGCAATATAGGATGACGGAATCGCCAAGGCAGCTTTAAAAATAGGCGCTGTTAAGGTAATGGCATTATACTGGCACAAATGTGGACTTTGCGTGCTATATAACGGGTACATAAATCAACAGAAGTGTCCCTGGTGCTAGATGGGACGCATTTCCAAAGCAGAAATTTAAATCCCACTAGAACAGATCCAGGCGTTCCCAGAATCGAGCGCCTTGGGTGAAAACATCTGCTGATTAGTGGTCCGGACGTCAACACGTCAGTATCGAGTGAATTTGTATTAGCACCGTTGTTCCCTCACCGCCTTTGATCCGCTCACAAAACTGCTTACCTTCAGCACTTAGAGATGTGACGTGAAGCATTACGCCCAATTTGAAAATTAATTTGTCAGTCCAATAATTATAGCTTTAGCGGTTAGAAGGGGGGGTGATCGCAGGCTGAACAGCGCCTCAAAGCAAAGAGGCCGATACTCGGATAAGGAAAATCTATGTAACAAACATGTACAAAACCAGTGACGGACCCTACCACCCACATCCGTTCCATGCGAACAAGTTAAACTTTAAGCTCTACATATGTTGTGTGATAAATGAAGAGAGCTCGGTGCGGGCGGAAGCGTTGCTTATCGCTTACGGAGATAGAGTATCTCGTTTTTATCAAAATAAAGGCGCCGGTATCTTAAATTAAGCTTCTTTGTTCTAATTTCATCCGCTCCCACGCAACCCTTGGATGTCGCTTGATTCCTCACGTACCAGGCGACTAAGGACAACTCTCCAACATTGCGGGGCAGAGTTGGTGGCAGCTTAATAGTGCATTGAAGAGGTTTGCCTTTCCCATTGCGCGCACCTTGAAACACTACCCCTCACAGGACAGCATTGTCTCATAGTTACTCTTGCTTGCAACCAGTATCGCTCCGAATGGGAGACAGAACTGTGTTAAGGGCTAGGTTCCTCACCCAGAGGTTACAAGACATTCTGCAGCATAAATTCAGATACGTGACGCAAATCCCAGGATACCACAGAAGCCAGGTCGCTGCACCCAAACCGCATGACGTCGGTTTATGTGACAAGCAGAATACACAGCCGACCGGGACCAGCGCGGAGAATTACTGTCCTGGCGCCAAAAGACTCGAACCAAACCACACCTGTCGAAGATGACTGCGGGGCCAGTGAAGGGGTAGTTGGTGTACTGCACCCCGCCCGCGGAAGGCTATAGTACGGCACAGTCAGAGGAGCGCACAAGCACCCTCCACAGGTCACGTCGTGTATTTACCTCGCCGAGGATAGACAACTCGATTCTTCACCAGCTCATTTAGTAAACATACAGCTGCCGCGATATCGCGATTTAAAGAGGTTATCGGGTTTGTAACGATAAACCAATGTTTGCTTCTCCAAATCCAATTTCCACCGTCACCTCAGGGCAGAGGCGCCCCGGTACGTAAAAGTCTGAACTACTACAAGCCAGACCATTTATGATACACAGAGCTACCATTTGTTAGCCTCACTTAACGTCCATTTCCAGCACCAAACAAGGTTTGCATTGTCGTGAAACAGGCTGAAGCTGTGCCCACCCTAAACCAGTGGCGTAGCGTGGAGGGTGCAGGGGGGGCCCGCCGCAACATCTTGGAAGAGACTCGAGTGCTAAAATCCACGGGTTAGGGGGCGCATATTACTTGCCTTGCCCCGGGTACGCCACTGCCCTAAACCGCAGCTATCAATAAATAAAGCCACTAACCACCCAACCCCCAGTGACCTTATTAACTGGATACAACGACTTTACTTGGGCTTCAATCCAAGTAAGTGAACCCACTAACTGGTCACCTCTTGAAACATCGTCCGACAAAGTAATGCAACCCTTTCACAGCACTCCTGATACATTTGTAGCCTAACGAGAGGTTAGGAGGAAAAAAAGCCCTTGATAAAGAACAGGTCACACAAGGCGTAAAGTCAGTCACTACCTCAATTACCAACACTAACCAAATGAACAGATTGGGCGAGAGTTTGCGGGAGACTGCCCCCTAGTAGCTGACATATTGGTTCCCCTCCATTAGCTACTTGGTCGACCTTGTGATGTGGTTAGAGGAGGAACACAAGGCCAGGGCTGAGCTAAGACAAAAGTCTATCAATCAAGATTCTTATAGTGTGGAGATAATCATCCGTTCCGGTCTCAAGGCGCTGGAAGGGGAATGTGGGTACTGCAGCTCAGTCGAAGTGCTGAATGGCCGGTTCAGTTGAAGAGCCAGGTCTTGAGAAGAAGGAAGTCTACCAACAAAAAAAAAAAGCCACCAGCCAAAGGCAAACGTCAAGTGGACTTCTATGTCCACCCACACATAAATACATGTGGCACACCACATTGCCCCATGCTAGCTTCTCCCTTAAAAGTGTCTACTTCCTAACTAGAACACTCGTGTTATGCTGGCCTACACCCATGAAAACACAGAAGCAACCTCCCATTTTTACTAATAAAATATGCATCTAATGTAATGCCACAAACAGTCGTTTCATGGTCCGTTGTCAGGTGAGGCGCATTACATGCCTAGAGATCCAAAACGAATTAAAATAGGTCGTGTTCCTGTATAGAGGCAATTTAATGCCCCCGTCGATTGAACCCTATGCTCTAGGTAACACCTCAACACCCTTTACAATTTACCAGAAGTGCTAGCTTTCCAACAAGTCAGAGGCCGAGGATAATATAACCTGTCTACGTTTAATCATGTGACGGCGCCGCCATTTACAGAACAAAGGCAGGTAAACAGATGTCACCCACCCCACATACTGGGGCGGAACCCATTTTCAAACATGTCCTTGAGATAGTGTTTAGGGTCAAGCATGGTTCGCAGGAGGTCAAAGTCAATCGATGTACATTTTTTGTAAGAAACGACATGGTTGGTAAGAGGTGGCAAAAGCAGATATACTGAAATAAGACTTTTCTACCCATCACTTTGGTGCTTTCAAGAAAGAAATTTAAAGCTTACATGTGGTACAGACACAGTTGCTACTTATAAAAGCCTTTTTTTTTTTAGACCCGTTGTTAGCCAGTTGGGATGTAGCTTCAATAAGGGTTGTTGGGGGGCGGGGGCGTTTACAACCCCCCCCCCCCCATACATTTATTTTCTGATAAATAGTTGGGTACAGGTGCTTTCCGTCTGCTATTGGGACATCAGTCGGATTTCAGCAGAATCTTCACATACACAGACAAAAATGCACACACACACCCGTCTCTCGGTTTTCAAAGTCCCCAAAAGTATTGTTTATTTTTACAAGACATTACGTTTTTTGTCTTATCACTCCCACCAATCCATATAGTCTTTTCACATTCCCATGCTCCTTACGTCCCTCTTATGCACCCTGCTTGTCGTAGAATATAGTTGAATATTATTGGACAGCCTGATTGTCGAAAAATCTGAAGCTCGCTCCCCCTGCCTTTCTCCCTGCCCCCCTCATCCAAATGACCAGGCTACGCTCGTGAATACTGCAAGCGCAGTTCACTCAGGATTTGGTCACTTCCTTTAACTTAGTTTGGAACTTAAGTCTCACAGGGAAAAATGTTCCTGTCTTCCCTTAGGTAGCGGGAACATGAATTCACACCCCGTCGGCTCACCAACGAATGTTCCCGCTCGTGCAGTTTACATATACCCACACTTTTGAGGTTTGTGGGCGGTGGTCCAGGCCCCGGACGCCATATTGCGAGCGGGAGGGCACGGGCTATTCGCCCTTGATGATCGTTTAAGAAAAACAATACGGAGTTACTATTGGGCCTACAACAAATGAGTTACTATAGGAGCCCACTGCACTACACAGGGGGAAAAAAAGCAACACAATAAAACAGGCACGGTTAACATAAAAAAAAAAAAAATGGTTTAGAAACGCTAATGGGGAGTACTCACCATCTTGCGCGCAGACAACCGCGGCGAATAGCAAAAGCACGGCTCCCAAGTGTACCCTCATAGTCCACGGGATTAAGAGGTCTGGCCTTGAATACGCGTAGACGATCGGCGGCTATTTTTGTTGGTTGACTCTCGGGCTCGAAGGCGCTTTCCTTTCTTCCTCTCTGGCTCTCAAATGAAACTAGCCCAACAGGTTTCTCGGCCCTCGGATAACAAGGCGAGCCCGGCAGGGGAGGGGCGGTTGCGCTTCACGCTCAGGTTACACCTGCGCACACAGCGGCCTCCTTCACAGTCCAACCAACCGCAGCAAACAGACCTGCCTCGACGACCGGGGGTTATATATCACCAGTGGGAGTTAACACGCCTAGCTACCTGGGTGAAACTCGGGGTGAGTCACGGGGAGGAGCTTGTTAGTCTCACCTCCAGTGTCTTACACAAGACCGGCATCCGCCAGTGCCTGGGAGGGAGTGGCTCACCTGAGCCCCCACAGCCCCGAGCGCCAGTTCCCAGAAGAATCTATTTGGTCATCGGCCCCTCCTTCATTAGAAAGTGTCTGTCTCGGCACAAAGACGGCCACGAAGGGCCCGGGATTTCCCTGAGGAACAATGACGCACCGTGTTTACGCTGGGCAATGTTGGCACCCTAAATGCTAGAGAGATGTTAGTAATTATTCAAACAATACAAGATTGGCTAGCTAAAGTGAAAGTATTTTTTAAAACCGAATTTAGCACGCGCTATGTATAGAATGAACTGGAAATGTAACGCTGCAGGCCCCTTTCAACCTTGTTACATGCATGCCAACATTTTAGAACAAGAAAGTGGGAGATTCTGAATAAAACATTGGGGAACATATTTTACACTTTGACTTCTGTCGACGCAGAGGCAGTTTCAGGCTGGAGACATCTACAATAAAGGTATTTGTGGCGCTTCAAAAATCGTGAGTTCACTTTCGGAATCAGGTCTGCTGGTATGTACGATGTCATGGTGTAAATTAGTAACACCGGAGAGGAACCTCTCTGGAGGAGGGTGTATGTAATGACGTTTTTTGTTTGATCTGTCACGCCCAAGCATGGCATCACATCAAGTATACATAAATGCCAACCTCAAGGTCTTGTGAGAAGGAGAGCAACACAGGAGAATCGAACCTGGTTACCAAACTCCAAAATCTGCAGCTCTGGCCCTTACACCACATCCTCTCCAGATTGCACTCCTACTATGTCCTCGCACTTGTGCGCAAATGGGGTGTAATATATGGTGTGGTTGTGTGACCTCACTGTGTAGTATACTACGAATCCCTTCAGGACCTGTCAGGCTTCATTTGTTAAATGTTATCTCAACCCTGGGTAGCTGTGGCTCTAAGCAATCAGGCTTGTACAAAATAATAAGTGTAAAGCATTTAAACAGCACCAGAGCAATTGACAAAAAACATAAAGAAGACAATAAAGAAATCCGGCACCAATCTTACCACAGTTTAGATTTTTATATAGTGCTTTACACTGAAACAAAAAAGATCCACCATGCGGTTCCAGAGATACTGAATTTACAAGGTTCAGTAAATCAGCACTTTTAAACCTAGCAGTGAACAAGCACTGGCAAATCCAACAAATTTGACACTTGGAAACGTTTTCAGGAAAAACTTTGGTAAGTATTAGTGCGGTTGCTTCGAGTTGCTTTAGCCGACCAACTCCGGCAGGGAGCCAGTCAAGGGGACCAGCAAGGTCCATAGAAACAGTTAACTTGACAAAAAAAACAGTCTCCAGTCCAGTTCTAACTTCAGTGACTCTTTGCCATTGACTTCTATGGAGTCTTCCTGATGCAAGGGATACAGGATGCTGTGCCGTCGACAGAGGTCTTTCTGGGGCTACTCCTTGGTCCATAGGCTTGGTGAGGACGATCTTGGCCACAGGGGTCGATGTCCCTTGAAGTACTCTCGAGGTTGGCAGAAATCCAGTTTAATCAATCAATCATCAATCACGGGATTTGTAAAGCGCCGCTTATCACTTCGGAGGGTATCCAGGCGCTGTAGGTGGTTGCTGCAAACTGGTAGCTACTCGTCAAAGAGCCAGGCCTTGAGCTTCTTCTTGAAGTTGGAGAGGGCGTGGGTGGTATGTAGGCAGGGAGGAGGTCGTACCATATTTTGGTAGTGAGGTGGGAGAAGGAGCATCCACCTTAGTGTCTGCAACAGACTCTGGGGACTTGCAGAAGGGTGAGGGTGGAGGAGCAGAGCTCCCCGGTGAGCTGGTGGAAGGATAGTCTGAGGTGGATGAGATTGGGTCCGATATTATGTAGGAATTTTTATGCAAAGGTGAGAACCTTGAATTTGCACCTCTTGTGTACGGGCAGCCAGTGGAGACTTCTGAGGTGGGGGTGATGCAGATCTGTCCAGGAAGGTCTAGGACGAGTCTTACTGCTGTGTTCTGGATGGTCTGGAGGCAGTGGAGGAGCTGGGCGGAGAGTCCGACGTAGAGGGCGTTTGCATAGTCCAGTCTGCTGGTGATGGTGACTTGTGTTACCGTCTTTCTGGTTTCGATGGTGATCCATTTGAAGATCTGACATAGTAAGTGGAGGTTGTGGAAACTGGTGGAGGCCACTGTGTTTATCTGTCGTTTGAAGGTGAGTTTTCTGTCTGTGATGATGCTGATGATTCGGGTGTAGTCGGTCGGGGTGGGGGGTTATCTGAGTGTTGTGGGCCACCAGGAGTGGTCCCAGGGGAAGATGTTTCCAGACAGGATCCCCTCTGTCTTGTCTGAGTTCAGTATCAGGCAGTTGGATCTCATCCATTCGGGAACAGGAGACATGGCGTTGTGGAAGTTATCTCTGGGGGTGGTGTGATCTTCTGAGAGGGAGAGACTGAGTTGGGTATCGTCAGCATATGAGATGATCTGGAGTCCGTGGGTGCGAACAATATCAGCTAATGGCGTCACATAGGTGTTGGAAAGTTTGGGGCTAAGAGAGGACCTCTGGGGGACGCCACATATGGTGCTCTTGGGTTCTGATGTGAACTGTGGGAGGCGGGACTCTCTGGGTGCGTCCCATGAGGAATGTGTAGGAAAGTACCCTCTTTTTGGCATGGTTACCCCCACTTTATGTCTGCTGTCAGTGTGTTTTGACTGTGTTCACTGGGATCCTGATAACTAGGACCCCAGTGACTATGCTCTCTCCCTCTAAATTTAGTTGCTTAGGACTTTGCACACCCCACAACTGGCATACTGGTGTCCCCATATAAGTCCCTAGTATATGGTACTTAGGTACCCAGTGCATTGGGGTACCAGGGGTTCCCCATGGGCTGCAGCATGTTTTGTGACACTTATGGTATCTGTAGACGGGTGCCAGGCCCCGCTTCTACACTTACCCGAGAGGGTCACCCCCCGCGTGCCTGGTCCGATCCCGTTCCGCGTCTCCAAGGAGACGCGTGGAAGCGGGACTCTATTTCGGGCCCGGATTTCCGGGTCGCCGGGGGAGAAAAAGAGAAGACGGACGATCGTGAGCAGAGGGAGGAGCCCGGAAGGAAAGAGCAGGACGAGGAGACGCGCCGGGAGCAGAACGCGGAACACAGGAACACCGGAGAGGAAATAACCAGTCCGAGCCACAGAGCCGGGAGAGACGAGAAAGACGGCCACAAACCCCGCCACGACCCAGGAGGGTCGTGGATCTTCAAGGTACGGTCCCTGTTAAAGGGACATCGGGGAAAAGGGACAAGAGCACGCAAGGGCACAGAGGGAGGGTTGAAAGAGGAAAGGAGCACCGGGGAGGGAAGAAGGGAGGAGGGCAGTTTTGGTTAAACACCGGGAGCCTGGACCAGTCACTGGCTGTACCTCCCCCACTACCTACCTTATTTAAAGAATACTGCACCCTCCCTTATGCCTACACTAACCTGGCACCACGACCCTAGTGTTTTCCTGTTCTTCGCCCTCCCACTCATATACTAACAACTAAAGTAAACCCCACACCCTACCACTTACCTGGCCTTGTCCTTTTGTTTTCCGAGACCCGCGGGGAGGAGGCGAGAAGACGTAATCCGAAGACCCCACCACCTAGGAAAGACAGAAGACAAGAAATCATAGAGCAGCAAGACCATTACAGAAACCTCTTCAATACTTAAAAGGACGCATACAGACGACCACGATATTGCTATCCTGAATAACACCCTTCCTCAATTAAAAAATATACAAATAAAATTTCTTTTCCCTTTGGGAACTCACCTAAAACACGGGTCAAAGTCCTCTGTATCGCCGCACCTGCCACAGTGGTGTCAGAAGTCGGATAGGCTTCTCAGGCGATACAGTAGCATCAACATCATGGAAGAAAAACCCACATTGGAGGACATGATAAAACAATTAGCGGAGGGACAGCGCCACCTACAACTGGTATGGGAGGCACAACAGAGGGAGGCCAGAGAAGATCGAGAGGCCCTCCAAGCTGCCCTAAAAAGCCAAGCCACCATAATGGCTAATAACCAACTGGTGCACGAAACCGCCCTGCAGAAATTGACAGACACTATTGCCGCCAGCAAGGTCCATCCCAACGTGCAAAGTTCGGTGCTACAAAAATACCAAGAGGGTGAGGATCCTGACTCATTCTTTACAAACTTTGAAAGAGTGGCCTCATCCGCCCAGTGGCCGGAAGACCATTGGGGCCAATATATTGCCCCCCCTTTTGACAGGCACCCTCCAAACTGCCTATCAGGCTGCAAATCCTGGTGTCTCTACCCCTTACTCCGACATTAAGAAGAGTATCCTTGAGAGAGTGGGACATGATACAGAATATTATCGGATGAAATTCCGAAAAGTTAAATGGGGACATAACGAGGATCCACGAACATTCTATTTTAAGGTTAAGGACCTAGGACTTAAGTGGTTAGGTCCCTTAGGAAGGACGTGATAAAGGCCATCATTTTAGAACAGTATTTAGACTCCCTTCCTGGGAGCACCCGTAATTGGATAAGACAGCATCCCAAGGTCGATACTGAACTGGCAGTCGACTTAGCTTGCGCCTACCATCGGTCCGTGGACATCAAAAGCCTAGCTCCCAGACCTTTGAATAAAGTACCCATGGCCCCCCCCCAGTATCCCACCAGGCGAGCCATTGAGGAACCTGGACCCTCCAGGGGTGGGGAACGGAGCCCCATGCAACAACCCCAATGTTTCAGTTGTGGTGAATGGGGTCACATAGCAAGAGGATGCCCAAAGAAAAACGAGGGGGTTGAACCTATGGAAATAGGAGTCACTTGAGGGAGTGTTTTGTGCATTGGTAAGGGAGATAAAACATTTAAACTCACTTTAAAGATAAATGGACAACCAGTAAAAGCCCTGATTGACTCCGGGTGTAGTCAATCGGTAATTCGCAAAAACATGATACAACCTGTAAATCCAACTACAAAACAGTGGGTTACGATCTGCTGCATCCATGGAGACAGGGCCAACTACCCCCTGGAGCTGGTAGAGATAGAATGGGGCACATACCGAGACTGCCTTCCCAGGGGTATAATGGAGAATCTAATAGAGGAATGCGTTATTGGCACCGATTATTTGAGATTTTTTGAGCTCCTAGAACAAACGCAAAAGGCCGAACCCACTGATGACTGGTGGATGGACGCCCCGTTTGTTACCACAACTATTGACGGGCCCCCAGAAAGGAGAAAACTAACCCGAAAAGAAGAGAGAATAGGAAAAAGAGAATACGCCCTATACAAGACTCAAAGGAATACAGAGAAAACAGTAGCCAGTATCGACAGTGCCCCGGTTTCTTTTAGAGTAAGTCAACAAGAGGATCCCACCCTTGTGTATGCTTGGAGGAATGCCAAAAGCGACTCCACCGGGGAGGTAGGTCCACATTTCCTAGTCCAAAAGAATCTCCTATATAGGGTTACCTTAACGGCACAAGGGGAGAAAAAGCAACTAGTGGTCCCAGAGGCTTACCGGACTCAGGTGTTGTTCCTAGCCCATAATCAACCAGGAGGAGGTCATTATGGCCGAGAAAAAACCGAAGAATATTTATTAAGGCGTTTTTATTGGCCTGGGGTTTATGCACACTTTCGCAAATATTGTGCACAGTGCCCCAGATGTCAGTTAGTTGACCCAGGTGCAGTGAGAAAAGCCCCTCTGTATCCCCTACCTGTTATTGATATTCCTTTTAGACGCGTGGGTATGGACTTGGTCGGCCCTCTTTTAGCATCTTCTAAGGGCCATACACATATCCTCGTCCTTGTCGATTATGCTAGCCGGTATCCTGGGGCGATTCCTCTTACCAGTATGACTACAAGAACAGTAGCACAAGCCATGATTTCCTTCTTTTCCCGTGTTGGTTTTCCCCAAGAAATTCTCACGGATCAAGGTACGCCTTTTGTATCCGGTCTCATGAAACAGATATGTAAAACGTTAGGCATTGCTCAAATCAAAACTGCGGTATATCATCCACAGACAGATGGTCTAGTAGAACCATATAACCTTACCATTAAAACACTGCTACGGAAAATAGTAGACAACTCGGGAAAAGATTGGGACTAAAAATTACCCCTCGTCCTTTACGCAATACGGACACATGAACAATCCTCCACTGGACATAGTCCGTTCGAATTAGTATTCGGGAGGCAGCCCCATAACCTGCTTGACATGGCAGCCGAAACATGGGAGGAAGAAAATAATGGGGAGAAACCCCTATTGGAATATATTCACAAATTAAAAATGCAACTACAAACAGTTTGGGAAGATGTGCGACAGCATCTAGAAAAAGCCCAAGATACCCAAAAGACCTATTATGATCAAGGCACCAAGTTAAGGACTCTTCAGCCCAATGACCAGGTACTAATAATGAGACCTACATCTGAACATAAACTACTGGCTAAATGGCAGGGCCCTTACCGTCTAATAAAAGCAGTCTCGCCAGTCACTTACCTTATTGAAATAAACAAGCAGCCCAAAAGAACCCAAATCTATCATATTAATTTGTTAAAAAAATGGGAAGACCCTGAGAATAATGCTGCCCCCCCCTGCTATTGGTTACCTTGTAACGCCCACCACTGAACTAGGCCTTAATCTCTATCCTACATCGCAACCAGAAAAAAACACAATTCCCAGTATCAATGAAGGTCTTTCTGAAACAGAAAAAAAACAATTATTTGAGTTGATACAACAGCACTCCGAATTCTTTTCAGAGGTTCCAGGACGGACCTCTCTAGTTCAGCATCACATCCGAACACCGGAAGGCCAGACCATACGCCTACAGCCCTACCGAATTCCTGAGGCGAGAAAAAAACTGATAGAAGAAGAGATAACGAAAATGTTATAGTTAAAGGTCATTGAACCCTCCAATAGTCCTTGGTGCTCCCCAGTTGTCCTAGTTCCGAAACCGGATGGCTCCGTCCGGTTTTGTATTGATTTTAGGAAGCTTAATGAGATATCCCTATTCAACACATATCCTATTCCCAGAGTAGATGAGGTACTAGAAAGAATAGGGAAGGCACGTTTTATATCCACCATTGACTTAACAAAAGGCTATTGGCAAATCCCCTTAGCTCCCAACGACAAAGAAAAAACAGCTTTTACAACCCCTTCCGGCCTATACCACTGCACTGTTCTTCCTTTTGGACTTCATGGGGCACCTGCTACATTTCAACGTTTAATGGACCGGCTCTTACAGCCGTTCCAAACGTTCACAGCAGCATATCTCGACGACATCGTTATCTTCAGTGCTTCTTGGTCAGAACACTTACAACATTTAGAAAGGGTGTTTTCTACCTTAGCAAGGGCCGGCCTCACTGCTAATCCCAAGAAGTGTGTATTAGGAGAGACCCAAATTGCCTATCTTGGGTACGTCATTGGTAAGGGGGTTCTACGTCCTCAGAAAGATAAGGTGGAGGCCATCAGAGAAATTCCTATCCCCAAAACTAAAAAAGAACTCCGCTCTTTTCTAGGATTGGTTGGGTATTATCGTAGGTTTATCCCACAGTATTCCACTATTACGGCCCCCCTTACCGACCTGTTGAAAAAACAATACCCCGCCAAACTTCCCTCTTTCTCCACAACTCAGCTTCAGAGATTCAAATATCTCAAGGAGGCCCTTACGACCGAACCCGTCTTACAGTGTCCAGATTTCTCCAAACCTTTTCATCTCTTCACCGATGCTTCCAACGTCGGCCTTGGGGCCGTCCTCGCCCAACCTGACGATTTAGGTCATGACCATCCTATTGTCTACATCAGTCGCAAACTCCTTCCGAGGGAGGTTCATTACCCTACTATTGAGAAGGAATGCCTGGCCATAAAATGGGCCATTGAATGTTTACAGTGTTATCTTCTAGGCAGATCGTTTGTCCTCTACACTGATCATGCCCCTTAACATGGTTAGCCTCCCATAAGGATACTAATTCCAGGATTTTACGCTGGTTTCTTGAACTCCAGCCGTTTACCTTTCAGGTCCGTCACATTCCCGGTTCACGGCAATGCCCTGCTGATTTCCTCTCCCGCTGTCCGGACTCTGCGGTCCTCTACCAGTCCTGATCTTGGGATGGGGTATGTAGACGGGTGCCAGGCCCCGCGTCTACACTTACCCGAGAGGGTCACCGCCCGCGTGCCTGGTCCGATCCCGTTCCGCGTCTCCAAAGAGACGCATGGAAGCGGGACTCTATTTCGGGCCCGGATTTCCGGGTCGCCGGGGGAGAAAAAGAGAAGACGGACGATCGTGAGCAGAGGGAGGAGCCCGGAAGGAAAGAGCAGGACGAGGAGACGCGCCGGGAGCAGAACGCGGAACACAGGAACACCGGAGAGGAAATAACCAGCCCGAGCCACGGAGCCGGGAGAGACGAGAAAGACGGCCACAAACCCCGCCACGACCCAGGAGGGTCGTGGCTCTTCAAGGTACGGTCCCTGTTAAAGGGACATCGGGGAAAAGGGACTGGACCAGTCACTGGCTGTACCTCCCCCACTACCTACCTTATTTAAAGAATACTGCACCCTCCCTTATGCCTACACTAACCTGGTACCACGACCCTAGTGTTTTCCTGTTCTTCGCCCTCCCACTCATATACTAACAACTAAAGTAAACCCCACACCCTACCACTTACCTGGCCTTGTCCTTTTGTTTTCCGAGACCCGCGGGGAGGAGGCGAGAAGACGTAATCCGAAGACCCCACCACCTAGGAAAGACAGAAGACAAGAAATCATAGAGCAGCAAGACCATTACAGAAACCTCTTCAATACTTAAAAGGACGCATACAGACGACCACGATATTGCTATCCTGAATAACACCCTTCCTCAATTAAAAAATATACAAATAAAATTTATTTTCCCTTTGGGAACTCACCTAAAACACGGGTCAGAGTCCTCGTATCGCTGCACCTGCCACAGTATCCTATGCAGAATATGTCTGCAGGTCTGCCATTGCAACCTGCATGAAAAGGTGCATGCACCCTTTCACTACAGGTCACTGCATCAGGTCACTGTAAGTCACCCCTATGGTAGGCCCTCCTAGCCTTGAGGGCAGGGTCCAGGTACCTGTGTGTGATGGCACCCCTGCATGAGCAGAGGTACCCCTATGAACTCCAGCTCCATTTCACTGGACTTAGTAAGTGCAGGGAAGCCATTTTACCAGTGTACTGGACACAGGTCACAACCTGTGTCTAGCTACGTAATGGTAACTCTGTACCTGGGCAAGTTTGGTTTCAAACATGTCAGATTCATAAACCAATTATTGGTTATATGATTCCATGCACTCTGGAGGCTCATTAGAAGACCCTCAGCATTGCTCCCACCAGTCTTTTAGGGTTTACCAGGCAGCCCATGCTGCTGCCACCCCTCAGACAGGTTTCTGCCCTCCTGCTGCTTGACCAGCTGAGGCAGAGGAAGGCAGAACAATGGATTTCCTGTGGGAGAGGGAGGTAACACCCTCTCCTATGGAAATAGGTGTTACATGGCTTGGGAAGGGTAGCCTCCCCAAGCCACTAGTGTGCTTTGAAGGGCACATTTGGTGTCCTCTTGCATAAACCGGTTTGTACCAGTCCAGGTACCCTCAGCCCCTGCTCTGGCATTAAACTGGACAATGGCAAGGGGAGTGACCACTACCCTGTCCATCACCATCCCAGGGGTGGTGCCCAGAGCTCCTCCCGGTGGCTACTTGGTTCTGCCACCTTGAGTCCAAGGTGGGAAGAGGCCCGTTGGAGCATCTGAGTGGCCAGGTCAGGTAGGTGATGTCACAACCCCCTCCTTATCGGTGGTCATCATGCTAGGTGACCATTCCCCCTTCCTACGTTATTTAGGGTCTCCCTCTTGGGTGGGTCCTCTGATTTGACATGCAAGATTCCAATAGGACTCCTCTACATTGTTTACTTCATCTTCTGGACACTGGAACTCAACTGGACCCTGCAGGAACAGACAATCTGCAACTTTAGCGACAACTCCGCTCTGCAATATTTGTTCTCTGGCTCCTTCCAGCAACTGCAAAATTTCCCCAGCTGTGCATCCTCTGAGGATGGCGAGTCTTCAGCCTGCAACAGAAGTAAGAAGGAATCTCCCTTGGAGTGAAGGAGTCACTCCCTTGCAACAACGACCGGCTGCATTGATCTTCTCTCCTCCGGAACTGCATGGAGCCTGTATCACAGGTGGTGGTCTGGATTGGTCTGCTTGGTCCTCTCTACCAGCTGTCCAACTTGGGATATGGTAAGCGCTTGCCTCTCCTTGCAGGAAAGTACTGCTGTGCACCGCAACTCTTGCAGCTACCAAGGCTCGTTTGTTCTTCCTCAGAGGGATCTTCAGGTTCCCTGTAGCCCCGGCCCCCAGCAACTCTTCCTGCAGCACACAGTCTCCTGCCTGCTGCTCCAGCGATGTGTGACACGTCCTCAGGTGTGCTGTATGGGCCTCACTGAAACTCCTGTGCCTGATGCCTGTGGATCACCTGTGGGGGCTGCCACCTCTTCTTGTGACTCTCCCAGCTGCTGTGGATCACCCCAGACTCCACTCCTTGGGTTGAGTCCCCGGACCTTGCTGGTCCTCTTCAGCCTTGCAAAACTTTCTTCACCAATTTTTGCATTTGCCACGGCTTGTTGGTGTTTTTTCAGCACCACTGACCCACTGCATCAAGCCTGCCTACGTGGGACACCACTTGCATCACTTCTGGAACTCTTTTCTGCTCCTGTGCTGCACTGCTGACCTTCTTCTTCCACCGTCGACCTGGTCCTGCATTCTTAGAAGGGTGGGTGATGGCTTATGCCACAACCGGACACACCAACTCAAACTGGACTTGGCCCCCTTCCTTTGCAGGTCCTCTTCTGTCAGGATCCACCATTGGGTTCTTCCAGTCTTGTCTGGGTCTTGCACAATCCTTTTCCAAAGTCCTCCTGTTGGTTATGGGGAAAACCAGGTACTTAACTCTGCTGTCCTGGTCGCTTGGGGTCATTCTGGTACTCACCTCTTAGGGTTCCTATTTCCTCCAGCTCCCCTCTACTGATTCCACTTCTTTTTAAGGGACTCCCTTTCAAATTCCACTTACTTAGTATATGGTTTGGTCTCCCCCCAAGAGCATTCACTATTTACTGTTGTTTTTACTGTTGGCTATTGCTTTCTATGCTAATCCCTAACTTATAATGTGTACATATAGTGTGTTTACTTACCACCTATTGGAGTATTGCCTATTCAGTATTTTAGTATTTGAGTTACTACAATAAAGTACCTTTATTTTTGTAAGACTGTGTGGTTCTTTCCGGTGTGATAAGTTGTTGTGTGACTATAGTGGTATTGCATAAAGCTTTGCATGTCGCCTAGATATGTCTTGGCTGCTTATCCACAGCTACCTCTAGAGAGCCCTGGCTCCCTAGATGCTGCCTATACTTCACTGATAAGGGATGCCTGCACCTGGTATAAGGTGATAACACCATAGGTGCTCAGCACACACCAGGCTAGCTTCCTACAGATTGCATGGATCCGTTTGAGAGCGTTGTTTTGGATCCCGATGTGGTGGAGTCTGGAGGTGAAGGTGTAGTGGGAGATGGTGTTTAATGATGCAGAGAGGTGAAGGAGGATCAGGGCAGCCTTCTCTCTGTGGTCAAGGAGGGCCCTGATGTCATCTGAAGCGGCGATGAGGGCAGTCACAGTGCTGTAGTTGGTGCGGAAGCCACATTTGGAGGCGTTCAGAAGGTTGTGTCTTTCCAGGTGTTCGGAAATCTGTTGATTGATGGCTCTTTCCTGGACCTTGGCTGGGAAGGGGAGCAGGGCAATTGGTCGGTAGTTTTTGAGTTCTCTGGGGTCGGTGGAAGGTTTATTAGGGAGTGGCTTGTTCTCTGCTTGTTTCCATGTTTCTGGGATGGTGGTTGTCTAGATGGAGGTGTTGAGGATGGGGGTGAAGATGCTTCTGATTTCCTTCTTGCCACTAGTTAACCAGCCAACCATCACAACAGTTTCATCAGTTTTATTCTTTTGGCAGTAACTTGCTTCTGGGTTATCTAACTGCACAGCAGACTTGGGGGCAACCTTTAAATATTGTGTCTTAGTCCCTTGGGCTGCATGGCAACAAGAAGCGGCAATCTGGGTTATCAACTCACCCTAGCAGGCTTCTTCTGCTGTTGTGGCCCAGCTGCTCGAAAAGCCAACTGACCTTGGAGTCTCCTACTTTGGCTGAGTTCAGGAGTTGACTTTTCCATGAGCAGGACACAGCATGCACAGTCCCTTTGTCTTTGCTAGCCACTAGGTACAGCAAGTGCAGTCCACGTCTGTACAGCTTCTCTTCGCCAATGCCTTGATGAAGCAGGGCAGTCGTTTTTTGCTTCTCTACTCCAGTCAAATGAGATCTGAGTTCTGGGTGCCAGGGATGCCCTTTTTATGTCCAGAAAATGCCATCAGGGAGGTCACGGTCACTAGCCAATCAGCTACCAGGTTCCCTTCTGCCTGATGACAACTTCCTGGGAAGTGTGACATCTGGCTATTCCAGAGTGCTCTAATTTGCCGACACCCTCATGGAGAGTTCTTTTTTATTTTGTTGATGGGCAAGGCGCCTTGGAATCGGTTCAACCAGAGAGAGGGACCTGAACCTTGGAAAGCGTAGTGGTTCCAGCAGAGATTGGTGAGCTCTTGCTATTATAAAAAAATCTTGGGGAGATGGTGTAATTCTCGCATCAGACCTCCAAGGTGAACAGCCTTTGGCATGTTGGAACAATGTAGTTAATGGAAGTTGGCACGTCAGATCTGTAACTTTTGATAAGGATTGGCTTTAAGGGCTGGTTCAGACAGTCTGGGATGAGAAGTGGGGCTAGGCGTGTTCCGTGGCTGGACGAGAGGTCACCCTCCAGGGCGGTGAACAATCTTTATGCGATACCCTATTCGCAAGGTTCTGCAGAATCGGATTTGTGAACAAAGCAGAAGCTATCGGGAACTTTGGCCCTGAGGCAATACATATTCATTGGATTGGCTTGACAGGTCCACCCTGGTTTCCCTGCTGGTTCTCAGAGCAAAACCTTCACAAAAAGTTTCTAAGTACCAGGTTTCAGGATTTGTTAGAAGGATTTCTGGACCTTGGGGAACAGCACTTGGTGGTCAAGATTCACTCCAGCAGAGACTGACAGCATGGTCCAGGGTAGATCCCGGTAGAACTGGTCAGCTGGAAATGCAGCACAAGGGTTTCTTGGAGTTTGTTGCATCCCTATGGCCCAAACAGAAGGCCAGGCCTATGACACTTAGAGTTCTCTTCTTTGTCCTGGGCACAAGAGGGAGAGCAGATCCAGATTTGGAGCTCTTTTTAGGTCACAGGCATCAGGTCAAGTCCTCTTCAAGATCTTCAGATCTGCAACGGGTCTAAACTGTGTTTAAGAGAGGGCGCTGGGGGTGCAACATTTATGCCAGGCACCAGCCTGTGGATGGGGGACAACTTCTGGCCACTCTCTAACCAATGCAGTAAAAAATCCCAGGGGTAACCCTAGCCACTTTTACAGCACTTCCTGTGTGCTCTACTTCTAAAAATCCCACAATACCCCTCTCTGCCCAAACCCAATATAGCAGAAAATTTCTTTGCAGAGCTTCTTTGTCCACCCTTGAGGAGAGGCCAGGGAAATGAGCAACCCCTCATCTGTGGTCATTCAAAGCTGGTTCCGGGTACAGGTCCTCTCCCACCGGGCTTGGTGCCTGACTGGCTAGGGGTACAAATGAAGTGGGCAGGCCAATGTTTTAGCAACATCTGCCTGCAACAGTTGCAGCTAACAGTTTATTAAGTTAATTACGTTCTTGGACACAGCCCAGATGGTCAGCCTGCCAGAGAAACAGAACACCATTCCACACCCAAGGCCTTTGTCTGAGCTCTGGGAGCACGTTCACACCTCATTAAGGGAGATATTCAGCTCCTGGTTGACAGTTGGAAGTGATAGAGGCTTTATGCATAATACAGGCCACTTTTAAAAAGTACTTGTTATAAATAGTTATTACAAATCCGACTTTACTCGTGAATTGAGTTTGGAATAAATATTTTTTTTAATCCAAAAATGAACGTTAGCTGTTTCTTAAGCATTGATAGCAATATTAGAAATGTAATATTGTATTGCAATGCTTTTCTGTAAAATAGCCAACCCTAATAAAGTGAAAATGTCATTTTGAGCCTTTTTAATGTAAGGACATGTTCAACAATAAACGTTTAGATGTCTTACTTGTAATTACCAAGGACCCTGCCTTATGAGAAAGAAGGGCTACTTGCGGGTGACAAATATTTAAAAGGAATGTTTAGGCCTGTCAAAACAGGTTGAATTTACAGTTAAAACCTGCACAGCTGTGCTACACAGAGCAGAACAGGCCTACAGTCATCTTTGCCCTGTTACTATAGTGGAAGGCACTGAGTGCTGCAGCTAACTTACAGGCGAGTATAATGTGGGTACCATACATATGAGAAATTGGGATATTGGTTGAGGGGTGTAACCCTTCTCAAGCAACAACCCCAATCCTTGTCAGGGTGAACGACAAAAGACACTTAATAAACTTGTGCTTAACTCTACGGTAGCTTGGAACAAAAGCAGACAGGCTTAAGTTAGAGGCAATGTGTAAAGTATTTATGCAGCAATCAAACAGTAATAAAGTGAAAATACAACACAATTAAAATCCCATACCAATCTAGAAAAATAGAGTAATCCTGAATAAATAAAATGATACCAGCACAACAAAAATCCAATCAGTAGAACTGGAGACATGCAATTTCAAATCTTAAGTAAAAGTAGCGCCAAAAAGCGCACTGCGCCAAATGTGGTTATCCACACACCGTAATGGAACATAGTCACAAGTTCAAGCTGACCACGATGGAATGCGGGCCAGGTACAGGATTGCGTTCAGACTCTTGGTCATTGTCCCTGGTTGTGCTTGGACTGAGAAGCGAGGTGCTGTGCCATGCTGCGTCGAGTTAGTCAGTTCTGATGGGGCTACCAACTGGGAGCTGCGAGGTGCTGTGCCGAGTTGCATTGCGCTGCATCAGTTCCAATGAGGCCATCGATCAGGAGCTGAGAGGTCCTGGGTCAGTATGCATCGCACCCATGTGGATTCCAATTAGGCCACCGATCAGGAGGTGCAAGGTGCTGGAATGCAAGTTCCTGTGTTGATATGTTTTGTGCTGCATAGGTTATAATGAGGTCGTTTATCAGGAGCTGTAAGGTCCTGCATCAAGATGCGTTGCTCTGTGTCGGTTCTGAGGAAATGTACAGTTGGGCTAGGAGGAGTTCACTTTGATGCCCGCCAGGGTTCCAAGACTTGGAGTTCTTCTTGGGGATCAGGACTCACTCCAGAAGAGGTCAACAACAGGGCACAGGCAGGTCCAGTATGGTCTGGTCAGCTGGGCAGATGCAGGCCAGGTCTCTAGGCTTGTTATGCCCCTGTAGCTCAGAACAGGCAGTCAGTGAGCTAGCCTTGAAGTCACTGTGGTGGTTCTGGCTTAAAGGAGAAGGTTCAGTCCTCCTTCCTCAGGCAGTAGGGCAGTATGGCAGCACGTTTTGCTGCAGCGCAGGTGGCCATTCCTCCCAGCAGGAAGACAGCAGACCCGTTCTACTTCTAAGTCTTCCCCACGTCCAAAAGTGATCTGGGGAGTGAGTCCCAGGGTCCAATATTTATACCTGGTACCAGCTTTGAAGTGAGAGAAACTTCTAGACTTTCCCCACATCTGGTTTTAGAATTTCTTTCCTTCCCATGCCCAGGCCCCAAGATGTCTTGGGTGACAAACGGCCCGAGCGAAGTTCTTTGTGAGTGAACGAGGCAGCCCCTATTGCAGTACAGGTGTCGCAGGTGACTGCTCTTCCCCCTCCCATCCTCTGAGGCTGGCCCATCCTGCCAACACATAGTCACCCTTTGTGACACCCTCTGGGAGAAATACACAAAGGCCAATTGTCAACTGCAACTAATCATGTCACCCAGGACATAGTCAGCAGGCACCACATGGTTAGGTAAGAAATGCCAACTTTCTAAAAGTGGAATTTTCAGAACTGTATCTTAAATCCCGACTTTAGCATTAAAGGTAATCATTTTCATATCTGCTTCCAAACTTAAGTTATCACTTAGTAAATGTAGAGAGGTAACCCAAAGTTATCCTGTGGCACAGATAAGCCTTGCAATAGTGAAAAATGACTTTAGGAATTATTCACTACCAGGACATGCAAAACTTAAAACCTTTTAAATACAGTGCTCCCTGCCATATAAGCCTTTAGGGCTTACCTTAGGGGTGACTTATAGGTATTCAAAAGGAAAGTTTGGGCCTGTCAACAGAATTATTTCTCCAGGTTGAAATGGCAGTTTAAAACTGCACTACAGGCTTCAGTAGCAGGCCTGAGACAGGCTGGGGTATGTGTAGTATCACCTTACTACTGACTTACAAGTAAGTAAATGAGCCAATCAGGTATACACCAATTGTACTATGTTTTAGGGAGAGTGCACACACACTTTAACACTGGTTAGCAGTAGGAAAATGCACAGCATCCTAAAGCTAACAAAAACAAATTCAGCAAAACAGGAGGGGTGAAGTCAAAAAGTTTGGGAGTGGCTGTAGAGAGAGCCAAGTTTAACAATACACTAAGGACTTATAAGTAAGTTAAATATGGCAATTATGGGTATGCCAATTTCATCAAGTTGAAAGCAGGAGCATTGGCAGTGTACCACTGGTTAGCAGGGGTAAATTGCACAGAGTTCTATAACTGACCAGTCAAGGCAGAAATCTGGGGATACACAGTACAGAAGATGGTAATTTCCAACACAGGTTCCTCAGCGGAAAGTGGGGAATACTACCCTGCCCTGCCCCATGGGAGTTGTGTTCTCTTAGGAGGAAACACTTGGAAATACTACCAGCATTTGCTTGGTCAGTCGATGTTTAGCATTAGCAGTAAGGTCCATGCTCCATAGGAAGAGGGACCACTTTAGAAGTTCAGAATTTTTGCACCATATTTTCATCAGCCACCTGAGAGGTCTGTGACCTGTCTAAACCTGGAAATTAGTCCCAAACACGTATGGACTCAGTTAGTTCAGTGCCAAGACCACAATAAAAACGTCCCTCCCAATTGCATCCCACCCTTGTTCCCTGGGTCATAGCCGCCTGCCAATGAAGGCTACAGGCTGGTTCAGGCCCTCATCCTTCAGCTGTCCTGTGAGAGAGCACTCTCTTTCCATAGCTCTGAAGGGTCTGTCTAAATGAGGATCTGTTTTAGAAAGTCAGGTGCCTTGAGCACTGGTGCTGAAAACATTGCTTCTTTTAGGGTGTCAAACGCTTTTTGGCATTCCTCTGTCTAGATTACCTTCTTTGGCTGCTTCTTGGAAGTCAGTCAGTCAAGGGGCAACAATGGTGCCTTACTCCTTAACAAATCAATAATATCCAGTTAGACATAAATGTTACTCACTTCAGTCTGAATCTTCGGAGGCTTCAAAACCAGGATGGTTGGATCGTGGACTGGAGAGGTTGTACATGGCTTCCACCAACTTGGTGGTCCAAATACACTACAAAGTCTTGTACTATCTAGCAGTTATTGGCCTGGATAGTCAGGCCTGCCTGTTGCAAAGCTTGAAGCACTTCGTTGAGGTGGTACAGGTGGTCATCCCAGCTGGTGCTGAAGACGGTGATGTTATCCAGGTAGATCCAGTTTACCAACCACCGGAAGGTGGCAGGACATTCATCAACACAAAGGGCATAATTCTGAACTGGAAATGCCCTTATGGTGTGGCGAATGTCAACCGCTCCTTGGCCCCTTCACTTAGAGCAGCTGGCCAATACCCTGATTTCAAATCGAAGGTGTCGAAGAGCATAGCAGCCCATGAATTATCAAGGAGGTAATCAGTTCTGGGAATGGTTTTAGCATTGGGCACCTTGGTAGTCCACACAGAATCTCAGCTCTGGGGTATTGCCCGCTGGAGTAGCCTCATGTACCAGTACGACTGGATTGGACCTGGCACTACAGAGGGCCCAATCACCCCCAGCTCCAGCATTTTAAAACCCTCATTCTTGATGAGGGCTTTCACTGTATCAGACAGCCTGTATATTTTGTTGTTTTTGACAGACATGCTGTCCCTCTGTCAATGTCATGGGTGCGCCTGTCAGTTAGCCCAAGGGTAAGGTAGGAAAGATAGGAGAACTGTTCCAGTAGCTGGTGACAATCCATTTGATGCGCTGCTGTTAATGTAGGGGAGAGGCCAACTCCCTCAATTGACCCATCTTGCTCTTTAGAAGATAGAAAGTCCTGGAGAGGATCACTGTCCTCCTCCTCAACACCATTGGTCACCAGGAGCATAGTTATTTTGCACCTCCCAAATAGTGGCTTGAGGAAATTCACATGAATTACCCTTAAGCTGTTCCTGGATGTTTGGAGGTCCACCAAGTAGATATTCTCAGTCTTCTCCTTGATCTGATTTGGTGCATTCAACCAGTACTGTAACACTCCAGGTTTCACAGGCTCCATGACCTACACTTTAGGCCAGTTGGTATTTTACATGAGTGACCTTCTTGGCATACCTCTGTTTCATCACCTCCTGGCTTGTCTCTAGGTTTTGAGTGACTTCCTTCCGGAATTATTTAATCTGAGCCCTGAGGTCTAACATGCAGCTTACTACTAGGGGTGGGTGGAACTCGCAGAATTTAACTCTGTGGAATTACACAGAGTTACAAAAAACTCAGTGAGATTTCATGGAGTTCCGTCACCTATGAAAATATGCAAGTTATGCTGCTTGTGCTGTAATTTAGTGCCTGTAGCACGAGCAGCTCTGAAAAATCTGCGTGAACGGCAATATGCACTGCTCAAGAGTGCATGGATATTTGAGTTGATTTTGCTATTGCTTGAGCAGAAGATCTATCAGCAGCGAATCTACTCGAGTAGAAGTGACTGTTCTTGTTGGAAATTCGATCTTGGGGATGCCAAAACCCTGCTCACATTTCTGGAGACTTGCAGGAAAAAAAATCATCATCATCGCCATCAGAACTCTGAGAATGTCGAGGCCGAGAGGGGTAGCTTAAAATGGGAATACAACACAAACAATAGTGAACAAAAAGGAAGTATATTATTATATATAATATTTACACTTTTTACAAGGCCCAAAAAAACTGAATTGTGGAAGAACAATTAGAATAAAGACAGAATGCTCATCACATAGATAATTGAACCACGCTGAAAATGGTTGGGGGTGGGGGGTGCTCTCAAGGTACCAGAAGGCAGCAAGGGAATTGCCTCTGGGAAGAGAAGGACCCATGAGTCAAGGTCCAATATAGAAGAAGTTACATGGGAATATAAATGCACAGGGGTCAAATTACTTGTACTGATGGAATGGTCCACAGATAGTAATTGGACAAGACAGTATGATAAACTTTATGGCAGGTGGGGTGGGGGCAGATTGTTTTAACTCTGTGACCAGTGATTGAAAAAGTATGGACTACCTGCCCTGTTAATGCATGGAACACACCTGAATAAAATTCACAGAAACCCAGCAATCAGAATGAATATCTCGAAAGATGAGGCTCGCACAATGAGCACAATGGAGCCAACTGGTGATGAGGCCGTGGGCCAGTGCAGTTGTAAGTAGTTCCAGGCTACAGGTCATGTGACTGGCGGTATGGGGGCTAGGAGCCTAAGAGACTGGTGGTGATTGACTGCCAAAATTGGTGCCCATCATGGGACAAACGTCGCCATGGCCGGTCCCCAGCCCCTTTGCAAAACAGGAGTGTTATGCATGGGGCTAGCTATCCCACCATGTAAAAAAATCATAACTATAGAAACATCAACTAAAAGACATCCAGTCCTTTGGGAGAGATGAATCTCCTTCATCAGAGCTATGACCCCTTGGGGTGAAAGCCAGAGATTCCTGTAAGACACAAAATCAGTACACCTGCTTTGGACCAAGACCATCACCATGTACAAGACATACAAGACAGCCCAAGTGGCAATCTTGCCCTGCTTGGCATCTGCGAGACCAGATAGACACAGTATGGACAAAAAAACTGGCTCCAGGAGAAATGCTGCTGTATTCTGGGCACGAGGAAGGGAATGTTTTAATAACGCAGGGAGTACCACTGATGCTACAGCAGCAACCAACAGAGCTCTGATTCGATGGGAAGCCCACAGTCCCAGAAACATCATAGTGACCTTCTGCACAAGAAAAAGGGGATCACCATGAATGTTACCTGGTGCTATACACCTACAAATAAGAGCAAAGAAGAGGAAAAAGACAGACTCAAATCCATCCTGGAAAAATGCATTGAGAGAGACATCACCATACTGATGAGGACCCAAATGGTAAGACTGGGAGTGACACCACTGGGTATGAAGAAGTCACAGGCAACCTTGGCCTTGGTGACATTAATAAGAATGGTGAAAGGCTTGCCGATCTCCGTGCCCTGATCAGTGTGGTAGTGTAGTCCCACACAAAAAAATACACAAGGCAACATGGGTGTCACCAGAGCATTCAACAGAGAATCAGATCAACCATGTCTGCATTGCCAGGAAGTTTCAGAGGTCCCTGCAGGATGTTAGAGTGATGAGAGGAGTGGATGGGGCGTTAGACCATCACCTTGTTGTAGCCAGGCCAAAGCTAAAGTTGAAGAAAGCATGGATGGAACCAACAAACCAACACCAGTGATAAAACAACACCCTTACTCCCTTACACCGTTACACCCTTACTCCCTTACTTACTAAGACCAATACTCAGTCACCCTCAGTAACAAGTTTCAAGTCTTGTAAGAACTAGAGGGCTTCAGAGACCCAGTAGAAAGTCAGTGGGAGAAGATCAAAGAAACAGTGACATCAACCTGCTAGGAGGTACTGGGTCCCAAGAAACACCAGCATAAAGAATGGATCTCTATCAAGACTCTCCACAAAATTTAAGAGAAAGAAAAATAATGCTGCAGTCAACATCAGCCGAACATGAGCAGAAAAAGTGAAAGTTCAAGGCGCATACACCAAACCAACAAGGAAGCAAAGAGACGCTTAAGAACAGATAAGCGAAGAATCATCAATAGTTTTTTCACAGAAGCCCAGGAAGCAGCAGGCCATGGAAACTTGAAAGAACTCTACAACATAACAAGGAAACACTTTGGCCAATACAGCAAGACAGAAAGACCTGTTAAATAAAAATTTGGGAAGACAAACCTGAGGTAATGAAGGCCAACAACGAAGATGGGTAAAGCACTTTGAAGAACTACTGAGCAAGCCCATGCGCAGTATCCACCAGCCATACAGCCAGCTGACAAGGACTTCCCAATCGACTGCAGCAGACCAACCAAGGAAGAATTATGGCAAGTCATCAAACATCTGAGAAATGGGAAGGCATCAGGACCTGACAACATCCCTAAAGAGGCCTTATGATCCGACAGCACCTGTTTAGCGCCTCGCTTCTTCAATGGGACTTGCCATGCCTGAGCATTTCCTAGGTACTCGTAGAAGCGCATGTCCACAGCACTTTGTGCTTTCCCTTGCGCTACTCACTGCAATTAAAAGAACTACCTACACATTACCTATCCCTAGCAACGTGCTCAGGTTGAGTAAGCCAAATTCCTGATGCATTGCCTGGCCAGCCAAGAGACACCTTGTGGATACAGCCCCATAAGAAGCTGTGGCCTCCTTCCCTGTTAGGAAAATTGGAGAATTGGAAACTAGTAGTCATGCAGCAGTAAGAAGCTCCACCCACCCCTCACAGGGCTAACCTAGTGCCTCTGACCTGTAATCCCCCTCAGCACGGCCCCCTCCACCAAGGGAGAGGTGACTGGCTGGACAGAGGGGGTCGCATGATATCGTTCCGTCCCCCCTGAGGGGACACTACTACACACAGTAGCTGCACAATTGTGGCCGAGTTGTCAAAGTGGCAGCCAGGAAGAAGACTGTTGTGGTGGGGGATCCTGGTGGCAGGGATGCCTCCATCAGGAGTGCCCGGAGGAGCCAGGAGTTTGTTTTCTTTTTTTTTGTATGCCCTAAGCACTCAACAGCTGCACCACGCGTCTCAGCCCTAGTGGACAGAGGGACCAAGGGAGGTCTCTCTGACTCCGTGTGTGTGCTCCCCCTTTTTCGTGCACATGCTGGGGGCACAATATTTGTTGCAAGGAGTGGGTAGGGCCTTGACAGAGGCCCCCCGCTTCGTTGTTTCAGGCAACTTCTGGATATCACCGTAACTGGCATAATAGGCAGTCCGGTGCCTCTGGGGCCTACATGGGACTTCCAGTACCAAATGGCCCATTAAAGGGGTGCAGAGGGGCTGCATCACATGGTCTTTTTGGACTGATGTTGTGATCCATATCAATAGGGCGAAATGTGATGATGTATGTATTTCCTTCATTGCTTGCTCCATTTGGGGTTCCCAGTGTTCACAATAATATGTCATTTCGTTTTTCCTTGCCCTTTCAAGATAAACGTGTGGCACCTAGTGTGCTGGTATAGTATGCCCTGCAATGGTGTTTTGGTGACATGTGCAACCTAGAAACCTTTTTCGCTCATTGCACACACTGTACTGTTTATGACAATTACATAGTGGTCAAAGCAATCACTGATCTATGATGTTTTGGTCTAAGATTTATGTATAATATACTTTATATTTTTATATAATATTGTGTGGAGTCTCTTTGTTGGTGTATTTATTGTGTCACTGTTGTGAGTCTGTTGTGCAAATGATCTACACATGACCTTTGAGGATAAGCCTGACTGCTCTGTGCCAAGCTACCGGGGGTAGAGCAAGGGTTATCTATGCCATCTAACTGCCTTGCCCTGACTAGAGTGGTGGGTTCTGCCTGGCTGAGGTACCCACCCTAGCCAACCAGAAACCCCATTTCTGGCTAACCAGAATTCTGGGGTTCTTTACATTATGATGTGTGTATTCATTTTTACTAAGGTATCCAGTCTCTTTTGCTTCCAAAGTAGGTCTGTGAATTTCAGCTTGCATTTCTTTGGTGGGATCCCTATTGAGTCTGTCATAGTGTTTATGGCTGGACAATTGTTCAATTGTTCAATTTTAGACTTGTGTTTTATGATTTCTTGCAGCACTAATCGCCCTCCCTTGTTGGCAGGTTTGATGATCCAAGTTTTGCTTTCTTTGAGTTGGCTGAGTGTTCCTATAAGGAAATGCTGTATGGTGTAAAAATGCTTTTCTGTTGGAAGGTAGCTACCTCTTTGAAGAGTAACTTCTCGAGAGTTAGGCCTTCTGTATGAATGTTGCAAGATGGCAGATAAAATAGATGAAGCGTAGCCCAGTCACATCAGTACTAGGAGCAGCATTATGTCCCTCAAAAAGCAAATAAAAAAAATCCCTCTCAAAGTTTTCCTTCTGACTTAGTCCTTGAAATGGAAGTCAGAAATCCTCAGTAGGGCAAGGCAGCAGGCCATGGATGGGATGGGCTCTCTGAGGCCAGATAGCTGGAAGATGAAGTCCCAGTGAAGCCATAAAAGCAGTAAAGCAGGAAAGCTTAGAGTGTGGAAAATTAAAAATTCTCACCTAAGGAAGGTTCCTCGCTGGTCGGATATTTTTGGTGCCTTTGCCTGGTGAAGATTACTAGGTTTGGAATTAGTCATGTTTTTGGAGCTCAGATTCTTCCAGTGGGGATATAGTAGAAATTAGAGCTTAATAGGGCTCTACAAAGTCAGATAACTTCCTTGCAACATCCAGCTGACACAGAGGGGGTCATTATGACCCTGGCGGAAGGCGGAGAAGCGGTGGTAAGACCGCCAGCAGGCTGGTGGTCTTTCCTCAGCGTATTATGACCATGGCGGTTACCGCCATGGTCATCCGCCGGTTCTGCGGAGACGACCGCCGGGCTGGAGACCTGGGTCTCCAGCCCGGCGGCCGTCACTATACCGCCAGCTGTATTTTGACCCGGCTTACCGCCGTGGATTTCCTGCGGTTGGAACCGCCATGAAATCCATGGCGGTAAGCACTATCAGTGCCAGGGAATTCCTCCCCACCCCAACCCCCAACATCACAGAACTCACACACACCCGACATGCACGCAGGCACCACCAACACACACACGCACACACACCGACATACATGCCTACATCCACACACACAGTCAGACACGCACACCCACATACAAACATACACGCACACATCCATACAGACATACCCACAGACATACAATCACTCATTCCCAATACACGCAACACCCCCGTAAGCATACACGCACTCACACACCCCTTCTACATACACAGACGCACACCCCCATGCACCCACACAACACACAACACCCACCCACCCCCCCTCCCCTAACGGACGATCAACTTACCTGTTCCGTCGATCCTCCGGGAGGGGATGGGAGCCATGGGGGCTGCTCCGCCGACACCACACCGCCAACAGAACACCGCCACGCCGAATCACAGGACGTGATTCGGTGGGCGGTGTTCTGTTGGCGTGGCGGTGAAGGTGGAGCAACCTCCACTTCCCCGCCGCCCGCCAGTATGGCTGTTGGCTGCTCTCCGTCGGAAAAAGGAAAGCCAACAGTCATAATACGGCGAGCGGCAAATCGCCACTACTGGCGGTCTTCCCGACGGCGGTCCCTCGGCAGTCTTATAAAAAGACCGCCGAGGTTGTAATGACCCCCAGAGTTCCTGCTGTGAATAAGCTCTGAGCAGGGGAGAACTGAATATTTGGCCCGGCAGCAACGCACCTTCATCGGATTGACTTGGCAGGTTTGCCTTAGTCTTCTGTTGGTTTTCCAGGAACAATGTCTTAAAAACATTTCTTAGTCCCAGGGTTTGGGGTTGGGCAGGAGGAGTACACTCTGATAGCAGTCAGAGGTTCCAGAATCTCTGGAACAGGACTTGGGGGTCACCACACTCTCCACAAAAGCCACCGCGTGGTCTAGGTCAGTTCCAGTTGAAACTGGTCAGCTGGGCTGTTTTAGGAAAGTGGGCACCTTTGTAGCTATTGTGTTCCTGTGGCTTAGCAAGATGTCAGCCAACTGACACTTGGACTCCATAAGTTGGAACAATCCAACACTTATGTTTCTCTTTTCAGGTCACAACAACAAGTGCAGTCTTTCTTCTGTATTCCACAGGTCCAGTAGTATTCTGAAAGGTGTTCTAAGGGGTGCTACATTTATGTCTATCAATAGACAGTGGATAGGGGTGACTCTTGGCCCCTCACTAACCAATAGGATAAAGTTTCCAGGGATAATCCTACTCAGTTGTGCAGCACTTTCTGTGTTCCGTACTACATACAATTCCACAATGCACACCTCTACCTAAAACCAAGATAGCAGACCCGTTGTTCGTCTCTCGTGTGGCCAGGGAAATGGGCAACCCCTCTGTGGTCACTCAAAACGAGTTCTGGGGACAGCTCCTTTTTCACTGGGCCTGGTGATTGACTGTTTAGGGGGACCAATGAAGGGTGCATGCCCAGGTGGCAGACATATCTGCATGTGACAGGTTAGACCTTTTTTAGGACAACTAAGTTCCTGAGCACAGCCTCGATTGTTAGCTTGCCAGAAGAATAGAGAACCTTCCCACACTGAAGGCTTTCCTTTCTGCTCTGGGAAAAAGTTAATACCTGATCAAAGGGACTATTAAGCTACTGAATGACAGGTAAAAGTGCGTAAAAACAGGCTTCTAAAATTTTTAAGTTGGTACCAGACACTTTTTAATAGTGCCTGTTCTACTATATGTATTACAAATCCAACTTCACCAATAAATTCAAGTTGTAATAACTATTTTAAAACGTCCAAAAATTAATTCTGTTGCTGTTTACTAAGTGGAAATAGCAATAGTAAGTGTAATATTGTAACCCACAGAACCACCAATCCTGCTACAATAAAAATGTCAATGTAAACATGTCCTACTTTTAAATACCTTGTACAGTGCCTGATGGGTATTACGGCTTACTTAGGCGTGGCTTGTAAATATTCAAAAGGAGGGCTTAGGCCTGTCAAAAGTGGTTATTTTGACAGGTCGAAATTGTATTAAAACCTACACAGTTGTGCTACACAGAACAGGCCTGCAGTCATGTTTGCCCTTTCACTGCAGTAGATGGCACAATGAGTGCTGCAGCTACTGGCGACAGTTAACTTTCAAGCGCTGGGTACTATAGGGGTACCATACATTAGGGACTTAAAGGTAAGTTGAACATGGCAATTTCATAAGGTCAAAGTGGGAGCACATGCACTTTACCTTCGGTTAGCAAGGGTAAAGTGCACAGAGTTCTACATCCAGAAAAACAGCCAAGGCAAAACTCTGGAAGTACATCACACAAAAGGTGGTAATTTCCAGCACCCTATGATGCAATTCAGAATGTAATTGTTAATAAGGCATTCCTTCTGATGTGTGCAAGTGGGTTAAGGAGGAAATTCTCAACTCCCACAGGGTCCAGGTTAGTATACATGGAAGACCTCATAAGTGTAATACAGATCTGCAGTTCCTGTGCACTTGCATGCACCTGACTGAACTGATTTACCATAAAGCAGTCCATCCACCCAGCCAACATAATGCCTTCCAACTACTCTTCTGCGGGCCTGTTCCTGGACTTTCTTCCAAACTCCCACAAGTGCATAGCATTTTACTTGTACCTTGCTGAATTCCTCCTGAGTAGGTCCTCCAGCAGCTAACATGCCACTGTTTTCACCACTGTAATAATCAGTGGTTAGCATGCTCTGTAACAAAATCACGTATTTACTGAGTGCTGTGAAATGGCTTTTATTTCTTTTCCTTGTTTAAATCCACACGTCTTTCTTTCCTGCTTCTAATTCCTGCCTCTGTACCTTTTGTTTGAATTTGCTGTAACATGTATCTCATTTAACTCATGTTCCTGCCTGTCTCATTTCCTAGCTCGCAAACTCAACTTTCCATTGGTCCAGTCCCACTGCATGACCAGAATGAGGGTAAATGGGTGTATGCTTGCATTGATGATGTGTTTGCAACATATGAGAGACTAATGGTAAGTATTTACAAAACTTGCTGCTCTACTCTTCAAGCAAATGACAAAGTTCTACTGAATAAAGATGTTCTATGTACAACACCATATATGTTGTGAGGTGCTCAGTGCTCTGTTATTTCAAGCCAGTGTCACTCTGCCCTGCTCTTTGTCTCAAGATATCAAGAGAACACTCAGCATTAGCCCAATAAACATGATATTAAATTCTGATGTGGACATATTCCTGTTCTACAAGGTCATAAAAGAGAAGTCTGCTAAGGAATTAATATGCATATTATTAGTTATGGGTTGTTTGAACTTTGCCATTTTTTCAGGGTCATCTCAATTGTTTCTGCCTTTTTTGCTGAACCCTATCAACCTTATGGTTCCTGGCTACATCTTGAATAAAAAAGTGCATACTGACTGTTGCTAATTCCTCTCATGTACAGATTTATCTTTGCATTCAAAACATGTTCTGAGCCTTTTGCTACAGGCCTCATGTTACCTGTTGTATGAAAGTGGGTTATTGTACACAATATGAGGCTTGAGCAAGTAATAGGTTCACAGTTTCCCCTTTCTGGGAAAACAAGCACCACATTTTAGCACTTGATTCCCAGGGTTGCGAAGCAGAGCAGTCCAAGGGCTATTCAGGGATGGGGTTGTGGCCTAGTAATCCCCATTTTCTGGCACACAATAATAACAATAAATAAATGATTGTCCAATAAGTGCATTTTGTTTGAAAAAGGAACTTGTTGTAATTGGATTCCACCCATTCAGTATGCCAGGATTGTTTTTTGCTTTTTGGATCACCCGGTTTTGTATTTTTTGCTGTGGGTGAGTCTCACTACATGTGTCTCACTCATGGAAATCACATAGCAAACGGACTGTGCATGGTTACCACCAGAGTCTGCCTTTTAAAGTAAGGCTGCTGCTATGCAGCAAAGGTAAGGGGCACTTGGCTCTTTACACATGAACACGACATGTGTACACATGTGCGGGGTGCCTGTGGGAGAATACTTTTGTGCACAGCCCTGTAAATGTACACAGGTGGCATAGCACAATTGGGACTCTGCAGATTAGATATTGACCTGGGAGAGGCCTTATAATGTTAGTGTACACTAATAGAGAAAGTCAGTGTGATTTACTGTTTTGTCTATAGTGTCCCCTTATTATACGTAGAGGGAGAGAAATGCAGTTTCACTACCCTTTGGCCTGCAGATACCATTGACGTCTTGAATTGGGGTGTAACCTGTGCGGGGAAATCAATTCAGTAATTTCCAAAATGATATCTGTACACTTTAGGGGTCATCCAGAATTGTTATATTTCTCTGGCTCAGCTCAGAATCAGAGGCCAGGCTTTTTTCACAGTGCTGTGCCCAGTTAATTGCATTTTTCTCTAGCAGTAGGAACAAAGGCTTCCCCATACAAATGGAGCAATTAAAAGTACTTCACGTAGCTCCTGATGTGGAAAGAGTTGGGCGGAATCAGAATCATCTGCATCAATCACTCGGCTTTCACACTGTACCAGGGATGGGCCTGCCCAAGCCCACTGAACATAGCAGAGAGCCTAGACAACTAGAGCCAACTCAGGAGAGGGGCTCTCTTTGAACATTTGGTGTGCAAGACCATGGCAGTGATGTCAGGGAAGGGCGGAGGTGAGACCTCAGAAGCAGATGTGACCAGTGACTCCTGGATGAACAATTTTGAACTGTCACAGCATGCTGTACAGGAGGGTTGGGACAGGGGTGGAGAGGTGACGTGGCACCCCAGGTATCGCATGCATCACATGCATTCCGGTGGGCGGCCCCTTTAAGGGTGGAGCACATAGCCTTTAAGGCTACACACTGCACCATGACGACTGCTTGTCTTCAGTGATCATCTTTCTGTACTCACATGTTGTTTGATGTCCGTGTTGGCATCATCCTCTGGCGTCCTTGTGAACCTCTTCTGAGCACTCTGCCTCCTTGCCAGGAATTGCGGCGGGCTCCTCCTGGCCATCGAGTTGTCAGTTCTCCTGTTGCTGCATTCCGTATCCGCTGACAACCTGCAAAAGACAAACAAAATACATTTTTCAAGCAGGAATCTATGCATTATAGTAACATTTAAGAATTGTGCAAAACTCAAAGGAAGAAATAGTTATCTAATGGATTCTTGTTAAAAGGACTGGTGATGTCAACCATTTTATTTTGTTTGTTTCTATAAAGCGGAAAAGAAAGACATATAGGCCCTCATTACAACCCTGGCGGTCGGTGATAAGAGTGGCGGTAATACTGCCAACAGGCTGGTGGTAATTACCGCCACATTATGACCATGGCGGAAACAGCTCGGATAGACAGCCACTTTAACACACCGACCGCCAGGGCGGAATCAACAGGCACCATGGCAGTAGCCGCCTACAGCCAGGCGGAAGACAATGTTCTGCCCACCGTATTATGAGAGGCCAATCCGCCACCTTTTCCGGGGCGGTACCAATGACATCAAAAGCCTGGCGGAAACAATGCACAGAAGTCAAAGGACTCACCTGTGGAGACTCAGGGAACAACCGCGCTGCCATGGAGCCCGAGCTGCGTGTCTTACCCATGCTATTCTACATACTGCTCCACTACTAACACCAACGACGGCGAAGACTACCACGGTGAGTACAGCCACCTAGCACATAGGGGAGGGAGGGAGGAAAAAGAAAGTGACACACACATGCAACACGCCCACCCCCAACACCACACACACAAGCAGATGCCGCAACATAACATATTTACCCATACCCCTCAGGAATAATGCAAGGACAACTACAATAGAGTTAATAGAGTGTAATAAGATAAATTAGTACCAATACGTGCATCCAAATAAAAAAGCATATACATATTTACAAATAAAGGGACACTGCCCAGTCCTCAATGTTCGTGGGCCACAGGGCCACATTACAAAGTCCAAGGCCCCACCTCACTCCTGCAACAACAAGGAGGGAACACTGCAGGGCTATCAGACTTAACAAGCCAGGCACCTCAGGGGGACTGGGAACAGAGGGGCACCTCAGCTGGAAGATGGTACAATGCCACTGTTCCTGGAGGGGTCAACATGCCCTATGCTTGGTCCTGGGGAGAGCAAGGCCACAGTCTCTCAAGTGGGTGACTTGCCTACTGGCTCTAGACGGGCAACATGCCCATTGCTTTGTCCTGGGGAGTGCAAGGCCACAGTCTCTCAAGTGGGTGACTTGCCCACTGGCTCTGGAGGGGGCAACATGTCCATTGCTTTGTCCTGGGGAGTGCAAGGCCACAGTCTCTCAAGTGGGTGACTTGCCCACTGGCTCTGGAGGGGGCAACATGTCCATTGCTTTGTCCTGGGGAGTGCAAGGCCACAGTCTCTCAAGTGGGTAACTTGCCCACTGGTTCTGGAGGGGGCATCGTGCCCTGTGATCTTCATCCTGGGGAGGATGGGGTGAGTGAATAGCTACTCCACTGGTTCTGGAGGGGGCATCGTGCCCAGTGAGCTTCATCCTGGAGAGAATGGAGTGAGTGGGTGGCATCTCCACTGGTTATGGAGGGGGCATTGTGCCGAGTGAGCTTGATCCTCGGGAGGATGGGGTGAGTGGATGGCTACTCCACTGTTTCTGGGGGGGCATCGTGCCTGTAATCTTCATCCTGGGGAGTATGGGGTCCACTGGTTCTGGAGGGGGCATCGTGCTCAGTAAGCTTCATCCTGGAGAGGATCTGGTGAGTGGATGGCTTCTCCACTGGTTCTGGAGGGGGCATTGTGCCCGTGATGCAGATTTTGGGGAGTGCAAGGTCACAGTCTGTCAGCTGGGTGTCATACCAACAGAATTTGCAGGGGTCAGGCCGCACAGTAGACCATGGACGCAGGACTACACACTATCTGCCGGCGATGACGGGTGCTCATTGAGGCAGTGGTGGTGCTGCTGCTGCTGCTGGAAGTGGTGGGAGGAGGCACCATTCCATCCCCTGCAGCCTTGGATGGCTGCCCACTGGTGCTGGTGGTGGTGCTGCTGGCCGAGCAGGTGGTGGTGGGGGGAGGCACCAGCCCATCTCCTGCAGCCTCGGACGGCTGCCCACTGGTGCTGGTGGTGGTGCTGCTGGTGAAGCTGGTGGTGGTGGTGGAGGCTCCAGCCCATCCCCTGCAGCCTCGGACGGCTGCCCACTGGTGGTGGTGGTGACGGTGCTGCTGGCAGAGCTGGTGGTGGTGGGGGAGGCTCCAGCCCATCCCCTGCAGCCTCAGATGGCTGCCCACTGGTGGTGCTTCTTCTGGTGGTGATGCTGGTGGCGGTGCTGCTGGCGGAGCTGGTGGTGGTGGGGGGAGGCTCCAGCCCATCCCCTGCAGCCTCGGATGGCTGTACCACCATGGTTGGTGGTGGGGTCTCCGACTGAGTCTCAGCACCAGGCCCCTTGTCCTCACTGCTTGCTAGTGCAGGCCCCTTGCCCTTCTTGTCGGCAGCTGGGGATGGCTCCTTGCCCTTTCTTCCTGCAGCACTTGGGGCTGGCTCCTTTGCCTTCTTTCCTGCAGCACTTGGGGCTGCCTCCTTGCCCTTCCTTCCTGCAGCACTTGGGCCAGGCACCCTTTCTGGCTGGCTGGCTGGTGGCCAGGATCCTTTACCACCTGGAGTTGCTGGGGACAATACTGTGCCCGTGGACTGGGTGGTTGAGGTGCTTGCCTGGGTTTTGACCACCCTAGCCTGATGTGAAGGACAGGGGGGAAGGGTAGGGAAGAGGTCAACGGTGGAGAGGAAAAGCTTCTTAGGGACATTAGGGCGTGGAGAAGGAGATGGTTTGGGAGTGGAGGAAGAGGGAGTAGTTGTAGGAGTTGTCAGTCTGCTGTGTTTGGGTGCAGTTGCATTGGCTGGATGCTGTTGTGAGGTGAATGGCTGTTGGGTGTCTGAGTGCTTGCGTTTGTGTACTTTGGGCGGAGGGGGCACAGACACGGTGGGAGAGGACACAGGGGATGTGTGCTTGGATGTGGGGGTGGTGACTGCCAGTGAGGGGTGTGTACTGACAGGTGTGCTGGTGATGGTGGTAGTGGTTGAGGATGTAATACATGCAGGTGTGAGTGGAGACGCAACTGGGAGGGATTTGGACGAGGAGGAGGAGGACACAGTGGAGGCAGTGGATGTTGGCATGTCTGCATCTGGATGGTGTTTGTGTGAGTGCCTGTGGGATGATGTGTGGTGCTTGTGTTTGCCATGTCCACTCTTGTGTGTTGTCCTGGGTGCCTGCTCGTCTGCCTGTGTGCTTGGGATAGGTTGGGATTGTGGGGAATTGGATTGGGTAGAGGAAGTTGGAGGGGGGAGGGTGGAAACAGGGACAATGGCTGCCATCAGAGAGGAGGCCAGAACCTGGATTGATCTCTGTTGGGCCGTCAAGCCTATATGAATGCCCACCAGAAATGCATTGGACTGTTACACTTGGGCTGCCAGCCCCTGCATGGCATTCACAATAGTTGACTGCCCAACAGAGATGGATCGCCGGAGGTCAATACCCTCCTCACTCAGGGAAGCAGGGCTAACTGGGGCAGGGCCTGAGGTGCCTTGGGCAAAGGAGATGCCCACCCTCCTGGGTGAGCGGGCATGGGAAACTCGCTGAGGGGCTGCTGGGAGGGTGGTGCTGGTACGGGGTGGCGGCTGTACCTGTAGATAGCCTGGGCACAAAAGGTGTCCGCCACCACCAGGGAGCTTCCATCGGAGGAAGTATCCGTGTCCGAACTGTCCCCTCCAGTCTCCGCCGTGGTCTTCCCCTCGCCCTCCGTCCCACTGGTGCCCTCACCGTTGGTGGATTCGGCCTCCTGGGTCCTGTGGGATGCACCTCCCTCTGACGCCGGTGCCTCTGCTCCTCCGCCAGATGATGCTAATGCACATAAGGACAGGGTGACAAAACAATAAGGGGTGGGAAAAGAAAAAGGAAACACTTGGTCATTGGCGGCACCAACACCCCTGTAGGCGTACACAACACACTCACACACAGGAAACAGCCCTACTCTCAGAGTCACCAGATCCTCGGGGTCTGTGCACGTTCCCAACACGTCCACCACTGAACAGCTCCAAGACTCTGATAGATAAATCACAGAGACTGAGAGAGTTCAAGAGGGGAAGAGGGGATTAGGAAGGGAACAGCTTGGAAGGAAACCTGTAGTAAGAAAAAGGTTAGAACACATGATATGAAAATTATATCTCCTGAAATCAATACTAGACTATGATTCTAAGCCTAGTCACTCTGAAAACATGAACAATCTAAGAGCTAAGTTTAAAATGACTAAGTTTCAAGATGGCCGGATACCTGTAAGGGAATCAAGATGAATTAAATGAAAACTTTCTTATTCAAGTACTTTCCTTTACATGAGAATCAAAAAAAACATTCTGACTAAATTTTAAACCAGTCATATAAATCCTGTTTTGAGAATGTATACTAGGACCATACAATATTGCATCTAGAAACTCTGGCCTTCTGTGTACTGTTAAAATGTTTCAACACAAATTGCGCATATTGCAGATATATATATAATAAACACCATAAAAGGATTGTGCACCATGAATAACACAATATGGATTCAGGAAACAAATCACATAACTTGTCAACTCGAATATTACATAATAAATATCTTAGAATAGTGGCATACAATAAACAACATGAAATAAACTCGAGGAGAGAATCATGCGTCTTGCCGATTCGAGTGTCCCCATGTAAAATACCAAGAAATGGTAGCACGCAATGACTGTCAAAGTCAAATCATCATTAATCGAATCGCGCGTCTTGCTGATTCGTAAAACACGATGTAAATGTCAAGAAATAACAGCTCACAATAAATAACAAGATCAAAGTACAGTGAAACGAATCACGCTTTTTTTGCCGATTCTTAAGCCACCATGTAAATGTCAAGAAATGGTAGCACGCAATGAACAACAAAGTTAAATCCTCATGAAACAGTTGTGCGTCTTGCCAATTCGTAAAACATCATGTAAATGTCAAGAAATAGTAGCGCGCAATGGGCAACAATATTTAAACACCATAAAACGAATCGCGCATCTTGCCGATTCTTGAGTCACCATGCCAATGTCAAGAAATGGTAGCACGCAATAAATAACAAAGTCAAACCTTTATGAAACAAATCGCGTGTCTTGCCTATTTGTAAACTACCATATAAATGTCAAGAAATGGTAGCGCGCAAGTAATCTGTTACTCATTTAAGAATTAAACCAAGAATATGAAAATTCTCAATAACGGTGTCGGAACAGTCCAACCACCGTCTTACCGCCTGGAACAATGATCACCAATGAAGGATGAAGGGCAGAAGACTGGAAGATCCAAATAGGCCGCCGGGACAGGAGCTCAGGAAGAAGCTGCTGCTCTGCACCGGGACCTCTGAATAGTGAGCACTGGGAGTTGGGCTGGCTCTCTTTTATAGAGTCTTGGCCCAGCCCAGAACCACGCCCAGGCATGTTGCAGGGAAAGTCTCTGGAAGGCCTTGGAAAGGGGCCATACCCTAACACACTCTGAAAACCTACAGCAATACATTGCAAAGGAACAGTATTTGTAAGCATATTAAAAATAAGTTTTCAGGATTGAACTCTGCAATGCAAAAGGTTAAACCACAACATATCAGCACAATGCATAAATTACGTTGTTTTGAGAGTGCTGGGTTTTTGCATTTTTGTCGCCAATAGAGCGCGCACTGCTCTGGTGTTGACAGTACTCCCCTCTCCCAGACGCGCTCTAGGGCCTGGTTTGCTTGGATTAAGACGATGAAAGCGTCTCACAAATACTGGAGCATGAACATCAGATGCGGAAACCCATGAGTTACTTTCAGGACCATAACCTTTCCATGAGATTAAGTACCATAGATTACGCCCTCTCAGTTTAGAATCCAACACTTTCTTGACTTCGTATTCTTCTTCCCCTTGTACTAGAACGGGAGCTGGATGAGGGTGGACCTTTTGGACTGCCTTTTTCAAGAGGGAAGTGTGGAACACTGGATGAATCCGTAAGGATCTGGGCAATTGTAGTTTATAAGTCACCGGATTAATTTGCTGAAGGACAGTATAAGGACCTATGAATTTGGGGTTAAACATGTGCTTCTTCTTGAAGTCTATATGTTTTGTGGAAAGCCACACTTTGTCACCTGGTTGATATTGCGTTCCTCACAATGTTTCTTGTCATAATGCCTTTTATATTTTTGTTTGGCTTTTTCTAAATGCTGTTGAATCAGTTTCTGGGTTTGATGTAAATGCTGAATGGTTTCTGACACAGCTGGAGTAAGAGAAATTTCTTGAGGAATTGTGATGGGCAAGGTGTCAGGATGATAGCCAAATACACCAAAAAAGGGTGTAACGCCAATAGAAGTGTGGAATGAGTTACTGTAAGCTAACTCAGCTAACCAGAGCATAGATGTCCAAGAATGAAGTGCCTTTTCAGTGTAGGCACGTAGGTATTGTTTCAAAGTCTGATTTAGTCCCTCTGTTTGACCATCTGTTTGAGGATGGTGACTAGTAGATAGCATAGATGTCACTTGGAGTGTTTTACACCATGTCTTCCAGAAATTGGAGGGAAATTATGACCCCCGATCGGAGTGGATAACCTTTGGCAGTCCATGATAACGAACCACTCTGTTCAGTAAAATAGTTGCCAATTCACTAGAAGTGGGCAATTTTTTACAGGCAATGAAATGTACATATTTCGTGAGACTATCTACTACCACCAGAATTACCGAATGCTGTTGAACCACTGGCAGACCGGTAATAAAGTCTAAAGAAATATGCTCCCATGGACGACTTGGGGTTGGAAGTGGATGTAACAACCCTTTTGGTTTTGAATGACTTGTTTTAATGCGAGCACAAACGTCACAGTTGTTTATCATTGCTTTTATATCTTTTGTTAGGGTTGGCCACCAAAAATAGTGTTGGATCAGTTCAAGAGTTTTAGGAGTACTTGGGTGACCTGCCGTAGGTATAACATGCAACCAATGAAACACTATCTTGCGAAGTTTGGTAGTGGGTTCGAACAAACGAGCGTCATGAAAGAGTAAACCCTGCTTGATTGACCTTTAGGGATCTGCTTGGGCCCATGTTTGCCATTTTTCAACAGTGAAAGAGTTGCGAATTTCTTCAAAGAAATCTTCAGTTTTTATGATACATAGAACCTTGTCAGGAGCAATGATAGCTCTGGAGGCTTGAAATGCGTGGTAGACTCTTGACGGGACAAGGCGTCAGCCTTGCGATTATTTTTACCAGGCCGGAAGGTTACTACAAAATCAAATTTGGCAAAAAATAGCATCCAGCGTAATTGCCGAGGGTTCAAAAGTCTGGCGGAACTCATGAATTGAAGATTACGATGATCAGTATATACTGTGACAGTGTATTTGGCACCCAACAAATGATGTCTCCATTCTTTAAAGGCGTCACAAATCGCCAGAAGCTCTTTTTCAGCAATGACATAGTTCTGTTCGGCTTCGTTCAACTTCCGAGACATATAAGCTACAGGATGAAGTTGACCAGTGTCTTTATTTCGTTGTGATAAGACGGCTCCTATTGCTACATCTGAAGCATCAGCTTCCACTATGAAAGGTTGATTCGCATCAGGATGAGTCAAGACTGGGACAGTGGAGAAAGCTTCCTTCAAAGTTGAGAAGGCTTGATCAGCTTCTGGGGACCATACAAACTTTTCTTTCTTTCTTAGTAGATTAGTAATTGGAGCCACTGTCTGGGAGAAATGATTTATGAACCTCTGGTAAAAATGTGCAAACCCCAGGAAACATTGTACATTACGAACAGTCTTTGGGGTGGGCCAATCAGATGCGGCATTTACTTTCTTTTCTGCCATCACCATACCTTGAGGGGTAAGAATAACCCCTAAAAACTCAACTGTGGTAGCATGAAACTCACACATGGTTTGTTTGCAATATAAATGGTGTTTTCGAAGGGCTGCAAGAATTTTCTTGACATGTTAGACATGTTCGTTTTCATTGTCTGAGTAGATCAAAATGTCATCGATGTAGACTGTGGCAAATATGTCGAGGTACTCTCTAAGAACGTCATTCAAGAAAAATTGAAATGCTGCTGGAGCATTACACAGACCAAAAGGCATGACAGTGTATTCAAAAAGGCCATATCTTGTCTTGAACGCTGTTTTCCATTCGTCACCCTCTCTCATTCTGACCAAATGATAAGCACCTCGAAGGTCAAGCTTTGTGTAGATTTGTGCTCTCTTTACTTGTTCCAATAAGACCGGAATTAGGGGTAAAGGATATTGATTCTTGATGGTGACTTTGTTCAAACCCCTATAGTCGATGCAAGCTCGAAGTTCTCCATTAGCTTTTGGAACAAAAAACAAAGGCGAAGCTGCAGGAGACTTAGAGGGGCGAATGAAGCCGTTCTCCAAAAATTGATCTAGGTATTTTCGTAAATGTTGATTTTCATGTTCTGACAGGGCATATACACAACAGTTGGGAAGTATCACACCTGGGGCTAGATCAATTTGACAGTCATAAGATCTATGGGGAGGTAAAGTCTCTGCTCCTTTCTCATCAAATACATCTTTGTAAGATGAATACTGTTTGGGCAGCTGAATTTCATTCTCCGCGGCAGTAGCTATGTAAGAGTTACAAACTTTTGGTACTTGAATCTTTTGGAGACATTGTTCATTACATAGCGCAGATGAGAACACGATTTTATGTTGTGCCCAATTGATCTCCGGATTGTGATGAATTAACCATGGCAAGCCGAGGATAATCCCATATTGGGGAGCATGGATCACGTCAAGGATGATTATCTCTTTATGTTTCTTTCTTTGATTCTTATCTTCACAAATCATCGAAAAGGGGATAGTCTAAAGAGTTATCGGACCTCCAGTCAAGAGTTTTCCATCGACTGCCTGGATGATTTCTGGGGTCTTCTTTTCAATACATGGGATCCCCCATGCACGAACCAATTGGAAGTCCCCAAAGTTCCCAGTAGCCCCAGAATCGACTAGAGCTTTTTTTAAATAGATCTTTTTCTTGACCTGAACTCTTATTTCCAGTTTAAGATGTCTAGATTGTAAAGGGTCCACGGTGACACCCACGGTGAAACTGGTCAGCTGGGCTGTTTTAGGAAAGTGGGCACCTTTGTAGCTGTTGTGTTCCTGTGGCTTAGCAAGATGTCAGCTCATGTTACCTGTTGTATGAAAGTGGGTTATTGTACACAATATGAGGCTTGAGCAAGTAATAGGTTCACAGTTTCCCCTTTCTGGGAAAACAAGCACCACATTTTAGCACTTGATTCCCAGGGTTGCGAAGCAGAGCAGTCCAAGGGCTATTCAGGGATGGGGTTGTGGCCTAGTAATCCCCATTTTCTGGCACACAATAATAACAATAAATAAATGATTGTCCAATAAGTGCATTTTGTTTGAAAAAGGAACTTGTTGTAATTGGATTCCACCCATTCAGTATGCCAAGATTGTTTTTTGCTTTTTGGATCACCCGGTTTTGTATTTTTTACTGTGGGTGAGTCTCACTACATGTGTCTCACTCATGGAAATCACATAGCAAACGGACTGTGCATGGTTACCACCAGAGTCTGCCTTTTAAAGTAAGGCTGCTGCTATGCAGCAAAGGTAAGGGGCACTTGGCTCTTTACACATGAACACATGTGGGAGAATACTTTTGTGCACAGCCCTGTAAATGTGCACAGGTGGCATAGCACAATTGGGACTCTGCAGATTAGGTATTGACCTGGGAGAGGCCTTATAATGTTAGTGTACACTAATAGAGAAAGTCAGTGTGATTTACTGTTTTGTCTATAGTGTCCCCTTATTATACGTAGAGGGAGAGAACTGCCTTAGAGTGCAGTTTCACTACCCTTTGGCCTGCAGATACCATTGACGTCTTGAATTGGGGTGTAACCTGTGCGGGAAAATCAATTCAGTAATTTCCAAAATGATATCTGTACACTTTAGGGGTCATCCAGAATTGTTATATTTCTCTGGCTCAGCTCAGAATCAGAGGCCAGGCTTTTTTCACAGTGCTGTGCCCAGTTAATTGCATTTTTCTCTAGCAGTAGGAACAAAGGCTTCCCCATACAAATGGAGCAATTAAAAGTACTTCACGCAGCTCCTGATGTGGAAAGAGTTGGGCGGAATCATCTGCATCAATCACTCGGCTTTCACACTGTACCAGGGATGGGCCTGCCCAAGCCCACTGAACATAGCAGAGAGCCTAGACAACTAGAGCCAACTCAGGAGAGGGGCTCTCTTTGAACATTTGGTGTGCAAGACCATGGCAGTGATGTCAGGGAAGGGCGGAGGTGAGACCTCAGAAGCAGATGTGACCAGTGACTCCTGGATGAATCAATTTTGAACTGTCACAGCATGCTGTACAGGAGGGTTGGGACAGGGGTGGAGAGGTGACGTGGCACCCCAGGTATCGCATGCATCACATGCATTCCGGTGGGCGGCCCTTTAAGGGTGGAGCACATAGCCTTTAAGGCTACACACTGCACCATGACGACTGCTTGTCTTCAGTGATCCTCTTTCTGTACTCACATGTTGTTTGATGTCCGTGTTGGCATCATCCTCTGGCGTCCTTGCGAACCTCTTCTGAGCACTCTGCCTCCTTGCCAGGAATTGCGGCGGGCTCCTCCTGGCCATCGAGTTGTCAGTTCTCCTGTTGCTGCATTCCGTATCCGCTGACAACCTGCAAAAGACAAACAAAATAAATTTTTCAAGCAGGAATCTATGCATTATAGTAACATTTAAGAATTGTGCAAAACTCCAAGGAAGAAATAGTTATCTAATGGATTCTTGTTAAAAGGACTGGTGATGTCAACCATTTTATTTTGTTTGTTTCTATAAAGCGGAAAAGAAAGACATATAGGCCCTCATTACAACCCTGGCGGTCGGTGATAAAAGTGGCGGTAATACTGCCAACAGTCTGGTGGTAATTACCGCCACATTATGACCAGGGCGGAAACAGCTCGGATAGACAGCCACTTTAACACACCGACCGCCAGGGCGGAATCAACAGGCCCCATGGCAGTAGCCGCCTACAGCCAGGCGGAAGACAATGTTCTGCCCACCGTATTATGAGAGGCCAATCCACCACCTTTTCCGGGGCGGTACCAATGACATCAAAAGCCTGGCGGAAACAATGCACAGAAGTCAAAGGACTCACCTGTGGAGACTCAGGGAACAACCGCGCTGCCATGGAGCCCGAGCTGCGTGTCTTACCCATGCTATTCTACGTCCTGCTCCACTACGAACACCAACGACGGCGAAGACTACCACGGTGAGTACAGCCACCTAGCACATAGGGGAGGGAGGGAGGAAAAAGAAAGTGACACACACATGCAACACGCCCACCCCCAACACCACACACACAAGCAGATGCTGCAACATAACATATTTACCCATACCCCTCAGGAATAATGCAAGGACAACTACAATAGAATTAATAGAGTTTAATAAGATAAATTAGTACCAATATGTGCATCCAAATAAAAAAGTATATACATATTTACAAATAAAGGGACACTGCCCAGTCCTCAATGTTCGTGGGCCACAGGGCCACATTACAAAGTCCAAGGCCCCACCTCACTCCTGCAACAACAAGGAGGGAACACTGCAGGGGTATCATTCTGAAAAAGCCAGGCACCTCAGGGGGACGGGGAACAGAGGGGCACCTCAGCTGGAAGATGGTACAATGCCACTGTTCCTGGAGGGTTCAACATGCCCTGTGCTTGGTCCTGGGGAGAGCAAGGCCACAGTCTCTCAAGTGGGTGACTTGCCTACTGGCTCTAGACGGGCAACATGCCCATTGCTTTGTCCTGGGGAGTGCAAGGCCACAGTCTCTCAAGTGGGTGACTTGCCCACTGGCTCTGGAGGGGGCAACATGTCCATTGCTTTGTCCTGGGGAGTGCAAGGCCACAGTCTCTCAAGTGGGTAACTTGCCCACTGGTTCTGGAGGGGGCATCGTGCCCTGTGATCTTCATCCTGGGGAGGATGGGGTGAGTGAATAGCTACTCCACTGGTTCTGGAGGGGGCATCGTGCCTAGTGAGCTTCATCCTGGAGAGAATGGAGTGAGTGGGTGGCATCTCCACTGGTTATGGAGGGGGCATCGTGCCGAGTGAGCTTGATCCTGGGGAGGATGGGGTGAGTGGATGGCTACTCCACTGTTTCTGGGGGGGCATCGTGCCTGTAATCTTCATCCTGGGGAGTATGGGGTCCACTGGTTCTGGAGGGGGCATCGTGCTCAGTAAGCTTCATCCTGGAGAGGATCTGGTGAGTGGATGGCTTCTCCACTGGTTCTGGAGGGGGCATTGTGCCTGTGATGCAGATTTTGTGGAGTGCAAGGTCACAGTCTGTCAGCTGGGTGTCATACCAACAGAATTTGCAGGGGTCAGGCCGCACAGTAGACCATGGACGCAGGACTACACACTATCCGCCGGCGATGACGGGTGCTCATTGGTGGCAGTGGTGGTGGTGCTGCTGCTGCTGGAAGTGGTGGGAGGAGGCACCATTCCATCCCCTGCAGCCTCGGATGGCTGCCCACTGGTGCTGGTGGTGGTGCTGCTGGCGGAGCTGGTGGTGGTGGGGGGAGGCACCAGCCCATCTCCTGCAGCCTCGGACGGCTGCCCACTGGTGCTGGTGGTGGTGCTGCTGGTGAAGCTGGTGGTGGAGGCTCCAGCCCATCCCCTGCAGCCTCGGACGGCTGCCCACTGGTGGTGGTGGTGACGGTGCTGCTGGCAGAGCTGGTGGTGGTGGGGGAGGCTCCAGCCCATCCACTGCAGCCTCAGATGGCTGCCCACTGGTGGTGCTTCTTCTGGTGGTGATGCTGGTGGCCGTGCTGCTGGCGGAGCTGGTGGTGGTGGGGGGAGGCTCCAGCCCATTCCCTGCAGCCTCGGATGGCTGCACCACCATGGTTGGTGGTGGGGTCTCCGACTGAGTCTCAGCACCAGGCCCCTTGACCTCACTGCCTGCTAGTGCAGGCCCCTTGCCCTTCTTGTCGGCAGCTGGGGATGGCTCCTTGCCCTTTCTTCCTGCAGCACTTGGGGCTGGCTCCTTTGCCTTCTTTCCTGCAGCACTTGGGGCTGCCTCCTTGCCCTTCCTTCCTGCAGCACTTGGGCCAGGCACCCTTTCTGGCTGGCTGGCTGGTGGCCATGATCCTTTACTACCTGGAGTTGCTGGGGACACTACTGTGCCCGTGGACTGGGTGGTTGAGGTGCTTGCCTGGGTTTGGACCACCCTAGCCTGATGTGAAGGACAGGGGGGAAGGGTAGGGAAGAGGTCAACGGTGGAGAGGAAAAGCTTCTTAGGGACATTAGGGCGTGGAGAGGGAGAAGGTTTGGGAGTGGAGGAAGAGGGAGTAGTTGTAGGAGTTGTCAGTCTGCTGTGTTTGGGTGCAGTTGCATGGGCTGGATGCTGTTGTGAGGTGAATGGCTGTTGGGTGTCTGAGTGCTTGCGTTTGTGTACTTTGGGCGGAGGGGGCACAGACACAGTGGGAGAGGACACAGGGGATGTGTGCTTGGATGTGGGGGTGGTGACTGCCAGTGAGGGGTGTGTACTGATAGGTGTGCTGGTGGTAGTGGTTGAGGATGTAGTACATGCAGGTGTGAGTGGAGACGCAACTGGAAGGGATTTGGATGAGGAGGAGGAGGACACAGTGGAGGCAGTGGATGTTGGCATGTCTGCATCTGGATGGTGTTTGTGTGAGTGCCTGTGGGATGATGTGTGGTGCTTGTGTTTGCCATGTCCACTCTTGTGTGTTGTCCTGGGTGCCTGCTCGTCTGCCTGTGTGCTTGGGATAGGTTGGGATTGTGGGGAATTGGATTGGGTAGAGGAAGTTGGAGGGGGGAGGGTGGAAACAGGGACAATGGCTGCCATCAGAGAGGAGGCCAGAACCTGGATTGATCTCTGTTGGGCCGTCAAGCCTATATGAATGCCCACCAGAAATGCATTGGACTGTTACACTTCGGCTGCCAGCCCCTGCATGGCATTCACAATAGTTGACTGCCCAACAGAGATGGATCGCCGGAGGTCAATACCCTCCTCACTCAGGGCAGCAGGGCTAACTGGGGCAGGGCCTGAGGTGCCTTGGGCAAAGGAGATGCCCACCCTCCTGGGTGAGCGGGCATGGGAAACTCGCTGAGGGGCTGCTGGGAGGGCGGTGCTGGTATGGGGTGGCGGCTGTACCTGTAGATAGCCTGGGCACAAAAGGTGTCCGCCACCACCAGGGAGCTTCCATCGGAGGAAGTATCCGTGTCCGAACTGTCCCCTCCAGTCTCCGCCGTGGTGCTCCCCTCACCCTCCGTCCCACTGGTGCCCTCACCGTTGGTGGATTCGGCCTCCTGGGTCCTGTGGGATGCACCTCCCTCTGACGCCGGTGCCTCTGCTCCTCCGCCAGATGATGCTAATGCACATAAGGACAGGGTGACAAAACAATAAGGGGCGGGAAAAGAAAAAGGAAACACTTGGTCATTGGCGGCCCCAACACCCCTGTAGGCGTACACAACACACTCACACACAGAAAACAGCCCTACTCTCAGAGTCACCAGATCCTCGGGGTCTGTGCACGTTCCCAACACGTCCACCACTGAACAGCTCCAAGACTCTGATAGATAAATCACAGAGACTGAGAGAGTTCAAGAGGGGAAGAGGGGATTAGGAAGGGAACAGCTTGGAAGGAAACCTGTAGTAAGAAAAAGGTTAGAACACATGATATGAAAATTATATCTCCTGAAATCAATACTAGACTATGATTCTAAGCCTAGTCACTCTGAAAACATGAACAATCTAAGAGCTAAGTTTAAAATGACTAAGTTTCAAGATGGCCGGATACCTGTAAGGGAATCAAGATGAATTAAATGAAAACTTTCTTATTCAAGTACTTTCCTTTACATGAGAATCAAAAAAAACATTCTGACTAAATTTTAAACCAGTCATATAAATCCTGTTTTGAGAATGTATACTAGGACCATACAATATTGCATCTAGAAACTCTGGCCTTCTGTGTACTGTTAAAATGTTTCAACACAAATTGAGCATATTGCAGATATATATATAATAAACACCATAAAAGGATTGTGCACCATGAATAACACAATATGGATTCAGGAAACAAATCACATAACTTGTCAACTCGAATATTACATAATAAATATCTTAGAATAGTGGCATACAATAAACAACATGAAATAAACTCGAGGAGAGAATCATGCGTCTTGCCGATTCGAGTGTCCCCATGTAAAATACCAAGAAATGGTAGCACGCAATGACTATCAAAGTCAAATCATCATTAATCGAATCGCGCGTCTTGCCGATTCGTAAAACACGATGTAAATGTCAAGAAATAACAGCTCACAATAAATAACAAGATCAAAGTACAGTGAAACGAATCACGCTTCTTTTGCCGATTCTTAAGCCACCATGTAAATGTCAAGAAATTGTAGCGCGCAATGAACAACAAAGTTAAATCCTCATGAAACAGTTGTGCGTCTTGCCAATTCGTAAAACATCATGTAAATGTCAAGAAATAGTAGCGCGCAATGGGCAACAATGTTTAAACACCATAAAACGAATCGCGCATCTTGCCGATTCTTGAGTCACCATGCCAATGTCAAGAAATGGTAGCACGCAATAAATAACAAAGTCAAACCTTTATGAAACAAATCGCGTGTCTTGCCTATTTGTAAACTACCATATAAATGTCAAGAAATGGTAGCGCGCAAGTAATCTGTTACTCATTTAAGAATTAAACCAAGAATATGAACATTCTCAATAACGGTGTCGGAACAGTCCAACCACCGTCTTACTGCCTGGAACAATGATCACCAATGAAGGATGAAGGGCAGAAGACTGGAAGATCCAAATAGGCCGCCGGGACAGGAGCTCAGGAAGAAGCTGCTGCTCTGCACTGGGACCTCTGAATAGTGAGCACTGGGAGTTGGGCTGGCTCTCTTTTATAGAGTCTTGGCCCAGCCCAGAACAACGCCCAGGCATGTTGCAGGGAAAGTCTCTGGAAGGCCCTGGAAAGGGGCCATACCCTAACACACTCTGAAAACCTACAGCAATACATTGCAAAGGAACAGTATTTGTAAGCATATTAAAAATAAGTTTTCAGGATTGAACTCTGCAATGCAAAAGGTTAAACCACAACATATCAGCACAATGCATAAATTACGTTGTTTTGAGAGTGCTGGGTTTTTGCATTTTTGTCGCCAATAGAGCGTGTACTGCTCTGGTGTTGACAGTACTCCCCTCTCCCAGACGCGCTCTAGGGCCTCGTTTGCTTGGATTAAGACGATGAAAATGTCTCACAAATACTGGAGCATGAACATCAGATGCGGAAACCCATGAATTACTTTCAGGACCATAACCTTTCCATGAGATTAAGTACCATAGATTACGCCCTCTCAGTTTAGAATCCAACACTTTCTTGACTTCGTATTCTGCTTCCCCTTGTACTAGAACGGGAGCTGGATGAGGGTGGACCTTTTGGACTGCCTTTTTCAAGAGGGAAGTGTGGAACACTGGATGAATCCGTAAGGATCTGGGCAATTGTAGTTTATAAGTCACCGGATTAATTTGCTGAAGGACAGTATAAGGACCTATGAATTTGGGGTTAAACATGTGCTTCTTCTTGAAGTCTATATGTTTTGTGGAAAGCCACACTTTGTCACCTGGTTGATATTGCGTTCCTCACAATGTTTCTTGTCATAATGCCTTTTATATTTTTGTTTGGCTTTTTCTAAATGCTGTTGAATCAGTTTCTGGGTTTGATGTAAATGCTGAATGGTTTCTGACACAGCTGGAGTAAGAGAAATTTCTTGAGGAATTGTGATGGGCAAGGTGTCAGGATGATAGCCAAATACACCAAAAAAGGGTGTAACGCCAATAGAAGTGTGGAATGAGTTACTGTAAGCTAACTCAGCTAACCAGAGCATAGATGTCCAAGAATGAAGTGCCTTTTCAGTGTAGGCACATAGGTATTGTTTCAAAGTCTGATTTAGTCCCTCTGTTTGACCATCTGTTTGAGGATGGTGACTAGTAGATAGCATAGATGTCACTTGGAGTGTTTTACACCATGTCTTCCAGAAATTGGAGGGAAATTATGACCCCCGATCGGAGTGGATAACCTTTGGCAGTCCATGATAACGAACCACTCTGTTCAGTAAAATAGTTGCCAATTCACTAGAAGTGGGCAATTTTTTACAGGCGATGAAATTTACATATTTCGTGAGACTATCTACTACCACCAGAATTACTGAATGCTGTCGAACCACTGGCAGACTGGTAATAAAGTCTAAAGAAATATGCTCCCATGGACGACTTGGGGTTGGAAGTGGATGTAACAACCCTTTTGGTTTTGAATGACTTGTTTTAATGCGAGCACAAACGTCACAGTTGTTTATCATTGCTTTTATATCTTTTGTTAGGGTTGGCCACCAAAAATAGTGTTGGATCAGTTCAAGAGTTTTAGGAGTACTTGGGTGACCTGCCGTAGGTATAACATGCAACCAATGAAACACTATCTTGTGAAGTTTGGTAGTGGGTTCGAACAAACGAGCGTCATGAAAGAGTAAACCCTGCTTGATTGACCTTTAGGGATCTGCTTGGGCCCATGTTTGCCATTTTTCAACAGTGAAAGAGTTGCGAATTTCTTCATAGAAATCTTCAGTTTCTATGATACATAGAACCTTGTCAGGAGCAATGATAGCTCTGGAGGCTTGAAATGCGTGGTAGACTCTTGACGGGACAAGGCGTCAGCCTTGCGATTATTTTTACCAGGCCGGAAGGTTACTACAAAATCAAATTTGGCAAAAAATAGCATCCAGCGTAATTGCCGAGGGTTCAAAAGTCTGGCGGAACTCATGAATTGAAGATTACGATGATCAGTATATACTGTGACAGTGTATTTGGCACCCAACAAATGATGTCTCCATTCTTTAAAGGCGTCACGAATCGCCAGAAGCTCTTTTTCAGCAATGACATAGTTCTGTTCGGCTTCGTTCAACTTCCGAGACATATAAGCTACAGGATGAAGTTGACCAGTGTCTTTATTTCGTTGTGATAAGACGCCTCCTATTGCTACATCTGAAGCATCAGCTTCCACTATGAAAGGTTGATTCGCATCAGGATGAGTCAAGACTGGGACAGTGGAGAAAGCTTCCTTCAAAGTTGAGAAGGCTTGATCAGCTTCTGGGGACCATACAAACTTTTCTTTCTTTCTTAGTAGATTAGTAATTGGAGCCACTGTCTGGGAGAAATGATTTATGAACCTCTGGTAAAAATGTGCAAACCCCAGGAAACATTGTACATTACGAACAGTCTTTGGGGTGGGCCAATCAGATGCGGCATTTACTTTCTTTTCTGCCATCACCATACCTTGAGGGGTAAGAATAACCCCTAAAAACTCAACTGTGGTAGCATGAAACTCACACATGGTTTGTTTGCAATATAAATGGTGTTTTCGAAGGGCTGCAAGAATTTTCTTGACATGTTAGACATGTTCGTTTTCATTGTCTGAGTAGATCAAAATGTCATCGATGTAGACTATGGCAAATATGTCGAGGTACTCTCTAAGAACGTCATTCAAGAAAAATTGAAATGCTGCTGGAGCATTACACAGACCAAAAGGCATGACAGTGTATTCAAAAAGGCCATATCTTGTCTTGAACGCTATTTTCCATTCGTCACCCTCTCTCATTCTGACCAAATGATAAGCACCTCGAAGGTCAAGCTTTGTGTAGATTTGTGCTCTCTTTACTTGTTCCAATAAGACCGGAATTAGGGGTAAAGGATATTGATTCTTGATGGTGACTTTGTTCAAACCCCTATAGTCGATGCAAGCTCGAAGTTCTACATTAGCTTTTGGAACAAAAAACAAAGGCGAAGCTGCAGGAGACTTAGAGGGGCGAATGAAGCAGTTCTCCAAAAATTGATCTAGGTATTTTCGTAAATGTTGATTTTCATGTTCTGACAGGCCATATACACAACAGTTGGGAAGTATCACACCTGGGGATAGATCAATTTGACAGTCATAAGATCTATGGGGAGAAAAAGTCTCTGCTCCTTTCTCATCAAATACATCTTTGTAAGATGAATACTGTTTGGGCAGCTGAATTTCATTCTCCGCGGCAGTAGCTATGTAAGAGTTGCAAACTTTTGGTACTTGAATCTTTTGGAGACATTGTTCATTACATAGCGCAGATGAGAACACGATTTTACGTTGTGCCCAATTGATCTCCGGATTGTGATGAATTAACCATGGCAAAACGAGGATAATCCCATATTGGGGAGCATGGATCACGTCAAGGATGATTATCTCTTTATGTTTCTTTCTTTGATTCTTATCTTCACAAATCATCGAAAAGGGGATAGTCTAAAGAGTTACCGGACCTCCAGTCAAGAGTTTTCCATCGACTGCCTGGATGATTTCTGGGGTCTTCTTTTCAATACATGGGATCCCCCATGCACGAACCAATTGGAAGTCCCCAAAGTTCCCAGTAGCCCCAGAATCGACTAGAGCTTTTTTTAAATAGATCTTTTTCTTGACCTGAACTCTTATTTCCAGTTTAAGATGTCTAGATTGTGAAGGGTCCACAGTGACACCCAAGAGCAACCCTTCTCTGCATCTTGGGTGTTTTAGTTTTCCAACTTGACTGGTGCATTGGCTGCGACCTTCTGAACTGAACCTTGCTTGTTCTTTGGTTTGATTGGACAATCTTTGGCAAAATGACCTTTTCGCCCACAGTAAAGACATTGTTCATTTTCTCTGCGTAGGTCCTTTTCATCTTTGGTCAAAGGTCTTCTGATGGTTCCAATTTCCATCGGTTCCGGCGTTCTTTCATTCGGAGTTCTTGAGTCTCTGTTATCATGAACGCGCCATGAATATTTTTCTATCTTTTTGCGCGTTCCTTTACGTTCTGCTAAATGATGATCAAGTCTCAAGACAAGATTTATTAATTCTTGACAGTCTGTAGGTTGTGGGTCGATTTGCGCTAAGATATCTTTTAGTTCCTCTTTGAGTCCCTTGTAAAACAAGACCGCTTGTTTTTCTTCAGGCCAGGATGTCTCGGCAACCAGACGGTTAAAGTTGGCTAAATACGACACTAGGTCTTGATTCCCTTGGCGTAAATCTAATAATTCACGATCTGCTGACTGTGTTACAGTTCTACGATCAAAAACTCTCTCAAATTCACAAACACAATTTCTCCAGTTGTACAACAAGAGACTATTTTTACGCACAATAGGAATTGGCCAAGTAGCTGCATCCCCAGACAGATATGATAACAAGAAAGCTACTTTGGACTGGGCATCGGGGAAAGTATTTGGTCTGCAGGTGACGTGTAGTTCCACTTGAACCAGGAAAGATTGCGCTTTCAAAGGGCCACCTGAGAAACGTTCTGGGGGAGCTAAAGGAATTGCAGAAGGAACATTTAGGGAAATCGGATTACTTCCAGAAGCCTGAGAAGAAGTACCTGGCCAAAACACACCTGTGGGACTTTGTTCCTTCCTCTCTACCTTATCTTGCAACTGACTCACTCTCTCTGCTAAGCTAGTTGTCAATTCTTTGGATGATACCACTTCTGCTTGGAGCTGGGTGATAGCCTTGACTAACTCGTCTAGCGTGGCCATGCTGAGAACATACACAAGCCAGGAGGATAATAATTTGTGGGCTCACTGTTCTGTCAGAGTCACCAGATCCTCGGGTTCTGTGCACGTTCCCAACACGTCCACCACTGAACAGCTCCAAGACTCTGATAGATAAATCACAGAGACTGAGAGAGATGACCTGCGAGGATGACCTATGTATAATGTGTGTAGTAATTGGAGCAACATGACTGTAGAGGGCCAGCCTTTGTAACTCCAATAATCAGGCCAGTGTCCATATGACATTGTGCATCTGTCTGTGAACTCACAAATTAGATTTACCTACCTGGGACGGACCAAGATACAGATCATGCAACACCCTATGATGTTGCTAATCACCTTGATCTATCTTAAGCAGCTAAGCCAAGATGAAAATATTGTGGACAGGAAGGACAGCTTAACCTGTGTGCAGCACAATAATGAAAAAATCAAAGGCCTCAAGATGCATCACCTGAATGGTATTGGTAGTAGACACATTCACAAATCACTGGCCACATGATGGCAACACTCATACACAATAAACTGTTAGGTCGGCCTGCGTAATAGGCAACTAGGCCATACAAAATCTAAGCCACAGTCTGCCCAGCCACTGTTTTGCCTGCACTGCTGGCAAGATGTAAGTCTGTGACCATCCTCCCAAATGATAATGAACTCATACATTCTGCAGCTGGGTGACTGAAATGGAATTGGTAAGTGTAGGAAAGTACCATCTTGCCTGGCATGTTACCCCCATTTTTACTTGTGTGTTAGTTTGTTTTTTCCTGTCTCACTGGGACCCTGATAGCCAAGACCCCAGTGCTCATAGTATGTGGCCTGAATGTGTTCCCTGTGTGGTACCTAACTGTGTAACTGAGGCTCTGCGAATCAGAACCTTAGTGCTTAGGCTCTCTCTGTCTTTAAAATTGTCATTGCAGGCTAGTGACTATTTTTACCAATTCTGATTGGCACACTACAACACCCTTATAATTCCCTAGTATATGGTACCTAGGTATCCAGGGTATTGGGGTTCCAGGAGATCCCTATGGGCTGCAGCATTTATTTTGCCACCCATAGGGAGCTCAGACAATTCTTACACAGGACTGCCACTACAGCCTGAGTGAAATAATGTCCACGTTATTTCACAGCCATTTTACACTGCACTTAGGTAACTTATAAGTCACCTATATGTCTAACCCTCACATGGTGAAGGTTAGGTGCAAAGTTACTAAGTGTGAGGGCACCCTGGCACTAGCCAAGGTGCCCCCAAATAGTTCAGGGTAATTTCCCCAGATTTTGTGAGTGCGGGGACACCATTACACGTGTGCACTACATACAGATCAATAACTATATGTAGCTTCATAATGGTAACTCCGAATATGGCCATGTAACATGTCTAAGGTCATGGAATTGTCCCCCCATGCCAAATCTGGTATTGGGATGCCAATCCCATGCATCCCCGGGGCTCCAGCATGGACCCTTCTGTGCAAAGTAGAAGTTCCTGGCATCTTCTGTTGTTGCAGAATCTTCAGCTTCTTCCACCCAGAGGCAGCCATTTTGCACCTTCATCCGGGGTTTAGTGGGCTCCTGCTCCCCGGATACTTTTTTTGACTCTTGGACTTGGTCCCCTTCCTTTGCAGGTCCTCAGGTCCAGGAATCCGTCTTCAGTGCTTTGTAGTCAGTTGTGGTCTTTGCAGAATCTCCTATCACGACTTTAGTGTGTTTCTGGGTAAGTAGGGTATCTTTACTTCTACTTTTCAGGGTCTTGGGGTGGGGGACCTTGGACACCCTTAGTGTTTTCTAACACTCCCAGCGACCCCCTACACTACTCTAGGCCTGAGGCCCCTAAGTGGTTCACATTCCAATTTCTTAGTATATGGTTTGTGTTGCCCCAAGGCCTATTGCATCCTATTGTATTCTACAGTGTTTGCACTACTTTTCTAATTGTTTACTTACCTCATTTTGGTCTGTGTGTACATTTTGTGTATTTTACTTACCTCCTAAGGGAGTATATTCTTTGAGATATGTTTGGCACATTGTCACTAAAATAAAGTACCTTTATTTTTAGTAACTCTGAGTATTGTGATTCTTATGATATAGTGCTATATGATATAAGTGGTATAGTAGGAGCTTTGCATGTCTCCTAGTTCAGCCTAAGCTGCTCTTCTATAGCTACCTCTATCTATCAGCCTAAGCTGCTAGAACACTACTAATCTACTAATAACGGATAACTGGACCTGGCACAAGGTGTAAGTACCATTAGGTACCCACTATAAGCCAGGCCAGCCTCCTACAGTAAGTCATTCAAATTTTAGGTTAATACAATTGATAGCATGTGTACCTGTCACATAAGGTAAACCTGCAAATCCAATGTGTACACAACCTTTGCTAAATGTCACTATAAACTGTTGGAGGTAGATGTCGCAATACAATCTGTAACATTGTATCTCTCACATCAACAGGTCTAGCTGCCACTGGGAATACCGAGCCCACTCCAGAGACTGCCATGGATGAAGCCCTCAGTGAGGGCAACACTCATGGATGTCTGGACATTGAGGACGGTTCTTGCCCATTAGGGCAACCTGGTCAGAAGATATCAGTGAGCCTCACCGTGACCACATCGAGTTCTCCCAGCCTGGTTGCATCAACATCGCAGGCAGCCATTCACCCCTCCAAGCTGTGTCCCGAGGACTGTGACAACCATCTTGTGCCTCCAGTCCAGGATCCTGAGTCACAGCAACACACCTCTGACAATGATGGTCCTGGGACCAGTAGAAGAGGGCAAGCAGTGCCAAGGGCGCAGGCATGTGAGGCTAGGGTGCGTGGGAGAGATGTTGTGGGCCGTGGCATGAGGCTACTGGGGATGGTCATGGCCAGACACCATCAGCCAAGTCTTGGGTCTCAAGAATCCCAAGGCGTGATGAGCCACATACTTGCCGAACTCAGGGAGATCAACCAGCTGCAGAAGGGACATCTATTGTGAGTCTCTGGAAAAGTGGGAGGCCACCAACATCATCCTGGCCTCCCTATTAGGGGTATTCAGGTAGAGCAACAGTACCTTGATAAGGGACAGTGAGCAACAGCACACCCTTCCTTGGCCAAGCAACACCAGTCCAGTCAACATCTGTGGCAGCCACTGGAAGGGAGGCCCTGTCAGGGAAGGACCCACCTCAGGCACCCCTGCCGCTGTAGCAGCAGAACCCCCCACAAGCGGGGACTTCCAGCCAAGAATACAGGAGGTGCAGATGGCAAGACACCAATCACTGCCAGCAAGTGACCTCTTTATGAAGGAAATCCTTTGTGTGCCACATATTTACTCTGTTGACTCTTCTTTGACCACCTTCCGTTTTCTATTGTAGTAGGACACTGGACTTTGGACTTTAAATGTTGTGGCATCTAACAATATGATTATATCCACCATGACTGATTCCTCCACTTTACTTTTCTGTTGCATCTCTCTATTATTCCCGGCACCCATGTAAAAAAACTCACCTAGCACTAAAACATTGCCATGCTACCTTCTTTTCCACATTTTGAAATGTCGAATGTAAGCCCATGTGATGCACATGAGGAAGACACAGGATGGTAATGGAAGGAGGGATTTGTCTCAGGTAGTGTCATGCTGAGGATGCTTGCAAAACAATGATAAAAGTGTCTGGTCACGCCAAATATTTTATTGAACTGTCCAGCATTTAGGCTGTTAAAATGTCGGTAATGTTATAGCCAAGAATGGCTGAACCATATTGAGTCAGGCTAAATATCCCAAGATACTGTCCCTCAGACCACAGAAGAAAGGGCTTTGTCAGACCTTGTCCCGTAGAATAGGCTAAAGATTGGTGGATGTCACCAGCTTGAGCCTTATCACAAAGCAAGACCAGGTCTGCCAACATAACACATGCCATGGCACAGACGGGGGGCAGTACAACAGTTGCTGATAATAGGTCCAACCCATTACAATGACCAAGCATCTGGTGGTGTGATACCAACCTATGTCAGTGTTGTGGCACAGGCACTGAGGCCTACAATTATGAAACACATCTACAGTTACAAAAAAGTCATAATGGATCATTGTCTACACAATGTGAAGGGAGAATTCATTGATTGTACTTGATGAGAGCATATTTCAAGGCCATATGATCACACACGAAACAATGGGGCCAACACACCACATCAAACCAATGTATTCTGTAGTTCAGAATTCCACTCACCCAGTATCCAAGCTGCATTAGCACAGAACTCATTCATGCTAAATCTGTGACCAACATTACCTGGATCAATCCATGTCCACTTCATATGTCAGAACAGCAACAGATACCTGCCAATGTCACAACTCTGAAATGCTCACATGAGGATGGCATGGTGAAGGTGCCTGGTCAAAAACAATACCAGGAGTTTAGGCCGACAAGTTAATACCTATGACCAAAACCTCATATCAAACATCAGTAGATCCAATTACATTGCAATGAGAGTGACACAAAGTAGATAATCAAGGTAGTGAAATGTTCAAGCCTGACTTAGCAATTAAACCTTGGCTGTCTACTAAAAAGCATAAGGTCACCTGTCTTTTGGAAAAGAAAACCCCACTCAGCACATTTTGAAAACTACCGTTACTCATAGTCACAGTAATCACATAACATTACATACTTACAGTCAAGTAAAGTAGTGATTAATGAGATCTGCCCACAAGTCTTCACCTTCCTCTTCATCACTGTTATCCTCACTTGGCATTTCAGGATTCTCCCCCTGTGCCAGTTCTAGCGCCCCCTCATCTGGAATGTATGGGATAGCCCTCTGCAGGTCAATGTTGTAGAGCATGCAGCAGGCCATAATGATCTTACACACTTTTTCGGGTGAGTACAGGAAGGCTCCACCTGTTTTGTTCAGACACCTAAACCTGTCATTCAGGAGCCAATAAGGCAGCTCCACGACACGCTGTGCTCTTCCATGGGCATCAGTGAAGTGGACTTCCCCTGGCGCAGGTGGGTTCCTCACCAGTGTCAACAACCATGGATGGTTTGCCATGGGCGGTTTGGGTATGCAGAGTCCCCTGTGATGGAATGGAACATATGTGCAACTATGAGTTCCTCTCATCGCAATGTTTGCAGCAGATATTGCACACAAACAAACATGACATATGTGACTTACCAACCAGCCAGGCCCTCCCTAGGTATAGTTGTGACATCAGCTGGGGGATCACGCATAATAAAGGCATTATGGACTGAACCCGGATAATGGGCACAGACCTGTAAAATGTAGAGGTCTGCCAACAAACAACTTGGACATTGATGGAGTGGAAGCTCTTTCTGTTGCAATACACTTGTTCATTGTCATGAGGTGGGACCAAGGCAACGTGTACCATCAATGGCTCCCACCACATGATGGATGAGTACCTAACCATAAAACCCAACCTTCACATTGGCTAAATCCTCACATTGAGGAAATGGGATGTAGTTGTCCAGGTGTTTCAACATTGCTGAGAGTACATCCTTCAAAACAAGACTGAACATAGGCCGAGACATCCCAGCAGATAGGGCCACTATATTTTGGAAGGACCATGTGGCCAGGACGTGCAATACTGCCTTGACTTGTGCAATGGGTGGTGTGCTATTTGGAAGATGAATAACAGGCATCAGATCTGGCTCCAACTGCCAACATAGATCCGTGATTGTTTGCCGATTCAGACGGTAGCTCTGGATGATGTGGCATTCTTCCATGGTCTGAATGTCTGGCAGTGGACGATAGACAGGAAGTTGTTTGATCCTCTCCCTCCCTGGGCACCTATGTATTACAAGCAACGATTTTGGCCATCATTCAATGTGTCCCTTGCAACATACATGATGCATGTCAATGACAAACTGTGGCAAGGCATGTCGTAAGTTGAGGATATGATACACAGTGCACATCACAACTGTTAATCACACACAAGAAACATTTTCCCCCCTTAATTTGCAACACATGTCTGTGTACACATCATCTATCTGGTAATCAACAATTTGTGCATGAAACTTGCCACTTGGACTGTGACTTCACGTCCCAAGCTTTAAAATTACCTTTGTCTCGGTACCTGCGCCCCAAAGCAAATTGCTATATGTGCCTGACAATGTACAAAAATTGTGTCGGAATAGGAGGAGCTACATGACAGGACAAGACATGCACTTATTACTGGAAAAACAACCTTTTCTGAGTTGTGACACATTTCTCTGAGGCATATAATGCATTTTAGGCCTCTAAAATAGCAGCTGCCTGACCTACTCCCCTGGACATTAGGAACAGCCCGCGACCGCCAGAGGAAGTCGTCATGGCAGTAGGCGGTTGCAACCGCAGCGGACACAGCCATAGGCTAATGTTGCCAGTGGCAGTTGCAGGCCAATGGCTGTGTCTGCCGGTGGTGACGGCCGCGTATGTGACCGCCATGTTCTGTAAAATCACTCACTTCACTCCTGACATTGCTGCCAGCAAGACTTCCACTACCTGAGCTGCTGTGTACTGCCTCTGGGAGCAATCATGCCAAGTCCAGCAGGTGATAGGGTCCATGTCTTCTCCCCAGAGGAGCTGGTAAGGCTGGTCACAGAGATCCTACCCCTGTATAGACAGGTCTATGGTGCACTAGAGGAGCAGGTAAGTGCATCATGTCCACATCTATTTTTCTGTACTTCACCATATATTCCCTCCTCACAGGCTAGATTGTGCCCATGTGTGCCAGAATGTAAAGTCAAGGCCATGTAGGTGCATTCGCTGTGGCATCAATGCAAAAGTCAATGTGCATGTATCTGTGTTCAGTGCCAGATGCTGAGTCCTAGTGTAGTGTGGTCAGTTTTACGTATCCTTTGCGCATTAGCTTCAGGCTTTAGGCCTTTGTGCATTTTGCCCTGGATGTATTTTATTCCTTTGCTCGCAGCATGGAGCCTCTGTGCACTTTGCTCTACATGCTTGTTATTTAGCTTCGTACTGTTATTTTTCAAATAGCCAGTTCAACGGTCTTGTTTTATATTTTATATCACACTGTTTAGCCTACTTCAGCACTGGAGTTCTCAATAACACATTCCTGTTCACTCTGTGCTTCAGTCAAGGATACAGTCTGGTACATTGCCGATAGACGTGGTAGGAGTTTAGTCTTTGGCATTCCTGCGTAGGGACATTTTGTGATCACGCTGACATGTTAGTTATAAAAACACTTCCTTGTCCCAATACATGCAAGAGGGAGATTCCGACCAGGGAACCACAACTAGAGGCTGACTGCCTCGTTGCAGATGCTGAACCAGATCACAGGCCTTTGCTCAGGTATGAGGGTTGATGTCTTCCCAGGGAATCTGAAATGCAAGTTAGAAGCTTAACATGCTGTGCTCGAAATAGAACTAGCTGAGAGAGAGTAGAAATTGTTAACACCATGATAGCGTTATTCTTATGTTTCACTCTCCTCGTGACTATTTCAATCCTACTGTTTTGTATGGTTCTGGTTATTGCGGCTCATGCCTTAATATCTAAAATGCAGTCGTTTTATTAAAACATTATATAAAACTTAAACTGCCTTTGTCATTTGTATATGAGATCATATTGTAAATGAGAGAGCTGGTTTGGATCTGAGTGACCACGACTTCCCTGAGAAGTTCCAAAGATGTCATGCGCTCGGCTGCCCAATCATCTCTTCCCCCTGGGAGAAATGAGGCACTGCTAGTTAGCCGGAGCAAAACCGGATTTAGGGTGACAGAGGTCCTTCCAAGTGGGTCAGACTCAGTCCCCACACCGTGAACGATCCTGCTGCCTAGAAATCCAGTAGCCTCATTTAGGATACTGAGAGCCCACGCGACATTGCGCCGCCAACGATTGGTCTGGCTCTAATTTTCGGGTCCGGCTGACTCTCTCGGTCTCATATAGATATTGACTACTCAGTCCGTAAACGGAGACGTCCGTGGGGCTGAGAATTTCCGCCACCACGGGATAGGTGCATCCTATTACTTAGTGGTCGGTTGTTCAAGCTTGAACTTTGAAAGGAAAACCCCGATATTGGTGTGCCTTCTCTGCCCTAGTGCCATTTTTATAATGGCGAATCCTCAAGTGGTGAACATAGCGCTTAATATGCGCCAACCGCTCACGGGACATCTGATAGCAAATGGTCTGACGAACCAGGGGGGTCCGGTCACGTTTGTGGTGGACGCCCATGCAGCTTATAGAACAGAACTTTTTTATTCTTGGGTCGTGTTTCCGGCAGTTGATGGGGGTACAAACACTTTTCATGATTATACTATTGCGAATGTGCCTGGACAGTACAGGGCATATGCATACTTAGAGATACCTTTATCTTATCAAGAACACCATAATTGGCTTGATGGCGCCCTCCCACACACAGTAGCACAAGTTAGGTTAGGTCCACTGAGTAATGATGGTCCTACCTGACCTTTATTGGCTACATACACACCATATCCTGCGGTTGCTAACTTGGCAGTGGCTGAAGTTCGTCGTTTATATATAGATTTAGCTACTACATACAGAAGACTGGTTCAATTTGTGATGCAGACTTTAAATACTAATGCAGCGCGTGCTGCTCCGGCGCACCCACATGCAGTGGTTCCGGGTATCAATCCGGCCACTGTACACTCAGTTATGGGTAAAGTACCGGCTAAACGTGAGGAAACTCCATTTTGGCTGGCGCAAAAAATTAATACGCTGGAAGCAGTATTTTCCCATACGGGACCTCAGGATAAACATAGAATATTGACGATGTGTTTGCTGTATGGTATAGTTCCTCCTGTGGACCATTGTAATACCTGGAGCACGGTGTTTGCCGCGCTCTACACTACAGCACACGGTACACCAACATTAGCTAATCTACCGGAAGTGCTTAAACAAATTCAAGATGAATATGGGGCTGCCCCCGCCTTAGATTTAGGCATGCAGCTGATGGGCAATTTTGCCGCAGTTTCTTCTATTATTTTGAGTAATCTGAAGGGAGAGGCAGTGGCGTTAGCCGTGCGTATGCGTCTTCGAGACGTTCCGCAACTTAATCAGGAGCAGGAACTCCCGAGAATAATAGCAGAAACGTATTCCAGTATTGGTCGTGATAGCCTAGGGGCTAGACCACAAAAACCCCAATTACAGGGTAAAAATAGTAAAGATAATGCTAAACAACAGCAGCCTGAGGGTACTAACAAGCGCTGGGAGAAAAAACAGCAAACACCTAAGAAAGATGGGGGACAGTCTCTGCAGACGGAGACCCCTCAGAATAGGTATAATCTCAGGAATAGGGATAATTTGAAAACGCCTGATAGATATCAATACACTGATACACGCCAATCTCGTTCCTTTCAGGACTCCTCGGACAAGAGAAGTGAGAGAGGTGGGCGGTCAGAGCGGAGAACTGAGTACGTGAAACCGAGACAGGAATCACAACGCTCAACGGAGGTTTCTGTTAAACAGGAAGAGAAACTGCTCCAACGAAAGCAACAATTAAAAAAGAAGAAAGTGGCTGCAGTCTCTGTTAGACATGCCGCTCAAGAAGAGAGTTCTCTTGACGAACAAGACATGGGCATTGGCACTGTTAGACAGCGCGGCTGAGGTCACAATAGTTCGCCGGAGTCTTCTAGAGCATCTGGAGGTGAAAGCAACTGATGACTTCATACAGGTCAAAACGGCAGATGTGCGTGTCTCTGAACCCGATAGAGTATATAAAGTAACTTTGCAATTGGAAGGGGGCATTGACCTCATTATACACGCCATCTTTTGGGAGCATGTGGTAAAATCATATGACGTTCTGCTGGCCGAACAAGATTGGCCACCTGACTTTGTTCGTGACTGTCCAGTTGGGGAGGAGGTTATTACGCCTTCATTCTCACCACTTGTTCCGAGAGAACTAGCGGAGTCTTATAGTAAATCATGGGCTCTAGCACAGGCCCCCCCCTATATAGAAAACATGTGGGGTGGGATAGAGAATCTCCTTATCATGTAATTCCAATAAAGGGCGAACCTCAGCCGCAGCCGCAGTATCCTATCAAATTTGAGGCAAGGGCATCGGTACGGAAAATTCTTACACAGTTGGAGTACCAGGGAGTACTGGAACCCTGTGTCTCACCGATGAATAATCCCTTATTTCCAGTTGCTAAACCGGACCATTCATATAGGATAGTGGTGGATTACAGACATTTAAATGGACATACACGCACATATGCAATACAGAATTCACATAGCGCAGCGCTTATGAATAATATTGTGCGTAAAAAATATAAAACAACATTAGATATCTCGAATGGTTTCTTCTGCCAAAATATAACGCCCGAAAGTCGGGACTATACCAGCTTCAGTGCGTTTGGCTCCCCAAAAAAGTTGTGTCGTCTGCCTCAGGGGTATAAGAATAGCCCGGGACTATTTTCTGCTTGTGTAACTGAAATTCTGCACGAGTTGGACCCTGAAGCGTTGTCATATGTTGATGACATATATTTGACGGACAATGAGATTCTGCAACATCTAAGGCGTGTAACACGCATTGTTGTGGGATTTGCTAAAATTGGCTACAAGTTTAATTTTAAAAAATCGAAGATTGCCTTCCTCAGCGTCATTTTCCTGGGATATGAGTTGTCGAATGAGGGCAAGAGCTTGGCGCCACAGTTTTTGGAGAAATGTGCTTAATTGCAGCCTCCTAATACGGTTCGGAAGCTCCAGTCATTGTTGGGGTTTCTGAATTTTGGCATAACTTACATTCCTGATTATGCTACACGTATAAAACTATTATACGAGTTGATTCGCCCGAATTTTTCGAGTAGATTTTGGACGATTGAGCATACACATATTCTTTGAGATTTGCAAACTGATCTCTTAGCAGTAAAGCATTTATACACACGGGACAATAAAACACATCTGGTCATCAGGGTTGTACCTGGTGCCGTTGGAGTTACATATGTCACCTTTAATGAGGGTGAGACAGTCCCGATAGCAAACAAATATCACTTGTATTCGGCTGCAGAACAACGTTTTGCACAAACTGAGAAAATTCTCACTGCTGTACAGATGGCTGTTATTAAAGAACGACCTCTTGCCCAGGGCCAACGCATTATTGTTGTTTCCCCGATTCCAGCCTTAGAGGCTGTTACAAAAGCAAGTGTTCCTAATTCGAAAGCTTTACACCCGCGATGGATACAATGGGCAACGTCTTTGACGGCCACTGATGTAGATTACATATTTGACCCTAAACTGCAGACTCAAGAATTTCTTCAATATGAAATGGAATACCCAGTTCCCGATGGCACGTTGCCTATTGACCAGTATCAGGTGGTCATGTGTACTGATGGCTCTGCACAACCAGCGGTTGGGATTAAACAACAGTATTCTGCTGCATGTGCGGTGGTGAGCGGCTATATGGAGGGGGAAGTGTTCTGCCCCGACATACTTATACGCAGACCTTGGGAGATTGTACGGCACAGTTGGCTGAGCTCAAGGCTCTATTGTTAGCCTTAGAACACACAGATCTGGCGATACTTACCTTGCTGGTCTGTGACTCCTACTACTGTGTTCAGTCTTTCAATGAATATTTGCACTACTGGAGGTTGAATGGGTTCAGAGATTCCAAAGGCAACACCATTAAACACAAATTGCTGTGGGGGAAGGCTGCGAATCTGAAAGAAACGCTTCCTAAAGTCCATGTTGTACATACACTTGGACACCAGCGCGTTGGAATACACGTTGCTGGAAATACTTTGGCTGATGAAGCCGCAAAATCGGCAGTGGCAATTGCCACTGTAGCCGCAGTAACTCGTTCGAGTTCCAAACCAGACACGGAGATTTTGGCTGCCATAAAAGCTACGGCTGATGGCACGCCATTTCCTAAAGGATTTTCTGAGTTACTGTATGGGTGGTATGCTGAACGCTGTAGTTAAAATTCCAGGCGTTGGTGTACGTGAAATGCCCAATAAAATTGAGAGACCTCGATTAATTAATGCAGCACATGAGGGGGTGGCATCTGCGCATGCAGGTGTGGCTGCCACGATTTCACTCTTACAGGCTTGTTATTGGTGGCCTGGTCTCTATAAGGAGACAAAGCAGTATGTCCTTTGTTGTGACGTCTGTCAACAAATTAAAGTTTCCACGGCTAGACGCCCGCAGCAGACGCCCCTTCTCATATCAAATAAACCTTTACAGTGTGTGTACTTGGATCATTGTGGTCCGCTGACGCCAGATAGTGCATACAAATATATATTGGTTGCTGTAGATTCGTGCTCCAGATTTGTGTGGGTCTGGCCACAGCGCTCGGCTGACGCTCGAACTGTTATTAAAGATTTGCGCATCTTTGTCAATCCATTTGCAGTTGCGGCTTTTCATTCGGACCAGGGCCCTGCTTTTGCCTCTAGGGCATTCAGGGACGCCATGGCTTCGTTGAGGGTCCAGCTCCAGTTCTCGTCTCCATTTCATCCTGAGGGAAATTCTGTCGTGGAGCGTTTAAATCGAGATTTAAAGTAATCCTTAACAGCCAGAGTTATAGGTACGGGTCATAGTTGGCTAGCCCACCTGTATGGAGTACAGAGAGCACTTAATAACTTGCCTAGAAGGTGCCTGGGGGGTCGTACTTCATATGAGTGCCTGTTTGGAACACAAATGTATGTTCCTGATCTAGATGGTCCTGGTGTGGAGACGGCAGATACGCCCTTTGACATAAATGATCGTGTCACTGTTTTGCAGGATTTACAACAATTCTGTGAAGATAACTCTTCTGCAAGTGCTGCCTCCACAGGAATTAAGGATGAGCCAGTGACGCCTACTGGTTGGATTCCCAGGATTGGGGATCTTGTGCGTGAAAAGGTTGCAGTAAAAAAATAATTTGGTCCTTCTTATCGGGTGCCTGTCCCTGTGTTGGGGATTAGCGGCACAAGAACTGTAATTTTACCACCGCTGCACGGGGCCAAAGGAACTCGCTTTGTTTCCATTGATAATGTCAAGTTACAACATGTGGCCGATTCTGCACAGCAGACCAGGAGGGATACCCAGTAGTTCCGGAATCCCTCTCACTACTGGGGAAGAAGTCCCGCTGCAGGTGATTTGCACCGATGCTATTTCCTCTCCGAGCTTGGGGAGGGTGGAAGCTGATCTTGCGATTGTTCCACAGACTGCGAATATTTTGGAATCCTTTGATCAAGTTGCTGTACGTTCTAATGATATTACTGAACATGTGGTTTATAGCGTGCCAAGGCGAGAGCCACCATCTGCTTCTATGTTTACGGTTGCACCTTTTGCAAGAACTGCCTCTGGCTGCTTCAACGACACTGATGATACCGTGTCTGACTCCACGTCCTCTTTATCTTCAGCCCGGGGTCCACGTAAGATGCTGGGTTGGCTTAAACACACGTATTTTGTTTTTCCTTGGAACTATCTGTGGCTTTTTATGACTGTAATGACTATTTTCTTGTGGTTGGGATTTGTGGTTACTTTTTTTTTGGTAATACATGGTCATTTTCTTCCTGAACGATCTGACATTGAGCACGTGGAGACGGTGTTGAAACCACATTTTTCGTCTCATATGGTTCGAAGAGACTTGTCCTATGTGAACATTTCTGCAGTACCGATTCCGGATGGGATTGTGTGGGATAAAGTGATGTTTGATATATATGGTCCCACTGAATTGATTCAAATACCGTATGTTCTCAAGTTATCAATGAATGATATCGTTATACCAGGCATTGTTTCTGATGATTGGGATGTGAAGACAGTAGATTCTATGCTGACAGAATTGCAATATTATACTGTCTATGACGATGAAGATGCTTACCTATTTAGAGATAATCATGGTGACATGTTTTGCTACAATTATTATGGACACCACTTTATTCATAAAGCTAGTAGCCCTAAGTCGATATTTGAATATATGCAATGGGAACATTGCCCGACTCCTCCACAGGGGAGTTCTAAAACGTATTATGATAAATTTGCATATTTTTCTGGGCATAATCAACAGAATGCTAAGTCCTACTATTTTAAAGTTACTCCGCATGCTAATAAGCAAATGTTATTGACCGACACTAAATTACTGTATTCAAATTTGTTTGTATCTAAACTTTCGGTTGAGGGGTATGAATATTGGTCTAAGACTGTTGACTTGAAAAGCGTCTGGGGAACGAAAAATTGGCAAATGCGAGGCAGGGACACTTTATTTAGGGCGTGTATTATTCCTGTCCAAATGATTTTCCTCAATGACACTGTGCAACAGACTAGCTGTTTGGGCTTAGCAACGATTGGAAATTTGAATTTGCCTAGTATACCTGTCCCTTCCAAATTGAACAATTGGCAGCGATATGTTAATGCCACGTTTAGTGAGCTTACACACTGGGTCCAGAATGGTACGCTTTACACTTCATTGATACATCCAGGCGGGTGGTTATTATGGCCCATAGACACTAATGGGTGTCATCAGTGTTTTGTCACCTCTTCAGGGGGGTTCAGGACTAGTGGGGCAGACCCTCGCTACATCTCACCAGAACATGCTGATATCATTACTACATACAGCGTGGGGAAGCTTTGTCAGCAATGGTTGAAGTCATCCACACTGGATGCAGTTAAGTCACATCTCACGTTACTGGTACAGGGCCAAGGATGCCGCGGAAGAAACGTTTTCTATATGAAGTATATAATGAGATTTGGAAGCTTTCACAACAAGAGACTGCAGCCCGGTTGAGACAAATTGATCAAGAAAATTTGATACAGGCTTTGTCTGTTGTGGATAATGGGATGCATACCCTTTCAGACCGTGTTTACACAATTGACAACATCGTTTCCTCTGCTACAGACATTATTAAATCGGATATGTCTTCTTTATATCATGGGCAGAGTCAGACGCGGTCCATCATGCAGCTGGGTTGGACTCTGCAGACCTTGAAGGCAGGTGGCGTTCCGTGGCAGCACATTCGTGCCAGGGATATATTTAATTCCTTTAATTTGATTCGTCAACAACAGCTGATGGCTAAAAAGGAAGCGACATATGTTATGTTACATATTGAAAAATTGGAGAAACTGCCTTTTACTGTTGCTGAGATTCCATCCGCTGAGTGGTTGATTCATGGGTTATTAATCTGCCTATCTCCACTCTGCAATTTACTTCATTTTTTAAAGCACATTCCGGTGGGTAGATATGAACGGTTGGGAGACAGTTACATACACGAGGTGTGGGAGCTTCCCTTTCTATACAGATGTATTAATGGTTTGAGGGAGGTTTTTCTTAGCGGTAGCGAATGCAAAACTTCTGTCAGCCATTCCATGGTTTGTAAACAGCTGTCCTTGCACAAGGCGTGTAATGCCTCGATTGCTAACTAAGCTTGTTATCTGAAGGGAGTTCCAGTCCCAGTAATTAAAAACACTTTCCAGGTGCTTTCAAACGGCAGTTACGTCCTTCTTAACAGTGAACCCTGTTGTGGCATGCGTGCCGGAATAGTTTACGTAGTCGTTGTCACCAAGGCCGTTACGTGTTGCGGGAATGTGTTGTTCCCCCCCACTCAAATTAGGGAGGTAGCGGACATCTGGCCTCATATTGCTACTTCCAAGGTAAATTTTGACAAGTTGAGTCGACTAAAGGCTCTATTGTTTCAAAAGCATCTGGCCCTTACATCTGCTAGCGAGACCTACGCACTTCAGGTGGCAAGGTCACCGGCGGAAATACAGTCCCTTTTGAATACTAACTTTCTGAGTCACTTTGGTGAACTCATAGGACGTATATTTAATGCATCCAGCACTGCTGGAATTGCACATTTTTTTAAAGCCGTTGGTGTTGGTTTTGCTCACGCCTTCTCTTCTATATTCGGTTTAATACCTTCGGCTATTCACTCTATTTTCTGAAGCATTTTGGGGGGTTTCCCGATTACTTTGGCTTTATTGGCTGGAGTTTTGCTGTTGCTGCTGTTCTTCCGCAATGGCTGTCCCGCCACAACGAGATCCCATATTGGCGCTCCCGTCAGCGCAGCTGTGTCGTGAACGCATGATGCAGCATTTTGGAGCGACACTTCTGGGACAATTGGAGTGTGACTGGTCTCTGACATTCCGGCCGGTTTTGGATTGTGTGCACTGTGTTTCGGTGCCTTTGGTGCTCGTTTGAACATGCACTGGCTTTCTGTCTCTCACTGCAGCGGCCCCCGGTGGTCGATGCTGATCTGTTGATGTTCCCGATTAGGGATCATTCCCAGACTTGTGCACTACGGTTGTGTTTGCTTCGTGAGGCAGTTTATGAGATTCCCTTCCTGGAGGAAGATGGTATTGTCTCATTCGTAGGCCCTGCACGGGTGCTGCCCTGAATGGTTTTGGGGCTTTGGAACACACCTGCTCCATGGTACTTTTCGGCATGGATCTTCCGATATTGACATATATCGAAGTGGAGGAACTCCTGCTTTCTATTGCTTCTGTCTGCCAATTTGATTTTTTTGATGAACTACAAATTGACATTGTGTTGAATTTGGCTTTATCGTCACATGCTTCCCAAATTTATGACTTTGTTGTCCTCTGACCTTGTCAAAATATATATTTTGATGTATTGTTTAAATCTGGGGCGTACTTTTATATTTTTGGAACCACTTACTACCGACAAGGGGAGGGTGTAGTGTGGTCAGTTTTACGTATCCTTTGCGCATTAGCTTCAGGCTTTAGGCCTTTGTGCATTTTGCCCTGGATGTATTTTATTCCTTTGCTCGCAGCATGGAGCCTCTGTGCACTTTGCTCTACATGCTTGTTATTTAGCTTCGTACTGGTTTTTTTCAAATAGCCAGTTCTACGGTCTTGTTTTATATTTTATATCACACTATTTAGCCTACTTCAGCACTGGAGTTCTCAATAACACATTCCTGTTCACTCTGTGCTTCAGTCAAGGATACAGTCTGGTACATTGCCGATAGACGTGGTAGGAGTTTAGTCTTTGGCATTCCTGCGTAGGGACATTTTGTGATCACGCTGACATGTTAGTTATAAAAAAACACTTCCTTGTCCCAATACATGCAAGAGGGAGATTCCGACCAGGGAACCACAACTAGATGCTGACTGCCTCGTTGCAGATGCTGAACCAGATCACAGGCCTTTGCTCAGGTATGAGGGTTGATGTCTTCCCAGGGAATCTGAAATGCAAGTTAGAAGCTTAACATGCTGTGCTCGAAATAGAACTGGCTGAGAGAGAGTAGAAATTGTTAACACCATGATAGCGTTATTCTTATGTTTCACTCTCCTCGTGACTATTTCAATCCTACTGTGTTGTATGGTTCTGGTTATTGCGGCTCACGCCTTAATATCTAAAATGCAGTTGTTTTATTAAAACATTATATAAAATTGAAACTGCCTTTGTCATTTGTGTATGAGATCATATTGTAAATGAGAGAGCTGGTTTGGATCTGAGAGACCACGACTTCCCTGAGAAGTTCCAAAGATGTCATGCGCTCGGCTGCCCAATCATCTCTTCCCCCTGGGAGAAATTAGGCACTGCTAGTTAGCCGGAGCAAAACCGGATTTAGGGTGACAGAGGTCCTTCCAAGTGGGTCAGACTCAGTCCCCCACACCGTGAACAACCCTGCTGCCTAGAAATCCAGTAGTCCCATTTAGGATAATGAGAGCCCACGCGACATGGCGCCGCCAACGATTGGTCTGGCTCTAATTTTCGGGTCCGGCTGACTCTCTCGGTCTCATATAGATATTGACTACTCGGTTCCGTAAACGGAGACGTCCGTGGGGCTGAGGATTTCCGCCACCACGGGATAGGTGCATCCTATTATTTAGTGGTCGGTTGTTCAAGCTTGAACTTTGAAAGGAAAACCCCGATATTGGTGTGCCTTCTCTACCCTAGCGCCATTTTTATAATGGCGAATCCTCAAGTAGTGAACATAGCGCTTAATATGCGGCAACCGCTCACAGGACATCTGATAGCACATGGTCTGATGAACCAGGGGGGTCCGGTCACGTTTGTGGTGGACGCCCATGCAGCTTATAGAACAGAACTTTTTTATTCTTGGGTCGTGTTTCCAGCAGTTGATGGGGGTACAAACACTTTTCATGATTATACTATTGCGAATGTGCCTGGACAGTACAGGGCATATACATATTTTGAGATACCTTTATCTTATCAAGAACACCATAATTGGCTTGATGGCGCCCTCCCACACACAGTAGCACAAGTTAGGTTAGGTCCACTGAGTAATGATGGTCCTACCTGGCCTTTATTGGCTACATACACACCATATCCTGCGGTTGCTAACTTGGCAGTGGCTGAAGTTCGTCGTTTATATATAGACTTAGCTACTACATACAGAAGACTGGTTCAATTTGTGATGCAGACTTTAAATACTAATGTAGCGCGTGCTGCTCCGGCGCAACCACATGCAGTGGTTCCGGGTATCAATCCGGCCAATGTACACTCAGTTATGGGTAAAGTACCGGCTAAACGTGAGGAAACTCCATTTTGGCTGGCGCAAAAAATTAATACGCTGGAAGCAGTATTTCCCCATACGGGACCTCAGGATGAACATAGAATATTGACGATGTGTTTGCCGTATGGTATGGTTCCTCCTGTGGACCATTGTAATACCTGGGGCACGATGTTTGCCGCGCTCTACACTACAGCACACGGTACACCAACATTGCTGTGAGTGTTTTGAGTATACCCTCATCTATCTTATGTTGGATGCATAAAACTGTGTGAGGTGACATTACAGCTATCACCATTCATCCTTTAACACATGGATGTTGTCACTGGGAGACAGCATATATTTGCACGAAAGCATGAGCATGTTGTATGTGTGAGGTGTGTGAAAAGTGAACTATGCGTATGTTGCCATTGAGATGTCAAACCACATCTGGCCTTGCAAAAATGTTGTCTTGAAGGCATATCCTGACTCACTCTGCCCTTCAGCTTGCCACATACACAACACCTGCCAAATTGCTGGTAACTACATGATGTACTGTCATGCATGGAAGTGATAGGAATGGAGTTTCATGTACATTCTGTCTGCTCAGCCTGCAGGTGTTGCGTCACTTCTGCTATGCAACTGTGGCACCGTGCCCATTCCCTGCATCCCAGTAGATCCTGTCATGTGGCCACATCTAGGCATTGTGCTAATTTGCAGCTTATTGAGGTTCTTTCCCTCATAAACATGAACATGTTTTTAGGGGAAAGTTGATGATCTGTGACCAATATGCCCTTGGCATCATTGTCAATGTGTGTATCTGTCCACTGACAGGTCCCTTACTCAGACGTCCCTGTTGTCACCTTCCCACAGCTTTCATTAGTCCTGTGCAGGCTTATTTCATTAATGATAGTCCCACGGTGCAGATGGTGTGTTGATTCCTGGGAAGCCATGATATGTGATTCACTAGCTTAGCCACATGTCAGTAAATAGACAATGCATGCCTTTGTTTGTTGGATGCCATCTCTGTAGCATGGACCCATATGTCCAAAAGCATGTTCTGTGGCACAGAACCCCACCCTCTGGGGTGGCACGAGTATGCATTTGTAAGTCCGCATGTCCACACATGGACAGGATAGACATTTTTTTTACCCATCATGCCAGTCCCCTCATTATTACCCATGTGTAATGTTCGAGTTTGTACTCTGGCAGTAGCCTGTAGGGACTGTAGGCAGAGAATCATTCTGACAGAATATGAGCATTTTAATCCATTCATGGTTAAGGAGTCTATCTTTCAGAAGCCATAGTTCCTCAGATCTCAGTCAGATTGCTAGAGCATATCCCACTACATATCAATTGACCTACCTAGACAGTGGAGGGCCTGAGCAGGGTGGTGAGTTGGTCAGCAGATTGAGAAGTGTTTGTAGTCATGTCCCTGTAGTCAATGGCTAGTATGTGCCACACTTGGGCAGTTTGGGCAAAAGAAGAATGTTCTTAGCTTTGTTTACTACCATGTATGTGACTGAGCCATTTAGGATGGGACTTGTGAACATGATTTATTATCTTATCTATTGCAACCATGCAGGTCAACGCCCATCCGAAGAAAGGGATTTGGAGAGCCATCGGCAAGAAGGTGCGGACCCTGGGGGAGCGCCCACTGTTGCAAGAGGTGGGAGGACTTGAGAGGCTGGGCCCAGAAAATCGCGGAGACCCAGCTGGGGCTGTCCTCCCAACATGGGCGGGGTGCCCATTGGAAAATGACCCCCTTAATGGCCCACATTCTGGCAGTGGCCTCCCTGGAGCTTGATAGGCATTTGAGGGCAGCACTGCAGCCATAAGGGGGTGAGTACACAAGAAATTGCTGCCTGTCCCATTGGCAGGTGATTGAGTGAGGTACTGACTGCTCCCTCAGACAATTAGGGATGGGCCATGTGACACACAGTAGATGGGAGATTGTGTTGATATGACAGGTGTTTCAAACTGGTGTGCCTTGCCTTTTGGACTTGGGACCTAGTACAAAACTGGGGGGAAACCTCAAACCTGTCACGGTTTTGGACGGGTCTGATCAGGACTCTGGTTGGGACACCTCTTGAGGTCACACAATATCCCAAAGAGGTAGTGTACTGGGGCAGAAGAGCAGCTAAATGCATACACTGGAAAGGACAGCTATGGATAGGCACAGGAAACAGGAAAGTAAAAGCAGAGCAACCCTTGTGTGAACAAACAGGAAACAGATTACTAATGGTCAAACACGCTGGGGTTGTACACAGAGTAGGGCGCAGAACCTCCCACAGTGACAGGGAATGTCAATGCCTGTGTGCAGTTTGCTCTTACAGATAGTCACCCCACAAGCCCCATAGAAAGGAGGCAGCAGAAGTGATTCTGTCACTGGAGCCTAGAGCACAAACAAGGATAGTACTTACATAGACAAGACACGCTCTTGTGGGTCTAGCTGGAAACACAGTGGTGATTCCTGGGAAAACATAAATAGCACACTGTCACTGTTAGGCACGGAAGACAACGTATAACACTAGACAAGGATGGGGGCTGGAATTGCCTCCTGGAAACCAGGAGCCAACCTCAGTACAAAGGAAGACACTTATACACTTGTGAAGACTGATAGAACACCTACCAGACGAAAATACAGAGAGGAAACAGAAACAGAAGGAACAAACTGAGAGGCAGAGGCGGGAACTGGGAACAGGCTCAAGCTGAAGCAAAGGCAGGACTAGGACTGGAAAGCAGGGCTCAAACGTCTGGCTGAAACAAACAGAGACAGGACTGGGAAACAGAGAGCAGGCTCTGGCTGGAACAAGCAAGGACGGGGCTGGAATACAGGGAGTAGGAATAAGCAGAAAACAGGACTTGGAAACAGACAGCAGGTTCAGGCTGAAACAAGGTAGAAACAGGACAGAGAAACAGGGAACAGGCTATGGAAGAAACAAACAGGTACAAGGCTAAGAGATAGGGAGCAGACTCTGGCTGGAACAATCAGGAGCAGGGCAGAGAAACAGGAAACAGGTTCAATTGGAACAGAACAGGAACAAGACTGGTACACCATCTGATAAGGGGTCTGTAACACAAAGGAATCAAACTCCAATGCACAATAGGGAGCATGAGGAAATGGCTACTTATAAGCAGTTCCAAGCTGCAGAAAACCCCAGGTGGAATCACATGACTGGGCTTCACAGGAGAGGTCTCAGGTGGGTGTAGTATCAGACACTTCCAAGTCCTGGGGGAGAGGATCCGGTGAAAAGGAGCAACTGCACTTCTCCCATAGAAAACCATGGGAAACAGAATCCAGGCTTTCCTCCTGTCTACCAGGCTGTGCATTATGGTATTTGCAGTCCCAGGAAGCAAATATAAGACTACAAAGGCATACCATGGCGAAAAGAGAAACAAACGGGAGTCAGCAAGGGACTCTAGATAAGTGTTCAAGGTGATTTCCGGGCTTCTGACAGTCCCTAGAAATGGGATGACAGAGTCGTAACAAAGCCACTTGCTCTGCATGGACCACAAATGGCTATGTACAATAGTCATTCATGTACTGTTTGTTGTTGTAGTTATTGTAATTTCTATCCTACAGATCACTACCCGAAAATGTCACGGGCCGAATGTAAGTAGGCTATGGATCACTGTCCTCTGCCATGTGTCTGGGCACATGTGTATGTGGACATCTGCTACCCAGAACCTAGTTATATTCAGTATAGGATGGGTGCTGATGCCTCACTGCAGTCTATGATGTGTAGGTATCCATCATACATGTGACATGGCTTACATGGCTAATTGTTTGCAGATGTTGCAATCTACTTTCCCTTTGTACGTGGGGAATGTCCATTGACAGGAATTATGTTCTATGATGTTGCCAACATTCATTGTGCCTACGTGTCAGCATGTATCCTTTTCTCTTTAGGAAACATTCTTAATCTGCAATTTCATGTATATCGTACCCATGTTGATGGGATGATGTCTGTATTTCCTCACATATATGTGTATGGAAAAGTGTTTGCGGAACAGTACAGTTACAATGGTAGTACATTTCATGTTTTGCCACAGACAGGAGTGTGTCACCATTGTTTATTGTCTGACAGATACCTTCATGCATCATAATATGTCATTTGGCGTGTGGAATTGCAGTAGAAATAAGAGACATAACAGGCTCAGATTGTGGAACCACTCTGTGTTTATCTATGCCCTTGATGTGGATTCATGTGTAAAATTGCACTGCACATGTATAAGGGTTGAGGATTGTAGCCTGACTGCTGGCGTGCATGATGGAGTGACTTGCAATGATGTTGACATCACATGTGTTTGGGTACAGGCATTCATCCACAGACAGACACCAGGGTTGGCATGTCTAATATGTGGATAGTGATGTTGCTTCTCACTGGACAACAAGCTGAGGTCCTTCTATAAGTCATTGTAAGTTCTGTGTCCCTTCAACATGCAAAGGACAGATGGTCATTACAGATATACTAAGATAATGTCATTGTAATGGGTGTCGGACATTAGTGGCGATTATCTTGGGCGTACTGATTCATAGTTTTGTGTATTCTGGAGACATCTCTCCCTGACATATTGAACCTGACGTCAATAGTGTTCCTTTCAATGGTACATGTGAGGCCTATCTGAGTAACATGGATGCTATCTAATTGACTCCGTTGGGACAGGTGTCACTTGTTGAAGTGTACATTATGGAAATGTTTACTGTGTGACATGGGTATTTCCATGTCATCTACTCCAGGATATTGCACTTTTGTAATTAACATAGCAGGATTTCATGACATTATTTCTAATTGTTGGTACATTATGTATGTGCCAAATAGATGTGCGCAAGACCTTGTGTGTGAAATGTGGGAATGGACTTTATAATGGGATACCATTATTTGCCAAAAGCTAACTTTGAGGCACAGCTTTGAAGATGGAGAGGTCTCATAGTTGTTGAATGATTATTGTGGTTGCAAGATTTCAGCCATGCAATTGTGGTTGTCTGAGATCCTGATTTTTAACCTTAGGAAATCCAGATGGCATGCATGCATATGTTTTGAACATGTATGTGCCATTTAGGTGTATGTTTTTGCTGTGGCCGACTTGACATGCTTTTACTTTATGTCAATCAGAGTTGTGATTGAAGTGTTATAATGGAAATGTTATGACCCTACTTCTCTTTCTTTTTGCAGCATCAGCACAGGCAAGTGAAGCAGATGGGGCTGAGCCAAGTGGGGAAGCATCTGGCCACTGGACCTTGGGCCAAGACACCACCAACACAGAGGGACCCAGTGGCCATAGGACGAGGGGAGGGCCAAGAGGAAGACGGGGACATCGTCCTCAACCTGGGATTCCTCCTTCAGTGGCCACTCCCTAGTACCATCCTTATCCGTTACCCCCGTTCTATCACCGCCCTTCCTATTGCTCTCCACACAGTTGGCTGTGCCCGCTCACCCAAGAGGGTGGGCGTCTCCGCCCTAGCTCCTGTTACCCTTGCTTCCCTCAGTGAGGAGGCTATTGACCTCCTGAGAAGTATCTCTGTGGGTCAGACAGCCATCGTAAATGCCATCCAGGAATTGGCAAGTCAGGTACAACAGACTAATTAATTCCTGGAAGGTATTCGTGGTGCAATGGCTGACCTACAGAGATCTTTTCAGGCTCTGGACTTCACACTGACGGCAGCCAGTCACACTCCCACTTTCAGTCCCCCTCCACCTTCCTCTTCCCAGTCCAAATTCCCCCTTCCCCTACCTATCCAAAGCACATAAACAGATCCGCGGACATCCACCTCAAAAGACAAATGGAGCGCACACAAACACGAGCACCACAAGACACAATGACAAGCACACAAACAACATCCACCAAGAGACACAGCAACACTCACAACTTCCCCTGACACCCCCACCATTCCCACCACCACACACATGACATCAAGCAAATCTACATACACCACCACAACTGTCACTGACACAGCCAGCACACTCAGTAAACCCGCAGACATCCACCACAAGCACCACACCCACAGACACCACAACTACAGACACACATACATCCACCACATCCACCATACCTGCAGTCACCACCCCAACAGACACCCACCCACCATGGCATCCCCAAGCACCTCCACACCCCTCAGCACAAGACACATAAACACCCTCACTCACTCACTCAACAGACACCCACCACACACAAGCATACCTCCCATAAGCACGCACCCATGACATCCACACATACACAGCCTACAACCACTTCCTCAACCTCCAAATCCCGACCCACTTCTGATGACCGTCCCGTGTGTCCAGAATAAATTTTTTGTTTGACCTTAATGTTCACCCAGTTCCCCCCATCCCAGACCCAGATGGACCCCACCAAGCTCCCAGGCCACCCTTTCCACCTCTAAGTCCTTCCCCACCCTCCTACAAGTACCCATACCTTTCCCCCCAAAACCGAAGCCCGCCCCTCCCAAGAAGACCACCCCTCCCAAACCCAAACCCCCCTCCCAAAACTGATCCACCAACCCCTGGATAATCAATGAGGTGCCTGCCTGCCCCCTTGATGCCCTTTCTTGTGGAGGTTCCCTGGTAGTTAGGAGTCAAGTGTTGTTGGCACAATACTGTGCTAATATGGACCGTAAAATAGGCCTGGCCAATGGCCTTTATTGAAATTAATTTGTTCCTAATGAAGCCAAAGCAGTTGTTGTTTTTTGGGTACAACGGTGCCCTGTAATTCCTTTTCTTGCTTGATGTTGTTCCTGAGTGACTTTGGTTGTGTGCCTCCAGTTGTGTGTGTTGGGCCTGCTTGCTGCTCTATGTGAGTTTGTGTGCAGTGCTGTTGTCCCCCATGAGAAGGGTCTATGTTGTGTGTATAGGTATGTGTGTGTAAATGCAATGGTGGTGGCATGCATTGCGTGCTGTTTGACATTGTAAGTATTTATTTTTGTGTTGTCCAATGTTTGCAGGTATGGTGTTAGACCTGTCCCCCCCAATAAGGCTTATGTATACATGTGATCTGTTAAATTGTGCTAGCTGTGTTTGCATTTGCCTGTGCATGTGTCCATTTCGGGGTGTGTCCCTTGCAGCTAGTTCCTGTATAGGTAGGTCCTATGCAGTAGGAGTTGTAAGTGATTTGCTGACTTGCCCTTCCCCATTGTGCAAATGTGCATGACTATTGGTTTTAGTATTGTTTGCCCCTGAGACCCATGTAGAGCCATTTGCTGTGAACATGTTGTTTGGGGGCCTGTTCAAAGTGTTAAATGTCCTAGTGCAGTCTCCTTTCCTGAGTGACCCAGATGGCTCCATCCCAATTGCATAAGTATAGTTGTCATGTTGTTCTTAGTCTATTTGTGTCCCTATGTTTTGTGCTTCCATTGTGCTGTGTGTGTGTGATGTATGTGCCATTGCAGGATTGTTTATTGGTGGTGTATGTGTCCACATCCTTACATATGTGTGTTGTATGTGAGGACAGTCCCTGGCTAGTGTGGAATGTGAGTGTGTGAGGTGTATCTGTATATGTGCTGTAGGTGTGTTGTTGTTGATGTTTATGACAATGTTGTGTAGCCTTCAGTCTCCCTGTGCCTGAGCTGTGTGGCGTGTGAATTTGTGTAGTATTGGATTGCAGTGTGAGTGACTGCCCAAATTGTGCATATTGTGACTGTGTACATTTCTGTGTTGATGTATGTTTGTGAGTGTGTGTTGTTTGAGATGTTTACCTGTTGCCGGTGGCGTGCCCCCCTACCTGCAGGTGAGTGTCTCAGTTTATACTGTCCATTTCCACCTTCTGATACATGGTGGTTCGACTGACACGGTCACATTGGCGGTGTGCAACCTCATACTGAGTCCGGCAGAAACACTGGCTACGCCGGCCTGTTTGTGCTTCTTCTGCATCGTGGTGGTCTGTGCTGCCTGGCAGTGCCAGAGGACAGCTGGTGGTCTTCTGTTGGTATGACCGCCAAACTCGTAGTACGGCGGTCACATCCGCCCGACCGATGATGGTCGGACTGCCAAACTTGTAATGAGGCCCTAAGTCCCCTAATGGACTACTTTGGGTTGGGTTGCCAGACTGCACAGTTCTAGCCACAGATGCTAACCAAAGTTCCAGATAGCAGGGTGGAATGTCTGTGACAGCACCATGACCCATCAAGTCAAAACAAACAATGCAGCGGAAGAATGGCACAATGCCTTCCAAGCCACATTAAGCTGAAATCATCCTACCCTCTACCAGTTCCTAGAAACTCTAAATAAGGAACAAAGCTAGCAAGAACTAAGCAGAGAACAATCTTTAAATAAAATTAAATCTAAGATACCCAAACAGACCAAGAAATTCATGAAATATTACAATTTAAAATAAAACTCTATAAATATCAAAGGTTTTCAATAGCAACAACACTACTATAAACCATGCAACAAATCAAATTAAGTTAACATCCAACACAAATCTAGAATACCAATATGTTTTATATACTTATTAATAATATTATTCAAATTATTTGTATTAGGAATTCTAACTTAAAATTTGTAATTAAACAATATCTTAAAAGGCTGACAAATAAAAAAAAATTGAAATGCAATTACATCAAAAAGATAACATAAATATTCAAAAATTCAACTCAACAAACAGTAAAAAAGTGCATACAATAGTAACTATTTTTGCAATTTTTAAAAACAACCATCACAAACATTTCCCACCCACAATAACATTTGTTAAATCAACTAATGGTTCTGTAGCTCATGTCTGTGATTCTTCCCCAATCCATCAAAAACATATCCACAAAAATAGATAGAAAGACACTGAAAACTGAAAAGAATCAAAAAATTAAATAATGAAAATGTTAAATCGCCAAGTTATACCAGAGTCCTAGGAAGCAATAAAAAACTCTAAAAAATAGAATTTAAAAAACCATGCCTGAAAAAAAACAAAATTAAAAGAAAACTAAAAAGCAAACTTCAATAAAATATAACCAAAATAATTTCCTTTGAAAAAAAAGATCCACAAATTAGAACAGGCTTCCAATCCAACAAAAAACCTGTAAAAACACAACATATATACCCTCACAAAATAAACTCCTCAAAACATAAAATAAAAATCAGTACAAAATACAAGACACTTAACATACTATAAGGTAGGCCTCACTTCACTACATAACTAGAAAACAAATCACAACATCACACTAAGATAATAAACCAACAAACTATTCTGAACTAACCACTGATAACCACATCCATCATGCCCCCTAAACAATAACTTGAAAGTGGACTTACCTTATCCGTAGACCAGCAACAGGGAACTGCAACAGACAGGAACTGTAATCATCTCAAATTCCCACTCCTATCTAAACCATGTTGGGAAAAGCATTAAAAATTAAAACAATACTAAAAAACAATATATACTAAAAATATAGCAAATTAAGATAAATGTAGAAAAAATAATTAAAGGACAAAATCTTTTTTTATAATATACAAAATAAACTTAAATATTTGAAAAGTAAAATGAATAATTGTTAACCAAAAATACTAAAATCTGAATAAATGTTTACATTTTTATAAATTAAGTAAATCATTAAAAATGTAACAAATAATAAAAAAGTACCACATTTAAACGTTTTATATATACATATATAAATAATCAAATGCGATACGAAAAATAGAAACATCACTTTAATTTCAAATATCTTTTATAAAATTAATTACAATTTTACAAATTAACTTCAAAATATTCTCAATTGATAGTTATTAAAACATTTTGAATAATCCTTAAGAAAAAAGTTATATATACATATCTATCTATCTATCTATCTATCTAGCTAGCTATCTATGACGGTGTTGTCATCAATGATGTAGTTTCAGATGTTATCAGTGATGTTATTAATTTGTCATGAGTGATATACTATGTGAGATTGTAAGCAGTGCATGGTAAGGATACGGGTCTCCAATGCATGAGGGCACCCACTGAAATGTAAATCTATTACATTCTTTTTTAAACATTTTTTTTTTTCGTTCACTAGGTATGTTTTGTATTCCAAAATCTCTCCCTAAATCTGTCAAGATGGTCTTTGTTATCCTTCAATGTAGTGTTGATTTTGATTAACTTTTCCTATTCTCATATTTCTTTCATGGGGAATTTCACTCAGTCTCTTTGTTGTGTATATTATCTAGATGATGCAATTGTGTGAGCATTTATTGTCAATACAGCTCCAGCCTAGTCCAAACAATTTTTCATTGAGAAATATCTTTGGCAATATGGCTTCCAGGAGGCTAGTTGAGGCTGTGCTCAGTCACAAGAGCTACATGGAGTGCTAGCATGCTAGCATGCTTCTTTCGATTAGAAAGTTTCTCTAGGTCTGCTCTGGTCAGAGAGGCCATGGTCATATTGCTAGTAACGGTGAGCTGACAGAATTTGGGCTACTGGGTATTTGTAAAGGCTAGACTATGCTGATCCATATTCTGAACTGGCAGCAGTTAGTTTTGGGCTAGCTTATCTCATAAACTAATTGGTGAATGATAATGGCCCTATTATTAAGTTGATGCAGGAAGGAGTGAATATTCCTGTCTGTAATTACTTTTACAGCTGATCCACTGTGGGAGACCCCAGTCTGTGACAGGAGTGTGAGGGCAACAAGTGGTTAACCCCAACACTAGAAATTATAAATAGATATATCTCTAGTTTGAGATAATTGCGCAATTTGGAATTTTCTTAGGTGAAAAACCAGTGAGATGAGGTACCTTATATGTAAACTTATAAATAAGCTTCATATTTGGCACTGGATTTTCTTCGCTTGTGTGTCATAATGGATTGGTCTGTCTCTGATCGCTCACTCGTTCATGGATATTATTTTAACAAGTGTTTAAACATTTATTAAATATTATGCATTTACAACCAATAAATGAATACTGCATGGCTGAATTTGGAATGTTTCTCTTAGGCTGATATAAGTTTAAACGCATAACAAGTAGTTACTGGAGTCCATGAATGATTATGTAAAACAATAATAGTCTAACATTGCATATATTGTCATGTCTTGTCAATATGCATATTTTCCGATGTCTTGTTGTTTATCCATCTCTCTTCATATTTACAGTTTCTATAGTGATTGGGTTTAGCAATTTAAAAAAAAAGTTACATCGTCCTGAAGATGTTCTTAAGCACATATGACAACAGAAGCCTGAGACGATGACATGTTTTCAGCAACTTACTGAATTACTTTTGAGTGCCAAACAAGGGCAATTGTACAGTAAATACACTTGATACTCTGAGGACATTTCCACATGCATATATCACAAAGATTTAAATACAACTCCTTGATTCTGTGTGTGTGTGTGTGTGTGTGTGTGTGTGTGCTGCTGATCCCCTTAGAATGTACCTAATTAATTTTAGCATTGAAAAACCAAGACCTAACATACGTTTGCTTTGTCTTCAGTCAATAGACAGTGCATACCACATATTGATTAATTAATTTTTTTCATACCTGTCAGCTTATAGGTACTTTAGATATGATGTAGAGCCAATTACCAGTTGTTTAATTAATTCATTTTTAGAATTGTGGTTTATGGAATAGTTCATTTAAGGGCATTAAATCATTATTTTATAGAATTATGGTTTATGAAACAGTTCCTTCAGGAGCATCTGTTTGTTTCTTTAGTATCTCAACCAGTCTCTTGTGGGATTATTGGATTGCCCTGGTGTTGTTCTGTACTTCAACTAGCATTCTAACTTTGGTCCCTCTCTCACCTCTTCCCAACAGATCAGAAACATAAGAATTACTTTGATTTATAACTCAAATTACCCTGTGTATCAATGCAGTGGTCAATAGAACCATCTTCCAAATCTCCCGCTGTCTCTCGCCTGTAAACCCCCCCTCCTCCCATTCCTACAAGCGGATTACAGAATAGATCCATTCCCCTCGTCATGGCAAGAATGGATTACGTTAAATAGTCTACGGAGGCCCCCTGAAAAACTGATTACCAGACTGCAAAAAGTACAAAATTCGATAGCCATAATGTACCTTCATTTAAGAAATGTGACCACATTAACCCTACCCTGAGAGCTCTCTATTGGCTTCTCAATGAATTCAGGATAGAGCTCAAAACAAAAAATATGTACGAGTAAATTTCCCATATACCTCCAGGTAAGTGGTATGCCTCAACAGTTCAGCCAGAAAGCTGCATTCCTCATCCGTTCATCAGATGGAACAATGCCCATACAAGAGACTAAAGCATAGAGCAAGATCTGTAGAGTTCCAGAATAATAGACAAGTCTTAGCTAAACTATTTATATAGATGTTCAATTATGTTCTCCGTCTGTAAGGGAAATGACCAAAGAATGCCCTATCTAGATTCTTCCTACCCATGTGAATGGACTCAGCATTTCATGGCTTCAAGCATTCTTTGAGAAATTTTGTATTATTCTGTTCTGCTTGAAATGGTCTAAGAAAGATGCAGCATTCTATAAAACTCCTATCTAATAAATAATCAGTTAAAGGCAGGCAGTGATGGTTTTATCTATAATTTTCTGAAAAGATGTGGTAACATAGGGTCTGATGCATGACCAATGTAACAGTCGAATAATTTGTCACAAATGGGTTTCAAATTGGTTTGCACATGTAAAAAATACCATTTCAATGTATCAAAGGCCTCTAAGGAAGGATTTCTTAAAATATCACAAAAAAACAAAAATTACTAAATCGATATTTTGCACGCTACTTTATTGAATCCTAAATACTGATTCTGTATTAGAGAATAGTTATTTTTATGTATTAAGCATTTGAAATTAGCGAAAGATAAAAAAGATGGAATTTGCATGTGTAAAATACCATCAATTTGAAACAGGTGGTAATCAGGTGCGAAATATAAAAGGGGGGGCTCATAGAACAAACTTTTTAAATAGTTGTGAGGCGAATGCGCATCCTTGCTGCACAACAAAGACAAAGGAGGAGAAAGTAAAGGGTTTTTAGGATATGTGTTACTTTATTTGAGCAGACTGAGGAGGAGGACTTTTCTAAATACAGGTTGAGCAGATAGGTCTTTATGGATGTTAAAGATGAACTTAATCCAGTTTTAGGAATGCAAACATGGCATAACCAGGCAGTGCCCACACAAATACAGGTGTTTTGTTCCCTCCACCTTCTGGCCACTCGTAGCTACCCAGCTGCTGGGGGGATATCACAAGGTAGCCTTTAAAGGATGTTTGCTAATATTTTAAATGCCATGCTATTTAAAATACATATGCATATTAATTTTCCAAGAAGTCCAGGAGAAATGAATGCCACTAAGGTTGATTTTTATTCCATTGCTCAGTTTCGGCACATAATAGGATGTGTAGATTGCAAACGCACTCACATTCAAACACGCTCTGCTTCAGAAACAGAGTATTTGTACTGAAACAAAAAAAATCATGATTCATTGACTACTCAAATAGTTTGCAATGCTTCTTTCCCACTAGGCTAATGGGCAGAAACCGCTACAGCATTGTCACAGGCTTGTAATTGAGCCGGCAGCTATGCTGTAGCCTGCAGGGTGCACCAGCACCCTTGCAATGTTCATTGTCTACAAAGCAGACAGTGAGAGGGGGTCCCCTGCACTGCCCATGTCAAGAGCATAGGCAGTGCCAGGCCCCCCTGGAGCCCCTTGCATCTGTTCTCCGCCACCATTTTCATGGCAGTGGTACCACCATGAAACCGCTGGTGGAGAAGTGGGTTGTAATCCCCAGGGCAGTGCTGTCCTGGTGGATTAGGACCGCCACCTACCTCCAGATCGCTGGGATTTCTGATCCTGGCAGAGCTGGTGGTTCCCTGGTGGCCTGACCATCAGGGTTGTAATGTGGCACTCGGACCTTCTGCATTGGTGCGGTCCGACCGCCATCTGCGAGTCTGGTGGTCTAGTGACTGCCAGACTTGTAATGAGGCCCTATGTATCCTTAAAGTGTAATGATCTTTTTCTCTAAATGTGGGCAAAAGCGAATATGCAATTCGCCCATGGGTTATGACCCCTTACCTAAATGCAAGCACTGCAGAGGAAAACAGATACAACAGTGACATAAGTGAACAAGATCAGTAGAGGAGCACACTGAATGCTGAAGGGGAGGTTTTGTGCCTTCATAAAACTGGAGGAGATTTGATGTACACACCTGAAACAAGCTGTAAAATGATAGTTACCTGCACAATTCTGCACAACAAAATAGCAATAAGAAAGAGACTACCACTTTAATGAGGATGACACTTTTGCTGAAGATGAAGATCCACCCCTTTCAGCCCCCCTAATCACAACCAGGACAAGGGCAACTATGGCAGCAGAGGGCAGGGCACCTAACGTTATAGGTAAACATTTAAGGTAGTCATTGAATAAGGAATACTCACAACATTGATGCTCATAATTCTACTTTATTAGAGGAGCACAATTTTTGTCCACTGATGAAGAACTTGAAGAAGAGAAAATGTTCCTATGCTGCTGAATATTTTTTTCATTATATGAACCTTGTGAAACAGAAAAACAAGTTAATTCAGAACAACTTTAAACAATTCACAACAAATGTATTTTTTTATACCTTAAACAGTGGTCTGATGTGTTTGTTTTAAGTCAGTGTCACTACTCCTGCACCTTCTTGACCTTGAAACATTAGCCTCCAAGGCTGCTGTGCCAGTCAATTTGGATACATCCTCACTGTCGCCTGGTGAGAATGAATTTAGCATAGTGACAACGGTGGATTGTAAGTCCTCCAGGACATTTTCAATAAGGCTGAAACTACTTTGTAACTCCACACTTTCTTCCCAACATCAGCTGCAATTTGGTTGTTTGGCAGCACAGAATATGTGTTGCATTTACAAGATAATCAACAGATTCACACATAGCTTGTTGTTGCTGTCTGGAATGGTGCAGCTCTTGTCTGGTCTGAATAAGTCTCTCATAAAATCACTAAGGGGGTCATTCAGACCCCGGCGGGTGGCGGGAGCCGCCCGCATGGAGGGAACCGCCATATGGCCGCTCCGCGGTCGAAAGACCGCGGAGGCCATTCTGGCTTTCCCGCTGGGCTGGCGGGCGACCGCCAGCAGGCCGCCCGCCAGCCCAGCGGGAAACCCCTTCCCACGAGGAAGCCGGCTCCGAATGGAGCCGGCGGAGTGGGAAGATGCGACGGGTGCAGTTGCACCCGTCGCGAATTCCAGTGTCTGCTGAGCAGACACTGGAATTCAAAGTGGGGCCCTCTTACGGGGGCCCCTGCAGTGCCCATGCCATTGGCATGGGCACTGCAGGGGCCCCCAGGGGCCCCACGACACCCCTCACCGCCATCCTGTTCCTGGCGGTCGGAACCGCCAGGAACAGGATGGCGGTGAGGGGGTCGGAATCCCCCATGGCGGCACAGCAAGCTGCGCCGCCATGGGGATTCCCAGGGCAGCGGAAAAACGTCGGGACACCGCCGGTTTTCCTGGTCTGACCGCGGATAAAACCGCCGCGGTCAGAATGCCCTGCGGGGCACTGCCAGCCTGTTGGCGGTGCTCCCGCACCCCCGGCCCCGGCGAGCCCCTAAGTCAGAAGGCATTATGTTGTTTTACCTGCACCCTTAGCATTTTTGTTTCAATTCTTTGAAAATCAGTGTGCCAAGTACCACTTGGGTTGATCTTGTACTACACTGTGGCCCTCATTTTGACTTTGGTGGGTGGTAAAGGCTGCCCACCAAAGTCTGGCGTCGGGATGACTGCATATGCGGCTGTCCCTCCGTTGTACCTATTATGAGATTCCCTCTGGGCTGGCTGGTGGAAACAGCGTTTCTGCCCACCGGCCCAGAGGGAAACACACCACAACATTGATGCCGGCTTGTAATCGAGCCAGCGGAATGTTGCAGTGTGTAGGGTGCAACAGCACCCATCGTCTTTTCACTGCCTGTAAATTGGGCAGTGAAAAGCATGACGGGCTATCCATGGGGGCCCCTGGCACACCTTTCCACCAGCCTTTGCATGGCGGTGGGACAACCATGCAAAGGCTGGCAGACAGGGAACTCGTAATCCGGAGTGCTGCCCTGGTGGCTTGAGACTGGCGACACTGCCAGGCTGTCATCTGATGGCAACCTGGCGGTGCCAGCAGTCGGCAGTGGTGGCTCCACCACGGTCATAATAGGGTGTTCGGAACGCAAACCCATATGCAGGATGGTGTCTCTGACACCATCTGTGAATCGCAAGGGGGTCGCAAAGACCCACCTCATTAATACCCCCTTGCGATTCCCTGCACTCACAGGGATGGTGGCCTGCTGGAGACAGCAGACCACCATGTCTGTAACTGCTTTTTTAATAAAGCAGTTTTTTTTTGTATTGCAGCCTGTTTTCCTTAAAGGAAAACGAGTTGCAATACACTCGAGAAAATTAAACCGTTTGGTTTCATTTTTTCAGAGCCATTCACAAAGGGGACGGGGTCCCATTCGGACACCTTCCCTTTTGCGAATGGGTTAGCAACCACTTCACATGGGTGCTAACTGCGAATTGCGATGCGAATCGCAAATAGGAAGGGGAACACCCCTTCCTATTTGCGAGTAGCATTCCCATTTTGCGAGTTGGTAGCCAAGTTACCGACTCACAAAATGGGAATGAGCATCGCAATGCGCGTTTTGCATGGCGCAAACAGCGAATTTCGCTGTTTGCACCATGCAAAACATTTTGTACATCTGGCCCCAGGTCGCTAAATTTTCTGTCATGTTTCCTGCTTCCTTCCTCCTGGGAATTTTGGCTATCCATGATGCAGGGTAGGGGTGGATGGCAATAGATTCTTCATTGTACCTCTGACAAAACTTCTACGATGTGGCCTAATACATTTCTCCAGGGTCCTTTGTAGATTCTGTGATGTCATAAATATAAGACCTGGCGACATTCGTTATTTGCAAATAATATCAATTCCTAAATTGCAATTCGGTATTCCTAAATAGAGATTCCTCAGAATCACTATTTAAGACACTGGTCTCATAGTAAATAACATTTTGCAATTTCTAAATAGTAATTCGATACATCAGGCCAGTAATTTCCTCATGCATATAATGACCAATAGAGATCTCTGGACACAAGGAATTACATTCACCAAAAAGCCTCCAGTTGTAACTACAAATATGGAGTTAATTACATTGTCACTGTGTAGGGACAGAAACATTCTGTGCATGGTAAACATTCTCATAGAATTTCTAAGGGTAAACAGGGGAGTACCGCTGCCTGAATGACTCGACTGCATGTGAAATTGGTATTGTGGCTTTTCTTTGGCCCAACAAATCTATTGTATGTGCATAGGCCTGTCCATGACTACTCTAAATTCCAGAACTTCTTCTGTGATATGGAGTGTACATCCAACTGTCCTTATTTTGGGCTGTTGATGTAAAGTAGTAGCATATTAGTTTGTGCATATAATAGTACTGAGCAGACCTCTTTCCTGGTTCAGATAGGGTATGCTGCCTGCTGGCCCCGTTTGTGTAAAGTTTTGATTGTATATGATACCCAGACCATTGTGCTGACATCCTGGGGACATGTCAAATGCGTCTGTATAAGGTATAGATGGTCTCATGACTTGGTTTAGCATGACACACATGAGGGATGGAATACAGTTTTCCCAAGCAGTAGAAGTGTGTTGCCTGCAATTCTGTAACTGAAGGGAGGATCTACAGACACTGAAGTATGTGAGGATGGAGACAGGGCTACCCTTGGAAATTTTATTAGAAACATTTAGCATGGGATTGCTGATTATTTTATTATTTTCTGGTCACTGCTACTTGGTTGCTGGTAAGAAAGTGGGGCAGCAGATTCTGTGGTTAGTGCTAAGGAAGTTTGTAGCCAGGGTCTGTCTTTTTATCTATGCCTGAGTGCATCTTCAGGAAGGCTGATGATAGTCAGGTGCAGGCTTCAAACTTTGTTGTGCTCATATTTTGAATACTTCTTGGAGGCAGCATTGTCACTACCTGCTGTGAGAGACATCAAGTTACGGTGCCAAAATATCGAGCTTCTAATATCGTTATACAAGAATATCGTAGAGAGAGGATATTGTAATGTTGAAAAGAATATCACAGGTAACAATATTGATTTTTAATGTTCTTTTTGATATCATTGTTAAAAATATTGTTGTTAAAATGTTTTTTTAGTAGTATTGTTTTTTTAGATATATTTGTAGTTTTAGATTTTTTTTAGTGTAATACTTTTGGTGTTCATTTTTTTTGTTGAACGGTATATTGTTATAAAATCTGTGTTTTTATATTTTAAGATAAAATTTTTTACATTTTTGATCATTTTTTTATTGTAATTGTTTAATAGCAGGTTAAAATATATATATATAAATAAACAAATAAATAAATAAATATATATATATATATATATATATATATATATATATATATATATATATATATATATAGGTGGTCACCACTAGGTAGTTATAGTTAGGACTTATTTTTACCATAGACAGAGGTTTTTTTGTTTTGCCAATAACTTTTGGTGACGCTTGATGAATCTTCATGAAATTTTCAAAACTTATATATAGAAAGTTTTGGGATGATCTGTCACATGGGAGCCAAGAAAAAGGGGGTGGTCTCAAAACACTTTTTCCCCCATTCTATTTCGATGGGATTTTTCAAAATTTTGAACACTACTACAGCCCAAACTGCTGAATGGAATTACACCAAATTTGGCAGAAAGCTAAATCTTGGTCGCTTTTTGTGATTTAATGTAAATCTACTCAGTAGATTTGGAGAAAGATATGTATATATGGGACACGGATCCTCTGCGGATGCGACTGTCCCCATGCAGATATCTAATTGGCTGCCAGAACTTCAACCAGGAAGTGTTGGCAGCCACCTTGGGAGTCGGCTTCAGCAGAGGCCTAAAAAAAAAAGTTAAAAAAAGAAAAGGGGGCAGGGTAGGGATATCTTGACCCCTTAGCTCTGGTGTAGGTGTCACAGAGGGACCCCACCAGTGCTTAAAAGCATTTGTTTTTTAAAAAATGTAGGAAAAATCTGCTGATCTGTATCCGTGCATTTTTCTGATGTTTAAGAAAAAAAACAACAGGCGATTTCCCGCCCTTGTCATTTAGGCCCCTGGTGGACCAAGTCCCGGGGGCATGCAAGAAATAAGGAGGGGGTGCATGGGGCCGCACTCCCGGGATTCCCAAAGCCCCTCTCTGGGACAAAGATTTAGTTAAGTGAAGTGTTTAGTAACAATGTCACATTTTAAACTCTAAAAACCTTAGAAATACACCAGTTATCATTAGAGTTATCTCAAGCATCTATAACTCGTGCCCCAAGATAACTATAATTCACCCCCCCGCCATGCACAGTTGTCTCATCAATAATTTCAGTGATATCATCAATGATGTGATGGAAGATGTCATGAGTGACATAATATGCGAGGTAATTAGAAGTGCATGGAGTGAGTGTAAGTTATAGTTACTTTTGGGCACTAGTTATGTTATAAAAACCTAAGCATTTACGGTAAAAACAAAGGTTAAAGTGATGTTCTAGTTTGATATGGTAGTACTATTTTACTGTACATTTAAAAAGCATTCACAATTCTCTTGAAAACACATACTCTTTTGAACTAAAAAAAACCATCTATCTATCTATCTATCTATCTATCTATCTATCTATCTATCTATCTATCTATCTATCTATCTATCGAAACACATATATACTGCCGGTAACCACTTTGCTGCTATGCCCCCCCGAGCCCTTTTTTTGCTATTTGAGGTAGTTTGCACTTTGGGCTCCATAACTTTTTTCTACATAAGCTATCCATGCCAAATTTGCGTCCTTTTTTTAAACATTCTGGGCAATCACACCAGCTTGCGGTGAGTAAAGGCCTGAATATGACCTTGACATAGGGGATTACTCCATCCAAAAGGTCGTTTTACAAGTTCAATAGGCTATAATTAATCTTGTAATACGGCGGGATATCTGTCACTTTTGGGATGGAGTAATCCCCTCCGCCAAACTCGTAATGAGACCCTGGGTGTGTGGCCTAGCATTTGACTAGCAGTGTGTGTAGTGACCAGCAGCAAGTCACTACTCACACACCGCCAGCCAAATGCCAGCTCACACCCCCCCAGCCAATCACCAGCTCACACACACTGCCAGCCAAGACCCAACAATATAAAATGATACAGATCAGTTAGTTCACGTTTATGCTCACAGTTGCTCCCAGAAACTTAGTTGTGTATGGTACAGTTGAAAACATGTGGGCATACACAGCTCAGGTTTAGAAGGACACTCAGGGCAGTGCATGCGACTTTAATTCCAACCGCCTCTTCGCATACAGATTCTACATCTCTTACAGGGATTGTTTTTTGGGAGTGGGAGGAATGTAATCAGCAAAGTGGTGATCTAGCCACACCCTCCACCACTCCAACTCTAGGAACACTTGTCTTTTCTGCTACAACAAGGCTGCCTATCACAGACCACTGAAATTGAACAAATGTCATCTTTGACTCTGGAGAACAATCTTTAAATACAGCAAAAGCATTGAAGGTTGCTAGATTAAACGAGTGGATAGCCAACTTCTTATGCCAAATGTAAGCCCTACAAACAGCAGTGTAAGGTTCCAACCTCTGATCTACTCTATCTACACCACCCATGTGCTTATTGTAGTCTAAAATGCACACATGTTTATGCACTTCAGCAACCTGTTCCCAAAGAGTCATGGTTCAAGTACTTACATCAGGGATGGTAGTCAGCATGTACACATATCCTCTGTCTGCAAATTTCACAACTAGCAGTTCATCTCTATGCAATGCACTGCACTGTCCGCTCTCAAGTTTTTTTTTACAAACAAGGTCCTTTGGCAAACCATTATGGTTAGAGCAGACTGTGCCTCAAGCAACAGTGTCAACTGCACACCAGTGTGGAAGTTTTTTACATATAAATGGTGACCTTTGTTAAAAGGGGTCAATAATGGAATCCATACCAGTGTACACCCTGAAATTATAGACATATCCTGTACTATTCTCAGAGAGCATATACATCTTAATTTCATAATGGGCCCTCTTACTAGGAATGTACTGCTTAAAAACAAAACAGCCTTTGAACAGGACCAAAGACTCATCCAGAGCTATTTCTTTCCCTGGAACATAGATCTCTGAAACTCAATCTACAAAGTGATCAAGGACAGGCCAAATCTTAAAAAGCTGGTCACAATCAGGGTGATCTTGGGTCAACGCTGAAGCGTTATCAACAAAATTCAGCATCTGAAGCAGAAGCAAATACTGATCACTACTCCTGATTGCAGGAAATATGGTCATTGACCTCAAGGGACTGGTGGACCAACATGAAGACAGCAAAGGCTTCCTTATCAAGCCTATCAACAAAGTTAAACCCATGATCTTCTTCAACTCATCATGATTTGTGGGAGTCAAACAGGTAGCTCTAGAGCGGGGCTTAAGTCTGGCACTGTTGTCCCTCAAATACTGTTCAGCATACAACATAGTCTGTTCAACAGTCTCCTCCAAAAATACATTGTCCATAAACAACCCAAAGAAATTTATAGGCAAAAGGTTTTCAGTATTCACTCTACATCCTGTGACACCCGTAAAGGTTGTCAAGGGCCGTAAAGGGCAATGCGGGTTGCATCATAATTGGGGCAACCCAGAGTTCAGCTCTTCCAATGGGAAGCCTTTCAGCCCCAGGTTGCAATGCAAATGCTTCTTGCTGCACTACTATTAGTGTACTCTAAAACAGCCCCTTCCTCTGCACTGAGAGTGGCTTCATCATCAGAGGATTTCTCTCAGGCAGAAAGTTCACTGCCAGATTCTTGCACTTCCTCCTCTGCCTCAGATGCAGAATCAGTCTCATAATCATGGTTAGAGGAAGAATTGAAAAGCATACCAACAACCTGCTGAGTGCTAATCCTGCAGCTAGCTACTAATAAAACCAACTTGACAAATAAGTCAACAACAACCAACACTGTGTAAAATAAGTAATAAACAAAGTGTGTCATTCATCCCACAGGCATATATACTCAAAAACTATATCACTCACTTGCCAGAGACAGCTGGACTCACCAGCAACTACTCTGCACAGACAAAGCAAGCACCAATGATATCTCACAAAAAAGGAAAAACAACATATAATTACACATAAGACAACACAATACACATTGTGCACAAATCCAAGGAGAATTCCACACACAATAAAACATAAGCTAATACTATTGCTATTATTACACCATTTACAAAAAACTCATTCATGCATGGCAATGATACTATTATTTAGAGTAAACAGTACAAAAACGTGTTTCTTACCAAACACATGCAACTATGCAAACTGCAGATCTATCAGTGCTGAAACTGCAAGCAGGAGTCACAGCAAAGGAATCAAAAGCTTTGCATGAGACGTAAAAGGAGAAATAAAACATTATGATCACAAATGCAAATGATGTGCCATTCCACATATACCCTGGCCAAGCACCAATCCATTCACTCTGCCAGACAGATGACAGTCCATGCACGCCACCAGTCAGGCACCAGTGCAGGCACACCACCAGTCATGCGCAAGTCCAGGCACATCACCAGCCATGCACAAGACGACACACACCACCAATCAAATGCCGTTATACACACAGCCAGCCAAATGCCAGTACATGTTTATCGTCAACCAAACTCTATTTCACCAAACATTAAGACACTTTCCCTGTTATCTAGTGGTTTTCTGTCCCCCTTGGTGGCAGATGGGCCTAAATAAATGGCTGATCTGTCCTTAATGGGGGCAGAAACAGCCCAAATGTATGCAGCCTAAAGGCGAGCAACCCTTGCCCAAGGGGCTGCTCCTCAACATGGCCAAAATCCCTTGTGGTCTAGTGGTTTCTGCCCTCCCTTGGGGGCCGAAGGGCCTAAAAATGGCTGTTTTGCCCCCAAGAGGGTAGAAACAGACAAAATAATTGCTTCCCAAGGGGGAGCGACACTTGCCCAAGGGGCCACTCTCTAACATGGCCAAAATATTAAATCCCTGGAGGACTAGTGATTTCCGACCCCCTTAGGGGCAGATGGGCCTAACAAAACGGCAGATCTGCGCCAAAAGTGGGAAAAAATGCCCTAAACACTTGCCCCCTAAAGGGGAGCAACCCTTTCCCAAGGAGCCGCTCCCCAGAGCACCAAAATATACACACACACTCAAACAAAAATACCTGGTCGCCTAGTGGGTATTCCTTATACACGATTGCTACCCCATGCACGATCGTGCAGCAGGAATACACTTCAAGAAGACATTGGGAAGAGACACCAGGGGAAAGGAAAAACTCTTTCCTTTCCTGTTGGTGCCTCTTTGAAGCCTCCTACACCTCCCAGGAGGAACACTTACCTGCTTTCTCCTATGATGCTGGAAGCAAATGGCTTCCAGCATCTTTGGCCTCTCTGATGACGCCGGCATGTGGCATGCGTGCCAATGTCATAAGATTACTGGGGGCGGGGTGGCAGTGGAAGCGCTTCTGCTGCCCCTCTTGGGAGGGAGTGAAGCAACCATGCTCATTCCATCATTCATGTGCACAGGATATAATATGGAGGATTTTCCATCATTCCATCATTCATCTGCAGGATAAGGAACATCACTGGATTTCCAATCATCCATCAGCACAAAAAATGACATCTCTTTTACCCCTCACAGGACCTACTTAATGATGGCCTCTCACAGTGGGTGCGCAGCTGATACCATGAAGGCAAGCCAAAAGCAAGTCTGTCCGTGACTGGAACGTGCCCAGCATCAGAGACCCTGACCCTCCCCCTCCTGCCGCTACCCCGCTGCAACCCTTCACGCCCTGAAACCAGGCAGTCACTCCCTATGCTGCTGCTTCAATCACAACACAACACAAGGAAGGGTCACCTGCTCTTCCAGCAAGTTTTCATTCACTTACCCACACCCAAAACTCACTGCACCTGCACCAACAGCCCCCCAACACCCTACTCTCTCACACTCACATAGTCCTGCATGACCCACATAGCACCTCAACACCCACTCACTCATCACACATGACACAGAGATTTGAGACCTGGTGCACAGCAATGCCACAGACCTATTTTTCTTTACGGAAACCTGCCTGACCCATTGCAAGCCCGGAATATGATTCACCATCATCCACAAGAATGCCAACTGCTGCACTACCTTCATTCCATGGACCCCTCTTCCTACTACTTCGTACACCTGTTGTTCCAACTCCACATCACAGCCAACTTCACTCTAAGGGTAACTCTAATTCACAGACCACCTGGGCCGCACACCAACTTCATCGATACTGTCACAGACTTTGTGGCACCATTCAACACTAGCAATTACATCCTACCAGGAGGCCTAGATTTCCACCAGGACGACTTCACCAACCCCATCTCAAATGCACTCATCTAAGGCCTTGGAGGCCTCGGCCTCACCCAATGAGCAAAGGAACCTACCCACCTTACTGGGCATCTCCTGGACCTTATTTTCACCATCTTTGGCAACATCAGAGTTGAAGAGGCCACACCAGTCTCCTAGACAGATCATGCTCACATCAAGTTCAGCATCCCCCCCGGGTCCAATGCTCATGTACTAATGACGGACTAGCCTGCCAAAACAAGAGCAACATCACAGACAAGGACTGGAACACCACTCTCAACACATTCTGACCTGGACACAGCAAGAAGCTCCCTAAAGCCACACAGCTCCTGGGCTGGAGAGAGCCTACACAGGCTCCCAGTCTGCCGGGGAGTGCCCTGGCTGGGCGCTCCCAGCCAATCCTGACGCTGCTTTTAGCAGCGTCATGATTAGGGGCAGGGCAGGCTGGGAGCCTGTGCCTGCGTGCAGCAAGACGGGAGGAGGCAGAAGAGCGGCACGGTAGCACAGGTAAGTGGTTTTTTTTTATTATTATTTTTAATTTAATTTAATTCTTCTCTCCCCTCCCGGGCGCGCCACCTTGCCCCTTTTAGTCAGCATGAGCCATGACTGGTTTCAACATTACAAAATTTGGGTCTAATGCGCAAGCAGATATAGTATGTCCAAGATATTTTTAATTTTTTGGACCAAGAACTTGCACTTATCTGCAGCCTTGTGCATGCACTCTTTTACTACAGGTCACTGCACCAGGTCACTGTAAGTCACACCTATGGTATGCCCGTCTAGCCCAGAGAGTAAGGTGCAGGTACTTGTGTATGAGGGCACCCCTACATGAGCAGAGGTGCCCCTACAAACTCCAGCTCCATTTCACTGGACTTCGTTAAGTTCAGGGAAGCCATTTTACCCAGTTCACCACTACATGTGTCCAGCTACATAATGGTAACTCCGAACCTGGGCATGTTTGGTATCAAACATGTTGGAATTATACCCCACGACTGTTGCCAGTAGTGGTTGTATGATTCCATGTACTCTGGGGGCTCCTCAGAGGACCCCCAGCATTACTCCTTCTAGTCTTCTGGGGTTTTCCTGGCAGCCCTCGCTGCTGCCACCCCTCAGACAAGATTTTGCCTTCCTGCTGCTCAACCAGCTCTGGTAGGGTAAAGCAGAACAAAGGATTTCCTGTGGGACAGGGAGGTAACACCCTCCCCCTTGGAAATAGGTGTTACATGGCTTGGAGGGGTAGCCTCCGCAAGCCACCGGTATGCTTTGAAGGGCATATATGGTGCCCTCCTTGCATAAACTGGTTTGCACCAGTCCAGGGACCCCTGGTCCCTGCTCTGGCAAGAAACAGGACAATGGAAAGGGTAGTGACCACTTCCCTGACCATCACCACCCCAGGGGTGGTGCCCAAAGCTCCTCCAGGTGGCCACTTGATTCTGCCTCCTTGAATCCACGGTGGACAGAGGCACCTGGGAGCATCTGAGTGGCCAGGTCAGGCAGGTGATATCACAGCCCCCTCCTGACAGGTGGTCACCCTACTAGGTGACCAATCCCCCCCTGGGCTATTTAGGGGCTCCCTCTCAGGTGGGTCCTCGAATTTGATGTGCAAGATTCCAACAGGACTCCTCTGCATTGTTTTCTTCATCTTCTGGCCACCAACACTGCAACTGGATTCTACAGGAACCGACAATCTGCAACTCCAGTGAAAACTCCACTTTGTAGCATTGTTTCTCCGACTCCCTCCAGCAACTGCATTATTTCCCTGGCTGTGCATCCTCTGAGGGCAATGAGTCCTCAGCCTGCACAAGAAGCAAGACGGAATCTCCCTTAGAGTGAAGGAGCCAATCCCCCGCATCCTCAGGCACCAACTGCATCAGCGACTGGCTGTATGGATCCTCTCTCTTCCAGAACTGCATGGATCCTGCATCACAGGTGGTGGTCTGAAGTGGTCCCCTTGGTCCTCTCTACCATCTCTCCAACTTGGGAGATGTTAAGCTCTTGGCTGTCCTTGCAGGACAGTAGCCCTGTGCACCCTCACTCTTGCAGCTACCAAGGCATGTTTGTTCCTTATCCAAGGGATCTTCATGTTCCGTGTAACCCCAGGCCTCAGGACTTTTTCCTGCGAAGCACAGTCTCCTGTCTGCTGCTCCAGTGATGTGGGACTCTTCTTCAAGTGTGCTGAGTGGGCCTCACTGCGACTCCTGTGCCTGCTGTCCATGGGTCACCTGTGGGGGCTGCCTCCTCTTCTTGTGACTCTCGCAACTGCCAAGGGTCTCCCCAGACTTCCCTCCTTGGGTCGAGTCCCCTGGGCCTTGCTGTTCCTCTTCAGCCTTGAAAAACCTTCTTCTCTGACTCCTGCATTTGCCAAGACTTGTTGGTGATTTTCTAGTACCACTGACTGACTGAATCACGACCGCCGATGTGGGACATCACTTGTATCACTTCTGGAACTTCTCTTGTGCTCCTGTGCTGCACTGCTGACTTTCTTCATCCACTGTCGAATTGGTCCTGCATCCACAGAAGGGTGGGTAGTGGATCCTGCCACAACCCGACACTCCAACTCAAAGTCGACTTGGTTGCCTTGTTTCACAGGTCCACTTCTGTCAGGATCCACCTTTGTTTTCTTCCAGTCTTGTCTGGGTCTTGCACAGTCCATTTCCAAAGTTCTCCTGTGGGTTTGGGGAAAAACCAGGTACTTACCTCTTCTCTCCTGATCGCTGGGAGGCACCCTGGTACTTACCTTTTGGGGTTCCTAGTTCCTCCAGTTCCCCCTCCACTGATTCCACTTCCTTGGGTGGAGGGGCTGCCTTTCACATTCCACTTACTTAGTATATGGTTTAGTCTCCCCATAGGCCTTCACTATTTGCTGTTGTTTTGACTATTGACTATTGCTTTCTATGCTAATCCTTGACTTCTAATGCATACATAATAGTGTATTTACTTACCTCCTAATGGAGTATTGCCTATTCAGTATTTTAGTATTTGTGTTATTATAATAAAGTACCTTTATTTTTGTAACACTGTGTGGTTATTTCATGTGTATAACTGCTGTGTGACTGTGGTGGTATTGCATAAACTTTGCATGCCTCCTAAATAAGACTTGGCTGCTCATCCACAGCTACCTAGACACTGTCTACACCTCACTTATAGGGGATCCCAGGACCTGGTATGAGGTGATGTCACAATAGGTGGTCACCACACACCAGACCAGCTTCCTACAGACAACATATACCTTTGTCCAAACACTCCTACCCAACATCTTTAGCGAAGTATCTAAATATCGAACTAAATTAATTTATTTGTCTCCGAATGCTTTGGGACTGATATCAAGGGTTTCAAGTTTTAAAGTGGTAGGCCAAAAAGAAAAGAAAGTACTATAAGCTAAAACAGCGATGGGTGCCCCAGAATCTGAATGACCTGGAGAGTTTTGTCACTAATTACTGCTTGACATATAGGACTCCTCATTTTGACATCTTTCTAATCATTGTTTATAGTGAGAAGAACATTGGAAAATCTATTAGAGCAATCCTGAAGCATTGTAATGGTACCCCTGTAACCTACATTATGTATTCTTATATTAGTTCCAATAGTTTGAGCCCTACAGACTGAAAATGTCAATTTATTTTGCATTTCATATATTTCTTGCCAATAGCGGAACACAATGGATTGCTGTCTATTTGGTTTCTAGAGCCAATAACAAATAGTTTGCTCCTTTCTGTCTCTACTACTTCTGATTACAGAAATAGTGTTTTCATCAGATATATATGACACCGGTGAATGTCCCTTGTGACTAGCCAACGTTGAGTGGAAAACATTGACCTTTCCATACTTTTTGCAATATCCAGCACTTCTGAAAGGGATGGATTCCTACTGGTAAGAATCCTTTCTTGCATTTTTTTCGAGAAGCAGTTGAATACAAATTGACAAAATTCGCAAATTCTCAAGATTAATCCAAATCATGCAACGTTGCAACATACTCTTCAACTGACCCATCACTAGCATGTTTGCACTTAAAGAAGCTGTGTGTTTCCAAGAACACACTAGCTTCTTCAGAAAATTGTTTTGTCAAGCTTTCTTTGGTTTCAACATACACATTCCATACACAGGCCCTCCTTATGGACTTGGCGGCACTCACCGCCGACTGGTGTGGCGACAGTAAACAGAAGCCTGCCAGTGGTGGAAGACTATTCACTGCCGAATTCTGATGCCAAAAAGTCAAACCTCCAAAAAACCTGCAACCTCCATCCACCCCCAGGGCCTACAACGGCAAAAAGGCAGTACACCCCCGCCGAGCAGATAAATCCTCCGCCCACCAAATAATGAACCACAAATTAGCGTGGCGGATAGTGGATGCCGAACGACCATTGGCAGTATGGACCGCCACAGCCAGCAATGGGATCCACCAACAACAAATGCACACATTGGCAAATTTGAAACCCACACACCGGACACACATACACAACACTATAAAACACTCACATACACACCCCACAATCCTTTGCAGCACCAATAGCATACCTGAGATTGACAACACAACACGCATACACTGAACACAACATCACACAAGTCACACGCACAAATACACCACCAAAACACATACAGACCCCAAACCCCTTTATAACCCACACACATCACCACACAACAGCACCCTCACCAATACACCCACAACACACCACCTACAACACACACCATGGCACCCCCTAAGCACCCCGCTTCGCAGATAGACAGCTAAGGACCATGGTGGACGAAATACTGAAGGTCGAGCCACAACTATTCGGGGCACTGGTGCAGCAGACACCCGTGGCCAGTAAGATGGAGCTATGGCAGATGATTGTCAATAAGGTCAACGTTGTGGGAAACCATCCACGCACAAGGGATGACATCCGGAAGAGATGGAACGATCTGCATGGAAAGGTTTGGTCAATGGCATCCAGGCATAACATTGCCATACAAAAGACGGGTGGAGGCCCCCCACCTACACCCCTCGATTACATCGACTGAGAGGAGAAGGTCCTGGCCATCCTGCACCCGGAGGGCCTCACTGGACTCACTGGAGGACTGGACTCGGGTAAGTCAACTACAATACCTTAACAGTCACGCCACATATAATGCATGCATCACCTCACCCCTCTCACTACCACCAGGACTCATCCCCACACAGTCCACAACACCCACATCCAACTACCTTGCATGGCCACAATCCCACAAACAGACATGCCCCCTGTGCACAGTCACCTACCCTTGCATGGATTCCCAGTGGCACTACAGCACCCACAATCCACAATGCAACACCACCCCCCACATAATATGCAAAGATATGTTCCCGAAGGGACCTTGCATGCCATGACAGGGGAATATGAGCACAAAATAGGGCAGAGCTGTGCATCAATTGCCGAAAAAGGTACCAGACACCCACATGTCATCCCCCCACCCCCCTCCACTCCCAGGCACCACCACCCATGCCACCCAGACGGAAACACCAAGGAATTCCAGTGCCCCACACAGAGACAGAGGCCCTACTCATATGGTTGCAGGTTCTGGACTAATTCATACAGGAATTTTGACAGGATGAGGCTGAACATTGGCTGTGAGGACCACTGCACCCATGCCCACTGTCACCTGAAATGAGCCAGTAGCCAAAAAATGGAGTCCAGATAGCACTTGCACAGTTGTAGGGATGGAATGCTCATTCGGATTTTCCGGTTTCAGTACAGGATCCATTAATGCACTGAGGTCATGGATAGTAGCTCTATTGAGTTTGTAGGTGATAATGATATTACTTTCCTCCATAATTTCCAAATCAACCAGAGGTCTGTAAACAGATGGGGCCCTCCCTCGCTACATGGGTCTGTACCTATGAGGGAGGAAAGCACACATATTGAGTTTAAACATACACCTGCTTTACATGATGTCACTGTATCTTTGTAAGTGCGACACAAAGGTAATGCACACAGACGCAAAGTGGGAAGTACACCGTTAGGTATATGTGTGCTGAGTTAACTCTGTAATCATGGCATCCCAGTGTGGACACAATTCCAATGATGGGTGCATGTGAGGATCTTAGACTCAGAGATTTGGAGGCCCTGGATAAGGCCCCTGGCCAGGCTATGGTGACATGGTGGTAGCAAAATGGCATCAACAAAAAGAGGGATCGGGAGAATTCAAGGTCCAGTGTACATACTCCCAATATATGTAGTCAATAATAAAAGTACACTGTTCCTAACTCTAGGGTGAACAGTTAATGTTTAGGAGCTTAAAACCCTCACACACCCGAAAGGGTGTCATGCTTCATCATCGGGAAGCTCCTCGTCAGACCGGCTGGTGCAATGTCTGACGGGCTCCCCTTTCGAGGGCTCTTTGCCGAAGATCTTTTTGATGTGGGGTGGCTGCCGTGTATTATGAAGGTCAGACACTCTGAATGGCAGGAGAGTGGTAAAATTAAGATTGATTAGAAACCCCTGAACTTGTTCTGTTTAATATCTATCCAGAGGGGTTACGATCAAGATTAAAAACATAATTAAGTGGAAAATGAGAATGATGCTCAACCACTTTAGAAAGCCTGGAGTACTGGGAAATTGTCACCTGCCCCCTAGGGTCTGGTCAACATGTTTCGCGTAATATTGGTCGTGAAAGATCCTCTAATGCTTCATCAGGACCTATAGCAAACTAGACTTCTCCTGGCTCTATACACAAGAAAACACTATCTAATTACATCTATGAGAGTTAAGTAACAGTCACTTACAGCATTTATGTAAACTGTCTCGTCAATAGTCTGAAACAAAAAAAGTTCGCCCCGCCCTCTGCATTCGGGGGGCCCCTTAGGGAGTAGCACGCTCGAGCCTATAGCTTCCGCCCTCTGCATTCGGGTGGCCCCTTAGGGAGTAGCACGCTCGAGCCTATAGCTTTTGTCTATAGGCGTCCTCAATTCTGGACACCTACCCACGGTCGTGCTCGCCCTGGAGACCTGGTAGCAAAATGGCAGCCTCCTGCTATCCAGGTAGGAGGGAGTGGAAGTGACTTCATTCCGCTAGCGTTAGTCGTCATGGCAGAAGGCGGTGTTCACCGCCGTGCACCTGATCATTGATTTACATGGTTGTGAACGGGGAACCTAGGCCAATCATGATCACAGCCGGCGGTGACGGAGCACACCGCCGCGGTACCTACGCCATTTCATCAGACCCTTGACACTTGACTCCTGATTCCCGTGCAAGGTAGTACTCCACTGCATGTGCTGCTGTGTCCTGACTCTGGTCCCTGAGATTGCACAGTTCACAGGGGAACAGCCTTCACTGCAGAGGAGCTGGAGAAGCTGGTGGACGGGGTCCTACCCCTGTATGCCAAGTTGTATGGGCGACCAGAGAAGGAGGTGAGATGGCTTCTCATAACCTTAGATGTGTGTGATTGTGGCAGATGCCTGTATGCATGTGGGTTTGATGTGTGACTGCCCAGCCGCAGACTGTCTGGCATGTACTGTATATGAGTAGATAACGTGTCTTTCAACAGTGGCCATTCCATAGGTAACGGCATGTCATCTGTATTCTGTGCACACATACTGACGTCTGTCTCTTTGCTCTGTGTGTCCCATGCAGGTCAGCGCCCATCAAAAGAAAGGCCTGTGGCAAGCCATCGCCAAGGAAGTGCGGACCCTGGGAGTCTACAACTGGCGGAGCACCCACTGCAGGAAGCGGAGGGAGGACCTGAGGCGCCGGGCCAGGAAGACCGGAGAGGCCCAGCTGGGGAAGGCCTCCCAATGAGGAAGGGGTGCCGGTCGGACCCTGACCCCTCTAATGGCCCGCATTCTGGCAGTGGCCTATCCGGATTTGGTTGGGCGCTTGAAGGCAGCACAAGGGGGTGAGTACCAACACTGTTGTGATACTGCTTTGATGAATGTATGTTGGAGCTGTGGTGTGTATGCATTCTAGTGACAGGCACTTGGACAGGTGTGTTCCTGCACTCCTGCCCCCTCAAAGTCCCTGGGATGGTGTGAGGGCTAGTTTGGGCAGTCTCCATAGGCCCATGGGGGTGTCCTCTTTCAGCCATCTGTTATGCTTTGCGGCCTCATGGACGTGTAAGTGTATTGGCTGGGCATGGTCTCTAATGGGTGTACTCCACACTGTGTATCAGATCCGTGTTTTCTGTGGTTAATGTGGTGTATTCTGGGGTAATGTCCTCTAGTCAGGGGCACAATCATGATGTATATTATATATGCTGCATGTAAGTGTGTGGCCTGGATGAGAGCGTGTGTGTGCCAGAGATGTACAGATATTCATGTTTTAACAAAGTTCTCCCTTGTTTGTCTCTCCACCCCTGTGCTTTTGTGTCCTTTGTGTACATCAGCATCATCTGGCAAGGGAGCAGTGGCACCGGTGAGTGGGGATGCAGCAGCCCACGGTTCCAAGGAGGCAGGGCCGACGGAGCCCAAGGGGATCAGTGGGTTTGAGGGTGAGGGGAGTACCACGGGGGAGGCAACTATCACTGGAGGTAGTGACTCTGATACCTCCTCCCATGGGAGCTTCCTGGTGGTGGTGGACCCTACTGGGCACACCCATTTTATGCCATCTTCTGCCACCCCCCATGCCATTACTGACCTCCCAGTTTCTCCCCACCCAGTTGCCCGTGCCCGCTCACCCCGGAGGGTGGGTGTCTCCTTCGTCCCATGCACCTCATCCCCAACCCCAGTCAGCCCTGCTGCCCTCACGCAGGAGGCTATTGACCTCCGGAGGAGTATCTCTGAAGGGGAGACAGCCATTGTGAATGCCATCCAGGGGCTAGCATCCAAGATGCAGCAATGCAATGCATACCTGGAAGGCATTCACGGTGCCATGTCTGGCCTACAGAGATCTTTTCAGGCTCTGGCCTCCTCTTTGACTGCAGCCAGTGTCCCTGGTCTTTCCATCCCCTCTTCCACCACCTCTACACCTTCCAGCGCCCCACTCCTTTCACCCACCCCAAGCACATGTACAGACAGCCATGCACACACATCAACACACAAGAAGCACACAGACAAACATGAGCACCACACTTCCCACCACAGGCAGGCACACACCCAACATACCACAGCACACACAACAATATCCACTTCCCTGAGTGTGTCATCCTCCCCGCCACACTGTCACCTCACCATGCACACACACACACACACACTGCACCCTCAGTCACTGCTGCTGCCCCCATTCACGCAGTCACCACAAAATCTGACATCCAGACATGCACCCCATACACCACACCTGCACTCACCACAACATTGACAGACACTTGCAGCACACTCACCAGACCTGCAGACACCCAGACAATATCCATGTACACTGGCAGCCTGTCTTGTCCCACTGTGTCCACCACCCCTCCTCCCAAAACACTCAAACATTTGCAGACATCCACACCACACACATCCACCACACATCAGCATACTTTACAGGCACCTGCATCCATGTCCGGCACACCTACACCACATACAGACACTCCCTCTACCTCCACTCCCAGACCTACCTCCAAATCCCCTCCAACTGCCCCTAAGAAGCTTTTCCTCTCCCATATTGACCTGTTCAAATCCACTGGCCCACCCCGTCTCGTCCCTAAACGTGCTCATCTCCTTGCCCTGTCCACTCCTGCCACGTCCAAGCCTGCCCCAGTCCGCCCTTCCCATTTGCGTGCCCCTTCCCCAGGGAGGAAGAAGCTCTGTGTTGCCCCAGGTCCCTCTGCTACCCCCCAGTCCAAGCCCGCTACCCCTCCTTCCAAAGGCATCCCAAACCCCTCCACTTCCCAAAACTAAGCCCAAGTCCCCCCTTCTAGATGCAAGTCCCCACCCCTGCCGCCCCCTACCCCTGTTCCCTGAGGTACCTGGCTGCCCCATTGATGCCCCTTTCAAGTGGAGTACCCTTTGCACATGTGGGAGTAAGGTTCGGCCTATTTTTTGCTCTTCAGGGTATTTGCAATGGACTGGCCAATGGCCTTATTTGGACAATACTTTTTTTGTTTAATAAATTTGAGTGCCCAGTGGTGCTGTTGGCACAATATAGTGATGTTGTTCAGCGTTTCACTGTGGGGGTGTGGTGTGCACATGTGTGTACTTCGGTGCAGTTCTTAGTTGGCTTGTGTCTGGTGAGTACATTTTGATATGGTATGTTTGGCTTGGGATGTGGGAGGGGTTGGGAGTGATTTGCAGGATGGGTGGGGTGGGTGTGTAACTGTGCCCTTTCTTCCCATGTGTACTAGGTTGCGGTGCTTACCGTCATTGTCTTCGTCGGCGGTCACGGTCGTGGAGGTATATGGCAAGGAGCAGCACTGCCATGATTTTCAACTCTCTCTCCATGTCTGCGTCGGCGTGTTCTGTGTGCCTCCGGTGAGTGTGTCCTTTTATATTGTTATTTTCTGCCACGCTTTGCCTGGCGGTGGTTCCCACCCCGGAACTGATGGTGGTCTTGTGTTTCATTATTTGGTGGGCGGGTAGGACCTTTCCGCCAGCCTGTGGGCAGCCTCCCCCGTCCTCGTCAGGACTACAAAGGACTACAAAGGACTACAGGACTACAAAGCTGGACTGTGGATGGACCGCTACTTGTTTCTCATTGGCTTCATTATTTGGCAGTCCAGACCACCAGCCTGTTGGCGGTAGTTACCACCACCACAGATGGGGCGGTGTTTACCGCCATGTTCATAATGACCACCACAGTTCCATCCAGGAGATGGTACATAAGGGAGATTGTCAAAAATATATTGACCAGCTATGCTCAGATGATTAAAACCTCAAAGCCAACTTTCTTGGAGGCTCATATGCAAGGCCATCAATAGCTACTGAAAAGTTTGCAAATATACATAGCCAATGTTTCCATTTGATCTCTGGTTTACCAGGTTTTTGTAAGAATGGAGGTGGGTAAACACATTTTGATCTGTAGCCATGATAAAAATATAAGAGCTGAAATGCAAAAATAAGAATACAAAAATGAACAAATGTATTGGTCCACGTAAGAAAACGATACATTGGTGTTAATCCAAAAATAAAATAAACCAGGGAAAGCAGAAACAGTCTTTACATTTGAGCCACAACGGAATGAAATTGGAAGAAACGCAATTTAAAAGGGCTGGCGTCTGCGTGACATCAGCACACCGTATCCCAGAGTCCTTTGTAGTGGAAAGCAGGACGAACAGCATCTCTAGACGATGAAGACTAGAACGAGTGAGTGAATGGCTTCCTCGCTATAAACTGACCGTGAGGAACAGCAGATGCAGCAGCGCACAAGAGGCTGGAGGGAGAACAATTCTGCCGACAGCAGTAGCCTGGACCTACTACAGCCTGAACAATTGTTTCTAGGATACCGGGCAAACATGAGGGGCTGGAGTGAGAACACTTCCGCACCACATCAGGAGCCTCGAGCTCCCACAGCTCGAACAATCGCTGCTAGGATACCAGGTACATAGCGCGTAATGTGAGGCATACATGATATAAAAAAATGCCTCGGCCTGAGCAAGCCAATGGAAGCAGGCGCAACACAGTCCACAATTATCACAATGGATTGAATACAAACGTCATGCACAATGAAGACATCTGACAAACAAAGTCCAGTAATTCCTTATTATCAAAGGCATAATAAAATCCGCTAGTGAGTCTTCAGAAAGTAGAAGGAAAGCACCCGCTTGTTAATTCAGCTACGGCCGGCACCACTCCTGGTACGAGAATGTAGGATCGGGGCAGGCTGAACAAAAATGTCTCAAGACCGCAAGCAGAGAAATAACGGAAGGTTTATTTCCAAGCCCAAATAACGAGACCCACAACCAACTGCTGACTGCTCTAGTGAAGAACCAGTGTAGACGGACGCTCACTAGGCAACCAGAGATGGAGATTCTACAAAGTACATAGAATCTCCACTTGCTTAGTATTCTAAAAAGTAACCACATAGTAAAGATACTAATCAAGCACAGTACACTTACATTACAGGAGCACAGCATTAATAACAATTATACAGCCTGGGGATCTGTTGTTACACCTGTCTTGGCCCTCATGAAGCAAATAACAGTAACCCTGGAATGAGTATGATCCAAGACATAGGTAGATTTACATGGAGCAGTTGGATATACAGTAATTTAGCTATGTTTGTAGATTGTGTAAACTAAATTGGTTTCTTATGGTATGCCTTTCACGGGGCAGTGACATGTGGGGTAACGCGACTACCCTTGGACACGCCCAGTGTGAATAAATTATTCTCAGGGCCATGTATTATGATTTTTTTTATGTGTTAGCTAACATTGCAAAGGATAAATGTTCCATAGACATGTTTGCAACTATAATAAATGATTGACTCGTTTTCATTAAAGGACAGGCACATAGCAAGTGAAGGAGGTACCCAGCTACAGCCAGGAACTTCCTAGCATAGAAGGCCCTCCCCCTCATCACACTGTAACAGCATGATTGGTTGGAATTACCACAATTAATTCTAACCCATCATTAGTCAGGGTCCCTGCAAAGAAGGATCACACCAATGAACAGAAGTCCAGGGCACAGAAATATGAAATCTGTGTGCCCTCTATTTGCTCCCAGGCGGTATATCCTTCAATAAGGGATGAAGTCGTGCCCGCGGACCAGGACAGTGTTGTTATGCACACACAGAGGGACAGATTTACAAGTCCCTATCGCCACTGAAGTGTCACTTTTAGTGACACTCCGGTTGCGCTGTGCACTGCACTGTCTTTACAAGGCGGGTTAAGCCACTTTTTGTGGCTTAACACCACCTTGTAAATACGACCCCTTCACACGCAGCACTTTGCGGGCAAGAGGCGTGCAATGGGTTTTGCTGTAGGAGTGCCACAGCAACACCCATTGCATTTTGACACTGCCCCAGATTTACAACTTTTCATAAACCTGAGGCAGCGCCAAAATGTAATGCCACCCAAGGGGTGGCGTAAGCATGGCGCAACAAGGAGAAATGCTCTCATTTCTCCTTGTGTTTGAGCAAATCGCCATTAAAGATTGTTTTTGTGCGGGAAGATATCCCTTCCCGCACAAAAACAATCTCCCCAGCAACACAGCCATCTTTGCACCATGGCTCGAGGGTGGCTGTGTTGGCGATCGGAAGCAAATTTAGCGCCATCGCACAGGGAAATACAGGGGTGCGCCGTATTCTTGTTGATACGGTGCATCCCTGCGTTTTGAAAATGACAGGGTGTGGCACTGCCAAATTTGGCACAGCGTCACGCTCTGCCATTTTCTTGTAAATCTGGGCCAAAGTTGCTTACACTTAGATAAAGTGAACCTGGGGAAGTCTTAGAACCTCTACCAATGTAAAAAGATTGACTTCACCTCACTGACACCACAACTAGGAAAATTCCAAATTCATCAACTGCCTCTGACCAGGGCCGTGTCAGTTTTGATCAACTGAAAATGTGTTAGGAAACATTGGGCTAAATTATATTTTTTTGTAGGTAGTTTTGATCACTTTACTTGAGATTCTGTTAGTCAGAAGGGAACTCCCTGAAAGGCAACAACCAAGATTACTAACTTTCCCCAAAAAACGAGAAAAGCAGAAATTCAGTGTCACAAAAAGAATAACTAACGGTTCAAGTAAATTTTGCTTCACGTGGGCCCAAACGATGTGCACGTTTGTAAGCTGTTAAGCAAATAAATCCTGGGGCGGCCACTGTCTAAAACTGTACTTTTAATGTAAATGAAACATTTGAAGCCATATTCTCCAATGCGAAACATTCAGCACATCAGGTTAATCAATGATGTACTCCTTAGGATACTTCCACAGCAAGCAGATATCAGTGTAGAAGTGAGACCAAATTCAGTATCAAGGCAAAGGTAAGAAGTCTCCCCTCTTTTATAGTCTTTGACCCGGAAATGCTTCAATAAAGAATTGGTGATCTCAGTAATGTACTACATATGCTAATAAAAAGTTGAGTACCAGCCATACTTGCTCCACATACATGCTCATTTAAAATAAATCGCCCATGGCCATCGAAGTGTAAGCAAAATGTCTCAAATCTCTCTTCAGTGTGAAAGATTTAAGGTGTCTGTCATGTTGCGCAGCCACCAGCAGGTTTGAGACAGAATCCATCTTACTATAGCCATAGGTAGCCCTTCACTGTCCCAGATCGTAGCTCATAGTGAGGCAAATCTACAGAGGGTTCGATTAATAAACAGCATGAATAACCCAGAGACATTTTAAGGCGTGGGTGAAGTGGACAATTGCCTAGATCCCCCACCTTCATGGGCCCCCCTTGGAAAGTGAACTTTCTACCAGGCATCCGTCTACTGTATTTCATTATCTAGACCTCTCTGCCTACCTTTACTTCTGACTCTGTCCCTCTGCCGAGCAACATCTTAAAGATTTTTGGCGTCCCAGGCAAGATAGTTCAACAAAGTTTAATGTATAAATGAATACAGTTGGCATCATATGGGCTTCAATTAGCGGAAAACTGGCAATAAAATATCTCTTGCCCGGGGGCCCCCGAAATCCTTGAAATTACACTTGACACTAAAATAACCATCCGACTAGTGCGATTTCCTACCATCTTTAATTTGTAGTCTCTTGGAAAGGAAATCTTTCTGTCTTTTGTTTGGTTTTCCTGTCTGATTAGTATTAGGATGCTTAATTTCCTATGAATGATCCACATAACTTCATGAAGAGAAGTTTCCTTTGGAGCTCAGGGTATTGGTAGCTTAAATGGGCCATTCAGCTAAAAACTAGCGTATACACCGTCAATTCTCCTTACTAGAGTTTGCATTTAGATGTAGAGACACAGGGAGCATAAAGTTACACCTGTAATTCAAGAGATACGACCGAAAACATTGTAATACAAGCATTTGCAATGCAATGGGTCTTGCATATTTTGAACAAGTTATTTGTCATCTTTTGACAACAGCGCTCATGAGCAAAAACAAAATAAAATATGAGAAGAAACTAAGAAAAGACGACTTGGTAAAATAAAAGAAAGTTAGCTTTAAAAAATAAAATTTTGCAATTTTGTGCCTGCTGGGCACGTTTTTTCCAGTCACAAGTAGGGTGACCACCCGTTCGTAAATTTCACGGACTGCCTGTAATGTCGCCCTGCCGTCCGTTGTCCATGATGAAAGGCTTAACGGACGGCATTGGTCCGTAATTTTAGCCTTTCACCTAAAAGACAACGGAGGCAGGGCAAAATTACGGGCAGATGAGTTTCCCCAGCTGGATTGAAAGGCAGGGGGTCTCCTGTGCTCTGAGGGAGGGAGGGGCAGACAGATAAGAAAGAGACCTTCTTGCCAGGGGGTATCCTTCCCTAAAGAAATGCAAATGTGTGCAACTGGTGAATCTGCAAATGCAAAGGGGCATGAAAACCTGCACTGACTTTAATCAAAGGAGTCACTTGAAGCTTTCTGATGACAAAGATATTTTCTTTTAGAGAGGTACTGTAGCAGTGTTCCAAGGTGAGCTATGGAGTGTGTGGTTTTAATGGACTGTTTTAAATAAATTTTAGTACTAGGTATAAACTGTATATTATTCAAATCTGTATTTTAGAAGGACTTTTTTTTATTTAACCAAAATGTATTTGCACTTTTTGTAGCAGCCTACATTATGATGTAATTGTATTTATATAGCGCTTATTACCCCTAACGAGGCGTCAAATTCATGTTTATAGTAAGGACTTACACATTCAGTTCTTTCAGGGACCTTGGTAGCTCATAGTACTAACAAGCATTGGCAAAGCCAATAGGTCTCGTCTAACCAAGAGTTATTGGCTTTGCCAATGTGTTTTAGCCATGTTATACACCAGAGTGGCTGCTGTTCAGCATGGCTGAAGTTCGTTACATAGTGGTGTGGAGTAGGGTGGCATAGGAGCAGTGGCGGAGAGCCCAGTGGTGCAGAGTACTATGCAGTGGGTACCGTGCAGTTGTTTAGTGTGCATTGGCGTAGAGTGCAGTGGTTTAGAGTGCAGTGGCATTGAGTGGCTTTGGGCAGAGTAGAGTGGCATAGAGTGGCAGAGAGTGCAGTAGTGTAGAGTGGTGCAGTAGCACTGAGTGCATAGTAGGCTCGCATGGCATAGAGTGCAGTGGCAGAATGGAATGGATGACGCTACAACGCATGCTGGAACCACGCATGCCTAAACAACGCAGTCAGAACAACGACCGCGTTGTGAACACTAATGCCTTTACCACAAATGCCTTAACAACGATTTTTTGTTGTAAGGGCATTCCTGGTAAAGGCATTAGTGAATGGCATGCATGGTTCCTGCATGGGACTCCCCTGGCACCCCCACCCCTAAACATTACCCCAACCCCCTCCACCCCTGAAACCTAAAACCACCCCAACGCCCCACCCCGCCCCTTAAACCTAAAACCGCCCCAACCCCCCACTTCGCCCCTTAAATCTAAGACCACCTCAACCCCCTACGCCCGCCCCTAAACCTAAAACCACCTCAACCCCCACCCCTGCCCTTTAAACCTAAAACCACCCCAACCCCTACCCCGCCCCTAAAACCTAAAACCACCCCAAACCCCCACCCTGCCCCTAAAACCTAAACAACCCCAAACCACCACCCGAAAAAGTAAAAATACCCCGAACCTCCCCACCTCGCCCCTAAAACAAAAAATATCCCCACCCTCCCACCCCGCTCCTAAAACTGAAAATATCCGACCCCTCCTCCCCCGCCCCTAAACCTAAACCCCTCTGACCCCCTACCCCTAACTAAAACTAAAAATACCCTGACCCCCCACCCCTGCCCCTAAAACTAAAAATACCCCGACCCCCCGACCCTGCCCCTAAAACAACCCCAGTCCCACCCCACTTACCTGATCACATTGTCTTCCTCAGCCGACTCCCTTCTTCTGTGCCTTAACCGCGCATGTGCGTGGTTGAGCACATGCGTAGTTAAGGCACTGAACAAAGAAGTCGTGGTTAACGAAGGCGTTGTTCCGCTTTCGTTGTCCACGACTTCGTTGTTCATGAGTCGTGGTTTAGGCTACTTCCTGGCATAGAGTGGTGCAGAGTGGAGAAGTGTAGAGTGGTGCAGTGCAGAGTAGAGTATAGTGGCGTAGAATGCATTGGCATAAAGTGCAGTGGCATGGAGTGGCGTTGGGCAGAGTTGAGTGGCATAGAGTGCAGTGGAGTAAAGTGGCATACAAAAGAGTGCAGTAGTGTAGAGTGGTGCAGTGGCATAGAGTGCAGAGTAGACTCCTGTGGCAGAGAGTGCAGTGGTGTAGAGTGGAGTAGTGTAGAGTGGTGCAGAGTAGAGCATAGTGCTGAAGAGTGCAGTTGCAGAGAGTGGAGTGATGCACAGTGCAGTGGCATAGAGTGCAGTGGCATGGAATGCAGTGGCCTAAAGTAGATTGTTTCACAGTAGAGTGAAGTGGCTTAGAGTGGTGCGGTGCAGGGTAGAATGGAGTTGCATAGAGTGGCATAGAGTGTGATGGCATAGAGTAAAGTGGTGTAGAGTCCTGTGGCATAGAGTGTAGCGATGCAGAGTAGATTAGAGTGATGTACCTATGTTAAAGAAACACTAAGTACATTTTAACATTTTTTACATTTTGTTTGTGCAATTTACATCCCAAATATTTTGAAGATTCTATATGTACTTGACACTTAGGCATAACCCAAATCACTAGCTTGGCTTTTTGCTCAATTTCAAAACCATTTAAAGACATGGACAAAGCGGGCAATTGCCTTGCACAACCTTGCAAGGAGTCTGGCCCCTGTTCACTTTTCACAAGTACGAACAGCAGACCATTGCACCAGAAGAGTTTGCCAAGGTGGATGGGTGTTGCTTGTTCGACCACTTGACAGTGCCTCTTCTGTTTCTCTCCTGTGTGCAGAGACAACTCCCCAGGTACCCAATACCTTCCGATAGTCTTGGTAGACCCATCTTGTCTGATTTTAGGAATTGTCCCACATTGTTCTTCTCTTCCTTATTTATCCGGTTCTTAGCAACAACCCTTTGAATCACTTGCCGTGGATAGATAGAATGGCCACAGCACCATCATAATGCTGAGATGTCAACAATACTGACGACAGTGGTCAGCACAGTTTTAGTTTTTATAGGGCGAGCTTAGCAGAGCACAAGCGCTGCTTTTCTGACGAGTTGGCATATATCTGGGCTAATACGCCCACCCCACGCCCATCACTACCAGTGGTTCACTGGCTTGCCTTTCAAAAAGCCTTTGTTTTCGGTGGTAACTGCTTTACGTTTGTTCCTCCTCAGGGTGGTTTTATTACGGAATTAGCCATCGAACCTGTTACATGGCTATTTGCACTTTTGTAGATAACTCTGGGAGCGAACTTCTTTTTTCTTTCTTGTCTCTCTTCGCGCTGGCGGCGGTGCTTTGTATCGGCTCGCCTATGTCAAAAGTTTTACTTTTTATTTTCAGTTTGTGTGGCAAGAAAAGTCCAGTTGGAAATTTACAATGTTAATAGCTCTACCTTGAGCAAACGCAAGACCCATTGCATTGCAAATGCTTGTTTACTTCTGGGAATAAATAGCAGCTGCAATCATAACACGCCTTTGTACCGTGTAAAATCTCCAGCAGTTCAGAAAAAGGGCGCCTGCCACTGATTTAGTTTCACATTTTTCTTTCCTATTTATAATGCTTGAATTGTAACATAATGCTCTTCCTTCTTTCCAGGTCCTCTGTTTTAATTGGTGAATAAATGCCAAGTGGTGCTAAGGGCACCACCTGTTACATATTACCTTTTTAATTAGGTATTGTGAGCGATAACTTCGCCCCGCAGTTATGTTGCTGCAAGTGAATAATCGAATACATTTTAAAGTAATTCACAGTGGTTTTCCAGGCTCTTCGAGGCCTGGGTCTTGCTTGTTTACAGAAATGACTCGTGTCCGTTTCTGAAAAAATATGACTTAAAACCTCCTGGGTCGTGAAAGCTTAGATGGCAAGGCCTTTTCACCCGCCACCAACCGAGTTTCGGACTATGACACCCATGCTTGGTTCACGACACGGACATTATTAGGACAGTACATATTTTCAGAGTACCATCTGTGACAGTTCAGACGTGCGTTTTCAGATTTGCTTCCTTCACTGTTGTCATAAGACTAAAGGGCGCTTGTGCAGTGCCAAGAAGTATGTTGACATAAACGCTTATCTAGCGAACTGTGGTAAGCGTTTATCAGTAATACGCAACGCCAGCAGTTCTATTTATCAGGTAGCTGACAACGATAGTATGTTATTGGAGATACCTGTTTAAATAAACATTTCCTTGCTACTGTTCACATTTATTTTGCTGTGCATTTTTTTCAAATATTGAACATGCATCCTTATCCAAAATACAAACAAATGTCTGAATGAACTTTTATACATAGGACGCTACATACCTACCGGAGTCCTTAGCTCTCTAGTGGCACTTATTATGTATAATAGTATAACGAATTTAGATGACTAAAAAATGAAAGGAAAAATTATGATCAATGGTACATGTTAATGTTTATATATGTAGTAATGTGCACAAAATGCAGAACTTGGATGGTTTTCTGCATTTGATGAAAATCAACTTTCACACAAAAGATTTTAATCATGTGGAAGGACTGGGCATGCAAAAAAACTAGTGTTAACTAATAAAAGGACAAATAAATAATGACGTTAAGTGGTTAGAAATTGAAAGGCCGATCTGCCCTCCATTCCCCTTTGAGAATTAATAGACATTTTTTTAACCTATCCCCAGGATCACTGACAGAATATCGGAAACAAAAATATCCGTGGACAGAATAAAATATCAAAAATGTCGAGGACCAAAATATCAAGAAGGTAAGTGCTGCTAGCGCGCCCGGTCCTTAGTAATAAACTTACAAGGGGACGCGTATAGGTCGATGAACCTTTTGAATCACATGAAGTATCCTAGTCATGCAGTGACCAATGAAATGGTAGCTAACATCAATAATCAAGAAATATTCTATGGAAACCAACCATAAGCCATAATACTGAAGAATAACCACTACTCAGGAAGAGGGATAAGTTTTATTCCCTGTTGCTTACAATTCTAAGTCATCTGTTAGTTCAATCTTGATTCAAACCAATTCTTTATTAATTCATCAGTTAAAAGACATTGGCCCTCATTACAACCCTGGCAGTAAATGCCGCTTACCGCCGTGCAGAAGACTGCCAACATACCGCTGCGGCCGCGGAATTCCGCTACAGGTATTACGACCCACAGCTCGAAATCCGCCATAATACAGACACCCACACAAGTCCGCCTCACCAAAGGTCAGTGATAAACTGTCGAAAACAAAACCGACACCGTCACACCAACAGGAATACACCCACACTATCACGACCCATGAATCAACGCAGCGGTCTTTCAATGCTGTAATCCATTGGTGGTACACACCGCCGCGCTCAAAATACACACACATTTACAAAACACAACCACATTGGACAAATCGAAATACACACACCTGATACACCAACACACACCACACCCACACACCCAATCCAATATAAAGCACACACCCACATCACCCACAAACCCTTACTACCAGAATTTTGAAACCACGCCAGAGAGAGACACTGCCTGAAACAACACCAGCATCCACAGACACACAACACCATCACTTACACAACATCCACACACCTCAAACAACACACAACAACACATCCCCTCACACATCATAACACACACCACCTCACACATCACCCACACCACATCATGGCACTTCAACGACACCCCAGGTTCTCTGAGGAGGAGCTCAGTGTCATGGTGGAGGAAATCATCCGGGTAGAGCCACAGCTATTCGGATCACAGGTGCAGCAGACATCCACTGCAAGGAAGATGAAGCTATGGCGAAGAATTGTCGACAGGGTCAACGCAGTGGGACAGCATCCAAGAACACAGGATGACATCAGGAAGAGGTGGAACGACCTACAGGGGAAGGTGCGTTCCGTGGTCTCCAGACACCAGATTGCTGTACAGAGGACTGACGGTGGACCCCCACCTCCCCCCCCACAACTAACAACATGGGAGGAGCAAGTCTTGGCAATACTGCATCCTGAGGGCCTCGCATGATTAGCAGGTAGGACTGGACTCTGGTAAGGCAAATCTTTACTACTTTCTCCCCCCCACCCCGCCTGCATGCCATCACATACCCACACCCTCACCCCCATCACTCAAACACCTCACATATGCCCCACTATCACAACCCAGCCATCCTAATACCAAGCCCTGCATGCAAAACCAAAGCATGGACACCCATCGCCAAAGCATGTCCACTACAGATACCCACACAGACCCCAAACTAACTATCACACAGGGACCAAGCCAAGAAGGCAAGCACTGGAGTAGAGGGTCACTCACCCATTGCACACGATGGCACACACAGATGCAATAATCATGCCTTTACACCCCTGCAGGACCCCTACCCAACGTCACCGGACACGAGGTTCCAGACATATCCAGTCCCCCCACAGAAGAGACCCACAGTGATGACAGCAGCTCTGCACAACTGGATCAAGATGACCAGCCCGGCCCATCAGGGACCTCAGACAGTCGGTTCCCCTGACACTGGCACAAGCCACCACAGAGCCTCCCCCCTCAGGAAACCCCACCACAGCACCCACCCAGCGGGCCCATCCCTCTATCCCCAGAACACATCAATCAGCAGTGTGTCCACCACTACAGGGAACCCAGGCAACCCCAGTAACACAGGACAATCAGGGAACTGGGGGCAGTGGCAGTGGGCACACGGTTCAGGGGACAGAGGCACAGGAAAACAGGGAAGCTGGGAGGACTGCTGTGCGACGGGGGAGGACAGGCCCAGGGAACCCACTCTCCATGAGGCACTCTCCAACATCAGGGGAGCTTACCTTCATTCGCAGGAGATGATGGCAATGGTACTGGCCAAGTTTTAGGAGACCCAGCGGCTGCAGGAGGAACACTATCTGGGGATCAGGGAGGACCTGAAGTCCAAGAACAACACCCTGGTCACCATTGCAGGGGTGCTGGCAGACCTTGTCAATACCAGGAGAGACACAGTGGCACAACAAGGGGCCCCTGACACTAGCCTGGACGATGAACAGCCCTCCACCTCCGCCGGCACTAGTGGACAGGAGTCACCGCCACAGGAACACAACACCAGCACCCCACCCCCTACAGATGGAGAACCACCCCGCAAACGGTCCCTGAGATCCAGGAACAAGACAGAGATCATTGCCAAGACCCCCGCCAGGAAATGAGACCGCCCTGAATGTCACCATTTTGTGCCACCTTGTCACCCTGTCCATCCTTCAACTGCCATTGCTCCACTTCCTATGCCCATTTGGACAATGCACCTGTGAAACAAATAGACTGGACTCTGCCATGGACATTCCTCCACCATCCCCAGCCCATTTTACAGCCCCTCCACTTATTTGCACAGAAATAAACACACTTCAATCACAAAACAATCTGGAGTCAGTCTGTGCTTTCACAAACGTGTAATTGCAATAACCATGGAATATAGCAATGTCAATTTACTTGTGCACATACTGATGTAACACAGCTGTAGGCCTGGAGGAAATATAGCAGGGGGCACAAAGTGGGACCCACATCTGTGAAATGGAAAGGCAAAGTGAAAAGTCAGGGTCCATACACTGAGTGAAAATGACAGACTTATGCTAGCTCCAGAAATTGTATGAAATGTGGGAGACAGTGACATCTTCTTACCTGTGTGTCACTGGAAGTATTGCATGATTATGTTGCTTCAGTTGTCGATATCCTCTTCTTCTGCCTCATCTTCTTCACTGTCCACAGGCTCCACAGCTGCTACAAGACCACCAGCTGGACCATCCTCCTGCAGAAAAGGCACCTGCCGTCGCATAGCCAGGTTGTGCAGCATACAGCAGGCCACGATTATCTGTCACACCTTCTTTGGTGAGTAGTAGAGGGAACCACCTGTCATATGGACGCACCGGAATCTGGCCTTCAGGAGGCCGAATGTTTGTCCGGTCACCCTCCTAGTTCACCCATGTGGCTCATTGTAGCGTTCCTCTGCCCTTGTCCTGGGGTTCCTTACTGGGGTCAGTAGCCATGACAGGTTGGGGTAACCAGAGTCACCTGCAAACATTGAGGAACAACTGTTAGACACACACCAACCCTCAGGGACAACCCCATACCCAAACACCTATTCACACTGTATAGGGTCCTTGGCCTCACCTATTAGCCACACACAGTGCCTCTGGAGTTGCCCCATCAAATAAGGGATGCTGCTATTCCTCAAAATGTAAGCATCATGCACTGAGCCAGGAAACTTGGCATTCACATGGGAGATGTACTGGTCTGCCAAACACACCATCTGCACATTCATTGAATGGTAGCTCTTCCGGTTTCTGTACACCTGTTCACTCCTGCGGGGGGTACCAATGCCACATGTGTCCCATCAATGGCACCAATGATGTTGGGGATATGTCCCAGGGCATAGAAGTCACCTTTCACTGTGGGCAAATCCTCCACCTGAGGGAACACGATGTAGCTGTGCATGTGTTTCAGCAGGGCAGACAACACTCTGGACAACACGTTAGAGAACATTGGCTGGGACAGCCCTGATGCAATGGCCACTGTTGTTTGAAAGGAACCACTTGCCAGGAAATGGAGTACTGACAGGACCTGCACTAGAGGGGGTATGCCTGTGGGATGGCGGATAGCTGACATCAGGTCGGGCTCCAACTGGGCACACAGTTCCTGGATTGTTGCACGATCAAGTCTGTATGTGACTATTATGTGTCTCTCTTCCATTGTCGACAGGTCCACCAGCGATCTGTACACCTGAGGATGCCGCCATCTCATCACCTGCCCCAGCAGACGTGCCCTATGGAGGAGAGCAGCGAGCAGAGAGTCATGCAACACTGAGGTATCACAAAATGTAATTTGCACATATTTATTAATCCACAATGTGCCTGTAACTGTGTGTATTCCAGGCCTACATAGGTGTGACGCAGTTATTATTCATGCCATGTGCCCACCTGAAATGGCGGCTGCCTGACCTGTAAGGTGGGACAATGGGGATATGAGGTAACTGCGCTGGCGTTGTTCACCGTCGCGATCGGCGGTCGAAGACCGCGGCACAATTCTGCATTGGTTAACATTGGGCCCTATGGGTCCGAGGAGCCAATGTACGCCAACGGTGACAGTCCGCACCACCGCGGACATGACCGCTATTTTCTGTCTGTTCACTCACTTGATACCTGACCTTCAACAGGAGAGGACCTACACTGCAAGTGCTGCTGTGACCTGTGTCTAGAACCTACCATGGCTCATGTGTCTGGGGAAAGGGCCCCTGCCTTCACTTCGGAGGAGTTGGAGAAACTAGTCGATGGGGTCCTCCCCAGTACACGCAACTGTACGGTCCTCCAGACAAACAGGTGAGTACACTGTGAGCATGCTGCATGGGCAATGCCTGTTTTGAGTGGTGTGGATGAAAGATACATGGGGGGGCTGAGGCCTGCATGTGCGGATGGTGAGTGTATGTGCGTCAGGGCAAGGGTGGGAACAGGGGGCAATGAGTATAACAGTCCGGACGGGTAATGAATTTGCTTTCCCCCTGTACCACTCCTCTAGGTCAGCGCCCACCAGAAGAAAGCTATTTGGCGTGCCATCGCAAAGGACGTCTGGACCCTGGGGGTCCACCACAGACGGAGCACCCACTGCCGTAAAAGATGGGAGGACCTGCGCCGCTGGAGCAAGAAGACGGTGGAGGCCCAGCTGGGGATGGCCTCCCAACGTGGGAGGGGTGCCCATCACACCATGACCCCCCTGATGTTCCGGATTCTGGCGGTGGCCTATCCGGAGTTGGATGGGCGCTTGAGGGCATCACAGCAGCCTTAAGGGAGTGAGTACACTCTCATTCAGCTGACTTTGCGCGCATTACGAGGTGTATGGGCGGGGGAGGTGGGCAGTGGGTTCCCCTAGGCCAGGGCGATCTTGGTAGGCAAGGTCCCTTGTGTGGCAGGCTATGTGGCACCTCAGCCCCACTAGTGGTTAGAGCCATCTACACCTAGTCAGGCTCCTGTGACTTCCAGGTGTGCAGCAATTGGGCTTAGGCCTCGTACCCCATGGGCATGCGATTAATCTAGGAACTATAAGTGCATGGCGTAGTGCAGAGGGCTGCTGTGTCTCTTGTGTCCGCCAACGGTAGTGGTGTTGCATGCACTGAACATGTCTTTCTTCTGTTGTCGTCCCCTCTTTTTGTGGTCTCCCTGTTCTTGTGTGTTCTTGTGTGCGATAGCATCATCAGGCGGAGGAGCATTGGCACCGGAGCAGGAGGGAGCTGCATCCCACTTGGCCCTGGAGGGTGAAGCAACGGAGTCTGAAGCCATCAGGGGGATGGAGGGCGAGGGGAGCTCCACGGCGGGGACAGGAGCAGAGACCAGCAACAGCGACTCCTCCTCTGATGGGAGCTCCCTTGCGGTGGCGGGCCCCTCTGTGCCCACCGCATCAACAGGGACCCACTGCCACTCCCCCTACCAGCACCGCCCTCCCAGCAGCCCCTCAGCATGTGTTCCGTGCCCACTCACCCAGGAGGGTGGGCATCTCCTTCGTCCCAGGCACCTCAGGCCCTGCCCCAGTCAGCCCTGCTGCCCTCAGTGAGGAGGCTATTGACCTCACTGTTGGGCAGTCTACCATTCGTAATGCCATTCAGGGAGCTGAGAGGCATTTGCAACAAACAAATGCATACCTGGAGGGCATTCATTCTGGCCAGGCAGCCCAACAGAGAGCATTTCAGGCTCTGGCCTCAGCACTGATGGCAGCCATTGTCTCTGTGTCCAGCCTCCCCCTCCAACCTCCTCCACCCAGACCCAATCCCCTGTAACTCAGCCCATCCCAAGCACACCATCAGACCAGCATGCACACACATCAACACCCAAGAGTGGCTCAGGCAAACATAAGCACCACACATCCCACAGGCACTCACAGAAACATCATACCCATGCACACATACCAACATCCACTTCCTCCACTGTGTCCCCCTCCTCCACGTCTCCCTCCTACCTCCCAGTCTCGTCTCCACTCACACCTGCATGCACTACATCCTCATCCACTACCTCCATCACCAGCACGCCCATTGCCACACACCCCTCACGTGCAATCACCACCCCCACTACCATTCACACATCCCCAGTGTCCTCTCCCAGTGTGTCAGTGAGCCCTCCTCCCAAAGTAAACGCAGGGACACACCCACCCAACAGCCATCCACCTCACAACAGCCTCCAGCCCATGCACCTTCACCCAAATTCAGCAGACGTACACCTCCTACAACCACTACCTCTTCCTCCCCTCCCAAACCCCCTCCATCTACCTGTCCCAGTGTGTCTAAAAAACTTTTCCTGTGAAACCTTGACCTCTTCCCTTCACCTCCCCCCCGTCCTTCCCCTAGGGCCAGGCTTTCCAGGTCCCAGACCAGCACCTCAGCCACCACATCCCCAGGCACAGTGGTGCCAGCAACTGCGGGGTCATGGAGTGTGCCAACTATCAGGGCTGCCAGTGTGCCACGGAGCGAGGGCAAGGACATTCCGCCACCTGCCAAGGTTAAAAAGGTGCCCACATCCCGGAGGGAGAAGCCAAAAACACCTGCCACCAAGGGGTCAGCGTAAACGAAAGGGGATAGTGGCAAGACAACTGCGCCACCATCAAAGGTGGGGAAGGGCAAAAAACTGAAGGGCAGGTCAGGAGAGGGTATGGTGGCACCTACTGAGGTACCAATGTTACAACTTCTGTCCACGTCCACGCCAACCTGTACGGCGGCGAACACCGCCACCTGCACGCCACCTGCACCGCCTCCGGCACGTCTACAGCCCCTGGGACAGTTCCCAGCCCCTTCCCCTGTGGGCAGCCATCAGGAGACATCCAGGTGCTGACACATGCCCCGCCGCCACAGGCGCCGTCGCCAGCACCGCCGCCACAGACCCGCCTCCAGCACCGTCGCTACAGACCCTGCAGCCAGCACCGCGCCACAGACCCCGCAGCCAGCACCGCCACCACAGACCCCGCAGCCAGCACTGCCGCCACAGACCCTGCAGCCAGCACCGCCACCACAGACCCCGCAGCCAGCACCGCCATGACTTACACTGCCGCAAGCACTGCCAGTGGCCCTGCGACGTCCTCGGACAGTGGCACCACCGCAGACATGCCTACCATCCCCAGTAGTAAGTCTTCCGAGGCTGGTAGTGAGTTCCAGGACCCTGGGCAGCTTCCATGAAGCATTACTGTCATCACAGTTGTCACCTGCATATGGAATGCAAAGCCGCAGCAGTGTGGGGTATGTCTCTGCCTCCATGGCGTATCATGCTACCTGTACCTCGGCAATCTCATGGCACACACACCCAGGTGAGGGAATTGTACCCGCCACACTGTACGTGGAGCACTCTGGGCACAAAGCCCCCTCCAGAACCAGTGGAGAAAGGCATCCACTACCTCAGCCCTTAGCAGGATGAAGCACTCTGGGTACAAAGCCCCCTCCAGAACCAGTGGGGTAAGACATCCACTTGAGAGACTGTGGCTTTGCACTCCCCAGGATAAAGCAGTGGGCAAACCACCCACTGGAAAGACTTGAGAGACTGTGGCTTTGCACTCCTTAGGATAAAGCAATGGGCAAACCACACACTGGAAAGTCTTGAGAGACTGTGGCTTTGCACTCCCCAGGATAAAGCAGTGGGCAAACCACCCACTGGAAAGGCTTGAGAGACTGTGGCTTTGCACTCCCCAGGATACATCAATGGGCATGGAGTCCCCCTCGTGCAGCAGTGGCCTTGTGCGTTCATCTGGCTGAGGTGCCCCCCCTCCCGCTCCCCCTGAGGTGCCTGTTTCATTTCGATCTGATGCCCCTGCAGTGTTCTCTCCGTTTCCAGTCAGGTATCTAGTGTGGGCATCGCCCATGAATTTTGGGCCCAGTGGTCCACGGACAATGATTGGTGCACTATGCAGACTTGTGTAGTTGGTGTACATAATTTCATTTACTGGATTTTGAACTTTGATAATGAGATTACACATGATTACATTCGTTCAAATCAATTCCTTTTGTCCTTGCATTCTTCCGGGGTGGGGGGTGGTGTATGTGTACTGTTGCTGCATGTATTTGTGTGTAGGGTGTTGTGGGTGAGGGTGGGGGTGTTGCGTGTTGCGTGTGTGTGTCACTCTCTTTTCCCTCCCCATCCCCTGTGTTGTAGGTGCAGTACTCACCGTGGTCGTCGCTGCCGTCGTTGGAGCTCATGATAGAAGCGAAGGAAGAGCATCATTGGCAGTATCTGCAATTCGGGGTCCATGGCGTCCTGGTTCCTCGTGGGGTGTGGAGAGGTGAGTGTTTTCCCTTCTGTGTACTGTTTCCGCCATGTTTTTGTTCGCGTTGGTTCAGCCCCGGAAAAGGTGGCGGATAGGCATCTTGAGATAGGGTGGGCGGTACATTGTCTTCCGCCAGTCTGTTGGCGGTGTCCGCCGCGCTGTTTGTTTGTACCGCCTTGGTGGTCGGAGTGTCTTACCTCGGTCGTAATCCCATTTATTTTCACGCCGGCCTGTTTGCGGTATTACCGCCGCTTTAACACTGACTGCCAGGGTTGTAATGAGGGCCATTATCTCTTAAAGAGAACATATGCGATAAAGCAACACCATAAACTATGAATACTAGCATTAATAATGGAATTCAGCAATTAAGATTTGTCAGTCAACATCACCCCTAACAGCCTACCTAACCAAGATTAGCATTAGCATGTGTGCCTTCATGCGAAAACAATTTAGAAGACACATTAATTTGGAAAAAATCTACCTAAGTGTAAATCTCTATAAACAGCGCAGTTGGTACCTAGAAGAAAATGCACAAAATCGTCAGCCACATTTTCATAGCTACCTGTCCAGGATGGATCAGCAACAAGTCAGTCTTCTTCTTCAGGTCATCAAATGGTCCGCTACGGATCCGGCTCACAGAGTATGAGCCCAATATCAGCACCTCGGACAGCGTCTCCTGATGTCATCAAATTTCTCCCTGCAGTTCTGATTCCTCACCCCTTGTCATGAATTTTTATTAGGGTCTCCCAGTCCATCCCCCTAATTACTAAATGGCCCGTTGGTCAACAGATATGACTTTAACCTATATTTTTTTGTTTACTGAATCTGCTAATTTTAATAACTTCAAATTACATGAAACTGATTGGCTCTTCTTGCGATGAGGACATCATCCGGCTCTTCAGGTATCAAAATTGTTGCATACGGTTCTTTAGTCAGTGCCTCTATTGTTCAAGCCATGGAAAAGTACATTTAGCCTACACTACACATAATTGTATCAAATTGTCTTCATCATCTCCTGTCCGTTGGTACATTGCAGAATGTTCTAGCTAAGCAACATGAACTCTGAGCGGTTCAAGGTCTCTGTCTCCGGTTTCAAGTCCTTTGCAAGGCGTTCGGCTTCTCCATGTTCAGAGCGAGCAAGGCCCAATGAAACTAGGCCTCTGGTGCAGCTAACTTAATAATACAAAAGAAAGGTTATGCATTTCATTATGATATATTAATATATTTTTCTCATATTTTTCATTATTTTCATATAGCTTTAGTTATTTTAGTACACATGGTGATCACTCCCCGAGGGCACATTTTCAAACGCGTACATTATTTACTACAATTAATTTCTTTATGCATTTTCACATTAGTAACAATATATAAATCATTAATAATTTTCTTAATTGCATATCTGCTTCAATAGTGCAAATAGATAAGTATAGATTTACTATTCTTAACTCCTCATCTATGTACCTTGAAGATACATATATCGTCAACGTTCATGTATGTGGAGTCATATACTTTAAAACTTTGCTTACCCATAAAAAGTTACCTTCATGATATTTTTGTCCTCAATATTCTTGACATATATTTTTGTCTGATATTTTATCTAAACACCCTATCCCCAAGTGAGTACTTTGTCCTTTATTATCATTCTACAAAAGTGGGTTCTGTTGAACACTGTTGATAGCACAGGATATATCGTTTTGCTGCTACAAGTGCAGTGGCCAACCATTTGTGTTCAGGATTTGTCAAGGTGGGCAAGACAAATTTCAGTCCATTTTCAAGAAAGGGTTGGTCCTTGCCACAGGATATGCTACAGTTTGCATCTGGGGGCCTTGTGCCGTCAGAACATGGTAGTAAGGGTGCTTGATGTAGTCTATAAGAGACCCAGGCCAACATGGAGTTCTTTTAGATAGAGCAAACTTCAGTTTTGCCTCTGTGTGGTACTTATCATGGTTTCCAATTAGGTTTGCCCAGTCTGTCTCTGTGTGCCTATTGTAGTGTTGTGTGAGAGTGCAGCATTGATTTTGCTAGTGTTTACAATTACAAGATTTGATAAAGTGTGGCATTGTATGAGCCTATTATTATTCCTTGGTATTACCCATTTGTTCGAACATAGTTTAAAATTGGTGATTCAATTATCTCAACCATTTGCAGTCCGGACTGGCTCTGTATACCGTGAGACAACTGCAGATAATGTCAGTGAGTCAACTCTGGGAGTAGGAATTGTGTACACAGTTCATTGTGTGTATTTAATCTGTTGGCAGTGAAAATGTGGTCAGCATATGTGATCCCTGCTTGTTCTCAGCTTTTTAAATGTATGCTAAAGTTACTGATTTGAACATCTGTATTGTGCCAGAGGGGTGCAGCAGTGGTATTATGGGGTCTACTCCCAATTCTCTGGTGACACATTTCCATATTCATATTTCTTGCATGGCTCAAATTACTGGGATGGTGTGTATGGTGGGTAATGATTCAGGCATATGCTAGAGATTTCAATAAAAGTAGAATCCATTTAATTAATAACCCGTATGAGTAAAATGTAGGCCTAACTAAATGTTGCTTGATTTGCTAATGCTAACAAATTCCAAACTACTTTAGCTCAGCAGAAGTGTTTCTATTGTGACTTTTGCATGGTCTTTTCATGACGCAAACCTCCTATGCTAACAATATTTATTATCATTTCTATTCATTATTAACCGCTTGACCTGTATTGGAATCTCAAAACCAGCTATACTAATCATAAACTTTCTTCTTTGTGAATAGGCTTCTAATGTGAAGTGGTGAGTGAATGGAGGTGATTTAATATGATTACGCTTACAACTTATATGAGTGTTCTTTCTCTCAGAGGCCAAGGCGGATGAGAAAATTGCTTGATGTTTCATTAAAGCCTCTACAAAATGTATCTTGTGTTTAGCACTCTGCTCGCCTCCTTATTGGCTGTCTGTACAACTTATCCAAAACATTTGTTTTACTGCTGTATCTTTGTCCGTCTCATAAAAATTTGTCTCAGGGAAGGATAATTAATATTCACATTTTCTCTTAGACTCTTGCAGGCTTGCATATGCACGTGAGATTCTGACAAACAGGCTTATAGACTTGCTCACTCTGCTGCTTATGAGAATCAAACAAGGCCACTCTCTATTACTCTCTCGCTACAGAGTCTGTTACTGTACTCTTTATGAGTGCTGATAGCTTCACTGTCTAGACTGACTCTCAAGCGCTGTTCCTTTTTGCTATTTTATACTACATTGCTTTATACTATCTGACTCAGATGATCCTCAATTGTTGAGCATTGAATCTTTTTCTTACAAGAAACTCTTATGAGTAACTCGACTTCAGTGTGCTTTCCTGATTTACAAATATAAACTAGGGATCAGATTATAGAGAAAGCTTTACGTTATGTTATGTAATTTATGCTTGAATAATAAAGAAAACAAACTATGAACTAATGAATAATAAAAACTTGAAAATTCTAATTACAGCACTCATTATTGACTTTTTAGAAATAATAATTGATTAATAAACAAAGGATTGATTTAGGATTTGCAGTTTCCTTTCCCATGCTCATTTTAAAGGTCCCTTCTGGGTATCTTAAGAGCTGTGAACATTTATAAATTTAGGACCCGTTCATGCTCTTGCAAACAATTGTTAACAGAGTTATGATTTAAATGAATAGGGAAAGAAGCTACAATAGTTAAAAAGTGCCCACAAATTAGATAATGCACAGTTGCCTAGAACCCAAAAGTGAAGACTGATGAAGGACAGTTTCAGAAGCAATTGCAGATTGCAGTTAAAGAACTGGTGAAATCGATAGGTGTGATTATCAATAGGGCGATGAGTTGAAATTGTGTGAACTTTTAATGTGATTTGTATTGACAATCTTCTGATATTGTTTTGAAATTCATTATTATTTGCTTAGATGCTATATGTGCTTTGTCAAAGAAAATAAGAGGGTATCAGACTAAGAAAACGTTTAAAACCCCGGGATGGATATATAGGAGATAGAGATATTCTGCTAAGAGAAGTGTAAGTTGTGAGACATTATTGACTACACAATAGATAGGCACGTAATAATTGTTGTGGCTTTACTAACCTTTGATTAGTGCTTGTGAAACCTGATGCACAAAGGTGACACAACACTCATTAGATGATTTTCTCGCAGGTTGAGAACTTGTCATTGTGAGTAGATAATACTTTTTGATTGAAACCTGATTCTTATTGTTGAGTGCACTATTGTTTTGTCTTTAGAAGAAGCAGACAAAGATTGATGTTATTTTATGTTGTTTAGTTGTTATTTTGTCTTTTGCTTCATACAAGAGAATATTGTAAAGGAGGATGAGCCACTGGAAGAGCGAGATGTTGCGCCATACCGTGCCACACTGGTATTGGTTGGTTAGTGTAACGCCGCACTGTGATTGGCTGCAAAACCATTGGTTGATTGAATTATGGAACTGTGTTGTGATTTGATAAAATGGGTTCTGAGGTCTCACGTATATGGAATAATTTAAAAACAATTGAGATGCCACAATCTTTGATTGTCGATTGTTGAAATAAACTTGAAATAATAAAATTTTGCAAAGCTTTGAGGAGTCTAATGAGGTGTGATGTAATGGTTCCACTAAGGGAGGGTAAGGAAGCCCCACCTGAGGGTGTGCCAGCATACCATATAATGGCTAAAGAAGGGTTACATACATGTGTTTAGTTTCATCAATGATGAAAGTTCACTGAAAAACAAGGGGTATTGAGCTTTCCTAGATGGGGAAAATGTTATTTGGGAATTATAGGTAGATTACAAGAAACATTGGATGAAATGAAATGAAGTGACCTCCTAGACCTACGCAATTTGAAACACTTAGGCGGTCATTCTGACCCTGGCGGTAAAAACCGCCAGGGCCGTGGTCCGCGGGAGCACCGCCAACAGGCTGGCGGTGCTCCTTTGGGCATTCTGACCGCGGCGGTACAGCCGCGGCCAGAAACGGAAAGTCGGCGGTCTCCCGCCGGCTTTCCGCTGCCCAGGGGAATCCTCCATGGCGGCGCAGCTTGCTGCGCCGCCATGGGGATTCCGACCCCCATACCGCCATCCTGTTCCTGGCGGTTTCGGCCGCCAGGAACAGGATGGCGGTATGGGGTGTCGTGGGGCCCCTGGGGGCCCCTGCAGTGCCCATGCCAATGACATGCCAACCATGTATTTAACTTTTTTATTTTTTTATTGTATTTTTTTACAAGGGGACCCACTTAGAATTTCAGTGTCTGCTTAGCAGACACTGAAATTCGCGACGGGTGCTACTGCACACGTCGCACCCCTTCCACTCCGCCGGCTCCATTCGGAGCCGGCTTCCTCGTGGAAGGGTGTTTCCCGCTGGGCTGGCGTGCGGCCTTTTGGCGGTCGCCCGCCAGCCCAGTGGGAAACCCAGAATGACCGCCGCGGTCTTTTGACCGCGGTACGGTCTTCTGGCGGTTCCCGCTTGGCGGGCGGCTCCCGCCGGCCACCAAGCTCAGAATCACCCCCTTAGTCCATTGGAGAAAATGGCTTGCATTAAGGACAGAAAGAGGTCACAAAAGCAAACTTAGAGAGCAATGAGAAATTATGCAGATGTAGTGAAATAGAGAGTGCTAGATTATAGCCCGTACATACAAAAGAGAAAAACACAAAGGCTAGAGCGTCTGAAAAACTCAGAAGAAAAAAGATTAAAGGGGATAAAGAGGTGAGAGATGAAAACAAATCTGATACAGATACTGATTCAAGTGATGACATTCTAGATTAACTTTTGGCTACAAGTCCACCACCTTATGTGGGTCATGTATCAAATGATAGAGCTCAATTGATAAGTAATGTGAACATTGCTACAGCTCCTATAAATCCAGCTGGTATACAAGGCACTAGTCAGATACAAGCAATATTGCCTGCAAATGCACAACCTGTATTGACTCAGCCAATTGTGTCACAACCTGTTGCTACACAGCCTGTAACTCAGCAAGCAGTTTCAAGTATTCCAGCACCAATGAGTACTGCTCAGACGGTAACCCTTACAGATGCTATCTTCTGTGATTACGACTCCAGCACAAATTACTGAATCGATTACAACACAGACAGTGCCTGCACATGTTGCTTGTATTCCAACTACAGTCATTCAAGAAGCAACTGGAGGTATTCTAGCAAATGGTTTTATCCCAAAGTCGCTAAATTCATAGATTGGATTATGGACACCTTCACAAACTATTCAAGAAGTAGGAGAGAGAAGACTATTTATGTTCACAGCACAAACTGTGCTAGGTGAAAGTAAGTTGTTAGGAGGTGGCTTATTTCCTCCTTGGTCTGAAGACGCTACCAGAAATTGTGTAAAAGTTGAAGATGCAGAAAAACTGAGTATCCGGTCAAGTTCAAATGCTAGTCCAGGCACAGAAAAAAGAAAAAACACTCAATGTACCTCAATTAAAAATCGAATTAGACGAGATTGTTAGGAGATGTTTGAATTTTGATCACTCCAATACCAAGAAAAATAATTTATTTACTTCTGTAAAGAAATTACAAGAAAAGCTGCAATTGCTCATGATAAATTAACTGAATTAGCAAACAAATATGAGGTTGATATTTCTAAAAAAGTGTAGCATTACAGAGAGGTTTGAGTACAATTAGATGATGAATCAATTGAAAACATGCGTTCTTCAGTAATGCACATTCACTTCACTGAATTAATAAAATGCATGTGTAAATGGAGTAAATTTGACAAATTTGAGAGTAAACGGTCACAAAAACATGAAAAAAAATAGGCAGAATAGGCTGAGGAGAAAAGAAAACAAGTTGTACAAGCAATAAAGAAAGAGGCAACCACTGCCTATCCTTTATGAAAAATACCAGGTGGAGGGTATGTACATGTACTTTGAAATAGGGGAGACCTTGCATCCTTTACTAACACTTTTTCAAAGTTGAGAGAAAGTCCAATGTAATCATACACACAAGCTGGTAGATCTGTTAATATTTCAAAGGTGTTATGGGTTGACTTTTATACATCTTCTGATACTGTGGTTCCAAGTCATTTGTGGGCAGAATGTAAAATTGCTATTCAGTGGCCAGATGCAGATCCAGCCAGAGATCCTGTCACAAAAGCACCTTCGCTTGTGGTAATGACTAAGTATAAAGAGGCAATGACATTCTTGAAGGGCAGAGTTCCTCCTAAGGATTTGTATTATTTGAAATCGAATCACATTCAGCAAGAAATTCAAGAAATTGTGCATTAATTCTATGAAAGATTGATAAGGGCACTTCAGCACCATAAAGGACAGGCACATCTTGATTCAACAGAGATGGGATTTTCCTTTTCACAGTTTGTGCTTGGTCAGAGACCTGAGATTTATCAGCATATACAGCAGAATGTGAGTTGTTGGCAGACAGAGTCTTTGGATGAGATTTGGAAGGATGCATAGTGTGGCAATGATGAGCATCAGATAAAACAGCATAAAATTAAAGAGAGGTTTCTGTTGACACAGAATAATTTTGCCCAAAGAGGATTTCAAAATCTGTTGTTTGTTGGAAATGGTGGTGTAGTTCAGAATGTGAGTGAAATGCAAACAGGTAGGTTTTCAAGGAGGAATGCAAGGTGTTCAAGGAGGGATGATGGTGTCCCAAGGTAGAGGAATAGGTGCTCCAATGCATCCAAGTACAGGTGTTGATGTTACTACGCTAGAGAAAATGACTCCTTGTCATCTTTATAACAGGATGGGGCATTGGAAGTGTGAGTTTAGGCTCAATCCAGATATAAGTATAAATAATCAGTTACAGGGAGGAAAGTAACTGCAGATGCAGAATGCTCCTATGCAACAAGTACATAATGCAAAATCAGACTCAAAAGGTACATGTGCTACAAGCACCTGTGGTTCAATTAAATGTAAACAATGCAAGATGAAATCAGAATCAGTTCCCTAAAATGAATTGAAATGTAATATCAGAATGCAATTGAGCAGTTTCCCATGTTTGATAGCATTGAGGTGTTAGACTCAAGCACATCACAAAGACGATACGTAAGAGAGGAGACAGATTGCGTGCTTGGTGCAGTCTTAGATGTAGACCAGAGTGACCATTTGTGGAAGATGAGGTGAATTGACAGCAAGTATCATTTCTTTTTGACACCGGAGCTACCCTTTCCACTGCGATAATAGCAAAAATACCCTTCTCGGAAAAAGAGATCCAAGTTGTTGGAATTGCAAATAGACAAATTACAAACCAATTTCAAAAGAGGTTCCTGTAAAAATAGGATAATTTGAAGAAAAGCTTCACTTTGTGGTATGCAATTCAAATCCTGTTAACCTTTTAGGGACAGATTTATTGTGGAAGTTAAATTGTGCAATCTATTGCATGCCACAGGGAGTTAAATTCCAAACACAAGATGAGGATGTAGATTCAAAATTGTTCAACATGAAATAATAGGGATCTATCCAATGATGACGACAAAAGATTTACCAGCGTATTTAAAAAAAAACAGTTAATCCAGAAGTGTGGGATTTCACAGGAAATTATACCTGATTAATCAAAGGAATAAAACCCATCAGAATAAACATAAAACTGAATGCAGTTTTTCTCAGAATACCACTTTATTAAATGACACCTGCAGTGATAGAAAAAATAACTCCAATTATCAATGATATGTTAAAGAAGGGCATCTTGAGGAAGATAATTGGTAGTTGATGCAATTCACCAGTTATGGGATTGTGAAAACCTAATGGCAAATTTAGGATTTTTTAGGATTTGAGGAAGGTGAATGATATTGTAATCCCATGTTGTCCTGTGGTGCTGAATCCTGCTTTATCAAATTCCATGTACACCTGAATGTTTTGCTGTAATTGACCTCTGTCAGGCTTTCTTCTCGATTCCATTGCATGAAGACAGTTATCACTTCCCTACCTTCGTGGTCCAAGAAAAAGTATCAGCATGGTGTAGCATTCCACAAGACTATACTGAAAGCCCATAAATCTTTAACCAGATCTTGAAAAGGAATCTGGAATCATTGATCATGCCCCGTAGTTCAGTCCTGGTGGAATATATGGATGACTTACTCGTAGCATCAGAAAGAAAAGAATCTTGCAAAATTGACATCATTGCATTATTAAATCATTTGGCAGAGAACTGGCATAAGGTGTCTCCAAATAAACTTCTAAATTGTCTAAAAGAGGTCTAATATTTGGGAGATGTTATTGAAAAAGGAACGAGGAAAGTGTCAAGAGAGAGAGAGAGAGAAAGCCATTCTGGGAATGAGTCCTCTTTAAACGCAGAGAATAGTGGGGATGTTTTTAGCAATGTTGGCTAAATGTAGACAGTGTATAACCAACTTTTCCTTGGTAGCAAAACCTTTACTGAGGTTAACACACAAAGATGTGCCAAATCCAATACCATGGGACAACGAACGCATGAAAGCATTCCTAGAGCTGAGAGAGCTGGGAGGAGGAGGCTCCAGCCCATCCCCTGCAGCCTCCGATGGCTGCCCACTGGTGGCAGTGGTGCTGCTGCTGCTGGTGGGGAGAAGATCCTGCTCATCCCCTGAAGCCTCAGTCGGCTGCACAACCATGGTTGATGGTATGGGATCCGTCTGAGTCCCTGCACCAGGCCTCTTGTCCTTCTTGCCTGCTGGTGCTGGCTTCTTGCCCTCCCTAGCAGCAGACGGGGCTGGCTCCTTGCCCTTCCTGGCAGGAGCTGGGGCTGGCTCCTTGGTCTTCCATCCCATAGCTGGGCAGGCTTCTTGGTCTTCCGGCTTTCTTTGAGGCTGCCTGGTGCCCAGGATCCTTTCCTACCACGAGTGGGTGTGGAGACTACTGGGCCCGTGGACTGAGTGGCTGAGGTGCTTGCCTGTGTTTTTGCCACCCTGGCCAGACGTGAAGGATGGGGGTGGGCTAGGGAAGAGGTCAATGGTGGAGAGGAATAATTTCTTTGGGAAATTGGGGCGGGAAGAGGGAGAAGGTTTGGGAGTGCAGGAAGAGGGAGTGGTTGTAAGACGTGTCTGTCTGCTGCGTTTGGGTGCTGCTGCATGGGCTGGATGCTGCTGTGAGGTGTATGGCTGTTGGGTGTCTGAGTGCTTGCGTTTGTGTACCTTGGGAGGGGGGGTGACAGACACAGTGGTGAGGACACAGAGGATGTGTGCATGGCTGTTGTGGAGGTGTCTGCCAGTGAGGTGTGTTCTGCTAGGTGTGGTGGTAATGCAGGTAGTGAATGAGGATGTAGGGCATGCAGGTGTGAGTATAGAAGCAAGTGGGAGGGAGGTGGATGAGGAGGAGGAGGGGAGACAGTGGAAATTGTGGATGTTGGTATGTCTGCATCTGGATGGTGTTTGTGTAAGTGCCTGTGGGATGATGTGTGGTGCTTGTGTTTGCCTGTGCCACTCTTGTGTGTTTCTCTTGTGTGCATGCTTGTCTGCCTGTATGCTTAGGATGGGTTGGGGTTGAGGGGAATGGGATTGGGACAAGAAAGTTGGGGGTAGGAGGGTGGAAACAGGGACAATGGCTGCCATCAGAGAGGAGGCCAGAGCCTGGATTGATCCCTCTTGGGCCGCAAAGCCATTGTGAATGCCCTCCAGGAATGCATTAGTCTGTAGCATCTGGGCTGCCGGTCCCCAGATGGCATTCACAATGGTTGACTGCCCTACTGAGATGGATCTCAGGAGGTCAATAGCCTCCTCACTCAGGGCAGCAGGGCTAACTGGGGCAGGGCCTGAGGTGCCTGGGGCGAAGGAGATGCCCACCCTCCTGGGTGAGCGGGCACGGGAAACTCGAGGGGCTGCTGGGAGGGCAGTGCTGTATGGGGGGTGGTGGCTGTACCTGTAGCTGGGGTGGGCACAGAGGTGTCTGCCACCACCAGGGAGCTTCCTTTGGAGGAGGTATCTGTGTCCGAACTGTCCCCTCCTGTCTCCACTGTGGTGCTCCCATTGCCCTCCGTCCCACTGGTGCCCTCAGCGTCATTGGAATCTGCCTCCTGGGTCCTGTGGGATGCAGCTCCCTCCATCGCCGGTGCCTCTGCTCCTCCACCAGATGATGCTAATGCACACAAGGACAGGGTGACTAAACAAAAAAGGGGGTGGGGGAGAGACAAAGGATACACTAGGTCAATGGCTGCACCAACACCACTGTTGGCGTACACACCACTGTCACACACAGGGAACAGCCCTACGCACTATGCATTGCATTACCAGTTATAATGCTAGCCACCAAGGCATGGGGAGGGGCACATTCTGCCAAATGCATCACACCTGTGACCCACACAGCCCTGACCAGTTGAGGATGCCTGCAAACTAGGTAGCAGGATTATCACTTCAGAACCCTGGCCAACATGGGACCTACTATGCATTGTCAGGCCTGGCCTAGAGGCACCCACTGACACACATCCCCCACCCGGGTACCCCCCTACCATGAGTAAGTTGTAATGATGGCCACTGTACTCACCCCCTTGTGGCTGTTGTGATGCCCTCAAGCGCCCATCCAGCTCCAGATAGGCCACCACCAATATGCCTGGTACTCTTATGGCCCACCATACGCCTTCACATCACCATTTGCACCATGGCCTAGCTCACAAGCTGCACGCCGCCCAGGGGACATCCACCCACCCCCCACTACATGAGGCCTTCACACACACCACTCCGTCTGGAGGCCCACGCAGCAGTCCTGTACTGGAGTAGGACCCCATGCACCAGTCGCTCCAACTCCGCTGAGGTGAAGGCAGGGACCCTTTCCCCAGTCACACAAGCCATGGTAGGTTCCAGACACAGGTCACAGCAGCACATGCAGTGTAGGTCCTCTCCTATGGAAGGTCAGGTAGAAAGTGAGTGATCAGATAGAAAATGGCGGTCACGTCCACAGTGGTGCATACCGTCACCGCCAGCGTACATCACCATTGGCCACTGTACCTCATAGGGCCCAATGTTAACCAATGAGGAGTTGCACGGCGGTTCCCCACCGACTACCCCAACGGTGCACAACATCAGTGGAATTACCTCACTTCCACCTGTCCCTCCACACAGGACAGGCCGACGCCATTTTGGGGGTGGCAGGCCCTTGATAATAACTGTGTCACAGTTAAAAATAGGACATACAGGACAAATACCACTTAACCATTACCAATTAACATCATGCATTGTACTGTTGTGGCTCCGATGTTCAGTTTGTGACCAGCTCCTCACTCTTTTGTCCCTTAGACTGCTGCGGATGAATAGGAGATGGAGACATACCCCCGTGTACAGACCCCTGGTGGACTTGGCAACAATGGAGGACAGGCACATTATCCTCACCTATAGACTTGACAGGGCCACAATCGCAGAGCTGTGTGCCCAACTGGAGCCTGACCTGATATCTGCTATCCGTCACCCCACTGGGACCCCCCCTCTTGTACAAGTCATATCTGTGCTCCATTTCTTGGCAACTGGTTCTTTCCAAGTGACAGTGGGCTTGGCAGTAGGAATGTCACAGCCAGTGTTCTCAATAGTGCTGTAAAGAGTGTTGTCTGCCCTGATTAAACACATGTGCAGCTACATTGTTTTCCCCCAGGTGGAGGATTTGGCCACAGTGAAGGCTGACTTCTATGTAATGGGACATATCTCCAACATAATTGAGGCGATTGATGTAACTCATATTGCATTTGTTCGCCCCCCCCGGCAAAATGAACAGGTGTTCAGAAAGCGAAAGAGTTTCCACTCCATTAATGTACAGATGGTGTGCTTGGCGGACGAGTACATCTCTGATGTCAATGCTAAGTATCCTGGGTCGGTGCATGATGCCCTTATCCCGCGGAATAGCAGCATCCCTAATGTGATGGCCCATCTACAGAGGCACTGGGTGTGGCTCCTCACTCTTTTGTTCCTTAGACTGCAACCACCATGTATGAATAGGAGATGGAGACATACCCCTGTGTTCAGACCCCTGGTGGACTTGGCAACAATGGAGGACAGGCACATTATCTTCACCTATAGACTTGAAAGGGCCACAATCACAGAGCTGTGTGCCCAACTGGAGCCTGACCTGATATCTGCTGTCCGTCACCCCACTGGGATCCCCCCTCTTGTGCAAGTCCTATCTGTGCTCCATTTCTTGGCAACTGGTTCTTTCCAAGTAATAGTGGGCATGGCACCAGGAATGTCACAGCCAATGTTCTCAATAGTGCTGACAAGAGTGTTCTCTGCCCTTATTAAACACATGTGCAGCTACATTGTTTTCCCCCAGGTGGAGGATTTGGCCACAGGCAGACTTCTATGCAATGGGACATATCCCCAACATGATTGAGGCGATTGATGGAACTCATATTGCATTTGTCGTCCCCCCCGGCAAAATGAACAGGTGTTCAGAAATTGAAAGAGATTCCACTGCATGAATGTACAGATGGTGTGCTTGGTGGACCAGTACATCTCCCATGCCAATACTAAGGTGGTCATTACAACCCTGGCGGTCTGTGTTAAAGCGGCGGTAAGACCGCCAACAGGCCGGCGGTAAAAGATTTGCAATTACGACCATTGCGGAAACCGCCAACAAAGACAGCCACTTTAACACTCCGACCGCCACTGCGGTACAAACAAACAGCGTGGCGGTCACCGCCAACAGACAGGCGGAGGACAATGTACCGCCCACACTATTATGACAGGCCAATCTGCCACCTTTTCTGGGGCGGATTCACTGTGGATAAAAAAACGGCAGAAACAGGAATCCTGAAGGGAAAACGCTCACCTCTACATGCCGCACGAGGAACGAGGACGCCATGGACCCGGAACTCCAAATTCTTCCTGCAATAGTCTTCCTGCTCCTCTACCAGGAGCACGAACGGCGGCAGTGAAGACAACGGTGAGTACTGCACCTATGACACAGGGGAGGGGGGAGGCAAAAAAAAGGGACACACACATGCAACACCCCCACCCTCACCCACTACAACACACACACTAATGCATATCAATACATCACAGTTACACCCCCCAAACCCCTCGGAAGAATGCAAAGACAATAGAAAATGAGTGTAACCATTGTAATATATTAAAAGCAAGTAGGCAGAAAAAAAAATATATATATATAAATATATATATATATACACCATGTACATAATATATACCAAGCATAGTAGTCCAGGTAGTGCTCTAAGAAAGTCCGTGGAACACTGAGACCACACGGTATGGGCAAGGCCCACAGAAGATCCCCGACCATGACGGAGAGAACACTGCAGGGGCATCAGACAGCAACTAAACAGGCACCTCAGGGGGAGGGAAGGGGGGGCACCTCAGCCGCTTGAGTGCACGACGCCAAATCCACGAGGGGGCCACATGCCCACTGTTCAATCCTGGGCAGTGCAAAGCCACAGTCTCTCAAGTCTCTACAATGGGTGGTTTGCCCACTGCTCAATCCTGGAGAGTGCAAAGCCACAGTCTCTCAAGTCTCTACAGTGGGTGGTTTTCCCACTGTTCAATCCGGGGGAGTGCATAGCCGCAATCTCTCAAGTCTCTACAGTGGGTGGTTTGCCCACTGTTCAATCCTGGGGAGTGCAAAGCCACAGTCTCTCAAGTCTCTACAGTGGGTGGTTTGCTCACTGTCCAATCCTGGGGAGTGCAAAGCCACAGTCTCTACAGTGGGTGGTTTGCCCACTGTCCAATCCTGGGGAGTTCAAAGCCATAGTCTCTCAAGTCTCTACAGTGGGTGGTTTGCCCACTGTTCAATCCTGGGGAGTGCAAAGCCACAGTCTCTCAAGTCTCTACAGTGTGGTTTGCCCACTGTCCAATCCTGGGGAGTGCAAAGCCACAGTCTCTCAAGTCTCTACAGTGGGTGGTTTTCCCACTGTTCAATCTTGGGGAGTGCAAAGCCACAGTCTCTCAAGTGGATAACAGTCTCCACTGGTTCTGGAGGGGGCTTTGTGCCCAGAGTGCTTCATCCTACCAAGGACTGAGGTAGTGGATGTATCTCTCCACTGGTTCTGGAGGGGGCTTTGTGCCCAGAGTGCTTCATCCTGCTAAGGACAGAGGAAGTGGATGGTTCTGGAGGGGGCATGGTGCCCAGAGTGCATCATTCACCCCGTGACGGACTCAGTGCGTCAGTGCCCCTGCCGCTCATGGGCCAGCGGTGCTTGCGATGGCGGTGCCCTGTTCAGCGGTGCTTGAGATGGCGGTGCCCTGTTCAGAGGTGCTTGAGATGGCGGTCTCCATTGCAGGGTCTCAGCTGCTGGCGGTCCTTCATGGCCCAGCGTGGCTTTTGCTGGCGGTCCTTCATGGCCCAGCGTGGCTTTTGCTGGCGGCCCTTCATGGCCCAGCATGGCTTTTGCTGGCGGTCCTTCATGGCCCAGCGGGGCTTTTGCTGGCGGTCCTTCATGGCCCAGCGGGGCTTTTGCTGGCGGTGGCCTCCTGGGCAGCTGGGCTGGTGCTGGCGGTGGCCTCCTGGGCAGCTGGGCTGGTGCTGGCGGTGGCCTCCTGAGCAGCTGGGCTGGTGCTTGCGGGCCCCTCCTGGGCACCTGGGCTAGTGCTGACAGGCCCCTCCTGGGCAGCTGGGCTAGTGCTGGCGGTCCTCTCCTGGGCAGCTGGGCTTGTGCTGGAGGTGGCCTCCTGGGCAGCGGGGATTATGGCGGTCTTCTCCGCCGTGCTGCTCTTCCCAGACTTGCTGGGTTTCTTGTGGCCCTTCCCAACCTTGGAAGGTGTCACAGCTGACTCCACACTCCCACCGGGACCCCTGGGAGCGGCTTTGGTGGCTGGAGTCTTCCCCCTCTCCCGCCGGGCACTGGCCAACTTCTGATGCTTCATAAGTGGGGGACTGTCTGTGCTGTGGCTCCGTACCACACTGGCTGCCCTGGTGGCCGGTGCACTCCAGATTCCGGTGACTACAGGCACCACTGGTCCCGGAGATGTTGTGGCTGAGGTGCTAGTTCGGGACCTAGGAGACGGACGGAGTGGGGGAGGTGTGGGAAAGAGGTCAAGGGTGGACAGGAAAAGTTTATTGGACACACTGGGACGGGTAGCTGGAGGGGGTTTGGGAGTGGAGGAAGAAGTGGTGGTTGTAGGAGGTGTATGTTTAGTGACTTTGGGTGAAGGTGCTTCGATGGAGGCTGTCGTGAGGTGGATGGCTGTTGGGTGGGTATGTGCCTGCGTTTGTGTATCTTGTGACGGGGCGTCACAGACACACTGGGAGAGGACACAAGGGACGTGTGAATGGTAGTGGGGGTGGTGACTGCACGTGAGCGGGGTGTGGTGGTGGGTGTGCTGGAGAGGGACGTAGTGGCTGTAGATGTAGTGCATGCAGGTGTGAGTGTAGACGAGACTGGGAGGGAGGAGGGAGACGAGGAGGAGGGGGACACAGTGGAGGCAGTGGATGTTGGTGTGTCTGCATGTGTGTGATGCTTGCATGAGTGCCTGTGGGATGTGTGGTGCTTATGTTTACCAGACCTTCCCTTGTGTGTTGACGTGTGTGCATGTTGGTCTGTAGGTGTGCTTGGGATAGGCTGAGGTAGAGGGGATTGGGTCTGGGTGGAGGAAGTTGGAGGGGGAGGCTAGAGACGGGGACAATGGCTGCCATCAGTGCTGAGACCAGAGTCTGAAAAGCTCGCTGAAGGGCCGCCTGACCAGAATGAATGCCCTCCAGGAATGCATTTGTTTGTTGCAACTGCCTCTCTACACCCTGGATGGCATTCAAAATGGTAGACTGCCCAACAGTGAGGGACCTGAGGAGGTCAATGGCCTCTTCACTGAGGGCAGCAGGGGTGACTGGGGCAGGGCCTGAGGTGCCTGGGGCGAAGGTGATGCTCACCCTCCTGGGTGAGCTGGCACGGGGCAAAGGCTGAGGGGCTGCTGGGAGGGCGGTGCTGGTAGGGGGGTTGGCGGCTGTACCTGTGGATGTGGGGGGCACAGATGTTGCCGCCTCCACAAGGGAGCTCCCATCAGAGGACGAGTCCGTGTCGCTGGTCTCAGCTCCTGTCCCCGCCGTGGAGCTCCCCTCGCCCTTCATCCCACTGGTGAACTCTGAGTCCGTAGTCTCGCCCTCCAGGGCCATGTGGGATGCAGCTCCCTCGTGCTCCGGTGCCACTGCTCCTCCGCCTGATGATGCTAATGCACACAAGAGCAGGGAGACCACAAAAAGGGGGGGGGGGACGACAGAAGAAAGACATGTTGAGTGCATGCATTACCACTACCGTTGGCGGACACGACAGACACAGAAGCCCCCTGCTACTATGCCGCGCTCTTGGGCTCCACTGTTCAATTCCTGGGAAATGGCCTACAAGGCTATGGACGACATCTGCACACATAGATGACACAGGGGCATGACTAGGTGTACTTGGCACTCTACAGAGGTGGGCTGGGGTGCCACATGGCCTGCCTTACGGAAGGGCCTTGCCTACTGAACTCGCCCTGGTCTAGGGAAACCCACAGCCCACCTCCCCCACCCAGACACCTCCACTGCGCGCAAAGTCAGCAGAATGAGAGTGTACTCACCCCCTTGTGGCTGCTGTGATGCCCTCCAGCACCCATCCAACTCCGTGTAGGCCACCGCCAGGATCCTGAATATCAGGGGGGTCATGGTGTGACGGACACCCCTCCCACGTTGGGAGGCCATCCCCAGCTGAGCCTCCGCCGTCTTCTTGCTCCAGCGGCGAATGTCCTCCCATCTTTTCCGGCAGTGGGTGCTCCGTCTGTGGTAGACCCCCAGGGTCCGGACGTCCTTGGCGATGGCTCGCCAAATTTCTTTTTTCTGCTGGGCACTGACCTACATGTAATGTACAGGGGTAAAAGAGCAGTTATTACCAACTGCACCGTCAAAGAGATTGGCCCCCATCCCTACCCTTGGCATGTGGCACATGCATTCACGGTCTTTCATGCATGTAGCACTCTCCCCCCCTTCCTTCTTACATCCAGCCCTCTCCACACAGGCATAGCCCATACAACATGCTCCCTGTGTACTTACCTATTTGTCTGGAGGACCGTAGAGTAGCGTGTACTGGGGAAGGACCCCATCCACGAGCTTCTCCAACTCCTCTGATGTGAAGGCAGGGGCCCTTTCCCCAGACCCTCGAGCCATTGTCTCTTCCAGACCGAGGTCACAGCAGCACTTGCAGTGTAGGTCCTCTCCTGTTGAAGATCAGGTATTGAGTGATTGAACAGATGGAAAATGGCGGTCACGTCTGCGGCGGTGCGTACCGTCACCGCCGGCGTACATCGTCATTGACTCCTGGGACTTATAGGGTCCAATGTTAACCAATGCAGCATTGCGCTGCGATCATCGACTGCCTACCGCGACAGTGTACAACACCAGCACAGTTACCTCACATCCCATTGTCCCACTTTACAAGTCAGACAGCTGCCATTTCAGGGGCCCACATGGCTTCATTTTCAACTGCGTCACACATACCTAGGCCTACACTCTACACACATACAGGCCATCTTTTGTGTATGAATGGTGTTCTGTGTAAACTGTGGGTACGTACCTCTGAGTTGTTTGACTCTGTGCTCACTGTTGTCCTTCATAGGCACCGTCCGCTGGGAAATGTCAGGAGATGGCGGCATCCTCCGGTGTACCGACCGTTGGTGGACCTGTCGACAATGGAGGAGCGACATGTGATTATCACATACAGGCTTGACCGTGCCACAATCCAGGAACTGTGTACCCAGTTGGAGCCAGACCTGATGTAAGCAATCTGCCATCCCACAGGAATCCCCCCTCAAGTGCAGGTGCAGCTCCATTTCCTTGCAAGTGGGTCTTTTCAAACAACAGTGGCCATAGCATCAGGGATGTCCCAGCCTATGTTTTCCAACATATTATCGAGAGTGTTGTCTGCCCTTCTGAAACACATGCGGAGCTACATCGTTTTTCCTCAGGTGGAGGATTTGCCTACAGTGAAAAGTGATTTATTTGCCCTGGGACACATCCCCAACATCATAGGTGCCATTGATGGGACCCATGTGGCTTTGGTCTCCCCACAGGAGTGAACAGGTGTACAGAAACCGGAAGAGTTAACATTCCATGAATATACAGATGGTATCATTGGCACACCAGTACATCTCCCATGTGAATGCCATGTTCCCTGGCTCAGTGCATGACGCCTACATCCTGCGGAATAGCAGCATCCCTTATGTGATGGGTCAACTCCAGAGGCACCATGTGTGGCTATTAGGTGAGCACCTGTAAGCAAGTCAGTGGGAATGGTTGTCTGGGTCTGGGGATATCCCTCCAGGTTAGTGCGTGTCTAACAGTTGTCCCTCGCCATTTGCAGGTGACTCTGGTTACCCCAACCTGTCATGGCTACTGACCCCAGTGAGGAATCGCAGGACAAGGGCAGAGGAACGCTACAATGAGGCCCATGGGCGAACTAGGAGGGTGATCGAGCGGACCTTCGGCCTCCTGAAAGCCAGGTTCAGGTGCCTCCATATGACAGGTGGATCCTTATTCTACTCACCAAAGAAGGTGTGCCAAATCATTGTGGCCTGCTGTATGCTTCACAACTTGGCTTTGCGACGACAGGTGACTTTTCTGCAGGAGGATGGTCAGGGTGGCGGTGTTGTGGCAGCTGTGGAGCCTGTGGACAGTGAAGACGAGGAAGCAGAGGAAGAAGACATGAACAACAGGGACTCAGTGATCCAGCAATATTTACAGTGAGACACAGGTAAGAGTACAGACCTGCCTACTACATGTACTTTAACACTACTACCTCTCTACTGTCTGTCGTTTTCACCCAGTGTATGGTCACTGAGTTGTCACTTTCCCTTACGATTTCACAGATGTGGGTCCCACTGTGTGACATCTGCTTAGATTACTCATGGACCAGAGCTGTGTGACATAGGTATGTTGACATTACAATTGAAAGAGCATTTTGCCACTGTAATTGCTAATACACTATTTTGAAATCACAGACTGACTCCAGATTGTTTTGTGCTTTATGGGTGTTTATTTTATTGCTCAAAATTGGAGGGGGTAGCAAAATGGTGAGGGGTGATGGCGGAGGAATGTCCATGGGAGAGTCAAGTCTATTAGTCTCACAGGTGCATTGCCCAAATGGGCATAGGAAGTGGAGCTGGGGCAGTTTAAGTATGGACAGGGTGACAAAGTGGGACAGTAGGATAACAATCAGGGTGGTCTCATTTCTTGGTGGGGCTCTTGGCACCGTTCTCTGTCTTGTTCCTGGATCTCAGGGACCGTTTGCGGGGTGGTTCTCCCTCTGCAGGAGGAGCTGGTGTGGTGGTCCTGTGGCGGGGCATCCTGTCCACTAGCGCCGGCGGAGGTGGTGGGCAGTTCATTGTCCATGCTAGTGTCAGGGGCCCCTTGTAGTGCCACAGTGTCCCTCCTGGTGTTGAGTACTTCCTTCAGCACCCCTACGATGGTCCCAGGGTGGAGCTGATGGTTGTGAGTTCCTCCCTGAAGGCCATATACTGTTCCTCCTGCAGGTGCTGGGTCTCCTGAAACTTGGCCAGTACCGTTGCCATTGTCTCCGAGGAGTGGTGGTAGGCTCCTATGATGGAGGAGAGGGCCTCGTGGAGAGTGGCTTCCCTTGGCCTGTCTGCCCCCTGTCGCACAGCAGCCCTCCCAGTTCCCCTGTGTTCCTGGGCCTCCGTCCCCTGGACCGTGTGCCCACTGCAACTGCCCCCAGGTCCCTGTTGTTGTTGGGGTGGTGGGTTATCCTGGGTTCCCTGTAGTGGTGGACACACAGCTGATTGACGTGTCCTGGGGACGGAGGTATGGGCCGGCTGGGTGGGTGCTGTGCTGGTGTTTCCAGAGGGGGGAAGGTCTGTGGTGGCCTGTGACTGGTTGAGGGCAACCTACTGTCCCGAGGTCCCCGATGGGCCGGGCTGGTCATCAAGATCCAGTTGGACAGAGCTGCTGTCATCACTGTGGGCCTCTTCTGTTGGTGGTGTGGACATGTGTGGACCCTCCTGTCCAGTGACGTTGCGTAGGGGTCCTGCAGGGGTATAAGAGAATGGTTATTACATCTGTGTGTGTCATGGTGTGCAATGGGTGGGTGACCGTGTACCCCAGTGCTTGCATTCCTGTGTGGAACCTTGTGTGATGATAGTTTAGGGGGTTGTATGGGTATGTGCAGTGAGCATGCTTTAGTGATGGGTGTCCATGCTTTGTTGTTGCATGCAGGGCTTGGCGTTGGGATGGATGGTTTGTGATGTTGGGACATATGTGAGGAGTTGGGGTGCTGGGGGTGAGGGTGAGGGTGAGGGTGGGGGTATGTGCTGGCATGCAGGTAGGGTGGGGGATGTAATAATTAAGATTTGTCTTACCAGAGTCCTTTCCTCCACCTACTCCTGCGAGGCCCTCAGGATGCAGAATGGCCAAGACCTGTTCTTCCCATGTTGTTAGTTGTGGGGGAGGAGATGGGGATCCGCCGCCAGTCAGCTGAACCTCCTGGTGGTGTCTTGAGACCACGGAACGCACCTTCCCCCGTAGGTCGTTCCACCTCTTCCTGATGTCCTCCCGATTTCTTGGGTGCTGTCCCACTGAGTTGACCCTGTCCACTATTCTTTGCCATAGCTCCATCTTCCTTGCTATTGAGGTGTGCTGCACCTGTGCTCCGAATAGCTGTGGCTCTACCCGGAAGATTTCCTCCACCATGACCCTGAGCTCCTCCTCCGAGAACCTGGGGTGTCTTTGCCGTGCCATGGGGTGGTGTAGGTGATGTGTGGGGTGGAGTGTGTGGTGATAAGTGTGCTGATATGTAGTGGTGTGTTGTGTGAGGTGCGTGGAAGTTCTGTGGGTGATGGTGTTGTGTGCCTGTGGATGCTGTTGTTCTTGCTGGTGCTGTCTCTCTCTGGCCTTCTTTCTGAATTTTTGGTAGTAGTGGTTTGTGGGTGATGTGGGTGTGTGTTTTATATTGTATTGGGTGTGCGGGAGTGGTGTGTGTATGTGTATCAGGTGTGTGTATTTCGATTTGTCCAATGTGGCTGTGTTTTGTAAGAGTGTGTGTATTTTGATCTCAGCGGTGTGTACCGCCAATGAAATACCATGGTTGAAAGACCGCTGCGTGGATTCGTGTGTCATGATAGTGTGGGCGTATTTCTGTTGGCGTGACGGTGGAGGATTTGTTTTCGCCAGTTTATCACTGACCTTTGGTGTGGCGGACCTGTGTGGGTGTCTGAATTTTGGCGGATTTCGTAATGTGTGTCATAATAGCTGTGGTGGAATTCCGTGGCCGCGGCGGTGTGTTGGCGGTCTTCTGCACGGCGGTAAGCGGCTTTTACCGCCAATATTGTAATGAGGGCCTAAGTATCCTGGGTCGGTGCATGATATCTTTATCCTGAGGAATAGCAGCATCCCTAATGTGATGTCCCAACTACAGAGGCACCGGGTGTGGCTAATAGGTGAGCCCTGGTTCCCACCCACTAGATGTTGGTGTATGGGTATGGTGTGGGCCATATAGGATAGTGTGTGCCTAAATGTTGTCCCTCGATATTTGCAGGTGACACAGGTTACCCCAACCTATCATGGCTACTGACCCATGTGAGGAATGCCAATTTAAGGGCAGAAGAACGTTACTGTGAGGCACATGGGCGAACAAGAAGGATAATCAAACATACCTTTGCCCTCCTGAAGGCCAGGTTGAGGTGCCTCCATCTAACTGGGGGATCTCTGTGCTACTCACCGAAGAAGGTCTGCCAGATAATCGTGGCATGCTGCATGTTGCACAACCTTGCCTTGAGATGCCATGTGCCTTTTGTGCAGGAGGAGGAGGCTGGAGATGGCCGTGTGGCAGCAGTGGACCCTGTGGACTGTGAGGATGAGGAGGCAGAGGATGAGGATGAGGACAATAGAACAGCAGTGATTCGACAATGCTTCCAATGACACACAGGTAAGACAGTGTTACTTCACATTTCATTGTAGATAATCTTTGGCACTGGCATGCTGATATTTCCCACTTCTAGGCCCACTCACTGTACCCTTTGGCAAATCATTTTGCAGATGATGGAGCCCCACTATCGCTCCTGGTGTGATCACTGCAGCCAACTACAGGTCTTTCCTATGTGAACATTACTGTACAGTTGAATTGCAATATTTGAACCTGGTTAAACGAGTACTTACTTAAATGAGTTTGACATACTCCATACTTGTATTTTTTCAAAGGGTGTTTATTGAGGTGCTAAGAAGAAGAGGGGCAAGTGTATTGGGATGGGGTGATGATGGAGGAAAGTACAGGGTATTGTTCCATTCTATTTTGTGCACAGGTGCATTGTTCAAGGGTACATAGGAAGGGGAGCAATGGCAGTTCTGTAGTGAATCGTAGTTCGTTTTAATGGGATAACAGGAGTTAGCTTAGCCTTTGGCTTGCAGACTTGTGCCCCAGTCACCGTCACCTAGTGACTTTTAACCTACTTAGCTTCCTCTGCCTTAGCCCATTTAATTATGTAATTCTTCTAAGATGGCTGCCTTGTTTATATTTAGGCCACTTGTTATGCTTTGCATTATCAGTGTCACCGCGATAAGGCGTCAAGATCAAGCAACAAAGACAAACAAACAGTAGGTGTTCACATTTAGGGATTTTACCTCTCTATACTTTCGAGGGATTGTTTATATTAATTTCCGTCCCAAGCATGTCTGTGATCTATTGTTTGGGAACACACCTACGTCAGGGGTCCTTGTAGATCTGTATGAATACATCGCACTTTAGACAATCAGAGGGATTCCGACCAGAGGGCATCACCACCATCACTGAAATCGATGCTGCACGTCGTCTTGACGCTGACCCAGCCTTTGTGTCCCTGCGGAGTCTGAGATAGAGACCTCATTCCAAGATAACGAGGGTTGGGGGCTCCTCTCATGGACATGGCTTTGGCAGATTAGGTTTAGCAAACCCAGTTCTCCTTTAGGTAGGAGGTTAGGCCTCTCACATTAGGGTATTAGGGCATATTACATCTCGTATGTCTTTCTTATGCATCGCAAGATGGTGGGGGTCTTTGTAATAATGACTGTTGTCTTCACAATTCTGTTTCTTGCATTATTCATTATCCTGAAATTGCAGTTATGTTAAATAAAAACTATTGAAACTTTACTGCATCTTTGTCATTGCCTGTGTTTGTATGAGACATGAAATATCTGTGAGAAAGGGGTAATCTCCGTTTAACCACAACACTCCCTGAGATGTCTCATTCTCGAGTCCATGAGTAAAAGGCTGCCACAAATCACCTTTTACTATTGTGTTTCTGGTGAGGTGCTGCTAGTGAGCTGGTAAGGTTGGGACAACAGTTGCGACTTGTTGTAGGATAGGCATAGTCACCTACAAACAAAAGTACTGTCTTAACCAGCAGTCTTGCCTAGAGCAAGAGTCCAAACTACGACATGGCGCCACCAACGATGGTGTTTAGGCACTAATTTATGGATACCCCGACTATCACTGTCTTACACACAACAGGTACCCTAAGTACCATTGTACGGAGACATCCGTGGTCTTGGGAAAATCCTCCTCAGAGGAAAAGGTAACACCTGATTAAGTTGTAGGTTGTTCGAGCTCGAACTCATAAAAGGACTTATACTTCCCATTTTGGTGTTCCGTATCCCTAAACAAAATGACTGCTGCCATAGACATTCCTGAAAATGCTAGACAAGCACTAACACAACATTTATTAATGCATGGCCTTACAGATGAGGGTGGGGATGTTACTCTTATAATAGAAGCCAATTCAGCATACCAGACAGAAACATTTTACTGTTGGGTCACCTTTCCTGAGGTCGACCAAAGAACACATACATTCCACACATATGAAATTGCGAACGTACCTCAACGGTACCGAGAATACCAGTATCATGAAAAATCGCTCACATACCAAGAGCATCAGAACTGGTTTGAAGGCGCCCTACCACATGTACTACAAAGAGTGAGGATAGGTCCCTTAAGTAATGATGGACCAACATGGCCTATGTTTGCCACCTACACACCTTACCCAGGCATACAAAATATGCCAATAGCAGATCGGCGAGATTTATAAAATGAGCTGGTGACATTATATAGGCGATTAGTTTAGTTCGTAATGCGAACATTGAACACAACACCAGCGCGTCCAGCACCGCCAGCACCTGGTGGTTATCAATTGGCTACTGGGATTAATCCACAAACAGTGCATACTAATATGAGTAAAGTGCCCGCAGAACAGGAAAAAATACTGTTCTGGATTGCCCAGAAAATAAATCAGCTGGAAGCTGTGTTTCCCTATACGGGACCACAGGAAAAACATAGACTGGTCACTATGTGCTTGCCTTTTGGAATGGTTCCCTCTGTGGATGACTGTGCCACATGGGGTACAGTCTTCGCTGCCATATATACTACCACACATGGTACCCCGACACTAGCCAATTTACCGGAAGTGTTAAAACAAATACAAAATGAGCATGGGGCTGCACCAGCCCTGGATTTGGGGATGAAATTAATGCGTAACTTTGATGCGGTTTCCTCAATAATACTCAGAAATATTAAAGCGGAAGTGGTAGCACTGGCAATACGGGATGAAATGAATGCTTAACTTTTACGCGGTTTCCTCAATAATACTCAGTAATATTAAAGGGGAAGCGGTAGCACTGACAATACGCCAGCGTCTGCGGGAAACTCCACACCAGGAACAAGAGAGACAATTACCGAAAATAATTGCCGACACCTATACTAGTATAGGCTTGGATAGTTTGGGAGCCAAACAAAAGAAATTGGAGTTACAAGGTACCACCCATAAGGAAGGTACAAAGCAGGCACAAGATGGCCCTAAGAAGCGCTGGGACAAACAAAAAGATTTCAAAGAAAGAAGGAATAAGAGAGCTGATTCTCAACACCCGGAGAACTCCGAAAGGAGTTATAATCTCAGAAATAGGGAGAACATTAAAACTCCAGACAGATATACTGATTCACGTCCCTCTCGTTCCTTTCAGGACGCACCGGATAGACGTAGCGAGAGAGGGGGGCGTCAAGATCGACATCCTGAATACGTGAAAGAAAAGAAAGACTCGCAACAGTCTACCATTAAAAAGAAGAAAAGACTCCTCAGCAAAAGCCACAGTTTAAAAAGAAGAAGGTGGCAGCACTGACAGCTAAAAATGCCAGTATACTTGAGAACACTGTTGAGGAACAAGACCTGGGCAGTGACTCTGTTAGACAGCGTGGCAGAGGTCACGATATGTCACCAGAGTCTGAAAGATCATCTGGATGCGACAGCAACTAGCGATTTCTTTGCAGTTGAAACAGCGGACGGTCGCGTTCTTCCCCCGATAGGGTTCATGATTTGAAACTTCAGGTAGAGGGGGACGTGGCGCGCACCATTAGTGTGATATCTTGGGATGAACTTACTAGTGATATCCTATTGGCCGAAAGAGACTGGCCACCTGAACACATCCGCAAGCTCCCGCATGGGGAAGATGTCATTTTGCCTTCTTTCTCCGATCTTGTTCCGAAAGCAGAAAAAGAAGCCTATGGTGCTGAATGGGCTCTAGCGCAGGCACCTGCATTATATCGCAATCATGTAGGTTGGGACAAGGAGTCTCCTTGTCATGTTATTTCCGTTAGGTCTACACCCCAACCGCAGCCACAATATCCTGTTAAACATGAAGCAAAAGCTCCGGGGAGGGAGATCCTCGCCCAGCTTGGAGCAGGGAGTGATTGAGCCCTGTACATCTGTAATGAATAATCCGTTATTCCCCGTAGCAAAGCCAGACCATTCATACAGAATAGTGATTGATTATAGACACTTAAATAGTCATACACGCACATATGCTATACAAAATTCACATAGCACAGCACTAATAAACAATATTATGGGCAAAAAATATAAAACAACGTTGGACATATCTAATGGCTTTTTCTGCCAGAATTTAGCACATGAAACTCGGGACCTGAGTGCATTCTCATTTGGCTCTCAGAAAAGATTTTGTCGTTTACCTGAAGGCTAGAAAAATAGGCCAGGGCTATTTTCAGCCTGTGCAACATCAATATTACATGATATTGATTCAGAGGCATTATCCTACATGGATGACATATGTCTCACAGACGACGTCCTTGACATTCATCTTACAAAGGTCGATCGGATCATTCTGGGTTTTTGCAGACCTCGGTTACAAATTCACCTTTAAGTAAAGCAAGATTGCTTTTCTCAGTATTATTCCTGGGATATGAGCTATCAAATGAGGGAAAGAGCCTGGCCCCGCACTTTCTGAAAAAATGTGCTCATCTACACCCTCCTAACACACTTAAGAAACTACAGTCATTACTAGGTTTCTTTAACTTTAGCAGGACATACATTCCAGATTATGCACAACGTATCAAGCCACTTTATGACTTGGTTCATCCCAATTTTTCTAGCAGACACTGGATGGTTGAACATACCTGCATCCTTAGGGAAATGCAACAGGACCTGCTTGAAGCTAAACACTTGCACACATGTGACAATAAAACAAATTTGGATATCAGAATAATAGCTGGTGCCATTGGATTTACTTATGTCACCTTCAATGAGGGTGACACAGTACCCATAGTGTATAAATCACATTTATACTCCAATGCAGAACAGCGTTTTGCACCTACAGAAAAGATTCTGATGGCAGTTCAGATGACCGTCATAAAAGAGAGGCCACTTGCCCAGGGGAAACGTATTATTGTTGTCTCCCCGGTGCCGGCCTTAGAGGCTGTCACCAAAGGTAGCATTTCCACCGCTAAAGCATTACATCCCTGTTGGATTCAATGGGCAACGTCTCTGACCGCCACTTATGTTGATTATATATTTGATCCAAAACTTCAGACACAAGAGTTTCTCCAATACGAACAAGAGTACCCCGCTCCTCTAGATATCTTGCCCCTGGATAGATACCATACTGTCATATATACTGATAGTTCAGCACAACCCGCTGTAGGTACTAAACATCAATACTCCGCAGCTTGCGTAGCCATGAGCGGAGTGATGGAAGATGGAGTCTTCCACCAACAAAATACCAACACGCAGACCCTAGGTGACTGCACAGCCCAGTTGGCGGAACTTAAGGCTCTTATTCCAGCGCTCGAACATACTGAGCTAGGATGCTGGACTTTAATAGTCTGTGACTCATATTACTGCGTTCAGTCCTACAATGACTATCTCAATCATTGGAAACAGTACGGGTTTAGAGATTCTAAAGGGAACGCCATTAAACACAAAATATTGTGGGGGAGGGTGGCTGATCTTAAGGATAAGCTGCAGTGTGTCCATGTAGTACATACTTTGGGACACCAACGTGTAGGAGTACACGTTACCGGTAATACATTGGCTGATGAAGCGGCCACAGCAGCAGTAGCTACGGCTTCTGTGGCTGCAGTGACTCGTTCTCAGACGAGATTGGATAATGAAATATTGACTGCCGTTAAAACTTCGGCCGCAGGCAAGCCGCTTCCGAAAGGATACCCTACAAACTATACTTACCATGTCAGTGCGCAGAATGTTACCTACGCAACAATTCGTGGCTTTGGAGATCGAGTGATCCCCAACGAAGACCAGAGATTAGATCTAATTAAAGCAGCGCATGAGGGTGTCACTTCTGCACATGCTGGTATATCAGCCACAATAACACTCTTACAGAAATGCTTCTGGTGGCCTGGTCTATGCAGACGAACAAAAAAGTACATCCTTTGCAGTGACATTTGCCAGCAGATAAAGGGCTCTAATATCAAACGCCCACTGCAGACATCCCTCTTAATGTCCAACAGGCCACTACAGTGTGTGTACCTGGACCACTGCGGTCCCTTACAGCCTGATGATGCATACAAATACATTCTAGTTGCTGTAGATTCTTGTTCTAGATTCCTGTGGGTATGGCCACAGTGGTTGGCCGACGCTCAAACTGTTATAAAAGACTTGCTGATCTTTATCAGTACATATGCGGTTGAGGCATTACATTCGGACCAGGGCCCTGCATTTGCTTTTAAGGCATTCAGGGATACCATGGGGACGATGGGTGTTGAACTCCATTACTTTTCACCATACCATCCCGAGGGAAATTCGGTCGTGGAGAGGCAGAATCGTGATCTAAAGCAGTCCTTAACAGCTTGAGTATTAGGTTCAGGCCGCAGTTGGTTACATCACCTATATGGGGTCCAGAGAGCACTGAATAATCTGCCAAGACAATCTTTGGGGTGACGCATTCCATATGAGGTTCTCTTTGGGATACCTATGTATGTCCCAGATCTTGATGCCCCTGGTATGGTGGCAGCAGAAACCCCATTTGACATAAATGAATGTCTCACTGTAATACAGGAGCTTCAGCAATTTAGTGATGATAAATCATCTGCAAGTGCTGCCACTTTAGGAATAAGGGATTTAGCGAAAACTTCGACTGGCTGGATTCCTAAAGCTGGGGATCTGGTTCGTGAGAAGATTGCAGTGAAGAAGGAGTTTGGTCAATCATACAGAGCACCTGTACCGGTGTTGGGAATTCAAGGCACCAGGACTGTCATCTTACCACCGCTGTCTGGCTCTAGAATGAACAGATTAATCTCCATCGATGATATCAAATTACACCATGTGGCAGATCCTTCACAGTAGACAAAGTGGTCCCTTGGGTGTTTCCCGATCCCCTCTCACTACCCAACAGGACATATATCTACATAGAAGGATGAACAACACTACTACAGACTATGCAACAATGTCTAATGCTGTTCCAGACACCTCCTCGACCATGGGGAGGGCAGAAAATGAACTCTTGCTAGTTCCTGTCACTACTTCAGTGACCACGCGGGTCCAAGATTTTGCTGTGTTTTACACAAACACATCACAGACTAATGCCACTGTCTACCAAGAGCCTCCATGTGAAGTGGACCAAAGTACAGATGGTGCACCGGCTCCCGTGTTTGCAGAGACTGCCTCTGGCTATTTCATTGACATTGATGATTTTTCTTCAGACTCATCCACTACTGTGATTGACAATGTTTCAAAAAGAAGTCAGCTGTATCAATAGCTTAAAAAGAACTATTTGATATACCCATGGAACTATTTATGGTTCTGTTTGACATTTTTTACATTATTTTTATGGATTGGCTTTGTGACTGTTTTCTTTTTGCTTATAAATGGTCACTATATTCCTGATCGCTCCTCTGTGGAGCCTGTTGATGAAGTTTTAACTCCATATCATTCCTCACATAAGGTCCGAAGAGACTTGTCCCCTGTCAATGTTACAGCAATACCGTTTTCTGATGGGATTGGTGGGACAAAGTTCCATTTGATATATATGGGCCAACAGAAATTATTCAAATACCATATGTGTTTAAAATTTCTTTGACAGATGTAATTACACCTGATGTTGTCTCTGATAATTGGGATGTCCAAACAGTTGATTCCATGCTAACTGAAATGAAGGACTTTTGAAAGTGATGATGTATATGAACATACAATGAATTATGGGGAAATGTTCTACTATAACAATTGGGGAATTTACTACCTACACCGTGCCACTAGATACAGGCCAGTATTAAACTACACACAGTGGGAACACTGTTCTACACCACCGGTGGGGAGCCCAAAGTACTATAGTGATAAATTTACATACTTTTCTGGGCATGACACAAAAAAAGCAGAGTCGTATTATTTTAAAATACCTCCGGCACAAATTAGGAAAATTTTGCCAACTGATACAAAAATGATTTATTCAGATCCCTTGTTTCCCGGCTCGCAGCTGAAGGTTACAAATACTGGAAGAGCACTATTGATTTGAAAAGTGTATGGGGAACACAAGATTGTCAGATACAGGGTAGGGAGGCTTTATTTTGAGCATGCCTGATTCCTGTGCAAATGATTTTCTTAAATTACACTATTCAGCAGACATCCTGTCTGGGGTTAGCAAAAATTAAAGACTTGAACACACCCAGTATCCCCACTCCGGCAAAGTTTAAAGATTGGCAATACTTCCTTAAAATCACCGAGGACAGGTTAAATGCAATGGTCAAGGCTGGTACCTATAATTCTTCACTTTCCAGTCCCGGCGGGTGGTTAATATGGCCCACTGACACTAATAAGTGTCAAGCGCTTTTTTTTTAACTCTTCAGGATTTTTTTCAATGAACAGGCCAGACCCTCGCTTTGTATCGGGTCAACATACAGGTATAGTTACGACATACAGTATGGGTAAGCTGTGGTACAGACCAACACGTTAGCCGCAGTTAAGAAACACCTGAACACTTTTTATGAAGATGTAGACTTGCAGGATTTTCTGCTGGGTCCTAGGAAACGGCACTTAAAAAGGTTTCAATATGCTATGTACAATGAAATTTGGAAACTTTCACAGATTGAGGCTCCTGCGCGCTTAAGGCAATTGGATAAGGACAATTTAGAAAAAGCTTTAGCAGTTGTTGACAACGGCATGAATACTCTGTCTATCAGAATTTATTCACTATCAAATATAGTGTTGTCTGCTATTGATATCACTTAGACAGACTTGTGCCGGTTATATCATGGGCAAAAAAAAGCTACGTTCCATCATGCAGCTGGGTTAGACTCTACAGACACTGAAAAATGGCCGCATTCCATTGAAGTATATTAACGGAAGTGAATTCTTCACTGCTTTTAATTTTTCCAGAGAACAACAGACAATGGCTAAAAGGGAGGCTAGTTTCACCATGCTTCTCAAAGAAAAGTTAGATATGTTGCCCTTCACTGTAGCAGAGAGTCCTTCAACTATCTGGCTCTTACACGGCATAATTAGTTCACCGATTTCGACCTTTCGTTTTTCAAGCTGCCTGAAACATCTTGCAGTGGAAAGGTACGAGCAAAAAGGAGATAGCTATATTAAGGAAGAGTGGGAGTTGCCCTTTGATTATAAATGTCTGAACGGCGGAACAGAGGTCTTTCTTAGCGGAAGTGAATGTGAGACTGCTGTTAGTCATTCCATGATACGTAAGCAGGTGTCCCTTCACGGTCTTTGCAATGTGGGGGTCTCAAATTTGGTCTGTTTGCTGAAGGGTACTCCCGTCCCTTTCATTCACCCGTATTTCATGTACTTTCCAATGGAAGTTATGTGGTACTGAACGATCAAAGTTGTTGCGGCATGCGACCAGGAATTGCCTATGCAATCTCGGTCACAAAGGTCGTTATATTTTGTGGACATGTTTTGTTCCCCCCCACACAAGAGATAAAAGTATCTGACATGTGACCCCACATAGATACTATTAATGTGAACTATGACAAGCTGAGCAGGTTAAAGGTGCTATTGTTTCAAAAACAGGTCGCCTTGACATCCGCAAAAGAGATGTATGCTCTCCAGATTGCGGGATCATCAGCCGAGATACAATCCCTAGTAAATACCAATTTCCCCAAGCACTTTGGAGAACTGGTATCCAGAATATTCAATGCTTCAAGCACCGCTAAGATTGTTCATTTCTTTAAGGCTGTCGAGTCTGGTTTCGTGTCCATCTTCCAGACTGTCTTCAGAGTCATCCCGTCAGCCATCCATTCGCTCTTTTCAAGTGTGTTTGGTGGCTTTCAAATTATTTTGGCTTTGATTGGCGGACTACTACTGCTATTTCTTCTGATTCGCAGTGGTTGTGTCTTTCCAGCTACGCAGAGCAATGGAGCCGCTACCACCAACTCCACTGTGTCGTGAACGCATGGTCCGGATCTTCGGTGGACCCTTGCTGGTGGACCTGGAGCATGACTGGTCGTTGTCATTTCGGCCCCTTCTCTGGTGCGTACAACCAGTCTTCCGCTGCATATGGTGCTTCTTTGAACATCTGCCTATGGTCTGTCTTGCTGTTGCACCAACATCTCCTGTGGACCACAAAGTGCTGATGTCCCCGCTGAGGGTTGATACACCGTCATGCCCCTTGAGACTGAGGTTGCTCCCCAAGGCCACCTATGAGCCTTCCGTTTTGAGATCTACCATGGACAAGGGCACTGCAACAAATGACGTTACACCAGAAAGTACTGCTCACTACTGCTTTGTGGATCCGTTTGTCCGCCCAGCACTCGATTTAACACCAGATGATGTTGACTCATTTTTTAGGTCCTTGATTGGTGACTTCAATGACACTCTTCAAGATCATGCGTACTTCAAATAATTTGATGAATTGGTTTGCCATTCCCGATTAAAGTTATGCATTTAAATTAACTTGCTTTGGCACGCTGTGCTTGTCATGGTTGACATTAACATCTCTGTATGTATTTTAGCGGAACTGTTTTTATTACCTTTTTTAACACATTTTAAAGATTTTTTTAGCTGGTTTTTATGCTTTTAGCTTTTTAGTTCAGAGCAATTTTAGCGTTTGGGTTCCTGTACTTCCGTCATACCTGTTACGGCAATGGGGAGGGTGTAGTGAATCCTAGTTCGTTTTAGTGGGATAACAGTTAGCTTAGCCTCTGGCTTGCAGACTCGTGCCCCCATCACCTAGTGACTTTTAACCTACTTAGCTTGCTCTGTCTTAGCCCATTTAATTATTTAATTCTTCTCAGATGGCTGCCTTGTTTATAGTTAGGCCACTTGTTATGCTTTGCTCTATCAGTGTTACCGCGCTAATGTGTCAAGATCAAGCAACAAAGGCAAACAAACAGTAGGTGTTCACATTTCAGGATTTTCCCTCTCTATACTTTCGAGGGATTGTTCATATTAATTGCCGTCCCAAGCATGTCTGTTATCTATTGTTTGGGAACACACCTACATCAGGGGTCCTTGTAGATCTGTATAAATACATCTCACTTTAGACAGATAATCAGAGGGATTCTGACCAGAGGGCATCGACACCATCGCTGATATCGATGCTGCACGTCGTCTTAACGCTGACCCAGCCTTCGTGTCCCTGCGGAGTCTGAGATAGAGACCTCATTCCAAGGTAACAAGGGTTGGGGACTCCTCTCATGGACATGACATTGGCAGATTAGGTTTAGCAAACCCAGCTCTCCTTTAGGTAGGAGGTTAGGCCTCTCACATTAGGGTATTAGGGCATATTACATCTCGTATGTCTTTCTTATGCAGTGCAAGATTGTGGGGGTCTTTGTAATAATGATTCTGTTTCTTGCATTATTCATTATCCTAATCTTTGCAGCCCATGCAACTTATCGCAAATTACAGTTATGTTAAATAAAAACTATTGAAACTTTACTGCATCTTTGTCATTGCCTGTGTTTGTATGAGACATGATATATCTGTGAGAAAGGGGTAATCTCCGTTTAACCATGACACTCCCTGAGATGTCTTATTCTCGAGACCATGCGTAAAGGCTGCCACAAATCACCTTTTACTATTGTGTTTCTGGTGAGGTGCTGCTAGTGAGCCGGTAAGGTTCGGACAGCAGTTGAGACTTGTTGCAGGATATGCATAGTCACCTACAAACAAAAGTACTGTCATCCTTTAACCAGCAGTCTTGCCTAGTGAAAGAGTCCAAACTACGACAGTTCAAGATGGACAGGGTGACAGAGTGGGACACAAGGGTGACAATCAGGAGAGTCTCATTTCCTGGCGGGGGACTTGGAAATAGTCTCTGGCTTCTGTCTGGATCGCAGGGAATGTTTGCGGGGTGGTTCACCTTCTACAGGAGGAGGGGTGCTGGTGGCCTGTTTGTCCTGTGGTGGGACCTCCTGTCCACTAGCGGCAGCGGAGGTGGAAACCAGTTCAGATGTCTGGCTAGTGGCAGGGGCCCGCTGTTGTGAGACTGCCTTCCTCATAATGTTGGCCTTGTCTGCCAGCACCCCTGCTATGGAGACCAAAGTGGTTCATGATGGCCTGCAAGTCCTCCCTGATCCCCTGATACTGTCCCTCCTGCAGCTGTCTGTTCTCCTGCACGTTGACCAGGATCTAACCCAGCGTATCCTGGGAATGTTGGTAGGCTCCTGGGATCTCTGCAAGTGTCTCCTGGAGAGTCAGTTTCCTGGGCCTGTCCTCCCCCTGGCGCACATCACTCCTCCCAGTTTCCTTGTTGTCCTGTGCCTCTGTCCGATGAACCGTGTGCCTACTGCCACTGACCCCAGGTCCCTGATTGTCTTGGGTATGAAGTGTGCCCTGAGGTCCCTGTAGTAGTGGCCACACTGCTGATTGACATGTCCTGGGGAGAGAGGTATGGGTATGCTGGGTGGGTGCTTTGGTGGTGTTTCTAGAAGGAGGAGGCTCTTTGTTGGTGTGTGACTGTGGCTGGGTAACCAACTGTCCAGAGGTCCCTGATGGGCCAGGTTGGCATCCAGATCCAGGCGACCAGAGTTGCTGTCATCACTGAGGGCCTCTTCAGTTGGGGGACTGGATAGTGCTGGCACCTCTTCTCCGTTGACATTGGCTGGGATACCTGTGGGGATGTAAATACTGTGTTATTGTTTTTGTGTGTGACATTTTGTGCATTGGTGGGTTGCCCTCTTTGTTTGTATTTGCTCTGGCAGCTTTCACTTGTGTACGTTGGTGTATGGTGGGATGATTAGTTATCTCTAGTGTGCATGCTTTAGTGATAGGTGTCCATGCAGGTTTGTGAGTGGTGTCAATGCATTGGTATAGCATGCAGGGCTTGGCATTGGGATGAGTGAGATGTGATGATGCGGGGTGTGGGAGGTGGTGGAGTGATGGGAGTGAGGGTAAGGGTGGGGGTATGTGATGGCATCAGGTAGGGGGGTGATAGTAGTATAGAGTTGACTTACCAGAGTCCAGTCCTCCTGCTACTCCGGCCAGGCCCTCAGGATGCATGATTGTCAAGACCTGCTCCTCCCATGTTGTTAGTTGTGGGGGAGGGGGTGGGGGTCCACCGCCAGTCCTCTGTACAGCGAGTTGGTGTCTTGCTGCAATGGAACGCACCTTCCCCCGTGGGTCGTTCCACCTGTTCCTGATATCGTCCCTGGTTCTTGGGTGCTGTCCCAAAGCGTTGACCCTGTCCACGATCCACCGCCATAGCTCCATCTTCCTAGCAATGGATATCTGCTGCACCTGTGCTCCAAATAGCTGTGGCTCCATCCCGGATGATTTCCTCCACCATAACCCTTAGCTCCTTCTCTGAGAATCTGGGGTGTCTTTATGGTGCCATGGGTGTTGTATGAGTTGTGTAGGTGAGGGTGTGTAGGGTGATGTGTTGGGATGTGTGATGTGAGGTGCGTGGGTGGTGTATAGGTGTAGGTGATGTGTGGCTCTGGTTTTGTCTGTAGTCGTGGTGTCTGTCTCTTGACAATGGTTTGTAGTTGTAAAGGGTTTGGGTAATGTGGGTGTGTGTTTTATAGTGGTGTGGGTGTATGGGTGTGGTGTGTGTATGGGTGTCAGGTGTGTGTTATTTAAATTGACCAATGTAGTATTGTTTTGTATGTGTGTGTGTATTTTGAGCATGGAGGTATGTACCGCCAATGGTTTACCGCCATTGAATGTCCACTGTGGTGACTCGTGGGTCATAATGTGGTGGGCGTTGTTCTGTTGGCGTAACCGTGTGGGTTTGGATACCACCAGTTTATCACTGACCTTTGGTGTGGCAGACTTGTGTCTGTGGCTGATTAGTGACGGATTGGTGTGTGTGTGTCATAATATGGTGAACGGATATCACCCGCGGCGGCGGTATGTTGGTGGCAGTCAGCATGGCAGTAAATGGGATTTACCGTCAATGTCATAATGAGGGCCTAAGTATGAGCAGCAAATTTAGGTGGGAAGTATCATTGTGCTGCAAAGATGTCAAGTGTTGAATCCCAGCACATTGTTTCCCATCCATGAAGCAGATAAATCTGGTTGTTTTGAACATGATTACCTTGATGTCACAAACTTATGCATCACATCCAGACCTTACAGAAAAGATGAGCCATTATTAAGTCCAGATTATGTCCTATTTGTAGATGGCTCATGTTTGAGAACAAATGAAGGATTTCTGAAAGCAGCTTATGAGGTCTGCATAGTTGAAGAGATAATAGAAGCTTCATGGCTTCAAGGAATTTCTTCAGCAAAAGTTGCAGAATTGCTTGTTCTTATTAGATCTTGCAGCTTGATGCCCCACATGAGTGACTATATTTATAGTCAGTATGGATTTGGTGTTGTCCATGATTTAGGGCAGTTAAGGTTTTACAACCTCATGTGGTTCGCCCATTCGAAATGTGGAACAAATTAAAAACCCATTGGAAGCTCTGCAACACCCCACTGAAATTGCTTTTGTGAAGCGTGCAGCACAGAGGAGCGACAATAGTTATATCACTGTTGGCAACAGGTACGCTGATGAAATAGCATGCTATTGTGTACTTGTGGCCTGTAATTCAATGGATCATTTACTATTGAAAATCAAGAAAAAAATTGTCTTTTCCATGATGGTGAGAGTTGCTGATACTTAGGATTAAGTGAGACGAATGCAAGAGATTGCACCAGACACAGAGACACAGAGAAACAGTGATGGATCTGAGCATGTTGTGGATAGATGAATATAATGTATGGGTTTCAGTTGATGGAAGACCAGTACTGCTAGACAGTTTATTATCCCCAATGATAAGACGTTTCCATGGACCAACTCATTTAGGGAGGGATGCAATGGTGCGAACCTTTAAGCAATACTGGTTCAATCCTAGATTCAGAGCCCAAGTAGAAGAATTATGTCATATATGCGTAACATGTCAACAGGTGAATGTAGGGAAACAAACACAAGTCACAATGAGTCAAACAGGGAGAGCAGGAGGTCCTTTCAACAGGATGCAAATGGTCTTTATCAAAGCGTCTATTTGTAATTGGCCGTGATATGTCCTGGTGATTGTCTGCATTTTCTGCTGATGGGTGGAAGCTTATCAAACCAGAAGAAATGATAGTCTCACTTTAGCGAAGTTATTGTTAAGAGAGCTAGTGCCAAGATATGGTACACCCGTTTTTCTAGAGTAAGACCGAGGTACTCACTTTAATAGTGAGATTATAAAAATGTTGTGTGCAACATTACAAGTTGAACAAAAGCTACATTGCAGTTATCGACCAGAGGCTTTATGTATTGTAGAGCAGCTTAATGGGACGATTACATCGTGATAGATGAAAGTTTGTGCTTCCACTTTGCTGAAATGGCCTGATGCTTTGCCTCTAGTGTTGATGAGTCTACAAAGTACACCTGAGAAAAAGACTGGTTTATCACCACATGAGATCTTGATGGCAGAGCAATGAGATTACCTGCAATTTCAGCAAATGCACTTGTGAATATTACAGATGACATGGTACTTGATTACTGTAAGGATTTGGCTGATGTGGCACTTTCTGTCTCTCGACAGGTTGAAGCTATCAAGTGTTTCTGAGTACAAGCACAGCAGTTAAATGTGCTGGAAGTCCAAACTGGGTACACTCTTCACCCACCCAGAGAACAAGACTTCTATGTGAAGAAATAGTGTCCTATGAGCAAGAACCAAGAACACTGGTGTACATACCACTGCAAGTTGAATGAAATCAGACCCAAATGAGTAAAGACTGTGATCAGAGACAGCAAGAAGGAGTAAAGGTTGAATCATCTTTCATATAGCGAGTTCTTAAGGGTTCGACAAAATTGTTCAAAAACACTTATTATTTTTTTCAGTGCTTAGCAACTAATTGTTAAACTCAGAGGGAGAAATTACCCCTACAAGCTCCTGAAGATAGCTGTGAAACGGGCTTGGTACACACCCAGACAAGTACTTTTGGAACCTGCAAAGAGAAGCAATATGGATCGCCTTGTATGCTTGACTACCTTTGGCTCCAACACATTTGAAGTGAAGAAAATGATCCAAATCACTTGCGTATGGTCCCCTCCTTGGCTTGTTTCAAAGATATGCCCATCTTTGCCCTAAGAAGGATTCATAACTTGAGGGATAAATTGGTCCACTCCAACGCTGAAAGGTGAGCCCCGCCATCTAGTCTACAAAATCTTCTTGGACTGCCACCCATCACAGGCCATGGACATTGTGGTAACTATTTGGTTTGTGAATCTACTTTAGAAGGAAATTAAGTTAAATATAATGAAACTGTAATCAAACACAATCAGTTTACTAACTGTCAATCAATATGTGCGATCTATTGTATCATTTGTTCATGGAAGAAGAAATATATTGGCCAAACCAGTCAGGAGGTGTGCCATTGTATAAGCCAGTGGTTCCCAAACTGTGGACCGCGGACCCCCAGGGGTCCGTGATACATTCCCAGGGGGTCCGCAGGCCTGAGCTGACAGGAAGATACTTCTCCAGTTGGGGCCTCTCAGAAACACATGCGTGTTTTTCTATTCATTACTTTATTTATGCAGCAGTATAAAAAGCACTGCAAATTCATCCACCAGCTTTCACGCAAAAAATAAAAGCGTCAAGATAACTCATGTGATTAATGTTCCTACAGGAGAGAGATGGGAGTTTTGACTAGTGGCATTTTTGACTCATCTAAGGTAGCGCAGAGGGTTAACATGCCTGCTGCAAAGAAAGTATATCATGCAAAGAACAGTATTTTATGTGCATAGCACAGTGGGTTACTGCTTCTGTGACAGAGATTACTTTGTAACTGTGCATTTCATAAATTACAGTCATAATGTAGCACAGTGAGCTATGAACTGCGGTCAAAGAGCTGCATGCAAACTGCATGGCAGAAATTAGAAAGTTATGTTTTTACTCAGTCTTTCATTATCCTAATGCTTTAAAAATGTTTGGTTGCATAGACATACATTCTTATTATTAAAGTCAACGCTGACCACTGTGTTATGTTCTGAATCCCGAGTTTGCATGTCTCCAAACCAAGCACTCTTAGAAAATGGCAACAAGTATGTATGACATGTGAATCCTACACTTTGTAGTCCACTGTAAAGCGCCCCAACACCCTACACTGGTATGAGAGGTGCTATAAGACAAATGAATTACATGTGACAGAGGTTATGGAGAGAAGAGAGGCCCTCATGGTTTTACTTCCTTTCCCCACCACATTAATAGGTGAAGAAGCTTCTCAGATCTTATGTACCTAAAAATAGAAACAAATGGCTTGGGAAATGTAGAATCTGACCTGACGATTCTGCTTCCCTAAATAAAACCAAACACTGAAAAGTTAAGTTAGTTATCGACATGCAGTGTCGACCTTCCCATTACATTTTTTTGATTTTTTTGCATGTATTCAAAATAGAATAATTACATCTTTAGTAATTTGAGTATTTGTTTGGTGTGTTCTCGTTTGTGTATTTTTTGTGAATTACTGTTTTAATTCTTGAAATTTAAATTGTACAAATTTCTTGGGGGTCCCGGCTTCCAACAGTGATTCAGTGGGGGTCCTCGGGAGTCAAAAGGATGGGAACCACTGGTATAAGCCAACACAAATCAAGAATCGAGTGCCTGAACATGACTGCTCCATTATTCCAGCATTTCATAGATTGAAAACATTCCACTACAGAGTTGAAATGGACAGTGTTAAGAAAGGTGCTCTCCAAGAACGAGAGGTCTTTATTACAACAAGAAGTTCTAATGATCATGAAATTGAGGACAACTGAAACAGGTCTCAAATAGGTCATCTCTAAATTTTGTTTATGTTAGAGGTCTACGTGCACTCCTGGTCTTGTTTTTTATGTATATTCATCAGGAGACTTCAGAAGAAAGGATCGATTTTGTAGTTCCCTTCCAGTGTTAATATTCCTTTTTATAAGACACACATAAGCTCACCAAACCTGTGATAAAAAAGTTATTTTATGGTACAGTGGTTCCCTAGTAAATTCAAAATTTCAAGTTATCACAGCGCTGTTTAAAGACACGTAACTAATCTTACTTTTGTGAACTGATCATCGCGCTCAATGAAAGACTAGGATGGACGTCATGTTGTTGATTGGGAATTGAACTACATTTCCCACCTGCAGCATGCTACATGCACTTTAGAAAAATGTCGATGCGTAAAGGAGTCTCTTCCTGAATCGCTTAACAACACGCATTCTCTGCACCTGTTTGTTTTGGAGTTTGCCAAATTTGTCATAAAACGCCCACAGATCTCAAGCTAGCCGTTGACAGATAAAGCTTCCTTTGACCGTGTACTTGTTGGACGCTGGCCACCCTGTATGTCTGCCCCGGGGTGTCTCTAAATTATCGTGATTCATCCATGCTACTATAATAAGGTGCTGTGCACAATACTAGATACATCAGCAGCATCATTTGTGAGGACTTCTTGGTAGCAAATGGGGAATTTGTTATTGAGTCCCCCTTTCTTTGTAGACTAATATATACGCGATAAGGTGAAAAATTATCCTGGTGAGCCTTTAAAACTTTTTGAACAATATGACACACGCATTAGGTGGCATGGTAGCACGGTGTGTTGTTCACCTATTGGTAACCCTTTGTGTTCCATCCCTGATTGCTTTTTTTAGGTAAAGTATCTGCTGAGTGCACTCTTCATGAGCTTTTTGAGCACTATAAATTGAAGTGTTTGAGTCCAACCTTCTTTCCCCTCTTTTCCTTTGCATGTCTTGACAAGGGGGGAATTGAATTAATGGCTCTGTGTAAGATGGCAGCTAATATTTTCAGTCCTGGTTCTTCCCTATTTTATTAATCACAATGGTGTGTACATTTTTTGTAAACATGGGGTTGAGAGTACACCAGTATTAGCGTTATACATTGTCTATAAGTAATTTATAGCAACTGGGGGGGTCTCTGATGTATAAAGTTGTAGACTGACTCTCATATACTGTTCCTTTTAGCTATTTAATATTACATTTCTTGATACTATCTGACTTAGATGACTTTCAATTGCTGACCTTTAAATGCTTTTCTTACCACAAACTCTTCTACCACAAAGTAACTCACCTTCATTGTGTTTTCCCGATTTAGAAATATAGAATAGGGATCAGATTATGGGACACGGTTTCCGCTATGGGTGACATGTAGCAAACTTTTGCGAGTCGCAAATGGCCCGATTTGCAATTTGCGACCCCGCAAAATCGGAAATGGGATGCAAAAATCCCATTTCCGACTCTCAAAATGCGACTCGAGCCATTACCGACTCGCAAAATTTGCGACCCCATTTTGCGACCTGCAAATAGCAAGTCGCAATTTGCGAGTCGCAAACCATATGCAATAGCAACTCGCAAATTGCGACTAGTCGCAAAAAAACCATTTTGCACTTCCAATTTACCACTAACTCAGAGCAGGTGGTAACCATTACCAAAGTATAAAAGGAGAACCAGAAGGCATCTGGGTTACTCAAGATGGTGGAGATATATGTGATAGCAGTGAGGAGGAGAGTCCACGCTGCCCAGCAGAGGAGGAGGAGGAGCCAGAGACAGGAGAAGATATACAGAACAAGGCAGACACTTTTCCAACAATCTGAGGAGGAGATTTATGATAAATATAGTCTCAGCAGCGCAGCTATACTAGATTTAATTGAATTACTCAAACCACAGCTGCAACGCCAGATTGTGCGCGGCTGCGCCATCCCTACACATGTGCAAGTGCTATGCTCACTGCACCTCTTGGCCTCGGGTAGCTATCAGGGGTTCATTGCTGTGGCAGGTGGGGTATCCCAAAGTGCACTCTCACGGTTCTTTAGGGCATTCCTAGACGCCTTACTCACAACATGTCCAGTTACATATACCTACCCAGGAATGAGGCAGAAATCAACAGCACCAAGTTGGAATTCTACAGGATTGCCAACTTCCCCCATGTCATAGGGTGTGTAGACGGGACACATATACAAATATGCCCTCCTGCAAACCTGGAATATCTGTTCCGCAATAGGAAATGTACCCACTCACTCAATATTCAGGTGGTATGTGACGCCCATTATGTCATCACTGACATGGTTGCTAAATTTCCAGGCAGTACTCATGACTCCTACATTTTTAGGCACAGTAGGATACACCAACGCCTAGAACGTGGGGAGTTTGGAGATGGATACCTCCTAGGTAGAGCTGATAACACCTTGCAGACATACACACAGGTCAATGTGGAAACCACCCATGCCCAGCTAACATTGTACTTTTTGTGCCAAACAGGTGACAGTGCATATGCACTACAACTATGGATACTAACTCTGTACCTAACACCCAGCAATGAGTCAGAGAGGCGATACAACAGTGCACATAAGAGGACCAGGAATATCATCGAACGTACCTTTGGACTGCTGAAAGCAAGCTTCAGATGCCTCCACCGAAGTGGAGGTGCCCTCCAGTATACCCCAATAACAGCTTTCAAAATCGTTGTCGCATGCGCTACACTGCACAACATTGCCACCAGACGTGGGCTACCTCTCACCCCTGAAGACCCAGATTCTGAGGATGAAGAGCAAGAGCTACCACATCGCCATCATGGGGATAGGAGCATCGCAAATCAAGGCAGACTGAGACGGGAACACATTGCAAACCAATACTTTGGAAGGTACGTGCTATCTTTTACCATACTCACCAATGTCACACACAAAGAGTCCATGTGTTAAGTGGAAAGAACAAGTGATTTAATAAGTGCAAACAAAAAAACTATTTACAATTGGAACAGTTCAGGGGCTTCAATAGTCCACCTGGCATGGGACACATTGACGTCATGTGCCCCAACCCCAGGACTGTGTGGAGCTCAAACCCTACAGTGGGCTCGGCCAGCATGTCTGGTACTAGGGGGGTCAGCAGTGCCCTGCTTTGTGCTTCCACTGGGAAGCACCCTGGTGTCACCAGCAGAGACACTGCTGACAGTGGAGCCCTCCTCACTATCCTGTGGCGTGTCACGTGTGCCCCTGGCCACCTGCCGTGCCTCCATTAAGTCTATAGCGTGGCTGAGACGGCCCAGTCCACATGCCATGTCACTGGCAAAGTGGCCCATGTCCACCTGGAGGCTGACCGTGCGCCTAGACAGACCTGTCGTGTTCACGGCCAGCCTTACAATTGAGGATGACATCCTGTCTAGGCGGTTCAGCAGCTGGCGGTCCCGATGCCGTACACTCTCTGTCTGCGTTAGCAGTCCTGCCACTAGTTAATGCATGGAGATTGCAAGGTCGCCCATGTGTGAACTGATCAGTTGCAACTCTGAATGTACAAGCTGCATGCTGTTTCCATGATTGCGCTCCATGCGCCGCAATGCCCCGGTAATCCTTCTGATTTCGTGTCTGACGGTGCTGACCCCGTAGGAGTGCGGCCTCAGTTTGTGAAATGAAGGCATCCCCTGACTCTGCCTGCCGCTGTGAGGATGGAGTTCCACGTCGCCTGCGACGCTGTGGAGGCCCTGTGACTTCTCCCGTGGCACTTTGGCTGGTACCTGGTGCAGGCTCACACACCACTACTGCAACAGGTGTTTCGTGAGGGGACATGGTGTCGGTGGTGCAGGTCGCAGTGGTGGCTGGTCCTGTTCCCTCGTGTGTCTGCTGGCTGACCAGTGGCCCCGGGCTGCTTGGGCTGGTGGGGGTGTCTTGTGGGAGACCTGTGGTACATAGGGAACACACTGTCAGTATCTACTATCTGTTATCAACTTCCTAATAAACTGTTGCCTATGAACTGCCTACTTGACTACATTGTCCATAATACACCATTCTGGTGTTTGCTAATCTGAAATGGAACTATTTTGGTTGTTCATGCTCCTGTGTACAAGGTGGGTGGGGGTATGGCATTAATGAGGGTACATGCATGTCACATGGTACTCACCGGTTGATGGTCCTGGCTCAGATGTGTCCAGATCTCCCATCCTGCATACAGCCTCAGGCTCAAGGGTCTCCTCTACCCTTTCCTCCAGGGGTGTGGGTGGTGGTACTGTTGATGGTCCCCCTCCTGTGCCTCTCATCTCCCGGAGCCGCTCTGCCACCCTCTCCTTGGTCCGGGAGCGCAGGTCGTACCACCTTTTCTTGAGTTCCTCAATACTCTGGTGGCTGACACCCAGGGAGTTGACTTTTTCCTGGATCTCCATCCACAGTCTCCTTTTCTCTGTCTCTGGCACGGTGAGGGCTGCCCTGCCAAACAACTGGTCATGGTGCTGACAACACTCCTCAGTCAACACCTCCAACTCTTTTTCTGCAAACTTCAGTTTCCTCTTCCTTGGGGTCTCTGCCATGGTTGCTGGAGCTCTGTGTGTTTGCAGTGCTGCAGTTGAAATGGGTGTGGTCCTCCCTCCTCCCAGGTGTATTTGTAAACTTCCTGGCTGTGATGTCATCATCATGTGCCAGGAAGTGTTTTCCAGAGTGTTCTGCAGCAGCTGCATTAAATTTTCAGCACAGTCGCAATTTGCGAAACCCACTCCCAAATTGCGTGTCCGTTTTTTGCGCGCTCGCAAAAAGCGACCTCTCAAACAGCGGACTCGCTATCTGCGGTGCAACTCCATTTGCGAGTCGCAAATTGTCCTCGCGTTTTCTTCCTGCATTGCAGTTAGCGAGTCGGAAATTGCGAGTCGCAAAGAGTCGCATTTTGCGAGTCGCTAATTTTTCCCTACCTACATCTGGCCCTATGTTCTGTAATTTAGGCTTGACTGGTAAATAAAACAAACTATTTATTAATGAGTAATAAAACTTTGAAAATCTTAATTGCAACTCTAATTATTGACTCCTTAGAAATAGTAATTGATTAATGCAAAAAGTATTGATTTAAGATTTTCAGTTTTCTTTCCATTGCTCATTTTAAAGGTCTCTTCTGGGTATCTGAAGAGCTGCAAACATTTATAACTTAGGACCAGCTCATGCTCTTGCACATATATAGAGCAGTTAGACCTGTAAGAGCTAGACCCAGGGAGTTTAATATGTGACACTAAGTAGACGAATCTAGGCAGCATGTATGCCAAGTTTAAGTGCACATGTGAAACATGTGTCCTCTTCCAGATGCTGTGTGCATGCCGGTATCAAGGTTGCAGCCTTGGTGATTTGGGTGCCATACAAAGGATTTGATTTATTTTTTGGGGGGCCAGGAATGTGGTCATATCAATAAGGGAAACGTCCCAAAAATATAATTGTATCGGGTGTGATAATCTTTTTGTCTACTTGTATTCTGCTTTATATTGAAAGTTCTAATTGGGGATATGTCATATTGTTTGCAGTTTTGGTTACTAAGGGGTTAAGGTTGTCTTCCACTATTGGTACTAGACCCATGTTTAGTTTGATGTTTGGTTACTTTCGGGCTGTTTGAACCCATCCTATTTCATGTTTTCCTAGACTATCTCTTGGTCCGGGATATTGGCCGGGACTTGGACATCCCCTAATTAATTTTATAGCCAAAAAAGGTGGAAAAGGAGTCCATAAGGTTTGCAGTGGATGATCTTGGTTTGTGATTGTCATTAGTATATTGTTGGTGTATAGAATACTTTGCTGTATGATGTGGCCTATTACTTTAATCTGTGGGAATTGTCAAAATGCAGCCAATAAAGGCTCTAAAGCCAGGAAGAATAGGAGTGGGGTAACAGGGATTGGAAACAAGTCTGAGATAAAGACACCTAAATTAACCTTCTCAAAGTCCCAATAGCGAGCCATCTAACTTTAGAGATAAATCTTTGTTCTCGACCAGTGCATTCTAAGGTCCTAAAATATTCAACATGGTCAATGCCTTTCTCATGTTCAAAAAGACAACTCGGACCACTTGTGGGCTATTGCGTGTATCCCAAAGCAATAGTCTTCGCAACTTGTTAATGATGAGTAGCCTGGTTCTTTATGGCATTTTATTCAGCTTGCATAGTGCATGTGTGTTCTACATTCCATAGGGTTCTATAGTAGGACACAGAAGTGTATCCAGTGTCTATTGAATGTATTTGAAAGAACCGTGCTCATTCCACACTCTGTGGTATAATAGTAAAAAGTTTGGGCCTCTAAAACAGCAAGGCTAGGCCAATATAAATAAACATGAAACACAAAAGCCAGTACAGTAAATGCTTAGAAAAGATTATTCACATTGAGAAGGCAAAACAAATTACCACTCACACAATTCAATTTATGACTCTATCCAAAGATTTTTTTAAATTATATCAAATGTATGTATCACGCATGAAAAGACCAAAATAGCAGGAAACAAGTGCTTAATATAATGAATGGGCACTGCAAAAACATTAATAACATACAAAATACATAACAGTTATACAAAATACAAACATACAATGACACATCCACTTGAAGAATAAAAATCCAGGTTCCGCACAAATTTGGAAAAAAGAAAGAACCAGGAGCTATACTTATTCACAAATTTTTTAGGTCCACCTTAGAGAGCAAACCACAAGTGGAGGTGCTGGTAAAAAGTATTTTTTATAGCTCAGTCAGGAATGATGTGCATTGAAAAACAATACTTGAAATTCTCCCTGAAAACCTAATAATCCTGAAAAGAGCTCACGACTGCTCCCTATTGTTGATGCGTTTCAAACCCACTACAGTTAAGGGTTCTCTTCAGGACACAGAACACCTGGGTAGAACTGTAAACAAAAAAAAAACTATTGTATACTACTAGCTTAAATGAAAGGAGTGCCAACAGATCTCATCACTGTGCCCTTTACAAACATCATTAATAACTGATCAGTAGGAATGACCATCTTTAAGGTGGCTTGCCACTGGGGTGAATAGAAAAGGAATAAACCTCACTGTTATAAGTGTTAGCAACTTGCAGGAACTTAAAGCTAATTCTACAACCCAATGCAGTTATTCTCAAAAGTATCCGGCAGAAATGAAACAGTCTAACTCTTCGTAATAGAAAACACAAGCTTGAAACTAACACAAGCTTACTAGAAAATCAACCGACAGTTTACAATTGTTGCTTTCCACAAATCCAACCCAGGAGACCATGAAAAAAACTACACAATGATTCTAGTGCGGCCTAGAAAGCGATGCAGAAGCATTTCAAAATGCACACCATATGCTGGCATAAGTCAAGATACAGTGTAACTTCAATGTTACTTTGCCAAGCTGGTTCTTGTATTATGGTGTGGTGCAGCCTTGAATGTTGAAAGCTCCAGAGAGATCGAGCTGAATGAGAGCCGCCGTGTCTCTGTAGTTGAGGATGGTCCGGATGTCATCAGAGGCGGCAATGAGGGCAGTTTCTATACTGTGGTTGCTGCGGAAACCTAATTGCGTGCTGTCCAGTAGTTGGCGCTGTTCTAGTTCTGATCTCAGTAGGGGTCCCTTTCCCTTCTTTGATGCTTGTAGGATTGCTTCTGCCTGCTGGTGCCCAAAAGAAGCAGACAATTATCGGTTGGGGCGACATAATATTTGTTGCGTTCCATTATTGTAGCCTGTGCACTCTCAGTAATTCCAGCTCATTGTCTACAAACTTGAGTTGCCATAGTTTGCATTAATTATGGTTTGTTGCTTGCACTGGCTTGGTGCTGTGTTACTGCAATTACATCAGAGAAGAGTCGCTGCCTCAATGATTTTGATGCAGACTGTGGCTTTGTTTAATCTGTTAAATGCTTCTTGTGGGTTTAAGCCTGTGGATAACCTCTGGTGTGGGATCCCTGGGATTGCCTACATCTGGTAATATTTATTAGCAATGTATCCTGAGAGCAGCCCTTCTGAAAAAAACAGAACTCTGTCCATTGATTGTTTCTGAAAGGGGTTTGTGTCTAACTCTTAGATTTGAGGCATTCACAGTGGAAGACAAAGCTTTTTCTGATGTAGGTACACACTCTCTACTTTGAGCTACTCATAAGTTGATTGCGTGCATTGCCTCTATTTGATGAACTGTTTCTTTACTTCTGCTCCTGTCTTGATGCATCCTCTCAGCAAAGGTCCATTGAGGGAAGCGCAACTCAAGTATTTTTCTTCTTCTGGATTGTGCTTTGATTCAAAGTGATTAGTTTATCACTTGTCAGACTGGGTCTTCAAGGGTGATAGTTGGATCAGTTCTGGTTAAAGCATCTGAAATGAGCAATTGGTAGTGGTACTGAGTGTTGCTTTTTGCTGAATGCATTTCACTATAACTTCATGGGTTCTCTAAGCCGATGACCTGAGTAGATATTAAAGCCTTGGTGTGTCTTTAGGAGGCAGTGAAAGAGCTAAGTCAGGAGAATGAAGTTTCTGTCTTTTCTCATTGATGGTTTGGTAGGAAGGAAGAACACCCTTTAAGATGAGGGTAGAGCATATGGGGAGCCATATTGTAATGATGTAATGATGTGGTGTGGTATGTTTGTGCCTAAAGAGTCTATCAGGCTTCTTGGTATATTTATCTCTGCATCTTTCGCAGGTCAGGTATGTGAGCCAAGTCCGTGTGGGTCCACAGCCTTCTGAGCTCCATAATACCACTCACTATAGCTGGGATCTCCCTTGGTCATCTGGGCTTGCCCCCCATCCTCCATGCGACCTTAAGGACCTGGCCCTGCAGTATTGCTGGTTGTGGTTACTATGAGTGACATGGTCTAGTCCTTTTGGTGCCACTTGTGGTCTTCAATTGACTCTGTCTCTGTTAGCAGTTGTATATTGTTCCCCTGCTCTACTTGAGTTTCCGCTGATAATCAATGGATCTTTTCAGAAAGTGGAAAGTCGTCTGTAGTGCACCTTTTGCTGGATTCTATCTTCAAGCAAACTTGGCAGGGAGAGTGGGATGGGGCACCAATCTCAGCATGTTACGTCTTTTGTGCCAGCTTAACACCTCTCTACCCCCCAAGTACAGTCTCAAATGAGTCTGCCCGCTTTCAAGCATTTGCTCTGGTGGTGGCAATCTTGCAGCCTGTTCACATCACATGTCCCTCAGCTCTCTCCTTTAGTGTACCATCTTGCCTTGGCTAAGCTCTGCGTCCCAAAACAAAACTAATCCCGTATTTCAAAATCAGATTTAGTCACACCTTTCTTGCACTCAACCCAATTTTTAACCTTTCAATGTCTGATTTTCCCAAGCTATTTCTGGTATTTGTTTTGTTTACTGCTTGAATCTGTGACCTCCAGCATGGATTAAGATCTGAATGGAGAATGTTAGCAGTTCAAACAGAGAGTACTAAGGGAGGTATGAAGTGCACAATGATATGCCCCCGTTTACTCCTGAATGAAAACCCTCTGTGTCTGTATCAGTTGCACAAGTGGATAATCTTTCCTTTTCTTAAGAATGCATTAATTTTAATAAATGCAAATGGACATCATTATGAGTCGAAAAGGGAACATCTCCTCTGAAAAAACATTCCGTGAGTAACCCTAAACTGCATCTATTGATGGATTTGTAAACAGTTTATGTTCCACCATCTTGGAATAATTACAGAAGAACAATGACATAACTCCTCTCACTTCTAAGGCTATGAAAAAGTTTCATAGAGTTCATGCAGAGCTGGCCTTTGAAGCAATTATCAGAATTACCATTCTGTATGAAAAATTTGACGAAGCATGAGATCATCTCGTGCATGTATGGCAACCAATAGGTTGATCTTGCTAAACTTTTAGGGCCACATTGTCCAAATGACCCTTGTGAGAGATTTCACTAATTGTCCTTCTCATGGATTCTAGAGGACAAAACTAGCATGATCTCAATACAGCTTCTTCAGAAGAAAATTCAGCTTTTACTTTCCAAAACACATGTAAGTCTGATATTAAAGATATTTGTTGTTGTTAATTACCCTGACTTATTTTTGTTCTGTTCATTCAAAATTCCATGTGACTTCATACTGGTCAACCTATCCTCCTCAATAACCTCTTCACCATCCATATAAACAATTAACTCTGCTTTTATACTTCCCACGTGTAAACTCCATGTAGAATTACATTTGCACAGTTTAGGTAAAATTGTAACTAGCCTTCAAGTGGACTTACCGATTCCACCACCTGAAAGGAGAAAAATGAGGTATTTGTGATCAATTTTGATTGTGAAGTGTCGTCCGCATAAACGTGTTTTAAAATGTTCACCAGCCCACATAGAAATGTATGCTTCCCCTTCCTTCATGGGGTACCTTTGTTGAGCTTCAGAAAATGCCATGTATGCAAATGGATTATCTGGTTGGCCCTTCTCTTTGACTTTATGGGTTAGAAGTGCACTGAGGCCCAATTCACTGGAATCCAATTTAACATTTGACATCTTCCCTAAATGGTGTCCAAGCAGTTGCATTAACAATGTTGTCCTTCAATGTAGAAATATTATCTGTCAGTTATTGAGTCCACTCAAATTTGGAATTTTTGTTCCTGAGTATTCACATGGATGCAGTAAATGTAGAGAAACCTTCAACGATGCATGAATGATATTCTCATAATCCCAGGAATGAAGCCAACTGATTTTACTTTTAGGAATTGGTTTGTCCTACATTGCTTTGATTTGATGAAGATTCATTCAGCTTTATTTCTCCAACACAAATACTGTATCCTAAATCTCATACCTCTATCCTGAAAGACATTAAGGGGGTCATTCCGACCCCGGCGGGCCGGGGATGCGGGAGCACCGCCAACAGGCTGGCGGTGCCCCGCAGGGCATTCTGACCGCAGCGGTTTGGCCGCGGTCAGACAAGGAAAACCGGCGGTCTTCCGCCGGTTTTCCGCTGCCCTGGGAATCCCCCATGGCGGCACAGCTTGCTGCGCCGCCATGGGGGATTCCGACCCCCTCACCGCCATCCTGTTCCTGGCGGCTCCGACCGCCAGGAACAGGATGGCGGTGAGGGGTGACATGGGGCCCCCGTAAGAGGGCCCCACTTTGTATTTCAGTGTCTGCTTTGCAGACACTGAAATACGCGACGGGTGCCACTGCACCCGTCGCACATACCCACTCCGCCGGCTCCATTCGGAGCCGGCTTCCTCGTGGGGAGGGGTTTCCCGCTGGGCTGGCGGGCGGCCCTCTGGCGGTCGCCCGCCAGCCCAGCGGGAAAGCCAGAATGGCCTCCGCGGTCTTTCGACCGCGGAGCGGCCATTTGGCGGCTCCCTCCAGGCGGGCGGCTCCCGCCGCCCGCCGGGCTCAGAATGAGCCCCAAAAAAGGCTTTTACACAACAGTACGATATATTCACTAAAAAACAATGCAAAAACGAAAATGTCTTGAAAAAGAAAAACCCCATCCACATTTCCTAAAAATATTGACTGTAAGTCTCAAACATATGTCTTATATATTTATGCAAGAGAAACCTGAATCCACAAACACCTGAGAAGAAAAGTTATTTCACATGTTGGTAGGACATCAGCTTTCCCATCAGTGCTGTACTCTTCCTCATCAGCACTGTACCTTTCTTTAGCTTCTAATTCAGTAGAATTCATCTAATCATCAATATTTATGCCCTGATTATGAGTAAGGCAGTTCATAAGACCGATGTACCGTGGTGGAGGTCGGACCGTCGCATCCTTGGTGGTCCGACTGCCAGATTATGATGTTGGTGGTTGGACCACCACAACACTGCTGGCACCACCAGGATCATGGATCCCATTGCTAGCGTAGGTGTTTTAATAAAATGTATTAATGAGTGTTTATGTATTTTGAATAATAAGTTTATGTAGAAAATGAAATAACGTAGAAAAATAATGCACACTTTAGAAAATGTGATCATGAAGAATGGCCACCATTGTTAACGAAGTGTAATAATCAATGATTAATACTTATTAAATATTGAATATATGTTAGACTAATGCAGTAATATGTCATATTAAGAGTTATTAATTTAGCTTTAGCTTTATTAATTGTAGGCCTTAACTTAGCAAGTGTCTTGACCTATTTTGCCAGGCCTCATGAAAAGCTGTATTTTTTGCTGACCAAGTGAATTAAACTGTGAAATGTCTATTGTATTGTTTAAATGTGCTCACAACGGAAGCTTCTCATGTGAACTGACTGCTAGGAGATGATGGACCTGCTAATGCAACATTTATGTGTACTGTGTGTGAGACTGACTTTCCCAGGACAAGAACAAAGAAGATACTGATTAGAGTAGAAGCTGCAACAATATTGTTACCTGATAAGCTGGGTGATGAGGACATCGCAAGATGAACCAATCAACAATATTAGAATGGAGAAATATTAGAATTCATAGATTTGGGATAGTAGTTTTATTGGACAGAGTGTGAACATATGATTAACTGACCAATAGGGAATGAGGGGATAGTTTAGGTAACTTTAAAATAACAATGCTGCAGAGTGAGAAGATGGGTCATTCGGACATTCTGGCTCATTCTGCCCATATTTTCCTGGTCAAAAGGTTATTAGTTTCTTATGCGTCTTTACTAGAGACATGCTTAATTTTAATGGTTAGTGACTTTGCCCTTTTATAATTCTGATGCTAAAGCCTGATGCTTTGCTGATCGACTGCTGTCCTGAAGACGAAGACTAATTCTGCTTTGCTGATCCACCCAGAGGGTAGGCATATCCGAATTGTGATTATTATGCATGTTTGCTTTTTCTTTCTAGGTACCAACTGCACTGTTTTGATAGAGCCGTAGTTAGATATTTTCCAAATTTGTGTTACTAAAATTGTTTTGCTTGAAGCCCAACATGCTGATTCTAATCTGACGTTAGTTAAGGATCCTGATTTATGATGATAGAAACTAATGCTTGATGAATTTCTCTACTGAACTGCATGTATTTCAATTCATTGATGCAGCTGACTGTACTATTGATTTGCACCATAACTCTAGAATGTGTTGTAGTTCAAGCATTGATTATATTGCGTTTCTTCTGCTGCTTTGGACAACCAGTGTTGTTTCTGTATGTGTTCCATTTAATTTTGAGATTAATCTACATGACTTTAGCATTGTTAATCTAGGGAAATAAATATTCTAGCCTTTACTAAAGGTGTGGTTATTCATGACTGGAAGGTCACGGTGCATGGCAATGACTGACTCCATAGATTATTGTTTTTATTGATTACTAATGATTGTTGATTATTGTGTATTAATTATTGATTATGTACTGGAGCTATGGTAAGAACATCTTAATTGCGAGTCAAAAGGTTCATCGACCCATTCGCGTCCCCTTGTAAGTTTACTTATTAAGGTCAGGCGCGCTAACAGTGATGGTAGCAGACTTATGGTTTGTCTCCTTGAGAGCTTGCTATAGATGACTGGTACAGAGTGATAACAAACAGGGTAAAGAGACTGATGGTTCGTCTCCTTAGGAGCTTGCCATAGACGTGCAGTACAAAGTAACAGGTGTTCCCAGAAATGGTAGCAGCTTGATGAGTTGATTGTTTGAGAGTTCATTATTATTAAGATTTGGAGTTTGTTTTTCAATTATGATAATTGGGGAGAAAATTATGTTCCCTTAGTTCCAGAAATGACTTTCCCAGATCCTGGATCCTGCTAATGGTTGTTTGAGGATTGTTCCCGGCGTTCTAGTGATAGGGGGAGTGAAATAGGTTGCCCTTGCACAGCTTATGCAAATCGCAGGTGAATTGTGAGGTTTACAAGGGTTTTAGGGAGTTTGCGTACTCCAAATGACTGTCCGAGAGTAAGGAGACTAGAAAGTCTTCAACTGTAGAGGAGGAATCGGACGATGAAGAGTTCCTTACACAGTTATTGAGAAATCGACCACCACCATATACAGTGCATGAGAGTGGTCCAAGTACCAGTGTTGATCCGACAGCCCGACACAGGTTAATGGGACAGCGAGTCCAGTGCAGGTTAATGCTAGCCTGACACAGAATGCGATGCAAAGTGGTCTTAATGTGCCTACTACTCCTCTAGTACAGACCCATATGCAACCACCACAGATGCAGAGAATTTACCCTGATGTACCCATTATGGAAACGACTTCGAACTAAGTGGTGCCCACGGAGCAGGTCTTTCTGAGACCAATACTGGTTCAGGCTGAGCCGACTTTTTTTGTTGCCCCAAGTGCAGCCGCAGGTAATGCCAAGATTTACTCCAGGGACACAATCAGATATGACTCCAATGATGAATCAGAATATGGGAGTTACTCTCTCACAGAGTGTAGGTGCCAGAGCAGCCCCGGATGCTATATAGCTACCTATTGCTGTTGGTCCAGCGGTACCATTATTTGCACAAAAGAAACTGACTGTAAGTGAACAGGGAGCAATGTCCCAGAGCCTAATGAGGGGAGGACATAATGAACATGTTCAGGTAGTCTCTCCTGTGGGTCAGACTCTTGACGGATCCAGATCATTGTTAGACCTTAGTCCATTCGTAGCACATCCAAATGCTGTGACAGGGCCAAATGTTAGAGTTTGAAATTATTGACACCGCAGACTCCGAATACAGTTGTGCCCCCGGTCCAAGCGAGTAACATTTCATTACAAGGTTTGACAGCTCATCAATTAACTGAATGGTTAGACTAGTTGAATACCCCACAGAGTGCCCCTAAAGGAGAGGAGTATTTGAATTGTGCTAGGCTAAGCATGGAAGCGGGTGAGCTAATTGAAGGAACTATGGGGACGAATAGGTTAGAATCCTACACAGAGGCAGAGTTGAGATATCTGTGCCCAAAGATTATGAGAGAAGTGAGCAATGTGCATCAGAGATTAGCAGACCTGCCAGAGAAATGCGGCATAGAGATTGAGAAAATGAAGCATTTGAAAAGGAGTTACAGATTAGATTTTGAGGCAAAAGATTTTGAACACATGTGATCTGACAGAATAAAGGTGGCAGTGCAGGTGGCGGTGCAGGTGGCGGTGTCTGCGGCGGAGATGCTGCCGGTGCTGCCTGTGGTGCAGGTGCTTGTAGTAGTGGAGGGAGACACCAGGCCATCTCCAGCAGCCTCAGATGGCTGTCCACTGGGGATGATGCTGGTGACTGTTGTTGTGGCAGCGGCGGTGCAGGGGGCGGTGCAGATGGCAGGGCAGGTGGCGGTGCAGGTGGAGGTCGTTGCAGCGGTGCTTACCGTGGTACAGGTTTCTGGCCTGTCAGGACAAATGGTGGTCACCAGTCCCTCACCAGGAGGCTCCGAGCCCTGAAGCGGCTTGCCCTTGCTTTTGTTTCCCTTCCCTACCTTTGTAGATGCTGCTGGGACCTTGGCACTATCCTCTTTTTTTTTGGATGAGGCCTTGCTGGGTGGGTGGTGTGTCTTGTCCGTGCTGGATGGCGGCCCCTTCTTAACCTTGGCAGGTGGCGGAATTGGTGGTCTTTAGCATCGGTAGGTGGCACATTGCCAGCCCTGAGGTGTGCCCCCTGTGAACCTCTCGGACTTGCAGGGACCACAGCGGACGTCGACTTGGTGGCTGAGGTGCTGGCCTGGCATCTAGACATCGTGGCCCTAGGGGAAGGACGGGGGAGGCATAGGGAAGAGATCAACGTTAGCCAGGAAAAGTTTTTTTGACACACTGGGACGGGAAGATGGAGGGGGTGTGGGAGTGGAGGAAGAGGTAGTGGTTGTAGGAGGTGTACGTCTGCTGAGTTTGGGTGAAGGTGCATGGACTGGAGGCTGTTGTGAGGTGGATGGCTGTTGAGTGGGTGTGTGTGCCTGCGTTTGTGTACTTTGGGAGGAGGGCTCACAGACACGCTAGGAGAGGACACAGGGGACGTGTGCATGGTTGTGGGGGTGGTGATTGTTTGTGAGGGGTGTGTTGTGATGGGCGTGCTGGTGATGGAGGCAGTGGCTGATGATGTAGTGCATGCAGGTGTGAGTGGAGATGCTACTGGGAGGGAGGTGGACGAAGAGGAGAAGGGGGACACAGTGGAGGAAGTGGATGTTGGTATGTGTGCATGGGTATGGTGCTTGTGTGAGTGCCTGTGTGATGATGTGTGGTGCTTATGTTTTCCTGGGCCACTTTTGTGTGTTGATGTGTGTGCATGCTGGTCTGAAGGTGTGCTTGGGATAGGGTCAGATAGAGGGTATTGGGTCTGGGTAGTGGAATTTGGAGGGGGGGGTCGGGACACAAGGACAATGGCTGCCATCTGTGCTGAAGCCAGAGCCTGAAATGCTCTCTGTTGGGCCGCCACGCCAGAATGAATGCCCTCCAGGTATGCATTTGTTTGTTGCAAATGCCTCTCGACACTCTGGTTGGCATTCAAACCGGTTGACTGCCCAACAGTGAGGGATCTCAGGAGGTCAGTAGCCTCCTCACTGAGGGCAGCAGGGCTGACTGGGGCAGGGCCTGAGGTGCCTGGGGCGAAGGAGATGCCCTCCCTCCTGGGTGAGCGGGCACAGGAAACATGCTGAGGGGCTGCTGGGAGGGCAGTGCTGGTAGAGGGGTGGCAGCTGTACCTGTTGTTGGGGTGGGCACAGAGGTGTCCGCCACCGCCAGGGAGCTTCCATCAGAGGAGGAGTCGCTGTCACTGGTGTCCCCTCCTGTCCTCGTCGTAGAGCTCCCCTCGCCCTCCGTCCCACTGGTGCCTTCACCCTCACTGGATTCGCCCTCATGGGCCATGTGGGATGCAGCTCCCTCCTTTGCTGGTGCCTCTGCTCCTCCGCCAGATGATGCTAATGCACACAAGGACAGGGTGACAAAACAAGAAGGGGGGGATAGACAGAGGATACACATGGTCAATGCCAGCAACACCACTACCATTGGCGTACACAACACACACTGAGCTGCCCTATGCACTAGGCCATGCCCAACCACTCACTAAGGTATTCACCAGCCCATGGGGTACAATGCCTAACGCCAGCATCTGCACACCTGACACCCACAGGACTCTGCCTAGTAGTATTTGGCCACTTGTACCATTGGGGTAGGCGTGCTTCAGAGCCTGCAAACAAGGGACCTACCCTGCCATGATCGCCCTGGCCTAGGGGCACCCACAGCCCACATCCACCACCCAGCTAGTTCCTAAGGCGCGCAAAGTCAGCTTTCTGAAACTGTACTCACCCCCTTGTGGCTGCTATGATGCCCTCAATCGCCCATCCAACTCTGGATAGGCTACCGCCAGGATGCGGAACATCAGGGGGGTCATGGTGCGACGGGCACCCCATTCACGTTGGGAGGCCAGCCCCAGCTGGGCCTCCGCCATCTTCTTGGTCCAGCGGCGCAGGTCCTCCCATCTCTTGCAGCAGTGGGTGCTCCGTCTGTAATAGACCCCCAGGGTCCAGACCTCCTTAGCGATGGCACGGCAAATACCCTTTTTCAGGTGGGCGCTGACCTAGAGGGAAAAGATAGCGGAAATTGTAATAACTCATCCATCCGGACCGTCATACTCATTGCCCACCAGTTCCCACCCATGCCCTGTCGCACATACAGTGACCACCTCTCATGCCGCATTCAGGCCAGGACGCCTTATCACCCCACAACATGTGGCTTGCATCCACAACACTCAAAACAGGCATTGCCCACGCCTCATGCTCACAGTGTACTCACCTGTTTGTCTGGAGGACCATAGAGTAACGTGTACTGGGGGAGGAACCCATCCACCAGTTTCTCCAACTCCTCCGCAGTGAAGACAGGGGCCCTTTCCCAGACACTCTAGCCGTAGTCGCTTTCAGACTCAGGTCACAGCAGCACTTGCAGTGTAGGTCCTCTCCTGTTGATGGTCAGGTGAGTGCATAGGTAGAAAATGGCGGTGATGTCCACAGCAGTGCGTACTGTCACTGCCAGCGTACATCGCCGTCAGCTCCTGAGACCCATAGGGCCCAATGATAACCAATGAGGAGTTGCGCTGCGGTCATTGACCTCCTACTGCGACGCAGCACAACACCAGAGCAGTTACCTAATTTCCCCTTGTCCCTCCTCACAGATCAGGCAACCACCATTTCAGGGGGGCACATGGCATGGCACCTAACTGCGTCACAGAACATATTGGCACATATACTGACTTTCGAATTCACACACTGCTTCTGTGACAATAATTCAAACACAGTTGTGCTATCTATGTGGTAAATGACCTCCTGCTCACCGTTCTCCTCCATAGGCTATAACCGCTGAGGCAGATGATGAGATGGCGGCATCCTCCGGTGTACAGACCCCTGGTGGACCTGTCGACAATGGAGGACAGACAAATTATCATCACATACCGACTTGATTGTGCCACCATCCAAGAACTGTGTGCCCAATTGGAGCCAGACCTGATGTCAGCTATCCGCCAGCCCACAGGAATATCCCCTCTAGTGCAGGTCCTGTCAGTGCTCCATTTCCTGGCAAGTGGTTCCTTTCAAACAGCAGTGGCCATGGCATCAGGGATGTCTCAGCCAATGTTCTGAAACGTGCTGACCAGTGTGTTGTCTGCCCTGCTGAAACACATGCGCAGCTACATCGTCTTCCCCCAGGTGGAAGATTTGGCCGCAGTGAAAGCTGACTTCTATGCCCTGAGACATAGCCCCAACATCATTGGTGCCATTGATGGTACACATGTGGCATTTGTCCCCCCCTGCAGAAATGAACAGGTGTACAGGAATAGAAAAAGCTATCATTCGATGAATGTGCAAATGGTGTGTTTGGCGGACCAGTACATCTCCCATGTCAATGCCAAATTTCCTGGTTCAGTGCATGACGCCTATATCTTGAGGAATAGCAGCATTCCTTATGTGATGGGCCAACTCCAGAGGCACTGGGTGTGGCTAACAGGTGAGCCCAAGGTCCCCACACAGTATAAGTAGGTGTCTGGATATTGGGTTGTCCCTAAGGGTTAGTGTGTGTCTAACAGTTGTCCCTCGATATTTGCAAGCGACACTGGTTACCCCAACCTCTCATAGCTACTGACCCCAGTGAGAAATTCCAGGACAAGGGCAGAGGAACGTTACAATGAGGCACATGGGCGAACAAGGAGGATTATTGAGAGGACCTTCGGCCTCCTTCCAGTGCCTCCATCTGACAGGTGGATCCCTGTACTACTCACCCAAGAAGGTGTTCCAGATCTTCGTAGCATGCTGTATGTTGCACAACTTGGCCTTGAGACGCCAGGTGCCTTTTCTGCTGGAGGATGAGCCTGGCGATGGTCTTGTGGCAACGGTGGAGCCTGTGGACAGTGAGGAAGAGGAGGCAGATGAAGAAGATGTGGACAGAACAAACATTATACAGCAGTACGTCCAGTGATACACAGGTAAGAGGTAACTCCTCTTCACATTTCAGTATACTTTTGGACATTGTACATGGCAGCCTCTTATGCCCACTGACTATTCCCTTTGGATTCTGTTTTTTCAGATCTGTGTACCCCATTCTGGCTCATGCTATGTGTACTGCTGCCCACCAACTGTCATACATTGGTATAATTCAATGAACATAGACGTTGCAATGCTTTGAGAATGTTGTAAGAATACATCTTTCCAATCATTACACTGACTCCAGTATGGTTTATATTTTAATGGTGTTTATTTTTTGTGCTAAATAGTATGGGGGTACGTGCAAGGGGCTGGGGTGATGGTGGAGGAAGGTCCATGGTAGAGTCCAGTCTCTTGGTATCACAGGTGCATTGTCCAATGAGGCATAGGAAGGGGAGTAATGGCAGTTCAAGGTGGACAGGGTGACATAGTGGGACAGAAGGGTGACAATCAGGAGAGTCTGAGGGCCAGATGTAGCATGCATTTTGCATGGTGCAAACTGCGAAAATCGCAGTTTGCGCCATGCAAAAATGCCGAATGCGATGCTCATTCACAATTTGCGAGTCGGTACCGACTCGCAAATTGTGAATGCGACTCACAAATAGGAAGGGGTGTTCCCTTCCTATTTGCGACTCGCATTGCTATGCTAAATTGCTATGCGACCGCGAATGCCCCATGGGACCCCTTCCCCTTTGTGAATGTTGCCAAAAAGGGTTTTTCAGAGCAGGGAGTGGTCAAATGGACCACTGCCTACTCTGAAAAACCGAAACCAAAAGGTTTCGTTATTTTTTTTATTTTGCAACTCGTTTTCCGTTAAGGAAAGCGGGCTGCAAAATAAAATAAAAAATACAGCTTTAGTTAAAAAGCAGTCACAGACATGGAGGTCTGCTGACTTCAGCAGGCCACCATCCCTGTGAGTGCAGGCACTCACTATGGGGTCGCAAAATGCGACCCACCTCATTAATATTCATGAGGTGGGTCTTTGCGACTCCATAGCGACTCACAGTCGGTGTCTGAGACACCGTACTGCATCCGATTTTGCAAATCGGAAATTGAGAGTCGCACCGACTCGCAATTTCCGATTCGCAAAATCGGAAATTGCTACATCTGGCCCTTATTTTCTGGTGGGGGTCTTGGTAATGTTCTCTGTCTTCTGCCTGGATCGCAGGGACCGTTTGCGGGGTTGTTCTCCTTCTGCAGGGGGTGGGGTGCTGGTGCCCTGTTGGTCCTGTGGCGGGGCCTCCTGTCCACTAGCGGCTGCGGAGGTGGAGGGCTGTTCCTCGGTTTGGCTAGTGTCAGGGGCCCTTTGTTGTGCCACTGCCTCCCTCATGGTCTTGCCCATGTCAGCCAGCGCCCCTGCTATGGTGACCAGAAAGGTGTAGATTTTTGTGAGGTCCTCCCTGATCCCCAGGTACTGTCCCTCCTGCAGCCTCTGGGTCTCCTGTAACTTGGCCAGTACCGTGGCCATGGTCTCCTGGGAATGTTGGTATGCTCCCATGATGTTGGAGTGCCTCATGGAGGATCGGTTCCCTGGGCCTGTCCTCCCCCTGTCGCACAGCAGTCCTCCCAGCTTCACTGTTGTCCTGTGCCTCTGTCCCCTGAACCGCGTGCCATTGCCACTGACCCCAGGTCCCTTATCGTCCTGTGTTAGTGGGGTTTCCTGGGGTCCCTGTAGTGGTGGACACACTGCTGATTGACGTGTCCTGGGGACAGAGGTATGGGCCCGCTGGGTGGGTGCTGTGCTGGTGTTTCCTGAGGGGGAGGCTCTGTGGTGGGTTGGGACTGTGGCAGGGTAATCGACTGTTCCGAGGTCCCTGATGGGCCAGATTGGTCATCGTGATCCAGGCTTGCAGAGCTGCTGTCATCACTGTGGGGGGACTGGATGTTGGTGGCACCTCCTCTTCGGTGATGTTGGGTAGGGGTCCTGTTGGGATGCAAATGCATTGTTATTGTATCTGTGTGTGCCATCGTGTGCACTGGGTGTGTTTCCCTGTATAATTGTGCTTTCCCTGTTGCCTTGGCCTTGTGTGATTGCTGATTGTGTGGGTTGGGTGAGTCTCTCTACTGGGCATGCTGTGTGGTGATGGGTGTCCATGCAGGGCTGTGATGGATGTACATGCATTGTTGTTGCATGCAGGGCTTGGTGTTGGGATGTGTGGCTTGTGATGGTGGGGTATATGTGAGGTGATGGAGTGATGGGAGTGAGGGTAGGGGTGGGGGTATGTGATGGCATGCAGGTAGGGTGGGGGATATAATGGTAAAGATTTGCCTTACCAGAGTCCAGTCCTCCTGCTACTCCTGCGAGGCCCTCAGGATGCATGATCACCAAGACTTGCTCCTCCCATGGTGTTAGTTGTGGGGGTGGAGGTGGAGGTCCACCGCCAGTCCTCTGTACAGCAATCTGGTGTCTTAATACCACGGAACGCACCTTCCACCTCTTCCTGATGTCATCCCTGGTTCTTGGACGCTGTCCCACGGTGTTGACCCGGTCGACGATTCTCCGCCATAGCTCCATCTTCCTTGCAATGGACGTCTGCTGGACCTGTGATCTGAATAGCTGTGGCTCTACCTGGATGATTTCCTCCACCATGACCCTTAGCTCCTCCTCTGAAAACCTGGGGTGTCTTTGGGGTGTGATGGATGTGGTGTGAGTGATATGTGTGAGGTGATGTGTGGGGTGATGTGTTGGGGTGTATACTGTGATGTGCGTGGATGATGTATGAGTGATGGTGTTCTGTGCCTCTGATTGAGTGTGTGCTCTTTGCTTGTCTCTCTGCGCTTGGTCTCTTTTTTTTGTTGTTGTAAGGGATTGTGGGTAGTGTGGGTGTGTGTTTTATAGTGGTGTGAGTGTGTGGGTGTCGTGTGTGTATGTGTCAGGTGTGAGTATTTTGAAGTGTCCAATGTGGTGTAGTTTTGTAAGTGTGTGTGTATTTTGAGCACGGCGGTGTGTACCGCCAATGGTTTACTGCGGTTGAAAAACCGCCTAGTTGATTCGTGGGTCGTGATACTGTGGCCGTATTCCTGTTGGCGTGACGGTGTGGGTTTTGCTATCGCCAGTTTATAACTGACATTTGGTCTGGGTGACTTGTGTGGGGGTCTGTATTGTGGCGGTATTCTCTGTGTGGGTCATAATACCTGTTGTGGATTACTGCCGCAGGCACGGTATCTTGCCAACCGTCGGCACGGCGGTAAGAGGGATTTAACGCCGGGGTTGTAATGAGGGCCTAAGTATTAACCCAACTCTGGTCAACATCATACATACCTCACATTATAATGTGTTCCTTTTTTGTAAAACCGAACATGTTATCTTGAAAACACCTCATGTTGGCTTCTATGTACTTGAATTAATAACACATGGGCCCTCATTACAACATTGGCGGTAAAAGCCACTTACCGCCGTGCAGAAGACCGCGAACACACCGCAGCGGCAGCAGAATTCCGCCACGGTCATTATGACCCACAGCTCGGAATCTGCCAAAATTGAGACACCCACACAAGTCCGCCACACCAAAGGCCAGTGATAAACTGGCGAAAACAAAACCTCCACTGTCACGCCAACAGAAATACGCCCACACTATCACGACCCACGAATCCACATGGCAGTCTTTCAACCGCGGTATTCCATTGGCGGTACACACCGCCCTGCTCAAAATACACACACCTTTACAAAACACTACCACACTGGACAATTCCAAATACACACACCTGATACACATACACAGACCACTCCCACACACCCAATACAATATAAAACACACACCCACATCATCAACAAACCCCTATGACCACAATTGCGGCCAGAAAGAGACACTACAATCTACAACCAAGCATCCACAGGCACACAATACCATCACCCATATAACATCCACGCACCTCACACAACACACCACTAAATATCACCCCACATATCACAACACACACCACCCCACACATCACCCACACCACCCCATTGCCTGGCAAAGACACCCCAGGTTCTCTGAGAAGGAGCTCAGGGTCATGGTGGAGGAAATCATCCGGGTAGAGCCACATCTATTCGGATCACAGGTGCAGCACACCTCCATAGCTAGGACGATGGAGCTATGGTGAAGAATAGTGGACAGGGTAAACACAGTGGGACAGCACCCAAGAAATAGGGATGACATCAGGAAGAGGTGGAACGACCTACGGGGGAAGGTGCGTTCCGTGGTCTCAAGACACCACCTTGCGGTTCAGAGGACTGGCGGCGGACCCCCACCTCCTCCCACACAACTAACAACATGGGAGGAGCAAGTCTTGGCTATTCTGCATCCTGAGGGCCTCAAAGGAGTAGCTGAAGAAATGGACTCTGGTAAGGCAAACCTTAACTACTATACCCCCCACCCTACCTGCATGCCATCACATAACCCCACCCTCGCCCTCACCCCCATCACTCCTACTCCTCACAAATGTCCCAATATCACAAACCACACATCCCAACACCAAGCCCTGCATGCAACAACAAAGCATGGACACCCATCACCAATGCATGGCCACTGCACATACCCATACACCCCCCTAAACCATCAACACACAACGTCCCACACAGGAATGCAAGCACTGGGGTACACGGTCACCCACCCATTGCACACCATGGTACACCCAGATGCAATAATCATGCTTTTACACCCCTGCAGGACCCCTACCCAATGTCACCGCACAGGAGGGTCCACACATGTCCACACCATCAACAGAAGAGGCCTACAGTAATGACAGCAGCTCTGTCCAACTGGATCTAGACGACCAGCCCGGCCCATCTGGGACCTCGGGACAGTCGGTTCCCCTCACAGAGTCACTGGCCACTACAGAGCTTGCCCCTCTGGAAAAACCAGCACAGCACCCACCCAGCGTGCCCATACCTCTGTCCCCAGGACACGTCAATCAGCAGTGTGTCCACCACTACAGGGAACCCAGGATAACCCACCACCCCATCAACAACAGGGAACTGGGGGCTGTGGCAGAGGGCACACCGTTCAGGGGACAGAGGCCCAGGGAAACAGGGCAACTGGGAGGGCTGCTGTGCGACAGGGGGAGGACAGGCCCAGGGAACCCACTCTCCATGAGGCCCTCTCCAACATCATGGGAGCGTACCATCATTCCCAGGAGACGATGGCAACAGTACTGGCCAAGTTTCAGGAGACCCAGCGGCTGCAGGAGGAACAGTATTTGGGCTTCAGGGAGGAACTCAGATCCATCAATTCTATCCTGGGCACCATCATAGGGGTGCTGAAGGAAGTCCTTAACACCAGGAGGGACACTGTGGCACAACAAGGGGCCCCTGACACTAGCCTGGACGATGAACTGTCCACCACCTCCGCCGGCGCTAGTGGACAGGAGGCACCGCCACAGAACCACCACACCAGCACCCCACCCCCTGCAGAGGGAGACCCATCCCGCAAAACGTCCCTGAGATCCAGGACAAAGACAGAGAACGATGCCAAGACCCCCGCCAAGAAATGAGACCGCCCTGATTGTCATCCTTTGTCCCACCTTGTCACCCTGTCCATCATCAAACTGCCCCAGCTCCACTTCCTAAGCCCCTTTGGACAATGCACCTGTGAGACTAATAGACTGGACTCTGCCATGGACATTCCTCCACCATCACCCCTCACAATTTTACAACCCCCTCCAATATTGAGCACTTAAAGCACAAAACAATCTGGAGTCTGTCTGTGATTTTGAAATAGTGTATTAGCAATTGCAGTGACAAAATGCTCTTTCAATTGTAATGTCAACATACCTATGTCACACAGCTCTACTCCATGAGGCAACAAAACAGATGTCACACAGTGGGACCCACATCAGTGAAATCGTAAGGGAAAGTGACAACTCAGTGACCATACACTGGGTAAAAAGGAGAGACAGTAGAGAGGTAGTAGTGTTAAAGTACATGTATTAGGCAGGTTTGTCTTCTTACCTGTGTCTCACTGGAAGTATTGCAGGATCACAGAGTTCCTGTTGTCGATGTCCTCTTCTTCTGCTTCCTCGTCTTCGCTGTCCACAGGCTTCACAGCTGCCACAACACCTGCGTCTGGACCATCCTCCTGCAGAAAAGGCACCTGTCGTCGCAAAGCTAAGTTGTGAAGCATACAGCAGCCACGATGATCTGGCACACCTTCTTTGGTGAGTAGAATAGGGAACCACCTGTCATATGGAGGCACCGGAACCTGGCCTTCAGGAGGCCGAAGGTCCGCTGTATAATCCTCCTAGTTCACCCATGTGCCTCATTGTAGCGTTCCTCTGCCCTTGTCCTGCGATTCCTCACTGGGGTCAGTAGTCATGACAGGTTGGGGTAACCAGAGTCACCTGCAAATGGCGAGGGACAACTGTTAGACACACACTAACCTGTAGGGATATCCCCAGACCCAGACAACTGTTCCCACTGATTTGGTTCCAGGTGCTCACCTAATAGCCACACACGGTGCCTCTGGAGTTGGCCCATCACATAAGGGATGCTGCTATTCCACAGGATGTAAGCGTCATGCACTGAGCCAGGGAATTTGGCATTAACATGGGAGATGTACTGGTGTGCCAAACACACCATCTGCACATTCATCGAATGGTAACTCTTCCGGTTTCTGTACACCTGTTCACTCCTGCGGGGGGGACCAAGGCCACATGTGTCCCATCAATGGCACCTATGATGTTGGGGATATTTCCCAGGGCATAGAAGTCACCTTTCACAGTAGGCAAATCCTCCACCTGAGGGAAAACAATGTGGCTCCGCATGTGTTTCAGCAGGGCAGACAACACTCAGGACAACACATTAGAAAACATAGGCTGGGACATCCCTGATGCTATGGCCACTGTAGTTTGAAAAGACCCACTTGCAAGGAAATGGAGTACTGACAGCATCTGCACTTGAGGGGGGATTCCTGTGGGATGGTGAAGAGCTGACATCAGGTCTGGCTCCAACTGGGCACACAGTTCCAGGATTGTGGCACGATCAAGCCTGTAGGTGATGATTACATGTCTTTCCTCCATTGTCGACAGGTCCACCAGCGGTCTGTACACCGGAGGATGCCACCATCTTCTCACATGTCTCAGCGGACGGTGCCTATGAAGGACACCAACGAACACAGGGTCAACCAACTCAGAGGTACGTAAACACAGCTTACTCAGAAAACCATTCATAACCCGAATCTTGCCTGTATGAGTGTTGAGGCAAGGCCTAGGTATGTGTGACGCAGTTAAAAATAAAGCCATGTGGGCCCCTGAAATGGCTGCTGCCTGACCTGTAAAGTGGGACAATGGGATGTGAGGTAACTGCGCTGGCATTGTACACCGCCACGGTAGGGGGTTGAAGACCGCAGCGCAATTCTGCATTGGTTAACATTGGACCCTATGGGTCCCAGAAGCCAATGACGATGTATGCCGGCAGTGACGGTACGCACCACCGCGGACGTGACCGCCATTTTCTATCTGTTCAATCACTTGATACCTGATCTTCGACAGGAGAGGACCTACACTGCAAGTGCTGCTGTGACCTCAGTCTGGAAGAGACAATGGCTCGTGCGTCTGGGGAAAGGGCCCCTGCCTTCAGCACGGAGGAGTTGGAGAAACTCGTGGATAGGGTCCTACCCCAGTACACGCTACTCTACGGTCCTCCAGACAAACAGGTAAGTACACTGTGAGCATGCTGTATGGGCAATGCCTGTGTGGAGTGGTTAAAAGATAGGGGAGGGGGAGAATGATGCGTGCATGAAACGACGGTGAGTGCATGTGCCACATGGCAAGGATAGGGATGCGGGCCAATGACTGTGATGGTGCAGTTGGTAATAACTTCTCTTTTTCCCCTGTACAATTCATGTAGGTCAGCGCCCACCAGAAGAAGGATATTTGGCGTGCCATCGCCAAGGACGTCCTGGGGGTCTATTCTATCACAGACAGAGCACCCACTGCCGGAAAAGATGAGAGGACATTCGCCGCTGGAGCAAGAAGACAGCGGAGGCCCAGCTGGGGATGATCTCCCAATCTGGGAGGGGTGCCCGTCACACCATGACCCCCCTGATGTTCAGGATCCTGGCGGTGGCGTACCCGGAGTTGGATGAGCGCTTGAGGGCATCACAGCAGCAACAAGGGGGTGAGTACACTCTCATTCTGCTGATTCAGCGCACAGTGGAGGTGTCTGGGTGGGGGAGGTGGGCTGTGGGTTTCCCTAGGCCAGGCGAGTGTGCTAGTGAAGTCCCCTTTTTCAGGCAGACCCTGTGGCACCCCACCCCACTTGGGTGCAGTGCCAACTACACCTAGTCAGGCTCCTGTGACATCCATGTGTGCAGATATCGGCCATAGGCTTGTAGGCCATGTCCCAGGGATTGAATAGTGGACCCCAAGTGCGCAGCATAGTGCAGGGGGCTTCTGTGTCTGTCGTGTCCGCCAACAGTAGCGGTAATGCATGCACTCAACATGTCTTTCTTTTGTCTACCCCACTTTTTGTGGTCTCCTTGTACATGTGTGCATTAGCATCATCAGGCGGAGGAGCAGTGGCACCGGAGCAGGAGGGAGCTGCATCCCACAAGGCCCTGGAGGGCGACCCTACAGAGTCTGATTTCACCAGTGGGACGGAGGGAGAGGGGAGCTCCACGGCGGGGACAGGAGCTGACACCAGTGATACGGACTCGTCCTCTGATGGGAGCTCCCTTGTGGTGGCGTGCCCATCTGTGCCCCCAACATCTACAGGTACAGCCGCCACCCTCCCTCCAGCACCGCTCTCCCAGCAGCCCCTCAGCCTTTGCCCCGTGCCCGCTCACCCAGGAGGGTGGGCATCTCCTTCGCCCCAGGCACCTCAGCTCCTGCCCCAGTCACCCCTGATGCCCTCAGTGAGGAGGCCATTGACCTCCTCAGGTCCCTCACTGTTGGGCAGTCTAACATTTTGAAAGCCATCCAGGGTGTAGAGAGGCAGTTGCAACAAACCAATGCATTCCTGGAGGGCATTCATTCTGGTCAGGCAGCCCTTCAGCAAGCTTTTCAGACTCTGGCCTCAGCACTGATGGCAGCCATTATCCCTGTCTCTAGCCTCCCCCCTCCAACTTCCTCCACTCAGAGCCAATCCCCTGTACCTCAGCCTACTCCAAGCACACCATCAGACCAGCATGCACACACCTCAACACACAAAGGAAGCTCAGGCAAACATAAGCACCACACATCCCACAGGCACTCACGCAAGCATCACACACATGCAGACATAGCAACATCCACTGCCTCCACTGTGTCCCCCTCCTCCTCGTCTCCCTCCTCCCTCCCAGTCTCGTCTCCACTCACACCTGCATGCACTACATCTACAGCCACTACTTCCATCACCAGCACACCCACCACCACACCCCGCTCACGTGCAGTCACCACCCCACTTCCATTCACATATCCCCTGTGTCCTCTCCCAGTGTGTCTGTGACACCACCTCCCAAGGTACACAAACGTAGGCACACACCCACCCAACAGCCATCCACCTCACGACAGCCTCCAGCGCATGCAACTTCACCCAAAGTCACCAACCGTACACCTCGTACAACCACAACCTCTTCCTCCACTCCCAAACCCCCTCCAGCTACCCGTCCCAGTGTTCTTAAGAAACTTTTCCTGTCCACCCTTGACCTCTTTCCCTCACCTCCCCCACCCCGTCAGTCTCCTAGGGCCTGACTCTCCAGGTCCTAACCTAGCACCTCAGCCACAACATCGGGGGGACCAGTGGTGCCAGTAGTCACCGGATTCTGGAGTGCACCAGGCAGCAGGGCAGCCAGTGTGGCAAGGAGCGACAGCACGGACAGTCACCCAAGCATCAGAAGTTGTCCAGTGCCCGGCGGGAGAGGGGGAAGACAACAGCCACCAAAGCCGCTCCCAGGGATACAGGTGGGAGTGTGGAGTCAGCTGCAACACTTTCCAAGGTGGGGAAGGGGCACAAGAAACCCGGCAAGTCTGGGAAGATCAGCACGGCGGAGAAGACCGCCATCAGCCCCGCTTATTGTATGCCTCTGTCCATCATCCCTGCTGGCCCAGACAGGACCGCAAGCAGCAGCCCGCTGCCCCAGACAGGACCGCCAGCAGCAGCCCCGCTGCCCAGGAGGTGACCGCCAGCAGCCCCGCTGGCCCAGACAGGACCACCAGCAGCAGCCCCGCTGCCCCAGACAGGACCGCCAGCAGCAGCCCCGCTGCCCAGGAGGCGACCGCCAGCAGCCGCGCTGGCCCAGACTGTACCGCCAGCAGCAGCCCCGCTGCCAGGAGCCGGCCAGCAGCAGCCCCGCTGCCCCAGACAGGACCACCAGCATCAGCCCCGCTGCCCAGGAGGCGACCGCCAGCAGCCCCGCTGGCCCAGACAGGACCGCCAGCAGCAGCCCCGCTGGCCCAGACAGGACCACCAGCAGCAGCCCCGCTACCCAGGTGGCGACGTCCATCAGCCCTGCTGGCCCAGACAGGACCGCCAGCAGCAGCCCGCTGCCCCAGACAGGACTGCCAGCAGCAGCCCCGCTGCCCAGGAGGTGACCGCCAACAGCCCCGCTGGCCCAGACAGGACCGCCAGCAGCAGCCCCGCTGCCCCAGACAGGACCGCCAGCAGCAGCCCCGCTGCCCAGGAGGCGACCGCCAGCAGCCCCGCTGGCCCAGACAGGACCGCCAGCAGCAGCCCCTCCGCCAGGACCACCAGCAGCAACCCCGCTGCCCCAGACAGGACCGCCAGCATCAGCCCTGCTGCCTAGGAGGCAACCGTCAGAAGCCCCGCTGGCCCAGACAGGACCGCCAGCAGCAGCCCCGCTGCCCCAGACAGGACCGTCAGCATCAGCCCCGCTGCCCAGGAGGTGACCGCCAGCAGCCCCGCTGGCCCAGACAGGACCGCCAGCAGCAGCCCCGCTGCCCCAGACAGGACCGCCAGCATCAGCCCCGCTGCCCAGGAGGTGACCGCCAGCAGCCCCGCTGGCCCAGACAGGACTGCCAGCAGCTGAAGCGCTGCCAAGGACACCACCGCCACAATCACCGCTGCCAAGGACACCGCCACCACAAGCACCGCTGCCAAGGACACCGCCGCCACAAGCACCGCTCGGAAAGACACCGCCTCCACAAGCACCGCAGGCCCATGAACGCCAAAAGCACTGACGCTGCTGAGGCCGCCACAAGCAGGATGAAGCACTCTGGGCACTAAGCCCCCTCCAGAACCAGTGGAGATTTACATCCGCTACCTCTGTCCTTGGCAGGATGAAGCACTCTGGGCACAAGGCCCCCTCCAGAACCAGTGGAGATTTACATCCGCTACCGCTTTCCTTGGCAGGATGAAGCACTCTGGGCACAAGGCCCCCTCCAGAACCAGTGGAGATTTGCATTTGCTACCTCTGTCCTTGGCAGCATGAAGCACTCTGGGCACCAAGCCCCCTCCAGAACCAGTGGAGATTTACATCCACTACCTCTATCCTTGGCAGAATGTAGCACTCTGGGCACAAGGCCCCCTCCAGAACCAGTGGAGATTTACATCCACTACCTCTGTCCTTGGCAGGATGAAGCACTCTGGGCACAAAGCCCCCTCCAGAACCAGTGGAGATTTACATCCACTACCTCTGTCCTTGGCAGGATGAAGCACTCTGGGCACAAAGGCCCCTCCAGGACCAGTAGAGATTTACATCCACTACCTCTGTCCTTGGCAGGATGAAGCACTCTGGGCACAAGGCCCCCTCCAGAACCAGTGGAGATTTACATCCACTACCTCTGTCCTTGGCAGGATGAAGCACTCTGGGCACCAAGCCCCCCCCAGAACCAGTGGAGACTGCTATCTACTTGAGAGACTGTGACTTTGTGCTCTGCAGTATTGAACAGTGGGCAACCCACCCACTGTAGAGACTTGAGAGACTGTGGCTTTGCACTCCCCAGGATTGAACAGTGGGCAAATCACCCACTGTAGAGACTTGTGAGACTGTGGCTTTGCACTCCCCAGGATTGAACAGTGGGCAACCCACCCACTGTAGAGACTTGAGAGACTGTGGCTTTGCACTCCCCAGGATTGAACAGTGGGCAAACCACCCACTGTAGAGACTTGCGAGACTATGGCTTTGCACTCCCCAGGATTGAACAGTGGGCATGGGGCCCCCTTGTGGATTTGGCATCATGCACTCAACCGGCTGAGGTGCCCACCCTTTCCTTTTCCCCTGAGGTGCCTATTTTATTTCTATCTGATGCCCCTGCAGTGTTCTCTCCGTCATGTTCGGGTATCTTGTGTGGGCCTCGCCCATGCAGTGTGGGCCCAGTGGTCCACGGACTTTAAGGGTGGAATACCTTGGACTAATATTCTTGGTGTATATATTTGTAAATAGTGTATGTATATTATTTGACTACTGAATTTTAATATATTACAATCGTTCACCTCATTTCCTTTTGTCTTTGCAATCTTCCGGGAGGGTTGGGGGGTGTAACTGTAATGTGTCATGCTGTATTAGTGTGTGTTGTCGTGGGTGAGAGTGGGGGTGAGGGTGTTGCGTGTTGCGTGTGTGTGTCACTGTTTTTTCCCTCCCCATTCCCCCTCCCCTGTGTCGTAGGTGCAGTACTCACTGTAGTCTTCGCCGCCGGCGTTTGTGCTCCTGGTAGAGGAGCAAGAAGATAAAGACTGGAAAAATGTGGAGCTCTGGTTCCATGGTGTCCTGGTTCCTCCTGGGGTGTGCAGAGGTGAGCGTTTTCCCTTCGAAGTCCTGTTTCCGCCATGTTTTTGTTTGCGGTGAATCCGCCCCGGAAAAGGTGGCGGATTGGTAGGTTGTGATACTGTGGGCGGTACATTGTCTCCCGCCTTTCTGTTGGCGGTGACCGCTGTGCTGTTTGTTTGTACCGCCGTGGCGGTAGGAGTGTTAAAGTGGCTGTCTTTGTTGGTGGTTTCTGCCACGGTTGCAATTCCATTTTTTCCGCCGGCCTGTTGGCGGTCTTACCGCCGCTTTAACACCGACCGCCAGGGTTGTAATGACCACCATAATTCTTTGGAACAGCACGGTTGCGGATAAAAGACTGAATGACATATGCTTAGATTGAAACACCCAAATGCTGTAAAAATCACAATAAGATATCTTGAGCTCATTCTCATTTTTTTGTCTCACAGGAATGATGCTATTTTTCAACTTGATTTGGTGGATAGATTCTTTTAATTTACCAATGTTGTCACTGAATATTTCGTGGAAGGAACTCATTATTGTATGCCTCTGTCTTCTTCTGTGATGTTGGACCTGGCCTTTCTACAGGGTCACCCCCAAACATTTTGCCTTTTCCCTCCACTTTTTTGCTAAATTCATTTTTGTTGACCTTCGGGATTTGTGCACTTTATCACTGCTAACGAGTGCTTGTGCTCTCACCCCTAAACATGGTTTGAATGGCATATACCTAATTGGCATATTCAAATTAGTTGTAAGTCCCTTGTAGAGTAGTATACCAGATACCCAGGAGCTGTAAGATAATAGATCGCTACCAGTTGACCTGCAGCACGTTTTGTGCCATCCACCTAAGTAGCCCACTAAAATTTGTCTCAGGCTTGTCATTGCAGCCTGAATGCAGTGTCACACTGCTATGTCAACTTGGTATTTAAACCCCTTTGCAAAGCTTTAAACTCCCCTTTTATTACATACAGGTTACCCCTAAGGTAGGGTCTAGTTAGCCCATAGGAGAGAGGGTGCTGTGTCATTAAAAGGTAGGGCATTTACTTTTAAGTGTTACATGTCCTGGTAGTGAAAACTTCCAAATTATTTCTTTACTCCTGTGAGGCCTACCCCTCCCATGGGTAACATTGGGGATTCCTTATGACACTTAAGAGGCTGTAATTTCTAATCGGGAGGAGGTAGATATATCATGATTTGTACCTATGAAAGTGTAATGATAAACTCTCTTTAACAACAAAGTTGGAGTTTTCATTACATATTTGAAAATGACACTTTTAGAAAGTTAGCATTTTCCTGCCCTTAAATCTTTGTGCATGCAGCCTGTCTTGGGTCACATAACTAGGTGTAGCTGACAGACTTTGTGAATTCCTCCCAGACAGTCATAAATTGGCGGGATTAGGTGTGCCTCAACAGACAATTGTCTTACTTGAAGGGGGGGGGGGGGGGGGGCAGAGCTGAGCACAGGCCCACCTGCATTCGAATAGGCAATGCCCTGTCTGCTCAGAAGAGGCCTAACAACCCTGTATTATCACTGCTGCCAGCTTTGAGCCAGGACAGAGGAGTCAAAATATTCCAAGAACTTCAAAGAACCTTTCCAAAAACATCTAAGAGAAGGACACCACGGTATGAAAAATAGGACCTTCAGACCCACTCTACTGGACCTGTGAAAGGGCTCTCAGGGGATTGCCTGCTGTTGTGAGCTGCTGTGCACTCTGCCAGACTGCTGCTGTACCTGAAAGGACTGCTTTGTTGCCTGGAGCCTGCCTTGAACCCTCAGAGGCCAGCCCTGCTGTTGAGCCCTATGCCTACACCTGCACCCAGGACTATCGGAAGTGACTACAAGGGCTAGTTTGCTAGCCTCCTGTTTGGAGCCACAAGGACATACCAGGTTCCCACCATCTTGAACCCACCCCAGGACACAGCCTGAGTGAGTCCTGAACCTCCAAGAGATCTCCATACACTCCTGGATCCTTGGTTATGATGCTAAAGGACTCCAAATGTCTGTAGTTGGTGTTTTTATCTTTTAGGCACTGTTTTGAACCTTAAACTTTGAAAATTCATAAATCTGGTTTTGCTAATTGGATTTTTGTTTTTTTGTGTCAAATAATTTATTAAAATGTGCTCTATTTTTGTAAATTGGTTTGGGATTTTCCTTGTGTTGTATTTTCACTTTATTACTGTTTCTGTGCTGCATTCATACTTTACACATTGCTTCTAAGTTAAGACTGACTGTTTGTGTGCCAAGCTACCCAGTGTTAAGCACAGGTTAATGTAGTGACCTTTTGTGGTTCACCCTGCAAGGGAATGTGGCTGTTTCTTGACCAAGGCTCACACCCCAGTCAACTAACAGCCCAATTTGTCAATGTGACTACCATCATGGGTTCTGCTGCACATGTAGTGGGAATCATTTTCATCTGTTTTTGATCTCTCCAGCCTTGATTGCAGTCTCCGGTTTTACCAATGTAAATTTTTGATGTTTGCATACATATCCTTGAAATGTAACACAGTACTGAAATATCCTAAAAGGTGCATTGTATTGCCATCGACATCACTGCTTTGCTGTCAGTTGGGAACAATGTTATTTGTTTCTGTGGAAAACCTCCATGGGTATTCTGGTAAATGGAGACCCAGAGCCAGCTAAGAAAGACCACTGCTGCTCCAATATTCTGAGATTGCACTTGGGAGGATTTTCTTTCCTTTCTGCATCTTATTCCAGTTGTACCACCAGGACAATGTTTACACCCTCTTCCGTATGCTTTGTAGTGAAACTGTTGTTTTCTTAAATTTTTTCTGTTATTTGAGCAATTTTTTTGTTGCCTTTACGTTTACTTATGCCATTTTCTACCAACGTAGCACATTTCAACTTATTTTTTAGTATCTTTGACTTCATTGACTTCTTTTAGCAACAACATGGATTGGTCAATTGTCTTGGTTGATGTTATCACTTCCTTGAAAGTAAGGTCTCCCATGACCCATAAATATTCCAGTATTTGTTTGACAATGGTGTTTACCATCAATTGGTCTCTGATCATTTAATCAGTATTGGGGCCAGAGCTATATGTATTAGATAGACTTCAGTGAGAAAGTTTTCAAAGCTCTGATTTTCTTGTTGTCTTCTAGTATAAAAGTGGTACCTTTCTAAGGTTTTAATGATGATGGTGTTGAATTGGACCACCTATCTTAGCATGGCTTCTTCAAATTCATTGTATTCTTTTAAGGGAGATTTTACTTTTGATAGTGACCAGAAAATGTCCTGCCCTGTGATCCTAATAAATGCAGTAGTAAACATTTCTTTCTGTCCTCTGGCATTCTGTCTGCATCTATAGCTTTAAGGTGTTTTGTGAATACTTCTTTACATCTCCTCCATTTGACTGGTGGTTCTACCTTTGCCTGTAAGAATTTGTGGGAAGGATTAAATTTAATATTGTATCAAGGTACGTTGAGTAGATTTCCAGGTGAATCTCACAAAATGACCAGTCAATTAAGATGGTTGATCAAACAAGCAAAATATACAGAAATATTTTTTTAAACGAGCAGCTTGGTGAAAATGTTCACCAGGCCACCTATCATATTGAATGCATAATTTCCATTGAAAATAATAGAAAACAAAATAGCGAATAAGTCACCAAAACGAGGCTTGTGGCACTATGTGTGTGTTCTCTAATGAGGAGAATTCCTTAATACAGCTACAAGGAGTGGACTCACAAAACAGAGGACACACCAGGAGCGAGTATGAGCAAACTCAGACCTTTAGGCATCAGTGGCTCTAGACTCTCCAAAGAGGATGGAGACTTCTGTTTTCTCCAAGTCACTCTCCCACTTTGAGATCGTCTGACACTTCACTGGCTGCCTCACACCGCATTCAAGCTTCTTGAAATGGAGGTTGCTCCTTTTCGTTTCTTGCACCAGACTGCTGGGACAAGTCACCTGTTCATATTGGTTAATTTTATACTTTTTCAACCTTTAAAAAGCTTATTAAATCCTAGCTTTTTAATCTTGTCTCTCTTTGAGGTTTTTTTTGTGTTTACCCGTGGACGTCAATTCACTGAAATGCCAGGGGTAGCAGAAGTGACATCATATGCCGATAGACCTCCACTTTTACTCACACACCCATACACACAAATTGACAATTACATACTGTTGGACTTGGCATCCTTGGTATGGTCTCCCCTAACTTTTTGCCTCTGCTTCCCAGGTTGTTGTTGTTTTTGATACTCTGGGTACTTTACCACTGCTAACCAGTGCTAAACTGGAAGTGCGCCTATGTAAAATGTATGTGTAATTGGCTATCCATGATTGACATGTTTGATTTACTAGTAAGTCCCTAGTAAAGTGCACTAGAGATTCCCAGGGCCTGTAAATCAAAGGCTACTAGTGGGCCTACAGCACTGGTTGTGCCACCCACATAAGTAACCCTAGCCTTGTAAACATGGCTTAGAACTGCCATTGCAGTATCTGTGTGTGAAGTTTTAAACTGCCAATTCAACTTGGCAAGTGTACCCACTTGCCCGGCCGAAACCTTCCCTTTTTCTACATGTAAGGCACCCCTAAGGTAGGCCCTAGGTAGCCCCATGGGCAGGGTGCAGTGTATTTTAAAGATGGGACACGTACTGATGTGTGTTACATGTCCTAACAGTGAAATGCTGCTAAATGTAGTCTTTATTGTCACTAGGCCTATCTCTCTCATAGGTTAACATTGGGACTGCCTTTAAATATTATTAAAGTGCAGATTCCCTTTGAGAGCAGACAGAAATATGGAGTTTGGGGTCTCTTAACTCAGAATCTAAAAATACATATTTTAGTGAAGTTGGTTTTTAGAATGATAGTTTGACAGTGGCACTTTTAGAAAGTAGGCATTTTCTTGCTTAAACCATTCTGTTTGTGGACTGCCTCTCTGGGTCAGTTTGACAGTTGGGCTGTTTGTGAATCCCCTCTAGACAGTGAGACAAAGGGAGCTCGGGTGTAGCCTGCCTATCCTGATGAGCCATCTATCTGTGCTAGAGTGGAGGGACGAGTAGTCACTTATACCTGAAGGGGCTGTGCCTTCCCTCTCACAATGCAGTCTCCAACCCCCTCGTGTGTGTCTGGGGCCTGGCCTGAGCATGGCAGGATCTTGTGAACGACAGAGACTTTCCTTTTAAGTATGCCTACTTCAAAGGCAGAAAGGGGTTAAAATTTTGGACCCAAAACCCCTGAAAATTAGATCACTTCTGGAACCAAGAGGAACCTCTGCCAAGGAGAAGAGTTGAAGAGCTGAAGAGAAGTTCTGTCCCACCTGTGACTATGCTTTGTTGGGCTATCCTGCAGTTGCTGCTTCTGCCTGTGAAAGGGGACAAAGAGTGGACTTTGTTGTGCATTCCTGCTAGAGAAGAGTCTCCAAGGGCTTGAACTGAGCTTGCTTCCTGTTTTGAAGTCCCAGGGCCATCAAATACTTCCTCTGTTAACATCTGGACTCTCTGCTGAGACTCCGGCCCTGCCAAGTGGTGCCCTATCCAGTCCCTGGACCCTTGAAAGGTGAAGTTGTCAGAAAAGAACTGAAATTCCATGCGCAGAATGCTGTGTGGGGAAATCCTGGACACCCCATCTGCAACGCGGCTGATAAATGACACGCCGCTGGCCTTGTGGCTAAAATTAACGTTACACGTGCAAAGCAGCTTGGGGATAGAGGCATCGCGGTTGGAGAAACAACACGCAACACCCGCTTGCAGCTGCTGATAATGACGCAAACCCCATGCAACTCGGTTTTCTAACACTGTGCGACAGGATTTTCCATGCATCGTCTCTGGGCATCAAAGACAACCCAATTCTGCACGGATCCGAGGTGGCCCGTCCAGAAATCGATGCATCGCTCTCCTGCTGGGGAGAAAAATGATGCATCGCGACCTGACTGGAGAAGAAACGACGCACAGCCTCCCTTGAGAGGAAGGAATCAACGCATTGTTGCCTTTTACGACGCACGCTCGCCCGTGCGGTTTTATTTTTTACACCAACCAGGTGCTTTGGGCAAAATCAACATTTCCATTCTTTTCTATGGAGTAAGACTCCTATTCTTTTGAAAATTCAGATTTTAACTTGTGTGTGTTGGATTTTTGTTGTTTTGTTCTTGTTTGATTTAGATAAATATTGCCTATTTGTCTCAACTGGTGTGATGTACATTTTGTGGTGTTTCACTGTGTTACTGTGTGTGTTAGTACAAGTACTTGACAAATTGCTTCTGAGTTAAGCCTGCCTGCTCATGCAAAGCTACCAAGAGGGTGAGTCAGGTTAACTAGGTGTGTTTCTCCTTTGCCCCGACTAGAGTGAGGATCCTTGCTTGGACACGGGGTAACCTGAGTGCCAACCAAAGACCCCATTTCTAACACATACACTGCCTCACATAACCACACACTCACCCGCAAACACACACACAGTATACATTTAAAAGCATTTTTTATTCACCAGGCCTGCCATAGTGGGGCATATTTCAGCTAATTGTGTTCCATTTTCATTACACTAACAGTGCATAATATATTATTACTCACTAGTATAATATACTATTATTCACTGTTAGTGTAACAAAAAATTGCCAGAAAACAAAGAGAGTAGAGCCCCAACTGTCATCCAAGAGGACAAGCTGCAACTGTGTTCCTGGCACTAAATTTGCCACCTCTGAGGACAGGAGGTCCTCCTGTCCTCAGAGATGGAGTCGCAAAGGCAGTGCCAGGGGTTGCAAAGAGCAACCCAGGGGTCGCAGTGGCGACCCCTGAATGACGTTCATGTGTTTACCTCCTATTTACATGGCTTCAGAGCTGGGTTACTCCATATGGAATGAGCCGTTTTAGTGCAATATCAAGTGTCTGTGACATAACATGATATAACATAACATAACAAAACAGATCGACTTAACATGGAGACAGCAAGAAGGCTCCACAGCTAGGCTCCTGACCTTAATGAGATGGCAGAAGCCGAGAGGGTCCTTGATATATCGCCAATAGCTATTGTATCAGGATTAATACAAGGTAAGTAGTTGGAGGTACAACATTTAATACATGTGAACTCTACAGGTCAGTTTCCTGAATATACATTCAACCATTCCTCCTGGAATACACAGACTCCAACGTTCTAAGAGAAATCACTCAACAGGAAAACATAGGGAAAGGGGATGAGGAACAAATGATACGATTTAAACTGTGCTTCTGCCGTACATAGATACAACACCTTTCTATGGCCATGTGCTGTGAGACATAGAATGTGAGGTGTAGGTGATACACTAAAGTGAGGGGCTGTAGCATCCATGTCAATAGGGAGATTAAGGAGTTGCATAGTAGGTTTAGAGAGTTGCAGTGATAATGCGTCCCTTTATGATAATTTATTACACATCAGGACTCGTTTCAGGCCAATGAATCTTTTGACCCAGTCGAGAGACACCTTAGGACGAGATAGCTAATCAATATGTCAATCAAGACGTCTATAATATTATCAATATTTATCACAACAATGCATTCCACTTTAGTCAAAGTCATTAATCAATTCAAAACACTACCATGATCTTGCTGTCATGAATAACCACACCAGTTTAGTAGAATTTTGTGAGGTTTATTCCCTATTAGTTACAATTCTAAAAGCAGATGTGTTAATCTCAAAACCAAGAAACATAATAGCATAGTCACGATATGGCAACTTTGATAAGATTACATTAAGGCGAGAATAACAAACATCAAAACATAAACACGGCGTGTACATAAATCAACTTTAGTAGAGTATCATCAACGCATCATTTCAACAAAGCATAGTTTCGGTTGTTTGTCCATTTGCGTCAGTTTAGTGAACACCTGTCCTAACCACTGATTAGCATTAGCATGTTGGGCTTCATGCAAAACAATTTAGAACACCAATTTGGAAAACATCTAACTATGGTCTCTGTCAAAAGTAAGCAGTTGGTACCTAGAAAGGAAAATCAAACAGACAAATCACAATTTCATTGTCATAGTTACCCTCCAAGGTTTGGGTCAGCACACAGGTTCAGCTTCATCTTCAGGACATCAGTCAAATCGCCATCAGTCAAAAACTCAGCTCCGGGGCAAAAGGGGCACTTCCCTCATAAGAGTGTAAAATGGGCAATCTAAGGATGAGGATGGTTCTAAGCAAAATCAGCAAATGTAACCAAACAGAGTGACAAAGTTTCTGGATAAAATCAATAGCATCTCCCTAACCCACCTTAATGGCTCCCTGTGTCATGGGTTTTTATCCCTTTTTCGTTGTACATTCCCCTAAAATTTCATTGGACATTGGTTATATCCCACTATCTTTAACCTATTAGAAAATGCATTAGGTCATTAATCTTTCACCCCATATTATTTAACAAGCTTCTCATTGGTCTTCATGTTCGATGTCTTCAGAGGTGGCACGACCGGTATGATTTCATCTTTCTGTAATTCTTTGCACATCTTTTGGTCAGTAGCTCCATTGTCTTTACCGGTTTGAATGACCTTGTACATTACATTAATCTACACTGTTGCATTTTGTTTTATATCACCCTACAAGCAATGAAGAATTCGTGAGAACGGATCTAGTATGGTTACATTCAGCTTCTAGTTTGAAGAAAACAAGAGGACATGTCCTTTTGCGAGTCAGCACACTGCAAGATAGGAAAAATACATTTAATATGAGAGCCAAGCAGCTAAGCTTCGGCTCATGCTAACTTAAGGCCTACAAGGATTTCAGCACAAATTCAATAGCGTAATCATTAATAATTAGTATAAAACGTATTCAGTATTCCATTTTATAAACATTTGAGTCATCATTATTAGTCCACGTATACATTAGCGGCCACTCCCCGTGGTCACATTTCAGGTGCATGTTTAAACAAATACATCAACACAATTACTTAAACGGCATTATCACACACTAGTTCATAAGCATCTCATGGTAATATAGATTATATAAGCTACGCTCTCTCAGCAGTAATAGGGCTGTCAAACGGGAGATTCCCCTCCAAGCCCAATCCAAATGTCACAATCAGCTCCTATATTAGACAGTTTTGTCTAGCTCGTTATTACAAAACACTAAGGGGTATATTTAAAAAGAACTGGTGCAGCGGGGTGCTGCGACAAAATTGGCTGTGCCGCACTGCGTCCGTTCTGAAATGTAGGAATGCGCCATACTCACAAAGTGACGCTCCAGTGGCGCGATGGACTAGTAAATATGCCCCTAAATGTCTAAACCACTCACCACCACATTTGGACATTATTCCAGCTTTTGATAAAAAGCACCCTCACATTAACCCAAAACTGGAAACTTCAGACATTTTCCTGTGGCAGAAAGAAATTTCCCACACAATCTATCAAGCAAGTAAAACCATCATTAGACGCAAGGAGTCACAAGAAGTGTTAGGTTGCAACTGTTGGCATCATGGGTGGACTTTATTTCTGGGTCCCTGTTTAATTCTCCACTTTCCAGTATCTAGCTAACAATCTTTACCATCATACATTTCTAACTTTCCCAGCCTAAACTGAATTCAGGTAATAGCATCAGAGATCCTGCTGGTCATGGGTGGACTAGGCACTTAAATCACGCCTACAGGAATGCTGGCAGTGGATTGCTGTTTTTCTACTTCTACCACCATGACGTGCTGAGTGATTTTAGTGGGCAGAGTATGTTCCCATTTCTCAGACACCAGCATACGCCTAATCCCACATTTTAGAAATTGTTCCCTCATTTTGGTTACTTGCTGTTATGCGTCAGATGGTTCCCTCGATTGGGCTCTCTTCTGCTGTTCCTTGTACGGCACAGATGCCGAATATGTGGGGTACCTTTTTCCAGTGGGCGCACTGTACTTGTGGTACTGTTCTGGTACTTTCAGTGCTTTTTATTTGCTTTTATGTGTTTGGTTCTCACTTTTGTTTTAACTTGTTTTTTTCCACCGTATTCCTGCTGTGTAGGGGAGCCTTCACTATTGGGTAGGAGTTGCTCTACTCCAGTTCTGCTTTTTTGTATCCCCCTATTTCTTCCACTGGCAGGTATTACGGCCTCAGCCACACCTCCTGTAAGGCTGGCCTTTATAGCTGCAAATGATGGCGTACCCAAAGTGTGCCAAAGGCAAGTCCGTTGCTAGGGGCCAGGCGTGCTGCCGGTTTTGATATAGAACATATGGCCACCAGTGTACTACGTTAATCTTGAGCGCTGTAACTGCGTTAATGATTAATGCACACCCTGGACTAATTGTAATTTTCAACTTAATTTGCTAGGGGGCCCTCGAATGCACACCTCAGGTTTCTTGCGCTTTGATAAACACCTGTTATCTAACTAAACATAACGTTGACGTTTATGAGTTAGATTTATCTTTTGATCTTGACTGTGTGTTTATTACTGAAACTTGGGCCAGTAAGTATTCTGGGCCTGGCTTGGCTGTGGCAGTCCCACCAGGTAAACTTTTCTTTTGACTTGATCCTCTCAGTTGGAGAGGTGGTGGGCTTGCAATTATATTTAGAGACTTTTTTAGTTGTACCCTTGTATCAGTGGCTAGGCACTCATTGGACCCTTGTGATGTGGCTCTTTTCCGACTGAAACATCTAACAATTACAGTTCTTTCGTGACTATTGGTATATCACTCACCTGGTCTCCGTGTTCATTTTTAGGGGCTTGGTGTCAGGCTCTGGAGCTCTTCCTCATCTACCCCAGTTTTGCCATTCTTGGGGATTTTCATTTTCAATTTGAAGATCCCTCCAGTAAGGGCTCTATTTTGCTGCTTGAATGTATGGCGAACTTTGGATATTCCTAGTTGGTTAATGTTCCCACCCATATGGCTGGTCACACCTTGGATGGTATCTTAGCTAATTCTAATACTCTCTCTTTTGGAAGAATTTTCTCTCAGTTAAGTGGACCATTTGCGTTTTTTTTTAAAGTCGGCCCCTTGGTTCTCAGAACTTAAAATTCTAAGGCAACAATGCCTCAGACAGGAGCGGAAATGGAGTGAAAACCATGATCACACAGAAAAGGAGAAACATCAGCTGTAAGCGGGCCATAACTGACACTAAATCTGGCTTTTACAATGAAAAAAATCAGATTAGTGAGAAACTTGACTAAGGAACTCTTTATAGAAGTTAAAGAACTGTCTTATCCCCCTATCCAAGGACTTACTGAAAGTTTGCAAGGGTTTTTCGACAAATTAGTCATCTATTTTAGAGACAAAATCCTTAATTTATACTCAGAATTAAATCCTACTGCACCAAGGGATCTGACAGTTGAAGCACACGCCAACTCAGCATATTCCCCACGGCCTTCTGTCTTTCCTCCTATTGTGAGGCAGCAAACTAAGGAACTTCTCTTGAATTTTAAACCAGGGTCTCTGGCTGATCCCTGTCCACCCAAAATTTGCAACTAGCCCCAGATTGCACTGCTGACAACTTGCAGAGAGTATTTAACCACATTCTGGAAACTGGGATTTTTCCCTCCCTCTGGAATGAAGCCATAGTTATTCCTTTACAGAAAAAAACACCCAGTGCTGATTCGAATGACATGAAAAGGTTTTGCCCTATTTCCGTGCTCCCCACACAAGGCAAAATATTAGAGAAACATCTGAATCAGGAACTGGTAAAATTGATAGACTGTCACAATATTCTTGATCCATCACAGAACATGTTTAGGAGTGGACATAGTACAGAGACAGCACTCACTCTAGCAGCAGATAGCATTAAGTGCCAAGTAGATCCGGGCGGGTAGCTATCGTAATGCTCCTGATCTTGTCTGCAGAATTTGATACTATCTTGTTCTTGCACATGGTCCAACGTCTTTGGCTTGCCGAAGTGAGTGGTAAGGCTTACAACCTTCTCCATTCTTTTCTAACAGAGCAAATGTCACAATCGGTTCACCAGATTTTCAGAAACTGCAGAAGCAAAGAAAGCCTGCCCAATCACCCGTTGATCAATCCCTAACGCTCCTGAACAACACTGCAAGTGTCAGATGTTAATCCCAAGTAAAAAGCGGTTAAGGGATGAAATAGGGTGGTTTGCGAGATGTTGGGTGGTTCGGTCCTGAAATGAGTTGAGAGGTGCCTAGTCTCGACAGGTTATGTTTCATATACAAAAGTGGACATATTCAATTCACAACACAATAGTGATCTGTGCACGGTGAGACACAGAGGACATAGTTTTAACACTGGGATCACCTAACCACACTTTAGCAAGTATTTATTTGTAATTGAAGGTAAAACATGTAATTTCAAATACCATACAGAAGGTCAGCATTTGTGTATGATTGCAGCCGTCATTGTATTAGCATAGCTCATACATTAGAAATGACGGAGAATCCAAAATCCAGAAAATATATATAGGGAAACTCTTGTTATTTCTTAGAAACCCAAAACAGACTTAGTTTGTGCAAACATGATTCTCTGTTAAGTTCACAGAGTCTTAGGTACAGTGCACTGACTTGCGGTGAAGTATCAAAATAGTCGTGAGGGTTGCTGTAGGAATCGTAGAGGGTTTTCTCAAAATATTATACAAAGTGCCAGCATGAGGAAAAGAATGCAGAGGAAGGCAAAATTAAATATGCAAGAATGCGGACAATGCAGCTGAAATTGGAAGATTGGCAGGATCTTGTGTCTTCTTACGGAACCTTTCATGGACCTGGCAAGTAAAGACAAAGAGGAGACCATCATGGAGGAGCAAGGGAGGGATGAGCCTTATTACGTAAAGAATTTTAGTGGGCTTTGTGCTGAGGGGAATAGCATGGAACTCAATGGAGGTATATCATGTTTTGGCATACGACACAGGAGGAATGGGACGTAACAGCAAATCGTCAGCTGTGGTGGCTTTAAAGCCAAGGCTTTTAGCCTTCCTTGTGGGGTTTTGCAGGGATCCTCAGTTAGTCCTACTCTCTTTAATCTGTATGTCGCTTTCCTTACAGAGCTACTATGCTCCTTCGGTTTCCATGTTCTTTCCTGTATGGATTATATGCAAATTATTGTGTCCATTTCGGATAATTTGCCCTTTATAGCTGACAAATTTAATCAATGTATGTCCAGTATCTTCACCCGGATGAAAAAAAATTTCCTAAAACTGAATGCGGAGAAAATAGAGGTGCGTGCGTTTGAAGCACAAGATTCCATTTGAACAAACACCAAGTGGTTGAAGGCATGTGGTCCTCTTCCTATTCCTGCTAAGTTCACCAAAAATCTTGGAGTTATTTTTACCAATACTCTCAATTTTGAGGCACAGGTTAGTCGTACCATTAGCACCTGCTTCTTTATCATTAGGGCTCTTAGAAAAATCTTTCCCTATATCCCTTCAGAAATGCGAAACGCAGTAGTCATTGCTTTGAACACCTCATACCTTGACTACTGCAATGCTCTATGGCCCTCATTACAACATTGGCGGTAACTTCCGCCTACCGCCACGGCGACTGCCGCCAACATACTGTTGCCATGACTACCAGCCGCCCACCTGCATTATGACCCTCGATGGAATTCCGCCAGAAGGCTGGCGGAATAACGCCGGGTGTGTGGGGGTGTTGTGTGTGTGGGGGGGTGTCTGTTTATGAATGCGTGCATGTGGTTGTGAGTTGCGTTGAATGAGTGTGTGAATGCCTGAATGTGAGTGTACGTGTATGTTGTGTGTTGTGAATGCATGTGTGCGGCAAAGTATGTTGGTGTGCTTTGCGGTGTGTGGGTATGTATGTGTGCATGCGTGGGTGGATGTGGGTATGCATGTGTGTATGTGTGCGGAATTGTGCGGGGGGCAGGAGAGGGAGGGGGAGGAGGACTTTGGGGAGGGGAGGGAGTGGGGGAGACCACTATCAGTACGAGGGAAGGAATTCCCTTGCACTGATAGTGCCTACCGCCATGGCTTTCATGGCAGTACGCTTGCCATGAAAACCATAGCGGTAGGCAGGGTCATAATCCCGAGGGTGGGATTGTGACGCCCGCAGGGCTGGAGACTGAGGTCTCCAGCTCAGCGGCCATTAACACCCTGGCAGACGGAGTGGTACATTGGCGGTTTGGCTTTAGCCAAACCTCCAATGTCATGATTTGAGAAAAGGTACCCTTAGCCTGTTGGCAGTACCTTTCTCCAAATTACCGCCGACCGCCAGGGTCGTAATGAGGGCCTATATCTGAATACTGATAGCTCCTCTCTTAACAAGCTCCAGGTGGTACAAAATGCTGCTGCACTCCTCATACAGAATATTACCAAGCGTCTCTCAGTCAGAGGGGGTATTTGCATTCTCCACTGGCTTCCTGTCAGTAATTGGATCTCTTTAACATGCTTTGTTTGATCTGTCAGGCACTACACTATAAGGGATCGAGACATCTGAATTCCCTTTTTAATTAGTATCTGCCCCGCAGATCTCTTAGGTCATCTGCTGGTAGAAAGGTGATTATTCCCATCCATCGTAGAGCCAGATTTCCTCTTGATTGCAGCAGCAAAATTATGGAACTCACTGCCTATTCACATCGCAGAGGCAGAATCCTTTTCTCTGTTTAGGAAAAATCTGAAAACATGGATTTTCTCCTAGTAAACTCGGACTCAGGCTGTCAGGATTGATTCTTGGTTCAGTGCTTTTCATTGTCATTTAATTTAATTTAATTTAATTTTCAGCAGTCAAATGAAGACCCAAAACAAAATGATAAAGATTGGAAAAGAAGCACAAGGAAGAATGCCTGGGGCAACCTTTCCCTACACATTTACTGGATGGCGAACCCCACTTTTGTTTTAGTATGTATGGTCTTCCGTTTTTGAACCCAGATTTTTTAAACTCAAAAATTGGCAAGGGAGACCCAACTTTTCCCTTTTTTAAATAGCAACCTTCGCTGGCATTGTGGCAGTGCTTGTGCCAGGGCACCGAACCTTTCTAAAAAGCCTATGTCTTGGCCTTTTGTACTGGTTTGGGTGCTTTCAGGGATCACCTCTACTAGGTAGGAAGCCTTCCAGGGCAATTCACGCAGTCGGAGCATACATTTTCAGAGCTTGGCAATTCATGCAGTCGGATCATATATTTTCAGATCTTGGCAATTCACGCAGGCAGAGCATACATTTTCAGATCTTGGCAATTCATGCAGTCGGAGCATATATTTTCAGCTCTTGGCAATTCATGCAGTCGGAGCATACATTTTCAGATCTTGGCAATTCATGCAGTCGGATCATATATTTTCAGATCTTGGCAATTCACGCAGGCAGAGCATACATTTTCAGATCTTGGCAATTCACGCAGTCGGAGCATACATTTTCAGATCTTGGCAATTCATGCAGTTAGAGCATATATTTTCAGATCTTGGTTGATGGTCTAAAGCCCAAATCTTGGAATTTGGAAGTGAATGCTTTGTTATCTGTTACCATCATAAATTTATGTCCATAGAGGTACAAGTTGAAAAAGCAGCAGGACACACAATAGAAGTGTTCTCTCACTTTTTTTTGTGAATACCTCTGATTTATAGATTTTCGTACTCTGCTAACATTTCTCAAAACTGTTTTGAGCCTTAGTTACCTATGTGATCAGCACACCAATGCTGCAAACCATGATTACATCAACCATGTACTTGCTAGCCCTCTTACATATCCCTGGTGTTGAATAGACGAGGTTTTGTCACAGGGCTTGGGTGAAAGAATTAAAGTAGCAGACACCAAAGAGTTGATCTTTAAATGAAACATGCATGTTCTTTATCCCAAAATGGCCAATTTCAGACCTATCTCCCTACTAGCATTCACAGATAAATTAATCAAGATTTTATTGAAAGTAATAACATTCTGGATCAGAAGCAATCTAGTTTTGTCTCTCCTATAACTCAGAGACCATTTTACTCTTAACTACCAGTGACAACTGATGATGCTTGATGAGGAGGGCTAACTGCCATTGTCCCATTGTACCTACTGGTGACATTTGATAATTCTTAAATCCCATAATGATAGATTAATTATAAAAGTGTGGGGTGACTTTTTTTTCACTGATTGTTCCAAGGTGTTCTCTTACTCCATATAAGTATTCCTTTAAGACAGTCATGTGTGATGTGTCTAAGGAATTGCGTTTTGAGTCCCACCTCTAAGCGACTCCATATCTATTCTAATTCGTACATATAACATAACATTCTATGACCATGTTGATGAACTCAATTGATCATCTGTCTGGGGGGAGATCAAATTTGACTTCAAAATCAATGTAAAGATTGCATGTACGTCAATTAGTATATATCTTAAGCTAGATAAATCAGATATCATTGTTTTGGGGAAACAGATGTATCCCTGGGACAGTACTTGGTGACCTCCTTTTCCTGTCTATTCAATAACCTAGGGGTAACATTAGATTCCAAGCGTTTTTTAAAGACCACTTTACCAGGTGATATTTACTTGTTTCCTTTTGCCTCTTTTCTCTGTTTTGTTGTTTTAACACAGCCAAAACGATGAAATTCTCTCTTCTGGATTATTGGCATTCTTTGTTGTTTGCCCTCCTGCAATTTTAGTCCCACCACTTGAAGCCCTTTCAAAATGCTTCAGGTTTTAGGACTTAACAAGAGAGCAAGTACTTCTACCCATTGTAGCGCACTTCAAAGGCTCGCCATCCATAAGCCCTGCATATTTGGTACACTTTGCCTTGGTCACCGAACAGTTGATCATTCTACCCCTTTGTTTTTGCAGGGACTTTTTTGCTTCTTACCTCCCTACGAGATTACTTCATTTGTCAACCAAAAGCCTATCTGCTCACTGTTCCAAAGTATTGCTGTCCACGTCTTGGTGGCAGGACCTTTTTTTATTTAATACTGAGAAGGCACTGAACAGTCTTCCACTTTCCCTGGAGTCCATGGGTGAGCTGCTCACGTTTTGAAACTATTAACCCTGTCTCAAAAACAGTTTGTTCACTGCTGCACAGGAAGCTTCTGTCGTGTCACCATGCCATGGCTCAGTAATATTAATGCCAAGACACCCTGTTCCCTGTAACAGAGCACTTCATAAAACTCAAAATTGAATCAAATATTGTCAATGATGCTGTTGCATCTTAATGACTCTTTCCTACCTAAATACTACTGTCTTGTCTCACAGCTGATAAGCCAGTCTAGCAGTGGCCCTACCCTTGTCAATGTGTGTTAGTATCCCATTATGGGCTCAACTTGACTTGTCTAAAATGATTAAGAGATTTGTTTGGACTAAGCAATTTCTGATAAGGAGTTATGAGCACTCATGAGGGTGATCACAATTTGAGATAAAGTTACAGCGACTTTCAAACTTCAACATTTCTCCTGGGTCTCTGTTGATACTCTCATCAGGAAAAAATTATTCCAAGTTAATGAACATACTGAGATATTCATTGGTCCGTTACCCTTTATTGTCTATATGGAGATTAGCAGTTTTATTCAATAGGATCTGTGGCCTTATACGCAAAAGAACAGTGCTGAACAACACTAGGTTTCTAATGCCAGATCTTTCCTTTTAAGTAGGTCTACAGGTATTCAAGCATTTCTTAAATTCAGAGCTTAAAAAGTTCTCGAAAAAGCACTGCTGGCCAAGGTATATTCTTGTTCTTGAAAACTGTGTTTTTTTATTCTTTCTGTCTTTCATTTCATTGCAGGGCTTTGCAGACACGCACCGGGAAGATAAGGGTTCCTGACACCCTTCTGCATCTACAATTCCCAATGGCGTGAGTGTCTCAGGTTCAGGACCAATGCAGGAAACGTGCGAATATGTCAAAAGGAATGTGTTGTTCTTTGTCTTTTCTAATTGTGGAATCCAGAGCTGGTTCCCATCGGTGAACATCATCATGGAGGAGCTCCATATGTGATGTACGGTGTGGAATTAAAAATACTCCCTTAGCATAACTTCAGTAGTGGCAGCCATTTTCTTGCTCAATCCAAACCAATGCTACGAAGTTGTATTCATATTTGACATGTAAAACATAAAGGCTCTCCCTTATGCCTGGTATTGAAATTCATGAATAACTTGCCCAGCTCTGAAAGTTTACATTTATGTATCAGTTTGATGTTCGATTGTGTACTATTCCACAATTTCAATTTCTGCACCTACATAGCTCTTTTTTTTGGGTTCGTCACATGATCTCCTTTGGAGCCTCTGTATTAAAAAATAAATGTGCGCTTTGTGCTTGTTTGCTTTACACTTTATACTCACAGGGTACCAGTGGACCAGCCCAAGAGGCACATGCAAGCTCAATAAAACGACCAGGTAACAATGCATTAACAAGATCATTACTTGCAAATATGATTTCGTGGTTTATGTGGTTGAAGACCCTTTCCCACAAAGATATGTAGGTTCCACAATTTATGCGGTTAAGGAACATATTTCTGAACAACTGAGAGCCATCCAAAATAATGATAGATCTTATCTAGTGACGCAACACTTTATAGAAACTCATTTTTGGAGTAGTGAGGATCCCCAACGATATGAAAGGGTGGAGCAGGGAAACCTTATGAGAAAGGAGTCTGAGTTCATTATAAGGTTAGAAATTTGTGAACCACATGGTTTGAAAGCAATCCTCTTATGATATCCTTTGTAGTAGTTTCATAGTACATGTTGCAACTTTTAATGTTCTTATGACATAAAGAAATTCTTTGTGTGTAAATATAGGCATTTCCTCACATACGAGTAGGAACTGGCTCTAAGGTGTTAATTCATTATGGTTGATTTTACATGCAAGACAAGTTTCTTTGGCAAGCTCTCTCCTTACACTTTATGCCGAGCCAGCTAGGGCTCGATTAACACAAAAAGATGAAACGAAACTAAAAGGTAAGACGAACCCCAATAAAGAGAATTAATATTAGGTATAAATATGATTATCACGAAATTATCCAGAATGTATTGATGCAATACTGATGTTATGCTGAGCAAATCTAGGAAGGTTTTTGACAGTTATGCTGGATTGTAAATATGCTACATTGCAACATTGGTGTGGCACTGATGTATTTTAAATAATTTACTGTTGTTAATATATCAATACTATCTATGCCTTTTTTTGGCAACGCAATAGTATATTGTAATCCATGCTGAATTTTTCGAGTTAAGACTTTTGGTCCTCATTACAAGTTAAGGGTTACATTTCGATCTCCGTGCAGACACGTTTGCACAGGTATGTTATCGGAATTATGAGTTGTGTGATAAGTATTACATCCTTGAGGTTCTCACCTGACAAGTTTCAGCAGGTGAAGCCTGCCAAAATTTATCAGGTAAAAGGCCCGTAAAAAAGCCTAAGATGCTGTCTTTGGTGGGTTAAAATGATTACGCTTGTTATTCCCCTTTTTCCATTTAAAAGCTCGGGATGGGAAGTATTTACAACAAATGATAAATACCTCATCCTGGGATGATGGTATATTCCATGGGTAGTAAATACCACATTCACTCTCTCCACTCCATTGGTCTCTGTGCAGGTTTGGGGGATAAAATGTAGCAGGAGGCACTTCTAATAATGCCTTTAAAAGTTGCACAAGAAGTGGCTGGTGGTGGCTAAAGAGGTACTCTCTGTGGTGATTCATTTCAGCTGGCAGTATCCTCCCAGTATCTAGGGCCTGGAGAGCACTATAGTACAGCAAGATGCACTGTGGATGAAAGTAATTTTTGAAGTGTGCTCCTACGACAGCTTACTTACGTTAAGCACATGTTGTGACCGGGCATGAACCTCTTTCTTCTTTAAGGTATACCCAACCCTGTCCCACCCTGTAAATGTTAACTATAGCTTAAACCATTAATAATAAATTAAAGCTGCTTTTGGGTTGAGAAATAAGCGGACACTGTACATAGCAGGGTTTCGGAACTTAACATATACTCCCCACAACCATACACCGTGAGAAATAGGGTCTACACTTGGCAGAGGTTTGCGCCCTGTAGGGTTAGAGGAAATGTGTAAAGTATTTGTCGAACACTTAATTACAGTAACATAGTGAAAGACACCACAAAAAGGACTCAACACCAAGTTAGAAAAATAAACAATATTTATCTGCATAAAACAAGATTAAAACGGCAAAAAATCAACCTGAAGGTCCTGAAATATGCAATTTTAAAGATTTAGGTGAAAATAGTCCATAAATGTACAAAGCGCCAATGTTGGTTACCTGACCGGGACAAATTCACAAGTTCCGGCTGACTGCAGTGGAGAACAGGTCGGGTACAGGGATCCACTTGGGCCTGCTGAACACTGTACCTTAAATTCTAGTGTGCGGTCTGCAAGATATTGTTTTGCAAGGCTGTTTGTTTTCCGTTGTTGGTTCCGAGAAGCTTTGTGGCAGGGCTTTGCAGGCTTTGGCATTGCTTCACATTGCTTCACATTGATTCCAGGGAACTGTGTGGAGAGGCTTTGCACGGCTTGGCATTGCTTCATGTTGCTTCACAGAGTTGCTGATGAAAATCACAGAAGTGAGAGCACCTTAGACCCACTTCCAAGGGTCCAGGACTGGGGTGGTACCACTTGGCAGGGTAGACTCACAGGTGGCAAAGTCTAAATGTTGTAGCAGGTGAGTTGTAGCAGTCTTTGATGTCCCAGAGACTGCAGAAAATCAGTGAGCAAACCAACAAGCCCTTTGAAATTCTGGAGTGCAAGGATGTAGAGAACAAGTCCAGTTCTTCTCACTGCAGGACAGAAGCAGCAGGCCAACACAGCAGAACAAACAGAAAAGTTGCAGTCCCTCCTACAGCAGCAGCAGTAGGCCAACACAGCAGAGCAAGTAGCAACGTGGCTGTCCCTACTACAACAGCAGCAGTAGGCTAACACAGCAATGCAGTTGCATAGTGGCAGTCCCTCCTGGCAGCACAACAGTGCTTCTTCCTGGCAGAATGTCCATGGTTCCAGTAGAATCTGATTTGGTGGGTTTTGGGGTCCAGTATTTATACTCTGGAGCCCTTGTTCTGGAAGGAGGGAAAGGCAGGTCTTTGAAATGCACAGATGCCCTGCCTCGCCTGCCCTGGCTCCAAGCTGGCTGGAGTGACAATACAGGGCTGTTAAGCTCTATTGTGGGTGGACAGGAGAAGTCTATTCAGGTGTAAGTGAGGCAGTGCTAAGCTCTGCCCTCCCATCATGCCAGTTAATGGCCCATTAAGGCCCTTTAAGGCCCATCAAGTCACACCTAATCTCCCATTGTGTGTGACTGTCTAGAGGGAAACCACAGAGCCCAGCTATCACTCAGTGTATACAGAGGCAGACAGAGACACAGAATGGTTAAAGTAAGAAAATGCCAAATTTCTAAAAGTGGAATTTTCAGACTTAGAATTCAAAATCCAACTTCACCATAAGTTGTGATTTTAAATTGTGAGTCCAGAGACATCAAATTCCAAATTTCTATCTTTTCCCAATTGGGAATTATACTTGAAAGATGTATTAAGGTAATCCCAATGTTACCCTATGGGAGAGAGAGGCCTTGCAATAGTGAAAAACTAATTTAAGAGTTTTTCACTACCCGGACACGTTAAACCTAAAAGTATATGTCCAACTTTTTAAATACATTGCAACCTACCCTTGGGGCTGACTAGGGCCTACCTTAGTGGTGACTTACATGTCCTAAAAATTGAAGGTTTGGGCCTGGCAACTGGGTGCACTTGCCAGGTCTAAATGGTAGTTTAAGACTGCACACACAGACCCTGCAGTAGCCGGCCTGAGTCATGTTTAAAGTGCTACAGTAGTGGGTGGCACGATCAGTGCTGCAGGCCCACTAATTATATATGCCAATTGTGGTTTAACCAATTTTACCATATTTAGAGGAGAGAGCACATGCACTTTAGCACTGTTTAGCAGTGGTAAAATGCCTACAGTCCTAAAACCAACAAAAACAGGGTGAGAAAAATAAGAGGAGGAAGGCAAAATGTTTGGGACAGATAGGGCCATTTCCAACATACACAAACTACGCATTGGTGACTAGGCATGCACTCCCATAAAACTGCACAATTGGGATGGGATACAGACACTACAAAGCACCATACATGGGCATTTTATGAGGTCTCTTGCAAAATGGTGGTCAGGGAGAAGATGTGGACTAAATCTGAAAATGATTTGTTGGCTGGGAGATGTAGCCCCCCCAATTCTAAATCATCACAGCAAGGTGGAGTGGAGCATTGTTAGAAATGGGGTTGTTTGTTTACTGGGGAATGAGCCCTGGTCAAGGAGAAACCACAATCCTAGTCAGGGTCAATGTCAGGCAAACCCTAAATTAACCTGTGCTCATCCTCCAGTAGTTTGGCAAGAGCAGCCAGGCTTAACTTAGAGGCAATGTGTAAAGTATTTGTGCAAAACTTCAAACAATAAAACAGTGAAAACACCACACAAAAAGATTTTACACCATGTTGGAATAAAACCTCAGCTTTTATTTAATAAAACAAGACCAAAACGACAAAATTCCAATGGGTAGAACTTGAGTTATGAATTTTTAAAGATTAAACTGTAAAAGAGTGCTTAAAAGAAAGAAGCACCAACCGGGGATGTGTGGTTGTGGTGGACCAGAATTTTTTTTAAAGTTCAGGCCGACTGCAAGGGAGTGCGGACCGGCTACAGGAATTCGGTTGAGACCACTGAACCAAAGTGCCTTAAATCCTGGCAGTGGAGCATTGTTTCGGCTCCAAACCATGCAGCAGAGGTGATGCGTTGATTATCTCCATGCAACATCGGTGATACGACGATTCCGAGATGCGGTGGAGTTAGGGTGTGAGTTCCTTCTGTGACGACTTTGAGGATTCAGGTGCCGGGGTTTGCAATATGAAGACCAGTGTTGATGATGAGATGTGCAGTTGAGGTGATGGTCGGTTCCGATGAGCACAGAGGCTGTGATGGGAGATTCATCATCGTCGAGGCTGCCGTCAACAGGGATGCGAGGACCTGGCACTGGGAAAAGTGTTGCAGTGGAGGTTCTGAAGGTGATACGCCGGTTCTGTTCCATACAGCAGAGTTGATGTGTTGATTCTGCTCCCCCAGCAGAGGATGAGACGGTTCTGCTGCAGCAAAGACCTTTGGACCACTTTCAAGGGTCCAGGGCTAGGGTAGCACCACTTGGCAGGGCAGACTCACAGATGGCAGAGTTGAGTTCAGGTGCAACAGCAGGATGGTTGGAAGTCTTTTATATCCCTGTGACTTAAGATCAGGAGGCCAGCCAGCTAGCACTTGGAGTCACTCTGGCTTCAAGTGATGCAGGTCAAGTCCTTTTCACCCAGCTAGGGCAATAGCAGGCAGGAGGGCAGCACAGCAAGCAGGAGTCCAGCAAAGCAGCAATCCAGCAGAGTGTCAGACCTTCAGTAACACAGCAGTCCTTCTTCCTGGCAAAGTATCCACAGGTCCAGAAGTGTACTGAGTTAGTGTTGTCAGAGGTCCAGTACCTGTACCTAGTTGAGTCTTTGAAGTGGGGTGTACTTTAAAGACAGGCCTTTGAAGTGCATAGAGGTCCTGCCCTTCCTGCTGTGGCACCAGACTCACCACAGGGGGTTTATGCAGCCCTTTCTGTGGGGACAGTACACAGCAAATTCAGGTGCAAGTGAGGCTGGGTTCTGCTCTTCCCTCTCATCCTCCTAAGATGGCCCATCAAGTCACACCTATGCTCCCATTTTGTGTGTTTGCCTAGAGGGAATGCACAATGTCCAGCTGCCACCACCCCAGACAAGTGATCGGAGACAGGCAGCAAGCACCAAATGTCTTAAGCAGGAAAATGCCAATTTCTAAAAGTGGCATTTTCAGAATTGCAATTTAAAATCCAACTTCACCATAAGTTGTGATTTTAAATTGTGATTCCAGAGATATCAAACTCGAAATGTTCATCTCTTCCAGATTGTGAATTAATATAATGTAGTAAGGTAATTTCAATGTTACCCTATGGGAGAAACAGGCCTTGCTGTTGTGGAAAATTACTTTTTCACTACCAGGACATGTAAAACTTAAAAGGACACGTCCTCTCTTTAAAATACATTGCACCCTGCCCTCTGAGTTGTCCAGGGCATTCACTAAGGATATGTATAGAAAGGGAAGGCTTGGCCAGTGACATGATGAAACTTGAGGAGGCCCCCCTGCAAAGTACATGGATGGTGACCCCTAACCCAGTCAGAAGCTCTCAGGCTCAGGGCCTGCTGTCCATACACAGTGCCGGCCAGTGAGCGGTGCATGGCGGCTGCTAAGGGCGTTCCTGGATCTCTGCCCCTCCCCACCTCACGCGAGGGCTGTGGGGGCTAATGTTACACCACTGGTTTGGGCCTGGCAAAATCGTTACCATACCAGGTTGGCATGGCAGTGTAAAACTGCACATACATGCTCTGTAATTGCAGGCCTGAGACATGGTTAAACAGCTACTTAAGTGGGTGGCACAATCAGTGCTACAGGCCTACAAGTAGCATTTAATTTACCGGTCTTGATCAAGTGTAGTGCACTTTTTACTAGGGATTTATAAGTAAATGAAATATGCCAATTGGGGATAAGCCAATGTTACCATGTTTAGGAGACAGGGCAGAAGTACTTTAGTACTGGTTAGCATTGTCCTAAAGCCAGCAAAAACAAGTTCAGAAAAGTGGAGGAGGTAGGCCAAAAAATATTTGTGGGAAGAACGCCCAAAGGCTGTCAGGTCGAACAAGCATGATCTAGAAGTGCGTTGTCACTGAATTAAGAACATCTGCTGAGAGAAAATTGTCCACCTGAATGGGGTGGCTACCTGACAATTTTTCTGTGCTTCATTTAATTAAATTAACTGTCCTTCTACCTACCTACTTTTGCGCATGCATGTTTGAATCTGTTTTTAGCATGTGTGTATATCTTCTCATATGCCTACGGTATGTAAGAAATGTTGCGAATACCTTTAGTGAATCACCATGTTATGCCAGCATCATCCACGAGTGGAGTGCTTCGCCATGTGATAGCACTCCCTTGGCATATAGCCGCCAACTATACAGCATTCATCCACTCATAAAGCTATATTAAAATAATACACCCCAAACCTCTTGCCCATAGCGGCACACAAAAATGATCCATTAACTGTTATTCCTATCTACACTTTACAAAACACATACATTCAAACCTGCTCGACCTATATACTTTTTCCATGGTTGCTTTGCATGACTTTGCTTTGCATGTGTGTTTTGTTTATTCGAGCTGCCTCCAGGGAGAAAGATGGTGAACACTGTTCTTTTGTTGAATGCAAACAAACCCCGTCTATTTAGAATTCTAAGCTACTTCATTCTCCCTGCACAATCACCCAAGCCCTTCCCAATACAGCGCTGGCACCTTTACGAAACATGCAGGCTCTTCTTTTGCTTTTGATAACGCATGAAAATCAATTTATTAATTAAATCTCATTCCAAGCTCTAATTTTCCTATAGACGAGTTAAAACGGAGATACTAAAGGAAATTAAGGCAGCACCAAAACACCCTACTTACCCTTTTAAATGGTGCTTTTGGTAATTCACACTCATCTGAGAGGACTCTACTTCATCTCCTGCCCTAAACAAATAAATTATATTTGTGTAAAGTACGCACACTGTAGTTGTTTTGAAATTTCAATCTTAGTACAATAGGAAGCTAAACAAATGATATCAATGACTGATGGACACTTCAAAGCATGTATTCATCATTGTTGGGATAACCCAGACACCTCACTGGATCAGGAAAACTTGCCCAGCAGTGACTCCTACCAACAGGTGGCTTTGTGCTGCTCTTTGATGATCTTGTACTGCCTGGTAATACCGGGGTGGGCCGCATGTAGGCATCACCCCTTTACAATGACATAAGTTCTGTGCCCTACGTTGCAGATCTGAAGTTTTGTCATTTCTCAATCAACTGCAAATTTTACAGACTGTGTGTTATGCTTACTGTTTCCTCTGAAGATGAAAAGGGTTCAAGCTGGGCCATGCCTGCAGGAAGCAGATGTTGGTAACAGACCCACATGACATGTGCCTTTGGTTCCTGGGCTCTAGTCACGACTCAAAGTTGTATAAGGAAAGGCCCCTCATGCACCTGAAAGCTATTAGACAGTGGGAGCGAAAATCTATGTTGCCGAGCATAAGAAGTGGTTGTGATCAAAACAGCAGTTTTGCCACCTCTCCAAGTCAGCGGGCTGGTACCACACAAGGTCTCATTCTTCCTTGAAGCCTTCAGGTAAGTCTGCCACTTAATATCAGTCAAAAAGTTACAAAGGTGACACTTAAAGGACTACTCGTCTGCAACATCTTCCAATAATCTAAAACCACCGTTGGTCATTGCATGCCCTGAATTTCCCAAGCTGTCATCAGCCTTGCAGAAAATTGTGAAATTCAAGAAAGCCGTGTTGCAATTATTTTTAACTTTGCCAACTTTCTCTAGTGTGCCTTTGGGACCCACCACGCTGCAGAGGCCTCCAATCTGACTTTTGCCCTTGGGCCTTCCACCAGCTGTGGCTCACTTCCAAGTCTCACCCAGTCACAGTCCTGGCTTCAACTTCGGCTTCAAAGTCTGTGACAATCTCTTAAGTGCTGGCACCACTGCTAAGTCTGATGGACCCAGTCCCAACACCAGTCACTGACCCTGAACCTATGATGGCCAGCACCAGGCCTAGGTCATGCTAAGAGATTACCAAGGTGCAGCCAGTGGTCATTCAACCAGATTCTCAGTCTCCCCCACAATGTGAGCATTGCCAGACACTAGATCCCTTATTTGGCTCTGATTTTACCAGGGCACAGTGCGTACAGATCTTTGCCCCATTACACTGATGATGACGAGGTGGTAGACAATTTACCCCGCCCCCGCATACACCAATGAAGTGCTTCACCTAGACATATAGAATACCAGTGGGCTCAACACCTCCCTGAAGGCCAAGCTGGAGTCATCACCTGGTCCACCAATGAAAGAAGGGGAGCCCCATGTGCAGTAGAGCAGTGCACAGAGCTGCAGAGGTGGTAGATTTACAACCGTCTGTAGTGGAAGCCAAAGCCAGTTTGTTGACTGGAATACTCCAACTAGAATCATCTTCATCTGAGTCTCTGTTGCAGTTGGCCTGCTCCGGTGCAGCTGATGAACCACTCACTAAGCCACACAACCAGTCTAGTGCGACTGATGAGAATGGCGCGTCAGCCTCAGTGCTACCAAATATCATTCTGGGGGAAGCACATGAAGGATTTCTTAAAAAAAAAAAAGTCGCGACATGAGAGAAAATATTCCCTTGCATACTGACTTTGTTTTTTTTTTTTGTTTGCCATGATGCGTAGTGCATACAGCACTTTGTCATCACAGCAAGCAGAGTGAAAGCAGAGGGCACCTCTCGGCGCCGTCTGCATTCACTTTGATCAGTTTTTTATTTTATTTTTTATTTAATGCGTTTTTATATAGCGCGGACTTTACCCGAAGGTGTCAGAGCGCTTCACAATAGGCAAAGTAAAGATACAAGAGGAGAAGAATTACAAGTGAGCCTGTTACAAAAACAAGCGTTACATTACAAGAGGCAATCGTGATAATTGTGCACGTATCAAGAGCAAAAAATAAACGAGGTAGCAAACGATACGTTATGAGAGGAAAAAGTGACGTGTGCAGGTTACAAGAGCAAATAAAGTACGAATAGAGGTAAAAAAAAAAAAAAAAGTTACAATCAATGGTAGACACTCAAAACACTAAAACAATAGTTACGTTACATGAGGCAGTGGTGGCCGTTGTGCATGTATCAAAAGCAAACAAGATATAAGAGGTAGCAAATGATACGTTGAAAAGGAAAGGTGCCGTGTGCATGTTACAAACGAGTACAAAATACAGGTAGAGGTAAAATACTGCACTAAATGGCAGACACTCAAAACACAAAAACACCCTGGGAAGGCACTTCTATAGGCATGGAGAACAGAATATCCTATAATGGAAGGACTTCCTTCTGAAAACAGAGGGCTTGAATTAACTTTGGAAGTGTCTTTGAAGGAGGAAAGCTTTGAGGTCAGTTTTGAAGGCCTGGGAAGAGGTGGTGGTCCGAAGCTGAGGCAGAAGTGAGTTCCAGATTCTCACCGCGTTGCCTGAAAAGGATTGGGCCATCAATCTTTCCTTCTTGAAAATGGGAGGTTCAAGCAATAACTTTTCTGCATTACGTGATGGTCTGGAGCCCCCAGAGAGTTTCAGTTTATTCACCAGGTAGCGAGGGGAGGAGGAGTGCAAGGCTTTGTGGGTGATACATGCAGTTTTGTAGATAGATCTTGCCTCTATGGGAAGCCAACGGAGGGTGGATAAAATGGGTGTGATGTGGTCGCTTCTTTTGGCCCCATATATGAAACGAGCTGCTGAATGGAGAATAGACTTCAGGGGGGAAAGGTGGGATTTGGGAAGGCCAGTGAGAAGAGAGTTGCAGTAGTCCAATCTGGAGAGAACCAGCGCTTGGACCAGGGTTTTAAGGTCGTGCTCCGGGAAGAAGCGACGAATCCCCCAAAGAAGGCGCAGTTGGTGTCGAGCAGACTTTGCAATGGAGTTAATGTGGGAGAGTAGATTACGTTTTTTGTCGAGAATGACACCAAGGGATTTTGCGCTCTCGACAATGATGGGCTTATTGTTCATTAGATTGATCTGATCCATCCATGTTTGCACTGGGGGATGAGAAAGGGAGGAGGAAAGGAGGAGGAATTCTGTTTTGGAGGGATTCAGGATCAGTTGATGAGTTACCATCCAGTTTTGAATGGAGTCGAGAGTAGAGCTAAGGAAGGAGAGATCGTGATTGGAGGCCACCTTAAGGTAAATCTGAGTGTCATCCGCATATAGATGATAGTGGATCCCGGATTTACTCAGCAGATTTCCCAACGGTTCTAAATAGAGATTGAACAGTGTGGGTGCAAGTATGGAGCCTTGAGGAACACCTTGACTGACTGCTACAGGAGCTGAAAGACTGTTCGCTATTTTGATCATTTGGGATCTATCAGAGAGGAAGGAGGCAAACCATTTGAGCACAGTGCCCTCCATGCCCATTCTCTGTTGAAGAGTGTTAAGGAGAGTGTTGTGATTGACAGTGTCAAAGGCTGCAGAAAGGTCAAGAAGAATTAGAAGACAAGACTCCCCTGAATCGAGTATCCGCAGCGCGTCATCAATCACTAGCAGCAGGGCTGTTTCAGTGCTGCAGTTTTGAATGAAGCCAGACTGGAAATTGTCAAGAAGATCATTTTCCTTGATATGGCGAGAGAGTTGTTTCGCTACACATTTTTCTGTGATTTTCGCAAGAAAGGGTAGGTTAGTGATGGGACGGTAGTTGTTGAGGTCGTTCGCATCAGCAGTGGGTTTTTTTAGCAGAGGGGTGACCTGCCCAGTTTTGAAGGACACAGGAAGGGAGCCTTGACTGAGGGAGAGGTTGACCAGAGTGGTCCAGTAGGAAAGAGAATTAGTATAGAAGTCAATGGCAATGGCACTAGGGATGGGGTCAAGAGAATGGTTAGAGGGCTTTGTATCGAGGATGCATTTAAGGAGAGCATCGTCAGAGATGGGGTGAAAGTTTTGCCAAATGGTTAAGGATTTGCACTCCTCTGTGGGGGTAGGATGAATGACCTGATCTACAAGTGATTTTACCTTTTCGTCAAAGAATATAGCGAATTCCGCTGCTTTCTTTGTGGAATCTTCCAATTTGGAGGTTGGGGGAGAGCTGTTAGGGTTCTTGATGAGGTCGAATAGTTTTTTGGGTCTATTTTTGGCTGAGTCAAGGAGGGATTTGTAGTGCAACGCTTTTCCAAGGAAGATGAGATTGTGGTACTTGGATCTTGCTGAACGAAGCGTGGCCAAATTTTCAGTGGAGGGTGCTTGTCTCCATTGTTTCTCAAGGGCTCTTATGAACTTCCTTTCTTCATAGAGGGATTTGTTGAACCAAGGTGCTGAGGGAGTGGGCCTTTTCTTTTTGCTTTGGAGAGGAGCGACATTATTGATTTCGACTGCAAGGACTGTGAGGCATTGGGAGGTGAGTTCGTTGACATCTAGGTCCGGGTCTAGCCTTGGAAGTGATAGCAAGGCAGAATTACAGAGGGTACTGAGGTCAATATTTTTAGTGTCACGGAACCAGGAAGTAGCCCTCTTAGGCTGGCCCAGAGTTATAGAGTGTGATAGGTGAAGAGAGAATGGGATGAGGAGGTGGTCCGACCAGTCTACATGAATAGGGGTAGCGATAGTCAGCAAGCCTGCTTTAGAAATGACAAGGTCTAGGATTGAGCCTTTAGAGTGTGTTGTTTCTGTGCAGTGTTGGATAAGATCGTTTGCAGAGAGGAAGGTGGCCAGCAAATTCGCATTTGTGTCTTGAGGCGAGCCCCAGTGGACATTGAAGTCACCCACGAAGATCTGATTGTCACTTTGCGTGAATTGGTCGCTGATGCAGTCCGTGAGTTCCTCCATAAACGAAGGGCTGCTACCAGGCGGGTGGTAAATAGCATGGAATCTGAGAGGTGAGCGGTGGTGCAATTGAAGCTCAAGTGATAGGCATTCAAAAGTGTGGAAGGAGCTGTTAGGAAGAGCCTTAAGTTGAAGGGAGTTTCTAAAGATGACCGCAACACCTCCCCCCACTTTGTCAATTCTGTCATTTCTAAGTATAGAATAGCCTGTGGGTACAAGGAGATCAAACATAGAGTGAGAGGTATCGTTGAACCAGGTCTCTGTGAGGAAGAGCATGTCAATATTGTGCAGGTTGATGGTATCGGAGATTTCAAGTTTGTGTTTTATTGCAGATCTGCAGTTGTGGAGCAGACAGCGCAGCTCTGACGCAACTGTTTTGGTGACGGGGGCACTTGGGCTATGAGGGGTGATAGGGATATTGTGCTTATATGAGGGCGCTCGGGAGGATTTAGGTGGGCGAGTGGTTCTGACAGAGGAGATGGTCGGAATAGTGTAGATTACAGGGTTACTGGGAAGTGGAAGTGAAGGAAGGGTGGCGTTCGAGTGCTTGTGTGGATTTGCAGACGACTGGCTATGTTTAGCTATAGTGGGGTGTGGTGGTGAGGTGCATCTCGTGGAAGGGTGAGTGTTAGCCAAAGGAATTGAGGTGTGTGGAAAAGTCGAGATCTTGGAGCTTAAAACTAAAATGGTAGCTTCAAGTTGGGAGATGGCGGTGATTAGAGAGCCTAGCTTTTTTTCCAGAGAGAGTAAGGAAGAGCACGGCGTAATGGGTGGCTCAATGGAAACAGGAGGGGGTGCACTAGGCAGTGTACGGCAGGAAGAGGTGGGGGAACGGGAGGGGAGTAGGGGTATAGGGTTCAGAGGTGGGGAAAGGTTTAGGATGAGAGCAGGAGTTGGTGCACCAGGGGTGAGAGGAGAGTTGTCGTTGTTGGCGTTGCAAGAAGGATAGGAATTAAGGGCAGAACTAGGGGGCTATAGTAGAGGAGTGGGGCGGTGGGGCGATAGGAGAGGGGAGGAGTGTGAGGAGTCATAGGGATTAGGGAGGTATGAAAGGAAGGGGGGGAGGGGGATGGATAGGTCCTGGCAGCTAAGTGAGGTGGCTGTGATGGAGCGGGTATCGGGCAGAATGGGGGGGATTGGGAGAAAGGGAAGTTGAAGAAAGGAAGTGATTCTGCTCGGTCCGAGGGAGGGAAGGGGTTACCAGGGGAGGAAAGGGGGTAGCACAGCAGTGCTGGAGGAGAGTGGGGAGGGAGAGAGATGGAATGTATTTGCGGGGAAATCGGGGTACATAGTGAGGGGAGGAGTGGGCGGAAAAGCAGAGCGGAGGAGGGAACAAGGGGAGCGTAGGGAACATAGACAGGGGGAGAGGGCTGGAGGAGAGGTGGTCTAAGGAGGGGGGTGGCCGGAAGGGATAGGGGGGAGGAGATGAGAATGGAGTGCCAGGACGGTGCGGAATGGACGAGGAGCGTGTTAGCTAGAGGTAAGGCTGAAGTGAAGAGGGGAGGGGCAAACTGTGAGGGGGGAAGAATGCGAGGGGAGGTCCGAGGGGAGAGAAGAGGGTCGACCTGTGCCTCCCCAGGGTGCAGCCTGTTGGAGAGTGGGGGGGTCAGGGGAGGAGAAAGGGAGTAATTGGTGGAGCTAGATGGAGAGTCAAGGGATAGCCCGGTCGCAGGGGAGGGGAGTAGGGAAGGGAAGAGGCGGTCAAAGAGAGAGAGACAGGTGTCTTTGGCTTGGATCATAACAGTACCGTTGTTATAGAGTGAGATAGTGAGGGAGCCGTTAAAACACGCAGAGGGGGACATTTTTAGCTGTTTCCCATGAGGGATAGAGGAGGAGGAGGTGACGTTAAAGGAATTGTAAAAGCTGGTAGACCAAGAGGGTTTGTCGTGCGTGAAAAAAATTAGATCGTTTTTGAGCCCCCCATATCGACCATTGTAAAACTGATCGACAAAAAGGGAATCGGGGAAATATTCAATGGTGTTATGCTTGAAACGTTTTGTTGCAGCTTTAGTCAGGTTAGAAGGATAGATGATTTTGTAGCAATTAATTCCAGACTTAATTCGAGCGGTGGCCATGTTGGGAAATTGTGGAGGAGGAGGGTGGTGGGGATAAGGGAAGGGTGTTACTAGGACGGTGGTGGTGATGAGAAGTATGAGGGCAAGAAGGGGGCACGTAATCCAGACGTCGGGGGAAGGAACCTGAGTTATTGTGGAGACAGGAAAGTGAGGCGATTAGGGATAGGTTGTTACTTCAGAACAGTGCTGATTCAACAAGATAGGACTGAAGGTGGAGTGGTGTAAGAGGAAAATCACTGTACTTATCATCCTGAGATATAAACCACATAAAGCACAGCATCACAATAGGTATCAGAGACATTGTACGCCCAAAATCTCAACAGTCTAATATTAGACACTTACCTCCTAAGTATCACCAACATTATGGGCAAAAAGCACAGGGTGGAACATAATTTCACTAGCATAACCCAAAGTATGCCAGAACCTCAAAATCATAAAACACAATTTAGAGGTAGCCAGAACAGGGTCTGAAAATCAAACTACCAGAAATACATTTCCTAGCACTACAAATACACAATAGGGCCTGGCGCCCTACAAACCACCAGGAACCCCTGGTCAGCTGGCCAACCCAAAGGGGCTCAAATGCCCTGTGTCCAGAATGTCGGGGCTGCTGCCAATACAGCGAAAGACCAGCGTGCGTACTTGCGCAAACCTAAACGTTGCAACTGGCACTAAGTGCTGCACAGCTGTGAAGAAATGGTGCAAGGAGTGCATCTCACTCCTACCTCAGACAGAACTACCTCCAAATGCCCTAAGAGTCTAGAGGACTGTACTGCACGGCGTTGGCCCGTTTTACCCATTTTGCGGTGATGTGCATGTGCCAAATGTAGGTGGTTTCCCTACAGATCGTTGTAGTTTGCTCGAGTGATGGGGCAAGGTGTGGAGTTACTCTCAGAGCCCACAATCCATAGTTGGGGTCAGAAAGAAACTGGGTGGATCGCTTTTACTCTTGCTTTGGTCTTGATACCCCCCTCTTAGTGCAGAGTCTTGGAAATAGTCCCTGCTGGGATCTGGTTCGATTCAACTCCCCAGGTGATTCCCAGGACCAGGGGTGTTTCCATTATATTCCCAGAGGCTCTCACCTTAATGCTGCGTTTGTACAATCTTGTCTTCAGGTGCCCCCAGTGGTGCTCTGTCGGACCTCCGAGTAGGGGTCTCTAGAGTTAGTTTTCCAGGGGCCCCAAGTCAAGGGGCCTCGCCAGTTTTGTTCCTTGACCCCTATCAGGTCACCGGTGTTCCGCTTTCCTTCTCTCCGCAGGGTGTCAGAGGCAAGCACGGCTCACCTCAGCGGTGTGGGGCCAGCTGGTTCGGGTCTTCCCTGGGGACTCGTCTATTTTACGGCTCCGTTGTCCCTGGGTGACGGCTCCAGCGCAGGAGGCTGGAGATGCGCCGGGGATCCAGCACCGAGCGCGGTGCAGGCAGCCCTTTCACTTCGCTCTATGCTTGCAGCAAGTTCGCATGCAAAATGGCGGCCGCCATCTTGCGCCCTTCCATAGAACCGCTTTTCACTGATTCGGGGCCCGCAAAAGAAATTCTCGGGCACCGGGTCGCATGGTGAAGCGGTCGGAGGGGTCTCCGCGCCTTCCGCTCTCCATGAGCCTCCTTGAGCCACACCTCGGACATGGTCACCACACCACATCAGTGCTCGGTGCCATAACTTTGCTTCCCAAGCACTGATCATTGCTGCTGGAAAAGGGCCGAAATCTGCTTTGAAGCGATGCCTCTTTCATGTGCAGTTTGAGAACTGCCCCAGGAAGGCAACCCCAAAGCAGGGATTTCTACACAAGACTCCAGTGAGTTGGGTGAACTTAGAACTGTGCTCTCCCCAACTTAAAACAATGAAGCGATCTTTCCGGCTCCTTGAGGGACTGATTAGTGGGGAAACCTTTTTTTTTTTTTAAAAGGGCTCCACGGCTCCACCTAGACATCAAGAATTTTGGTTAAAAAAACAGAGGTGGTGTGCCCCACCGTGCCATCCTCTCCTAAATAGCCCCAACAGTCTGTCTGCCCTCGTGGGGCAGATTATAAATGTTTAGCGCCAATCTTTCCCTGGTTCATATCAGTTCAGATAGGTAATCTACTTAGATAAATACTAGCAACATGCCTCAATATTACATCGAAAATGTGAGTAAATGTAAAAAAATGTAAATTAGCACTTGTATAGCGCACTACTCACCCGTTAGGGTCTCAAGGCGCTGTACTCATACCGCTATGGAACCCCTCCTGGCTTTTCCCTGTGAGGTGCCCACTCCTGAGCACCCCCAGGGTGAAGCCAGGCATCCAAGCGCTGTTGGGGCCGTTGTGGAGATTAAGCAAGCTATTGCCCAGAGTTGCAGAGTGGGACCCATGAATTAGATTAGGCACCGAGGCGAGAATTATCTGGTCAAGGGGAATTGAGCCCAAGACCTGCTGAAGCGGGACTTGAACCCTGGTCTTGAGCCAGATCTCTGCTTCAGGGTCTGCCGCTCTAACCATTGAGCCACACTTCTCCATCCACATCTCAGTTCCCCAGCTCACAGTGGCCTACTGTCAGATTCTTCCTTAGTGTTGTTCCCTAACCAATGTATAACTAAGGAACATGTGCCATTCTACACGTTATTCTAGTTGGTTAAGAAGACCTGCAATTACACCAAGAAATGTATCTGACTTTTTAGAGTTTCTCATAGGATAAGCCTGGCTTCCATAGGTCTTAAAGGTGCATTTTTGCTTTCTGGTACGTTGCGTGACTTTGTGATAAGTCTGCCTCCCAGTGGATGTATTCATGTATTGATTCACTTCTAGGTTAATTCCTACAACCTTCTCTGAAGTTAATGGGGAACTCGTCACTATGAGAAAGGAGAGCGAGATTCAGCATTGCTATCCTCCTGTCTCTTTGCAGCAAAGTATCCTCTGTTAGACGTTCCCCAAAGGCACAGGGGAGCATGGCGTTTCATCTCCTGATCATTTGATTTCCACGGCTCTGATATTTGTATCAGCTAGGCTGTTTCCTATCCAGCTAAACTCACTTTTGATTTTTAATTCCGGTCCACTCTGCGATTATATATGTTGGGCATAATTAAATGCTACATGGGAAAAGGCGTCACTAGAGAAGTTTGTCAAATTGTCTGCTGCAAAGTTCGTTCCCCCACTTTGAAAACATTCTATCAATTACATTTAGCATTTTACACAATGTAACCTTTGTGATGTATGCTTGTAGTACTTCTGGATTTTCGTCGAGAATTCTTCATTTTAAAAAAAAAATATACACCTCTCTTCCGGACAATGATGATATTACCCGAGGTGACACAAATAGCTCTATTCTGTTCTTTCCCTTTCGAACTCCTCTCTTAAAGTGTACATGACTACATACAGAGAGGCTGGAAGGTGCGGGCAAAGTGGGCAATTGGCCAGGCCCCCCGTCTTCCAATAGCCCCCCTGGTAAAAAGAACTTTCTCTCTAGCTCACGTCTGTGAATTTCTATTTGAACCTTTAACATATAATTCAATATTGTTAGTCCAAATAAGGCATGAATTAGTAAAACATGGGTAATAAAATTCACAGTTGTTCCAAACAGCAAAATATTCTTGCCCGGGCCCTCAAAATTCTTAAGGTGACACTAACTACATAGATAGACATATGGTTGATGTACTTGACCTCTGAATTTGTCTGAAGTTAAATGCAGATTGATATGTTCAGTGTTAACAAGACCAGTTGTTAACATTCCTTATGGCTTTGCCGAAAACAAAAATGCTATTATAAGCGTCCGTATGCCATATAAAGTTAACTTCTTTTGTAGATTATTGTTTTGGATAGCTACAAGGGGCTACGTTTCTGTGGCAAGGAAAAACCTTGCAGCACCTATTGACAGCTCATCATGCCTTCAGATTGACGGAAAAAGCTCTAGGAAAGATTCAGAAATAACTCATTCTGCGTTCTTATCTAGTCTGAGACCTTACGGATGCAGTCCAAAAAATACGAAGTGTGCAACAACATTCCTCACAAATTGAAGGTTTTGATGTTACATTAAGATCTTATTTAGTTATGCATGTCTGTTAATTTTATCGGAACTTCCCGCCAGAAATGCATTACTGTATTTGTAAAGTCAGGTGAGCGAAGATCTAACCTACACGTGATGGAACACTGCCCTCTAGTGCCAAAACGAATTAAGACATTAAAAAATGATAGTGCGGAACTGTTTGCTAGCAGGTGGGTTATAAAAACTGGGGGGTCTCTCAAAGGGACGTGACCTATATATTTAAAGGCGTGGCTTAAACATGGAAGATAAAAATCTCTGATGCCTGACTGGTATTTTGTTGTCTCTTTATGGTATTGCTTATCCAGATATATAATAGAACAACTGTCATACATGCCCAGGCTGTTGCTTTACCTGTTGTTGTTAGCTGCAGATGAATGAGTAACAACAACGACTTTGTGGTAACAGAAAAAAATGCTTAAAATCTGTAATTAAGAGACTGTGAAATAACTATACCACTCCAAAAGAAACGTTAAATGAAACTCTTTGTAAAATATTTTCCTTTATTTATTGTGGGCTTAGAAAAATGTCTAGAAGCTGGTACTTGGCAGCAGCTGTCAATGCAGCAGGGTTATAACTGCAGACCTGTTAAATTTAGAGCCTGAGCCTTCGCTCTGTCCTTTACGCCGCCTGCCCCTCTGCGGATCCCCATGGCCTGCACTTTCAGATCACTAGAAGGGGACCACATCTTCTGAGTAGCTCCTGCATGGCAGCATGGATAACAAAGGAGTGTCTCCAGACTTACAACAAAGGCTGGCGATGGCTGTTAGTGTCCCCGCGTGAAGATTTTTTTTTAGGTCCAAGGTGAGGGAAAACATGAAGAGCCCGACAGGGACCCATTAAGTCTCTGTTTTTAGGTCGAGCGTAGCAGCGCACAAGCGCTGCCTTTCTGACGAGTTGGCATGTATCTGGGCCTTTAACCATACCCACCACACACCCATCACTCGTTCATGGGCTTGCCCTTCAAAAATCCTTTATTTTTGTTGGTAAATGCAATACGTTTGTTCCCTCCTTGGGGCGGTTTAGTTAGCGCCCTGGACATCGGCCCTGTTACATGGCTAATTGCACTTTTGCCTATACATTTGACTGTGAGGGAACTTCTTTTTCCTTTTGTGTGCTGCTTCATGCTGATGCCGTGGCGCTTTGAATCGGCTTGCTTGTGTGAATCTGTATTACTTTTCGTTTTCAATTTATGCGGCAAGAAAAGTCCGGTTAGGAGTTTACAATGCAAATAGCTCTAACTCGAGCAAATGCGAGACCCATTGCATTGCAAATGCTTGTTTAGAACTGTGAGTGCTTAGCACCAGCAGGAAATGGCCCACTTAAAGTCCTGTTTGTTATTACCAAACATCAAGCACGGATGTCAACATTTTAAGATACAAACATTGATATATTTAGATGCTTTTCAACAGGGTGTGACTGACAATTACATTTAATGTGCAAAAGCTATGGTCAAGCAAAGAAAACATGCTCTTATTTCTTGTGCGCTTATAGGAAAACCATAAATAGCTATGCTGAAGCCAGACTTACATTTTATAGAGCTATTTCACAATTTCATGTGCAATCCCCTCAAATGAAGTAATGGGGTTCTTGGTTTTATCCCTTAGTTTAGTCTTGAAATCCAACTGTGCACATTTAAACAATTTGCGCTCTGGTTTACTCCACTTTATGCATAGGTGCCACGTTTCCCAGGTGCTTGCGTGAAGTGCTGTACCACTCAGGTTTTATTCTTTGAACTCTAGGACATGTAGTCCTGGATCATAATAGAAAACACAAAACAACATGGTTCCAGAATTCAAAGAAAAAACCTGGACTGGAACAGCACAACACGCATGGACCTGGGAAACTTGGCAGGGCTGTTTATGCTGGCTATGACTTTGTGTTCCAAACAACTGCGTGCAAACAGTAGTACCAGAACGAAACAAAGAAAGATGGGATCAGGTGATGGCCGCATCATAGCACTTATTTTTATAATGGCAGGTGGTGGGGCAACACAGACAATGGAAGGGTGAGAGGGGGAGGGAAAAATCAACACAGACAACAGGAGGTTGGGAGGGAAGAAAAAAGGAAGAAGCAACACAGACAGGAAGAAAGTAGAAGAAGCAAAGGAAGGAGCAACACAGACAAGAACAAAGGAAGAAGAAAGAAGAAGATGCGACACAGACAATAAGAAAGAAGAAGGAGCACTACAGACATCAAGGAAGAAGAAAAAATACAAACAAGAAAGAAGAAAGCAAAAATATACCTCAATCAAGCATGAGCAGCAGAAGGACAGCAACCAAGATGAAGCAATCAGTACTTGGTCCATGCTCCAGCTGAGAGAAAAGAAAGTGGAGCTGGCATGCGCTGGCAAATTAGGAGGCAGCAAAGAAGAATGAAGCCAATGAATGGTAAGCAATGGGTGGGCTCCATGCCCCCTGTAGAACATAATACCCCTCATAGTGACAGTGCATGCACTCTCAGCAGGCAAGATGTAAAAAGGCTGCCTGAGTACACAAGCTCAGCCAAAGAGTAACCCTTGAGGCAGAGTTATTTGTGTACTGTGTTTACAATGAACATTTAAAAAGACTTTGATTGCCTGCATTTACCTCACCTGCTGGGAACGACTGACTCAATCCCGAGTGCTCGCATTCAGAAGCACATTCGCATACATGTCAACATTATGGAGCAGGAAAGTGGGAGATTTTGTAAAAGAACCAGAGGAATGTATTTTCCCCATTGATTTCTATTGAAGAAGAGGACATTTTAGACAACTGACATGTATAATTAAGCCATTTTGTACTTAAAAAATCATGATTCTCCCATATGAATAAGTTCTGTCAGCGTGAATGCATCTGACGTTTGCCTATGTGGTGACCAACTCAACAGTGATAGTGGCTCCCTGTCTCCCCATGCAACACAGGCATTGACCTCGAAGCTGCCACTTATGTCCAACCTTGGAGGCATGCAGACTACTTTTCGAGCGCCCTGTGACAAAGGCCTCAAGGTGACTTAATCACAGACTGGAAGTAAACACCCACCAACACTCCTACCAGTCCTGGTTTAAAAGGGTATAGTGTTGAGGGAAGGAGCATAAATAAAACAGGTGACAAGTAGGAGGGAGCATTAAACGCATGAGCACAGAAAGAAGGCAACTGAAAGAATACAGGAACAGTGTTGGATCAAAAAGGAAGCTGGCTCAAACACACAAGCAAGCAAGCTGCTAGTGTCCATCTAGAGAATAATTTTGTATAAATGAGCAGCTGCCAACCATTGTGACCAGGCATACCCCTGAAATGTTATCATTCCATGGCCTCACAAGAGGCCTTACAACTGACTTTGCTATAGGCTTGAGTGCAAATGCTTCCCATGAGCAGATGCCCCTGCACCATGTCTGGGCCTTCGCCAAATCCACAGCCCCAACCTCCCCAATGTCCCAGAGAATTTGGAATCACCTGGTTCATTTGGTGGGTATTGCTACTAACCTACTCACACTTTTCAGAGCTAGAAACTCTGCATAGCTGAGCCCTAGATGGTGGATATGAGTGGCACTGTTGAACAATTATTGTAAAGCCATGAAAGAGACTGATGGAGAAGTCGAGAGATTGAATCTACCCCACTATGCTAGTGAGAAGATTTTCAAATTGTTCTTCTTCACTGTATTGGCCACCAGTGGTGCACATGACTTTGAGAAAGCAGGTTCTGCCCTTAATGCACATTTTTATCTGACTTCAAATGCTTCAAGATGAGGCAGGTGTGGCAGAAAGAGGGCATCTCGAGTGACGTCTTCTGTGCATGACTAGGAGACCTTGTTAGCACCTACATTGAAGATGGTCCACGAAAATAAGCGAGAGCTCAGTTTACACAGGACTGTTACTTGGTGGTCTTAAGCTGACTTGTCCTGTGCAAATCATGCACCATACTGGATTTTACCCTCTTGCGGGTCAGGTCCAATGCACTGTCAGATCTTCAAGAAAAGCAAATTGAATCAGAATTCACCAAGAGAGTCATCAAGGAGCTGAAATATCAGCATGCTATCAAGACAGAAATGGTGGAAGTTATTAAGGATTGACACTACTGCAGCCACACAGGCCTTGCAAAGATGTTAAAGGTGGCAGAAAGAACTGTGAGTATTCTGGGATGCCACCTCAGCCCTCTGGATGAATACACCACCCAATGGAATATATGCTTTAATCATGGCAGAAACAACCACGTCACAAAGGTGTGCCAAGGAGGAGAGGACCAAGGCAACTTCAGACTGTGCTGAAACCCTGGTTTCACCCTGTGCATGTTAATGTCATGAGCCATTACCACTTCAACAAACCGACGCCCACTCTCTCAAGCTTCCGCACAGAGCCTGTGCGTGTAGTTTTATACTGCCTTGTCGACCTGGCAAAGTAACCCTCTTGCCAGGCCCAAACCTTCCCTTTTTTACATATCGATGCATCTCATCCACTGTGTGGCTAATATCAATGCATTGCTTTGGTTGTACCTCGCATCTTTGTCGTTGATGAAGTACCTCGGATCAAGGTACTTTGGTTCAGTGGGCCCAAGTGGGTATCTGTATCTGGCCCACCCTCCTTCGTAGTTGGCCTGTACCTTTGACTTTGCCTCTGTCCAGGGTGACCAGATATTCCATTTAAGCACTTACGGTTTTTGAGTGCTATTTTACATTTATTCTTTGAAAATTCACATTGGGACTTCCACTTCTTCGCTTTTTGCCATTTTGGTCTTGTTTTATTTATTAACTTAAGTTCTGTTTTTCTAGCCAGATGCGGTATTCTTTTGTGTGGTATTTTCACTGATTTACTCTTTGATGTGTTGTACCAATACTTTACACATTGCCTCTTAAGTTAAGCTTGGCTGCTCTGTGTCAAGCTACCAGAGGGTAAGCACAGGTTAACACAGGGTTGTGGTTACTGCTTGGACAGGGTGCATACCTCTGCCAACCAGAAACCCAATTTCTAACACTCATATAAATCTACTGAGGCCAAAGAAACATTTGTTGCTGCATTTGGAGAAAGAAAGGAGTTGACAATGTTAAACACATCTAGAGGCCTATCAGATGCAGCTTTGATCATGGATGAAATAAAAGCCTTCTGAGCCTTACGAACAGCGGCATAATTACTTTTCAAGACAGCCTTAAAAGCCATTTTTGCATCCTTATCATAAGTGCTCTTCCATCGCTGCTCTAACCGTTTACACAGTGATTTCTCCTCCTTTAAAACATCAGAAAACCAAGGAGGGGATGGCTTAGATCTTTTGGAGGAGGAGGTTTTTAATGGGGCAACAGAAACCAGAGCGTTGGCAAGCCATTGATTAAACTATCCACATCCTGATCAAGGGCACGCAAAACATTGAAGGGGTGGATAGTAACATCTCCAAAAAGTGGGAATCAGTGATTTTATGCCATGGTCTGGCTGTTTTCTGTACCAAAACCTGCGGTCTACTGGGCAAAGTTTAAAAGACATTAAAAGGATTCAGGGAATTGTCAGACCAAGTAAGCTTCAGTGAGGGTTTAAGCAAAACCATGAAGGGTTTTGATAAAATGAGGTCTAGCGTACAACCAGATTTGTGTGTGGGCCCCTTTACTAACTGTTCTAAATTAAAGCCTTCAAGAGAAGACAAAAACTTCTGAGCGGGTCTGCAATTCAAGTCATCAACATGTAGATTAAAATTGCCCAAATACCACACAATTGGCATGAGGCAGTGACAATTGACTTAAGGCATTAGACAGCAGATGTAGAGAATTAGCCGAACAGTCTGCAGGTCTATAAATTAGAGTACCGGAGAGAGCAAAGGATGGGGCCAAGACAATAGTAAAAGCTAAACCTATTACAAACCTGTCCTGCCACTCTTCACAGTCACTGCACTGTATTTGCTTCCTCAAATCAACAAATGGTTACAGAAGCTACAGAGGTATTGATTTTCACCGTGAGGGAAGGCCATGTGCAAGACCCCTGCTGATTACCTATCAAGGACCCTCAGGCCTGGCAGACCAAATGACCCATTAGCAGGAGCCAAGGCGGATGAGTTTGTGAGTCATGTTGCACAAGCAATGTTCCCCAAGGCTGGGAGACATTGGGCAGAAGACATTGGAGGATAGGTGTTTCCACAAGGCCAAAGAAGCAGCTCTGACCAATTCATGAAAACTGTTCTTTATGACTCCTGGGACAAGGATGCTGTCAATCAGACATACCTTTAGACACTGTGGCGAGTGCACAGTGAACTCGGCACCATGGTAGGAGGCATGTTACAGCGAGGGGTCTGAATTATAAGCACCCAGTCACTCTGCCATAACATAGTCAGCCTAGCTCATTAAGGACACCAAGGTTGCACCAATGCCCTTCTGGCTGAGGAGAAGGTTTGGTTTCCTTGCATGGACACAGTAGTAGATTAGGAGGTTTGCAAATAGCCATGATGCCATACAACAGGAATCTCAGGACACCCAGATTCCACTATCACTGAGGAGGGCTGCGATGAACCCTGGAGGGAGATCAGCATAGACTGCAGGCTATTCTTGATGGAAAGCACATGAGAGTCATGATGAACGCCTGCATGAAATCAAAATACTGCAGTCCACAAGCTTTGAAGATGTGTATCCAAAGATTTAAATATACTGGGCATGTTTAGACTACCAGAAACAGTCAAGGTTGATAATGTAATCTCCTTTCAAGGACTAGAAATTGAGGAGTACCTTAAGACAATTGGGGTGTAATATTCGAAGGTCACTCTGTGATGGCTCCCGGCCATTGGGGAGGTGGAGAGAATAATGAGAACTTTAAACAAGACCGTCTGAATTTGTGTGGAACAAAAGAGCAACGTAGAATGGCCTAGCTACAACTTCCACCAACTGTTTCACAACATTCTGTACCACTGTTTGTGCTTTGGCCACATATGCTCTTTGGTCGGCAATTGACAAAAAAACATCCCGTTAACACCACACTGTACCACAGTACCACAGACCTTGAAATGAGCCAGAGGCAATAAAAGAAAACAAAGGTGCAGACAGCTGGACAAAAAGGGCCAAGCTCGGCAACTTACAACTAGGAGACACATCGGAAATGAGTAACCAGCAGGAAAGCTCAAGATGCTGTTTAAAAGTGAATCGTGGAAAATGATTGAAACAAAAGGCACCATGATCCCAGCCCAGAGAGGAGGCCACTGTGTAACTCGCAACATATAAAAATGGCGAGGCGCTGTTTCATGGAGCACCTTCTAAAGATCGAACATCACTGACCCTGAGACTGAGTGGCATGACTGTAATACTGTAGGAGGCTGGCCTGGTTTGTAGTGGGTACCTTGGGTACTTACACCTTACACCAGGTCCAGTTATCCCTTATTAGTGAGATGTAGTGGTGTTCTAGCAGCTTAGGCTGATAGAGGTAGCTATTGCAGAGCATCTTATGCTGAACTAGGAGACATGCAAAGCTCCTGAAATACCACCTATAGTTACACAGTACTTATACACACGTAAAGACAATACTCAGTGTTATAAAAAATAAAGGTAGTTTATTTGGGTGACATGAGGCCAAAAATATCTTAGAGGTAATGCTCCTTCTGGAGGTAAGTATTATACACAATATATACACTAGACACCAAAATAAGGTAAGTAATTAGACATAGGTTAGTGCAAACAATAGGAAATGCTATAGGATGCAATAGGAGAAAATAGGTCTATGGGCAACACAAACCATATAGCAAGAAAGTGGAATGCGAACCACGAATTCCCCCCTAGACAAGTGTAGTGGGTAGAGAATCGCTGGGAGCGTAAGAATACAGTAAAGGTAAGTAAATTACCCCACCCAGAGCCCAGGAAAGTAGAAGTAAAGTACTGTAAGTTTCCTTAGGACACACTACAAGTCGTTATTAGAATTATTGCAAGAACCAAGCAAGACTGCAAACAACAAATGGTGGATTCCTGGACCTGAAGACTGTAGAGGAAGGAGACCAAGTCCAGAAGTTGGAAGAAGTTCCAGGAAGGACAGGAGCCCCTGCCAACCTAGAAGAGGGTGCAAAAGAAGAGTCCCCGGTTGGACGAAGACTGCAGACATGCGCCCAAGGAAGATGTCAGCGGGTTCCTGCATGATGCAATAGATGTCCCACGAAGAGATGTTGGATGCAGGTGAGTTTTGGTGCTGGATTCATCCAACAAGCCTTGGTTCTGACAAAGTTGCCTTTTGTGTCAAAATGGCGCTGTCTGGGCCCAGGAGGGACCTGGGGGCCTCAACTCCATGTGAGGAGGATGAGGGGGCTCTCGGCACTTCAGAGAGCTCTCAGTCAACCAGACAGCACCCACTGGAGTCCCAGAATTCAGGGACAAAGGAGGTGCAAAATGCAGTTGGTGCAGCACTATAAAGGAAGGTCCCACACCGCCGGAGATCAACTCAATGAGTTGAGCGTCGCAGGGTAGAGTGCTGGGGACCTGTGCCAAGCTGTGCATGAAGGAATTTTGCAAATAGTGCACAGAGGCCTCAGGAGGTAAGAAGATGTGGTGCACAGGGGTACTGTTGTACTTGGGGAAGGCAAGCTGTTACCTCCTCCAAATTGGGACAGCAGGACCTCAGGACAGTCTGTGTAGAAGGGGTCCACCACCTGTGTTCCAAGGAGCACGCTCGTCACCAGGAGAGGAGTCCAAGAGAACCAGTAGTCGACTTAGAAGGTGCCTGCAAGAGTAGGGAGGTGACTCTGTCACTTCACAGAAGATTTCTTCGGTCCTTCTGGTGCAGGGTGAAGACAGGGAGTCCCCAGAGCGTGCACACCATGGAAACTGTTGCAGTTGCTGGCTGGAGCTGAAGTTGCAGAGGAAAAGTAGCCCTTCTGGATACTTTGTTGCTGTTACACGGTTCCTGGAGCAGTCTGCGGTCGATCCGAGGTCAGAGGATGAAATAGTAGTTGAAGAGGATTCATGCTGGAAACTGAAGAGAAACACACAGGAGAGACCCTAAATAGCCCTGAGAGGGGGATTGGCTACCTTATCAGGTATGGACCTATCAGGAGGGGTCTCTGACGTCACCTGCTGGCACTGGCCACTCAGAGGCCTCCAGCATGTCCCCACACCTTGGAAAACAAGATGGCTGGAGTCTGGGACACACTGGAGGAGCTCTGGGCACCACCCCTGGGGTGGTGATGGACAGGGGAGTGGTCACTCCCCTTTCCTTTGTCCAGTTTCGTGCAAGATCAGGAACTAGGGGTCCTTGAACCAGTGTAGACTGGCTAATGCAAGGAAGACATCATTTGTGCCCTTCAAAGCATTTCCAGAGGCTGGGGGAGGCTACCCCCCCCCAGCCTGTTACACCTATTTCCAAAGCTGTAGCTGCAGTGCAAGGCTCAGAGAGTTGGTTTGGCAGTACTGGAGGTCCATGCTGGAGCCCCCAGGATGCATGGAATTGACTTCCCAATACCAAATTTGGAGTGGGGGGACAATTCCATGATCTTAGACACCTTACACAGCCATATTTGGAGTTACCATTGTGAAGCTACATATAGGTATTGACCTATATGTAGTGCATGCCTGTAATGGCATCCCGCACTCACAAAGTCCCGGGAATTGGCCCTGAACTATGTGGGGGCACCTTTGCTAGTGCAAGGGTGCACTCACACTTAGTAACTTTACACCTAACCTTCTGTAAATGAAGGTTAGACATATAGGTGACTTATAAGTTACTTAAGTGCAGTGAAAATGGCTGTGAAATACTGTGTGTACTATTTCACGCAGGCTGCAATGGCAGGCCTGTGGAAGGGTTTTTCTGAGCTCCTTATGGGTGGCAAAAGAAATGCTGCAGCCCATAAGGATCTCCTGGAACCTCAATGCCCTGGTTACCCAGGTACCATATACTAGGGACTTATAAGGGGGGGTCCAGTGTGCCAATTGAAATTGGTAAATGAAGTCACTAGCCTATAGTGACAAATTTAAAAGCAGAGAGAGCATAAGCACTGAGGTTCTGGTTAGCAAAGCCTCAGTGACACAGTCAAGCACTACTGACAACACACATATTAGGCCATAAATTATGAGCACTGGGGTCCTGACCAACAGGATCACGGTGCGACAGGCAAAAACATAATGACATGTGAATATCAGATATAACCCTATTCCACTGTCAGAGGTGGCCTGTGCACATTGTGATAATGAAGTCCTTGAGGTACAACTGCCCATAAGAGGTTGGTGAGCAAAGATTGTAGGGTTGGAAAAATTGTAGCAGGAGAGGATATGGATAGTTTTGTATAATATACAGGATGCATGGTAACAAGACCATTATAGAGATTGCTCTCCATCCCATTATGGAGAAAGGCAATGCAGCCCACCCATCCATTTCCTGCTTCAATTTTTAGGTAGAGGGGTAAAGTTTAGATTCCAGCTCTGACTAGTGTCTCTTGACACCATCAGGCCTAAGTATTTAAAGTGTCCTTCGGTCATTACCAGCTCTATGAGGAAAGGTGTGGAGTGCACTCCATTTGATCTTACTTGGATCCTAGGAAACACATCGGGGGTCATTCTGACCCTGGCGGTAAAATCCGCCAGGGCCAACGACCGCGGGAGCACCGCCAACAGGCTGGCGGTGCTCCCTTGGGCATTCTGACCGCGGCGTTACAGCCGCGGTCAGAAACGGAAAACCGGCGGTGTACCGCCGGTTTTCCGCTGCCCTGGGGAATCCTCCATGGCGGCGCAGCTTGCTGCGCCGCCATGGGGATTCCGACCCCCATACCGCCATCCTGTTCCTGGCGGTTTTGCCCGCCAGGCACAGGATGGCGGTATGGGGTGTCGTGGGGCCCCTGGGGGCCCCACCAAGATTTTCAGTGTCTGCCTTGCAGACACTGAAAATCGCGACGGGTGCAACTGCACCCGTCGCACCCCTTCCACTCCGCCGGCTCCATTCGGAGCCGGCATCCTCATGGAAGGGTGTTTCCCGCTGGGCTGGCGGGCGGCCTTCTGTCGGTCGCCCGCCAGCCCAGCGGGAAACCCAGAATACCTGCGCTTTTGACCGCGCAGCGGTATTCTGGCGGTCCCAGCCAGGCCGGTGGCTTCCGCCGCCGGCCGGGGTCAGAATGACCCCCATAGTGCTTTTGTTGAAACCCATCTTTTGTAGCAACTGCAGCATAAAAAGGCAACATACAGTATCAAGGACCTTCTCAAAATCCACAGACACTAAAACTGCTGTACTCAGGCTCTTAGCACAGGCCATTGCATCTTGCAGCCTCCAACGGCAGTGACGAGTACTCCTTGGTATGAAGCCATTTTGGTCACTATACGCCAGTTAGTGTATTACTTTGCCAAGTCTTGTTGCCAGTGTTTTGGCCAGGAGCTTGACCATGGCAGAAAATGCATATTTTCAATCAGACTACAGTTCAGTTTTTTGAAGATCATTTGGTACTATCTGATCAAAGGATTGTTAGAAATGGGGTGTTTGGTTGAAAGTCAGGTTACCCCCTGTCCAAGCAAGGACCCTCACTGTAGTCAGGGTAATGGAGAATCACCCTCAGTTAACCCCCGCTCACCCCCTTGGTAGCTTGGCACGAGCAGGCAGGATTAACTTCAGAAGCAATGTGTAAAGTATTTGTACCATCACAGACAGTTACTTAGTGAAATCACTGCAAAATGACACAATACAGGTTTAGAAAAATAGGTAACATTTATCTAAACAAAACAAGACCAAAGTGACAAAAATTCGACATACACAAGTCAAGTTGTGGGTTTGCAAAAGAATAAGAGTCTTTGGGCCTGATTACAACTTTGGAGGAGGTGTTAATACGTCCCAAATGTGACGGATATACCACCAGCCGTATTACGAGTTCCATAGGATATAATGGACTCGTAATACGGCTAGTGGTATATCCGTCACTTTACCGTCACTTTTGGGACGGATTAACACCTCCTCCAAAGTTGTAATCAGGCCCTTAAACCTTAGAAAACAGTGAGAATGCTGTTGTTACACAAAGTACCTGGTTAGCTTAAAAAATAAAGCTGCATGGGTGAGCATGGGTTGGAAAAGTCAGTAGTGTCGATTCCTTACTCGCAAGTGAGGTGTGCGTAGTTTCCTTCTCCAGTCCGGTCGGCGATGCACCGTTTTTTTTACCTCGCAAGAGAACGATGTGTCGATTTCAGGACGGGGCACCTCGGATCCGCGCAGAGTCAGGTTGACTTTGTCACCCAGGGACGATGAGTGGAAAATCCAGTCGTAAGTATCAGAAAACCGAGCTGCATAGGGTTTGCATCATTATCACCCTCCAGTAGCGGGTGTTGCGTGTCATTTCTCCAGCTGCGTTGTGCTGATCTTCCAGCCGCGATGCAGATGGAGCACTGATTTCAGCCTCGTCATGGAAGGTGAGTCAAAAAACTCCCCGCACGGCGGTCTGTGTGTGGATTTTCAGTTCTTGTCTGCCAACTTTGCCTTTCAAGGGCCCAGGAACTGGATAGGGCTCCACTTGGCAGGGCAGCAGTCTCAGCAGAGAGTCCAGGCGATGGCAGGGGAAGTCTTTGATGGCCCTGAGACTTCAACAACTGGAGGCAAGCTTAGTTTCAAGCCCTTGAAGATTCTTCTCAAGCAGGAATGCACAACAAAGTCCAGTCCCCTGTCACAGGCAAAAGCAGCAACTGCAGGATAGCCCAACAAAGCCCAGTCACAGGCAGGGGCAGCACTTCTCTCCAGCTCTTCTGCTCCTTGGCAGAGGTTCCTCTTCATTCTAGAAGTGATCCAATTTTCTTGGGTTTTGGGTGCTCTTCTTATACCCCTTTCTGCCTTTGAAGTAGGCCTACTTAAAAGAGAAGTCTCTGTTGTTTTCAAGATCCTGCCTTGCCCAGGTCATGCCCCAGACACACACCAGGGGGTTGGAGACTGCATTGTGTGAGCGCAGGCACAGCCCTTTCAGGTGTAAGTGATCACTCCTCCCTTCCCTCCAGCCCAGCTGGCCCATCAGGATATGCAGGCTACACCCCAGCTCCCTTTGTGTCACTGTCTAGAGGAGAGATGCAAACAGCCCAACTGTCAAACTGACTCAGACAGGGAATCCACAAACAAGTCTCAGAATAGTTTAAGCAAGAAAATGCCTGCTTTCTAAAAGTGGCATTTTCAAACTAACATTCTAAAAACCAACTTCACTAAAAGATGTATTTTTTAATTCTGAGTTAAGAGACCCGAAACTCCATATTTCTATCTGCTCTCAACGGAAATGTAAACTTTAATAATATTTAAAGGCAGCCCGACGTTTACCTATGAGAGAGATAGGCTTTGTAACAATGAAGACTGCATTTAGCAGCATTTCACTGTTAGGACATATAACACACATTAGTATGTGTCCCACATTCAACATACACTGCACCCTGCCCATGGGGCTACCTAGGGCTTACCTTAGCGGTGCCCTGCATGTAGAAAAAGGGACGCTTTAGGCCTGGCAAGTGGGTAAACTTGCCAAGTTGAATTGACAGTTTAAAACTGCACACACAGACACTGCAGTGGCAGGTCTGAGCCATGTTTACAGGGCTAGGGCTACTCATGTGGGTGGCACAACCAGTGCTGCCGGCCCACTAGAAGCATTTGATTTACAGGCCCTGGGCACCTCTAGTGCACTGTACTAGGGACGTACTGGTAAATCAAATATGTAAATAATGGAAAGCCAATTGCACATACATTTTGCATAGGAGCACTTGCACTTTAGCACTGGATAGCAGTGGTAAAGTGCCCAGAGTAAGAAAAACAGCAAAAACAAAGTCCAGCACACATCAACAACCTGGGAAACAGAGGCAAAGAATTAGGGGAGACCACGCCAAGGATGCTAAGTCTAACAAAGATCAACTTCGTTTCCTGATGGAAACTATAGAGAGAATCTGAATGTACTATGTCAGCCTGTTCTGGCAGTTTTGGTAATAACAGCTAGAGCTTCACCCATTTCATTTTCGTCATTGCTCAGAGAAAGCTGATCTTGCAAACATTCTTTGTCTCCAACAGTTAGCCCAAAACGCATTGATTTTAGCTGGGTTGTGTGATCGTAGTGATTGCATTCTGGTGAGTGTTTCAAGGATATTACAGCAGTGTTTAAATAATTTAACCTTCCTCACAAATGTATACAAATCTGCTTTAGGTTGTGCATAATCAAAACTCTGGTATGGGCAGAAGCTTGCCCTTGAATGCAGGATACAATGTGAATGTCTTTCTGGAACATGCAAGATTTTTTGGTGTGCTGAGAATTTTAGTGGATTGCCAAGAGTCTGTTGCACAGCATGTTCTCTACATGTGCAGCTTCAGTCCAAACAGCGCCATCCTTTCCTTTACTGAAAGGCACCCACTGTGAGAGGACATGGGGTAGGTCAAGCACATGGGCCACACAAGATGGTAAGCAGAATCTATGGCCCCACTTTCTGACACTTCACCACAGTGATTTTATTCTTTGTTTGCAATCATGGTTAAAAACACAATGCATAGCACCTCCACCTGCACCTGCACCTTTCACACATGACTGGGCTTACTCAGTGTATCATCATAATCCTGGACTGGCCACTGTATAAACCTTTAATGATTCTAACAGTTTTTCCAAATTCCACAGTCACATTTCAGAAAGCATTAATTGGTCGTTAGAAAAAGCATTCTTGAATTCCCCCATGTAAAAACAAATACAAAATGCAAAGTGCATTGCTTCACATTTATGAGACAGAAATTATATACAAGTCATCTACACAAGGCAAGTAATACATTTAAGATTTTAGATGTGAGAAGGAATTGTCCTTTATACTCTTATAGTATACATAATGCAATAAAAAGAGACAATAATAAACAAAATCCTCAAACAATTGACATGGATGACAATGAAGGTTAAAAACATTAAGACAAATGTCAATTCTGTGTTGATGGTTAAAGTGAGAGGAACCATTATAGGGACAGTATAGGTTGTACTGTTAAAACATGCACTGAAGTAAAGCGATTACAAAATCAGCTACAGGTGGATAAGGATTTTTAGAGTACTTGTATTAAACTATTCAAATCAATAGTACATACAATGTGTAAATACATCCATAACATATTAAGACAGGCTCACTGTTTAATTAGTTTGTAAATGTACCTCTGCAACGCTGTTCCTAAGAGAAGCACAGGTCCACTCCCAGCAGGTGCATAAGATGAAAGCAGTGAAGGCTAAATGCCAGAAGAGAAGGGGAATCAATAATTGATGCAATTTTTAAAACAACTATTAGGGTCCGTACTTTTGAACATACTGGAGTTCAGAACATGGATGACTGAATAATGGATACGTCTAGAAGAGTTGGCAAAACAACCCAAGCCAATGGATCACAAGTCCTGCACAGGGGAAGCAACCAAATCAATGAAGCCAGGAAAAAAACAGTAAGATATCGGGCAAAGTCCTGTAAGGAAAAGGAAGCATATATTTTGCACTGTTGTGGAAGTGGGCCCCAAAGCCCCAAAATAAAGACACCCCAAAATTCAGATCACCCACAATTTACCTCTGACGATCCTGCTCTGGGATTGATCTTGCTCTAAAAGCACTCTACTCAACATTAGACCCAACATTAGTATAACAGATTTGCAAATAACTAATTCGGACCACTCAATGACTGAATTCTATTTTAGGTAAAGGGTTTTATTACAAAATCTCAAAATCAAGCAGTACAAAGTAACAGTTAAAACATATATAGGCTCAGATGCAGAGTACATAATAAGAAATCAGAATTATTCTAGGTCTCAAATGAACAGCACAATCATAAAGAAATCAGACGAATCTAGAAGAAATCTAGAAGAAAAGGAAAGTCAACGTCAAACTCTGGCTTGCCCCAAGAATCAAGCGATTCTTTACACACAACATAGATCTTCTCTTCTGCTTCTTGCACAGAGAATTATCGAAACCACAAATTCAGCATGGTATGATTCCATCTCAATAATATTGTAAGTTACTACTGTTTCATTTTCTAAGAAAGAGTTGAAGGTTTTCAAAGTCACATTATAATAGGTCATTCAACTAATATGCACATTTTTAAAAAGTGGACTACACATGAACGGAACTACAGCGGAATACTTGCAACAGTTAGGAACACTATTCACAACACATGCACATTAGGAAAGTTGTATCAGCTTGTCTTTGCTCTACAGAGCCTGTGGGGAGAGGAGATGCAATGGGTGACGAGATGGGAAGGGGAAGAGCATGTGTCTGTTACAGTTTCTCCTTCTGATGATTATATCACTAAAAACACATTAATAAAACTTTATCATTCAGGAAATCGTTTAGCTGAAATCGTCATTATTTAAAAAAAAATCCTGGAATCCTCCTCTGCCATCTTCAGCTGGTTTCAGACATGATCCTTAATACTCTCCAACTTCATGAGTCTCTATCTTTTCATTAACCTATTTTCACCTTTATCTTTATTCTTACATCTCCTGATCACACACCCAGAAAATGTTAGCAAAAAATTAGTTAGATTAGCTACACCTTACCATTCATAATTCACCTCTTAGTTCTAGTTCCATCCTTCATATAGGATGCAAACTTGACAACCTGTGTTCCTCTTCCTCTTTCATCTGTTCTAATGCAGCCCTCTTTTCTGCCCAATTGCTCACAATCTTTACTCCTTTCTCACTGTATTCTCTAACAAAAGTATGATCTTCACTACTTCAAATTTACACATAACCTTGATAAGTAGGTTTAGTTTCATACTCATTTTGTGCAGTCACCCCAAATTTGTATTATATTTATTTTAATTTTCTCTCATAGGCAGACCCACTAAAGACACATTAACATTTGTCAAATAGGAAGATTGATGAAAGTGGATGTTGCGTATATGTTGGCCCCTCTCCAGCTGAGGTAGGAAGATAAGCACATACAAAACACTCACTAATCCCCGTTATGTCTACATATCCCCAAATCATTTTAGTTTAAATATCACCCTTAAAACTACTAACACATTTTCTCTATGCACTAGCAAACCATGTTTTAGTTCAGTGTAAGTAAGCACAACAGCAGTCCCACTAAAATAATTTATATTAATAATACCAACACACATCCTATATTTGTACAGCATTTGTTGTTCTCCATCTTGTATTTGAGACAAAAAAACTTCATAAAAAAATTCAAAGGCAACAAAAATGTACTTTAAAAAAATAATAGGTTTCTTCTTTTCTTTAAAAAAATAACGAAAACAAACCAATCAATATAGTTTTCTCAGTTTCCTTTTAAATGTTCACTTCAGTTTTGAGTTTCAGTCTTCTTCTTTGTTCTACAGCGGTCTCTAAAGTTTTCTATTTCAAAAGTCTCTCATTAATTCAAGGTGTTTTTTCTTCTGTTGCAAAATTCACGTTCCAATTCGCTCTCAAACTTGTACTGCCATTGCCTCACTGATTTATAACTGTCCCACGCTGTTTCATCTTTTTCTTCTGAGGCTATAGCTAGATACACTCAGTCAGGTGAGTCATACTTTCTATTTGGTATTCTTCTTATTGATCTTTTGGCCACTGGTGGTTCACTTCTACTATTTTCAGAGTCTATTTGTTTCTCATTTTTATCTTCATGTTCACAGTACTTTATTTTGCATGTTCTTTTCCTTGGAATGTCTTCTTCAGCTTTTCTCTGTTTAGCAACAGTCTTTGTCAGAGTCAATTTTCCTTGCAAAGAACCTTGTCTTGAACTCAAACTTTGAACAGCATTGTCTGCTTTGTTCACTGTGATGTTCGTTGTGCCTCTAGGGGTTTTAGTAATTCTGATTTTCACATGCAACTTGTTGCAACATTGGTTCCGCCCATTTAGTAGACCCAGATTTTTTGTTTTTTTGATCACCTGCTTTTGGCCTTTTTACTCTGGGTGCGTCTCAATACTTGTGTCTCAGCCATTGTTATCACACCATAAATGGACTGTGCATGTTTATTACCAGTGTCCGCCTTTTAAGATAAGGCCTCTGTGATGCAGCTAGGGTAAGAGGCACTTGGCTGGTTGCACATGAACATGTGTGCATACACTTTTGCACATGTGTGTGGGCTGCACGTGTGGACTACTGTCATGTGCAGCCTGGTAACAGCTCCCAGGTAGCCTGGTGCAGTGGGGATCCTGCAGGGTTAGATATTGGCCTGGGGTAGGCCTTATAATATTAGTGGGCATTCATAGGTAAAGTTTATTATACCCATAGAAGGAAATATGCCTCAGAGTGTATTTTCACTTAGTTTTGGCCTACAAAGTCCAGTGAGGTATGAAACTGGGGTTGAAAAGTATGCATCCAGTTAATATACATAGGTTCCAAAAACTAATATGTAGGCTTTATGGGTAATCCTGAACTTCTATATTTCCTGGCTCAGAGCCCGGACCCTTTGTCACCCTGCTGGGCCAAGCTAATTACATTCTCCCCAGCAGAGAGAACAAAGACCTCCCCTCACAAAATTAAAAATTAACAGTACTTCCCTCAGCTCCTGAGGAGGAAGTGGTGGGGAAGACAATCTGCATCTGTTAATTAGCTGTCTCTCTGTACCAGGGTTGAGGACAGCCCAGGCCCACTAAACAAAGGAGGGAGCCCAGACAATTGGTGTCACCATAGGAATGGGCTCCCCTTTGAAATTTTAGTAGGAGTGGCCCTGTCGGTGATGTCAGCAAAGGGTGGAGCTGAAGCTCCCTGTAGAAATGTGACCAGTGACTTCTGGATGGCACCAGCATGCAGCGCATGAGGTTAGGGACAGGGGTGGAGAGCCAGTGGAACCAACTCCCTGCAAAGCACACCGCCTTGAAGAGGTGGAGATCTGATAAAGATGTTCCTGGTGACTAGAGCTCACCAGCAGGGGTTAAACAAGTCCAGGAGCACAAATATTGGCCTAATGGGCCCGAGTTATGGCCTTTTCAATGTTCGTGAACTTTGACCCTCTTTGCAAGCAATGGAGCTTATGAGGTTCCACCACCCACCTAGAAATTACCCCCAGATTGGGCCAAGACCCCAGGGTATGCACGAGGAGGAAATGTTAATTTCATTCAGCAAGGGGGTTTGCTTGGTGCCCTCTCCCCAAGTTCATTCCCATCTCTGGGGACCCCCATCTCCCCAAGGGCAGAATCAAAAGGAAGGCAGAGCACTGTTATGCCCACCCAGCCAGAAGGAAGGGGCCCGGGACTCCGTCCCCTAGCCCTGAGGAACTTGAAGACTGGGGGAGCGCCTTTGCACCCCTCCCAATTGTGGAGGGACTGCCCCCACTCTCCATGCCTGTGTCTGGAGGGAGTGGGGTGTTGAGCAGGGAGCCAGCAGGGGCAGCTGGGGGTGGACCCCTGAGCTGCCTTTAACAAAGCTGCCATGCTGGTGTGTGTAATAAATGTACTTTTCCTTTCCTTACAAAAGCACTGACTTGACAATCATTTATTGAGTGTTACTATTGCTTGCCAGTGAATGGTGATTACTTGCCCACACCACCTGCCCTGAGTAGGTCTTGGACTGCTGGATCAATTACTTGCACAGGCCTCACATTCTACACAACTACTGGCCACATTTCCTACACAATGTTTCATTATATGAATCAGAGGCTACTTCTTCTTTTGTCTTTTGCACTGTAACAACCCCTCACTCTGACCCCTGCTTTGAGACTGTACTTCTGAAATTTCAGGTTTGTCATCAAAGCTTTCACTAACCTGAAACTTCACCACTTTATTTTGTTCATTTTCTTCACCAGTTTCAAAATGTTCATGCCGCTGTGGACCCACGCTGCAAACCTGACGTTGGCTTTGAGTTTGACTCTGTGGACTTATGTCTGTTTCATCAGTTGATTCATCCACTACTTATGCTGCTTTTACTCTTCTTGTGAGCAGCGTGGATCCACTTTGGCACTCCAGTACACCTAACTGCAGTTTTTGTCATCACGTGGAAGGATGCATGCCACCTCTCCTCTTTTTGAAGTGCTTCTGGATCACTATCCACTACCCAGAGATCAGATTGTGACAGGGAATGTCATTTGTGTCTTCTGTTGCCACATTCACCTGATGAGAGGCATATTTCACCATATCAGACAGACACTTGCAGTAATATAGCACAATGTCATGAGTTATTGAAACAAGTGCAGCTGAAGGAACATATGCAAGTCTCATTGCTCTTCCCATGATGATCTCAAGGGGCAATAATCCAGTCTTTCTGTGAGGAGCACCTCCCATGCTCATCAAAACAAAGGAAGTGCATCAGGTCACTTCAAACCAGTTGAAGCAAAGATTTTTGCCAGTTTGTTCTTGAGAGTTCCTTTAGACCTCTCAACAACTCCTAGAAATTGTGGACGATAAGGACAATGCACCCCCTAGTTGATTTCAAATGCTGTGCAGATTATTTGCAAAACCTACATTTTAAAATGAGTACTGCCCCAAGAAGGCTATCCTTCTCCCCCCTCAGGTACGGTCATTGTAACTGCTCCTTGCAGAATCATCATTCAGAATCAATGGATTCTGCTAGTACCAATCACTATACGGCATCTTATTTCTCAATGCTCCATATTGATCCCTCAAACAAGACCCATCCTCTGCTTCCAACTTGCGGGGTGGAGTCTTGACCCCCAAAATTCAAGACACCTCAAAATTCAGATCACCCAAAATGTACCTCTGGTGGTTCTGCTCCGGGGTTGATCCTGCACTAAAAGGTACCCTCCAAAGGGAACTGCAGATCTTTATTAGAAGCAATATAATCATGCCATTCTGAAATCCAGGTATGTGGGTAAAACCAAAGGTCTGTCATCATCTTGTATGCCGGTGTCTTATCTGCAGGTATTTTCTTGCCCTCTTTAGCAGGTACAACAGAAACCTTAGGCTTTTTCAATATGTTTCCATTATTTTTACTTAAAACAATCTCAAAATCACCTAAAAATCATAACAATGAACTAGTGAACAACAATCGATCACAGCACAGCTCTGTTAAAAGTCAACCTATCACAGCATAGCTTAGTCAGCAACCAACCAATCACAGCACAGCTTTATGGTAACATCTCACCAATCATAGCATGATTGTCTGGCTTGCTAACCAATCACAGCACAACGTTTCCGTAAACAGGAAGACTATTGCAAAACCTTTTTAAACCAAATAAACTAAATAAACCCTTGTCTACTTACCCTAAATAAGAAAGTAAATTAAGTAGAACAATCATAAACCCTAAAACCTAAGCAGATAATAATTCAAATATGGAAGGCACCAATTTAATCACAATTCACACTAGAGAAACTCCTGTCCAGCAGCAGTCCACCGTGGTCAGTGAGCATACTTCCGTGCACTTAGAAGCGAAGTACACCAACACAAAGTTAGGCACACATGATAGAACAGGGAAATCCTCCTAAAAATCTGTTTCACCTTCAGAATCAAGGGGTTGTTTAATACACAATTCTTACACAGAGAATTAGCTCAGCCATATATTCAGCATTATATGATTCCATGTATAATTTGTTTGTAAAATCAGAGAAATCCACATCAATGCGTTATATGTAAGGGTGGACAGAATGTTTCATTCTGCCTTGGAACTGGTGGAATTTGGTGACTGTGCTTTACTCCTGTAAGGTAGAGTTCTGTCCAACTTCCACCAATCACTGCATGGCAGATTTGTTTCCAGTGAGGCTTCAGAAATGTGAATGGGAACAAGCTTTGTAATTTTCTAATAGCATGGATGGTCGCAGGTGGTCGTGAGCATTTGCAGTCAGAGGGCTGCTTATTGAGTATATATGCTACTGCTCAGGCAGGTTTGCTACTTAAGCGGTAGCAAAATCAACCTGAAGGGCCTCATGCTTTTGTGCACAGCTTGGTGCCATAATTGCTGATTTTTCAGCTCCGCTCGCGCAACTGGTGCTGAATTGCAGGGTGAGCAGCATGACATGCATATTTCCGTCCACTGGCAGGACTCCACGGAGTCTCACGGAGGTATTATGTTACTCCACGAGTTCTGCCTACCCATAATTAAACTGAGGTACTATCCCATTTTCTAAGAAATCTTTGATGTCACATTATCATTAGAAGTTCAATTAATATACAATATTTCTAAGCAATGGACTATACACCAGTGGAAGAGTGCTAAGTACAATAACAGAACTACAGGGGTAGGAATGAATACTTACACCAGTTAGGACCACTGTAAGGTTAATTCACAATACATGCACATTAGGAAGAGCCTGTGGGGACAGATGATACGCAGAGGGACACGATGGGTTGGGGAACAGCAAATGAGCAGCATCAACACAGCATGCAAATTAACTAAAATGAAAAGTTTGTGAAAATGGGGCATCACTTAATTACATTAATAAACATATTTCTTTAAGTCATCTTAACCGAATTTAACTACAATCACATTAAATCAGTGTTTGCAACTTGGAACCAATATAAAAACAATATTTACCATCACTATTTATTCACAAAAATATGTCTAGATGTGTCTAGTGTCTAGAAAAAAACGCTATCACTCTGGTTTGTGTCATTACTGATAAATTATTTTGGCCATTAAGAGATTCTGCTGTTCTTTCTGCATAAAAATCAGAGGCGTTCTGTGGTTTGTGTCTTGATTTTTTTAAAGTATTCTTATAATACATCTAACCTTGAGATGTAACCATTTCTTGCCTGTACTGTGAACACAAATGTAATTTTATTATTTAGACTAGATTCCTCTTCATCCTATTCTGGAACATGCAATAGCTGCAAAAGATACTGTTAATTACTTGTATTTTCTTTAGAACCTACAATGTTAGGAACTTTATAATGTGCTTCAAACATTTCTTCTATAGCCTCATTAGCTGTTCAAATCTATTGTTTCCCAGTAATGTAATGCTACTACATTTCTGTGCTAGTTCCCCTTAGTCATCAAAAGAACTAGTGCCATGCCAATATTATCTCTATTTCAAAATTTTACTTCATTTTGAGGATTGCACCCTATTCATCTAATCTAATAATTTGAATACATCAATTATAATCCTCCTCAATAATTTGTTTTATAATTCTGGAACTTCTTACATTTGTTTCAATATCTACCTCCCAAGCTGTCTCATTTCTGGGATCACGTGTTTCAACCACATCAACAAAAAAGCCACCTGGTTCACCGACGACCTCCAAGCCTCCAAACGCCACTGCCGAAAACTCAAGAAAATATGGCTACTCGAACGCACTCCAGACAACCACACGGCACTCAAGGATGCCACACGCAAACACCACCAACTCATCAGGCTAGCAAAAAGATCCTCCTTCAAAACCCGCCTAGAAAACAACGCCCACGACTGAAAATAACTTTTCAGCATTGTAAAAGAACTCTCCAACCCAAACGTCACCGTCAACGACATCACCCCCTCCCAAGAACTATGCGATGCCCTAGCAACCGCCATCCACCAAAATATCACGGACATCCACAACAGCTTCAACTCCCCTCACACTCTGGACGCTCCTACCCCACCCACCACGAACTCCACCAGCTCCAGCCGACTGACCTCCTGGACCAACATCAGTGACCACAAAACCCGCAAGACCATGAACTCAATCCACTCCGGATCACCATCAGACCCCTGACCACACACCACATCTTCAACAAAGCAGACACAGCCATCGCACCACACCTACGGAAAGCCATCAACATCTCCTTCTAAACTGAAAGATTCCCGGAAAGCTGGAAACACATCGAAATCAACGCCCTTCTCAAGAAACAAAAGGCGGACCCCAAGGACCTGAAAAACTTCCGGCCCATCTGTCTGCTCCCTTTCCCGGTGAAGGTCATCGAGAAAATCGTCAACACTCAGCTCACTCGGTACCTCGAAGACAACAACATCCTCGACCCCTCCCAGTCTGGCTTCAGACGCAACCACAGCACCGAAACCGCCCCCCTCGCCGACACAGACGACATCAGAAGCCACCTCGACAATGGAGAAACATCAGCCCTCATCCTCCTAGACCTATCAGCCGCCTTTGACACCGTCTGTCACCACACCCTAAAATCCCACCTCCACGCAGCAGGAATCCAGGACCAGGCCCTCGAATGGACCGCATCCTTCCTCGCCGGCAGAACCCAAAGAGTCCGCCTCCCCCCATACCACTCCAAAGCCTTCAACATCATCTGCGATGTACCCCAGGGCTTATCCCTCAGCCCGACGCTGTTCAACATCTACATGGCCCCCCTCGCACAAGTGACCCGTCAGTACAACCTCAACATCATTTCCTACGCCGACGACACCCAACTCATCCTCTCCCTCACCAAGGTCCCGCACACCACCAAAACCAACCTCCACGAGGGACTAAAAGCCATTGCCGACTGGATGAGAGACAGCCGGCTAAAACTGAACTCGGACAAAACAGAGGTCCTCATCCTTGGGCGCACCCCCTCCGCCTGGGACAACTCATGGTGGCCGTCCGCGCTGGGTCCCCCACCGACACCCACCGACAGCGCATGAAACCTCGGCTTCACCATCGACTCCTCACTCTCCATGTCAAAGCAGGTCAGCGCCATCTCCGCCTCCTGCTACAACACCCTCCACATGCTTTGCAGAGTTTACAAATGGATCCCAACAGAAACAAGAAAAACAGTAACCAAGGCCCTCGTCAGCAGCAGACTCGAGTACGGCAACGCCCTCTACACCGGTATCTCATCCAACGCCTCCAACGCATCCAAAACACCTCCGTCCGACTCATCCTCAACATCCCTCGCCACTGCCACATCACCCCCCACCTAAGAGACCTTCACTGGCTCCCCGTCAACAAGAGGCTCACCCACGCACACAAGGCACTCCACAACACCGGACCATCATACCTGAACAACAGACTCAGCTTCTACACCCCCACCCGGCATCTCCGCTCCGCTAACCTCGCCCTCGCCTCCATCCCCCGCATCCGATGCAAATCTTCCGGTGACAGATCATTCTCGTACCTAGCCGCCAAGACCTGGAACACCCTCCTGCCAGATCTACGACAGACCCAGGACCTTCTTTCCTTCAGAAAACTCCTCAAGACTTGGCTCTTCGAACAGTAGCAGCACCCCCCTCCGCGCCCCCCAGCACCTTGAAACCCTCACGGGTATATAGCGCGCTTTACAAATTGATTGATTGATTGATTGATTAATTAATTTGCATTGTCTTCATCTTTTCTAACTTCAGATCAATGTCCCAGATTTATAAAAATAGCTGCGCCGCGCCACTTTGAAATGCAGGGATACGCCGTATTAATAGATATGGTGCACCCCTGTGTGTTTCCCTGTGCTGGAGCTGGCGCCAACGCAGGCATTCTTGCACCATGGTGCAAGGGTGTCTGCGTTGAGGGGATAGATTGTTTATGTGCAGGAAGGTGTAGCTTCCTGCACATAAACAATCTACAATGGCTATTTGGCACTTTCTGTGTGTGCTGCAAATGCAGTACCAAAGCGTCATTTTGGAATGCTTATTTATGTGCAGGAAGGGACACCTTCCTGCACATACACAATCATTCATGGCCTTTTGCTCTTTCTATGTGTGCTGCAGAATGCAGCACACATAGAAAGAGCAAAAAACGAGAAGGAATAAAAATATTCCTCCTTGTTGTGCCATGCTAATACCACCCCTGGGGTTGCATTAGATTTTGGAGCTGCCTCGGATTTATGGATTCTTGTAAATTTGGGGCAGCGTCAAAAAGCAATGGGTGTTGCAGTGGAACGCCCACAGCAACACCCATTGTACACCCCTCTGACGCAGAAAACTGCATCGGAGGGGCACATATTTACAAAGAGGCGTTAAGCCACAAAAAGTCACTTAACACCGCCTTGTAAATATGGTGGAGTGAAAAGCGCCACCGGTGCGTCACTGAAAGTGGCGTTAGGGCCTTGTAATTCTGGCTCAATGGTTTTCAAAAAGGGGACTATCAGGCTGTCTTGCTAGAGTGTTGCTAAAGGATTATGTAACAACCCCTCAGATTCATGCTTTGAAGAGAACCTGTGCTATCTAAATGCTGGAAGATCCCACAATGAAATGTTTATAAAATATTCTGTGTTCAAATGCACACCATTTATCAATAGGCACTCCTTTTTGTTTCATCTGCCCCATCACCACTGAATGGTCCAAAACACCCTCTTGGTTCATCCCAGTAATAATTTTTAAGTTATTCCATTAGAACTAGTGCCATGTCTATTTTTGATTGTGCTTTATGTGTATATGAATATAATGTAAACAGTGGGTGTCTAGGATTTGTCTTTCACCATGACTCAATATAAATCTAGAGGAAATTTATGGGGGAACGGTATCATCCTCTAAAATCAAATAAATCCTTATGTATGCCAATTCATTAATCCGTGTATGTACATATCTGGCTTCATCATTTGGGACCATATTTTCTCTCCAAAGTCTTTTGGGCGGTTTTACAAATTTCAGCTCCAGTGATTACCCAATCCCCTGCAGAGTCTGATTCAGTTTCTGTAGCTTTAATGATGTTATCATCCTTCTCCAAATGAATAAGTACTTGTCTAAGTACTTGTCTAATAATTGAGCTTTCTGAGTTGAAATAACTGGGATAACAATGAGTCACTGTTATTTAGTGGTGTACAAAGAATATATGTCTCTTGGAGGTGTATCAATATGGTATTCATCACGTAACAACTGAGTGGTACTATTGTGCTACTTTTTATCTGTATGTTCAGTTGGATTCTACAAGATCATGCATCTGTATTCAAAGAAACTTTCTTACAAACACATTTCGTATAGATGCTTATGGAAAGTAAAAATAGGAACACCTATAGTTTTCAACTTTCCATATTATGTAAATATGTTATTTCTATAGACATCTTTGCCATTCACCATTATTTTATGTTTCAGGACAACATAGCTTTATAGTAGAAAACAGCCTTTACTGCGCAGTCTTTACCATGCATGCCTTTACTACATGTGTCTTTACCACACACGGCCTTACCACGTTTGATTTTAGCATGCATATTAGTAGGCATTGGAAAGTATAGATAAGTAGTTTAAGAAACTTCAAAAATATCAAATAAGGTTTGTTTTAAATATATGTGTTATTATATATTTAATCTAGGCTGAGATTAATATTTTATAATGGAATGGAAGGGTATCTTGTTTTTGTAGTAGTTCATTATTGGAATTAATAGTTAGGGCCCAACTATGAGTTTGGCGGCCTTGTCACCACTGTCACAGTGGAGTCGGAAACCCCGCCCGTCAGCCAAATTATAATGTTGGTGGTTTGCCGAACTAGAGACCACTGGAGTCCTGGTGACACCGCCAGCCTTTCCCCGACCGCCTTGACGGTGGCTGGGGAAAAGCAGCGGTTAGAGGGCGGCATATAGAGGGGAATCCCTGTCCACATTACGATGTACTTTTCCGCAGAGCCGACTGTGGCAGGGGAGACTGCCTGCTTCGACGTGGCTAGCTCCTCAATTCCTTCTTTCCACTTCAGTCTCTGATGTGGACCCCTTCACAGAAGCAACTTCACCCCCCCAAAAATATACAGGCAAGTACCTTTCACATTTTTCTGCCATTGACTGCACTGGGCATATATGGCCAAGTCTTCAGCAATGGAATGGTGCATGTACAAAGCATTTTTACACATGTGTTATGCATATGTGTAAATTTTGGTCGAAATGTACACACCTGCATCGACACACATGGAAAAATATACCTTGTACTGTTGACTGCATCCCCGCTGGTCGACCCCCTTCAAGGAACACCGCTGCTGGACCAGCAGTAATGTTGTGATACCTTGATGGTATGGCAGTCCTACTGCCAACCTCGTAATCAGGCCCTATGTTTTTTTAACATTGAATATCATTTGTAATTTAAAAAAATGTTAATTTCAAATTATTTTTACTGAAAATAATATAAATCTCTTCTCCTATGAGTAATATTTTTTATGGCTGGAATGAGAGGGAAATAAGGGCGCTGGTTGGGTATTTGTATAAATACTCAGGTATTAATTGTTATTACATGGTTAGTATTATTTCAATGTTAGAATACAATTGCATGTACTGGTTAAATAAATGTAAAACTTTATAAAAAGGTTTTAGACCAGGATGTAAGGGATAAAGGGGTATTGGGTAGGGAAGTGTATTCACGCTCAGGTGTTAATTATGAATACTCAAATATTTATGATTTATAATTATTATAATTATAAGTACTGATTAATTAGATAAAAAAATAGACTATTAGGTTTTACGAGTGGGATGCAAGGGATATTGGGGGTGTGGGCGGTCAAGTGTTATAATAATGAGATATTAATTATTAATACTTGGATATTAATTTAAGATTTTGAAATATAATTACAAGTACTGGTTAATTGAATGTAAGCAAATTGAATAATATGTTTTAGGGACAGGATGACAGGGATACTGGGTGGAGGAGTAAATTAATATTAAGGTATTATTTTTTAAACCATGGGTATTATTTTTTTGTTTACAGCTAATTTAAAAAATCATAATAATTAAGATTAATTCAAAACTATTTTTAATTTTTCGGAAATTCTTGCGCTTCCAAGTAGCGTCACAGCATTACCAGTTCAGAGTTCTACCATTTGGCCTAAAATCTGCTCCACGCGTCTTCTCGAAATGTATGGCGGTGGTAGAGGCACATCTTCGAAAACAAAAGATATTCATCTACCCATACCTAGACGAATGGTTACTGAAGGCTTCTTCTCCGGAGCAGGCGAGAAGCCATCGGGACATTGTGCTCAGGGTTTGCGAGTCTCTAGGTCTTCAGGTCAATTCCCAAAAGTCAACATTGATTCCAACACAGAACCTTCACTACCTGGGAGCTATAATAAACACAGAACTCCAAAGAGTGTATCCTTCGGAGGAACGACTATCCTCAATAGACAGGAAGTGTCAGGACCTGTTGAAAGCCAACTCACCTACGGCACGTCAGGTGACATCGTTGCTGGGCTCCATGGCATCATGCATCTTCATTGTCCCAAATGCCAGACTGCACATGAGGCCTCTCCAAGAGGCATTGGAGAGCAACTGGAGCCAAAGGACAGGTCGCTGGGAGGACAGAGTGTGACTACCGGCAGCGGCACTTCAGTCATTGAAATGGTGGATGCACAGACCTCACCTGTTAATAGGTGCTCCGTTTCACCAGGTAGTTCCATCCGACACTCTGGTAACGGATGTGTCTCTTCAGGGATGGGGGGCTCATCTGGGTCCCCTTCAAGCTCAGGGCCTGTGGTCAGACAAGGAAAAGCAGTACCACATCAATCTGCTGGAACTCAGAGCGGTCCATCTGGCTCTCAAGTCTTTCACACCATTGATTCAGGGGAAAACTCTCCTAATACAAACGGACAATACAACCACGATGTATTATTTGAACAAACAGGGGGGAACGAGATCCCTACCCCTATCTCGAGAGTCCCAAACGATATGGCATTGGCTCCTGGCCAGAGGAATGTCACTTACAGCGGTTCACCTGCCAGGACAACAAAAACGTGGAAGCAGATTTCCTGAGCAGACACCTAGAGGACGCACACGATTGGGTCCTACACGGCGAAGTCGTCGAATACATCTTCGCTCAATGGGGTCGACCTCAATTGGATCTCTTCGCAGACGAAGTAAACAAAAAATGCCCAGACTTCGCATCCAGGTTCTACCGTCTGGGATCTCGAGGGAATGCCCTGTTGATCGAATGGTCAGGGATATTTCTCTACGCCTTTCCACCGATTCCCCTCAAACCGGCAGTGATCAACAAACTTTACAGATCCAGAACCAGAATGATTCTCATAGCGCCACAATGGCCCCGTCAATTCTGGTACACAGATCTCCTCAACCTATCCGAAAAACCTCACAGGAGGCTGCCGTGCAGACCGGATCTTCTGAGCAGAATGGAGGGCAGGATTCTGCATCCCAACCTACCCTCTCTGAGCTTAACAGCATGGCTCCTGAATTCCTGCAGTATGGGCACCTAGGGCTCTCACAGGAGTGTATGAACATCTTGAAAGAGTCCAAACGACCTTCCACGCAGCGTTCTTACGCTTTTAAGTGGAAAAGATTCTACATATGGTGCTGTCAACAAGGCCAGAACCCCATACGGGCTCAGGAGGATGTCATACTGTCCTATTTACTTCATCTGGCAAAGTCCGGTCTGCAGGTATCATCCATTAAGGTACATTTGTCTGCCATTACAGCCTGTCATAAGTCACCTTCTCAGGAATCCTTCTTTACGAAGCCTGTAGTCAAGGATTTCTTAGAAGGTTTGAAAAAAGTTTTTCCGCCCATTCGGAGACCATCTCCCCCATGGGAACTGAACATAGTATTGTCAAAACTTATGGGCCCTCCTTTTGAGCCTATACACAAGGCCTCTTTACAACACCTTACGTGGAAGACGGCTTTTTTGGTGGCCATTACTTCGGCGAGGAGGGTCAGCGAAATTCAGGCTTTGTCTTCCAAAGAACCGTACACGGTTTTTCACGACAATAGAGTGGTTCTGCGAACTCACCCATCTTTCCTTCCGAAAGTGGTGTCAGAATTCCATATCAATCAGACTATATCTTTACCAACTTTCTTTCCCAATCCGGAGACTCCGGCAGAGAAAGCATTGCACTCCTTAGACTTGAAAAGAGTGCTGAAATTTTATTTGGATAAAACAAAATCGATTAGACATTCTAACCGATTGTTTGTAAATTATGGTCATTTGAGGACAGGAGAGGCAGCATCTAAACGAACTATATCAAGATGGATAGTTTCTTGTATTGTTAATACTTACCAGCTGGCTAATAAACAATTACTAGCTAGGCCTAAAGCACATTCCACAAGGGGAAAAGCGGCTACTGCTGCCCTCCTTAACAATGTTCCAATATCTGAGATTTGTAAGGCTGCTACATGGAAGTCTGTACATACGTTTACTAGACATTACTGTTTGGACTCAGATGCAAGAGCGGATGCCCAAGTGGGGCAGGCCTCTCTGAGAAATGTATTTGCATAACATGTATCTATTCCTGCACTTCTATTAGACAGTCCGCAGGGTTTAGGGATGGGCTTGCTAATCTATTCAATGTTTATGACTATTGATGAGGATCCCCTGGAAGAGAAGGATAAGTTACTTACCTGTAAATCCTAGTTCTCTTCCAGGGGTATCCTCATCAAAGTCATAAACAACCCACCCTCCTCCCCGGACTCACGTCTCCTAGAAGTGCAGGACAGACTGTTTTTCGAATCAGTTACACAGATTGTCACCGTAACAAAGTACTGACCTAACTGTGAACCAACTGTCACCTTTCCTTCACCCCTGAGGCATGGTGGGATACTGGAGGTGCTCAGGGTCTTAAAGGCACGGTGCCAAAGTTTTTATGGTTCTCCTGTGTTAACCTGCATGCAGCCTATTGGCTAAGAATGCTCCATTGTTTTTCAATGTAGTTTTTTCTCTTTTTTTCTCTAGAGTTTACTACTGCTTACTTCCCTAAGTCCAGTTTTGGGGGCTTAGGTAGATATTTATTCTCTATTGTAATTTTATAATATAAAAAAAAAAAAAAAAAAAAAAAAAAAAGACTTCATAGAAATAAAGCATTTTAGCCTGTGTTAACATTATAGCCTGCATTGCTGTTTTTACACATGTATAATATGTGTGTATTTTATATATGCTCTGGGGTCCCCGCACAAGGGCGGGAATATTCAATGTTTATGACTTTGATGAGGATACCCCGGGAAGAGAACTAGGATTTACAGGTAAGTAACTTATCCATCCTCCCCTTTGTGCAATATCACACTTTGCTGACACACATGTCAGGTTCACTAAGATCTTTCAATAACGGGAGAGGTCAGTTGGTCTCCATACACCCAGGAGTACTAGCCAAGGGTGTAGCTCCAGCAACTGCCCCATTGTCCTTTCTAGGGAGGCTCTCACCTCCTCCCAGAATTCCCGCAAATGGGGCAGCTCCAGAGTGTATGGAAGAATGTGCTGTCTAGCCCACACCCTTGAATGCAACGTACATCCTCCACTCTGCCCATCTTATGCAGTAGTGTGCATGTATAGTAAACTCTGTGTGAAAATATTTATCAGGATTAGGCAGCATCTTGCTTTAATGACCACCTCTGTGGGGAACCCCAGGGTCTCCGGCCAGTCCTCCTCATGCAGATCTCCGAGATCCCTCCCCCATATGTCTAACATTTTCAGCAGTATGGGTTTGGTATTGCACAAAAAAGTGTTATATGTCAGCAAAATCAGTTTATTTCCTTTCATCAAGTAACCTTCTTTCCAGTGGGACATCTACTTCTTCTAACAATACACAGCATCAGAGGGCGTGACTCAATTGTCAATATCGTAGCCACTGGGACTCGGGCATTCTATGTATTCTTTTCTCAAGGCATCAAAGGGTACAAGTCAGTTTGCATCCCACACATCCGCCAGCATGGGCAGTCCAATATTGTCCCACCCTGGAACACCATGTAAGGCTACCATGGGACCTAGGCGAGCACCCTCCCACACTGACGCCTTTGGGGTTAGTCTGTTCTTAAACTCCATTTCTCTGGTCGGTCTCTTCCAGACTTCCACTACCATCCCAGTGGCTGGGCATGCCCCAGGTCATAACCTACCACCATACACTCCATGCATGAAGCACCTGCCATCCATAATCAATCTATCCTGATGATACACCGGGTCTTCCGACTCCACGTATTCCCAGTCATGAACTACATTCTCTTGCGCTGCCTCATAATATTTGTGGACACATGGCAAGGCAATGCCATCCTCATATTTTCAATGTTAGTATGGGATAACTAAGAAGTGGGCCTGCGCTTTCACCCACAAGAGTCAGTTTATACCCCTGATTAAATATTCCACTATACCACAGAATTGTAGGGAGAAAATACTCAATACTAGAAACATTTATACAAAAAAAAAAAAAAAAAAATACACCACAAATATTAAATAATTGAAAAATAATTATTATATTATTCAAGTAATGCAAATTTATCATATCAAACAAGACAAATCACTATGTCTATCATCTATCTGATCATGAGAATTGTTTCCCATATAACATTTTCAGCAGTGAAATGCACCAATAACATTAATTACATGTACATCATAATTGCACCTATAATGTTCATAGCATGTACATCATATATTGATTATAGTTGCCAAAATGTATCTATCCACAAGACGTAGCTGTAGTTGCCATCAATTGCAGTTGCCAAAACGTGTTTAGCTGAATATCCGCTTCTTCAGGGCAGTACATAGATGGCCCAAGAACAAAAATAAAACACAACACAAAAAGAACACCTAGAAAAGTTTGAAAAGATATAACATTGAATTCAGACCTAAAATCTTCAACTAACAATCTATCTTGCACAACATCTTATAGATAGTACATCTTAGGGAGCATATACTAGCACAGGAGACAAATATGTAATGACAAAATAGAGAAGCAAAGGTAGAATTTAAGTATATCAATCTGTCTGTGTATCAACCATTAATGAAAAAGGAAAAAAAAGAAAAGGAAGGATAACTTCAAAAGGCCATATTAGCGAAGAAATATTAAATCAAAATAGACACCTAAGAAAAAGCACCTTAATAATTAATTAAAATATGAAAATTGCAAAAATATACCTAAAAACAAAACCAAACATATATACTTCCCAAAATCAGTTAAAATATTGACCAACATAACCATCTTAACTCATAAAGTAAATGCTTCACAATCTGTAACAAAACTCATCACCCCTACTTGATAACTCATGAAGGGCCTGAATAGGAAGATATATGTAGGAATACCATCCTCATATTTGGAACGTTGTTGGATGCTCAGTGCTATTCAGGGGTGGCTACCCATCCACAACAACGTCCAAACCTGTGTATCTATCCTGGTAAACAGGGCTTCTGTTTTTTTTGTAGGGACTATTCTGCAATATATAAAGAAGTCTAGGGAGGGCTGCTATCTTAAACAGTGCCGCCTTCCCAAACATCGAAAACAGTAGTGCCTGCCAGTGGTTTACATCCATCTTTAACTGTTTTACCATGGGTTTGAGGTTCACCTTTTAGTGCAAATCAGGGGTTTTAGTGATCCAGATTCCAAGATATTTAAATTTATTGGTCTCCACTCCCAGTGGCATTGCTGGTGTTTCCTCCAGTTGCCAATCTCCTATCATAAACAGTAGGGACTTGTCACAGTTAATATCAAAGTGGGAGAAACTCCCACAAATAGGAAAAGCATCTTTCAGTTGAACTAGTGTCAGAGCAGGGTGGACAGGTATAGCAGGATATCATCGGCGTATTATGAAATACATTCATTCCATCGATTACATCCCGGCCAGAACCAGATTTCTGCATCTATTTTAACCCACTCAGCCAGCACTTCTATAGCAAGAGCAAATACCATTGAAACAAGAGGGCAGCCCTAGTGGGTACCTCGGCGTATACAAAACATGCGTGAGTTGTTACTATTCACTTTCCCTCAAGATGTTGGCCTATAATAGAGACAGTATGACCCATCTTAGAAAGTTTGGTTAAATCCTATCTTGCCCAGCACCCTGAAGAGGTTCGGCCATGCCACAGAATCAAAGGCTTCACTCACATTTAATGAGGCAATCACCCACAGGTGAGGCATTTGCCACTGCCAGATTATTGCACAGCCATCTCAGATTCAGCCTGGTCGAGCGACCAGCCATAAGCCCATTTTGGTCTGGATACACCAGATCGGTCATTACCTCTTTTCATCAGTGGACAAGAATCTCAGCACCGACCTTAATATCCATGTTCAGCAGTGAAATCAGCCGGTATGAAGCACAGACCTCACAGGGACTTCCCAGCCCTAGGTACGGGCATGATCGTCATCAGCTGCATATCTTCTGGCAGTCGACCTTCCGTAAATGCCGCCTTGAAGGCTGCGTGTGATGGTGCTGCCATCCTTCTGGACAGTCTGTGGCGTGGTTGTCTTGCAAGATTGCATCTGTCTCATCGCTAAAACCACCTCCTCTACTACAATGTCAGTTTTCAACCCCGCTGTTTGCTGCGGTCACAACCGTCTCATGGGACAGTCATCTATAAAAGCAAGTACCTCTTTCTATGGGGTGTGTGTTTGCACATCATAGAATTTCTCTAGGTAAGTGGCAAATTTTCCCTGATGCTCTGAACATCAGTCACCACTCTCTCAGTTTTAACCGCTAGCTCCCTGTCTGCCATGGCCTCTTTTTGCAATTTGCCTTTCTTATTCCCCACTTCATAAACCCTTTTTAGTTTTGCCAGATACAGTGTTTTGACTTCACAGTTGGTGACGGACGGAAACTCAGACCGCTTTAGGTCCATCTTTTTTTATGCTAGGTACAGGGGATTCCTTAAAGTCCCACTCTGATTGGGCGAGTTGCCTTTCCAGTGTGACTAGTCAATGGCGTTGAGCTCTCCTGTCTCTTCTTTCCCCAGCTGTGATGACCCCCTTAAGTGTTGGTTTGCATGCTTCCCAAAGTGTCACAGGGTTCTGCACAGTACCTTTGTTTTCCTCAAAGTAATGCGTAGAGGCTTTAATTAGGCATTTAATTTTCTGTGCATTCAAGAGGCACCATGTCTCCATCCACCATTCTCCCTGTGGCTTCCTTCTATTAATGGACAGTGTGACTCGTAACGGCAAGTGATCACTGATCCAACTGGACAGATATTTTGCTTTGCTAAACCTCAGCAGCAAGTTGCCTTTTGTGAAAAAGTAATCTTGTCTTGAGTGCATGTCATGTGCTCCTCAGTAAAAGGAGTACCCTCTTCCATCACCCTGCAGAGATTACCATATATCACCCATCCCAAGTGCTCGCATGAAGCTCATTAATTTCCCTCTGGTTATCTCTCCTTCTGGTCTTGTGCTGTGCCTGTCTAGGTGTGTGTTTAGTGTAAGATTGAAGTCCCCCGCTCTTACTGTCAATGCTGGTGGGCTTCCATCAGTGTGGTCCCTACTTCCTGAAGTGTCACTGATTGGAGTACCCGGGGGGCACATACGTTATTCAGCAACATGTTTTCGTCTTTGTATTTTACTAATACTTCCAAATAGCAACCCTGTGCTTTTGTCCATGTGCGTGCAACATGAAATGGTAATGCCTTTCTGATAAGGATCAACGCACCCCTGGAGTCTGATGTATAATGGGAGCAGTCTGCCACTCGATGACACAGGAGAATGTCCCAGCTACTATGTGTCCTGTAGGCTTGATTCAGCAGGGTAATTAGCCCTGGGGCCTCTCTAGGGCAGAGGAGCTCGAGCTCACCGCTCCTACTCCATTGCCAGTCAGGCGACACCCCCCAACTTTCTTTTTTTGAATTGTAGGTTAGTGTGTGACATGTTTTCCTCAGTTAGCAACTGTATTTGAATTTGTTTCAAATAAGCCTGGGAAAAGTGAAAAAACATCCTTGAATTTGAGTATTTGGGTAAAGTTTAACAATGGTGTTAATCAACTGTAATTAAAAATCAATTATTATTTCCCTAGGACTTTTTTCTCTTGTTTTGATTTGATAACTCTTATAAAAACTCAATATAGGTTGAGGATTGCTTGTGGGGGACTAAACAATAAATCAGTGGGATAGTAGTGTGATCTATGTTTTTATTATGTATTGTGTAAATTCAGGTGGATAGATGAGGCGTGGAATTAGAGGGGTCATTCATCATACAAATGTCACTGTTTTCTAAAGTGAATGTGTTATCAAGGGTTGCAAAGGTTAGAATAGAGGATTTGTTTGTATAGAAAAGAGGAGGTTTGTGGTTGAAACACTTCTGTTAGTTTTAGGTGAATGTTAATATAAGAGTAGGAATGAGGAGTTGTTAGATTGGGATTACTCATGTGCTTTTTATGTTCTTCTAAGATTAGGAATGGTGGCATACAACTAGCAACATGCATGGGGATATTCTGGGCTACCTCCCTCAATACTGAGCCACATGGTTCATTGGCGGTGCCACCAAGTGCATTAATGGTTGTACATTTCTCCCACTTCCAACTACAGAGGCAGAGTGGTTGTGCTCTGTAGTTTTTTCAAGTATGTCACAAAGTTTAACAGCTCTGCCTTAGCAACTGATTGAGAAGTAGTCCACAAACCTCCGAATACTCTTGGGCTCAGTAGGTCTTTCCTTACACTAAAGGTACCCACCATATTTGAGAACTTTATTTCCTGTCTTAGAATGGGTGCATGCGACTTGCCTTGCATTTCCATGTTTGCCTAAAATATAGACGAGGAGAAAATGTTGGTACTATGCATCTACAAATGTTTTACATGCTTTACGTTATCCTGTAGGTTTTTCTAAAAAATGTGGTTAGTTATTCTCTTTTGCAGAACTAAAAAAAGAAGAAATGTTAGTTGTAAATCTGTTGAAAAAATATGTTTATGGTACTGATTTCCATGTTGTTAGCTCTGTTATGAAAGTGAAAAAAACAATGTTCTTAAATGTGTATTTTTTGCATCAAATATGTAACTATTTACTATTTGATGTGTACTTTAGGCTTTAAATGTGTATTTTGAAAAGAGGTTCACAAGGATGTTGGTAGTGGTTTTTATGTGGTTGTGTGGTATAAGTGTAATGTTTAGATCTTTTTTTCCCTCATTGAAAAAATGTGTATATTTCTCTTTATTCTCCTGTAGGAATGTGGAAAAAGTGTTTATTATTTTTATTTGCATCATTTGAAGAGATGTTTACCAGTGGGTTTGCTTACAGAATGAGGATGTTGTTTTTTTATTGTCAAATCTTGTCTTCACTCTTTCAGTGGATGGCTTTACAGTGATCTAGTATTTTGAAAGAAAGATACAGCTTAGATTAGAAATTAAAATGTTTAATCTGTTTTTAAATTACATTTTATCACCTTCCCGAGTTGGCACAGGGTGGCGATGGGCATAGTAAATCTTCCCCCAGTCAGTATCTAACACATTCTCCAAGTTGATCCAGAGCAAGGGCTAGAATAGTAAATCTACGCCCAGTCAGTTTCCAGCACCTTCCTTGGGTTGGTACAGGGCAGATATTAGAATAGTAAACCTGCTCCGTAGCCAGTGTCCAGCATCTTCCCCCAGTTGGCACAGGGTGGAGTTGGGATAGTAAATATGTTCTTCACCCAGTGTCCAGCACCTTCACAGAGATTGCACAGAGTAGAGGTTAGAATAGTGAATCTACCTCCACCAGTGTCCTGCACCTTCACCAAGTTGGCACAGGGCAGAGTTAAAAATAGGAAATCTGCCCTCCTTCCAGTGTCCAGCACCTTCCCCGAGCTTGCAGAGGGTAGAGGTTAGAAGCACAGGATGGAGTTGGGAATAGTAAGTCTGACCCCCTGCCAGTGTTTAGCACATTCTCATAGTTGGCAGATATAACCATTAAAAAAAAGTACATTTCTTTGTTTAAAATAATCCAGACTATTTGAAATAGTATATTTACATTTCAAAGGTAACCTACTTTATTATTAAAAATTATGTTCTTTGTTTATTTCTCATGTAATAGTGATGTCCTGGTCTGGGCGAAGTATTTGGACAATTTTCTGAAAAGCACTGGAAAAAAATATATAACTGTCATTACAATTATTTTAGAAAATGTACTAATTTTTTTGTGAAATAATACTTACGTTCAGCACTTGGTGGCACTATGAAAACAAAGTCAGTCAGCCACTGTTGTTCGCTCAAGAGTGTGAAGTCACTTCATTCGTTAATGACACACAGATTACAAAATGGGGATGCTGATATATGGACTGTTTGTAAGGTGAAACCTATAATAATTACAGAAATATGCATCATAAAGCTCGATTCTTTCACTTGAAAACATGACTAAATCTATGCTGGTCTGTCATCTTGGTAGGGGCAATTTTCGAAATAATATAAAAAAGTTTAATTTTTGCTTAGTTATTTTGGGTAAATGTTTTAAATTACTTCTGTTACGAAATTAATGTTTTAAAATGTAAATTGTGGAAAAAGAAATGTATTGTGATGTGGTGATAACAGTATGCACGGTAAAGGTATCCATGGTAAATGTAGTTTTAATTGTAGTGAATGAAAATGTGTGGTAAAGGCATGCATTGTAATGTCATGCATCTCTTTATAGCACACACATCACACTATCTGCTAACTTCCTTCTGTTCATTTCTTACCAATAAAACCATTCCATTCCTTTGAACTTATCCTCCTTCCTGGTGCTTTGTAGTGGTTCACAAGATTGCTTTCCAAAACAAACTTTCTCTGAAATCATATGTGTTAGCCCTGACATTTTTGCTTTATCATCCCTTGTTTACTGGAATTCATTTTTGTTGGCCTTGGGATTCTGTGCACCTTACCACTGCTGATCACTGCTAAATTGCTTGTATTCACTCCTCTAGACATCATACATTGGCTTAACCCAATTTGCACATTTAATTTACTTATACGTCCCTAGTAAATTGGTACAACATGTACCCAGTGCATGTAAATTAAATGATACTAGTGGCCCTGCAGCATTTATTGTGCCACCCACTTAAGTAGCCCTTTAAAACATGTCTCAGGACTGCCATTCAGCCTGTATGTGCAGTTATTAATTGATAATTTGACCTGGCAAAAAATACCTTTTGCCAGCACTAAACCACTACTTTAATATATATGAATCACCTCTAGGGTAGGCCCTAAACAGCCCCTATGATGTGGTGCATTGTGTTTCGAAAGTTGAATACGTACTTTTAAGTTTCACATGCCCTGGTATTGAAAAGTACTTAATTAGTTTTTCACTATTGTGAGGCATGCCTCTGTCATAGGACAACATTGGGTTACCTCATTACATTACATAAGTGATAACTTTTTTTTGGGGACAAGTGGAAATATCATGCTTCGTCTCTATAGGATTGTAATTTAAAATTCTCTTTAACCCCTTCGCTGCAAGGCCTTTTCCCCCTCCTGTGCCAGGCCTTTTTTTGCCTATTTGGGGCAGTTCGCGCTTAGGTCCTCATAACTTTATGTCCACATAAGCTAACTAAGCCAAATTTGCGTCCTTTTTTTCCAACATCCTAGGGATTCTAGAGGTACCCAGACTTTGTGGGTTCCCCTGAAGGAGGCCAAGAAATTGGCCAAAATATAGTGAAAATGTAGTTTTTTTCAAAAAATTGGAAAAGTGGCTACAGAAGAAGGCTTGTGGTTTTTCCCCTGAAAAAGGCATCAAAAAAGGGTTTGCGGTGCTAAACTCAGCAGCCTCCCAGCTTTCAGGAACAGGCAGACTTGAATCAGAAAACCCAATTTTTCAACACAATTTTGGCATTTTGCTGGGACATACCCCATTTTTGCAATTTTTTGTGCTTTCAGCCTCCTTTCAGTCAATGACAGAAATGGGCATGAAACCAATGCTGTATCCCAGAAACCTAAACATTTCTGAAAAGTAGACACAATTCTGAATTCAGCAAGGGGTAGATCCTACAAGGGTTTCCTACAGAAAATAACAACTGAAAAAGAAAAATATTGAAATTGAGGTGAAAAAAACATCATTTTTTCTGTATGTTTTACTCTGTAACTTTTCCCTGCAATGTCAGATTATCGAAAGCAATATACCGTTACGTCTGCTGGACTCCTCTGGTTGCGGGGATATATAGGGCTTGTAGGTTCATCAAGCACCCGAGGAACCCAGAGCCAATAAATGAGCTCCACCCTGCAGTGCGTTTTCATTCTATACCGGGTATACAGCAATTCATTTGCTGAAATAGAAAGAGTAAAAAATTGCTATCAAGAAAACCTTTGTATTTCCAAAAAGGGCACAAGATAAGGAGTTGAGGAGCAGTGGTTATTTGCACATCTCTGAATTCCGCGGTGACCATACTAGCATGTGAATTACAGGGCATTTCTCAAATAGATGTCTTTTTTTACACACTCTCCTATATTTGGAAGGAAAAAATGAAGAGAAAGACAAGGGGCATAAACACTTGTTTTGCTAATCTATGTTCCCCCAAGTCTCCTGATAAAAATGATACCTCACTTGTGTGGGTAGGCCTAGCGCCCGCGACAGGAAACGCCCCAAAGCGCAACGTGGACACATCCAAATTTTTGAAAGAAAACAGAGGTGTTTTTTGCGAAGTGCCTACCTGTAGATTTTGGCCTCTAGCTCAGCCGGCACCTAGGGAAACCTACCAAACCTGTGCATTTCTGAAAACTAGAGACCTAGGGAAATCCAAGATGGGGTGACTTGCGGGGCTCGGACCAGGTTCTGTTACCCAGAATCCTTTGCAAACCTCAAAATTTGGCTAAAAAAACACATGTTCCTCACACTTCTGTGGCAGAAAGTTCTGGAATCTGAGAGGAGCCACAAATTTCCTTCCATGCAGCGTTCCCCTAAGTCTCCCGATAAAAATTATACCTCACTTGTGTGGGTAGGCCTAGCGCCCGCGACAGGAAACGCCCCAAAGCGCAACGTGGACTCATCCAAATTTTTGAAAGAAAACAGAGGTGTTTTTTGCGAAGTGCCTACCTGTAGATTTTGGCCTCTAGCTCAGCCGGCACCTAGGGAAACCTACCAAACCTGTGCATTTCTGAAAACTAGAGACCTAGGGAAATCCAAGATGGGGTGACTTGCGGGGCTCGGACCAGGTTCTGTTACCCAGAATCCTTTGCAAACCTCAAAATTTGGCTAAAAAAACACATGTTCCTCACACTTCTGTGGCAGAAAGTTCTGGAATCTGAGAGGAGCCACAAATTTCCTTCCACGCAGCGTTCCCCTAAGTCTCCCGATAAAAATTATACCTCACTTGTGTGGGTAGGCCTAGCGCCCGCGACAGGAAACGCCCCAAAGCGCAACGTGGACACATCTAAATTTTAGAAAGAAAACAGAGGTGTTTTTTGCGAAGTGCCTACCTGTAGATTTTGGCCTTTAGCTCAGCCGGCACCTAGGGAAACCTACCAAACCTGTGCATTTCTGAAAACTAGAGACCTAGGGGAATCCAAGATGGGGTGACTTGCGGGGCTCGGACCAGGTTCTGTTACCCAGAATCCTTTGCAAATCTCAAAATTTGGCTAAAAAAACACATGTTCCTCACATTTCTGTGGCAGAAAGTTCTGGAATCTGAGAGGAGCCACAAATTTCCTTCTACGCAGCGTTCCTCCAAGTCTCCCGATAAAAATGATACCTCACTTGTGTGGGTAGGCCTAGCGCCCGCAACAGGAAACGCCCCAAAGCGCAACGTGGACACATCCAAATTTTTGAAAGAAAACAGAGGTGTTTTTTGCGAAGTGCCTACCTGTAGATTTTGGCCTCTAGCTCAGCCGGCACCTAGGGAAACCTACCAAACCTGTGCATTTCTGAAAACTAGAGACCTAGGGGAATCCAAGATGGGGTGACTTGCGGGGCTCGGACCAGGTTCTGTTACCCAGAATCCTTTGCAAACCTCAAAATTTGGCTAAAAAAACACATGTTCCTCACATTTCTGTGGCAGAAAGTTCTGCAATCTGAGAGGAGCCACAAATTTCCTTCCACCCAGCGTTCCCCCAAGTCTCCCGATAAAAATGATACCTCACTTGTGTGGGTAGGCCTAGCGCCCGCGACAGGAAACGCCCCAAAGCGCAACGTGGACACATCCAAATTTTTGAAAGAAAACAGAGGTGTTTTTTGCGAAGTGCCTACTAAGGAAACCTACCAAACCTGTGCATTTCTGAAAACTAGAGACCTGGGGAATCCAAGGAGGGGTGACTTGCGGGGCTCGGATCAGGTTCTGTTACCCAGAATCCTTTGCAAACGTCAAAATGTGGCTAAAAAAACACATGTTCCTCAAATTTCTGTGGCAGAAAGTTCTGGAATCTCAGAGGAGCCACGAATTTCCTTCCACCCAGCGTTCTCCCAAGTCTCCCGATAAAAATGATACCTCACTTGTGTGGGTAGGCCTAGCGCCCGCGACAGGAAATGGCCCAAAGCGCAACGTGGACACATCCAAATTTTTGAAAGAAAACAGAGGTGTTTTTTGCGAAGTGCCTACCTGTAGATTTTGGCCTCTAGCTCAGCCGGCACCTAGGGAAACATACCAAACCTGTGCATTTCTGAAAACTAGAGACCTAGGGGAATCCAAGATGGGGTGACTTGCGGGGCTCGGACCAGGTTCTGTTACCCAGAATCCTTTGCAAACCTCAAAATTTGGCTAAAAAAACACATGTTCCTCACATTTCTGTGGCAGAAAGTTCTGCAATCTGAGAGGAGCCACAAATTTCCTTCCACCCAGCGTTCCCCCAAGTCTCCCGATAAAAATGATACCTCACTTGTGTGGGTAGGCCTAGCGCCCGCGACAGGAAACGCCCCAAAGCGCAACGTGGACACATCCAAATTTTTGAAAGAAAACAGAGGTGTTTTTTGCGAAGTGCCTACCTGTAGATTTTGGCCTCTAGCTCAGCCGGCACCTAAGGAAACCTACCAAACCTGTGCATTTCTGAAAACTAGAGACCTGGGGAATCCAAGGAGGGGTGACTTGCGGGGCTCGGATCAGGTTCTGTTACCCAGAATCCTTTGCAAACGTCAAAATGTGGCTAAAAAAACACATGTTCCTCAAATTTCTGTGGCAGAAAGTTCTGGAATCTGAGAGGAGCCACGAATTTCCTTCCACCCAGCGTTCTCCCAAGTCTCCCGATAAAAATTATACCTCACTTGTGTGGGTAGGCCTAGCGCCCGCGACAGGAAATGGCCCAAAGCGCAACGTGGACACATCCCATTTTTTGAAAAAAAAACTGTGCCTACCTGTGGATTTTGGCCTGTAGCTCAGCCGGCACCTAGGGAAACCTACCAACCTAGGGGAATCCAAGATGGGGTGACTTGTGGGGCTCGGACCAGGTTCTGTTACCTAGAATCCTTTGCAAACCTCAAAATTTGGCTAAAAAAACACATGTTCCTCACATTTCTATGGCAGAAAGTTCTGGAATCTGAGAGGAGCCACAAATTTCCTTCCACCCAGCGTTCCCCTAAGTCTCTCGATAAAAATGGTACCTCACTTCTGTGGGTAGGCCTAGCGCCCACGAAAGGAAATGGCCCAAAACACAACGTGGACACAACATATTTTTTCACAGAAAACGGAGGTGTTTTTTGCAAAGTGCCTACCTGTGGAGTTTGGCCTCTAGCTCAGCCGGCCCCGGTGCCTAGTGGTTTCTGCCCCCTTGGGGGCAGATTGACCTAAAATCGGCCAATCTGCTCCCAGGGGGCAGAAATGGTCTAAATACAATTTTCCCCCAGGGGAGAGACCCTTGCCTGATGGGTCGCTCCCCATCTCTAAAAAAAGAAACAAACAAAAAAAAAACATAATTTTTTTTTTGCCCTGGTGCCTAGAGGTTTCTGCCCCCCCCCCCGGGGGCAGATCGGCCTAATAATAGGCCGATCTGCCGACAGGGGGGGCAGAAATGGCCTAAAATAAATTTGCCCCCCCCAACCCCCACCTCCCTTCCCGGGAGCGACCCTTGCCTACGGGGTCCCTCCCCCTGCGTGACACTGGCGCCTAAAAACAAATCCCAGGTGCCTAGTGGTTTCTGCCCCCTTGGGGGCAGATTGACCTAAAATCGGCCAATCTGTCCCCAAGGGGGGCAGAAATGGCCTAAATACAATTTGCCCCCCAGGGCAGCGACCCTTGCCTGATGGTTCGCTACCCATGTCTAAAAAAACAAACAAACAAAAAAAAGAAACACAAAAATAAAATTTTGCTCTGGCGCCTAGAGGTATCTGCCCCCAGGGGGGGCAGAAATGGCCTAAAATAAATTTCCCCCCCAACCCCTCCCAGGAGTGACCCTTTCCTACGGGGTCGCTCCCCCTGCGTGACATTGGCGCCAAAAAACAAATCCCAGGTGCCTAGTGGTTTCTGCCCCCTTGGGGGCAGATTGACCTAAAATTGGCCAATCTGCCCCCAAGGGGGGCAGAAATGGCATAAATACAATTTGCCCCCCAGGGGAGCAACCCTTGCCAGATGGGTCGCTCCCCATTTCTAAAAAAAGAAACAAACAAACAAAAAAAAACACACACATTTTTTTGCCCTGGCGCATAGAGGTTTCTGCCCCCCCGGGGGCAGATCGGTCTAATAATAGGCAGGGGGGGCAGAAATGGCCTAAAATAAATTGCCCCCCCAGGGAGCGACCCTTGCCTAAGGGTTTGCTCCCCTTGCGTGAAATTCACGCAAAGAAAAAACTCCCTGGTGTCTAGTGACACCAAGGGGGGCAGAAATGGCCTAAATATAATTTTCCCCCAAGGGGAGCGACCCTTGCCTAAGGGGTCGCTCCCCACCTAAAAAAAAAAAAAAAACGTAAAAATAAATAAATAGGGGGGGGGGGCAGAAAAGGCCTTCCCGAAAACATGCCCCCCTGGGAGCGACCCTTGCCCAAGGGGTCGCTCCCTTATGACAATATCACCAACAAAAAAAAAATCCCTGGTGTCAAGTGGGGTTTCAAAAGCCGGATTGCAAGCAATCCGGCTTTTGAAACCCTCGGAGAGACTTCAAAGGGAAGGAAATACATTTCCTTCCCTTTGAAGCCCCTCCGGGCCTCCCCCACGTGATTGAAAGAGAAATGCTTAGCGCGCGATGGGGGAGGCCCCTGCCCAGGGGACTTCTGTCATTGGGCATAGTGGCATGTAGGGGGGCACAAATCAGGCCCCCCTATGCCACAAAAAATAAATTAAAAAATACTTACCTGAACTTACCTTAATGCCCATGGGATGGGTCCCTCCGTCCTTGGGTGTCCTCCTGGGGTGGGCAAGGGTGGCAGGGGGGGTCCCTGGGGGCAGGGGAGGGCACTCTGGGCTCATTTTGAGCCCACTTGTCCCTTAACGCCATCCCTGACCCAGGCGTTAAAAAGCGGCGCAAATGCGCCGTTTTTGGCCACGCCCACTCCCGGGCGTCACTTTTGCCCGGGAGTATAAATTCCACGTAAAGGCCTGGGAGTCATTTTTTTAGACGGGAACGCCTCCCTTGCATCTCATTAACGCAAGGAAGGGGTTCACGCTAAAAAATGACGCACACTCCGGGCACTATTGCAAGGAATTGGGTTATTGGTTGACTGGTGTGAGCCCTGGTCGAGTAACAACCAAAAACCCTTTCAGTGTGAACCACAAAACATCACAAATTTAACCTACACTTAACTCTGCATAGCTTGCCACAAGAAATAGTCAGGCTTAACTTAGAGGAAATGTGTAAAGTATTCATGTAGCACACAAACAGTAATAAAGTGATAGCACAACACAGGAAACTTCCTACACCATTTTAGAAAAATAGAGTAAATTGTAATACATAATTTTACACCAAAATGACAAAAATCCAATCAGTAAACTTGGAGTTAACATTTTTTAAAGTGTTTAGCAAAAACTAGTGCCTCAAAGATAAAATTGCCACCCAGGGACAATTAGTTCGGCGAGACAGGATGATAATCAAAAAAATGGCCAATTGTAATGGAGCACAGGTCAGATATAAAAAAGTGAATTGTGTCCGGTCTGCGCTTACCTTAGGACTTAGAAGACATTTTGGAGAAAAAGTTCTGAGGAGGTAAAGTTCAGTGGGGCAAGGCTGCAGGTGGTGACCGAGGAGGGAGCGTCATCGTACGGAAGCTACTGGATGAAGTCATGATGAAGATATCTACGTTCAGACTTAGTCACTTTTTTGGAAGTTGAAAATCTCTAGCAGGATAAGCAGGAGGCTGTAGCCAAAGGCAGTTCCAGGATTTTGGCTACCCCTTTGGTGAAGGACTGCTAAACAGGATTGGCTGCTGCAGAGAAGAACGTAGCAGAAGCAGCTGCAAAGTCAAGTTGACAGGTGATGCTCCTTGGGTGGATCGGCGAGCAGGTTGATACTGGTTTTCCCTTGGTTCTCATTGCATTTTTTAACCAAAAATGTTCGAAGTCCCACATTTTGGATTTGGGTAATCTGGGCACTTTAACATCACTGCCAAGGGGCCAAGACTGGGAGAGGCACCACTTGAGGGTTTAGGACTCACTTAGGCTGTGTCCCGGTACAGGTTCAGGATGGTGCGAGCCTGTTATGTCTCTATGACTCTGAACAGGAGGCCGTTAACTAGCCCTTTGGGTCACTTTTGGTAGTCCTGGCTTCAGATAAAGAAGCAGGGCTCAAGCAGCAGTGCAGGCCTCTGAGGGTTCAAAGCTGGTTACTGACAGCAAATCAAGCAGGTGCAGCAAAGCAGTCTTGTGGAGTACACAGAAGATAAAGGCAGCAGACAGTCCCCTCAGAGTCTTTCTGCAGGTCAAGAAAGTGAACTGAAAAGCAGGTTTGAGCGCCCTATTATTATAACTGGTGACTTGTGTGAAGTTTGGAGAAGTTTCTAGAGGTTCCTCTTTGAAATGCTTGAAATTTCCTGACTCTCATGCCCCGGTGCCAAGCTGGCTGCAGAGACAATGTGAAAGTGACAACCCCTTTGTGTGAAGGCAGAGCACAGCCTTTTCAGTTGCATGCTCAGTTCCACCCACACATCATCCTGTCAGCAGATGGCCCATTGAAATATCCCTCTATTGTGTGACTGTTTAGGAGGAATTTCCAAAGTCTGTCAGTTACACCCACTGATGTACCCAAGGGAGGATGCCGGCACCAAATGGCTATAGGCAGGAAAATGCCAACTTTTTAAAAGTGGCATTTTCGAAATGAAATTTAAAATACAACCTTACCATTAAAGAGGATTTTGAATTACTATTTTATAGATACTAAGAATGAACTGCTTATCTGTCACCAAGCAAAGGTTAGTACTATTAAATGTAATGATGCAACCAAATGTTATCGTATGGGGCAGAGAGACCTCACAGTAGTAAGAAACGAATATCAGAGTTTTTCACTAACAGGACATACAAAAACTTAAAAGTATATGTCTAATATTTTTATTACAATGCATCCTGCCCTATGGGCTACCTAGGGCCTACATTGGGAGTGCCATGTATGCAATTAAAGGAGTGTTTAATACTTGGCAAGGGGTTTATATTTCCAGGTTGAATTGGCAGTTTAAAACTGCATTCAGGCTGCAATGGCAGACCGGGCCATGTTTTAAGGGGCTACTTAAGTGGATGGTACAATATGTCCTGCAGAAGCATTTAATTTACAGGCCCTGACTATATAGTGTACCATTCTATAAGGGAAGTGTAAGTAAATTAAATATGCCAATTAGGTGTAAGCCAATTTAGCCATGTTTTACGGGAGTCAGCGCAAGCACTTTAGGACTGGTCAGCAGTGGTAAAGTGACAGAGTCCTAAGGCATACAAAAATGAATTTCCGCACAAATATGGGGGTATATAGACAAACAGTTTGGTGGAAGACCTCCCTAAGGCTGAATGGTCTAACACCCATCATACTAAGGAGGTTGTTCTACAGACCTGTAGGGATATGGGCATAATGCAGTGAGTTATTCCAAATGTGAAGCATTCAATGGGCTCCCTGAAAAGCTACCTGTCCAAGCAGGGGTGCCAGTTTCTGAACATTCAGTCTCAGCATGCCGGTCTCTGTTTTCCACAGATGTCTTCTTCTTTCTTTCACTGCCCTTAAGCATCTCCAGCAGGAAGAGATTTAGCACTGCCTTGAGGTCTGGTGTGCTGTGTGCTTCTTTCTGGACAGATCAAGGACCCGTTGTCTACAGATAAGCTGTTCATCACTGTTGGCGACAATGATACTGCCACACTGCATTTGAATTTAACATTGCCAGACTGATAACATCCTGCATTACCCACTGTTATTCCCTCAGTGGTAGACCCTCCATTTGGTTTCTGAGTGCACTGTATCACAGCTAGAATGGATTCCGTGCTTTTCTCCAAGAATATGGCTGTGAGGAAGATATTGAGACCAACTACTAGGGCTACTCCATATTGTAGGAAATCAGATTGTTATGTTGCAGGGCCGAGAGGCTTTAATTTCAATGAGATGTGGTTGAGCCCACTTAAAGCCAAAGCATTCTGGTTTCTAGTATGTAAGCTGGTTCCTGTGATGAACAATATGATTACTCTTGATCACAGAAACATCGTCCACTAGAAAAATGCACGTGGTGCATGTATAAAAATGAAAAGCAACATTATCATTGAAAAAATCAAACCAGTGAAAGGAGAAAAAAAATGCCATAACGCAAAAATGAGGAAAATCAGATGAATGGATCAGGAGGTATTGCAGACCCAAAAACTATCTAATTAGAAAAGTATGGAAATTAAAAAACACACACACAAAGAGAGACTTCGCCAAGAGCCCATTTAAATAGGTGGCTTGAAAGTCAGTTTTTCTCTCGGTGCGCCTTAACTCACTGCTCTGTGAGTGATCTCTGAGAAGGGTGGGGCACTAAAACATGCATTTCAATGCAGAAGCAGGTGACTTTTGAATTCATCTCCTGTTCCCTAATTTAGCTCTGTGGGAGAGATGCTGGGGTCTTTTGTGTGAGTTATTAAGAAGCTGACACCTAACCGCCCAGCCCAGAAACAAGAGCAGCATATCATTGCCACATCACCAGGACTGGAACAGGTACTGTGCTCCCATCCCATACTTGTTCTTTAGGGTGGAGGTGTGAACGTCTCCCTTTAGATTTTCACTTTGAAATTTGAGAACGTGCAAATGAGAAACAATGAAGGTCCTAATCCTGATGGATATTGCAGTGGACAATCTATAAATGTGTTCCTGCGGATCGATTCGCAAAAGTGTCCTTTCGCAAGCTGGGATGTACGTGACTGGGAAAATAAACAGGGGATATTGTCACGAACCTCCATGTTAACCAAACCAGCATGTTTTCATCTAAGGCTGAGAACATCTGCTTGTATAATAGCATGCACCCCAGCTACACCATTATAGTCTCTTGAGTATGCCATGTTCAAGGATTAATACTGACTGAAAGTACCACAAAATGCAGGCTATGATTTAAACTATATTGCAACTCATCAGGTTGAGCAGGGTAATAACATCAGCTCTTAACCAGGAGGGGTTGACGCGAGTGCTCTCTAGTGCTGCAGGCGAAGTGGCACCTAGGCCCAGGTATGAAAAATTCCCTTAAATTGTAGGTGCACTGCCTAATATTCAAAAGAACCAAGAGTGGCATTTCACATGTTTTGCTCGAGGTAGAAAAGTGTGTGTCATTCAATTGCAAATTTACCTGTGTTCCTCTGGAATTACTCAGGTTTTGCCCTTTGTATTCTCAACGTGCTTCATCTGCCTATTTAGTTCACGTAGTAGCAATTGTTGATTCCAAGCTTCATTATACTTAACACCCTGACTGACTGTACATGTTTACTTTGAATGACAGAACGCTAGTGGGTAGTTCAATCCTAATTTCAGACGATAGTGTGCCTCCGAAAAAAGATTTATACAGCAGATTATTTTTAACCCATTAATTTGCGAGAGTGGTGCTGTATTTTAAAAGGCATGGGGCCAGGTGTACAAAGCCATTTAGCATTTCTTAATGATCCGAATCACTATTTCGTGCCATTAAGACATGCTAAATTGGCTTTTGAGATGTACAAAGCACTTTATGGAATCACAAAATGCGATTTCAACCCAGTAGAACTCTCATTTTGTGATCACCAAATAGGAAATTGCAAATAGGGATTTCCTATTTGCGATTTCCAAAGCACATGTATAAAGCATTTCTTAAATGCGTATTGAGCATTTAGGAAACACAATTACCATCGACTCCAAGTCAATGGTAATCATGTGCAATTTAAAAAAAATTTTTTTTTTAAAGAGCAATGGAGCACTCACATGCCCCTACGGCATGCGTGTGCTCTACATGTGCACCACTTTTTGGAGTGCATCACAGGGGAGCCTATTGCCCAAAGCCACCCTTGGTTTTGCATTTCCCAAATAGCCATTTCTTATTGAAAATGGCTATTTAAGAAATGCAAAACAGGCCCATTGGTATAAAGGCTATGGGATTCCCTAATTGCGACTCCTACTCTGTATGAATCGCTATTAGGAAATTGGTAAATTCATACATATCATTTTGCATTTCCTAAATAGCGATTTCTATAGAGTTGCTATTTAGGAAATGCAAAACTGCCTTTCGATATATTTGGCCTGTGGTGTGTATTGTGAATGTTGCATCTACTGCACCTTGAAAAATATTTAGGCCCAAATTTCAGAAAAGTGGCAATGCATTATATGCAGCGTTACTTTTAATTCTCCACATGCATTGTGCCACTTTGTAAATATGGCGCGGCAAATTTGGCCTCGTTGACTCACATTTGCGTCGTAAAAAATTAGGGTAATGTGGGGCCAAGGAAGCGCTAGGCCTTCTTAAATCTGGGCCTTTGAGTTCTGAAGACAATGTGCTTTAGGCAGGGGAGTTTCAGCTTATTAAGTGATCCCTTTAATCAGCAGCTATTGACAACGCATAGTTGTCAAGCGGATTTTCAGCAGTCATCAAATTAGGAGGGATGCTCGGTAAGATGCAAGGGCGGGCAGAGTGAAAACATTCATTTTAGCATCTTTTAGCACTTGCAATAAACTTAAGCAGCTCTAAATCATATCATACCTTATCAATATTCTTTTTGCAAAGTTCTGCAAAGCTGAAAAAAAACTATTTATGGCTTCCTATTATTTATATGTTCGGGTTTGTGCAGTGGGGTGGAATTGCATGTTGCATTATCTTGTTTGAAGAGCAAGTGAACACACCGAACGTATCCATAGCTCGTTTTATCACTTTACCTTTTGAATTTGATATAAGGCAGTATCTGCAACCGAAGAAAACTGGGGACCGGAGGCTGGAAATTGGAAAGTGGGAGGTGCTGACCATGCTTAATTTAATTAAGGAACATTAGTAGGATCAGGTATGGCAATTATTACACAAGTAGTGTGGTAAAATATGTAGCAAGCAATGTATATGTCAGCTTCCAAGTCAGTGCTGCAGGTGCATAAACATCCTGTTGTCTAGTGTCAGGCATAGCTAGCTCATCTCCTGTTGTCCAGTGTCGGGCATAGCTAGCTCATCTCCTGTTGTCTAGTGTCAGGCATAGCTAGCTCATCTCCTGTTGTCCAGTGTCGGGCATAGCTAGCTCATCTCCTGTTGTCTAGTGTCAGGCATAGCTAGCTCATCTCCTGTTGTATAGTGTCGGGCATAGCTAGCTCATCTTCTGTTGTCTAGTGTCAGGTATAGCTAGATCATCTCCTGTTGTCCATTGTCAGGCATAACTAGCTCATCCCGTCCTCTTTTTAACTGTGCATTCTAGCACTTGCAGTCTTTCTTTTATATTATTGTGGAAACGACAAGTTAAGCAATGGTAATAAGCAAACATGACTGAATCAGCACATATGCCTGACCTGCAAAAACTTGAGAACTCTGCTGAATGCTCTCCCACAATATTTAAATTAAATGGATTTAATAGTAAAAACATTTGAGTTCTGTCATTTCTGTGCCTGCTGAGTGCAGGTGCTAGTGGAGTAAAAATCATGGTGGTGGTGGTATGATCATTTTATTGTATGATGCAAATACATTCGAATATCTGACAAATGTGATTATTAAGTGCAAATTGGAGTGAGTTAAAATGACCCATTTGCACTTAATTTCAAACATATTTGAAGTGCCAGACCCTTCTGACTTTGGTAGCTCAAGCACTACACTTGCTTACATTGTGAGTTGTTCATGCATTTGACGTACGCTGTTTTGGCTGCAGTGCAGAGAAATGCTTATTACCACACACAAAAGAAAAAGTTAGAGGGAACGTTGGTCAGGATAGCAAGGTGAGTAGTATAATGCTTACTCAGGGAGGTGGCGGGAGTTTAGAGACTCAGAATTCAACAGTCAACACAATAGCTCTTAGTAAAGAACGCAGAACCCAGATTCATGAATGCAAAGAAAATGTTCTTTAGTATACCAATTATGCAACATGACACAAAAATAGGTGTGCAGAACACAGGGTATGACTACAATGCTACTGAAAAGGCATTTAAATTGATATGTATTTGGGAACTCACAGATTCAACGTCACAGAAAAGGATGCAAGTAGATTACTGGGTCTTTGATCCATAGTTCGGTATTTTAATAGTTTATAGATACAGATGAAGGTCCCTGAAGTACCTGTAGGCTCTTGAGCAATGCCAGTCCCTGTACATTTAGAGTGCATTGCACCAGGACTTAAGTTGCAAGATCCTAGCTGCTGTTGTTCAGCACATCTTCCCAAAACCCCCTTTTAAAAAGTCCAGTGACATTGCAGATGACACTTTTGCATTCGGGAAGTTGTCACAGTATCTTGATGTGGTTCAGGCCCAAAAAACAAAAACCATTGAATACAAAGGTGAAGAGTCCACTGATAGGTTAATTGAGAAATTCATTGAAAAGAAGAACTAAAGTAGTTACAGGAGCCTGTGTTCCGGAACTCCAAATTCATGATGCTGGTGGTCAAAAGCCACAGTCAACATCCAGTATCAGGACTGGTTCAATATACTAATTCATTTCTCATCCATGTGTACTGGTGCGCACTAGGTCCTTGGATGACCAAAGGTAGGCAGTCGCATATTCTTTGAATACAGTACACCTGTGACCACTGGAATGCCGACTGACTCACCACAGCGTTGAGGTCAAGTTCTGTGATGTCCCACTAGTGACCATTCTCATTGGCTCTAGGCTATTGAGGGGGATCATGAATTCTTGAATATATGAAGGTAACTGTAGGCATGCACTACTGCAGCAGAAGACGTCCTCAGCTCCAGACAGCTATTATGATGATCATAAACCGATGTTAAGTCGGTTTATGAAAAGTTTACTCTGCTTCTTCAGGGCAGCACTTCCACCAGGCTGCTGTAGTTGGGCATTGCATCTGGTCAGACTTCCTCTTGCTAGTATGTAATCTGTACCCCTCTCTTAGCAGATTCCTTTCCAAGGCAGAACATCAGTTCCCTCTCAGCAAGTAGTTACAGACTTCTTCAGGTGATGTCCTCATATATCTGGGGCTGTGTTATAGAAGTGCCCCAGGGGCGCAATAGGCGTTTGCGCCCCTCAGCATGCCCCTGGGGCACTTTAGTATTACAGAAGGGGCTGCAAACATTTGTGAGGCCCCTTCTGTAATACAGATAGTGCTGCAGCACATCAAGCGCCAGCACTATCGTTGGAGGGTATTCCCTCATTTGCATGGGGGCATGCAATGAGGGAATAATTTTGCCTCTGTGCTTGTGCCGTATTACCAACGTGGGCGCAAAGGCAAACATGCCTTTAGGAGGAAAGTGTGTCATATGTGTAATACGGCCCCTGGGAGACTGGTTGTCAGTAACACCAGCCCTGGATTGCAGAAGCTTCACTGACACTCCACGAAGTGTCACACACACTGGTAAAATGAGAAATCCTGAAGCCATGTATGACTTGTTCACTCCTGCTCTTGTACTGCTTTTCCAGACAGGGATTGTTGATAGCCCGTGCTCTCTTCTGGAATCAGTTTGAGGTGGGTTCCTTACTTTGTGTATCCCTCCTCCCCAGAGAAGGACACAGTCTTTCACTTCAGTTGATGGTTTAAAAGCAGAGGACTTAATTGAAAAGTCTCCAAGGAGACCATCCATAACACTAGTATAAATAAGAGTGAATCTGTCCCATGTGACCATGACTGCAATCAGCCTTTTAGTATCAGCATGTCTCGGGGAACAAACCAGCCCCTGGTCTGAAAGGCTCCCCCTGTCCTACGAAAAAGCCCATTGTCTCCACCTTTGCACGCCCTTCTCCCAGCCTAATCCAAGTGCTCCACGAATAAACAAAAGTCAGTGCCCCACCAAATGGTCACTTCTACACTTCAATAACTATCCCTGCTCTATCCTTCCAAACTACAGAGTATGCAGCTTCACAAAAGCCTAAATAATGCTATCAAAACTCATTGCTAGTTTGGCAGGCTACTTCCAGCCTCCATCTTGTGCAGCATTCAGTTAATGGCAATCCAACATGTATTCTGCTCATGCATACAGTTTATGCGTTCCAAAGGGGCACAATGTATTCAACCCGTTATCATGCATATGAACTAGCCATGCACACATGTAGCGAACACGTTTAGAAAGCAATGAAAACATTGTTTTCTATACTTTCAAGATGGCGCCTCTTGTGATTAGGCTGCAGCAGGCTATGCGAAAAAGCAACACATGTTGCATCATGCAAGGCTTCATCTATCTTAAAAGTATAAAAAGCAAAGTATGAATTGCATTCTATACTTTTAACAGGGCCAGTCTATCACGTGCAAAGCCAGTCGTGGCACTCACTTGGACTGGCAAGCAAGACCAAGACCTTTGCCATTGCTTGCTTATTTACAAAGTGGAAAGAGACAGATATGCATCTGATATTCTGGTAGTTTCCATTCCCACCACTAGTCGGTGCTGCATTCTAATTTTGGGAAGCATACCTACAGACTAGTACTAGTAGTGGAGTCCAGAAAGGTAACTTCATCATTTCATTTGGTATGTAAAATTCATTATAGTACATCACATCCTAATGTCACACATTTTCCTAATGTCACATGTACACATAAAGAATGCACTTTACCGTAAAAACACTGCATGATGTGTAGTCCTATATATATTTCTGTCCCTGCAGTTTTTTTTTTAATTTCAGAGAATTGATTTTATGCTTTGGTTAAACACCTCTTTAGTTCCAATATCATTTTCTGAGTAAACACATATACTCAATTTTAGCCTCGCTGGTACACGATCGAAAAAAATCAGCACGTGCTGCTGTGCACCACTAAGAACAGTGAGCACAAAAAGCTATTAATACACAGAAACCTCGTTAAAATGAAGGGCACTACACCCCTACAAACATGACATTGATGCCCTTCAACCCTGCTGCCTCCATTGGAACGAATGTGGAGTGGCGGGTGCCGTCCACCTTGGATTACACATTGCAGTGCTAGAAAGGCACTTAAGCAGCGTACCTTTTAGTTTGAAGCCACACCGCCCACGAGCAGAGGGATTTTCATTTTACAAGGGAGATTGTGGACCCCGATAGGAAAATACATTGATGTTCAAGTACATTGCTATTAGGTATCCTATTGTATCTGGAAAAAAGCACATTGACAAGCGGCCGAAATTCATAATTTTGATGACAACTACTTATCTGTGGAAGGCATCTGAGTGTGATGAACGAGTGTTTAGTTGAGAGTATTTAAGTGAACCCAATGATCATAACCGTTTGTATCTAATTGGGTTATACACGTGGACAATGGTTACATTTAAGTCACTTTACTTTTAGAATGCAGGAAACCCAAGTGCTGGACTGTGTCGAATATCATTGATTTATGTTTTACTATGGGTTCCATATTGTTTTGGACACCATTTTGTCTTATTTTTCACATTTGTTTTTCACTTCAATGTATTTTGAACGTTTTGTTGAGTCTCACATACCAATGATTCATGTGGTAATTTATATGTGGCTGTGCTTCGTCCATCAATAGTAGAGTTCCATTTCAATTGCCCTACAGTAGTCCATTTATGCAATTGTGCGAATTTTTATTAAGTATCCATATATTTCCAGCTAGGAACCATTCTTTTGAAAAAAACAATACATGATAAGAGCAGAAAAAGCAGGGGTGTGCAGAAGGGATATGGCTACCAGGTCTTGCAGTAAGGCAGCTGTGTGCAGTAAGTTTTGCTGAATACAAGTTCTATGGGTGTCTATGGGGTATGTATTTCAAACATGATTGTGATGACTTCACAGCTTTCTCCCATGGGTGTGTTTAGACATACAAGTAAAGTTGTGAGTGGAGGAACCTAATTATCAGGTATGCATTAAAATTGCTGGAAATTGGGTTACTGGTTGACTGAGGTATGAGCCCTGGTCAAGCAGCAACCACAATTCTAGTCAGACTAAGGTACAGGCAAACCCTAAATTAACCTGTACTCACCCCTGGTAGTTTAGCACAGAGCAGTTAGACTTAAATTAGAGGCAGTTTCTAAAGTATTTGTGCAACACATTGGACAGTAAAACATTGAAAACATCAATGTCACCATGCTTAAGTAAACAGCACAGCACATTAGCGCTGGTTAGCAGTGGTAAAGTGTGCAGAATCCTAAGGCCAGCAAAACAAAGTCAGCAAAAACAGGAGGCCTGAAGGCAAAAAGCCAAGGGGAAACCACAACAAGGATGCCAGGTCTGATAAAACTGATATGGTGGTCAGGACTCTGTGTGGGGTATCTGGATACCAGTGTTTGTGTGTGTGTGTACATTTGTGTGTCTGTGTGAGAGAGGGAGAGAGAGAGAAAAGAAGAAAGAGCTACAGAAAGAGAGAAAGTAGTATGTATTAATGTTCATTTGTACAGCACCCCAATCACCCGAGACGGTATCCAGGTGTTTGGGAAGGTGTGTAGATGAGAGTCTCTACGGTGCCTATATTAAGAGCCAAGTCTTGTGGAACTCAATAAGTGAGGAGGAGGCTCTGATGTGCTGAGGGAGGTCGCTCTACATCTTGGATGTGATATAGGAGAATGAGTGTACTCCAGTTTTGCTTTTGAGGATGTGGGGGTTGTGTGCTAGTAAGAGTGAGGCAGAGCCTTATTGTCTGATGGGTTGGTGGGTATGTGACTGTTTAGCTATTCTTGTCCTGTTTTGTGTAGGGATTTGTATGTGTGTGTGAGATGTTTAAATTGACTGCGCTTGTGAATGGGGAGCCAGTGAAACTTCTACAGGGTGTGGTGTGATGTGGGTTTTGCGCGGAAGATTGAGTATGAGTTTTGAGGCAATTTTCTGGATGGTCTGGAGTCTGTGTAACAGTTGTTTGGAGATTGTGGCTTAGAGCGTGTTGCGGGAGTCCAGCCTGCTGGAGATAAGTGCTTACATGATGATCCGTCTAGTGTTGTGGTGCAACCATTTGAAGATCTTCCACAGCATGTGTAAGATGTGGAAGCAGAAGGTGCACAGTGCACTGGCTTGGGCAGTCATGTTGAGCTTGACATCTAGGATGATCCCCAGATTTCTTGCGTGGTCTGTGGGTGTTGGTCCTAGCACCAACAGCCACCAGGTGGAGTTCCATGGGGAGGTGTTGTTGCTAAAGACCAGTACTTCTGTCAGAGTCGAGCTTCCGGTTCTCATCCAGTCTGCTACCACGGTCATGCAGTTGGTGAAGTTGGTTCTAGTGGTGGTTGTCATGTTCATCAGGAAGAGGAGGAGTTGAGTGTTATCGTCGTAGGAGATGACAGTGATGTCTTGTGATCGGATGATGTTGGTGAGTAGTGTCATGCATACGTTGTAAAGGGTGGGGCTGAGGAATGATCCCTGTGGAACTCCCCATATCTGTTTCTTGGTCTCTGATGTGAAAGGAGGCAGTCTGACCCTTTCGGTTCTTCAAGTGAGGACGGAACATATACATTGGAGAGCGCATCCTTGAATGCAAGTCTCGTGGAGTCTTCTGAAGAGAGTGTTTTGGGAGTCATTGCCAAATGCTGTGAAGAGGATGAGCAGGATGAGGGCTACTTTTTCTTCTTGGTCCAGGATGTTTTGAATGTCATCAGTGGCTGTAATGAGTGCTGTTTTGGTGCTATGGTTCTTTCAGAATCCTGATTGAGTGCTGTCTAGAAGATTGTAAAGTTCGAGGTAGGTTGCAAGATCCTTGTTGATGACCTTCTAAATCACTTGGACTGGATAGGGTAGCGGGGAAATGGGTTGGAAGTTGGTCAGTTGATTCTGGTGGGCTGTGAGCTTCTTAAGGAGGGCATTGATTTCTGCAAGTTACCATTCATCTGGAAAAGTGGCAAACATGATGGAGGTGTTCATGATGTGGGACAGGTAGGTTCTGATTGGTGATATTTCAAGGTTGTGGATGTTGTGGGGGCATGGGTCTGTTGGCCTGTTGGGCCCCTACGTAGATGGTCCACATAATTGCAGCTTGTAGTATTTGCAGCCTGTGTACATTTATGAAGTTTAAGTAAAATTTTGTCCCACAGAACAATTGGCCAACAGTACAGCAAATCTGTTTTCGATGCCAACTCAGTTTTTGATTTTATTCTGTCAGTGGTAGTGTTTATTCGTTTATAAATAGTAGAGACTATGGGATTGGAAGTTAACAGTGGAAAACATTTAACAGATTTAGGGAAAGGAGGAGATGTTTGGGGTAATGTTGCCATATAATCAGTTAAGGAGGTGTGGAGGAGTTCATATTGTGATCTAAATGTAGAAGGCAAGGAAAATGTAGTGTGAAGATCAAGAAAATATAAAATCTGATTGTTATTGAAAAGCTGTGATAGCCAACATAATCCTTTATCTCTCCATGTTTTCTGATTTATAGGCTTTGCTGCCCTTTGAGATAAACATTTTTGAAAAGCACCTCAATCCAGAACTGGCAAAATTCTTACAAGAAACAGGCTGCCTGGATCCCTCTCAGCATGGCTTTAGGAAAGCTCATAGCACGGAATCAGCCCTCATCACCACCTCGGATTCTATTCACAGACTGGTTGATAAAGGGGACGGAGCAGTTTTCGTGCTACTGGATTTATCTGCCACGCTTGATACCATTTCGCCCCATTTAATGGTACACCATCTTCACCAAGCGGGAGTTAGAGAGAAAGCCTTGAATATTCTGAAGTCTTTTCTATGGGAGCGATTCACCATACTAAGTTGTGGTGATTTCAGAGCTGCCCCATTCTAACTACCTTGTGGGGTTCCCCAGGGCTCCTTTCTCAGGCCCACTCTGTTTAATCTTTATGTGGCCCCATTAGCTAGACTTATCCACTCTTTTGGCTTCTGGCTGCCTCCTAAGCTGATGATACTCAGTTCATCATTTCTGTTAATAAGAACTGGGAGGAGGTGGCAGCCAGATTCCACCAACGCATGAGCGAGATTAATAAATGGATGGGCCACAATTGGCTTAAAATGAATGGTGACAAAATGGAGATCCTATTCTTCGGCTCTAGCAGTGAGTTGTGGAGCTCACGTTGGTGTCCGCAAACTTGCGGTGACCTGCCTGTCCCCATAGTATCCACTAGAAATCATGGGATTGCGTTTGACAACTACTTATCCTACAAGTCCCAAGTAAATTCGACCACTAAAGCCTTCTATTGGATTCTGAAAACCCTGAAGAAAATGTTCCCCTATCTCCAGAAGGAACTTAGAATATTGGTGTCTCAGGCCTTGGTGATCTCCAAACTAGATTACTGCAACGTGCTTATGCTGAATATCGATAAAGGCTCTCTCAACAAACTGATTCAGAACACTGCTTCCCACTTGATATTAGATCTTCCTCGCTCAGCTTCAGCTAGTGGCAGCCTGAGACAATTGCATTGGCAACCTGTCGAAAAGTGCATCACGTTTAAGGCCCTTTGTCTGGTTCATAAGGCACTTCACTCGGTAGGGGCCAAATACCTCTGCTCTTCTTTACAATGGTATGTGCCAACTCGTCAGCTCAGGTCTCTATTTGATTTCTGTCCCCTGCAGCCGTAAGGTTAGGTGGGATGACAAAGCTTTCATAGTAGCAGCCGCTAAGCGTTGGAATACTCTTCCTCTGTCCATTAGGAAGGACGATTACTTCCTATCTTTTTGGAAGCAGCTTACAACTTGGCTTTTTCAAACGTATTTCTCTTTAAGTTCTTGGCAGCTACCCTACAACATCCTTCTGTGCTCTTCTCTCGCTCACTTTTTTGCCGCTCAGGGCTTTGAGGCTACGTCCGGAATGTGCTCTATAAATACCAATACAAATACAAGAGTGATTTTAATCCAAATATGTCTATTATACCAAATTAATTGTTATAGAAGGGTAGCAACTGAAGGATAAGTAGAAGGAAGAAGAGGAGACATAATGGTACGGGAATGGGCAATGACTGGAGTACGTTTATGGGAAATATTTGCTGTAAAAGCCAATATTTCTCTAAAATCACAAAGGAAAATAAGAGACTTTTCTAACAATATCCATAAATGAGTGTTAGGAGAGGAATCTTGAGCAAGCCAATGAGCAGATTGTTTTATGGAAAATGCATAACAATACTACGTTGAACTTAAAAATGTAAGACCTCCTTTAAGTCTATCTTTTTTTAAAGTTGATAGAGTTATACCGGGAGATTTTCCTTTCCAAAGAAGTTTAGACAATAGAGAATGAGTCTATTTTTTTGAAATAGTAAACAGGCATATGAAGTGGGATCATGGAAATTATGTAGAGTATCCTGGGAATGGGTATCAATTGAATAGCATCCATCCTTCCCTACCTAGAAAGAAACAGCGGGTGCCATCATATGAGTGTACCATTTAAAGTCATTGTAATATGTTCAAAGTTTAATTTGATTGTGTCTTTATTTGTGTGAACCATAATCTAAAATGTTTTATTTTTGTAGGCTGACAAATGAAATGTGAATAAGCAAAGAGCTGCTTAATAAATCAAACTTTTAATGGTAATATTTCAGATTTAACAGCATTTAGCTGGTATCCTGATAATTAGGAAAAATAGATACTTGCTCAAGGAAAGGAGGAAGGGATGTGGTGTGGATGGAACAGTATAAAATGATGTCATCAGCATAAACCGACATTTTGATTTGTTGTTCTACAACTGAAAATCCTGAAATGTTTGGATCTTGTTGAATGTTGGTTAAAAAGGGTTCTAGTGCAATAATGAATAAAGGGATTATAAGGGACAACCTCGACGTACTCCTCTAAACAAATGAAAATAATCTGAGAGGATGTCATTAAGGAAATGGGCATCTTTAGGACCTGTGTACCATAAAGAAATTAAAGCAAGCAGTTTAGGTGGAAATCCAATTCATTCTACTGCATGAAACATAAATTCCTAACCAATCCTGCCAAAGGCTTACTCTCCGTCCAAAGCAATAGCAGCCAAAGGATAATCCAATGTGGATGCTTAACCTAAAATATTGAAAAAGACATAAGCATTATCATATGCCAATCGGCCCTTGACAAAACCGGACTGTTCTGGGTCTATGAGATCTGGTAGAATAGGATCAATGTGCAGCGCCAAAATGTTAGTGAAAATTTTGTAATCAGTATTAACTAAATAAACAAGGCCATCACTGCTGTAGTACATAAGATATTTACTGTTTCAGTACTAACAAAGCATGGTCTTCAGATTCTCTGAGCTCAAAAGTAATTTTGTTATCCAGGCGGTTTGGTGACATAATAATAAACGTGAAAGCTGAAAGCAGGTGCATTGCAAATGCCACAGGATACTAGAAATGGTAATATTTGACTAGTATCCACAATTTATAATGCATACGTCAATGTAGATGTCATATTATATATGACAGCAAATATTTTTCACAGTTTGCTCATTGGTTGGTAAAAGTAACGGGTGAACTAAATAATTATTGGGAAATATGGGAATAATGCAGGGACCATTCACTAAATCAGATTGCATTCGATAAAAAGTCAGTACGTAATTTGACTCCAGTTTTTGCGAGTATAATCTTTGCACATAAGATCCTTGCTTCTTTGCTGGCAAGCTGGCTCGATGAGCTAAACCCATGGTGCTAGCACTGGGTAACATGTCCTGAGAATGCATTCATGTCACCCAATTATCTTTCTCAGGTTAATAAAATGATAACCATTATTTGGGTAATGAATTACTATCATTTTGAAAGTACTTAGAAGTAGTAAACATGTGGCATGAATCAATACATAAGGTATTCTTCTAAATATTTGTAGTGATTTTTTCTGGCACTGAGTTGCCTATTTCTTTAATTCTAGTTTCGCTGGAAATGTATGCCTATTTTATGAAACTATAAGAATACCTTGATTCTTTCGGCTAATGAATTTGGCCATGGAAGTATCTTTTATAAAGTGATGGGGTGAATTTCGTTTTGTTGTCTGCCCTTATTGTAGTCCCTCTTGTAGTCACCATCACGCTTCAATACTCCCTTAAACTCAATAAATAGAGAAAGCACTGCTCAAATGACCTGCGAACGAGGCTGCATTTTACAATCGTAAGTGAGTACTTAAATATATGTATACGGTCATAATTTATACATTAAGTCTATCTTTTGTTGTGTGCCCTAAAAATAATATCATTGACGACGATCCTTTCTTTTGTGAGTGTTCTTTTGATTTACTGTATTGTTTCTAATAAAAAAAGGACAGACAGCACATTGTCCACAGAAGCAGTTAAAGTTGTGGTAACTTTAAAACTGGGCCAGTGTCTCAATAAGTATTTGTTCCTTTTCTGACAAAAGGCTTGCTCTGGGCTATGTGCTCTTAAATTTCCATCTTTCATTTTTGGCCTCTTGTTTTAATCATCTGCAGCAAAAAGGCAATTAAATAAAAACTAGGTCACAGAGTTCTTCCCAGTCATTTGTAGGAGCGGCATCTCAGCGCCCAGGTGTCATGTACCGCACATTTGCCCCTAAATCATTCTGCAAACAACCAACCAGATAAAAAACATATACAGCGAATCTTTTTTTCGATCCATGAAGAAGATCGAACGGTGAAAAAAGTTGCTAACGCGCTCTGTTGTGAGAGGTTGAGAAATCCCCTCTCTGACGGAGCTTTTGGATATTGCACACCAAGTGGGTGTATGCCACAGACGGATATCTGTTCGCCATTGTTGTGTATTCCTGGATATTGACATTCATTTACTGCTCAAAACCAATGAGTCACATACATACAAAGCCTGGAGCAGAAAGCTGATCCAGAAGAAAGGCAACCCCAAGCCATTTCGATCAGAGAAAACAAAAAATCATAGTTTCGCATGCGTCAGTGACTTGTTAGTAATAGTATGTATACATTTGTGTGTACGCTAATTGAATGTTATCGTCATACAATAATCTAAAATACAATATTATCGCCACATCTGAGTGTTTTTGCTCCCAGCAGTGATGTCATCCAAACTCCACTCTCCTCCCATCCCTCACTGCCATGCAATCCAACAGCTCAACACCCTCGACAGTCACATTGTCTCACACAAAACCACGACTAATCAACTTGGACACAACCCAAATACTATGGGCTTACATACACTCACACCAACACAAAACGACTCCACCGCAACACGATATTCATTTCGCCAGACCGGGTATGCCAAATTTCATATCCAAGAGGAGGGAAAATTGCAATTCTTATGAAAACATGGAGGCCGGTTAATGGTAAATATACTTAAATGTAAAACGAGAGCAACCAAAGTTAGATGACATGAGAATACATTTCATATAACCACAGGGAAATAAACTACACACCATGAAACCATAAATACCGATTAAAAATATAAGATTACATAACATGTGCATTTGTATACCACACATTCATCCCGAGGGGCATCAAGGCCCTGAATGAAAGAAGTTTATTGACTAATTGTATTTGCATAATGAAAGGCTGAGTGACCTGAAGGGTTCGAATATGCCCAGCCTCCTTACAATGAAGCCATGTAAACCACACTCTGTTTCCTGTATTTCCTTCGCATCAAAATTCCCTCAAGACTGCCTAATGCCTGTCAAACGACACAAATCATCAAACTGCTGCAAAAAAAGAAAAAAACAGCAGCCGAAGCTTATTACATCATCATTATCAACATTAGGATGGAATAGAATTGTAATTTCTATTGACATTAGCTGATCATTTTTACCTTCGATTGCAGGTCCGCAGGTGAAGATCACGGTACTTAAAAGCTTATCCCTAATGAAGCAAAATCTGACTTGGTTCAAGTAAAACCTTTTCAACCTTGACTCTCAGACAAGTTCATGGTACTCAAAATATCTTCCAATCCACTGTTCTCAAAATATCTTCAATCTATTCAATCTACTTCATAACAAAAAGGCCTTAGAAGCCATCGCTCTGCTTGCCGAATGGGGCCTAAAACAAGAATTGTCCAAGCCAGCTTTCTCCATGATGCAACAAACGAATTTCATGGTGGTAGGCAAAACTACTAGAGCAATCTGCTTCCTAAAACAGATCAGCACCTGCTTTGCCTCCCTTGGTATAGGATCTCAAATAACCTATCATATTCCTTCAGATAACATTCTACATAAAGCTTGAGATGATCACCAAAAGCAGATTGGAAATTGTTTGGGTACTAAACTGACCTCTGGTCAGCGTCTGTCGCTCCACACCACGCAGCTCCACCAGTGTGCTGCTGCCCCTTGCACTGCTCTGTGAGCTCTGCTGCTGCAGCAGTTCTGAGTTCGAGGTCCTCCTCCACCTACAGGCTCCTGCCTGCTCCTCCTCCCTGGTAGCCCAGTGGTGAACCTCTGCCTTCTTTCTGTTTATTCTGCTTTTGGCTTTGATTTCTGCCTTTTGCCTCTTATTTCTGCGTTTTTGCTCTTTATTCTGCTTTTTGCTCTTTATTCAGCTTTTTGCCTTCGCTTCTCTTATCCCTCCTTCTGCCACTTCTCTCCCTTCCCGCAGCAGCTTCGTCCCTGCGGCCTGCCCCTTCTCAGCATCGCATTTCCTATCTCTCATCTGACCAGCCCCTCCCACCTCCCTACTCTTTTTAATGGCGGCCATGCTGCTGGCACACCAGAGGTGTGCCAAAGGCAAGTCTGTCTGCACCTGTCCACGCCTGGACCGCGCCCAGCGCTACAGACCCTGGTTCCCGCACCATTCAATAGTACAATTCCAGCACCCTCCACGCCCTCAACACCGGAGGATCCACCACCTGCCACCATGCCTCGCCCATGAACACACAGGGCCCCTTCTCCTGCTGTAACTGCACCTTCACCTGCCTCAGCACACCAGACCCACCCAGCACATGCCCACGGGGACATCTCAGCTGCATACTATTGAATACCCGCTCCCTCGTCAGACATGCTGTGTAGATATGGAACCTGCTCAACACCATCTCTTTAGATGTCACCTTCTTCATGGAAACCTGGATGACCCCCACATCAGCCCCGGACATTGCCACCGCCTTCCCCGACAGCTACAAGATCATCCACAAAGAACACATCAACCGAACCGAAGGAGGCATCCCCATCGTCTACAAAAACACCCTCCACCTCACAACCAGCTCTGACAACCACTCTCCCAGCATCGAACACCTCCACTTCCAGATTCAGACCAACCCCAGGAAAACCCTCTGCGGCACCCTTATCTACAGACCCCCCGTACCCTGCCCTACTCAGTGAATCCATAGCAGACTTTATTGCACCCCACTCCCTCACCTCAATGGACTACATCCTCCTCGGGGACCTCAATTTCCACCTGGACAACCTCAGTGACCGGAACATCTCATCCTTACTAGAGAACCTCACCACCCTATTACTCAACCAACTGGTCAATTCGCTAAACCTACTCAGCAAGACACTCGCTTGAACCCGTCTTCTCTGCATGCAACATCTCCGTCTCACACACCTCCGAACTACACTGGACCAACCACCACTGCGTCCACTTCTCCTTCACCAAGACCATTGAATGTCACCACACCCACCACCACCCCTGCAGAAACTGTAGCAAGGCCCCCGAAGTCCAACTCACTGAGGCCCTCTGCCACGCCCCACCACAGCACACCACGGATGAAAACCCCTCATCCCACAACTTCCACAAATGGATCTCTGACTGCGCCAACACTCTGATCCCCCTTAGGAAGCCGTTCAACAATCAACACCACAAGAAAACCAGCTGGTTTTCTCCCGACCTCCAAGAATCAAAGCACACCTGCAGACAACTCAGGAGAAAATGGAAAAGCAGCAATATCACAGCAGACCAAAATGTTTTTAAAACCGCCGTCACTGCGCACCACACCTCATCTGAAGAGCAAGAAAATCGGCCAATCCAGAACGCATCAACGCCAACATTCACAACAGCAAAGAACTCTTCACAGTGGTCAAAGAATTAACCAGACCCAAAACGGTCACCACAGACATCCCACTTTCCCAAGACCTCTCTGACAACCTAGCCACTTTCTTCAACCGTAAGATCCAGGACATCTATGACAGATTCACAACCCAAGATCCACGCACACACTCACTGCCACCACACCTGAAGACTCCACACCCCTGTCAATCCTCCACCACTGGACTCCCCTCACCTTGGAAGACACCCTTAGTATCATGAAATAAATACACTCCGGGGCACCCTCGGCCCCTTTGTCCTCCCATCTTTAACCGAGCCAGTACCACAATTGCCCCTGATCTGTGCTGCACCATCAACTGCTCCATCGACTCCACCACCTTCCCAGAAGACTGGAAACACGAGGAGATCAACCCTCTATTGAAGAAGTCCTCCACCAACCCGATGGACCTGAAAAACTACAGACCCATCTCACTGCTCCCCTACCCAGCCAAAGTCATTGAGAAAGTCATCAATGACCAGCCCACCAAATTCATCATAATCAACCCCATGCTGGACTTCTCCCAATCTGGATTCAGGACCAACCATAGTATAGAGACTGCACTCCTCGCAGCCACGGATGACATCCTCACCCTCCTCGATTGCAGCGAAACAGCAGCCCTCATCCTCCTGGACCTCTCCATCGCCTTCAACACCGTCTCCCACACCACCTCTGCACCTAGCTACATGACGACAGCATCTCGGCGATGCCCTTGAGTGTATCCGCTCCTTCCTCACCAGCCGAACACAGAGAGTCAGGCTCCCACCATTCACCACAAAACAGATGGAGACCAGCTGTGGAGTCCCCCAGGGCTCCTCCTTGAGCCCCACCCTCTACATGGTCCCACTCGCTATGATCACCAAAAAACACAAGCTAAACTTTGGTGGTCATTACAACCCTGGCGGTCGGTGTTAAAGCGGCGGTAAGACTGCCAACAGGCCGGTGGTAAAAAAATTCCAATTACGACCGTGGCGGAAACCGCCAACAAAGACAGCCACTTTAACACTCCAACCGCCACGGCGGTACAAACAAACAGCGCAGTGGTCACCGTCAAAAGACAGGCGGGAGACAATGTACCGCCCACACTATTATGACAGGCCAATCCGCCACCTTTTCCGGGGCGGATTCATGCGGATAAAAACACGGCGGAAACAGGAATCCCGAAGGGAAAACACTCACCTCTACACACGCCGGCGGCGAAGACCACAGTGAGTACTGCACCTACGACACAGGGGAGGGGGGAGGGAAAAAACAGGGACATACACACGCAACACCCCCACCATCACCCACTACAACACACACACTAATGCATATCAATACATCACAGTTACACGCCCCAAACCCCCCAGAAGAATGCAAAGACAATAGGAAATTAGTGTAACCATTGTAATATATTAAAAGCAAGTAGGCAGAAATATATATATACACCATGTACAAAATATATACCAAGCATAGTAGTCCAGGTAGTGCTCTAAGAAAGTCCGTGGAACACTGGGACCACATGGTATGGGCGAGGCCCACACAAGATCACCGACCATGATGGAGAGAACACTGCAGGGGCATCAGAGAGCAACTAAACAGGCACCTCAGGGGGAGGGAAAGGGGGGGCACCTCAGCCGCTTGAGTGCACAACGCCAAATCCACGAGGGTGCCACATGCCCACTATTCCATCCTGGGGAGTGCAAAGCCACAGTCTCTCAAGTCTCTACAGTGGGTGGGTTGCCCACTGTTCAATCCTAGGGAGTGCAAAGCCACAGTCTCACAAGTCTCCACAGTGGGTGGGTTGCCCACTGTTCAATCCTGGGGAGTGCAAAGCCACAGTCTCTCAAGTCTCTACAGTGGGTGGGTTGGCCACTGCCATATCCTGGGGAGTGCAAAGCCACAGTCTCTCAAGTCTCTACAGTGGGTGGGCTGGCCACTGCCATATCCTGGGGAGTGCAAAGCCACAGTCTCTCAAGTGGATGACAGGCTCCACTGGTTCTGGAGGGGGCATGGTGCCCAGAGTGCTTCATCCTGCTAAGGACAGAGGTAGTGGATGACAAACTCCACTGGTTCTGGAGGGGGCATGGTGCCCAGAGTGCTTCATCCTGCTAAGGACAGAGGTAGTGGATGGATCTCTCCACTGGTTCTGGAGGGGGCATGGTGCCCATAGTGCTTCATCCTGCTAAGGACAGAGGTAGTGGATGACAGTCTCCACTGGGTCTGGAGGGGGCATGGTGCCCAGAGTGCTTCATCCTGCTAAGGACAGAGGTAGTGGATGGATCTCTCCACTGGTTCTGGAGGGGGCATGGTGCCCAGAGTGCTTCATCCTGCTAAGGACAAAGGTAGTGGATGGATCTCTCCACTGGTTCTGGAGGGGGCATGGTGCCCAGAGTACTTCATCCTGCGAAGGACAGAGGTAGTGGATGACAGTCTCCACTGTTTCTGGAGGGGGCATGGTGCCCAGAGTGCTTCATCCTGCTAAGGACAGAGGTAGTGGATGGATCTCTCCACTAGTTCTGGAGGTGGCATGGTGCCCAGAGTGCTTCATCCTGCTAAGGACAGAGGTAGTGGATGACAGTCTCCACTGGTTCTGGAGGGGGCATGGTGCCCAGAGTGCTTCATCCTGACTGCTAAGGACAGAGGTAGTGGCTGGATCTCTCCACTGGTTCTGGAGGGGGCATGGTGCCCACAGTGCTTCATCCTGCTAAGGACAGAGGTAGTGGATGGATCTCTCCACTGGTTCTGGAGGGGGCATGGTGCCCAGAGTACTTCATCCTGCGAAGGACAGAGGTAGTGGATGACAGTCTCCACTGTTTCTGGAGGGGGCATGGTGCCCAGAGTGCTTCATCCTGCTAAGGACAGAGGTAGTGGATGGATCTCTCCACTGGTTCTGGAGGGGGCATGGTGCCCACAGTGCTTCATCCTGCTAAGGACAGAGGTAGTGGATGGATCTCTCCACTGGTTCTGGAGGGGGCATGGTGCCCAGAGGGCTTCATCCTGCTAAGGACAGAGGTAGTGGATGACAGTCTCCACTGGTTCTGGAGGGGGCATGGTGCCCACAGTGCTTCATCCTGCTAAGGACAGAGGTAGTGGATGGATCTCTCCACTGGTTCTGGAGGGGGCATGGTGCCCAGAGTGCTTCATCCTGCTAAGGACAAAGGTAGTGGATGGATCTCTCCACTGGTTCTGGAGGGGGCATGGTGCCCAGAGTGCTTCATCCTGCTAAGGACAAAGGTAGTGGATGGATCTCTCCACTGGTTCTGGAGGGGGCATGGTGCCCAGAGTGCTTCATCCTGCTAAGGACAGAGGCAGTGGATGGATCTCTCCACTGGTTCTAGAGGGGGCATGGTGCCCAGAGTGCTTCATCCTGCTAAGGACAGAGGTAGTGGATGACAGTCTCCACTGGTTCTGGAGGGGGCATGGTGCCCAGAGTGCTTCATCCTGCTAAGGACAGAGGTAGTGGCTGGATCTCTCCACTGGTTCTGGAGGGGGCATGGTGCCCACAGTGCTTCATCCTGCTAAGGACAGAGGTAGTGGATGGATCCCTCCACTGGTTCTGGAGGGGGCATGGTGCCCAGAGGGCTTCATCCTGCTAAGGACAGAGGTAGTGGATGACAGTCTCCACTGGTTCTGGAGGGGGCATGGTGCTCAGAGTGCATCATTCACCCTATGACGGACTCAGTTGCGTCAGTGCCCTTGCCGCTCATGGGCCAACGGTGCTTGAGACAGCGGTGCCGTGTTTAGCGGTGCTTGAGACAGCGGTGCCCTGTTCAGCAGTGCTTGAGACAGCGGTGCCCTGTTCAGCGGTGCTTGAGATGGCGGTGCCCTGTTCAGCAGTGCTTGAGATGGCGGTGCCCTGTTCAGCGGTGCTTGAGATGGCGGTGCCCTGTTCAGCGGTGCTTGAGACGGCGGTCTCCATTGCAGGGACTCAGCTGCTGGCGGTCCTTCATGGCCCAGCGGGGCTTTTGCTGGCAGTCCTTCATTGTCCAGCGGGGCTTGTGCTGGCGGTCCTTCATGGCCCAGCGGGGCTTGTGCTGGCGGTGGCCTCCCTGGTAGGTGGGCTGGTGCTGGTGGGCCCCTCCTGGGCAGGTGGGCTGGTGCTGGCGGTCCTGTCCTCGGCAGCTGGGCTTGTGCTGGCGGTCCTGTCCTCGGCAGCTGGACTTGTGCTGGTGGGCCTGTCCTTGGCAGCTGGGCTTGTGCTGGCGGGCCTGTCCTGGGCAGCTGGGCTTGTGCTGGTGGGCCTGTCCTGGGCAGCTGGGCTTGTGCTGGCGGGCCTGTCCTGGGCAGCTGGGCTTGTGCTGGAGGTGGCCTCCTGGACAGCTGGGCTTGTGCTGGAGGTGGCCTCCTGGGCAGCGGGGATGATGGCGGTCTTCTCCGCCGTGCTGCTCTTCCCAGACTTGCCGGGTTTCTTGTGGCCCTTCCCCACCTTGGAAGGTGTCACAGCTGACTCCACACTCCCACTGGGACCCCCGGGAGCGGCTTTGGTGTCTGGAGTCTTCCCCCTTTCCCGCCGGGCACTGGCCAACTTCTGATGCTTGACAGGTGGGGGACTGTCTGTGCTGTGGCTCCGTGCCACACTGGCTGCCCTGGTGGCCGGTGCACTCCAGATTCCGGTAACTACAGGCACACTGGGACGGGTAGCTGGAGGGGTTTTGGGAGTGGAGGAAGAGGTGGTGGTTGTAGGAGGTGTACGTTTGCTGACTTTGGGTGAAGGTGCATGCGCTGGAGGCTGTCGTGAGGTGGATGGCTGTTGGGTGGGTGTGTGCCTGCGTTTGTGTATCTTGGGATGGGGGCGTCACAGACACACTGGGAGAGGACACAGGGGACGTGTGAATGGTAGTGGGGGTGGTGACTGCACGTGAGCGGGGTGTGGTGGTGGGTGTGCTGCAGAGGGACGTAATGGCTGTAGAGGTAGGGCATGCAGGTGTGAGTGTAGACGAGACTGGGAGGGAGGAGGGAGACGACGAGGAGGGGGACACAGTGGAGGCAGTGGATGTTGGTGTGTCTGCATGTGTGTGATGCTTGAGTGAGTGCCTATGGGATGTGTGGTGCTTATGTTTGCCTGAGCTTCCCTTGTGTGTTGACGTGTGTGCATGCTGGTCTGTAGGTGTGCTTGGGATAGGCTGAGGTAGAGGGGATTGGGTCAGGGTGGAGGAAGTTGGAGGGGTAAGGCAAGACACAGGGACAATGGCTGCCATCAGTGCTGAGGCCAGAGTCTGAAAACTCACTGAAGGGCCGCCTCACCAGAATGAATGCCCTCCAGGAATGCATTTGTTTGTTGCAACTGCCTCTTTACACCCTCGATGGCATTCAAAATAGTAAACTGCCCAACAGTGAGGGACCTGCGGAGGTCAATGGCCTCCTCACTGAGGGCAGCAGGGGTGACTGGGGCAGGGCCTGAGGTGCCTGGGGCAAAGGTGATGGCCACCCTCCTGGGTGAGCGGGCACAGGGAGAAGGCTGAGGGGCTGCTGGGAGGGCGGTGCTGGAAGGTGGGGTGGCGGCTGTACCTGTAGATGGGGGTGGCACAGATGTTGTCAGAGGACGAGTCCGTGTCACTGGTGTCAGCTCCTGTCCCCGCCGTGGAGCTCCCCTCGCCCTCCGTCCCACTGGTGAAGTACGAGTCCGTAGTGTGGCCCTCCATGGCCATGTGGGATGCAGCCCCCTGGTGCTCAGGTGCCACTGCTCCTCTGCCTGATGATGCTAATGCACACAAGAACAGGGAGACCACAGGAGCCTGACTAGGTGTACTTGGCACTCTACAGAGGTGGGGTGGGGTGCCACATGGCCTGCCTTACGGAGGGGCCTTGCCTACGGAACTCGCCCTGGGCTAGGATAACCCACAGCCCACCTCCCCCACCCAGACACCTCCACTGCACGCAAAGTCAGCAGAATGAGAGTGTACTCACCCCCTTGTGGCTGCTGTGATACCCTCAAGCGCCCATCCAACTCCGGGTAGGCCACCGCCAGGATCCTGAACATCAGGGGGGTCATGGCGCGATGGGCACCCCTCCCACTTTGGGAGGCCATCCCCAGTTGAGCCTCCGCCGTCTTCTTGCTCCAGCGGCGAATGTCCTCCCATCTTTTCCGGAAGTGGGTGCTCCGTCTGTGGTAGACCCCCAGGGTCCGGACGTCCTTGGCGATGGCACGCCAAATATGTTTTTTCTGGTGGGCGTTGACCTACATGAAATGTACAGGGGGAAGAGTAAGTAATTACCAACTGCACCGTCAAACTGATTGGCCCCCATCCCTACCCTTGCCATGTTGCACATGCATTCACCGTCTTTCATGCACGCAGCACTCTCCCCCCTTCCTTCTTACATCCAGCCCTCTCCACACAGGCATAGCCCATACAACATGCTCCCTGTGTACTTAGCTGTTTGTCTGGAGGACCGTAGAGTAGCGTGTACTGGGGAGGACCCCATCCACGAGTTTCTCCAACTCCTCCGATGTGAAGGCAGGGGCCCTTTCCCCAGACACTCGAGCCATTGTCTCTTCCAGACCGAGGTCACAGCAGCACTTGCAGTGTAGGTCCTCTCCTGTCGAAGATCAGGTATCGAGTGATTGAACAGATAGAAAATGGCGGTCACGTCCGCGGTGGTGCGTACCATCACCGCCGGCGTACATCGTCATTGGCTCCTGGTACCCATAGGGTCCAATGTTAACCAATGCAGAATTGCTCCGCGGTCTTCGACTGCCTACCGCGACGGTGTACAACGCCAGCGCAGTTACCTCACATCCCATTGTCACACTTTAGAGGTCAGGCAGCCGCCATTTCAGGGGCCCACATGGTTTCATTTTCAACTGCGTCACACATACCTATGCCTAGACTCAACACACATACAGGCCACCATTTGTGTATGAATGGTGTTCTGTGTAAACTGTGGGTACGTACCTCTGAGTTGTTTGACTCTGTGCTCGCTGTTGTCCTTCATAGGCACCGTCCGCTGGGACATGTGTGGAGATGGCGGCATCCTCCGGTGTACCGACCGTTGGTGGACCTGTGGACAATGGAGGAGCGACATGTGATTATCACATACAGGCTTGACCGTGCCACAATCCAGGAACTGTGTACCCAGTTGGAGCCAGACCTGATGTCAGCAATCCGCCATCCCACAGGAATCCCCCCTCAAGTGCAGGTGCTGTTAGTGCTCCATTTCCTTGTAAGTGGGTCTTTTCAAACAACAGTGGCCATAGCATCAGGGATGTCCAAGCCTATGTTTTCCAATGTATTGTCCAGAGTGTTGTCTGCCCTTCTGAAACACATGCAGAGCTACATAGTTTTTCCTCAGGTGGAGGATTTACCTACAGTGAAAGGTGATTTCTATGCCCTGGGACACATCCCGAACATCATAGGTACCATTGATGGGACACATGTGGCTTTGGTCCCCCCCACAGGAGTGAACAGGTGTACAGAAACCAGAAGAGTTATCATTCGATGAATGTACAGATGGTGTGTTTGGCAGACCAGTACATTTCCCATGTGAAATGGACAGGGTGACAAAGTGGGACAGTAGGATGACTATCAGGGTGGTCTCATTTCTTGGCGGGAGTCTTGGCATCATGCTCTGTCTTGTTCCTGGATCTCAGGGACCGTTTGCGGGGTGGTTCTCCCTCTGCAGGGGGTGGGGTGCTGGTGTGGTGGTCCTGTGGCGGTGCCTCCTGTCCACTAGCGCCGGCGGAGGTGGTGGGCAGTTCATCGTCCATGCTAGTGTCAGGGGCCCCTTGTTGTGCCACAGTGTCCCTCCTGGTGTTCACAAGTTCTTTCAGTACCCCTACGATGGTGCCCAGGGTGGAGCTGATGGTTCTGAGTTCCTCCCTGAATCCCAAATACTGTTCCTCCTGCAGGCGCTGGGTCTCCTGAAACTTGGCCAGTACCGTTGCCATCGTCTCCTGGGAGTGGTGGTAGGCTCCCATGATGCAGGAGAGGGCCTCGTGGAGAGTGGGTTCCCTTGGCCTGTCCGCCCCCCTGTCGCACAGAAGGCCTCCCAGTTCCCCTGTGTTCCTGGGCCTCTGTCCCCTGGACCGTGTGCCCACTGCCATTGCCCCCAGGTCCCTGTTGTTGTTGGGGTGGTGGGTTATCCTGGGTCCCTGTAGTGGTGGACACACAGCTGATTGACATGTCCTGGGGACGAAGGTATGGGCCCGCTGGGTGGGTGCTGTGCTGGTGTTTCCAGAGGGTGGAAGGTCTGTGGTGGCCTGTGACTGGGTGAGGGGAACCGACTGTCCGGAGGACCCCGATGGGCCGGGCTGGTCATCTAGATCCAGTTGGACAGAGGTGCTGTCATCACTGTGGGCCTCTTCTGTTGGTGGTGTGGACATGTGTGGACCCTCCTGTCCGGTGACGTTGGGTAGGTGTGCTGCAGGGGTATAAAAGGATGGTTATTACATCTGTGTGTGGCATGGTGTGCAATGGGTGGGTGACCGTGTACCCAAGTGCTTGCATTCTTGTGTGGGACCTTGTGTGATGATGGTTTAGGGGGGTGTATGGGTATGTGCAGTGGACATGCTTTAGTGATGGGTTTCCATGCTTTGTTGTTGCATGCAGGGCTTGGTGTTGGGAGGTGTGGTTTGTGCTAGTGTGACATATGTGAGGAGTTGGAGTGCTGGGGGTGAGGGTGGGTTATGTGATGGCATGCAGGTAGGGTGGGGGGATGTAATAGTTAAGATTTGTCTTACCAGAGTCCATTCCTCCACCTACTCCTGCGAGGCCCTCCGGATGCAGAATTGCCAAAACCTGCTCCTCCCATGTTGTTAGTTGTGGGTGAGCAGGTGGGGGTCCGCCGCCAGTCCGCTGAACCGCCAGGTGGTGTCTTGAGACCACAGAACGCACTTCCCCCGTAGGTCGTTCCACCTCTTCCTGATGTCCTCCCGATTTCTTGGGTGCTGTCCCACTGCGTTGACCCTGTCCACTATTCTTCGCCACAGCTCCATCTTCCTTGCAATTGAGGTGTGCTGCACCTGTGATCCGAATAGCTGTGGCTCTACCCGGACGATTTCCTCCACCATGACCCTGAGCTCCTCCTCTGAGAACCTGGGGTGTCTTTGCTGTGCCATGGGGTGGTGTAGGTGATGTGTGGGGTGGAGTGTGTGGTGATAAGTGTGCTGATATGTAGTGGTGTGTTGTATGAGGTGCGTGGAAGTTCTGTGGGTGATGGTGTTGTGTGCCTGTGGATGCTGTTGTTCTTGCTGGTGCTGTCTGTCTCTGGCCTTCTTTCGGCATTTTTTGTCATGGGGTTTGTGGGTGATGTGGGTGTGTGTTTTATATTGTATTGGGTGTGTGGGAGTGGTGTGTGTATGTGTATCAGGTGTGTGTATTTTGAATTGTCCAATGTGGCTGTGTTTTGTAAGAGTGTGTGTATTTTGAGCGCGGCGGTGTGTACCGCCAATGGAATACCGCGGTTGAAAGACCGCTGCGTGGATTCGTGTGTCGTGATAGTCTGGGCGTTTTTCTGTTGGCGTGACAGTGGATGTTTTATTTTCGCCAGTTTATCACTGACCTTTGGTGTGGCAGACTTGTGTGGGTGTCTGAATTTTGGCGGATTCCGTGCTGTGGGTCATAATAGCTGTGGCGGAATGCCACGTCCGCGGCGGTGTGTTGGCGGTCTTCTGCACGGCGGTAAGTGTCTTTTACCACCAATGTTGTATTGAGGGCCATATTCTCCTATGCCGATGACACCCAACCTGATCCTCTCCCTACCCGAGAACTGCTCAAGCCAAGAGGAATTTCCACAATGGAATGAGAGCAGGCACCACCTGGATGGAGGACAGCTGCCTCAAGCTCAGCTGAGACAAGACAGAGATCCTCGTGGTCGGCTCCACCCCTTCTGCCTGGAACGACTCCCGGTGGCCCACCGCTCTGGGTAATGGCCCTGCCCCCCGACCATGTGTGCAACCTGGGCATCATCCTGTACTCCTCTCTATCGATAACCCACCAAGTTAACGCCATCTCTTTATCAAGTTTCCACACCCTCCATCTCCTGCAGAAGATTTTCAAATGGATTCCCCCTGACACAAGGAAGACCGTCACCGAGACACTCATCACCAGAAAACTGGACTACTGCAATGCACTCTATGCCGGCAACACCAAGAAACTTGAATCAAGACTACAAAGAGTCCCGAATACAGCAGCCTGACTCATCCTGGACATCACCCAACACAGCGAAGCTCCTCCTACCTCAGAGAACTACACTGAGTCCCAGTCAACAAGCGCATCACATACAGACTCATGATCCACACCTTTAAGGCACTGCACAACATAGGACCGGCATTCCTCAACCTCTGACTCACCTTTTACAGACGTCTCCATTCCTCCCAGCTCGACCTTGCTGCCATCCCCAAGATCTGGAAAAGTACAGCAGGAGGAAGATCCTTCTCCTACCTAACATGGAACACACTACCCCTCAAGCTCAGGCAGACCGCATCACTGAAGCAGTTCAGGAAGGACCTCAAGATGTGGTTCTTCTACTGAGCAGCATAAATACATTCAGCACCTTGAGACCCTATGGGTGATTAGCTGCGCTTTACAAATCCATGATTGATTGATTCAGTATATACATGACCCCGCACGCTAACATCATCAGACACCATGGTCTGAATGTCATCTCCTACGCCAGCGACACCCAGCTGATTCTCTACCTCACCGATGACAATCAACAGCCTAGAACAACTTCCACAATGGAATGAAGGCAGTCGCCACCTGGATGAAAGACAACTGTCTCAAGATCAACTCTGACAAGACTGAGATCCTCATCCTGGGCTACACCTCCTCTGCCTGGGACAACTCCTGGTGGCCTGCAGCTTTCGGGGGCCCTACCTCACCCACCGACCACGCACACAACCTCGGCATTATCCTTGACTCCTCGCTCACAATTGCCCGCCAAATCAACACCGTCTCATCATCATTCTTCCACCGCTTTGCCTACTCCGAAAGATCTTGAAATGGTTCTCCATCGAGGCAAGAAGAACAGTCACCCAGACACTCATCAGCAGCAAGTTTGACTACGGCAACGCACTCTATGCCAGCATCACCAAGAAACTCCACACAAGACTCCAGAGAATCCAGAACGCTGCGGCTAGACTCATCCAGTACATCCGTCACCACAACAACATCATTGCACACTTGAGAGACCTCCACTGGCTCCCACTCAACAGAAGAATCACCTTCAAGCTCCTCACACAAGCATACAGGGCCCTACACAACATTGGTCCCGCCTACCTCAACCACCGACTCTCCTTCTACACTCCCACCAGACAGCTCAGCTCCACCCAGCTGGCCCTCGCTTTTACCCCAAGGATCTATAAGAACTTGGCTGGAAGATCCTTCTCTTACCTCGCTGTACAGACCTGGAACATGAGGCCTCTCCAACTCAGGCAATCCCCCTTGCTGAACCAGTTCAGGAAAGACCTCAAGGCCTGGCTCTTCGACTGATCCGCATCCTTCCCCCCAGTGCCTTGACACCCTCCGGTCGATAAGAAGCGCTTTATAAATAACTGATTGATTGAGTACTGGAGTTCCTGCAAGACAAATTCAAAGCCTGAACAATTGTCTAATTTCTGGAGGAAAATAAATATAGCAAACTCTTTTGTATAATTTGAAAACTCCTTGTCAGATAGGATTCCATTAGCTGGCCAATATCTAAACAATTTAAAAATCATATTTACAGCCAACAATTGGTAATGCTTGTACTTTAAGGGTTTCATCAACTGTATTTCATTAAGGAATTTGCAAACTAAGGAAGTGCTCTCCAGCCAAGTCCCTGCTATCAGTGAATGATGCAGCCTTCTCCCCATTGGCCAATTGTAACAAAAAGTTCAAGATATGAATAACATCTGATCCCACAGGACAGGGACCCCTCTTGCAACACCAACTACACCATATGAACCACAAAGATCTTCATTGTGTGTGAGTTCAGCCCCCCATGTCTGCTTAATGAGCATTGCAGTCTGCTGCACGAGTCTGGGGACTTACCAATAATCCCTGAAATCTGTTATACCATCAGATGTAGATCTGTCTTTGATCTGTGGATGGTGAGTAATAGGAATCACCCAATTTTGAGAAGCATTGGCACCCAAGTATTTATGCTGATTGACCTTGGTGACAAAATTAATTGGCTGTTTTGTCTTTACTTTTGAAGTAAATACATTTATTTTTTGAAATGGCATACAATGCATTCACATTTTTCTCAATATGAACATGTTTTTGTGACACACATTTAGAAAAAATAAATAGATCATCTGGTTATAATTATATTTTTTGATGTGCTTTCCAAATCAAAAGCCAAACTTCTGAACATCGCTGGGCATCTTTTAAACAGTGAAGTCCAGAGGGCTCAAACAGGAATATTTTTTCTGGTCAATCTCAATTAGCAGTGTTTATGAAATATGCATGTGGAGCTGCTTAATTTAGACTCCACCCTATTTACATCATGTGAATACATTTATGCACTCTTTTACAACATTATGTTCAACGTGTGCTTTAACTTCATTAACCTGTGTGATGTATTTAAATTAAGTAACAGTATTTAACCATAACAATCACCAAGAATTTACATTTAAATGTATTAGGACTCATCTATAGACTGATGTAATCATGTTCATTATGTATTTATGATTTATAATGATTTTGTACTTTAATTGCTTTATATTATTGTATCATGCATCCATTTTGAAACTCAAGTTAATTTAGCTTGACATTTGGCCTTAGCTGATAATGTTTGCTTTCACACTGCCAGTATGCTGTTTTGTCTCCTCTGCAGGTGTGTTATCATGATTCTCATTAGCTAGTGAAAGGCTTATTGTATGTACTAAATGACTGATAGTGAGGCCTGGGAGAAGAAAGTTGGCAACAATTGTGAGGAACCAATGATGAGAGAAGGACTTCTGTTCAGGGTGTACCAGAAGAATCAGCATTCAAGTTTAACAGCTGCGTACCTAATTATTTAGAGATGGGAACTTAGGGAGTATATTGATTCTCCTTGAACGAGGTTACCTACGTTGTCCATGAGTTAAGGATGTTTTAGAAACTCTGGACTGCATTTTTAAATGGTGTTTCATAGTTAGACAGACTGCATCCTGACTTCAAGAGGGAACAGATTTCTGCCTACTGGGCTTCTTAGAGTGTAAAGCTTTATGCTGAGCACTCTTCCTAACTCTCAGAACTTCTACTGAAGTTTGACCTTCCGCTGACACCTTCTATGCTTCCAGTAGAACTTTCATTTAGAATTTGTTTATTTTTTTCTGAACTCTTTTTATTGAGTTTATATATTCAGAACCAAACAAACATAATGCAGTGCCTCTCATATGAGACCCCTGAGATATCTTTCTCACGTGAACATTTGCTTACATAGTCAGGAATATATCAACATTTGCTGAACCAGCAGAGCTTTCCGTCAGTTCCCAACACATAGTAATACCATAATGAAACCAATTCATGTACAATCAATGCATTCCAGAGTTTTCATATAACCACAGTTGGATGTCATCATCATTACATTCGTGTGTGAGCCCCATTAGTTAATTATCAGTGCTCATTTTGGAACTTCACCTGTCAGTTGCAGTGAAGCGCTCCAGCAAGCATCCCCATGCCATCAGATCAGTAAGTGCACCCTCTTACCTACGCACTAACCGTATATGTTGTTCCTCTGCCGCTCCCAACTCCAAGATATCTCGCAACCAGAATTCAACTGATGGGCTCCTAGTGCTCATCCAACCTATGGCCACCCTACGTTTGGCCAGCAATAGAGCCAGTTGTGCCAGTTTGAACTTTCACCCCCCGGGGCTTCGTCACCACCCCCTGCAAACATGTCAACGGTGTCAATGCTATACCTAGTCCAGAGGCCTCCGCAACCTTTACAACCACCTCCCACCAGAACTGCTGCACCTCTCTACAGGACCAAACCAGGTGTAGGAAGGAAGCATTAACCTCCACACAATGGGGACACATGGCTCCCCTAGCTGGATCGATCTTATTAAGATGAAAAGGCCTAACATTAGTACGGCGTACAAAACTGAAATGTAGGAACTTCAATCTATTATTGCATGAAACCAGCGCCAAGGCCCTGGCCCAATCAGCATCCTCCACTGGTTCCCCCAACTGCCGCTCCCAGGCATTATGCACACATAGATTGCACCCGTTATATCCTCCCGAAGGGCTCTATAAAATAGGGTGATTAAGTGTCTCCCATTCCCCGAATTCAGCAGCCCATACAAATCCTTAGAAGATCTCATGTGCCACACTTTCCATCTTAGCATAGTGCAGGAATTGACCCGGGCCCAAACCAAACTTATTCTGTGCCTCATGAAAGGATATAAACACCTCATTGGGGAATAAGTCCCCCGCGACCCGACAACCCCCCTCTCCAGCTGTCCATAGACATGTAATTATCAATATCACGGAGGGGAGCTAAGTCCCACACCTTGAGTTCTCTGTCAGATGAGGCACGTCGGAGCACCTTCTTAATGACCTGTTCCCAAATCTGTGCAGTATTCTGAGCCAGGTAAGGGATAGTTGTCTCCAACCGTTCAGCTTTTATCAGGATGTGTGCTAGCCTATCAGTACCCAGCAGGCCCTCAAAAATTTGCTTTTCCCAGCCATTCGACTCAGTTAACCACTTCGCAGCATGCTGCAAGTACACAGCATAGTAATATAGCCTATTATTAGGAATCGCCAACCCCCCGGCCTCCAGATCCCTTTTTTAGTGTGGACAGGGACACTCTACTATGGCAAACAGCCCAAACCACTGAAACTAAAAAGCTATCCAACTGAGTAAATAACCAAGGAGCCAATAGAAACAATGGATTTTGTACCAGGTACAGACAGTGCAGAAGAAACACCATCTTCACAATAGCTGCTCTTCCCATCACAGAGAGTGGCAGCTTATTCCAAAACAGAACTGAGTGCTCCAGGCCTGACACCACTCGTTCCAAATTACGTGTCTCATGTCCTGCTGCAGTATGAGTAACCCATATGCCCAAATACCTGAAACTCTCCAACTCCCAGCAGAGACCCCCCCCCACCGATAGATCATTCGGCCGCCAGCGGAAACAGGAGCAACTTATGCATATTCACCCGGAGTCCTGACATGGCCCCAAACATCCCCCAACAGAGGAACCGAGACATCCGGCGACCAAAGGTACACCAGCGCATTGTTTGCATATAAAGAATTGATGTGAGTAGCAAGCCCGACCTGAATTCCACAAGGGGCCAGCTCCCCACGCAACAACACTGCCAACGGCTCCACCCTGAGGGCAAAGAGGAGCTGTGAAAGAGGAGACTCCTGTCTGGTTCCCCCGCTGACCATCCATGATTCGGTGAGCTCCCCTGCCACCTGGACTCGTACTATAGGTTCATTATAGAGCAAGCAAACCCAAGCACTGAATTTGGGGCCAAACCCCATTCCCCACAGTACCGCCATAAGGTAGCTCCATTCCACAGTATCGAAGGCCTTTTCTAGGTCTAACAACACCAATGCCAGGTCTTCCCCCATATCCATGATTTCATGCAGAACATGCACCAAACGTTGTAAGTTAAAGGTCGTACTCCGAGTAAGTATAAATCCACATTGGTCTTTGTGAACCAACGCCCGAACCACTCCTCGCAGTCTAGTAGCTACCATCTTACAAAGGATCTTGACATCACTATTCAACATTGTGAGCAGTCGGTGGGAAGAGGAGTCGCTCAAATCACCCCCAGGCTTTAGCATGAGACAAACAATACCTTGCCGCAGTGACTCTGGCAAAATGCCCTCCACTCGGGCTTCCTTAAACACTGCCAATAGTTTCTCTCACAGGAGGGAGGAGTATGTCTGGTAAAGCTTAACAGGAAACCAATTCCCCCGGGGTCTTGGATTTAGCCAAAGCCACCACCGTTGCACTCACCTCCTCTGCAGTAATCTCATAATCTTATTCTCTCCCACACTCTGGGTCCAACTGTGGTAGCTGCAATTGCCACAAAAATCCCACAAGGACTCATCTGTCACCCAGAGACCAGCTGCGACATAGTTTGCAAATGTTCCGCCAACACACTTAAAATATCTGTACGATTGATGACCTGTATGCCCTCAGTGTTCCGAATATGCAAGATAGACAGTGATTCCACCTCTCGCTTTAGGATCCCTGCCAGCAACCTGCCGGATTTATCTCCCTCCCTGTGTAGCCACTGTCTATTCAACCTAAGTGGTACTTTATCAGCGTCCCCCAAAACCTACTTACTTGCCTGTGCAAGTGAAGCTGCTCTCTTTGTACTTTCTTCCTAAGGTGTTCACAACGCTGTATGTACGCTAGTTGCCCCTCCCATTTCTTGAGATCTTGTTCTAATTGTCTACGCACACCACAGGTGGTACCTATATACACTCCTCTTAGAACGGCTTTCATTGCCTCTGACTCAGTCCCCTTGGTTGCCATGGTGCCCCAATTAATATTCATGTAATTTGTTATTGCAGCTGCCATAGACACAGCATCTGTCAGAAAGTCAGGAGGCATCTCAGCTGTATCAATACTTGGGCATGAGCAGATAAAAACCTTCCCAAGTGGGATATGCCCAACACCTGCTCACAATCCAGGCCTCCAAGTAGAAATTGGTCCAAGCGACTATCCGTGTTGTGCGTCTTTGAGTGACATGTATCCCCTACTTTCTGGGTGTAGCCCCCTACATCCATCCCATAACCCTAGATTGTGCATGGCTGCAGTAAAGGATCACGTCATCAAAGGTTTAGTGCCCTGTTTGGAGGGATGACGGTCTTTCTCACTATCCAAAATACAATTGTGGTTTCCAGCCCATACAACGGGGGAGCCCACACCAGCCTCCAGCACCCCAGCTACATTGTCATAAAAAGAGTAATCATCAGTGTTAGGTGCAAAAGTATTAAGTATAGTAAGGGGAGCGCCATCTAATGAACCCTGCAGGAGTATATACCACCCCTAAACATCAGCCTCACTATAGATATGTTTAAATGGAATCCCTGGGGCTACCCATATTGCCATTCCCCTAGCACAAGAGGAAAATGACACGTAGAACAACTGATCCCGCCATTTCTTAGCAAGCTTCTGAACTTCCTCCTCCATCATATGTGTTTCCTGTAAACGGGCAATTTGAATCTTATGCCTCCACAGAAAGGAATGCACTCTGTATCGCATGGTGCAGTCTTTCTGGCTGATAACACCGTGTACTCCCCATCGGCTGCCAGCTGCTCCTCTCCTTTCCCTCCATGATTGAGGAAAGCAGCATGCGTAGCCCCCTCCATGTCTCAGATACGAGTATGCACTGCATATATAACCATTGAACATATACAAACATGCATATACTGAACAAACGCCAACCCCCCCCAACCAAGGATAAACAGTAAAACACATAAATCACAACATACTGTAGATCCATATGTGTATATACTGCCAGGACAAACAGCCTAAGACCCCACTACCCCAATCACTAAATCCTACCACCAGAGTGGAGGAAACCCCCCGCCCAATATTCTAAATGTACAGTGCATGTATCTCTAATACACCATGCCCCAGAGAAAGGCTGTCCCTCCTCTCTCTATAGGATAAGGGTGCAAATGCTACCATAGCTGTACCTGATCAATTACAAACCCCCCATTTCTAACTCAATAGGCAAGAAGCTCCCAATAAAAACAACATGTCCTATGTAGGAAAAAGTTAGAATGCAGTTCTCTTAAGAAGGAAAAAGTTAACTGGCATCTGACACCAACTCCGGTCCCAGATCAGGTGTCTGGGTAGGATCATCGAGCACAGCAGCAGGCCCGGGGAAACCAACCACCATTGTGCCGTCCTGTTGAATTTCAATTCTATTACTATCACTTCCCCCATGCCTTGGTGAGTTTTCCATTCAGTTCTTGTTGCGTTTTCTCCAGTTGGAGCCACCGGAGCCACCTATTGTTCTGGCAGCAGTATGGGCCCGATTCAACCCTCTCAGAGGAGCTTTGTCCCACATTTCCAACCTTCTCCAGACCTCCTCCGGGCGGTCAAAGAAGTGGGATCTGCCCCCTGAGATGACCTTCAAGCCCGCTGAATACAGTAACCTATAACGTACATTCATGGCACAAAGCTTGACCTTCACCTCCATAAATCCCTTCCTTGATGGGTGCTCCTTGTTTGTATAGTCTGGATAATTGGAGAATCTATGGTTTTCAAAAACAGCATTACCAATTTTCTGGGCCACCTGCAGGATACAGTTTTGATCCCTATAATTCAGGATGTGAACAATGATTGCCCGTGGTGGGGCACCAGGCTTAGTGGGTACAACTAGCACCCTGTGGGCACGTTCCACCACGAACATGCCTGATAGCCCTGCAGGGTGTAGCACATCTCTGATCCAGCACTCCACAAAGACCTCCACACCAGATTCCACTGCCCACTCTGGGAACCCAAAAAGGCAACATTGTTCTGTTGTGATCTACCCTCAGAATCCTCCAGCCTCATCTGCAAAGCTCACGATCTGGAGGTGACCTGTGCCATCTGTTTTCACAGAGTGTCGACCTTCGGCTGCAACTCCACAACTGACCCTTCCACTACCTTCACCTGCCCGGAGAAGGTTCACCTCCATAGCCACTGCCTCTATTTTACCCTCGAGGGCAACCCTCGAGCCCTGAATTGCCGCTAGAAGTTCAGCACATGATGGCTCCTCCATGGTTACAGGCATGATCGGGCCATCCTCGATCCACCCTGTCACGTCTGGTTCTGTGGCAAAGGGGCAGAAGTGGTGTGTTGCTCCATAGTGTTTCCCTTCAAGGGAGCCTCCTGCCTGTGCGTCCCCAGCTCAGCACGCACCAAAGGAAGAAAGGCAGGTGAGGGTCCACCCACCTCCACCTTGCCCAGTTAGTTGCGCCAAGCTCACAGGTGTCTCACAACGTTTCTCCTCACAGTCAAGACAGGCCCGGGATCAGAGCCCCACAGAGACGTCAACAGTGGGCAAGGAAGACAGCACTCACTGCCAATTCCGATGAGGACGCCAAAGATCCAGGATGTCACAATGCTCCCCTCACCTTTTACAGGACAATGGGACTCTGCGCCAATACAGTATCCGGCTCGCTCCTCCTTGTATAACACCTGCTGATCCTAAGATGTCAGATAAACATTACCAGCACCTCTGCCCTCCTCATGAGCAGGATTGGTTGAGTTAGTGGGTACCATTGTCTGCCCTGCCTCCAGGTATATGTATACCACCGCTGGTCTGTCTTTCCACAGCCTCCCATTAAAGCAATCCTGGGGCCCCAGCCCGGTCCGTCCTAAACAGCAAGCTGTAGCACTTCCTCCACCACCCCATAAGGTTGTATTCCGCCTCACAGTAGGCCCGAAGCCACGGACCTCTGACCAGCCCGACTGCCAGCCCAGGCCCCTCCTATGCCCCAGCCAGTAAACCATGTTGGGCCGCGTCTCCGATCACCGCAGCAAAGCTCCTCTGGCAGTCTTAAGCCTCTTCAATTGAAGGACCCTCCAAGGCGGGAGTGCAAGAGAGCAGGGCCCACACACTGCGGTGCCCAGTGGTCCTCCTTGCAAGTCCGGACTGCAGCGTACCCCCGCACCTCCAGGCTGGGAACCTCCAGGGCCCTCCTCACAACCGCAAGGTCGCGAAGCTATCCCCTGCAGCTCGGGGCACACCCTCTCCATCTGCGGCCTCCAAGGAGGCAGGCTGAACAGACAAGGCTGTGCAAGGACCACCCAGGTCCCGCCAAGCGCCACGCAGCCCGGGCCAGGCACCCACTAACCACCAGGCCGCATGACCCCCCCAGCTACCCGATCAGGGAAATCAAACCGCCGCTGAAGTCAGAGCCTCAAACCCATCTAGGAGGCTCCCCCGATCACCAGCCATGGCAGGATAATGCAAGATCAGGCCGGGGGCAGCGAGGAGCTTCCTAGAAGCGCGTTACACTGGCCATCTTGCGTGGCCACTCCCCTAGAATTTGTTTATTTTATGTTTATATTAGAAAGAGAAACTTTCTTTCTGGCACAACTAATCACCTCAAGCTGTTTCCTTAGCTTTGTAGCTGTTGCTATTTTCCATCTCATTTTATTACGTGTTAATTTACTGGCACATTTTGCTCTCCAGATCATATTGTTATAACTTTTGAATGTATTCCTGCTCTGACTATATACTTGTTGGATTCATGTTCTAAAATAAACCTTTAAGTTTGAAATCACTGATTCTTTGTCTTCATTTTGAAGACATATTGGCTTCACAGGCTTTGAAATGTATTTCTGATGTTAGCTCTCTTCAGGGGCGGCTTCTCTGCCCTGGCGGAGGAGCGTCACCCCCGCCAGCAGCAGCTACAAAACCTGTATGGTAAAAACATAATAAACTCTGGGAACCTGTGCCTGCAATGACGGAGCAGAGCGGATGGAACGGCGCGGAAAACAGGTACGTTTTTCCACCCCACCCCTGTTCCTTGCCGTGAGCCATGCCGGCTCTCTTACACCACTTCAACTCGACTATTAAAGGTTCATAAATGAATGGAGAAGTATATTTGATGATTTCACTAAGAGACTGAGGATCAGATATCTGCGATCTGTCACATGTTGTCTTCCATTATTTTCTTGCAAATGATTGATCCTGACATCATCTGAAAGCAAAAAGGATCATAGCATTTTTTCACTTTTATGTGCTTTCAGTAGAATATCTGTAAGCATTTCTTAGCATCATGCAGTTCCTTAATTTATTCAAATTCATCATACTGTAGTAAATCCAAAGCTCTCAAAATAATCATGTCCCCATGTTGAGACCATGATATTTATCATAATGTTGGCATTTGAATGAGTTATTGTTTCATACAGGTCCACCTTGATTTCTCTATAACAAGCAAATAATCCACTGGCAGACCTGAAGGCGTGTAAAGTGTTCAATATATTTTCTTAAATTGGGGGAGCCAAAATATTTCTTTTAATGTAATCTTAACTTTTAGGTCCCCTCTGGGAATCAGATTCTTTTTTCATTGTGTCCCCTAACTCCCCAAAAAGTTCTGTACTGTAGACCAATCACAGATTTTGAAAAATCTGGGTTTTGTGGATGCACATTTCTGTTTAGGGAATGGATGTTAGCCCACACACAGAAAGTTATCTTTTACCATATACAAAGACTGTCTACTGTACTCAGGCTAAACGTCTGTAATTTAGTTATTGATGGTCAAGATAATAAACAAACGAATGAAGAGGTGTTAGATAATATGTGTGTCGTGTCCTACACCACATTATATTTGTGCCGGGCCGGCTATAGGAAAACCAACCCAGCAGTGCCACGGGGCTGCCCTCACAACTGGCGAGAGTGACCGGGATAGAGAAATCCTCAGATCCAATCAGGATCTCGAGGGGGAGGAAGGCCTTAAAAGCAAATGGAAAGGGGGAGACGAAGGGACCGGCGGCGGCGTGCCAGGACGGACGAAGCAGACGGCTTGAAAAGAAAGGAGGAGAAGCGGGACCTGCGGCAGCGACGGGGCCAACAGAGCAATGGTGGACCAGAGACCCAATGGAGTGACCAGGAGGCGGAGAGTCACTACAACCAGCCACGCTCTGGGGAGAGCGTGGCCTTATCAGGTACGGTCCTGTCAGCAGACACGGGCGACATCAACCACAGGATTGGTGGAGGGGGAGGGAATCACTAAAATAGGAAGTTGTGAGCTATTGTATTAAGTTCTTTAATTTACACATCGCTGCCAATGCATTATTTGTTTTTTCAATTTGAAGTCTACCCCACTTCAAAGTCACACTTGGGTATAAAACAGGGCCTCTGCCCTACCACCTCAGACACCTGCTGGAGAAGAAACCTGAACCAGAACCTGCATCCTGCCAAGAAGAACTGCCTGGCTGCTCAAAGGACTCACCTGACTGCTTTCTACAAAGGACTGCTGCCTTGCTGTTGGCCTGCTGCCTTGCTGAACTCTTGCCTTGCTGCAGAAGTGCTCTCCAAGGGCTTGGATAGAGCTTGCCTCCTGTTCCCTGAAGTATCAGGACCAAAAAGACTTCTCTTTTTCAACTGGACTCCTTGTGCGCAGAAAAATGTGACGCATAGCTTGCTCCGCGGTAAAAAAATTCACTGCACGCTGATCCGGAAAGACGCCGCTCGATCCCTCAAGGAAAAGATCGACGCGACGCCTGCGGTGCGACCGGAACTTCGACGCACGGCCCGCCTGGACAACGCCGCCCGACTTCCCGAGAGGAAATCGATGCAATGCCTGCCGTGAGGGAGAAAATTCCACGCACAGCCCACCGGAACGATGCACAACCGGACAACAAGTCCCGGATTCCACGCACAGACCCCGGGACATCTGGTAATCCCGCGACCCACAGAAGGAGACTGTCCGCGCGCCGGAAAACGACACACGGCTTCCCCGCGTGAAAAATAACGACACAAGTCCGTGTGTGAAGGGGTGAAACCCGACGCACACACCATTTTTTCACGGATCTCCTCCTCTGCGGCCCTTTGCAGAGATTTTCCACTCCAAACCAGGTACTTTGTGCTTGAAAGAGACTTTGTTTGCTTTTTAAAGACTTAAGACACTTTATATCACTTTTCAGTGATATCTCCACAATTTCATATTGCATCTTTTATCATTTTTGACCTGCAAATACCCAGATAAATATTATATATTTTTTTTAAACACTGTGTGTTGTATTTTTGTGGTGGTATATTGGGTTATTGTATGATTTATTGCACAAATACTTTACACATTGCCTTCTAAGTTAAGCCTGACTGCTCAGTGCCAAGCTACCAGAGGGTGGGCACAGGATAATTTGGATTGTGTGTGACTTACCCTGACTAGAGTGAGGGTCCTTGCTTGGACAGGGTGTAACCTGACTGCCAACCAAAGACCCCATTTCTAACAACCACCTTAGATTTAAACAAAGGTTATTGGCAGATCCCTCTGAAAGAAAAAGATAAAGAAAAAACAGCGTTTGCCACTCCCTCAGGACTCTATCACTTTACTGTTCTTCCTTTTGGGCTGCATGGTGCACTGGCTACCTTTCAAAGACTAATCGATAGGGTGCTACGTCCATTTCAGGACTACGCAGCTGCATACCTAGATGACACTGTTATCTATAGTACGACATGGAAGGAACATACCACCCATCTGACCAGTGTACTACATGCTCTTAGGGAAGCAGGCCTTACGGCAAACCCTGAAAAATTTAAAATAGGATACAATAATATTTATTACCTAGGGTATGTGATAGGACATGGACTAGTAAAACCCCAGATAGAAAAAGCACACGCCATCATGCAAATACCACTTCCGCACCGGAAAAAGGATATCAGGGCTTTCTTAGGGATGGTGCTATATTATTGGCGGTACATTCCTCAATTTTCAGAAAAAGCAGCTCAACTCACTGCCCTACTGGGAAAGAATAAGCCTAACCAAATCACTCCTCTTACTGACCCTGAGAGAAACAGTTTTGAACACCTAAAACATCTCCTGATCACCCGACCTGTACTGCGTTGCCCCGATTTTCAGAAACCCTTTCAGGTCCAAATGGATGCCTCCGATCAGCGGTTAAGAACACTATTGTCACAAAAAGATGAAAATTGACTTTTCCATCCCATAGCCCTACCTCATGAACAACGATATCCAACCCTTGAGAAGGAATGTCTTGCGATCAAATGGGCTATTGAATCCTTACGGTATTATTTAATCGGTCGTCCATTTACTTTGCTCACTGATCACGCCCCCTTAACCTGGTTGGCACACCATAAGGATACCAACGCCCGTGTCCTCCTGTGGTTTTTAAAACTTCAATCTTTCTCCTTCCAGGTACAACATTCGCCTGGCTCCCTTCTATCCAATGCTGATTACCTGTCCAGATATCCTTCTAGTCAGTGGCTCCAACGGCCACTGTCCAGGAGAAGTAAATGTGCCAGGCCGGCTATAGGAAAACCGATCCAGCAGTGCCCCGGGGCCGCCCTCGCAACTGGCGGGAGAGACCCGGATAGAGAAATCCTCGGATCCAATCAGGATCTCGAGGGGGAGGAAGGTGGGGCCTTAAAAGCTAAAGGACAAAGCAGATGGAGTGAAAAGAAAGTAGGGGAAGCGAACCTGTGGCAGCGATGGGATCAACAGAACAATGGTGGACCAGAGACCCAACGGAGTGACCAGGAGGCGGAGAGGTAAAACAACTGGCCACGCTCTGTGGAGAGCGTGGCCTTATCAGGTACGGTCCTGTCAGCAGGACACGGGCGACATCAACCGCAGGATTGGTGGGGGGGGAAACACTAAAATAGGAAGTTGTGGGCCATTGTATTAAGTTCTTTAATTTACACATCGCTGCCGATGCCTTATTTGTTTTTTTCAATTTTGTTTTCCTTTTGCGTGTGTCTGTCTTCCGGAAACCAAGAGTGAATGACTACACCTAGACATATGGCAGCATATACAAAAATAGAAATTGAACGTGTTACGATTATTTGTTCTTGCCATTGATTGTGGTGCTAAAATGGAGGCTTAAAACATGGTCAGGGATTCTGTTTCGTTTATTGTTGTTTTTGTACATTGAGAAATAAGGCGACCGGCCATAAAAACGCAAGATAAAAAGGAACAAAAGGGGAAAACCGTTGTTTGTTCGCTTTTCTCCGTGTTTATTATTATTCTAAAAATAAAAACAGCCTGAAAAGGAGAAAACAGAAAAGAAGCAAAAATAAAACATGGAAACAGTACAGAAAATGGAAAGATGGCAGGAACAGAAAACCCAGGAGAACAGAAAAGAAAGAGAAAACAAAGATAGAAAAATAAACCTAGACAGATAAGAGGAAGAGAAAGAAAAACAAAGATAGAGAAGAGACTGAGATAGATAAAAGAAGAAGAAGGGAAAGAGAAGGAAAGAAACCAGTGTCCATTCGTACCGGTGTTCACCAACTGTTAGAATTGGGGTCTTTGGTTGGCAGTCAGGTTACCCCCAGTCCAAGCAAGTACCCTCACTCTAGTCAGGGTAAGTCACACACAATCCAAATTATCCTATGCCCACCATCTGGTAGCTTGGCACTGAGCAGTCAGGCTTAACTTAGAAGGCAATGTGTAAAGTATTTGTGCAATAAATCATACAATAACACCATATAGCACCACAAAAATACACCACACAGTGTTTAGAAAAATATATAATATTTATCTGGATATTTGCAGGTCAAAACGATCAAAGATGCAAAAAGAAAATGTAAGTGTAGGAAGTTGGCTCTGTATGCACTATTTCAAAGTAAGAAATAGCATGCACAGAGCCCAAGGGTTCCCCTTAGAGGTAAGATAGTGGCAAAAAAGAGATAATTCTAATGCTCTATTTTGTGGTAGTGTGGTCAAGCAGTAGGCTTATCAGAGGGTAGTGTTAAGCATTTGTTGTACACACACAGGCAATAAATGAGGAACACACACTCAAAAGACAATTCCAGGCCAATAGGTTTTTATACAGAAAAATATATTTTCTTAGTTTATTTTAAGAACCACAGGTTCAAGATTAACAAACAATACTTTAAATGAAAGGTATTTCACTCAGGTATCTTAGAAACTTTGAATCATCACAATAGCATGTACAGTTTCGGCAAAAATGGCAATAAGCTATTTTAAAATTGGACACTGCAAAATTCAACAGTTCCTGGGGGAGGTAAGTAAATGTTAAGTTCACAGGTAAGTACAACACTTACAGGGTTAAAATTTGTGCCCAAGGTAGCTCACCGTTGGGGGTTCAGGGCAACCCCAAAGTTACCACACCAGCAGCTCAGGGCCGGTCAGGTGCAGAGGTCAAAGTGGTGCCCAAAATGCATAGGCTTCAATGGAGAAGGGGGTGCCCCGGTTCCAGTCTGCCAGCAGGTAAGTACCTGCAACTTGGGAGTGCAGACCATGGGGGTTTTGTAGGGCACTGGGGGGGACACAAGTCAGCACAAAAAGTACACCCTCAGTGGCACAGGGGCGGCCGGGTGCAGAGTGCAAACAGGAGTCGGGTTTGCAATTGGTTTCAATGGGAGACCCAGGGGTCTCTTCAGCGAAGCAGGCAGGCAAGGGGGGGCTCCTCGGGGTAGCCACCACCTGGGCAAGGGAGAGGGCCACCTGGGGGTCGCTTCTGCACTGGAGGTCGGATCCTTCAGGTCCTGGGGGCTGCGGGTGCAGTGTCTTTACCAGGCGTCGTGTTCTTTGAAGCAGGCAGTCGCGGTCAGGGGGAGCCTCTGGATTCCCTCTGCAGGCGTCGCTGTGGAGGCTCAGGGGGGTCAACTCTGGCTACTCACAGGGTCGTAGTCACCGGGGAGTCCTCCCTGTAGTGTTGGTTCTCCACAGGTCGAGCCGGGGGCGTCGGGTGCAGAGTGGAAAGTCTCACGCTTCCGGCGGCAAACGTGTGGTCTTTAAAAGTTGCGTCTTTGTTGCAAAGATGCAGTCTTTGTGGAACAGGGCCGCTGTCCTCTGGAGTTCTTGGTCCTTTTAGATGCAGGGTAGTCCTCTAAGGCTTCAGAGGTCGCTGGACCCTGGGGGACGCGTCGCTGTTGCAGTTTTTCTTGAAGTGGGGAGACAGGCTGGTAGGGCTGGGGCCAAAGCAGTTGGTGTCTCCGTCTTCTCTGCAGGGCTTCAGGTCAGCAGTCCTTCTTCATCTTCAGGTTGCAGGAATCTGTTTTCCTAAGTTCTGGGGGCCCCTAAATACTCAATCTAGGGGTGGGTTTAGGTCTGGGGGTTAGTAGCCAATGGCTACTAGCCCTGAGGGTGGCTACACCCTCTTTGTGCCTCCTCCCTGAGGGGAGGGGGGCACATCCGTAATCCTATTGGGGGAATCCTCCATCTGCAAGATGGAGGATTTCTAAAAGTCAGAGTCACCCCAGATCAGGACACCTTAGAGGTTGTCCTGACTGGCCAGTGACTCCTCCTTGTTTTTCTCATTATCTCCTCCGGCCTTGCTGCCAAAAGTGGGGCCGTGGCCGGAGGGGGCGGGCATCTCCACTAGCTGGGATGCCCTGTGGCGCTGTAACAAAGGGGGTGAGCCTTTGAGGCTCACCGCCAGGTGTTACAGTTCCTGCAGGGGGAGGTGAGAAGCACCTCCACCCAGTACAGGCTTTGTTACTAGCCACAGAGTGACAAAGGCAGGGGCACCGATGCCCTTACCTATGGTATAGTGCACCCTGCCTTAGGGCTGTAAGGCCTGCTAGAGGGGTGACTTATCTATGCCATTGGCAGTGTGAGGTTGGCATGGCACCCTGAGGGGAGTGCCATGTCGACTTAGTCATTTTCTCCCCACCAGCACACACAAGCTGGCAAGCAGTGTGTCTGTGCTGAGTGAGGGGTCCCCAGGGTGGCATAAGACATGCTGCAGCCCTTAGAGACCTTCCCTGGCATCAGGGCCCTTGGTACCAGGGGTACCAGTTACAATGGACTTACCTGGATGCCAGGGTGTGCCAATTGTGGAGACAAAGGTACAGGTTAGGGAAAGAACACTGGTGCTGGGGCCTGGTTAGCAGGCCTCAGCACACTTTCAAATCATAACTTGGCATCAGCAAAGGCAAAAAGTCAGGGGGTAACCATGCCCAGGAGGCATTTCCTTACAGTAAGGACATCACTGAAAAGTGATATGAAGTGTCTGAAGTCTTTTAAAAGCAAACAAAGTCTCTTTCAAGCACAAAGTACCTGGTTTGAGTGAAAAATCTCCGCAAAGGGCCGCAGAGGAGGAGAAGCGAGGAAACAAAGGGGTGTGCATCGATTTCTTGGGCTGCGCACGGTCGATGCGTCGTTTAGTTTCCACGCAGGGTCAGCTGGGCGTCGATTTCCGGCGCTCGGTCGTGGATCCTCTTCGGGTTGCGGGGTTTTCAGACGCCCCGGGGTCTGTGCTTGGAATCCTGGGCTTGTTGGCAAGCTCTGCGTCGTTCCGGTGGGCGGCGCGGGGAAATTTCTCCCTCACTGCAGGCGCTGCATCGATTTCCCCTCTGGAAGTCAGGTGGCGTCATCCCAGGTCGGCTGTGCGTCGATCTGGTGGGTCGTGCGTCGAAGTTCCGGTCGCACCGCAGGCGCCGCGCCGATCTTTTCCTTGCGAAGTCGAGCGGTGGCATCCTGGTTCGGCGTGCAGTGAATTTTTCACCGCAGAACAGGCTGTGTATCATTTTTAGCAAGCTGTGCGTCAAATTTTTGCTGCACAAGGAGTCCAGTTGCAAGAGAGAAGTCTTTTTGGTCCTGAGACTTCAGGGAACAGGAGGCAAGCTCTATCCAAGCCCTTGGAGAGCACTTCTTCACCACAGCCAGGGAGCAGCAAGGCAGCAGGGCAACAGCAAGGCAGCAGTCCTTCACAGAAAGCAGTCAGGTGAGTCCTTTGGGCAGCCAGGCAGTTCTTCTTGGCAGGATGCAGGTTCTAGTTACAAGTTTCTTCTCCAGGAAGTGTCTGAGGTGGTAGGGCAGAGGCCCTGTTTTATACCCAAATGTGCCTTTGAAGTGGGGGAGACTTCAAAGAGTGGCTTAGAAGTGCACCAGGTCCCCTTTCAGTTCAATCCTGTCTGCCAGGGTCCCAGTAGGGGGTGTGGCAGTCCTTTGTGTGAGAGCAGGCCCTCCACCCTCCCAGCCCAGGAAGACCCATTCAACATGCAGATGTATGCAAGTGAGGCTGAGTACCCTGTGTTTGGGGTGTTTCTGAGTGAATGCACAAGGAGCTGTCAACTAAACCCAGCCAGACGTGGATTGTAAGGCACAGAAAGATTTAAGTGCAGAGAAATGCTCACTTTCTAAAAGTGGCATTTCTAAAATAGCAATATTAAATCCAACTTCACCAGTCAGCAGGATTTTGTATTACCATTCTGGCCATACTAAATATGACCTTCCTACTCCTTTCAGATCAGCACCTACCACTTCAATAATGTATGAGGGCAGCCCCAATGTTAGCCTATGAAGGGAGCAGGCCTCACAGTAGTGTAAAAACAAATTTAGGAGTTTTACACTACCAGGACATGTAAACTACACAGGTACATGTCCTGCCTTTTACCCACACAGCACCCTGCTCTAGGGGTTACCTAGGGCACACCTTAGGGGTGAATTATATGTGGATAAAGGGGAGTTTTAAGCTTGTCAAGTACTTTTAAATGCCAAGTCGAAGTGGCAGTGAAACTGCACAAACAGGGCTTGCAATGGCCGGCCTGAGACAAGGTTAAGGGGCTACTTAACTGGGTGGCACAACCAGTGCTGCAGGCCCACTAGTAGCATTTAATCTACAGGCCCTGGGCACATACAGTACAGATTACTAGGGATTTATAGGTAAATTAAATAGTCCGATTGGGTATGATCCAATGTTACCATGTTTAAAGGGAGAGAGCATATGCACTTTAGCACTGGTTAGCAGTAGTAAAGTGTGCAGAGTCTAAAAACCAGCAAAAACAGTGTCCAAAAAGTGGAGGGAGGCAGGCATAAAGTTAGGGGTGACCACCCTAAGGCTGTCAGGTCTAACACCAACTCTCTCCTATTTTATTTTTTTTATCACCCCATGCGCCTCCTGAGTCATCCCTCTGCGAAGAGAAGAATTAATGGGCTAAAGATCCCATGAGGAAACAGACAAGGAAGACAACAGAAGATAATTCCAAAAAGCCAGAAGGAAAAACTATAGAAGCGAATATTTTACAGACAACAAATAAAAAACTGTCAATAAACTCCTATATAAAATATAAATTACTGCCTTCGCATCTCTATTACTGTGCACCTGTGACAATATTTCTACCTTATTGATAGAATTTTAATGAATGACTACCCAGTTTATTCCAAATACCAAATACCTTCACTTACGCTAGTAAAGTAGGATCCAGCAATTCACCTTTTCTAGTACCTGCTGTTGTGTTATTCAACCAGATTACTTTTGATAGGAAAGACATATTAGAGTGAATGTGAGATGTAATAGAGGTTGCTTGTCGCCTTCGACTAGAAGGAAAAATGCTATTGTAACTTAGAGCAAAAGCATAAGGGGCTGTTTCACAAAGTTCTGCATATGATCATTTTTTTAAAGTGAAAAAGTGTAATTAGAGCATGCACAACAGTGGTGGTTCCCAGAAGCATTGCACATCTATGTTACGCATGTGGAGGTACCATTTATGTGTTCACAACTTACGCAAGGTATGCATAGGTTCTGCCTTCCTTAATTCCACTTTGATGTTTATTTGTAGGCTGGTATCCCCTGGTGGAGGTATGCGGGAAATACAGTACAAATCGTGTTAACATCCTCAAAGTCGTAGCTGTGTATTCAGCACTGACGTCATTTAGGGGTCACCAAGGTGTTGTAGATGAGCTTTGTGAAAACTAGCACTGCCTTTGCGACCCCTGACCTCAGAGGTGGCTCTCTGTTCCTTATTTTTTGCTAGTTTTTCATTATTCTATCAGTGTATAATGTCTATTAGTCTGATAAAAAATGGAGCACACTTAGCTGGAACAGGACCATTGGTGACAGCTGTTGTAATTAAAAATGGTCTTATGTGCATGTGGTGTGTATGTTTACTGGTGAGAGTGTGTTTGTGAGACTCTGTGTGTATGTCTGACTATGTGTCTATGTGTAATCATGGGTGTGTCAAGGTGAATGAGTGAGAGTCAGTGACAGGTAGTGTGTGGCAACTCTGCACCAAAATTGCCACACTTCCTTGTGTTAAAGTAAGAGAGAAAGAATACACCATATCTACTAAGATAAGATGCATTTTCCCTCTGCCCATATGCCGGTGTGCTTTTGGCAGCCACAAACCAACACACACTTGCACAATAGTGCAAGGGTGTGTTCATTCTGAAAATCATAGATTTTTTACTGGATGGAGTCTCTTCCAGTACATAAACGATGGTTTATGGCTTTTCCCACTTCGTATGTGTGCTGTACAATGTTGGAAAAGCAAGGAGAAAAGAAAATGTTTCTCCTTGTTACGTCTAAATCGAGGTTTGGGTGCTAATTCCTGTATTAACAATGTTTGCAGATAGGGATGCACGTCAAAACCAATGGGTGGTTGTAAGCACCACCCATGGAACGCCCCCTTGACGTAAAGTGACATAAAGCAATGCTTAGCGGAACTTTGCATTATTATGGAATACTATCCAACACAAATTCTGATACGTTGGATAGTAAAACCCACCTTAACACTTTGCTCTGGGTTTGCATCACAACTTGAAACAAACCCTTCACAAAGTGTTAGTAAATCTGGGACTGAATGTCAGTATGTAAGAGTGAGTGATAATGAGTGAAATTAAGAGTGAATGTGAGTGAGTGAGGGAGTATGAATAAGAATGAGTATAAGAGAGTGTTAGAGGGAGTGAGAGAATGAGTGTGAGTGATTGAATGTGAGAGTGATGTGATGTGATGCTTACGAGTTTGTCATTGGCCCTGGCAGGTTGAAGGTAACTATTCTCTTATGGAAAAACTCAGGGCAAAATCCTGGCACTGGAATACTCTCAGCAATTCTTAGCGTGACAGACACCTGTAACAAAGGGCCTGATTTAGATATTGGCAGAAGGGTTATGCTGTAACAACAGTGATAGATACTCCATCCGCCGAAATCTAAATCCAATAGGACATAATGGGATTTAGATTTCAGTGGACGGATGTCCGCCACAGTGGTGATGAAGTAACTCGGCCGTCAATATCTAAATTAGGTCCAAAATACTGGCATTGGCACACTGGGGTTAATTTGTGTCATAAAGATCACCAATGGTAAAATACTGGTTCTGCCATGATAGAGGTAATTCATGGCATATAGGGCACCCGTAGAAAACAACTGGCATACTTTAGGAAATTAATTGCATGAAAATTAATTGAAATTAAGACACCAGTAGCAAAATGCTGTTGGTAGCACAATAGAAGTAATTCTTAGTATTAAGGTAGGCAACGTGGCATATGCAAGGGTGGCAACCATGACAAAATGCTGACCTTGACATTCTGAGGTAATTTTTGACATGAGTCACCTATTGTGGGTGGACGGCATAAATTGCAAAATTCCAGTACTGGCATATTTTATGTCATATTTGGTATGGTCAACGTCCTTAATAATGTGTCCTAAACAACGCGGATGTTTCCCACGCATGCGTAACCATGCTTGCCGGAACAACACATGTCTTTTTCTGTGCCTTAACCACACATGTGCTAAACTATGTATTGTGTGGTTAAGGCACAGAAGAAGCCATGCGTTGTTTGGGAGAGGACGAGGAGGATGCGGTGAGGTAAGTGGGCTGGGGCAGGGGTGGGGGGGTGGATTACGTTTTTTGGGGGGTATTTGTTTCTTAGGGCTTAGGGTGGGGGGTTGGGCTATTTTTTTATTGGCGAGAGTGGGGTGGTTTGGGTATTTTTTTTATTTAGTGCATAGGGTGGGGTAGTTTATTTTTGCAGGGGTGGGGGAAGGTTTAAGGAAGGAGGAGAGGAGGAAGGAGTGAAGAGGAGGAAGGATCGGGAGAGGACGCAGTGAGGTAAGGGGGGTTGGGGCAGGGTTAGTGGGTAGTTTTTATCAGTGGGGGTGGATTTAGGGCTTAGCGTGGGTAGGGGGTGTTGGGGTACTTTGGTTTTTAGGGGCAGGGTGGGGGGTCAGGGTAGTTTTTTTAAGGCTCAGGGCAGGTGGGAGGTCGGGGTAATTTAGTTTTTAAGGGCAGGTAGGGGATGGGATAGTTTTTCTTTTAGGGCTTAGGGTGGGTAGGGGCGTTGGGGTAGTTTACTTATTAGGGGGAATGTTTTAGGGCTCAGGGCAGGTGGGTGGAGTCTGGTCAGTTTAGTTTTTAGGAGCAGGGGGGTCGGTAGCTTTTATTTTAGGGTTCAGGGCTAGTGGGGGAGTCAGGGTACTTTAGTTTTTAGGGGTGGGGTGGGGGGATTGGGATAGTTTTTTTTTTAGGTTACAGCATGCGTTGTTCTGGCATGTGTCGTTCCATCATACAACCATTTGGTATAAGAGAGTACCTTGGAATATGAGAGCATCCATATCAAAATGCTGGCTCTGGATCAATGGAGGTAATTTGTGCATGTTGGGCACCCATACGATATTTTTTTTAAATGGGATCAACTCTTAGGGAATGTCAGGTTTCATTGGCCTGGTACATCATGAAGGATTTGAATATTTAATGAGTGTCCTTTCAGCATGCCTTTTAGTGCCTATGGCTTTTCACCAAATATATTTGAAAATTGTGCTTTAAAATGCACACCATTAAAATGTTGTCAGTAGAGAAGAAACCTTGTAGAAGAGGTCTGTTTTACTCTCTTTCCTCATTCATTATGATCCAGGTCAAGTATTATGCCCCCAAGCTTTTAAAGACCAAGTCAGCACCCCATTGTAGGTGATATCTAAAAATAGCATTTGTCTGTGTGTGCTGTTACACTTATCTTGCATTTATTATGGAACTTAAGCAATGTCAATTATTGTGATGTTAGGGTCATGTGACATGCTTTCCTGGAATGAAATCAGGGTCAAGGGTCATATGATATGTCCTGTGATGTCATTAAGAGTAAACGGCATGTGATGTCACTTCTGCCACCTCTGGCATTTTGATGAATCAACATGCATGGTATTCTAAAACATTTCCCATTTCATTTCCCACACAGATCGACCCACATGTGTTGCACAAACAATATCAAAGTGATTCAACAGTAAAAGGTTACAGAGAGTGTGGGAAGAAAATGAAGGTATCACAGAGTATCACAAATCAATTTATTGTTAAAGGAGAAAAAAGAAACAGGGTGTGATTACGACCTTGGCGGAGGGGATTACTCCATCACGAAGATGACAGTTATCCCGCCCGCTGAATTACAAGTTCAATAGGATATAATGGAACCTGTGATACGGCCGACAGGACATACGTCATGTTTGAGACAGAGTAGTCTGCTCCGCCAAACTCGTAATGAGGCCCTTTGACTTTCACAATTCTAATCCCAAACTCATGCAGCCAACATAAAGACCCAGACTCTGCATATAGAGGGTTAGTAAAACAGACATACATCAGAGAGGGTTTTGAATATCCTATCTCTACTTTAGTGGTGCTAAACCTGTGGTCAGCAGACCCCCGGGGGTTCATGACACCTACTTAGGGGATTTGCAACTGTATAGCAAAATAAATAATATTAGCAGATTATTCAAGTGTACATAAATGAACAAACTGTAAAACTGAAAAATGTTGAACATTCTGTAAAAGTGTAAGAAATTGAAATTGTAGGCTAAAAATTAAGTTGGAATCAGCTTGTTTCAGTGGAGCAGCGCCACTACAGCAAACACAATATAGTATGGAGAAGGGTGGCCTGAAATAAAGTGCTGACAGGGAGATAGCATGCATTAGAAGCAAAAAAGGCTAAGTGGTATGGTAGAGTTTAGAATATCGCTTTGTCTCTTAGAAGAAAAAAAAACGGAATTTAGAAAACCTCTGACCTTCCCATTAAAATGTACATTTCTATTTTCCATATTTGTTTACGAAATAAATACAATATTTTCAAATGTGTGTATTTATTTGAAATGTACTTGTTTCTATATTTTTGTGAATTGTTTTTAAATTTAAATCATAGAAACTGCTGAGGTCTATGCCATCTGTCAATAATGACTCGGGTAGGGTCTTTTGATTCCAGTAATGATTCACTGGGGTAAGGGACATAGCTTCAAAGGGGGTATTTGGGGGTTTACACCACCCTAATATATGTTTTATTTAGTAAATAGTTGGGTACAGGAGCTTTCTTGCGGGCATGGCAAGGTGTCTGTCATATTTCACCTGTTTTCAAACTCTCACACACACACACTCTTGCCTCCGCTTTTAATGTCTTAAAACAGGGTTATTTTACAAAATACTGTGTTTAAGTACCGAATCATAAACCACACCTATTTCCACTGGCCCTTTGCCCCTTCCACCTCAGACGCTGCTTCTCATAGATTGATTAACATGATATACCACTGTGATTGTCGGGAAATTTAAAGCTCGCCCCCCCAAGTTTTGCTGACCAAACTACATCCTTGACTGGGGCTTCTCCAATTCAATTATTGATTCAATGGGAGTTCGCAGATGAGAAAATGTTAAGAACCGCTGCTCTAATTCATCAATGCTACCAAACATAAGCTTTGAATACATATGACTGAATCTGGTAAAAAAAAACAGCATTTTAGTAATGTCATGCTACAGATTTGCACAGTGACAACTTATTTGGCAATTGGCCTCCCTTAAATCACAGTTTGAATGGTAGATGGTTCATGTAGCCTCCTCTTCTTTAGTATGTTGTCTCATTATCATACACTTATATGAAAGCACTGCATCCAGGGAATTGAATGCGGTGATGCAACAATTCCAAATGAACAAACGTTTAAAGAATGTTCTTACTTCCTCAACCATATGTCTCGCCCCAATACTTACTGACATGAGGTGTTCCACCTCTACCCAAGCCCAAGTGCCCGAGCCAGAACCAATCAAAAAATGTTTTAGTGCCAAGACCCTCCCCCCTCCTAATTTCCAATCACCCTTCACCAAACCTGGTGATAAAAGGGCATGGAGTCCAGGAAACATCCTGTTTTGTTCGTCTGCTCAAGTTCCCAAGATTTGTGCTTTTGAGCCATTTTCAGTCCAGGTAAGCCCTAGGAGGCTGGGTCTCTTGGGGATGGATGTGTGGCTTCCGTGCTTAATTTGTGCTTGTTATTTCCGGTGCTGAGCACCGGCACTTATTATTGAGGGCAGGCGCTTATTCTTCGCCCCAAGCACTTGCTGCGAGCAAAAGGCACATATGACATATGAGAAAGACGGAGGAAGAGAAAAACGAAAAAGGGGCACAATGGAAGAAAGCAGAAAGCTGCAAGAGTGAGCTGGAGGGGTAGGGAGTGGCTGTAAATGGATTAAAGAGGAGCGAGATGGCTTCCAGATTACGCTGCCTCAGTATTCCGGTTTCCCACATTTAATTGCAGCAGCCGCGTGTTTAAGAGGAGAGCCTTGAGCACCGGCACCTTGTTATTTTCAATTTAAGCACTGTGTGGCTTACTTGTACTCGCCTCCCTGATGGGGTGCTGTACTGCGCACTGTGCCTAGGGCTGGAGGTACTCTCCCTGGCTGTCTCCAGGTGTTCGTTGCGTTGGCTTCGGCCTTCCTGGTTTGTGTTTTTTTTTTTTTTTTTACCGTGCATGCCTTGGGATTTATGTACCAGAGGGTTTACCTGTTATGTGTGCCCCCTGGTCAGCACGTGTTCTCCGTGTCTTTGGGATGCAGGAGCTGCTGCTATGAGGTCGCTTGCCTTGGGGTTTTCTTTTTTTTATGCTCCTGGTCGCAAGTTGCTCCTGATTTGATCGGGACATCTGTTCGACAGCGCACTTTGTCCTACCTGTGCGCGGTGGTTGAACCTGCCATGTTGTACTGCTGGTGTTTTCCCCAGCGCGCGCTTGGACCTACGTACATGCGGTGTCTGGAGGCTGCTGTTTCGTCCGGCGCCGGTTTCTCTCAGCTCTTGGATGCAGCAAGGTGCGGAGCGGATTCCAGGCCGACCATGCCTGGTTTCGCGTGCTGGTTTTTGCGGTCGTTTCCTACGGCGCTGGTCTCTATGGGCACCAGGTTGCTTGGGGGTCTGGCTCCCTTATGAGGCAGGAGGTCAGAGCTGCTGTTGGCAGGATGTTCTGGCGGCTGTATCTTTTTACCGTCTGGCCGCTTTGGTGTTTATTGGCAATTTTCTTCTGTTCCCTCTTCTTTTTGTTGTTGAGTTTTTTTTTCTCCATTTCCCACCACTTTTCAGTTACATAACAATGGGTCCGTGGTAATTTCCAATTCTCAAAGAAGGGTGATGGGAGTTAGGAGATGGGCGCCGTTGGGTGGTTTTGCTACGTATGAAGTCATGGCTCACCTGCTTCAGGTCACAACTTTGAATCTCTGTAGAGCCTACTCAGCTGTCATCTTTCCAAGCTCTACATACATGCTTGCAGGTTGGTTAATCATGCCACCTTTCATTTACACTTCTAGGAAAGTTCCAACCCGCAGGAGCTAGGATTTTACAGGCAAGTCTAAAATGTGTTAGTGTTGAAAGGGTTACATAGGAAAAACAGGGAGGCCCCTACTGTTTGACACTCGGGATGAACACTAATACCGAGGACCGGTGCCCATCTCTAAAGGGCTATTTAGCAGCAAATACCATAGTATCAGACCTGACTCATTTTACACACAATACACTACGATTTTTGCTCTTCAAAAAACAAAAAACATCCTTTAAGGCACATCTGCAGAAAACAGGAAAAAGCATCTCTTCTCTCGCAGTCCACGCTGTCCTTTATTAACAAGATTTTTACAAATTCAATGGCTCCTTTGCCACACAGGACACTGTGCAGTGCACTGATGCCTGATGCCATGTCCTGAATTTCAACCTTGATCATGTGTCTTTGTTTACTGTAGTGGTGAATTCACCCACGTGAAGTCTGTATCTGTGGCACACATTTTGTTGCGTGGGTTACTGTTCTCCTGTTTAATCTTACGCGTGAGTCCTTCCATGTGTCTCTGCATGTGTGTTTTGTAGTCATGCTGATCTCTGTCTGCCCTGTGGGCTGTCATGAATTGAGACAGCAACAAGTGGGGTGAGGTATCCAGGAGAAGGGTCTTCACCTGGCCTTGTTATCTTGTGTCCTCGGGTGGAGAGATGTTTCGGAGGGTCACTTCACCTGTACGTATCACAGCATGTGCTCTCCCGTATGCTGCCAAGGCAAGAGGTACGCCATTGTGAGGTGTACATGTTTGCAATGTCGATGAAATCAGTGAACTGTTGTTTTTCAGATGTGTGGGGCTACATGTGCCAAACAGAATGCTCTGATGCTGTCGTAACCTTGACTGGGCACACCTGACATCCCTTACATTGCATGCAGGCACTGAGACATTGGGAACAGTGAATATGAAAAGGCAGTCTGTCACCTCCTACAAAAAAAAAATGTTTTCGCCCACCTGCTTCTGCAGTGAGGTGTTAGATCTTCTTCTTCATGATGGGAGGGTCCGGCTCATTTTTCAATCTCAAACATTTGATGCCTATTCTGGAAGAAGCCTCGCTTCAAGATGGACACTCTGCAGCGCATTATTCCACTTATTCACCCCGTTGAGTGGCTGGTCTCCTTGGACTTGAGGGATGCTTATCTACACATTCCCATTGATCTGTCCCATCAGCGGTTTCTTTGTTTTTCTGTGGGCGGCATCCACTGGTAGTTCAGGGCCCTTCCCAGTGGCCTTGCCACCTCCCCCAGGGTGTTCACTAAGGTGATGGCCCCTCTGGTGGCTTATCTTTATGGTTTTGGGGTGATGGTACATCCCCACCTTGGAGATTGGCTCCTCCATTATCATGTGCTGTCCGTACTTTGCTCTAGGATTGTGCTGGCGTGCAAGACTCTGGAGAGATTTAGCCTTCTTGTCAATTGGGAGAAGTCTCATCTGACACCTACACAGGATCTGCAGTTCATTAGGGCCATTTCCAGACAAGAGAACTTCTGACCGGGTGCGGGGTTGTGAGAATTTCTCTTGGCTTTGGGCATGAATGATTTGGTGACCATTCAAGACTTGCTATGTCTTCAAGGTCACATGGTTTGTTGCCTTTGATGTTCTCCTGTTTTTTGTCTCCTGCTGCTTCCTGATTTGCCTTTTTCATTATTCTTTATTTTTCTTTCAGGCATTCTACATCTTTGTCATCCCTTGGGCTCGGCTGCATTTAGGTCCTATGGTTCACCATCTGCTCTTGCATTGGGTGCCATTTCTGCCTCAGCTGGTTTTTCTGGTGCCTGTCTCCCGAAGAGTCTGGCACTTACTGCAGTGGTGGCTCAATCCCGACAATTTATCCAGGGGCTTCCTTCTTGCCCTGCCCCCTGTCAGGGTGGTTACCACCGATTCCAGCAGTCTAGGGTGGGGGGGCCTACTCTGGCCACCTTTTCCTTTCAGGAACCATGGTCTCATCAGGAGGGCAGCCTCTCTTCGAATCGGAGGTAATTGACAACGGTCTTTCTGGCACTGGTGCATTTTTCTCCTTTGCTGGCCATTCAGGTGGTGCTGGTGGGGACGGACCACACTGTCACCAAATCTTCTGTTGACAGACAGTCAGTTATAGGTTCTCAGTCTCTGGCCTCTCTTGCATTTCCGGTGGGAGTTGGGTGGAGTCTCAACATCTGTCCCTCTCCGCTACGTATATTTGGGGGAAGCACAATGTTCTAGCGGACATGATCAACAGGTTTTCTCCTTCTTTTCTCGACTTCTGTCTGACTCCAGGTATTTTTGCCCAACTGTGCTGCAGTTTCAGCACTCCTTATGTTGACCTGTCAAAGCCCCATACTGAGTGCATGTACAGTTGTGTGATCAAGTAATATCTATCCACATAGGACTGTAGGACACCTGAAAGCCTTCCAAAACAATACGAGGAGACGGTATCTGGAACGTCATTCTCCATTATCTCTCAGCCCATGGAATATCTCAGTTTGTACTGTACATTCGTGTAAAACGTTTTTTAGAAATCTTATAGGGTGGGTATACTGTGAAATTAGAATCATCTTTCTGAACGCAATATCTCCCTCATTGTCGGGAGGACATTTAAAAACAAATATGATGTTGAATAGCAGTTTTCCTTTCAGGCAATCTTCACCTTAATCCGTAGGAATTATAATCCTCCCGGACTCAAAAGAATATGTGAAACACTATTTTCAAATGAATGAGAGTGTGAGGGCAAAGATCAGACTCAATTCTTTAAAAAAAAAATGGCATCTCAGTGGCGGTGTCGTAGAACATGATCTTGTTGACAAACATTCAAAATGTTTTTGACCTGAGTAACAGGTACCAATTTTGGAACCAGGTTTGCGTCCTTGCGTTGGCTCAACATCCTGTGATTCTGTGCGAATCACTTTATTTCCCAGTGCTTTAACAAATTAATCTGTCCTCATGCAATGTGATCTGTTACTTATTTAAAGTACTCTAATACCCTTGGGAATGGTTTGCTCTATATAAAGCGAAAAAAAAGGCCGATGAGAATTACCTGCTGGACTTCCACCAGTCAGGCTTTGCACAGATTGCAGCACAAATTTAGCAAGATGCTGTCTACAGCAATTTATACCTATTTGTGCTTGTGGGCATCTCTGTAAAAAATATAGATTAAACGATAGGGGGTCTTCTAAACGCTCTGAAGACCCATGAGGGATTCAGGGATATGGTTCTGTGATGGTTCTCGTCTCTCATGGCATTTGTTTCTCAAATAATGGTTCTTTCTATTTGCTCTCAAGGGAATTACAGGGGTGGATCCTATTTACAATGCTTGCACTTTATTATTGAGTTAATGAGAGTGCTCATCGATGCCATGGACATTGATGGCTACGAGGGGACATACATTTATTTAGCATTTTGGTTATTGGCTTGAGTCTGACCTATTGGTGCTATAACAACTTAAAATCAAGAACAGAAGAATTTCAAATCAGATGAGAGAAGTTGAAGGTGGAATGATATTTTAGAAAGATTGGTTGCTTGGATATAAGCTGACTAGTATGTATTAATACTTTAGTATACAAACGTATTTATAAAGGTGGGCTACATGAACTCCCAAAATTCTAGACGAGTGGGGTACAGCATAATATATTCCAGCAGTGAGTTGTAAAGTCTTGATGCATGGAAAGATGCCTGTTTCAAGAAGTCAGAATTTACATTACCGTGGTCACCAGCTATAATCAAGTTTCTATTTAGATCTGATGGTTGACAAAGATGAATGTTCTTCTAAGTCATACAGAAGATCTTGAACTAAATTCTTGCCTCTACTGGGAAAGAGTGTTGCTTAACATGTACACTATAAGCCAACACTGGCCCTGGGGCAAGGGGAATTAGCAAGTAAATGCTGAGCTTACAGATTGAAAAATATCAAGGAACATTGTTAGACTTAGCAGTTTGTGGAGTAAGCTATGTTGAAACTATTTCATTCCATAGCATTGGATTTTTCATAGATTCACGTGCATTGGGAGGATGCTAAGCCTCTGTAGTGAATGTTAGCATATGTAAGAAATTGGGATCTTATTTGATGGGGGTGAGTACTCATCTTAAGTAATATTCACCACCCTTTCCAGAGCGAACCACTAAAGTCACTAAATTAACCTCAGCTCAACCCACTGGAAGCTTTGGCAGAGAGCAGACAGGCTCAACTTAAAGGCAATTTGTAAAGTATTCATGCAGTATCAAAACAGTAATAAAGTCATAAAGTCATAAAGTCATAACACAACAAAATAAAATCCAAAACAATTTAGACAAATAGAATAATTTTTAATAAATAAAATACTGAGAAAACAACAAACAGCAATTAGGGAAACCAGAGTCATGAATTTTTAAAGTTTAAATGTGAAAATAGCGACAAAAAGCACCATCCGCAGTCATCTGGTTGAGCTTTACTGGTACCTAGGTGCAAGTTAAGGCTGACCACGATGGGGTGTGAGTCAGATGCAGAAATCAGATTCACCCACATCAGAAGGTTTATCTTCTGACTTCGTCTCTGAAATGGAAGTCAAACGTTCTCAGTGCGACAAGACTGTACGCTGTGGGAACCATGTCATCAGATAGCTTCTGGCTCTGAAAGTTCCACCTTTAACTCCAGTGGAGGCCAGTGGATGGAAGATGGAATCTTTGTCTAACCTTCGTCCTTTTGTGTGTTTTGCTTCAGAAGGCAGGTGGGCCTAGACGTGCACTACATTTTTCAGTGGCAAGTCGAGCAGCCCTTAGAAGTCAGGAAGAGGGTGGGCAAGCTCTGGGGCTATCCTTTGAAACTCACAAAGGGATGATAACAACCCCCAGGATAGCCTGCTCAGGAGAAAAGCACCCTACCTCACACCCAAGTCCCTTTTGTCCCATGTCTGGAAGGTATACACAAAACACCACAGGATAGTCATTCATAGTAATGTGATGCTGGGTACTGGCAGAAAGGCACATTTGATTCTGGCAGAAAAATGTCAACTTTCTTGAAGTTTCATTTTCAGAATAATAACTGAAAATCTGACTTTACCATTAAACATAATTATAAATTACAATTTATTTACAATTCATTTGAGGGGAAGAAGTAGTTCTCTATCTGTTCTTCAACTGAAGAATTGGCTTATTAAGTAGATAATAAGTTAACCTTGTGTTAGTCTACTGGAGCGATAGGCTTATAACAGTGAAAAACAATTTTAGGAGTTTTTCACTGTCAAAACATGTAAAAGGTAAGTACACATGTCCTACCTTTTAAATACCATGCCCCTTGTCACAGGAGTGGTTAGGACCTACCTTAGGGGTGACATAAGTATTTAAAATGGAGGTTTAGACCTGGCAAAAGGAAAAATGTGCCAAATAGGTATATGCCAATTTTACCATGTTAAAGGGAGCACTTTGCCACTAGTTATCAGAGTCCTAATGCCAACAAAAACAAGTTGAGCAAAACATGAGAGTGAAGGCAAAAAGTCTGGGAGAATACCATGTCAAGGACAGCAATTTGGGGTCAAGAGCGCCAGGGTCTGTGGTGGGTGCAGTTGTAACTGGTTAGCAGGGCGGTTACAGAAAAGGTCTATTAAAGCTTCTTGTATCCCTGTAGCTCGAACAGGAGGTCTGCCTAATGACCCTTGGAGTCCACTTCATTAGCCTGGGTACAGTAGGGAGAGCAGATCCAGTCTTCTTGACTCTTCTCTGGCCACAGACAGTAGGTCCAGTACGCTTCTGGTCTTCCAGAGGTCCAGAAAGTGTTCTGAGAGGGATACTGGGATGCCACATTTATGCCTGGCACCAGCCTCTGGGTGGGGGAAATTCCTGGCCACTCCCTAACCAAATAAGCAACATTTCCAGGGGTAACCTCTTTTGTAACATTTCCTGTGGCCCTACTTAAAACAAACCCATGGTGCCCCTTTCAGCATAAAACAAAGATGGCAAAACCTCTCCTCCCTGTACAGCACTCACATGCCCACCCCAGAGATATGGCAAGAGAAATTACCAACCCTTTCGCCCTCTGTGGTCACTCTAAACCAATTCTGGGGACAATTCTTCTCACACTGGGATTGGTGCTCGGTTGACTTGGACAACAAAAACAGGCCCTGTCCAGGTGCTATCTAACATTTTTCTGTAAAATGAATCAGTGTTCCATTGAGGTTCCTGGGCACATACCAGATGGTTATCCTGCCAGAGGAACATAAAGTACCTCCCCAAAACCCAAGCCTTTGCCCTGCTCTGGAAGTAGTTTTCACACCACTTCAAAGGGGCTAGTTGGCTGCTAGGTGACAGTTGTAGGTCCAGCAAGTGAGCCTCCAGAGTATTTAGGCAGGAAAAAATGTAACTTTATAGAAGTGCTTTTTCGAAAATATTTATTAAAAATCCAACTTCATCAGTGAATTGAGCTTGTAGTAAATATTTTTAAAAGTCCAGGGATTAATTTTGTAATAGTATCCTAGCCAGACATAACTTTATTAAATTCAATTTGAATCCCAATGCTTTCCTATGGAATAGTGAAAATAGCTTTGGGACCTTTTTGCATGTCTAACATTAAACCTTTACAAATCCTACTTATAAACACCATGCACTAGGCCTGGGACCAACATCATTGTGACTAACAACCTTCACACTCAAACTCTCTCTTGAGGCCTGAATAAAATTTATATAAGAGACACCCACAATAATGCATTTACTGACTCCACAAGTCTGGGCACATTATCAAGCACTACAGACTCTCTAACACCTTCAGCACTAAAAACCTCAGTGACAGATGTGTTTGTTTCTTACTGGGCTAGAAGTCTGCTATCTCTGGCCAAGGAAGATTGCCCCTACGTCGACCAAGTCTAAATATAACTTGTAGATTCTAAAGATTTGGTCAGAGACTCATCTTCAAAGACTCTCCAGAACCTCACCAAAGGACCCTCTGTGCCTGCCACAAAGACGAAAACTCCCAGTTCTGGCAGTGTATCTCTAGCAAATACTAAGAAAGTCAGGCCTTTAGGAGCTTTGTCAATGAAAACTTCTGTCTCTTCAGAATATGTTCTGGTGTCCACAACAACCTCATTGCTGACAAACAGCAAACACCTCTCAGTGATTACGAAGGATCTGGTGCTGATGCCTACTGAACCATCAACCACTCTTGCACCACCGACAACCAAATCATTGATGAGAGCCACTATACTGTTGACCACTTTGTCAACAATGAGAACCACTCTGTTTCTGGCCAGAACCGCACCACCAATGAACTTATCAACAACGAGGTCAATTTAATTGATGAACCCATCTTCTTTGACCACCCAGTCAACAGCTACTTGGTTGACAGCCACATTGTCAATCAGTAGGAGGCCAAAGATAATCCCGTAACTTAGCATCTTGATGTGCTGTCCCTCAAGACAGTGGACAGCATTGTGGAGGTACATTGAGGAAATGAATTAGTGCCTTTGCATCAACTTTGAATAGGGTAACTAATGCCAGTGCAATCATGTCTAGTGCAGCAGACAACAGTGGTAGGAGAAGGTCCCCCTTATGGAAAATTTGCTAGATGATTGTCAAGAACAAGATAAAAACTTTCTTAAAGATGGATAGTATTCACCCCTTATTGAGGTATCACTTGATGCTTTCAACACTGAGTTACAGCAAATTGCTATGAGAGCAGCTGCATGCAGTTGTAGCTAGCTTCAACATACTTCTTTCTACCCAGAAGTTCAATCTAAGGTACTTATATGTCCTTTGTTTTAGCATTGTCATAAGTGTATATTTTCATTCTCTGTGAGTGCACATACCCAATTGCAAGGAATTTGCAATCCAGGTTGCAGATCTATCCAGCAATCAAAAGGTCTACAGGGTGCTAAGGTGCTTTTCTCAACTTTATTTTAAATCTCTGCCCAAACCTAGCACAGCTTCAGCAATGGAGATTCTTTTGAATCCGATGCACATAAGATTGACATGCTTTCTTTAGGACTTACCTTTAAAAAAGAACTGAATATAAGTACGATTTCCACAACAATTCCCTTGCATTTCAACCCTGATGGTTTAACTGTGATGTGGAAGTCTTTGTAGGAATGTTTCTGCTTAACTTGGCTAACTAAAGCGAAATGTCTAAGGTAGGAGAATCTGAAAGGACATTCTCCTGAACTACTGGGTCAACTTGTTTACTGACTCCTCCTTAGAAACAATTTTTGCAAACTTTTGCCTTTATTTTCTTCTTTGACTTGATCAGACAATCCCTCAAAAAGTGATTATCCTTCCTATATAATTCTTTATTCCTTCACCTTTGACATCCTTCTTTTGACAAAGCCCCCCGCTACACTCAATTTGCATTGGTTTGCTTTCATCATTAGTTTTTAAGACTTCTAACTTCTTCTCTCTGATGATTACCACTTTCATGTTTGCCCTACTACAAATGTTGCATTGTAGCTAAACAAGTGTTAGACCTCTCAGCCTCAGGGTGGTCTTCCCCCAAAGTTTTTACTTTCCTCCTCTTGTTTTTACTGAATTAGTTTTTATTGGCCTTAGGACTCCTTGTGCTTTATCACAGTTAAACCAGTGCTAAGTGCTTGTGCTCTCTCCCTTAATGACAGTGCAATTGCCATACACCCAATTGGCACATTTAATTTAAATGTAAGTCCCTAATAAAGTGGTACTGCATGTACCCAGGGCCTGTAAAATAGATGCTGCTAGTGGACTTGCAGCACTCATTGTGCCACCCACTTAACTAGTCTTTTACCTGTCTCAGGACTATCACTGCAGCCTGTGTGTGCAGAGTCAAGCTGCCTTTTCAACCTGACAAAATAAACTTTTTGCCAGGCCTGAACCTTTCTTTTTACTACATAAAGGTTACCCCTAGATTTGGCCCTAAACAGTCCAAAGGGCAGGGTGTAGTATATTTTAAAATGTGACCATTTACTTTCTTTTTTTACCTGGTAGTGAAAAACTCTTAAATTCATTTTTCACTGCTGCAAGGCTTGACTCTCCAATAGAATAACATTGGCTACCTTATTACATATAATACATGATAACTTTCAATTGGGTGCAAGTAGGGAAGTTGAGTTTGGTCTATAATGAATTATAGTTTAGGACCCTCTTTAACGGTAAAGTCAGATTTTAAGTCACAATTCTGAAGATGCCACTTTTAGAAAGTAGGAATATTCCTAATCTTATGGTACCTGAAGCCTGTACCGTTGGTCACATGACAAGGTAAAGCCGCCAGTTGCTTTCAGTGTATTAGTCCCAGAAAGTGAGTCAAAGAGGGAGCAGGGTTTGGCAGGATGTTCCATCTCTGTGAGGATGAGGGGGAGGAGCTATTACCTACCACATTTGCATATCACAAAGGCTTTGTCTCAGTGCAATCATAAAGGGTTTAGCATTAGTCTTTTTGCCTTCGGACATGTTGGTACTAGGGCGGGGAGGTAGAAAATGACAGACTCCTCCATAGGGGAGGTGTCTAGAAGCTTATCCCACTTTAAAGTGTGTACCAGATATAAACAGAGGACCCTAAAACCTACTCTTCAGATGACTCCTGGTCCTGTGGAAGACTCAGAAGAAGGACTGCTGTGCTGCTCTGGTGAAAGCAAGAAGGACTGTCCTGCTGCCCCGATGCTATGCTACTCTTGTTCCCTGCTGCCCTGTTGACTGATTGAGAAGGACTGGACCTGCATCTTGAACCCAGGAGCACCAGAGTGACTCCAAAAGCTACTTGGCTGGCCTCCTGATCAGATGGTTCCGGGATAGAAAAGGCTCCAACCATCTTGAACCCTGCACCTGGACTCTGCCTGCCGTGAGTCCTAGACTCCAAATGGTGTCCATCTAGTCCTGGACCCTTGAAAGTGAGGCTAGAGGTGATCTGCTAGCTCAGTTGTGATCTTCAGCAGAACTGGTGCAGTGTAACGTAACTCCATGCAGCCGCACATCGGAACTGTAGCTCCGCAGCGCATCTGACGCAGGACCTCGCATTGAAAGCCCACAGCTCATCAGAACCGCCAGTGTGCAATGCATCTCTGATGAAGGACCTTGCATCGCAGCCCTGCCACTTCTAAACCACTGCTGCATGATGCATCTCCGACGCAGGACCTCACATCGCTACCCGGTACGACTGCTGTGCGGCACAACACTCCACAATCGGATTTAAGGGACATTTCTCAATGGACTACCTTGGCCCCAGTATCTGGCTTGGGCTTCATCGCTGTCAATCTGAACTTCTGAACTAGATAACCACAGTTGGTGCTAAAACTGCATATCACCGGTTATATTAGTTGGATTTTTGCCATTTTGTTGTCAAATAATTTATTAAATTGTAATCAATGTTTCAAAAATTGTTGTGGGGCGTGTTTTGTGTTGTGATTTTACTTTCTCATTGTTTCAGTGCTACATTAATACTTTACACATTGCCTCCAAGTTAGGCCTGACTGCGCTTCTGCCAAGCTACTAGAAAGTTAAGCATAGGTTAATTTAGTGACTGTGCTTCACTCTGACAGAGATTGTGGCTGTTGCTTGAGAAGGGCTCTTTCCCCCTTACCACCTCAGCTAACAACCCAGTTTCTCACACTTTGCCTATAGTTATTCTCTATGATAGAAATTAGCACTATGGTATTGACCTGGCTGTGCCTCTTCTATTTGAGCAAAGCTTGCAAGGTTGCAGTGACTTGCTTGTTCTACATGATAGCCACTTGACCCACTAATGCCTCCGCTCTACTCCTTTTTAGGGTGAGATTTACAAGTTTATTTGCACATTGACCGAAATTAGTGGCAGGGAAAACGTTCACATTAAAATACACTTTAGCTGATATATAGGAGGGTTTTACTTATTCTTTGTCTATGGGGAAATATGTTGATACATAAGGACCTAAGGATCTGATGTTCTATTATTCCATTGGCAAAAAGAGGCTGCAGATTGCACACAAACTGTTTGTGAATGTAATAGGATTAGGAAGTAAAACATTTTGTTATGCAGCCTGTTTTCCTTGCAGGAAACGGGGCTACCTCCATTTAAAAAGGTTTATTTAACAAAAAAACAAATATCACTGAAAGTAGGCAGTGGTCCATAAGAGTAGGCAACTGATCAATGGTTTGTGATAAAAATTACAGTTGCAAACCATTAATACGTCAGGGTAAGACTCACATTTTGTAAGGGACTTCCACATTATGTCCTTCCAAATAGCAATTTGCAATCAATTTCTAAACATATTTATTGACTCAGATACACGTTTCCAAATCTGTAATATGTTTAGTAAATAAATCAGTGCTTTTTTCTGTGGTAGCAAAACCTCTGATTTAGCGAATCAGAGGACTTTTGACCATTGAAACGTTTTGTAAATCAAGCAACAGATTCTATGATGAAAATTGTTTTCCTTTAAGCCTTAATGCACAATGGCACCATTGCCCTAATTCAAGTTAATAAAATGGATCCTCCTTCTCGCAGCGAGAAAGCCATAATTTTGGGTCAGGGGCCACCTCTCCTATCCCTTGACTAAGGTGTCACTATCTGCTGCACTATTGATAGTTATGGCTAAATGGGGAGGAGGATCTATGTCTTATCTTGGAGCTAAACTGTGGAATTCTCTACCATGGAACCTACGACAAACCAACCACGAACTTTCTTTTCAGCGGCTATTAGAAACATGGCTGTTCTAATTTCTGTCCCCGAGGAGGTGTTTTTGAAGATTTCTGTATAGCGCTGGGAGGCCTTTGGGTAGCCATGCGTGCTATAAATTTTCATAACATAACATAGTTACTCCCTGGTAATGCACCTTCCACACCTTTATGAAGCTTTAGCATGATCTTGCACATTTTCATCATACTTTTTAGAACAATTGTGAATATTTTTCAATGTAAAGGAGTATTTTCTATTCTTCTTGGTCTTTTACGTGTTAAAAAATCTACACTTCATATTCTATTTGCTACCACAAAGTCAGCTGTAAAAAAGAAATGTGTGATAGATGGATATGTTTAATGGGAGGTTAATGGCAATTACCTTTCCAGTAAAACTGCTAAGAATTATATTCAAACCTAAAAACAGAACAGTATGTCTAGTGTGTTGTACTGGGTCGAAATGACAATCATTTAGCATTCTAACTCGGGTATTTCTTTATGGATGAATATCAGACAAAGATTACGCAAAGCACACAAAACAGTATGCTAATTATGAATTTATTAGACTAAATTGAAAACATGGTTTACATTTCATTTAAAGGTCATCTATTTTTCCCTTGTTATGTTCTGTAAAGTGAGCCAGCGGGATTGGTTTCCTCGGGGGGATCCTGTTCTGCCAGCCCCATCAAACAAAGAAGCAAGGATGTCCCTGGCCCCAGGGAAGAGGCTAGAGTGACGGCCTATTCATCTCAGTCCTTTGTCCCTTCTTCTCAGAGATCCCAGGGCCTTGAGTGGTGGACATGTAATAGCAGGAGAGGAGACAACTGTGCCATACCTGAAAGGATATACCAGGTAGAAGCTACTGCCAGGATACAGGCCAAGTTGTGCAGTTCCCGGGACAGATCACAGCCTAAAGCAGGAAAATACATGCAGCCCTGATAATGATTCTTGTGGGAAGGAGTTAGGCGGTTCAGCAACAGGCCAGGAGAGGTAAGCTCATTTACATCAATACCTCTGTCCTATCTTTAGTCTTCAAGAACAGCCCACGAAACAGAATGAGAGTGGATTTGTATATGTGGTCGAGAGAGTGAGTGAATGAGCTCGGAGTGCCTGAGTGATGGAAATATATAAACACAGCACTTTTCAGCGTAAACTAGTAAAGGGCGATGCGTAGGAAACGGCGTGGTACTAGGTAGCCTGGCCATAATATCGTCTGACGTAAACAACATGTTCTAAATGTTCATGTATTCTAATAATATAAGATGTACACGCAATGGGACAGTCATTTTGTTGACAATATTTCTGACATCATGTTTATGTCAGGGGCTTTTTCTGTAAATGGGATTCGGAGACCGTCTGCCTAAACTGCACTAAGTGTTTCGCCACCGACTTAAGGTGGTACAGAGACGATAATAGACACAAACTCCACCATGAAACGGTTGTAAACGCAGAGAATACCGAACATCCCATGCAAGCTCATCCCTGGCTCAGATCTCATGGGTTTAGTGAAGCTTAGCTTTTAGCTTCGCGCCTCTATACCTGCGTCTGTCAAACCCGGAACCTTTGACACAGGGTTACCCGACTTGCACTTTCTAAAAAAATAGCTCCTTCCGTTGATATCTATGTTTAAAGGTACACAGATTTGTGGTGGGAGTAGGTAATTTGAAACTAATTATGGCCAAACATAAAACATACATGATTCATATTTTGCCTATTATAACGACAGCAGATACCAGGCGAGTGTCTACATTTAAGGCACTTACCTATTTTCTTTGGAAGATCAAAAGTAAAGAGAATTTGAGGTGTCAAGCGTGGGGTCAGTTGTAGATATCCCTCCCACATACTGTGCACCACTATGCAGGATGAATACCCAATAATTAATACAGGGTCAAATGATGATTAACAAAGTACTGGGGGCTATCACTTTGTTAATCCTGGCTCAGATAAAAAGAAGCTGTAAATAGTGATCTGAGGCTGAACTGTTCAAACATGATGACCTCTGCTCAATTACCTCTGCTTACTCTTGTAATGGCTAAAGGTCTGTAAGGCCTCGGATCAGAGTCACTTCAAAGGCATAGGGACATGGGGACAATGAGGCCCAAACACCATCAGTGAGACAGAAAATCACATGGGACACTGGCACTTGGAGACTCAAATCGAGAGGCAGTGGCACTAAACCTCATACATGAAGGTTCTTACACCACCACCCTAACGCATGGCACACCGACTAAAATGCACCCAGTCTCCTGAGACTAGGGAAGTTCACAGGAAACGATCCACAATGAGGTTCCTACAGAGAAACCTCGAACTAGCATTCAGTACACTGATAAACAGTGCTTAGACTCCATGTGAATGGCAAACATACGCTATACTTACCAGCCTCAAATGACAGAAGTAAAAAGTGTGGTTTTGCAAGTGACACAAAAATATTTAGAGCCTCATTACTAGTATCACGGTAAAATGATGAAGTTATGCTGCTCTCGGAACTACCAATGCCGCAGGGTGCAGCATTTCTGTGGTGTGTGTTACTGGATTAGTAAGAGTTGGGAAGGTCGGAAAGGGAAATAGCATGAAGTATTGCAGTGTACCAACCTGTTTACTTTCTGTTTTGCTCCTTTCCAAACTCTTTCCTAAGCACATTTCGCCAGGTTTTTCTTGTGAAAAGGTGCATGGTGACAACTCCATAGTGAATTAATTGAGCATATAATTCTGATTTGGCATAAACTCCCATTTCTACATGAATCTGGATTACAACCAGATTCGGCCTCTAAACTACACTTCAGTTAGTAAAGTGTAACGAACCTGAATAAATAACTATAATGGAAAAAGTAGTCCCATGGCTTTCTTAGTACCTCAATTAATATGATTCTAGCACAAAACACATTTACAAACACCTCGGTTTAAAAATAAATATATTGTATTGCCTAACTTTTACTATCATTTAAAAAAAAATGAAATCTACTCGACAGTCAGTGATGCTCATGTTAATAGATCCGTTGGAATATGCTTATTGCATGTTTATATAGCATTAACAGGGCTGCGTAGCTGTTTTAGAGCATTTACAAGTAGGAGGAATCAAAGCGCATTGTATTTTCCTCGGCTGTGAATCAGTGGTGTGTTGTGGATATCAAAGGCTGTAACTGGAAATGCACAGGGAGAGGTCTTCTCCCCTTCCCAGACTCTCAGTACATCGTGTTATAGCCTGGGGTGAAGGAGTGCTAAAGTTCGAGCCTGTGTCTTGGATCTCGATTCACTAAAATGCTAGGGGGAATGGAAGTGACTTCACACATCCTTTGACCTCAATGAATCTACAAGAGATGTCATTAGATGACCTTCGACCATAAATCAAAGGGCGTGATTTCACATAACCTTGACACTGATGACATCACAATAATGGATGCCACTGAAACATGTACAGATAAGTCACATGGAGATTCACAAAAAGGGAACAATAGTGGTAATGCCCACTGGCATGCATCCAAATAGACCATATATTCAATATGAACTATGTTATTGGCTTAATTTTTGTTTCGTTGTTTGTAAATGTTAATTTATGAACACATGTAAGGAACTATCACACTTGCTTCAGAAAATTTCTGAAGTACTAGTGAACACCTAATAACCAGTTAGTATTAAACGTTTTACAGCTGGCCTGCATACCATGGCTAACAATTAACTCAGGGTTTTGTGCTTGCGTACCTTAAATGTTGGGAATAGGTTAAAAGGTGTACTCGGCTGGCTCATGTTTGTTCTTCGAGGTCATGTCTTGGTCTGATAATTGGATCTGTGCAATCTTTCTGATCTTTGTGTTCAGTCACTTTTCTGCCTTCTTCATTCCCACAGCGTCTCACTAATGAACATTTTGCATTGCCTAGACCAGTGTTCTCTAGACAACTATGACCTGAAAGATCCACTTGCTGTGAACTGTTTAGCATTTTGTGATACAATGTTTTACAGCAGGAAAATTATTGTCACCCTGCAGCGTATGTCAGTCAGAAGGCCTAATGGAACCCTATATTGGGATGCACTGTCTACAGTATTCCCTGCAGCCTTACAGTGGATACATGCTAATGTGGGGCAAGAGAAGACGTGTAGAAAAAAATAGAAAAAACTTGTCAGAGCACCTCTAGCTGGAGTCATCTGTTTGAATATTGTAGACTCGGATTGCCATTCTGCAAGAACTGATTAGTATGAACAAGAGAAGCAACTGACTTGGATCCAGAGAGATGAAGTCCTTTCAAGTTTTGTTCTCTACTTTTGTCTTCACAATGTCCCCTGTGCATCTGGGTAACAATTACAATATCAGCATCAAAATGTAATAATGGGTTTTCAACATTAACATTCTCACGCTAAAGGAATCTCTTTGGGTTTCATTAGAACTCATATAATATCTTTTGATATAAGGCTAGGTTTTGCAGTATTCATCCTTGTATATGAGAAAGTGGTAACCAACAACGTTGACATGTTCTATTTTTACCAAACCATCTACGACGTTTCTGCTCAAAATCCACTTTTTGGCGTTCTAGAGACAGGTACATATTTTCATCAATGCTAGGCCGGGTTAAATAAAAATAATAGAAGATTTGGATCTGCAGAATACTAACCAGCATTACAGTGAGCACTAAAGAAGTAACGCCTGACACATATTTCACTTTCATCATAGCTCATCAGAGGCCATGGCAAAGTCTTGAGATGAGCAAGGCAGACAGCTTAATTGAAGACAAACTGCTCATAAGTTCAAAATGATGCATACATCATCTAAAAAGGAAATACGAGTTGCTATTTCTTTTTCTGTAGGTCTCTCTCTTGCTTCTTCTATTTCTGCCACTGTCTCTTTCATCCCTTCTCTCTCTCTGTAGCTCTATTTTATTCTTCCTCCTCTTGTGGCTGCCCGTATTATCTGTTCTTTTGCATGCCAGTCTCTTTTTTCTTCTAGTCACCAAAATCAGGGTATTGTATGGTACTCTGTTCTAAAATAGAGTTTATGCAGTGTCTGAAATGTGCTTGACTTTTGTCAGACCAGTAATCAGCCGAGTTGCAGCATTTAAACCATTTGTGACTTAGTTAATATTCGTTCTATTTCCACCAAGTAGATATCTTTTCTGTAGTTTAGACTTTGGGCTTGATTTAGAACTCGGCAGATGGGTTACTACACACAGCGGTGATATTCCATCCGCCGACACCTAAATCCCATTATCTTCAATGGGATTTACATTTCGGGGGACGGGATATCAGTCAGTTGCCATTGTTACGAGTAACCTGTCCGCCGAGTTCTAAATCAGGCACAGCGTCTTCTTAAGGGTTTTGTGGTCCCCAGGTATGGCACATTTTGGGGGGCCCTACAAAAAAAACTTTGAATTTTAGTGCCCATTTTCTGCTAATTTAAGCAAGAATGATTTCAAACACTGCTACACGTGTAAACTTTCAGGGGCACACAAAAACAGTTGAAATATGTCTTCCCCAGGGACTCCAAAAATTCTTTAAATGACACCAGGGAGAGGGAGACAGAGTTATAGGAGGGGAAGGCATAGAGAAATAGGGGTTTAGATGGAGAAATAGAATAGATAGAGGTCACGTAGACAGAAATGTCCCTTATTCTAGACAGGTCTATGCAAATGAGGATCTATAGATGACCGGATTCGTTTCTGATTTTTAAGGTGGAAAAAGCACATACTGATGATATTTGCTGGCTGGGCATCTAGTGACAGTTTGTGATGAAAGATGATGGCCAAATTTCCTTTACAGATTTTAAAGTTCCTTTGATAAGATGGTGTTACGCCAAAGTGGTGATTTGAACTTCAACAATTGAACCTCAGGATGGGTGGGGTTTAGAACTGATTACACCCACTATTATGCATCGAAATTGAAGAACGAAACAAAATGAGATCAGCTCATTCAGTGTCACTGCCTGAATTTAAAGACCTACTGGTAGCTTGAATGAGAGCTTGGTATCGTCTGCACTCAAATAAAATGTAGCGCTTCTCCTATGCAAAATGTTATTGAACACTAGAGAGAGGATTGAACCATGAGGGACACCCCAGTAAATATAGTGGGATCCGAACAAAAAAGATGTTAAGGTTCCCACCTGTGACAGCCTGGGCAAGTAAGACTTAAACCAAATCCACACATTACTGTTACATCCTTTCTAGTCTAACCTCTCCAAGAGAAGTCCATGGTTGATGCTGTCAAGGGCTGTATGATATGGCAAGATGTAGCTCATCTCCTCCAAGATCTAGGTTACACATCGCCAAAAGACAACCACCATGGTGCTTTTGTCCTGCTGATGATTCCATCACCCCCATTCACCCTCTTTTTAGCTTTCTAGTTCGTTTATAACCTATTACCTGTCTCTTGATTAGATGAGGGTTTTAGTATAATGCACCTGTCATCCATGCTAGCAGTCAATTGCCTTTTTACTCCCTTGCTGTCTTGTTGGAACTTTCATAACCTTCCTAATCGAGACACTCATTTCCCCTGTCTTTGTCATTTTTCCACTTTCTTTCACTCTCTTCCTCTCTCTCTTTCGTCAATGACTCTCACAATTGCCTTGCCTCTTTCACTGTCCCTTGCATTACCCTTTCTCTTCTGTCTGTCTTTGTCTCCTCTTTCTGTGCCTCCCCCTTTGTACCTCTTTCATTTCTCTTTCTTTTTTATTTACTTTCTGTTCTCTTTACCCTTCGCTCTCTGTCGCTCACTTTCTTGCTCTCTTTTCTCTCTCAGTATTTCTTTCTATCTCTCTCTGTCTCTCTTCCTATCCTTGTGTCTTTTCTCTCTCTAAATTTATCTGGCATTCTTCTCTGCTTTCTCACCCCTCAATTTACAGGAACGGAGCTGTCTGGTAGGTTGGGGAAGTGAATTTCTGCTTTACAAGCTCTAGTGGCGCGGTCTAATTGTGCAAAACTCTGCAACTTAATGTTTTCTCATAAAGACCCAGAGGCAGTGCTTAATTTGTGCTTGTTGTTTCCGGTGGTGAGCACAAGCACTTATTTTTGAGGGCCGGCGCTTAGTTTTCTGTCTCAAGCATTTACTGCGAGCACGTGGGAAAAGAAAAACAAAAAAGCGCCAGAAAGAGGCAAAGCAGGAAACTGACAGAGTGAGCTGAAGGGGCAGGGAGTGGCTTTATATGGATTGAAGAGGCCCGAGGTGGCTTCAGGATTACACTGCCTCAGTATTCTGTGCTCGCACTTTTCATTGCAGCAGCCGCGTTTTTAAGAGGAGAGCTTTGAGCTCAGTGAGTGAACTTTTTATTTACAAATTAAGCACTGCCCAGAGGTATGTGATTTCCAGTGCACTTCTTTCATTGCTTAAACATAAAGAAGCACAGGGGAAACTTTTCACTCAGAATGCAAAGAATGTTCGCTATTTCTGTGTTTTCACATTTTTTAGATATTGGTAACTTTCTGTTCATGTGAAACCTATTTTCATACCAAGAGGAGCAGTTCTGACTAAAACGTTTTATAGCACGAACTAGACAATTCCTGAAATACCCTACTCAAAGAAACAATTCATTTTCCTCTGTGCATCACTACACAGTCCTAATTTGTATGGTATTTTGCCTCTATTTTTGACCTAATTTTTCTACTTGATGTTGATAGAGATGGAGTTTGACTAATACATTAGTGGCATAGAAGTTAGCATATGGCAACTAATAGATCTTCAGTTTAAAAGCCTAACTTAGAAATTAATAAGGTGATGTAAAATGTGCACTTTTAAATTGTGGTGGACATTGTGACTGTCATCACAGTTAATATGAAGGCATTGCACACTTATAAATGAGTGAATTATTGATCAGATTTAACATGAAAGTATTCTTGTCCAGAAGAAAGACAGCAGAAATTAAGTATATTATTATGTGAATTAATCATACTTATATTGATTAAATGGATTTCATTAACATGGATTATATGTGTGCTGAAAAATAAATGCATGTTTAAATTGTTTTGACATGTCATAAATAATGTTTGCAATAAAATAATTTGCTTTGCATCTACGATTAATTGTAAGGTGCGCAATAGCTTTTATAAATGTATTCATTTTATTAATGTGCATTTAGGCTTTCTTAGCTTAACTAGGCCTGAAAGATTCATCTTGCAGCAGTAGAGGAAAATTACTTGTTTATTCTGCTCTGTGACCTGAATTCTTTTTCCTAGGCTGTTAACGTTCTGTTGAATATTTTGTTGTATTGTCGGCGAAGAGCATGATTTAGAAATAATTATGTTGCTGTATTTGTTCTAGCTGTCGAACAAGACAGGAAACTTGTTGTTCTTATGAAAAAGAATATTAGTAGTTTATTGTGTGTTGTGTGAGAGGATTTTAATGTTGCAGATTATTAGAAAATGTAATATTTTGGTTGAACTGTATGAAATCATGGAGATGACAACGCACTTTGGCTGCGAAAATCTGGAAAAGATGCAAAACTTGGTGGTTCCACCAGCAGCCATTGGTCACCAAAATTGACGCACAAAGTGTGCCCACCTAAAGGACCAATCACAAGTATTGTTCATATTTTAATTAGTGGAGAACTTGGAAACTTGAAGTCATTTAGTCAATGAGTTAGATCTATCCTGCTGCAAAGCTGTCCAGAGCTCTGTCCGTCCACTTCTGTCCTACGTTTCCTGTCACATTCTCTTCTCTAAGTTCCCTAATGAATGTTCTCATCATAGTTTTAATTGCCCCATCTGTTATGCGGTTTCAGTACTAATATGCTCAGCTAATTCTGAACTGCTAAATTGACCAGTGTGCGGCTCGTGTTCTGCACCACCCTGATACTGCTGTCAACTGATGTCAGAAGAGGTGACCGCACTCACTGATGAAGAATGCTGTCCCATAAGGAGAGGTATAACTAAATGGGGTTTCTTGTTTCCTCTTTAAACTTAGACACTTACACCAGAATAGTTTTATAGTGAGTCACACTAGTTTAGATGATGTTTTAAACATTATTGTTGTTTTTCTTTTGACTTGCTTGCATATGTTAGTCCATTCCACACACAAAAGTCCCAATTTGGGTTAGCAATAAGGATGGCCCAGCCCTGAAAATGTATTGTTGAAATTGTATTTTGATGGTTCGCTGATGTCACCATCTGTTTTGAAATCTGAAATGAATGTGCAGATTGGGGTGTGGTAGGTTTATGTCATTGTCATTCTTTTGGAGTGTTTAACAGTACTGATGTTAAGTAGACTGAGGGGCAGATTTGAGAGCCACTTGCGTCACTTTGACACCGCCTTTGAGTCCTTTATTTGATGCTAAGGTGGTCTTTTTCCCACGCCATATTTACAAACTGGCACAATGCATAGATTGAGCTACTTTGTAACCCTTTGCGCCACATTATGCATGTGCCATAATGTATGCAAAGGGGGCATGGCCGCGGAAGGAGGCCTGCAAAAATGGTGCAATGAAATCTATAAGATTTCATTGTGCCATTGTTGGTGTAATTTTTAATGCCTGCAGAAAGCAGGCATTAAAAGGATGCACCCATTGTGATCAATGTGCCTCCTTGCACTTTGCTTCACTAGGGTAAACAATTTTCCAGCTAGTGGAGCAAAGCACCACAATAGGGTCAAAAATTTTAACGCTATTGTTCCTAGTATCGCCATATTGTGCCATATCATAAATACGGTGCACACATGGTGGTGTTAGTGGGGGCGCAAGAAAAGTGGTGCTGCATTGGATGCAGCGCCACTTTTCTTAAACTCGTCCCTAAATCTCTTTAGACGCTTTGGTCAGCCTATTGTTTCCATATATGTTTGTAACTTAGTTTTGCACACCATTTAAGTGACATTGATTTTGGGACTTTTGAAACCTATTCAGATTGGAGTTTTCATTGGAGTATAAATTGTTCATGGTGTTTAAATTTGTTTATGGTTTAATGTCAATGATTTAAGATTGAATACATCTGACTACTATATCTGTCACCAAGTCCAAAGATTTAGTCGACCTCTGAAGGTGAGAATAGTGATGTTGTCTCACCTGAGTTCTTATGGTTTCTGAACCCAAGGTGTGAAGAAGACCTCTGCAAGCGCACCAGCAGTGTTTTTCTTTGACAGAAGAAGGAGATCCTTCAACTTAACCTACTCCTTGGTAAGCTCTACCAAGGGCTGTTCAGTGTTTTGTTCTTCATCGCAGCGCTTCAAAGAATACAATTAACTTGCCTGGAGGCTTTCTTGGACTAGAACATTTTTGCAGCAGTTCATTAAAAGATTTTTCTTATCACTAGCATCGATCAGGTCCTTTCGGCAATGTCGCGGAAGGCGTCAAGGATTTCCCTGATGTCAAACTGTATAAACAGTACCCCACAAAGTATTATGATAACAATGTAACAAGCTGCATTTAATCCAATTAAATGGTGATTCGGATTTTTAATAAATAATAAGGAAAACTGACCTTTTTTTCAATTCTTTTTATTGGCATTTCAAATGGTAACAATTTGGTTCATTCATACTGCCATGTTAGACTGCCCAAGGCACCACATCACATTGGTATATAGACCCTCATTACAACCCTTGCGGTAAATCCCGCTTTCCGCCATGCAGAAGAACGCCAGCATACCGTTGCGGCAGCGGAATTCCACTACAGGTATTACGACTCACATCTCAGAATCCGCCACAATAAAGACACCCACACAAGTCCGCCACACCAAAGGTCAGTGGTAAACTGTCGATACCAAAACCTACACCGTCACGCCAACAGGAATATGCCCACACTATCAAGACCCACGAATCAACGCAGTGGTCTTTCAACCGCGGTAAACAATTGGCGGTGCACACCGCCGCGCTCAAAATATACACACATTTACAAAACACAACCACATTGGACAATTCATAATACAAACACCTGATACACATACACACAGCACACCCAATCCAATATAAAACACACACCCACATCGCCCACAAACCCTTACAACCAAAATTCTGAAAGAAGGCCAGAGAGAGAGCCTACCTAACACAACACCAGCATCCACAGACACACAACACCATCACTCATACAACATCCACGCACCTCAAACAACACACACCAACAGATCCCCTCACACATCACAACAGACAGCACCTCACACATCACCCACACCACATCATGGCACCTCAAAGACACCCCAGTTTCTCTGAGGAGGAGCTCAGGGTCATGTTGGAGGAAATCGTCTGGGTAGAGCCACAGCTATTCGGATCATAGGTGCAGCAGACATCCATTGCAAGGAAGATGAAGCTATGGCGCAGAATTGTCGACAGGGTTAACACAGTGGGACAGCATCCAAGAACACAGGATGACATCAGGAAGAGGTGGAACGACCTACGGGGGAAGGTACGTTCTGTGGTACCCAGACACCAGATTGCTGTACAGAGGACTGGCTGTGGACCCCCACCTCCTCCCCCACAACTAACAATATGGGAGGAGCAAGTCTTGGCGATCATGCATCCTGAGGGCCTCGCAGGAGTAGCAGGAGGACTGGTCTCTGGTAAGGCAAATCCTTGCTTCTTTATCCCCCCACCCCACCTGCATGCTATTACATACTCCCGCCCTCACCCTCACACCCATCACCCGACAACTCACAGATACCCCACTAACACAACCCACACATCCCAAAATCAAGCCCTGCATGTAACACCAATGCATGGACACCCATTACCAAAGCATGTCCAGTAGAGAGACTCACCCATGCCCCAAAATCACCAATCACACAAGGGCCACGGCAATAATGCAAGCACAGGAGTAGAGGGTAACTCACCCATTGCACAAGATGGCACACACAAATACAATAACTATGCATTTACACCCCAACAGGACCCCTACCCAACGTCACCGGACAGGAGATGCCTGACATATCCAGTCCCCCCACAGAAGAGGCCCACAGTGACGAAAGCAGCTCTGCACGCCTGGATCTAGATGACCAGCACGGCCCATCAGGGACCTCGGGACAGTCAGTTCCCCTGACACAGTCACAAACCACCACTGAACCTCTCTCCTCAGGAAACAGCACCACAGCACCCACCCAGGGGCCCATCCCTCTGTCCCCAGGACACGTCAATCAGGAGTGTGTCAAACCACTACAGGGAGCCCAGGCAACCCCACTAACACAGGATGATCAGGGACCTGGGGGCAGTGGCAGTGAGCACACGGTTCAGGGGACAGAGGCACTGGATAACAGGGAAGCTGGGAGGACTGCTGTGCGACAGGGGGAGGACAGGCCCAGGGAACCCACTCTCCACGAGGCACTCTCCAACATCATGGGAGCTTACCACCATTCCCAGGAGACCATGGGCACGGTACTGGCCAAGTTTCAGGAGACCCAGCGGCTGCAGGAGGAACACTACCTGGGGATCAGGGAGGACTTGAAGTCCATCAACACCACCCTGGTCACCATTGCAGGGGTGCTGGCAGACCTTCTCAACACCAGGAGGGACACAGTGGCACACCAACGGGCCCTTGACACTAGCCTGGACGATGAACAGCCCTCCACCTCCTAGTGGACAAGAGGCACCACCACAGGAACAAGAGGCCACCAGCACCCCCCCTGCAGATGGAGAACCATCCCACAAACTGTCCCTGAGATCCAGGAACAACGCAGAGAACATTGCCAAGATCCCTGCCAGGAAATAAGCCCCCCTGAATGTCACCCTTCTGTCCCACTTTGACAACCTGTCCACCTTAAACAGCCATTGCTCCACTTCCTATGCCCCATTGGACAATGCACCTGTGAAACAAATAGACTGGACTCTGCCATGGACATTCCTCCACCATCACCCCAGCCCATTTTACAACCCCCTCCACTTATTTGCACAGAACTAAACACACTTGAATCACAAAACAATCTGGAGTCAGTCTGAGCTTTCACAAATGTGTAATTGCAAAATCTCTGGAATATAGCAATATCAATGTACTTGTTCACATACCAATGTAACACAGCTGTAGGCCAGCAGTAAACATAGCAGAGAGCACAAAGTGGGACCCAGATCTGTGAAATGAAAAGGCAAAGTAACAAGTCAGGGTCCATACACTGAGTGAAAATGACAGACTTATGCTAGCTCCAACAATAGTATGAGATGTAGGGAGCAGTTACATCTTCTTACCTGTGTCTCAATGGAAGTATTGCATGATGATGTTTCGGTTGTCGACATCTTCTTCTTCTGCCTCCTCTTCTTTACTGTCCACAGGCTCCACAGCTGCCACAAGACCACCATCTGGCCCATCCTCCTGCAGAAAAGGCACCTGGCGTCACAAAGCCAGGTTGTGCAGCATACAGCAGGCCAAGATTATCTGGCACACCTTCTTTGGTGAGTAGTATAGGGAGCTACCTGTCAGATGGAGGCACCGGAATCTGGCCTTCAGGAGGCCGAAGGTGCGTTCCATAATCCTCATAGTTCGCCTATGTGCCTCATGGTAGCGTTCCTCTGCCCTTGTCCTGGGATTCCTCACTGGGGTCAGTAGCCATGACAGGTTGGGGTAACCAGAGTCACCAGCAAATGTCGAGGGACAACTGTTAGACACACACTAACCCTTAGGGACAACCCCATACCCAGACACCTATGTGAACTGTGTTGGGACCTTGGCCTCCCCTATTAGCCACACATGGTGCCTCAGGAGTTACCCCATCACATAAGGGATGCTGCTATTCCTCAAAGTGTAAGCATCATGCACTGAGCCAGGATACTTGGCATTCACATGGGAGATGTACTGGTCTGCCAAACACACCATCTGCACATTCATTTAATGGTAGCTTTTCCAGTTTCTGTACACCTGTTCATTCCTGCAGGGGGGTACAAATGCCACATGTGTACCATCAATGGCACCAATGATGTTGGGGATATGTCCCAGGGCATAAAAGTCACCTTTCACTGTGGGCAAATCCTCCACCTGAGGGAAAACGATGTAGCTGTGCATGTGTTTCAGCAGGGAAGACAACACTCTGGACAACACGTTAGAGAACATTGTCTAGGACATCCCTGATGCCATGGCCACTGTTGTTTGAAAAGACCCATTGGCCAGTAAATGGAGTACAGACAGAACCTGCACTAGAAGGGGGATTCCTGTGGGATGGCGGATAGCTGAAATCAGGTCTGGCTCCAACTGGGCACACAGTTCCATGATTGTTGCACGATCAAGTCTGTGTGTGATTATGATGTGTCTCTCTTCCATTGTCAACAGGTCCACCAGGGGTCTGTACACCGGAGGATGCCACCATCTCATCACCTGCCCCAGCAGACGTGCCCTATGGAGGAGAACAGCGAGCAGAGGGTCATCCAACACTGAGGTATCACAATGTGTTGTTTGCTGAAACGTTGGTAATTCGCAATGTGCCGGTATCTGTCTGTATTCCCGGCCTAGATAGGTGTGACGCAGTTTTTATCCATCCCATGTGGGCCCCTGAAATGGCGGCTGCCTTACCTGTAAGGTGGGACAAAGGGAAATGAGGTAACTGCGCTGGCGTTGTACACCGTCACGGTGGGCGGTCGAAGACCGCAGCGCAATTCAGCATTGGTTAATATTGGGCACTATGGGTCCCAGGAGACAATGACGATGTACACCGGCGATGACAGTATGCACCGCCGCGGACGTGACCGCCATTTTCTATCTGTTCACTCACTTGATACCTGACCTTCAACAGGAGAGGACCTACACTGCAAGTGCTGCTGTGACCTGTGTCTGGAAGCGAAGATGGCTACAGTGTCTGGGGAAAGGGCCCCTGCCTTCACTTCGGAGGAGTTGGAGAAACTGGATGGGGTCCTCCCCGAGTACACGCAGCTGTACGGTCCTCCAGACAAACAGGTGAGTACACTGTGAGCATGCTGCGTGGGCACTGCCTGTTTTGAGTGGTGTGGATGGAAGATACATGGGGGGGCTGAGGCCTGCATGTGAGGATGGTAAGTGTATGTGCTTCAGGGCATGGGTGGGAACTGGTGGGCAATGAGTATGACGGTCCGGATGGGTGAGTAATTTCCTTCCCTCCTGTACCTTTCCTCTAGGTCAGCACCCACCAGAAGAAGGGTATTTGGCGTGCCATCACCAAGGACGTCCGGACCCTGGCGGTCTACCATAGACGGAGCACCCACTGCCCTAAAAGATGGGAGGACCTGCGCCGCTGGAGCAAGAAGACGGCGGAGGCCCAGCTGGGGATGGCCTCCCAACGTGGAAGGGGTGCCCGGCTCACCGTGACCCCCCGATGTACCAGATCCTGGCGGTGGCCTATCCGGAGTTGGATGGGCGCTTGAGGGCATCACAGCAGCCACAAGGGGGTGAGTACACTCTCATTCAGCTGACTCTGCCCGCATTACGAGGTGTCTGGGTGGGGGAGGTGGGCTGTGGGTTCCCCTAGGCCAGGGCGAACTTGGTAGGCAAGGTCCCTTGTTAGGCAGGCTCTGTGGCACCCCAACCCCACTAGTGGTAATAGCCATCTACACCTAGTCAGGCTCCTGTGGCTTCCAGGTGTGCAGCAATTGGGCTTAGGCCTCATACCCCATGGGCATGTGAATTTGCTAGGAACTGTTAGTGCATGGCTTAGTGCAAAGGGCTGCTCCCTGTGTGTTGTGTCCGCCAACGGTAGTGGTGTTGCATGCACTGAACATGTTTTTCTTCTGTCTTTCCCCCCCTTTTTGTTTTGTCTCCCTGTTCTTGTGTGCAATAGCATCATCTGGCGGAGGAGCAGTGGCACTGGAGCAGGAGGGAGCTGCAACCCACTTGGCCCTGGAGGGTGAAGCAACGGAGTCTGAAGCCACCAGTGGGATGGAGGGCGAGGGGAGCTCCATGACGGGGACAGGAGCATACACCAGAGACAGCGACTCCTCCTCTGATGGGAGCTCCCTTGCGGTTGCGGGCACCTCTGTGCCCACCGCATCAACAGGTACAGCCGCCACCCCCCCTACCAGCACCGCCCTCCCAGCAGCCCCTCAGCGTGTGTCCTGTGCCCGCTCACCCAGGAGGGTGGGCATCTCCTTTGCCCCAGGCACCTCAGCCCCTGCCCCAGTCAGCCCTGCTGCCCTCAGTGAGGAGGCTATTGACCTCCTGAGATCCCTCACTGTTGGGCAGTCTACCATTTTGAATGCCATCCAGGGTATTGAGAGGCATTTGCAACAAACAAAGGCATACCTGGATGACATTAATTCTGGGCAGGCGGCCCAACAGAGAGCATTTCAGGGTCTGGCCTCAGCACTGATGGCAGCCATTGTCCCTGCCCTGTGTCCAGCCTCCCCTCCAACTTCCTCCACCCCGACCCAATCCCCTGTACCTCAGCCTATCCCAAGCACACCATCAGACCAGCATGCACACTCATCAACACACAAGAGTGAACATGGCAAACATAAGCACCACACATTCCACAAGCACTCACACAAGCACCATCCCCATGCAGACACAGCAACATTCACTGCCTCCACTGTGTCCCCCTTCTCCACATACTCCTCCTCCCTCCCTGTCTCGTATCCACTCACACCTGCATGCACTACATCCTCAGCCACTACCTCCATCACTAGTACGCCCATCACCACATACCGCTCACGTGCAATCACCACCCCCACTACCATGCACACATCCCCAGTGTCCTCTCCCAGTGTGTCTGTGAGCCCTCCTCCCAAAGTACACAAACGCAGGCACACACCCACCCGACAGTCATCCACCTCACAACAGGCTCCGGCCCATGCACCTTCACCCAAATTCAGCAAACGTACACCTCCTACAGCCACTACCTCTTCCTCCACTCCCAAACCCCCTCCATCTTCCCATCCCAGTGTGTCTAAAAAGCTTTTCCTGGAAAACCTTGACCTCTTCCCTTCACCTCCCACCCCGTCCTTCCCCTAGGGCCAGGCTTTCCAGGTCCCAGACCAGCACCTCAGCCACCAAATCCTCAGGCACAGTGGTGCCAGCAACTGCGGGGTGATCGAGTGCGCTACCCATCAGGGCTGCCAGTGTGCCACGTAGCGAGGGCAAGGACATTCCGCCACCTGCCAAGGTGAAGAAGGTGCCCACATCCCGGATGGAGAAGTCGCAACTACCAGCCACCAAGGGCTCCGCCAAAACAAAAGAAGACAGTGGCAAGACACCTGCGGCACCATCAAAGGTGGGGAAGGGACAAAAGCAGAACAGCAGGTCAGGACAGGGCACGGTGGCACCGACTGAGGGACTAGTGTCACCCCTTCTGTCCACGACTACACCAACCTGTAAGGCGGCGAACACCGCAACCTGCCCCGCCACCAGCACCACCACCTGCACCGCCACCAGCACCGCCACCTGCACAGCCACCTGCACCGCCACCGGCACGTCTGCAGCCTCAGCAACAGTTCACAGCATCTTCTCCAGTGGGCAGCCGTCCGAGGCTGCAGGAGACGACCTGCTGTGCCCCTCAACAGGTGCTGACACATGCACCACCGCCAGCACCGCCAGCACCGCCGCCACAGACACCGCCGCAAGCACCGCCACCATCCCCGCGACATGCTCGGACAGTGGCACCACTGCTGACATGGCTACCATCCCCAGTGGTCAGTCGTTCGAGGCTGGAGGAGACTTCCTGGACCCTGCCCAGCTTCCATGAGGCATGACTTCCATCACTGTTTGCACTTGCAGGTCGAAGGCGAAGCCGCAGCAGTGTGGGGTATGTTTCTGCCTCCATGGCGTATCATGCTACCTGTTCCTAGGCAATCTCGTGGCACACACACCCAGGTGAGGGAATGGGACCGGCCACACTGCATGTGGAGCACTCTGGGCACAATGCATCTCCAGAACCAGTGGAGAATCACATCCACTACCTCAGTCCTTGGCAGGATGAAGCACTTTGGGCACAATGCGCCCTCCAGAACCAGTGGAGAAAGGCATCCACTACCTCAGTCCTTGGCAGGATGAAGCACTCTGGGCACAAGGCCCCCTCCAGAACCAGTGGAGAAAGGCATCCACGACCTCAGTCCTTGGCAGGATCAAGAACTCTGGGCACAAGGCCCCCTCCAGAAACAGTGGAGAAAGGCATCCACTACTTCAGTCCTTGGCAGGATCAAGCACTCTGGGCACAAGGCCCCCTCCAAAACCAGTGGAGACTGTTATCCACTTGAGAGACTGTGGCTTTGCACTCCCCAGGATAAAGCAGTGGGCAAACTACCCACTGGAAAGACTTGAGAGACTGTGGCTTTGCATTCCCCAGGATAAAGCAGTGGGCAAACCACCCACTGGAAGGACTTGAGAGACTGTGGCTTTGCACTCCACAGGATAAAGCAGTGGGCAAACAACCCACTGGAAAGACTTGAGAGACTGTGGCTTTGCACTCCCCAGGATACAGCAATGGGCATGGAGCACCCTCGTGCAGCAGTGGTGTCGTGCGTTCATCCAGCTGAGGTGCCCCCTCTTCCCTTCCCCCTGAGGTGCCTGTTTATTTTCAATCTGATGCCCCTGCAGTGTTCTCTCCGTTTCGAGTTAGGTATCTTGTGGGGTTTCATTCATGCATTATTGGACCACTGGTCCACGGACAATGATTGGTACACTATCCAGACTTGTGTAGTTGGTGTACATATTTGTATATACTGAATTTTAAACTTTCACTATCAGATTTTTCATGATTACAATCGTTACAATCATTTAATTTTGTCCTTGTGTTCTTCTAGGGAGTGGGGGGATTTATATGTAATGTTGCTGCATGTATTTGTGTGTATGGTGCTGTGGGTGATGGTGGGGGTGGTGGTATTGCGAGTTGCATGTGTGTGTCACTCTCTTTTCCCTCCCCCCTTCCCTGTGTTGTAGGTGCTGTACTCACCGTAGTCGTAGACGGTGTCTGTCCTGCTCCTGATAGAGCAGGAGGAAGACCAGCATGGGCAGGATGTGCAGTTCGGGCTACATGGCGTCCTGGTTCCTCGTTGGGTGAGTGGTTTTCCCTCTGTGTACTGTTTCTGCTGTGCTTTTGATAGCGTTGGTTCCACCCCGGAAAAGGTGACGGATAGGCCTGTTGTTATACGGAGGGCGGTACTTTGTCCTCCTTCTGTCTGTTGGTGGTTATCGCCGCGGTGTTTGTTTCTACCGCCGTGGCGGTCGGAGTGTTAAAGTGGTTGTCTATATTGGCAGTTTCCGCCATGGTCGTGATTCAATTTTTTTTTCCGCCGGCCTGTTGGTGGTATTACCACTGCTTTACCACCGTCCGCCAAGGTTGTAATGAGGGCCATAGTTTGTAGGTAACCATCACCTGTTTCATAAAACCTTAGGTATAAAGTGCCCAGCACCTTAGTCGGTCCCTGCCAAGCAGAATCATAGTGGCAAAATCTCAGTCGCTCTCAAAGTCTCAATTATATGTTTGCGAGACAGAGAACTGGTAATCGCTCCGATCAACATTCCCGAGATGCATACCTGTCTTCCCTGTGTACAGAAGCCAAAAACAAAATGGAAAGAAACAGAACATCCCACTTAATTAACCCAGTAACTTGCCCAGCGTTTCGGAAGTCATGTATGTGGTGTTCGGTTGTCTGTGCCAGCCCCTGTTCCCGGAGGCCAGGAGGTGGGGGTATAGAGGGCACCCGTGAGAGGCGGGGCGCGGAGGGGAGGTCCCTGGGAGGGAGTCTCTCCCAGGACACAGCCTGACAGCAGTCCGGTCTGCATCAGGTCTCAGCCGCCCCTGTGTCGTTCGAACCCATGTTATCATCTGCCTCGACGTCCAGTGTCTCCCATGCATCCACTGCTTCCACCCACAAAGGGGCAATCGGCCGGCGCCTCAGTTCCCTTATCTCCTCTCTCTGGAGCGCCCTCTCCTCCGCCCTCGCCCAATGAGTAACATCCGTTACCCATGTGGCAAGACGGGGTCCACACTTGCTTTTCCAGGCCATCGCCACTCTCCTGCACGCAAGCTCCAATTCCAAATCTCCCAACCTATTCCCCACTTTTTTAGCTAAGGGCTTGTCAAAAAGGCCCAACAGGCACACCGCAGGCCCATCGTCTAGTTGTCTTTGTAAAACTGTGTTGAGTCGGGCAGTCAGCCCGCCCGAACAGGGTCTTGGCATGGGGCAGCCCAATGTCATATGATGAAGGTCTGCGTCGACCAGCCGACTTCGGGGGGCATGCTCCCACCAACCTCCCATAAATCCGGTTAATTCTGTGCGGGTGAGATAGGTCCTATGGATATAGTTGTATTGTATAAACTTCAGACGTGTATTATGCGCAATCTTACATGCCGAGGCTAAAGTCCTATGCCATTCGGCATCCGTCATGGTCTTATCTATGTCGGCATCCCATTTGAGTCGCAGACTGTCCAGTGGCCTCTTGATCATCCCATTTAGAGCCTTATGTGTCCAGGTTACTAAGTGTGATCCTCCCCCCCACAACCAGGATAGTCTGGAGGGCTGCTGCCGTGGGTGGTTCATCACTACCGTCTCCCCACAGTGTTTTCATGGCCTGCACTAGAGCCTCATAAGTCAGGAAATGGCCGAGCTGTAGACCCTTTTGTTCTGCAAGGTCCCCAAAGGGGATCAACATCCCCCCTGGTAGCAGTCACCCACAGTAGTGATCTCTGCCTCTGTCCAACATCTAAGTTGTCGGGGGTGAAGGTGGGCCCAGTTGCGTCACGTTGGAGTCCCACAAGGGGAAGTGCAGGCGCATAGGGATTAATTGTATTTGTTCTCTGAAGGGCTCTATGCCATGCTGCCAGGGATGTGGATACCAGTATGTTCGGTTTGGGCAGTACTGTTTTCCCCTGTAGCATCCGGGTGATGAGTTCCTCCCCTCGCCTGGGTTCACCGTCCAGTGTTGTCTCTGTCATGTTTAGCCCATTTAGCCATCGTGCCAGCCACTGTAATTGGGCTGACAGATAGTAGAGTTCAAAATCTGTGGCTCCCAGTCCCCCCTTTTCAGCTGGCAGACAAAGCGTCACTAGTGCCACACGCTGGCGTTCCCTGTTCCAGATCAGTTCATGTTGCAGAGAGTCTGTTGTCCGGAACCACAATACCGGCACAGTCAACGGTAAGTTGGTGAAGTAGTAGAGGAGTCTAGGGAGCATCACCATCTTGATAAGTGCAATTCTGGCCATAACTGGTAGCTTTAAGTATCGCCAGAAGGCTACCTCCGCTTTCAGAGCCCAATACGCTTTTCCCATGTTGCCCTCCCGGAGGTCTTTGTTATTGTGGTAAACCTGGATCCCCAAGTACTTGAATGTCCGAGGGGCCCATTGTACATTCATTAGACACAAGAGCGGGCGTGTCACCCCCTCTATCATAGGGAACGCATACGTCTTTTGTCTGTTAAGCTGTAAGCCCGAGTGTGTACCGAAATCCTCCAATGTCTGGAGCACCTGTGGGATCACTGTGCCCCCATCTCGTACATACATAAGGAGGTCATCTGCGTACAGGGAGATAATGTGTCGGACCCCCCCTCTGATCACACCCCACTCCCGTCCTCTACTCCTGAACGTCTCTGCCAAGGGCTCTATAGCCAGGGAAATAATAGGGGCGAGAGTGGGCAGCCCTGTCTAGTTCCCCTACGAATCTCTTAGCTGACAGAGATCGTGCGCCCTGTTTTAACCCTAGCCGTAGGGTGAGTGTAGAGTAATGTTACCCATTTCCCCCACTCCAGGCCCATGCGTTGCATTACGGTGTCCAAGAAACGTACTGTGTCAAAGACCTTTTCTAGGTCTACTGACACTATCAAAGCTGTGGGGTCATGTAAATGTTTATCATCATAGAGCAGTTTATAGAGCCTCCGTAGGTTACTGGAGGTGTTTCGCGTGGGGATGAACCCATTTCATGGGTGACCGCTCAGCCCTCCACAGGGCTTGGTCGCCCCACTCACTGCTGCCGCTCCTGCCTGCCTTTGCCGCCTCCTGCCTGCAGATTCCTTCGCTCGCTCGCTGCTCCTGGGATTTCCCGCCGCTGCCTCCCTGCGGCCCCGCCCCCTGTGATTCCATTCGCCGGACCGCTCCCGCCACCCAGCTGCTCCTCCCTCCCGGCTCCTTACTTAAGGGGACCGTAGGGGACCACAGAGTGTGACCGCTCAGCCCTCCACAGGGCTTGGTCGCCCCACTCACTGCTGCCGCTCCTGCCTGCCTTTGCCGCCTCCTGCCTGCAGATTCCTTCGCTCGCTCGCTGCTCCTGGGATTTCCCGCCGCTGCCTCCCTGCGGCCCCGCCCCCCTGTGATTCCATTCGCCGGACCGCTCCCGCCACCCAGCTGCTCCTCCCTCCCGGCTCCTTACTTATGACGCCCCCAGAGCGACCGCGCAGCGGACGCGCGCAGCGGGAGCTCCGACTGAGCGCCGAAGGTGCGCCAAAGGTAAGCCCGTCTGCGCCCGTCCGCGCCTGGACCGCGCCCAGCGCCAGACCCCCTGGTCCTCGCCCTCGCCAGCACACCCTGCACAGCTACGATGCCAGAACCCTCCACGCACTCAACGCCGGCCGAAACACCGCCTGCTACCGAGCCACCCCGAGACGCACCCACGGACCCTTCACCTGCCTGACCTGCCGCTTCACCAGCCTACGACCCAACACTGCACCTACTAAACCGAGCCCCAGCAACAAACACCTGAGGTGCATCCTGCTCAACACCCGCTCCGTTCACAGGCATGCCGTCGAACTCTGGAACCTCCTCGACTCGACAGCACCAGACATCGCCTTCCTGACAGAAACCTGGATGAACGCCTCCTCAGCACCCGACGTCGCCATCGCCGTCCCAGAAGGCTACAAAATCACCAGGAGGGACCGCGTCAACCAGACAGGAGGAGGCATCGCCATCATCCACAAGAACACCATCCGCATCACGACCAACTCTGATGACACCTTCACCTCCGCCGAACACCTCCACTTCCAGATACACACCAACCCCAAGACCACGCTCAGAGGCACCCTCATCTACAGACCACCGGGACCACGCACACAGTTCAGCGAAGACATCACAGACTTCGTCAGCCCCCACGCCATCAATTCCACCGACTACATCCTCCTGGGGGACCTCAACTTCCACCTGGAGGACGACAAGGACCGCAACACCACTGCTCTACTGGACAACCTGGCCAACCTCGGACTCAAGCAACTGGTAACCACCCCTACACACCACGCCGGCCACACGCTTGACCCAGTCTTCTCATCCAGCAAATATGTCACCTTCAGCCACTCCACCAATCTCCAGTGGACTGACCACAGCTGCGTCCACTTCAGCTTCAGTAAAACGACGACCCACCACCACCCTCAACAAACCCCCCGCAGGAGCTGGAACAAGATCACCGGCGACCAGCTCACCACCTTCCTCAGCCAGAACCCCCCCACCAGCTCAACGGACCCCAACGAAGCCGCCAACAACCTCACACAGTGGATCACCAACTGCGCAGACGCCCTCGCACCACTGAAGAAGAACCCCCCCAGCAGACGCAGCAGCAAGAAAGCCTCCTGGTTCACCGACGAGCTCATCACCTCCAAGAAGAACTGCCGCTCCCTGGAGAACACCTGGCGCACCAACCAGACCACAGACAACATGACGGCCCTCAAACACGCCACCCGCAAACACCACCAACTGATCTGCGCCACAAAGAAGACAGCCTTCAAGGAACGACTGGACAACAACACCCACAACAGCAAGGAACTCTTCAGCATCGTCAAAGAGCTCTCCAACCCCGACGCCGGAAACAATGACATCACTCCCTCGCAAGACCTCTGCGACTCCCTCGCAGCCTTCTTCCACAACAAGATCGCCAACATTCACAACAGCTTCAGCCCACCAACCACAAACCCCACCACCGAACCGATGCCCCCCACCGCCACCCTCCGCACCTGGACCCCAGTCAGCACCGAAGACACAACACGCACAATGAACACCATCCACTCCGGATCCCCTACGGACCCCTGCCCACACCACATCTTCAACACGGCTGACCACATCATCGCACCCCACCTCCGTGACATCGTCAACGCCTCCTTCAACACCGCCACCTTCCCGGAGTGCTGGAAACACGCCGAGATCAGTGCCCTGCTGAAGAAACCAACTGCAGACCCCTCCGACCTCAAGAACTACCGCCCCATCTCGCTCCTCCCGTTTCCTGCCAAAGTCATCGAGAAGACCGTCAACAGACAGCTAGCTGCCTTCCTCGAGACCAACGGATCCCTCGACCACTCGCAATCCGGCTTCCGAGCCAACCACAGCACGGAGACCGCCCTCATCGCAGCCACAGACGACATCAGATCCCTAATGGACAATGGGGAAACTGCGGCCCTCATCCTCCTGGACCTCTCCGCAGCGTTCGACACTGTCTGCCACCGCACCCTGGTACAGCGCCTGAACAACACCGGCATCCAGGGGAAGGCCCTGGAGTGGATCGCCTCATTCCTCGCCGGAAGAACCCAGAGAGTCCGCCTCCCCCCGTTCCGGTCAGCGGCTACCGAAGTCATCTGCGGAGTTCCACAAGGGTCATCGCTCAGCCCCACCCTCTTCAACGTCTATATGAGCCCCCTCGCAACCATCGCACGTCAACACAACCTCAAGATCATCACCTACGCCGACGACACCCAGCTGATCCTCTCCCTCACCAGCGACCCGGACGCCGCCAGAGCCAGCCTACACGAAGGGATGAAAGACGTCGCCGAATGGATGAAGAACAGCCGCCTGAAACTGAACTCAGACAAGACGGAGGTCCTCATCCTGGGATCATCACCATCCGCCTGGGACGACTCCTGGTGGCCCCCCGCCCTGGGAGCCACCCCCAAGCCAACGGACCACGCTCGCAACCTAGGCTTCATCCTGGACTCCTCCCTCTCGATGACCAGACAAGTCAACGCCGTCTCATCTTCATGCTTCAACACCCTACGCATGCTTCGAAAGATCTTCCGGTGGATCCCCACCGAGACCAGGAAGACGGTCACCCAGGCCCTCGTCACCAGTCGGCTGGACTACGGGAACGCCCTCTACGCCGGCACCGCCGCCAAACTCCAGAAGAAACTCCAACGGATCCAGAACGCCTCAGCACGACTCATCCTGGACATCCCCCGACACAGCCACATCTCCGAACACCTGAGAGACCTGCACTGGCTCCCCGTCAACAAAAGAATCACGTTCCGACTCCTCACCCACGCACACAAGGCCCTCCACGACCTGGGCCCCAAGTTCCTCAACAGCCGCCTGACCTTCCACAAGCCCACCCGCCAGCTCCGCTCCGCCAGCCTCGCTCTCGCCACCGTCCCCCGCATCCGCAGAGCCACCGCCGGAGGAAGATCCTTCTCCTACCTGGCAGCCAAGACATGGAACTCCCTCCCCATCCACCTCCGGACAACGCAAGACCATCTCGCCTTCAGGAAGCAACTCAAGACCTGGCTGTTCGAGCAGTAGCGTTTCCCCCCCCCCAGCGCCTTGAGACCCTCCGGGTGAGCAGTGCGCTATACAAATGCCTTTGATTGATTGATTGATTGATTTTGGTCTTCATGGATGAGGTCCCTCATATGTGGGAGTAGTCGGTTCGTCAGCACCTTGCTGAGTATTTAAAAGTCTGTGTTTAACATTGAAAGTGGGCGATAATCAGCAACCGTTGCCTTGTCCCGCTTCCCCTTAGGTAGGGGTATCACCAAATCCTCCCTAACAGAGTGGGGCAATTCCCTCTTCTCGTAGGCCTCTGTATACATCTCTACCAGTTGCGGCGTCAGTACTCCCACAAACCTTGATAAAATTCAGGGGGGAGACCGTCAGTCTCAGGGGTTTTCCCAGGCGCCAGGTCATTTATAGCAGTCTGTACCTCTAGTGCCGTCACTGGCACCCCCAGTTGTTCACTGTCGGGTACTGGCAGCGTTCGCAGTGGTAAGCCACTCAAATAAGTATGCAGCGCACCCCTCTCTGCCAGCGGCAGTGCGCAATAGAGTGACATGTGGTAAGATCTAAACTCATTGTTAATGTGCGTCTGTGCATGCAGTATAGTCCCATCATGGGTTGTCAGCTGGGTAATTGAAGTGCCCCTGCTTTCCGGTTTTATCAGCCAAGCTAGTAGTTTCCCAGCCCTCCCCACCTCCTCGTGGATCCTACTAGTGTGTACTTTATAGTCGTGGCAACAAAGGCATGCCTGTGCCTCATTATGCGCCTCCTGCGCAGCTGAGAGAAGTCAAGGTGCCTCTGAATTGGTACCCAATTCCGACTCCCACCTATGTAGTATTGTCTCTACGCAAAGGACTTCAGTCGTCAGTTCCCTTCTGATTCCCACTGTTTGACCTAGGCAATGGCCCTGGATTACCACCTTCAGGGTCTCCCATTCCACCCTCCGATCTGAGGCTGTCCCTTTATTTAACGTAAAGTACTCCGTCAGTTTAGTCGCTAAGGCGCCGCAGAAGGCCTCGTCCTCTAGGGCTCTAGGATACAAGCGCCACGTCGGGATTGGTGGTAGTTTCACAGCTGTCTGTATCGTCACTAGCGGTGGACTGTGGTCTGACACTGTGCGGCCTAAATATTCTGAGTGTGTGAATGTACTGCTAATGTTGGCCATGCAGAGCATATGGTAGATTCTAGTATGTATTTGATAAATGTGGGAATAGTGGGAGAACTCCCTGCTGTGCTGGTGCTGCAACCGCCAGATATCTTCCAGTTCCCACCCAGATCTCAAACTCATCAGGCCCTTAGCTACCCAAATTGCCATCGCCCCCCACATAGGCAGAGTAGAATGGTCCATGTCGGGATCAGGGACAGCGTTGAAGTCCCCCTCCCCCCAGGAGATAAGGGCTGCCCGAGTGTATGGCCAGCCGAGCAGCCATCCCGTGTAAGAAGGAGACCTGATCTTGGTTGGGCGCGTATATACTTCCCAGTACCACCAGATGTTCACAAAAGTGGCCCTCCACCAAGACATACCGGCCCTCTCTATCTGTGTCAACCAAGACTGGCTCAAACGACACTCCTGCCCTCACCCAGACCAGCGCTCGATGGGCATAGGTAGAGTATGTGGTAGCAAACAGCTGCCCTGCCATCTTTTATGGAGGTGGTCGGCCTCCACTTTGGTGAGATGTGTCTCCTGTAGTAATGCAATATGGACTCCCCTTTTCTTCAGGTATGTCAAAATACTGTGGCGCTTCGACATGCTCCCCATCCCCCGAATGTTCCAAGACATCAGTTTAAGAGTTGTTACTACAGGTATCAGGGAATCAGTCTGTCGCCCGCCGCCAGATCCCAACCGCCCCCCCATCCCACCTCACAACCCGCACACCGATCTTCATCCTGGGCATCATCAACGGCAAGAATATCAACAGTAATAATCAATCCCCAACTCCCCATCCCCAGGGCAGAACGGCAATGGCCAACTGCCCAAATCTGTGTTAACAGTCTAAAACTAGCCATCATCTTCACCCTGCTGGAATGGTCCAGGGGCAAATGGGGGGGTACGTTCGTCTATGAGATTTGCATTTGCTGCGATCCTCAGTGTAGCCCAGACCGGCCCACACTTACAGTCTAGGCATTGCTCCTATGGAGCAGAGTTCCATGCAGGGCTAAATAATGTCTTCAGCTGTTTGAAGGGTCACGAGTGGAAGGCCGCCAAGTGGGTCCACAACCGATTCATGGTCCGATGAATCACCTGACTTGCCCATATCTATGTGGCTTAGTTTGTCCTTATCAGAGGAGGGTGACTCCGTCAGGGACGCGGCTGCTTGAATCGCCACCCATTTGCCTTGGCTAGCCTGCGTCTTCGTTGGTCCAAGCACCCTGCCTCTGCGAGTGCAGTTGCCGGAATGGCGTCTCTTTTTCCGATGTCTAGCCAGTGTGGATTCATGTGTGTTCTGCTATACTGTCCCATTTTTGTAAGTTTCAAGCCAGGACAAAGCTTTCTCCAGGATCTGGCAGAAATGGGTGTGGCCATCACACATTATTTTCAGTTTTGAGGGAAAGAGCAGTGCACATCGAACCCCTTCAGTCTGGAGGGTCTTCTTCACTTCGGTATAAAACGTCCTCTTGGCCTGCACCGCAGCTGTGTAGCCAGGGTACAGACTGACCCTGCTGTTTTCCACGGCAAAGGGCCCCTCTTCCCCCGCTCTTTGGAGTAGCAAGTCCCGATCTTTGTAGTGGAGCAGCTTGGCCACAACAGGTCTGGGGGGGTCGTCCCGGTGCAGGGGGCTTGGTCGGGACCCTGTGCACCCTCTCCAGAGCAAAGAACGATGTGAGCTGATGAGGGCCCATAAGTCCTTTCATCCAGGGTTCCAGGAAGGCCACCATGTTGTTGCCCTCCACGCCTTCCGGTAGACTTACTATTCGGACATTATAACACCAGCTGTGGCCCTCAGCGGCCGTATGTTCCAGTTTCTGCACTCTGTGTGTAAGTTGGGCAAGTTGAGTTTGTTGCGCCCAGTGGGATATTCCCATTTCAGTCAGCCCGTCCTCTACATTGCCCACTCTCCCCACCAGTTTTCGGTGGTCCGTTCTGAGAAGGCCAGTTCTGCTGACACTTTCCCTATTTCTTGTCTGAGGGTGTTCTTAGGGTCCTCAATTGCCTCCAGTATCTTCTTTAGGGTATCTTGCACCTGGGGTGGTTGGAGTGCTCGCTGTGGGGTCGGTGCTGTGGTCCCACTATTGGTGTCTGGGCTTGCCGTCCGTGATTCCTGCGGCCTAGGGTGTTGCTTACCCATCAGGGCCACTTAGTCACAGTAGCCAGGTAAGGGTCCAAGGGGGGGCCCTCTTGCCACCAATGTTGGCACCCTCTCTAGCGCTCGGGGTCCGGTGCGTCACAGCAGGTTTTCAAGGATGCAGGGCCGGCAGTGACCGGAGTCATCCCCCAGGCGTTATACGCGCTCCACCCTTCGCTCCTTGCAGGCACTATGGACCATGCCCAGGCAGTTTATGAGAAGCTGGACCCACCACTCTAACCGGCGCAGGCCCCTCTGCTCAGGTCGCACCTCACGGTTCTGCCCCACCACTTTGTAACAGCTCATCTTTTGCACTGCAAGGGTCTGTTAGCTCCACACCAGGTGCCTTATCTTCCTCTTGACTGCACCGTCCGCCGCCTCATCCAACTTTTGCTCCATGAGTGCCAGGGGCCCCTGCAGTGTCTGTGCGTGCCAGTGCTCAGTGCGCTGGTGCGCTCTGCTCCCCAGCGGCAGCCGGCTCACATCACTAGCTGCTCAGAGATGGCACACACCCGCCATTTTGTGCGGCCGCGCCATCTCCACTCACCACACCTGCAGCTCCGCCGCCTCGGGACCATTGCCCTCTGTCCTGAAGCTGCTCTGTTCCGCAGGCACGTGCCGCCGGGTCCAGAGCTGCTGCAGCCCGAGTTAGCGCCCGGATCGGCAGGATTCACGGCAGGCCGGTCCGGAGCCGCTCCTCTACGCCTCAGAAATCTTCGGGGCTTTGCTCCGCCCCCCAGGAAAACTGACCTCTAGAAAGTTACGCTTTATGTGTCCTAGCTTTCAGAAGGCTATTTTGCATTAACCTTTGCCAACTCCCAGCCTGTGCTCTGTCTTGAATGAGATGTGAACCAATTGTGAAATTACTCACAGGAGCTGCACAATGGGTTTATCTGAATGGGTAGGAATGACTCCACTGAGGTTTCCAATATTTTCAGAGCTGGGTCTGTGGGCATTCCGTGGACATGGTGGTATCGAATTCTGCTTGACATGAACATTTGAGCCATAATTAACACTTTGGTGCACTTGAAAGGAAGAAAACAGGATGTCAGAACAATTCCTGTGAATCCCCTGTCTTAGTGTGTTGTAGAGCCCTTCCTTTGTCCTACCAGACTCCTTTCTCCTAATGTGCGGAGGATACATTACCTGCCTCAAACTGGAAGATGCGGAAGGACACTAGTGATTACCATAGTGCTAGCTGCTACACATCCACAACACAACGCTCAGAGGCCAAGTTTAGTGTGGCTGGAGACTTTTACCATCTTGAAAATGCCCTGACACATGACATTTCAGCAGTATGGCAAAGCCAAATTAATGAAGAAGTGGATCAGGTTGCCCTTAGGAACCTTTACATCCATTTGCCTGGGAGTGCTCAGGAGTCACCCTCACCATCAAGCCAGTGCCAGGAACAAATGTGACACCTGAACGAACCCTTTCAGAACACTTTCTGGACCTGCTGATGAACATAGACAGACTGGACTTGCTCTCTGTGACCTGCTCTTTTGTGTGCCTAGGACAAAGAAATGAACTCAAAGGGTCAGTTGGCTGAGCTTCTGGGTTGCTCCAACGACACAACAAGCTTCAAGAGGCCTTCTGCCTAAAGTGCCCAGCTGACCAGTGGCAACTGGACCTGGACTGGATTTTGGCGTTTGCCTCAGCTTGATATCCTAAGAGTCTGTAAGTGCCCTCCCCTAATATCCTGGGGGCCTCAGAAGTGTACTTCTGTGGTTGTGTGGGCACTAAAAGAAAATCTGCAAACTCTGAAAAATTCAATGATACCTGCCGTGAAAATGATCTGACCAGCATTTCCAGAATTTCAGCTTTGTACCATACAGAGATCTCTGCACCTCTGAAAAAATGACAAAGTCTCTATCAGCATTGGATGTTGAAGATGTTTCAACCAAAAAAGTAAAAAGCTCCAGAGCATTAGCCAGACCAACCTGTTTACAGTATCTGACCTGCAGTTTCACAGTGATGGCCACAGTTTTAGCGTCAACCCACACGGACAGGATTTTCAACTCACAGAAGTGGCAAAGTCCCTTTTTGGGGGATTTAGAAATTCTTTTGAACCTTGTCTACCATACTTTGCAGCGGAACCAATCCACTTCTTGTATGTGACCGGCGCTCCATTTCAGTTGACCTTAATTGGCACCAAGGCCCCATATACCATGACCATTGACTCTTTGATTATCATTGCTCTTTTGTGCTTTTTAGTACCCTTTTTGTAATTTTTGTGTCATTTGGTTTATTAATTTTTTGCCACTTTTAATCCTCAGTGATTTGACTATAATACTTTTTTGCAACTGCATAAATACTTTACACATTGCCCTAAATTAAGCCTGTCTGTTCTGTGTCATAGCTATCAGGGGTTGAGCTTAGGTTAATTTACTGACTTTAAGGTTTCACCCAGACAAGAGTTGTATTTCTTCATGTGGGCATTCGCCCACCTGAAATATTAGTCCAGTTTCGTACAGTCTTATTCAACGCAAACAGGGGAGCAACGTCCAGTCCATACTGAACTACAGCAATGCAGAGGGAACTTCCTGAGTACTGTACTCTACTTACCCCATTTGCACAGGTCTAGAATATACAGCCCAACTCGGATATTACTGTAAGCAGGCAACATAGCCTGGCACAGCAGGCTTTAAAAGGGGCTATTTTCTCACTTTCACCACACTACATGAGCATGCATTGGAATCTATATGAGATAGGGTGAATAGCTGTTTTAGGGAAAAGATAGAGGACAAGATATGTCCTGATTAATGTCTCTACCTATAGTGGTGCACCACCTAGGGCAGAAAGATGTTGACCTTCACAGGTAGCATTATAGGGTCCTAATTATCACCCATCTACCACTTGTTTTTTATTTGTTCTTGGGAGATATTAATACATATTTTGTTCAACCCAGTACATAATTTTAGAGTCCTCTTCCAGTTCCCCTCCTCATCAATATCACTTACAAAAAAAGAACAATGTTGGCAGGTGATGGATCACGTTTATGCTGAAGCATGCAACACTTTGGTAAATGAGGGGCCGTGTCCGTTTGTTCAACAAACTGAGTGCACAGACGTCTACTTTAGACAACGTCCAGGGCGACTAAGGACTCTAGTATTCATAGGGCATCAGTATCCACAGTATGTGTCTTGTTTCCTGAGTAACTAGAGTCGTATCGATCTATAGGATAATTTGGCCATGCTAGAAGGGCTGGTATGACAGGTACGCTGTAGGAAAGTGGCTTTCTTCTAGCAAGGTTGCCCCATTTTGGGCCTCTTTGTCAGTGTTTGTCAGTGTGTTTTCACTGTCTCACTGGGATCCTGCTGGCCAGGACCCCAGTGCTCACAGTTTGTGGCCTATATGTGTTGTCAGTATGCTTGACTGTGTCACTGGAGTTCTGCTAACCAGAACTCCAGTGCTTATGCTCTCTCTGTTTACCAGATTTGTCAATATAGTTTATTGACTCCATATTGCAATTCAGATTGGCACACTGGATCCCCCTTATAAGTCCCTATTATATGGTACCTAGGTACCCACGGCATTGGGATTCCAGGAGATGCTTATGGGCTGAAGCATTTCTTTTGCCACCCATGAGTTCAGACAAACAATCCTTCAGAACTGCCATTGCAGCCTGAGTGAAATAGTGCACACACTTTTTCACAACCATTTTCACTGCACCAGGTAACTTGTAAGTCACCTATATGTCTAACCTTCCAATTCCATGCACCCTGGGGGCTAAACCATGGATCGCCAGTACTGCCAAACCAGCCCTCTGAGGTTTCCAGTGCAGCCCCAGCTGCTGCCACCTCACAGACAGGTTTATGTCCTCCTGGGGATTGAGCAGCTCAATCCCAAGAAGGGATTGAGTTGCAGAACAATGCATTTCATTTATGAGAGGGGTGTTACACCCTCTCCCGTTGGAAATAGGTGTTACAGGCATGAGAGGGGTATCCTCCCAGAGCCTCTGGAAATGCTTTGAAGGGCACAAACAGTGCCCTCCTTGCATAATCCAGGATTACACCGGTTCAGGGATGCCCAGTCCCTGCTGTGACGCGAAACTGGACAAAAGAAAGGGGAGTGACCACTCCCCTGTCCATCACCACCCCGGGGTGGTGCCCAGAGCTCCTCCAGAGTGTCCCTGGTGTTGGCCATCTTGGATTCCAAGGTGTGGGGACACTCTGGGAGCACCTGAGTGGCCAGTGCCAGCAGGTGATGTCAGAGACCCCTCCTGATGGGTGCATACCTGGTTAGGTAGCCATTCCCCCTCTCCGAGCTATTTAGGGTCTCTCCTCTAGATGTTTCCTCAGATTTGGTTTGCAACACTCCACCAGGACTCCTCTACATCCTCTGCTTCAGCTTCTGACCATCGGATCAACTACAGACTGCTCCAGGAACCGCTGTAACTGCAACGAAGTATCCAGGAAGGCTACTGTGACCTGCAACTTCAGCTCCAGCCAGCAACTGCAACAGTTTCCAGGTTGTGCACGCTCTGAGGACTGCCTGCCTTCACCCTGCACCAGAAGAACCGAAGGAATCTCCCGTGGAGTGACGGAGTCACTTCCCTGCTTCAGCAGGCACCTCTCTGTAATGACGATCGGTACTCTGGGACTCCTCTTCTGTCGAGACACGGGTGGTGGACCAAAGTGATCCTGACTGTCCAAAGGTCCAGCTGTCCAAATTTGGTGGAGGTAAGGCCTTGCCTCCCCATGCCAGACAGCACACAGAAGCCCAAGGTGCTGCAGAAAATGCAATGCACAGGCGTACTTCTTCCAAATGTTCTTCATGCACAGAGTAGCTCAGGTCTCCAGTACTCTATCCTGTGATACTCAGCTCCCTGAGTTTTTCTCCAGCAGCGTGGGATCCCTTTGTGTTGTGCTGCGACGACCTCACTTGCAACTCCTTTGTCCTGGTACTCCCGTGGGTGCTGCCTGGTCTTCTGAGGTCTCTCTGAGGTTCTGAGAGCACCCTCTGTCTCCTCAGTTTGAGTTGAGACCCCCCAGGTCCCTCCTGGGTCTGGCCAACTCCTCTTTGATGCAAAACACATTATTGCATGAACAAAGGCTTGTTGGTGGAATCCAGCGACGCAAACAGCCTGCATCCAACAACTCTACGTGGGACATCTCCTGCACCAACAGGAACCTGCAGCTATCTTCTTTGGTGCATTTCTGTACCAACTGCAGAATCCACTTTTGCACCTTCTTCCAGGTTGGCAGGGCTCCTGTTCTTCCTGGACTCTTCATTGACTTCTGGACTTGGTCTCCTCTCTCCACAGGTCTTCAGGTCCAGGAATCCATTGTTTGTTTCTTGCAATCTTGCTTGGTTCTTGCATAATCCTTACCACGACTTCCAGTGTGTTCTGAGGAAACTTGCTGTACTTTACTCCTGTTTTCCTGGGCTCTAGGGTGGGGTATTTTACTTATTTTTGGTGTTCTCTTACACTCCCAGTGCCCCTCTACACACTGCACTTGCCTAGGGGGGAATACGACTTTCGCATTCCACTATTTTAGTATATGGTTTTGTTGCCCCTAGGACCATTGCAATCTATTGTGTTTTTCACTGTTTGTACTATTGTATGACTGTTTACTTATCTGATTTTGGTTGCTAGTGCATATATATATTGTGTATAATACTTACCTTCAGTAGGAGTATTGCCTCTAAGATATTTTTGGCCTTGTGTCACTAAAATGAAGGACCTTTATTTTTGGTAACACTGAGTATTGTGTTTCTTGTGTATCCGTACTGTGTGACTATTGTGGTATTGCAAGAGCTTTGCATGTCTCCTAATTCAGCCTTGGTGCTCTGCTACAGCTACGCCTACAAAGCCTAAGCTGCTAGACACTGCCTACATTTCACGAAGGTGGATCACTGGGCCTGGAATAAGGTGTAAGTACCTCTGGTACCCACTACAAACCAGGCCAGCTTCTCACATCTGCGTGTGGGCTGTTTTATTGGGCTGTTTACAAGCACGTTTTTTAGTCTGATGGGTTGATTTTCACTGCAAATTTCATTGATGTTATAACAAACATTGCCTTTGGCCATCACAAATGCATGCATTGTCCCATACTTTGAACAACACCTACTTAACATGTCTTTAAAAGTTCACAATTACCTTGATTTGCAGAATGTGGACCATTTTTGTAGCAATCAGATTCAATAATGGTGGGTACTTCAACTTTTGGTGCCCAGGACCATTTTCTTTTCCAGTCCAACCCCGTAAGAGCGTGGGATAGTGTGCTATCAGTCTGCATCTGGATGGGTCTGGACAGCGGCACTCATTCTCTCGACATTTGGTGCAAGCTATGTTTTTCCACTGGGAGGGTACAGGTCCTCCTTTGGTGGGTCCTTGGTTCATCAGAAGCAGCAGGTGGAGTCAGTGACAAGGGCAGGAAGAAGGATGGAATGTAGGAAGCAGGACAAATATGTTTAGTGCCAGTTTCTCTGTTGCTTGCCAAGATGGGTTGAGCCTGAAGACATTAGCCAACAAAACATGGCTGAGTTTTCCTCTCTGCACCTCATCAGTTCCCATGGCGAAATAGTATATATATTTATAATGTAAAGCTTTCACTCCCTGTACTGGCCATTTTGAGTGAAGACCAATATAAAGGAGCAATTCCTCTTTCTCACTGTGATACTACACGTTTTTTCCAGCGGCTTTTGGTTTGTCTCCTCCTTAACTCTATTTATGCCCCATTTGTTCTATTCAGGTTTTTTGTGCAGATGAAATAGCAGAGAAGCCCCTGACCTACTGCCTGTTCTGATCAATTCTGCGCTGTTGCGTGTTTGGTGTCTCATTTAGTGCTTGAAGATATTAGGATCATCTTGCCTGAAGGTTTTTTTTTACTCTGGTGCTTTGTTCCTCCTTTTCTGACCTTTTCACAGAGGAACCTCTCTTCACATGTTTTAAAGTAAAGTCCTTTCCTACCTTCCTCCCCTCCTTTCCCTCTCTTCCTTTGTTCCTTCCCTCCCTCCCACACCAATTGACTTTCTTTACGTCTGTGTTAGCCAAGACCTTTTGATGTTACTATAATTATGTGTATAACATACTTACTTCAGTGCTAAGGAATTCTATTGTAATGTCTACATTTTAAGACCAAAACATTTTTTTTTGCCTTTAACTAATATTTTTTTAGATTGTAGAGAGCCCAGTAGCTTCTTGAACAATTAGTTTTACAAAAACTATGACAAAACAAGAATTGCTAAAAGACAGACGGCCAACGCCTTTGCTAATGCTTGTCTAATTTGACATTGCATTCTATTAATTGGAGGTTACCTTTTCTTGGTGTACATTTAGGCTCCAAAAGCTAAGCAGGCAGAGTGATGTTGGACAAAAAGCCACCCCAGGCTGAAGATGCCACACACGATATTAGGCCAGCTATGAATTCTGGCATGATAGTGTTTAGGTATGAGGCTAGTGCTGCGCCACGCTTTCAAGAGTCTCCGCAGACATGGTGTCAAGTCAATTTCCTTGCATATTTATCACCCCGCAATGAAATGTATTACTAACATGTTGGATATCTGACGTATGTCCTGCTATGGTTACTGGTTTGTGAGTAGCGATCCCTGTGACCAAGCAAACTCGATGATCTTTGATATAACGAAAACTCTACCAAAAGATCAAATAGGCAAGGGTCAGAGTGCAGGTAAATCTATGTTTATCGTTCTTTACCTATTTACACTGATAAGGGCTGTTTCTCTTTCTGTGTCATAATCAACAGCTCACGTCCAAGTTTATTGCTAGATAAACTTGGTAGATCTAGATCCAATAATACAAATCCGTCAACATAATACACAGAGATTTAACCCCTTCGCTGCCAGGCCTTTTCACCAGGCCTTTTCCCCCTTAGGTGCCAAGCTTTTTTTTGGCTGTTTGGGGCAGTTCGCTCAGGTCCTGATAACTTTTTGTCCACATAAGCTACCCACGCCAAATGTGTGTCCTTTTTTTCCAACATGCTAGGGATTCTAGAGGTACCCAGACTTTGTGGGTGGCCCTGAAGGAGACCAAGAAATTAGCCAAAATACAGTGAAAATGTCATTTTTTGTAAAAAAATGGGAAAAAGGTCTGCAGAAGAAGGCTTGTGTTTTTTCCCCTGAAAATGGCATCAACAAAGGGTTTGTGGTGCCAAAATCACCATCTTCCCAGCTTTCAGGAACAGGCAGGCTTGAATCAGAAAACCTAATTTTTCAACACAATTGTGGCATTTTACTAGACATACTCCATTTTTATTATTCAGCCTCCTTCCAGTTAGTAACAGAAATGGGTGTGAAACCAATGCTGGGATCCAGACAGCTAAACATTTCTGAAAAGTAGACAAAATTCTGAATTCAGCAAGGGGTAATTTGTGTAGATCCTACAAGGGTTTCCTACAGAAAATAACAGCTGAAATAAAAAAATATTGAAATTGAGGTGAAAAAAAACAGCCATTTTTCACCACGTTTTACTCTGTAACTTTTTCCTGCGATGTCAGATTTTAGAAAGCAATATATCGTTAGGTCTGCTGGACTCTTCTGGTTGCGGGGATATATAGGGCTTGTAGGTTCATAAAGAACCCTAGGTACCCAGAGCCAATAAATGAGCTAGATCTTGCAATGGGTTTTCATTCTATACCGGGTATACAGCAATTCATTTGCTGAAAAATAAATAGTGAAAAATAGGTATCAAGAAAATGGGCACACGATAAGGTGTTGAAAAGCAGTGGTTATTTGCACATCTCTAAATTCCGTGGTTCCCATACTAGCACGTGAATTACAGGGCATTTCTCAAATAGACGTCTTTTTTACACAATGTCTTACATTTGGAAGGAAAAAATGTAGAGAAAGACAAGGGGCAATAACACTTGTTTTGCTATTCTGTGTTCCCCCAAGTCTCCAGATAAAAATGGTACCTCACTTGCATGTGTAGGCCTAATACTCACGACAGGAAACGCAACATGGTCACATCACATTTTTACATTGAAATCTGACTTGTTTTTTGCAAAGTGCCTAGCTGTAGATTTTGGCCTCTAGCTCAGCCGGCACCTAGGGAAGCCTAACAAACATGCACATTTTTTAAAACTAGACACCTAGAGGACTCCAAGATGGGGTGACTTGTGGGGCTCTCACCAGTTTCTGTTATCCAGAATCCTTTGTAAACCTCATAATTTGGCCAAAAAAAAACACTTTTTCCTCACATTTCGGTGACAGAAAGTTCTGGAATTTGAGAGGAGCCACAAATTTCATTCCACCGAGCGTTCCTCCAAGACTCCCAATAAAAATGGTACCTCACTTGTGTGGATAGGCCTAGGACCCACAACAAGAAATGCCCCAAACACACAACATGGACACATCACATTTTCCCAAAGAAAACAGAGCTGTTTTTTGGAAAGTGCCTAGTTGTGGGTTTTGGCCTCTAGCTCAGCCGGCACCTAAGGAAACCTCCCAAACCTGTGCATTTTTTTAAACCTAGACACCTAGGGGGAATCCAAGATGGGGTGACTGGTAGGGGTCTCACCAGGTTCTGTTACCCAGAATCCTTTGCAAACCTCAAAATTTGGCTAAACACAACACTTTTTTGTCACATTTCGGTGACAGAAAGTTCTGGAATCTGAGAGGAGCCACAAACTTCCTTCCACCCAGCGTTCCCCCAAGTCTCCCAATAAAAATGGTACCTCACTTGTGTGGGTAGGCCTAGTGCCCGCGAAAGGAAATGCCCCAAAACACTATCTGGACACATCAAAATTATCAAATACAAAACTACCTGTTTTTGCGGGGGCACCTGCGTTTTTGGTCCTGGGCTCAGCAGCCATCTAGGGAAACCTACCAAACCCAGACATTTCTGAAAACTAGACACCTGAGGGAGTCCAAGGAAATGTGACTTGTGTAGATCCCCCAATGTTTTCTTACCCAGAATCCTCAGCAAACCTCAAATTTAGCTAAAAAAAATCTAATTCTTCCCACATATTTGTTTGGGATCAATGCACTAGGACAAATTTCCTACCATGCAATGTTCCCCTCAGTCTCCTGGTAAAAATTATACCTCACTTGTGTGGGTGGGCCAAGTGCTTGTGACAGGGAAGAGCCAAAAACATGTCGAAATGGAGGCAACTGGTCCTTATCGACGTTGTTTGGGGCTCTAGTTTCCTAGTTTTCTGGCAATTTTTATTCCACTTATAGTGAATAATATTATATTATATTATTCATTATTAGTGTAATAAAGAATGGAGTACAATTAGTTGGAATATAAATCTCCCTGGCAACTTGTGTGCATTCTTGTAGATGAGAGTGTGTTTATGTGGGAGTGTATGTGTTTGTATTAATCTATGTGTATGTGTAAGCATGTTTGTGAGTGAAAGTAAAGGTCAAATGGCCTGTGATGTCACTTCCGCTATGCCTGGCATTTTGATGAATTGCACTTCATGGGAAAACAAAGAGGGAATTTGCTCCTTTGCACAATTCGAACTATCTTGCAGTCAAGCACACTGTCACATTATTAAACCCCCATAGCCATGGGACAGAGCCACCTCTGTTAGAGCTGACATTGCTCGCACTAAAACGTAGAATAGCGAGACTGAGATTTAGCCAATTTGATACAGAAGGGGTACAGCAGAAGTGGGAATTTTCTCACTGATTCAGGAGTTGCCGTTTTTGCCACTGTTGAAAAAAAATCGTTGACTGAGGTAATCTGTTGCTGCCAAGTTTATTCAGATGAGCATTCAAAACATTTACTTCCCTTTTTTAGATGATTAAACATTAGAACATTTAGGGGATGTCAATCAGCGATCAAGGAATGTTTTAACTCAAGCAACTGGCTACTGGAACTGTAAACCTTATAAAGTGGTTGAAGCAAAACAGCTATCAAAAAGCACAACTTAATGACTTTAATTCTATGTAATTGTATTTCCTTCTGTCAATGGTAAGATGCATGACATTTTTAATTCTGCTTCTTGTAATGGTTTTCACTGACCACACAAATAAAGATCTCTCTTTACATTGGCCTGGTTTTTAGGAAGAAAGGGATACCCCTGTGACAGAAACCCCCACCCTTGAATGTGGTCCCAGAAGAAACCAAGAGGCCCATATTCCTCCCAAAAGAGTAACCTAGGTAATGCTCTAATTCTAAAGCATTGCAGAGCTGCCATAGAGCTCGTTCACGTCCCAAAGGTCTTTTTGTCCATATGCCTCTATTGTTGTAAAGTGCAGGTGGATGGGCAAACTCTTTCCCTTATTTGTATGAAGCCACTTCCCTATATAAATGAGGGAATGCTCACTTCATACTGTACAGATGACACGTGTGTTGGAGCAAGTATCTTTGGTATGGTTTCCTCTAACTTTGTGCCTTCTGACCTCCTGCTTTGTTGACTTCATTTTTGTTGGCTTTAGGACTCTGGGCACTTTACCACTGCTAAACAGTGATATGGTGCATGTTTTCTGCTCTTAAAAGATAGTAACATTGACTTATCCACAATTGGCATATTTAATTTATGTATAAATCTCCAGTAAAGTGCAGACATGTGTCTAGGGGTAAAATGCTACTAGTGCTCCTGCAGCACTGATTGTGCCACCCACTACAGTAGCCCCTTTAAACATGTCTCAGGCCTGCCATTGCAGAGCATGTGTATGCAGTTTTAAACTGCCATGTCAACCTGGTCAGTTAACCCACTTACCAGGCCAAAAACCTTCCTTTTAAAGTCATATAAGTCACCCCTAAGGTAGGCCCTGGACAGCCCTAAAGGCAGGGTGCAGTGTATTAAAAAAGTTGGACATGCACTTTTAAGTGTTACCTGTCCAGGTAGTGAAAAACTCTAATTATGTTTTCACTACTGCAGGCCCTATCTGTCCCGTAGGTTAAGATTGGGATTGCCTTATTACATTTTTTAAGTGTAATTTCCAATTGGGAAGAGATAGGAGCCCCATGTTCGGTGTCTCTGGAGTCACAATTAAAACGTACAAATGATGATGAAGTCAGATTTTAAATTATAATTCTGAAAATGCCACTTTTAGAAAGTGGGCATTTTCTTACCTTAAATGATCTAGTGCCTTCTGCCTGTCTCTGAATACATGTCTGGGTGGGTGACAGCTGAGCTCTTGTGAATTCCCTCCAGACAGTCAGGCACAAAGGGAGCTTAGGTGTGGCTGATGGATCATCAACGTCCTAAGGGACGAACCTGGGCAGGATGGGAGGGAGGACCAGACACTTACCATGAATGGGCTGTGTCCTGATCCCAGGATCCCACACAAAGGGCTGAATAACCCCCTGTAGTGAGTATGGAGCCAGGGAGGAAGGGCAGGGGGAAGTTCCCCCACTTCAAAACACCACTAAATCAGTATGCATCTGGACTTGAGGACATTCTGCCAGGAAGAAAGACTGGTGTGCTGCTGAAGGGACTGCCACTCTGCCGGACTCTTCTGATCTTTGCTGAACTCCTGCTGTGCTGTGCCTGCCCTGCTGTCCTCTTTGCCTGAGAGTGAGAAGGACTGAACCTGCAGCTCTACATCCAAAGAACCAAAGTGGCTCCAATGGCTTGCTGTTTTGCCTCCTGTTCTAAAGTCTCAGGGACATCAAAGACTTAACTTCATCCTGCAACAGCACCTGGACTTTGCTTGCTGCAAGTCTTGCTCTGCCAAATGGTGCCATACCAGTCCTGGGCCCTTGGAACTGAGTATAAAGTGCTGCTACTGCAGAATCCACGCATTGCCTAATCCAGTGAGATCAACGCTGATGCATCGCCTCCTGTGCTCCATGCAACGGGCCTGTTCGACGGCGCAAAAAGGTAATCTTTCAGTGGGACAATGCTGGTCCCTGTATACGACCAGTGCTCTATCATGGTCGGCCTGATTTTTCAGATTTCACGTGGTCTAGCACAACCAGATAGCGTGGTTGGCGCTTTATGCTTTAATGTTTATAAGCACTAGATTTCATTTCAATCTTTTAAAATTAATATCTCGACTTCTATGTATTGGATATTTGTCGCTTTGGTCTTGTTTTGTTTATTAAATTAAGATCTATTTCTCTAGCTAGGTGTGGTATATTTTTGGGCGGTGTTTTCACTGTTTTACTGTCTAAAGTGTTGCACAAATGCTTTACACACTGCCTCTTAAGTTAAGCCTGCCTATTCTGTGCCAAGCTACCAGAGGGTGAGCACAGGTTAATACATGGTGTGTATCTGACTTACCCTGACTAGGACTGTGGTTCCTGATTTACCAGGTTGAATACCTTTGCCAACGAGAAACCCAATTTTTAACAATGTGCACTTACACAGTTTTTATTACAGAAGGAGCCTTTTAAGAGGGTGAATCTTCCTTTGATTCACTAGCGCATCATAAGAAAACAGTGAGTGAAAATTCCAAAAGTGCTCCTGGCGCATTCTGGGCATCGTGACCAAATAAATGTTTGTAGATCAATCTGATCAATCTGATAGGGACATCTTTGTAGCTTGACTGAACTTCTTTCCTTTGCGCTTGAATCTAGTAAAAGATGAGGTTTTTACCATCAGCAGGGTCAACCATGTATGCTGGCTGATCACTGAGCCTATGATGGGTGGTATTGTTTCAAAATGTTTCTGCATATATGATGAGCTACCACACCTCGTAATTTTTATTATAAAGTGCCTAAAGTTCCGTCAGCAGCAGACAATAGAATAAAGTCCATAGAAACTAATGCTAATAAACGTATTTTTAATTTGTAAACATATCAATAAATTAAATGCAATGGTAAAACAATTGTATATAAATAATACACAATTATTTGTTCATTATGAAACAACTAATAATCATATTTATAATGCAAATTAATGTAACTTTAATACTTTATTAAAGTAATTGAAATAATTAACATTAACGTGCATAACTTTGAATATTTTTCTCTACACAAAAAATAAAAATGTTGTTTATATTTCAGTTGGAAATTTTTACTTTATTTAAATCCTATGAAAAATAATTTTAAGAATTTTAATATTCAAAATAATTACATGTTTAATTCAGAACTAAATTAATAATGCTGTAGTATTGTTTCTATTTTGTTCTACATTTAAAATAAATATTTTACATTCATTTACATTATCATTTCTCTTAAAAATATGTTTTTAGATTTTGAATATTAATACACCTTTACACATTTCCCTGTATTTCACCGTAGAGATAAATAAGATGCTTAAGAGAAGTAACCAACACCATCCAGTTTTGTATATGTACATTCCTAGAAAATAGTAGACATTAGGAACATTCAAAAACGGTTTTAATACACTTGTTAACTGCATGAGAGGAACCGAGTTACAACTAACTACACCTGATACAATGGAAATCACAAAACTTTCAGGAGGTGACAGAATGTAAGGAAATGGGATTTTGTATGAAAAATAAGAAAATAACAGAAATAAAATATTTTTTAAATCTATTTATGTGTGGAACCGCATACGTTATGCAATCAGTGGGGATACAGGAAGAGGTGTATGTCCACACTTTATGAAAACCATGCATTTCCAATTGTGCATTTCTGATCTAGGTAAAGGTACTCAGACATAATGAATGTACCAATGTAGTTCTTTGTGAACAGATTCTGAGTATGTCAATCACTTGCATAACATGCATTGAGTTACATTACAACTTTTCTAGGAACTTCTCGAAAACATGCTCGAGGTGTGAGATATTTAGATAACCTCATTTTCACTTTATGAACATTTGTAAAAAGGCAGAATTTCCCGGTGGCAGAAAATCCATCAGTATAGAAGAGGGAACATGAGTATACAGTTTTGTAGCTGTAAATGTCTATGCTTGGGATTGCTGTGAATCCCATAAAAGTATATATATATATAGACTCAAATCAGAGAAGTAAATAAAAGAGAGGCAGACTTTTCAAAATATCTTTGTGAATCCAGCTTCTACACAGATACCTATGTCAAAGTTTATCAAGAGTCTTTTCAGGTAAACAAATTGACCTAACATAAAAGTACAGTGGGTTGAGTGAAACAGAAAAGGATGATGGCTACATGTATTCTGCTCAGTAGATAAACATGTGTTATATTGGTAAATATACGTACCCCTATAGAGGATGACCCTGAACCTCTAAATAAACTCTGTGTATCTTTGAGGCCTATAAAGGAGAAAATGATAATGGATGGTGATTGTATACAATCTCGAGCACATAACTCTACTGGCTAAAATAGGAAACAAAACATACCAAAGGTTTTCAAGGCACACAAAATAATTATGCAAGATGGAGCATGACAGGCCTATGAAGGTAAGACAATCCCAATTTAAGAGCATGCATATCCAACTCACATTGTTTTAAAATGGCTGTCATATTAGACTACCAAATTGTTTTTCAGATCATGGAACTTTTCAATTAGAAGTTCCACTGAGAGGAGTTAAAAGCCCAATAAAATGTGTTAAATGAATACACTGATTTTAGAAGATAATGTTTGGAGCACAGAACCGATTATTTTATTAAAAAGCTCTATGAAGTAAATGAAGCATCAGCAGACATGTTGATGGCACAGGATACTCCTACAACAACTCTAACAAGGAGGATTATGTCTTACTCTGTGGCAACATATTCAATCATGAAAACTAATGTCAAATAACTCCAAAACATAATTAAACATACCTGAAAGGCATACATCCTCCACAGCTCCCAGGTGAATAGATGGCATCAAGTGAAAATGTTAAACGCAAAAGTGGGTTGTGGGGGAAATGTAAGCATGGGCAAGAAAAAAAGGGAGCAGAAAAAGAAGTGCGCATTTAGAACACAACTGCTGAATTGCATACAACAAATCAGACTAAGGTGCAGATGTTTTTTGAACCACTGTCAGAAAATAGACGAGAAAGAGCAGAACCAAGATCTGAACAAATTCAATAGATATTTCCAAGATACGGATTCTAAATCTATTGTAAGACTCTCAGATATTATTTCATAATCCAATTTCTAATATGGGAATAAGAAAAACTTTTACTGAGCTCCTGAATGCTATAAGGGAGAACAGAAATCTTTCAGAATTTTATTACAAGTTCGTAGACACAGCAAATCATTTTGTTAAATTATTGAACCACAAAATGTCGGGAGACAGCATTCCATCCTGAGATCTTAAGACCATAGTTGTTAGTTTTCTAAACTCTGGAACACAGTCTGAATACCCTAACTCATATTGTCCAGTATGGTTAATCAAGGTAATCAGAAACAATTCAGGGGCTAGGATTACTAGTATATTAAAGGACTTGATAAAAACTAACTTTAAAGGTTTAATAGCAGGGCCCCAATTATGTACTAATGCAAAATACTTCCTTAAATCAATAGACTGGTATTCAAGGAACCAAATCCCGACTGCAGTCATTAAGCTCAGTGCTGAAACAGTCTTTTATCTTGCGGGCTGGGATGGCCTCTTTTTCATGCTAGAGTCTAATTGCTTGCCCTCCCAATTTAGGATATTACTGGTCAACCTCTATGATTAATCTCAACAGAGATAATCATTGTCCATAAGTGCAAGTAATGTATACATACCTATTTGATTCACCCAGTTTATTGAACCTGTAGCTATGATCAAGTGATACATCCTCCAAAGGATTCACTATCTATACTCAATATATTTGGAGGTGATGTTATTTTATACAGGAAAGCTGATCTCACATAATACAAACATCACTAGACCACTTTCGATGCGTCACATTTCATAGGGGGTTATAAAATAAAACATACCAAAGTCCTACTTTTTAACACTACACACATACTACACTGAGGATAGTGAAGATGTGTATTGGCTAAGTTATGCACTACTATTGATCAAAGTTTAAACTGTCTTAGCAAAGTCAGCACCTCTTTCTCTAACTGCCATGGCCTGTGTAGCTTTGTTGAAGAAGTGTGTACTTTTGTCGGTTATTTTTCTGTTTTGTAGCACACCCGGTGTTCTACATTCTAAATATTTTTGTAAGATCAGGCAACAGTATACTAACTATATTTGGGTAATAAGAAACCTTGGGTTGCACTTCAAAAATTGTGCATATCTAAAGCGGATGGTAATCTTACAGTTTCATATATTTGACGATATTGCAATGCTGCGTTAACTTCATACTGGGCAAGGTTCACTACATCAACCAACTTTCATTGTTTCAATAATGATTTACATTGCATGATAATTGACAGCTTTATGGCATATAGCAAAAAAAAACATGTATTGAAAGTCTTCAGCAATCAAAAAAACCTATAGGATAAAATAATGATAACTATTTTTCAAAAGTTAGGACAGTTATTTGTTATTATGTTATTCCTTGATATTCCTCTGATATTCCAAGATTAATTAGATGATTGCATTAATTATTTTGCACCAATAAATGCACAAGCTGTGGTAAGATGGACAAATGTTGGCATTGTCTAGCTACATCAATGATTTGGAAATCTTGGGAAGGTTATACACTGTTAATGTCCTGACAAACGTTTGGTTCCAGATCTTTCTCATGTAATTCAATTATATTTTTAAAAATAGACATCAAGAAATCAAGCAGTCTACCTGAACTGGTCCACACCTTAATGTGTGCCCCTGGAAATCAAAATGCCATTGGCTATCGCTATACATTATTGCACAGAATTGGGACTTCCTTATTTTCACAGTCGATAATTTGAAAATGGGAACATGAAACTGGAATAAAAATCCAAGAACAAATCCTGAAACATACACTGCATTTAACCTTTTAAAGTTATGGGGTGGGCAAAATAATGTGGAATACATTTTCATGCCAACAGGATGATACGACTCCCACTGTACAGAAAATTGGAGCCAGGTCTGTTCCATCTTTCACAAGATGTAAAAAGGAGGTTTTGAGTGAATGGAAACACTTCATTGTTTTGCCCCACTTAAAACATGTATTGAGTTTTTATATTTAAATAAGCAGGTCAGCCACATTTTGTATCTGGAACCCAAATAAATGTGTATTCATGGCAATGATTGCAGCAAGATCACTTATAACATAGTAATTGAATTCTGATATCATTCCTAACTACTTAGGTTGGTATAATAAAATGTAGTAAGTAAAATTAAAGAAGAGGTCTGTGGAATGAGGTGCTCAAAGTATATCCCTAGCTGCCAACATCTTGAAACACTGCATAATATATATTATATAATAGATTAGATACAAAGGGGTATCATTTTTTACCATTTTATCTACTGTTGTTCAACATTCTGGAACTGAGCATAAATGGGCACATGTATTTATGATTAGAAATGTGTCAAATGAAGAGTATGTAGGAAGCTGATCTGTGTGTTTTAATGATATCTTCTTCAATTAATTCTCTATAACATATAACTGATACTTGATACATTGTGTGAAATATCTCAATTATTGTCATATTTTCTACAATGCTGCTTGTTTCCATGAAAAAATAATAAAAATAAATGACAAAAAGTTTACAAATGGTGTGGAGTAGTGGCCCATTGAAAATCTTTGTGAAAGTCTAAAAAGTTAAACCTTTGAGAGTTCTACCATATTTTCATTGGTCACATCACCGACTCCTCTCTGTGATGATACATAAAGTACAAAATGCTGAAATGCATTCTGGCCCATAATTTTCAACACTGTTCATAATTTTTGTGGTGTGAAATGAATTAGAAATTGGGTCATGGAATCCTTTCAAGGAAAATACAGCCTAGTTTTAATCAAACGTAATCCATAATCCGAGTTCTCAGGCTAATGAACTATTAGGAGAAGGCAACCTCGCGCCCTGGAGACACTCCCTGTGAACTCACATAGGCAGTCAATGGAGCTTTAACAGGTGCCACACTGAGCCCTAGCAATTAGCGGAATGAATCGCTATAGGCTCCCATTTAACATGAGCGGATCTCCTTGACCTCCTACAAACACCATCTAAATGCTCTGCAGGTGATGAGCATGGGAATTGCATACACCTGACACAGGTCCTGCAGGAACTCCTACAACACCGTTCAAACCTTTTAAAGGCGTCCAAACAGAGAATCTGCGTGGACTCAGTTGAGCTACTGCAGGTCCTCAAAGGAATTTGTGCAGGCACCACAGTAAGCACTAGAGGATAGCACACTGAGTCACGGCAGGGTCTCCTTTGAGCTCTAGTGGACCTCAATGACCTTATAAACTACCCACCAGATATGCTGGAGGCAATAAAGAGAGTTTTTATACATACCCAGCAGAAGTCGTGCTGCCACTGGTGTCTCAATGAGCTCTTGTAGCCCCACAGCTCTTAGATATAGCCAAATGAGCTTATGTTAGGACTCAACTGAGCTTCTGCAGGCACTCAATGGAGTTTGTGCAGACACCTTACTGAGCCCAATAAGTCACTGCAGGGTGCTTAGTAAGCTTCAATAAACATTAGACTTTGTGTAAGCAGCCACCAGGTGTACTGCAGGCACAAGACAGAGATTTGCGAAGACAAAATAGAGATCCAGCAGAGACTGGAATTTAAACAAGCTCTTACAGAACCTCAGAGAGCTCCTAGACACCAAAATAGAGCTTCTGCATTGACTTAGATGAACTCCTGCAGCTCAATGAAGCTCCTCTGTTACACACTGAAACTAGTTAAGCCACTCTGATGGATCCTGCAAGCTCTCTAAATGAGATTTTTCAGGTTCCTCCAGAAAGATCAACTACTAAATATCAAGTCCAAGAATAGTGATTTACCAGCATATTGTGGAGAGAATATTGAAGGACAAAATATTGAAAGGTAAGTGCGTATAGGGAAGTATACATTTCTTATTCCTAACTCCACATTTAGGCACCTTTAAAATATATCTGTTTGTGTGTGTTTTCACGGTACGTATATGTGGGTTTTAGGTATAGAAAATCTATACTTACCTACCTTCCTGTTTTCAACTTGATATTTTGTCTTCGATATTTGCATGCCTCCATATTCTGATATATTGCAATATTCATTTGACCAGCTCCCTAATTCTCCCATCCTTTCTCTTGTTACTTTGTCCTCTTCTCCCACACTTCCCCATTAGGCTTTTAGCCCCTATCTGCCTCTAGTCATTCCACGTTCCTCGTCCTCTTGCTTCTTCTCAGTGTGTTCAAGTTACCCATGATTTCTAATAAAATTACATTTGATTTAATGTCATGTCTTGTTACAGTCACCTCTGTTTAGTGTTTCTTTATTTTTCTTACGTTTGTTTTCAGAGTAAATTTCTCTTAGTACCTCTCCTTATTCTTCTTCTTTACCCTTAATATGTTCTTCTTTTTTCCTTCTTTCTCCTTAATATAACATTTTAATCGCTTCACTGATTTACCAGCACTTTCATCTGTCTATGATTTCCCCCGCAGCTTTTGCTTCTCTCTATTTTACTGTCTCTCGTGTATTTGTCTCATTCTCTCTCTACTTATCACCCTTTTTTGCATTTTTCCTCATACAGCTGATTTATTTGAGTTGTAACCTTACCTCTCTACCGTCCCTCCCTATGTACTTTTTCGCTAATTCTGTCTTTCTTGTCCCCTTTGCCTTGATTTTTATCTTTCACTCAGCTATTCTTTTACATATTCCCGTCAATTCTTGATCCATATCACTGACCTAATATACACATCGATTACATGTTGCTATTTGTCTCTTGTTTGTCCCTCTCCATCTATTACACTCACAGTTCATTTATCTTCAGTCTCTCTGAAGTTGATCTCTTTCTCGACTCGTTTACCTTACTTTGTATCTGCTCTGACTCGAGGAGCTCCATGTTGGAACTCCTTTCAGCTGAGTTTCCTCCTCTCTCTTTTACTTTCTCTACATAGATTTGCAGCAGATTTGGTGTTAGGTGCTGCATCGCGATGATGTCACTGTACTTTCTTTATTAGATCCTTCATGTGTATGTTGTATATTATGTATATTGTGTGTGAGGCCCCAGCAGAAGTAGTTTTTTCATCATGATGCCCAGTATTGCTTCCATTTTCTTACGATAATGGCATTACTCCTAGTCCTACTCCCTCGCCTTCCTTTTAACCAATGAGGCCTCCCGCCTCCCCTCTAGACCCTCCCTTCCCCTTTCAAAAACCCCCCCCACCCTTATCCCCTCCTGTACAAAAACCAAGCCCAAGCTGCAACTCGGACAGTCCGTACCGGGAGGGTGGGAGGGAACGGAAAAGGAAGGCGAGGGAGTAGGACTAGGAGTAATGCCATTATCGTAAGAAAATGGAAGCATTACCTCCCGTCCCTCCCTCGCCTTCCTTTTAACCAATGAGACATAGCAAGAAAACACACAGGAGACGGACATCGAGTTGCAAGACCTTTATTTACTATCCTGCACCAAGAACATCCCAAACATTATCTCATAGAGGATAAGACCCGGTGACCTAACACCGACTCCAAACTACCCAAGTCTGACAGCCTATAATGACGCACAAACGTCGAAGGAGAAGCCCAAGTGGCGGCCCTGCAAATTTCCACCACGGAAGTCCCCTGAAGCTCCGCCACCGTAGCCGCCATGCCTCTGGTAGATCTCCCCTGAATCCCTTGAGGAGGAACCACCTCTTTCAAGGAATAGGCCAACAGAATTAAAGATCGAACCCACCGACTCAAGGAAGCCGTGGAAGGTTTCTCACCTTTGCGAGCCGGACCAAAATTAACAAACAGTGAATCCCCTTTACGAAAAGGAGCCACCACCCGCAGATACTCCAACAAAACCCTGCGCACATCCAACGAATGCAAACGGACCTCCTCCCTTGAGGAGGGATTCGGACAAAATGAAGGAAGGATGACCTCCTGCCGGGAATGGAACGAAGAATTGACTTTAGGAATAAAGGAAGGTACCGGAACCAGAACCACCTGATCGTGAAAAATCTTACAAAAAGGAAAGGAACAAGCCAATGCCCCCAATTCCCCCAACCGACGAGCCGAAGTAATGGCTACCAAAAAGAATGTCTTCAAAGATAGATGGCGCAAATCACAGTCCCCCAAAGGTTCAAAAGGGGGCTCCGTCAACACATCCAAAACCAAGGACAGATCCCATGAAGGAAAAGAACGTACCGGGCGAGGAAATAAATTAACAAGCCCTTGAAAAAATCTCGGCATCAAGCGCCCTTCATCCTGAAGATTACGCCATGGTCCTCTGAATGCCTGAATAGCCGCCCACTGCACCCGAAGAGATGCCACTGACAACCCTAAATGAGCACCGTCCTGCAGGAACTGCATCACCTCAAAGATAGAAGCGCAGGTAGGATCTAACTCACGACTTAAGCACCATGACGAAAAACACCTTCCACTGTCTACCATAAGAAAGTAAAGTGGAACGTCTCCTGGAAGCCAGCAATGTAGAACTCAAAGCTACCGGCACCCCCAGACCTGTCAATCCCCGTCGTTCAACTTCCAGGCCGTCAAGTGTAACCTTCTCAATGACCCCAATGGGAGGCAGGGAAACTCCAGGGGAGACGGACAAAGAGGCAGAGGCCACATCCTCCCGTCCGCCATCAGCCTCAACAAGGGGAACCAATTCGCCCTCGGCCAAAGTGGCGCAATTAGGACAACCCTGGACCCCAGATCCCTCACACGTAACAGAAACGCCCTGAGTAGTTGAAAAGGAGGGAACGCATACAAAAGGCCCTGCGGCCAAGGACATGACATCCCGTCCACCTCCCATGCTTGGGGACATCGAAACCGGGAGCAGAAGCGATCCACTTTCGCATTCCCTACTGACGCAAACACATCCAGCACTGGAAGACCCCAAAGCCGAACCAGATGCTGAAACAGAGACTTCCGGAGAGAGAAAAGTTGAGAGGAAGGAATCACTCTGCTCAGCCGATCCGCCCGAACATTCACCACCCCCCGAATGTACGTAGCCCTGAGAGAAGGAACCCACTCCTGAGCCCACACAAAAATCTCCCTGACTAGATTGAACAGAGCCCTTGACCTGGTCCCTCCTTGCCGATTGACATAAGCCTTGGCCACTAAGTTGTCTGTGCGAACCAGAACCGCCGAACCCCTCAGGGAATCCTGAAAATGGACCAGAGCCAGGAATACTGCCCGCAATTCGCGCCAATTCGACGACCGACTCGCCTCCCGAGGGGACCAAAACCCCTGAATCTGAGCCGACCCCATCCATGCCCCCCAACCGGAGAGGCTGGCATCCGTCGTCACCACCACGGGTCTCAGAGGCGATAAAGAAACCCCTATCCTCAGGTGGTCTGCATCCAACCACCATTGCAACTCTCTGTGAATCAATCCGGACCCTGGAACCCTGTCCTTCAGAGAACCGGACCCTGGTGTCCACCTTCTCAAGAACCATGTCATCAAGCACAGGAGATGGAAACGTGCCCAAGGAACCAGAAATATCACCGACGCCAAATGACCCTGCAGACGCAACCATAGAAGAGCTCGGGGAGCAGACCGCAACAATACCTTCTTTACCAAAGCCTGTAGGACACCCAACCGTTTTTCTGACACAGTCACCAACCCAAGAAGAGTCTGAAACCGAGCTCCCAGAAAAACCAGATCCTGGGACGGCACTAAGTCTGACTTCTCCCAATTGATTAAAAACCCGTGGTTTTGCAGGACCCCCAGAACATGGACCACCTGCTTCTGCAAAAGGTCTCGTGATTGGGCATGAATCAAAATGTCGTCTAGATAAGGATGCAGAAATACCCCTTCTGAATGAAGCAAAGCCACTAGAGGAGCCAGCACCTTTGTGAAAATTCGAGGAGAAGATTTTAGACCGAAAGGCAGAACGCAAAACTGATAATGGTCCTGACCCACAGCAAACCTCAGGAACTTTTGAGAGGATCTTGCCACCGGTACGTGTAGGTAAGCATCCTGCAGATCCAGTGACACCAGAAAGTCCCCGTGTCTGACAAATGGAAAAATAGTCTGAATGGACAGCATGCGGAAATGCACTGTCCTGATCCAGGTATTCACCTCCTTTAGATTGAGCACCGGCCGAAATCCCCCTGAAACTTTCTGCACAAGAAACAAGACCGAATAAGTGCCCTGACCCCGCTCGTCTAGCGGAACGTGGGAAATGGCCCCCTTGACCAGTAAGTCCCGCACTCCGTCCAATAATGCTCTTCTCCGTGACCCCTCTGAAGGCAGAGGTGTGGGACGTACCCCTGAATCTGGAGGAACCACCACAAAATCTATGACATAACCATTGGCCACAATGTCTAGTACCCAATGATCGTTTACACTGTCCTTCCAAGCCGAAAGAAAGTGACTCAGTCTTCCCCCAACCGGCCCTCTGCCAGGCCCACAGTGATTGTCAGGACCCCTTCTTGAAACCACCCCGGGTCGCAGGAGCAGACTTCTTAGGTGAAAAACGCGGCTGAAAACGCCGTTTCCTAAATGAAAAGGATTTAGCATCCCTAGTAGGAGAAGATCTGGAATGTTTCTTCCACCCTTTACTCGAAGAAGAACCCCCTTTATAAGGTAAGGCATGCTTCCGTTCCTTAAAAGCCTTGGAAAGCATGGCTGGCAATTGTTCTCCAAACAAGGTACGACCTTCAAACGGCAGTCTCAACAAGGCCGCCTTTTCCCCCGGATCAGCCTTCCAGGAACGCAACCAGAGGGACCTACGAGCCCCAATCAAAGACCCAGATGCCAGAGCCGAAGTACGGACCACATCCGAAGACACATCAGCCAACAATCTGGCCTGCTGCTCCATACCAGCCAGGAGCTCCGAACATTCCGCCCCTTCCTGTACAGCCACCGCCAGTTTATCAAAGTCTTGAACCAATGACTGTGACGCATATGCAGAATAAATCCCTGCCCTCAGCGCCAGATTTTCCGCAGCAAAAGCCCTCTTAAGACCCGAATCCACTTTACGGTCAGTGGCATCCGTAGGCACACAATCCTCCGGATTGACTGCCGTTTTGCCAATCAGAGTAGCCAAAATAGAGTCCAGGCGTACTGAAGGAGGCAAAACCTCCTCACCCTCAAGTAAGTAAAGTTTCTGAAGGAATCGTGGAACCTGAGCCTTATCCACATCCTTCCACTCACGAAACACCATATCCCTCACAGGTCCCTGAAAAGGCATGGCAAACTTTGAAGGTGTCTTATATTGAGGAAATAAATGAGAATCCGAGTCTGCAGGTTGAAACACTGGGAAACCCAAATTGTCCCGAACATGTGCCATCACTTCCCACATATCTTCTCTGGAAACATATTTCCCCCCAGATGACGTCGATGGGGCCTCATCCTCACTCTCCGATGAGGATTTCCTAGTTGCTACCGATGAATGCTCACATTTAGACTGACCAGTCCTGGCCACGCCTGCTTGTAGTGCCCTGGTCACCGCCACCTCAATCATATCCTGAACCTCCTCTCTGGACATGAGGGGAGTACCCCTGCCAGGTACCTGTGAGTTCTCCGGAGTAGTAATGCTAGCCTCACCCCCCTCCTCCTCCGAGGAAGAAGAGACAATCCTACGTCTCTTTGCTGGAACTTTAGGCATGGTAAACAAATAATCACTGACTTGAACCCCAAAAAACTACCCTCTATATAGGCACCTGGTCCTCCCCCCAATCAGGGCTCCACCAATCCCTAAAGAGGTCACCTATTTCATCAAAATACATAAAAACCACGGGCCGAACGCCCGTCCTACCTGAGAGCATCTCAGAGTTGAAGTCCCTCGGTTCCCCGCGGCTCCGCGGCGCTGAAACCCGGAAATCAACGTCCCAGCCACAGAGGGCCGGCTGACCCCGTCAGCCGGCCTCCAGGACACGCCTCTCGAGCAACCATGCTGCTCGTTCAAGACGCGACCCAGCCGTAGCACTCCTCGCGGAGCTCCGCGTCCCGAGGAGTGCCTCCATCGACGACCTCCAGGCCCCGCCGTGCAGGTAAGAAAGGGAAAGAAAACCGTCTAGCGTGGGCTAGACAAAAGAACAGGAGGGGATAAGGGTGGGGGCGGTTTTTGAAAGGGGAAGGGAGGGTCTAGAGGGGAGGCGGGAGGCCTCATTGGTTAAAAGGAAGGCGAGGGAGGGACGGGAGGTAATGCTTGTAGTGGACGGTACTAAATGCCAATTAACATAGTCGAATATCACTCAAGCTGTCGGCTCAGTTCATTACGTAATGTTCCTGATTATTGATCTTATCAACCTTTGCATCTAAACAGACTTCGATTTTGTCCTACAGTTGAAGATATAACGTTTCCAAAAGTAAGGTTTGTGGTCTCCCTGAAACCGCTGCTGGGCGAATCAACAAAGAAGAAAAGGTTTGCATGCAATATCCTTCACACCGGTGTTCTGAATTAAGTATGATGCGACCTTCAAAGAACGACTGCTACCAAAGTTCAGAAGATGCTCTTTGACCCGCTTCTACCACTGTCTCTGATGACTTCTACCTCTGTAAGGATCGATGCCCACATGCTGCTTTCGCTGTTCACCTTGCTAGTTGGAAATCCTGCCGTGGAGCAATGAAGCCATCACTAAGGCTGGGAATCATCAGGAACGTGACCCCTTGGTAAGGAACTGTTGTACAGTGCAATGTAGGAACAAATGCCTAGAAAGTATCATTCCTAATGACACCTTGTTTTATATAGTTCAAGTAACAACAGTTCTGCAGTTTCGTAGTCTGTGAATAACTGTAGTTACCTTCACCTAAATGAAGGTTTCCAAATGTATTATTTCAGAAGGCTCATAGGCTGTTAAATCTTCTGGGGAACTGAACCAGCAACTTGCATGTTATGCATATATTTCAGTAGTTAGTGCTTAGCCCATTGAGAAGTGTTTTACATGTGTAATTTCAGTTTAAAAAAAAATCATAATTATGGTACTTTCTTTTTTCTATTGGATGTGCAATGGTGTAGGTAATAGAGTGGTGAGAAAGAAGGACCTCCATAATCCGTAAACTGAAGAAATAGAAAAACCTGCATTGGTTCAAGTTTGGGATTTTAACCCCTTAATTTGAAGTTAAGTCTCAGAAAGTCTCATGGTTTGGATATTACCATTAAGAACTCTAAATTTGAGATTAGGGAACAGATTTACTAAAGTGTCACCCAACGCAGCACAAACAAATGCTGCACTGTGTGACATGGAGGGAACAGGAGGGCACCATATCTACAGAGATATAGTACTCTCCTCCACTTTCCCTAGAACCGGCATAGAATTTTGCTGCTGTGCGCCATGCACACTCTCTTGCACCATAGTGCAAGGGTGTGTGTGAGAGTCTAACATAGATTTTGTACTAGAAGGGTTCTATTCCAGTGCAAAATAGTATGCCCAGACGACTTCAAAATCTTTTCCTAATTTGTAGGGGTGCTGTGCAGTGCAGGACACATACAAAGTCGGAAAAGAAATAATCAATGCAAACATTGCTTCTTTTAAAGCCTGGTATGAAAAGGCATTATTTTTTTATGCAAAACCCTGTCTCACAACCTGGGAGATACGGGTTTGCATCAAAAAGTGTGGGTGAGTGTACGGTAACACCCATGTAACACCCCCTTGACGCTAAGTAACGCAAAGCTGTGCTTCGCACTACTTTGTGTTACTTTTAGTCATTTTCCAGTGAAAAACAAGTTTTGTGCTGGAAAGTACATAATTAAAAAATATATATATATTTTGCCGGTTTGTGCCACTTTTATGATGCAAACCCAGTGCAAAATGTTAGTAAATCACTCCCTTAGTGTCAATCAGTTTCGTGGATTGAGTGTTGGTATGTCAAAGTCTAAAGCTGAAGTTAGGTCTCAGAAATTCTCATGATTTGAGGGGCTGTTATTGAAGCTCTCCTGATCAGGTTAGGTCTCATGGGTTATGCGTTGGTATTTGAAACTCTAAATTTGAAGTTAAGTATTAGAAGGTTTCCTTCATTTATTGATTGGTATTTGAAAGCCTAAATCAGTGGTTAAGTTCAAGGAAGTCCCATTGTTTGAGAATTATTTTTTAAACTTCACATCTGATGATAAGTCTCAGAAAGTCTTATTGTTTGAGGATTGGTATTAGAAACTCCACATCTGAGGTTAAGTCTCTGAAAGTCTTAAGGGTTTGGAATTAGTATATGAAACTCTAAATCTTAGGTTAGGTCTCAGAAAGTCTCATGGTTTGAAGATTAGTATTTGAAATTATACATCCAGGGTGAATAATTCAAAGTCATTTGTTTTGAAGATTGTTTTTTGAAACTCTATTTCTGAAGAAAGTCTCAGTAAGTCTGTGAGAAACTGGATTGTTGGTTGACTGGATTGTGAGCCTTTGCTAAGCAGCAACCACAATCCTTGTCAGTGTGAGGTAGTAGCCAACCCTAAATGAACCTGTGCTAATCTGTCTGGTAGTTTGGCACACAGCAATCTGGTTTAAGTTAGAGGCAATGTGTAAAGTATGTGTGCAACACTTCAAACAGTAATAAAACATCACACAAGAAGGATCCAACACCAAGTTAGAAAAATAGAGTTTTCATCAATAAACATATAAATTAGAAACAAAACAATAAAAATCCAGTCAGGGGAACCAGAGACATTCAGTTTTAAAGTTTTTTGTGAAAATAGTGCCTAAAAGCACAAAGCACCAGCTGTGGATATCTGGTTGTGCCAGACCGGGATAAAGTCACGAGTTGAGGCTGACCATCATAGAGTGCAGACCAGCTACAGGGATCCAGTTAGGGCCACTGAACAAAAAATCCTGGTCAGTGGAGCATTGCTGGGATCCGCGTCAGAGATGCAGCATGAGCGATGCATTGGTTCTGAGATGTGGTGAGGCTGCAATGCGAGAGCCTGCATCGTCATGCAGGATCCGTTCATAGGGTTTGTGATGTGAAGTCCGGCATCTAGGATGTAGTGTGCAGGTGAAGCGATTCTTCAGTTCTGAAGAGCTTCAAGGCTGTAATGCATAGCCTGACATCGTCATTGAGCTTGCCATTGACAAGTAATATGAGGGCCTACGCCGAGGATGCGCCATGCAGTCGGGCGATGCAGTAGTTCCGAAGTGGGTCTTTGCAGTGGGTTCAATCCATGCAACAGTGGCGATGCATTGGTTCTGCTCAGGTTTTTGCTGGGCAGCAGAGGAGATGCATTGGTTTTGCTGGGCTCACAGAGGCTGGTTAGCACCATAAGCCCACTTCCAATTGCCCATGACTGAGGTGGCACTAACTGGCAGGACCCCATCACAGATGGCAGAGTCCAAGTGGAGAAGCAAGGTGGTTGGAAGTCTGGTATGTCCCTGAGACTTCAGATCAGGAGGGTAGCCAACTAGCCCTTGGAGGCACTTCAGGTACTGGTTTGGAGAGATTCAGGTCCAGTCCTTCTCACTCCCTGGCTGGAGGGCAGCAGGCACAAGTCAGCACAGCAAAGCAGGAGCCCAACAAACATCAGTCCAGCAGAGTGGCAGGCCTTTGGCAGCACAGCCTTCCTTCCTGGCAGAGTATCTACAGCTCCAGATGTGTACTGAAGTGATGGTGTCAGTGAGGCTGTGCTCAGCCCCTCTCTCCCAACCTGCCCAGGATGGCCCATCGGGTCACACCTAAGCTCCCATTGTGTATGGCTGTCTACGTAGAATACACAAATCCCAGCTATCACCCCACCCCAGACATGTGGTCAGAGACAGACAGAAGGCACCAAATGGATAAAGCAAAAAAAAAAGCAAACTTTCAAAAAGTGGCATTTTCAGAATTGCAATTTAAAATCCCACTTTACTATGAGTTGTGATTTTAAATTGTGATTCCAGAGACATCAAACGCAAAACGTCTATATCTTCAAGATTGTGAATTACACTTGTAAGATTTAATAAAGTAATCCCAATGTTAACCTATTGGAAAGATAAGCCTTGCAGTAGTGAAAACTGAATGTAAGAGATTTTCACTACCAGGACATATAAACTTAAAAGTACATGCCCATCTTTTTAAATAGACTTCACCCTGCCCTTGAGGCAGTCTAAGGCGTATGTGGGACCCTTTTTGTGGTGATATCACTGCTTGAAGTGTTGCACAAATACTTTACGCATTGCCTTCAAGTTAAGCCTGACTGCTCTGTGCCAATCTATTAGTGGACAAGCAGGGGCTAATTTATGGTTTCCTTTAGCTTACCCTGATAAGAATTGTGGTTGCTGTTTGACCACCAGAGCTCCCACCCCAGTCAACCAACAACACAATGTTTCACAAAACTACACAGAAATTCAAAAATGAAAACCCTGGCTTAAAGGTTAAATGAGCTGAGGGTTGGTTTCAGTTATAAACGGCAGAATCAACTTAACTGATGTTGCACTATGGTAAACAGTATTTGGTTATTATTCTTCAGTAGTCCACTTCGATGAAAACTGGCAGCTAGCCACACAAGCTTTATCGTGAAATGAAGTGATTATGTACTAACACTGACGGGCTGCTGGGGGATCCAATTAAAAACTGGTGAAAAGGCAGACTCTCCGGTCTTTTGGAAGAGGAAACTAAAAAAGCAGATCTGTAATGTCCAAAAGGATAAATGGCTAACACCCCCTATCGCTAGCATCAACAGTTGGTGATGATAGGTTCCAAGTCCAATACATATCCAGCATAAAGTGCAACAGTGGATGCTAGGATGCACACAGAGTGCGGTAGCATATTAAATTGAGGCCAACCTGAGCCAGCCCAAACATAGGCTCATCCCTAAACTGAAGAATATGTGTGGTAGTTTCTTTTACTTGTAACACCATCTTCATTCATCTGAGGCCTTATTTCAATGACCTTGGTTAAATTAGCAGTGATTTTTTGTCAAGGAAGACAGAACACAGGACATTCATAATGACCACTGGAGGAAAATGCCAGTCCTGGAAACGGGCAAACATACATTCACTGGCAACCCAGGCTGCCTATGTATATAGTGATGAAGATTCTGGTTTGGTCTTAGGCCTCAAGCTCCCTATTTGTCTGCTTACAGTGAGTGAGAGGGGTGATGATACTGGTACTCCTCCCTGAGCACTGCCATTACAGATCTATGCAAGAAGGCTAGGAACCAAAGAGTAGCTATTCAAGAGAGGGTTAACCTTATACGTCATGATTACTTGACTACAAAGAATCAATGGGGTCCTAACATATCATAAGATCAATGTAGGGTCTACACACAGGTAAATTAGTGGGATTCTGCAATGTTTTAGATATATTAGTAGGATCCTCGCCCACAAGTACTACCTGTGGCATTCTTCTTCACTGGATCCTCACCTACTACATTGAGTGTGTGGGCTCAACACAGTTCGTAAGCAAAGTTCTTACCTAAGAATGAGGGTTTTTCACTTCCTTTACAGTCAAGAAATGATGATGGTTAAGGTTAACCCTTTCTTGTACAGCTAATTATTTATATTCGGGAGGCTGAGGATTCCCCTATTTAAGCTTCTCACTGCCTCTCATTGATATACAGGAACCAAAGAGGGCATTGAGCAAGGGAATGTGAACAAGGAACATTTATACTTTTGGGTAGAGCGTTGTCCTCATACATACGTACTCAATAAGATGATCACAGCAGTAAAAAGACTGAGAAAGGCACACCAAGGTCCGTTACGTAACCATGAGAGTCCCATATCCATGTGAATTGAGTAAAATTCACTACCATCAAATCCTGTGTGAATAGCAACATGCTTTTTTCCCTCTTGGAGCAGATCCTATTGTAAATTATACCTTAACCATGCAATATATCCTTTAGCCTACATTGGGAAAGTACCAATTGCAACTTTTGAAGGGCATGAAAATCAGAATGCCAGGGCTTATTCAAAAACCATTGGCAAAGTCAATGGGTAGCATTTTTGATAGAGGGTGCCGCCCACAGGTATTTCTATTGCTTTTTTTTTGCCCCTGATGCCACTCTTTGTTTTGGCTTTGCAAATGTTTATTGAGTTGCATCAGAAGCATTGGCAAAGCCAAACCAATCCAAAATGGCCACTATATATACATATGCATGCCCACCAGCCGTCTTTTAACAGAGTTTCGAATAAACACTACAAGATGGCCAGTACATGCATGTTAGTGCCTGTTGGACCTGGCCCTTTTTTGCAGGGTCATCCCCAAACTTTTTGCTTCCTTCTGACTAGTTTTTGTTGGCTTTAGGACTCTGGGCACTTTACCACTGCTAACCAGTGCTAAAGTGCACATGCTCTCTGTGTAAACTGTATTGGTGATTGGTCTATCCCTGGTTGGTATATTTAATTTACTAGTAAGTCCCTAGTAAAGTGCACTAGAGGTGCCTTGGGCATGTAAATCAAATGCTACTAGTGGGCCTGCAGCACTAATTGTACCACCCACATGAGTATCCCTGTAAACATGGCTCAGACCTGCCACTGCAGTGTCTATGTGTGGTGTTTTGACCTGCCAATTCAACCTGGCAAGTGTACCCACTTACCAGGCCCAAGCCGTACCATTTTGTACATGTAAGGCGCCCCTAAGGTAGGCCCTAGGTAGTCTCATGGGTAGGGTGCAATGTATGTTAAAGGTAGGACATTTACTGCCATATTTGTTTTTCACTGTTGCAAGACCTATCTCTTGCATAGCTTAACATGGGGGCTGCCTTTAAATATCTTGTAAGTGCAGTTTCCCTTTGGGAGCAGATAGAGATGAATGGGCTGTGCCTGCTCTCACACAATGCTGTCTCCAACCCCCTGGTTTGTGTATATGGCCAGGCCTGGGCAAGGCAGGATCTTGTAAACAACAGAGATTTTCCTTTGAAGCTTGCCTACTTCGAAGGCTGAAAAGGGTATAAGTAGCGGACCCAAAACCCCAGATTTTCAGATTACTGCCAGGAGAAGAGCTGAAAAGCCGAGGAGAAGTGCTACCCCTGCCTGTGACTGCTTTGTTGGGCGATTCTGCAGTTACTGCTTCTGCCTGTGAAAAGAAGCCAAAGACTGGACTTTGTTCTGCATTCCTGCTTCAGAGGTTTCTCCAAGGGCTTGTACTGAGATTGCCTACTGATTTTGAAGTCTCAGGGACAGCAAAGGCTTCACCAACCAGTCTCTGAGTCTGCATGCTGTGGACACTAGCTTGCCAGAGGGTGCCATTCCAGTTCCTGGGCCCCCGGAAGTGAATTTCTGGTGAAAATCCTATGAAACGACACAGGATGATTCTGTGCGACTTTGCTAAGGATGCCACTGCATGAAGCCTGCGATGCCGCCTACACCTGGATCCGTCGCGCCAGTGACGTCGCATTGTGGGAAATGACTCTGTCACAATGCCACCTTAACATCAGATTGCAGCATTTGTGCCTCTAAGCACTATTTTTGTGGTTTTAATTGTTAAAGTCATATTTGTACTAGTGTATGGTGGATTTTTATCATATTTGGTCTTGTTTTATTTAGATAACTATCACTATTTTTCTAAACCTGTGTGGTGTCTATGTTGTAGTGTTTCACTGTATTACTGTGTGTGTTGGTAGAAATACTTTACACAGTGCCCCTGGGTTAAGCCTTTCTGCTCGTGCCAAGCTACCAAGAGGGGGGGTGTTTTTCCTTTACCCTGACTAGAGTCAGGGTCCTTGCCTTGACAGGTGGCACCCTGACTGCCAACCAAAGACCCCATTTCTAACAGTGCCAAAAATGAATTTGGGGAAAAAGCATTTACTCTAAATACCTTGGATCCTTTAATCTAAGTTACTACACTCAACTGATCCTCATGCTGTATTTGGGGGCAATCTCTCAGTGCCACAGAAGTTTAAGGTTAATATCTGCAGACAGCCCTGGATGTTTGGTATTTAATTTAATACAACCTAAACATTTAAACCGTGATATTTACAGAGAATGAACCTGATCCATAAAACCGTTTTCAGCAATAACCAGAAGTCCATGACCAGAAATTGCACAATTTCTGTACATCAGAACACACAGAAGGGTTTTTGACAGTCGTATATGATTTTACTGCTTTCTCTTTAAGTAGAAACCTAAACAGCGCACAAAAGAGGAGGAGTGGTCTGATTAACACGTGATTCCCTTTAAAAGATTTGAGTTTGTGTCCATTTACAAACTTCAATCCGACCCTTTCTTACCCTATAATTGTTTGGGGTTTTACTCAAGGAAAGGGATGGAGTAACTCCTCTTCCTAGATAGAAAGTGGAACCAATCACCTTCAACTTTGTATTTTTGGGATTTGTAACTAACATAAAGCATGATTGTTGGAAAATGGGTTATTGGTAGGGCAGGTAGGTACCTACACCTAGCAACAAGCCACTAACCTCCACATAGGTACAGTTAGGTCTCAGTAAATTAATCCCAGCTCTACCCTTGGTAGCTTGGCATCGAGCGTCAAGGCTTAACTTAGGAGACAAAGTGTAAAGCATTCAAATATCACAAAACAGTAATTAAATAAAACGCAGGAAACAGTTTAAAAATCCAAAACCAAGTTATAAAAATAGCTTATATTTTTATCTTTAAAATGACACAAAAACGATTAAAATCGGTTCAGGGGAACCGGAGATATGAATTTTTAAAGTATTATTATTTTCTAGCGCTTAGAAACAAAAAGCGCCAATCGGGTCATCTGGTTGCACCAGGACCGGGGCAAAGTCAAACTTTCAGGCCGACCGCGATGGAGCCCTGCTCGGCTACAAGTCGCGGGAGGCCTCGGTTAAAAAGTTACCTTCTGACTTAGTCTCTTTTTTGATGTTTTTCTTCCCCGGGACGAACCTGCCAGTTGAATCCGACCTCCTGGAGCCCTTGTCCGGATACGCGAAGTCGGTTTCCTCGGTGGTGATTTTTACCTTCGGACTTAGTCGTTTTTTCAAGATGAAAATCCTTCGACCGGGGTAAACCTGGATCTTGATCCGACGTCCATGGAGCCCTTCTCGGATACGATGGCTGGGAGGTCCCGGTCAACTTTTTACGTTCGGACTTAGTCTCTTTTTTGGATGTTTTTCTTTACCGGGACGAACCACGAAGTCAGGCCGGGTCGCGGTTGAGGCAAGCCGGCTAGAATTTCCGCGTCGGATCGGTCACTTTATGGAGCTTTTTTTCAAAAATTCTCCAATCTTTTCCAAACTTCTGGGGCTTCACCCAGATGTTCTTTTAAGGTTCTTTTGGGGTCCACAGCTCACCCCAAGGGTCCAGAAGTTCTGTGATGGTCCTTGGGGGGTGCGGACTTCAACTCCCAGAATGCACCTGGCGCAAACTCCTTTTTGGCCACTGGACAGTGGTCAGCTGGTCGCTTTCTTCAGGAGTTGGTGCAGGGGACTCTGGTTAGCAATTTTTCACCTGTAGCAAACAGGGAGTCCCTCCTTGAACCAGTTGAAGCCAGGCAAAGTCCTTCTTGTGGTGAAGCCCAAGTGTGCAGCTGGTGCAGTCCTTCTGAGTGCAGGTTCCAGGTGCAGGCCAGGGGTCCAGCAGGGCAGTCCTTCTTCTTCCTTAGTTCCTTTCTTGTTGAATTCTGGAGGGGATCTGAGGCGTGGGTGCAGGTCTGCCAGTTTTATCCTTGCTCCTGGGTGAAAAGCAGGGGGGCCCTGGTTCTCCAATCAGGGACAGGGTCGTCCCCCTGTGATGACCACTTCCTGGGAAGTGTGGCAAAAATCCATCCCAGAAGGCAACAGTCTCCAAAAATCCAACATGGATGAATCTGATTTTTGGAGGTTACATCTGGCTGAGCCCACCCACTGGTGTGGCCCAAAATCATAAACACACCCCTCTCCTGTCCTCTCCTAATCTAATCAAGGGGGCACCTAATTGTCTGGGGTTGCAGGATGTGGGGGTGTTGCTGGGTGCTCCAAATGTCCTTCTCTGCCTTTGAAGACCAGTTTGGCCGCCCTCCCCCTTCCTGCCTCACCATCTGCTGAGGGGAGATTCTCTCCCCCAAGCACATTCCTTTGTGTGAAGTCAGGCCACTTCACACCTCATCAAGGTAGCCTGGCAGAAGCTGCTGCAGGCTGGCCAATCAGAGCACAGCAGCAAAAACAATGCAGAGCTGAAATTGGCAACTTTTTAGGTAAAGTCTAAACTTTTTACCTGGACAAGTTATATTAAATCCAACAACTGGAAGTTGTGGGATTTATTACAACAATCAATTTGATACCAAATTCTTGGTATGTAACATTTAAGGAGACTTTAAAATTTAAAATAAAGTCTGCCCATTCTAGCCTATGAAGGCCATTTAATCCTAGCACTTTAACTTGGGCAGTATGGGGGCTGATTCGCAAAGCATATGAGTATATAAAACAGTACTCTTATAGTAGTACTCCCTTCACTATTAAATGCTTTTGAGAATGTAATCCAGTGTAATGTAGATCATGTTCAATCCTTGGGGTGTATTCACATAGGCCTTAGCTAATTGTCCCCGAAACTTTCCACTTCTTATTAGTAAAAGTGCAAAGAGGGAACAGTGCTACTTTATGAATTCGAAAATATCTTTGTGAATAGGCCTCCTATTTTTCACATTACCTTTGTTTTGTGGCATGACAGTTTTGAAAGGCAAATAAGTCTAGTGACTCCAAGAGTTTTGTACTATTACATTTTTAAGCTTGTCAAAATAGTTTTCTTAAATTGATAATTGTATTAACCAGCTCATATTTTTTTTATATTCAGGTCGATCTATTGGTGGTGGGCATGGCTATGCTTGATGGGCTGCCTGACGTCCGCAGGTGGGTAAAAATGCTATTTGTGCAGGTTTTATGACTATAGAAAAAGATAAACTGGCAAATATATTTAAGAGACAAAAGCCCCTGGTTAAGAGTCTGGCCCCAAACCCTTTGTCCGCTCACTCAAATATGAGTCGGGCTGTTAGCTTTCCAACAGTGGTGCCCCCTCTGGCTTCAACATCGGAAAGCTTACTTCAGCAGCTCAATGGAGTAGGGCCAATGGACTAAGAACAAAAGATCACCAGTTCTGTTTAGAGCTGATGGTCTGATATATTTTCTTCTGTCCATTACAGTCAGGGAATACTGGGTAGTCTTGGACAGGAAAAAAAAGGTAATGACTGCCTTGCCCTCGGGGAAAACATCTAGGGTGTGGGGGTCAATCGTTTTTTTTTCGTTTTTCACAAAGAAAGTTCGCTTTGGGAGTTTGTCTGTTAAATCCCAAAAAATTGATGAATGGCCACCAAACAGACAGCGGACATCCACCAAGCTTGTAGTGTCTTCAGAGGACCTGCTATGACTGTGATTCCTTTGAAAACACAGAGATCACCACAAGGTTTATAGTGATCTTATAATTTGGTAAACGGTAGTCTGGAAGGAGGTCCCCATTGTGACAAATGGCACGCCACCCACCAAACTAAAAACTAAGCCCAAATTTATTTGTTGGTTGATATCAACACAATTTCTTTAACACAGTTTAATGAAGCAGATGTCTAAATATAACAAATATATAAAATCCAAATGGAGTGCAGATTTTGAGGAATAATATTACAGGGTGCAGCTAGTTTGCCTAACACAGGACAACAAAAACAGACAGATACAATATTACAGATGTGACCACTGAAGCCACAATCATGGGAGCCATTGATGATGTACACAGTTCAAATGTATACATTAAATTAGAACTAGAGTAAAATCGATGGTGACGAGAGGCCATATTTTTGATGTGACCTGCATCTGAACTCCAACTTGGCCAAAACCTTCTGACCCACACAGTTCACCTGGTTTCTTAAACAAATCCTTGGATAATCCTTGGTAGCCTGATCAAGAACGGAGGCGTATTTCAAAAGAAATTGTAAGTAATCTTGGTATAACAGCTCCTCAAACAGCAATACAGTCAATAGCCCAAAGGTCTGATTAAAGTTAGTTAAAAATATTACAGCATGTCAAGTCACACTTAAACATGGATAAAGTATGAAAAAGATGCTGTAAAAAAAAAGTTACACTTTATTTTAGCAATAATGACAGAGAACCAAGCCCACTATTGTTAGTTGCAACTGTCTGTCGGAGACTTCATATTACCAATACAGTGCAACATGCATACATGCTTACATGATTCACACATGATGCTATTCACAAAGGTAACTTACAATTGTTAGTAAGTTATACATGTAACTTTACCCTTGCACTTTTTAGTTACTTTACTCCTTTTGGCTATTCACCACTTGTGAGTGTAAAGTTACTCTAAAGCGTAGACTTGCTCCTTTTTGGCACCAGTTACATTACACTCGTAAATTAGACTCCACCTCCTAGTTCAGAGGGTGTAGACATGCAAGTCTACACCTCTAAGTACACCTTACACTCGGATTTTGCGAATCTCTGAAAGTAATGAAGCTAATCAGATATATTAGAGTAAATGTCCTAGTAGTAAATGTATACGTGTAGATTTACCCCTCCAAATAGGCCCCCTCGTGTGCACAGTAGCATGCTTTATTTTTGGCAAGATATTTTATGAAATAGAGTATCATGTTTTATGCTTAAACTAATAATCCCACATATGTTTTTAATATTCTAGTTGATGTGATTTTCTGCCAGAACAGCGGGCTTGCATGCAGTGAAAACGCTGACTGCTTGAGGACGCTGGAAGGGAACTACGCCTGTGTGTGCCAGAACGGATTCTCAGGCGATGGGATTGTATGTACCGACATAGATGAATGTGCGACTGCCTTACACTCGTGCCATAAACAAGGAAACTGCATCAACACCTATGGAACCTATACATGTCTGTGCAAAGTCGGATACACAGGTGATGGTATGACCTGCAATGACATCAACGAGTGCCTCTCATCCAACGGTGGCTGCCATGTTGACGCGCTTTGCACAAATACACCTGGAGGGAGGACCTGCCGGTGCAGAAACGGATTTAGTGGTGACGGCTTTGATTGCAGAGATAATAATGAGTGTGAAGCTTCAGGCCTGTGCCACTGGCACGCAACATGTGTAAATACACACGGTTCATATGTGTGTAATTGTAACCAAGGCTACAAAGGCAATGGGAACTACCTCTGCCTGGATGTCGATGAATGCACTGACATGTTTGGACTGTGTTCAGCGGCCGCGGGCTTTCAGGCATGCATCAACCTGCCAGGATCATATGAGTGCACGTGTCCTACAGGGTACCAGAATAATGGAAGCCGCTGTGTGGATAACGACGAGTGTGCCAACAGGACGTGTAGCCTTTACGCCAATTGCACCAACACTCCGGGATCGTACAGGTGCACGTGCAGAGATGGCTTCAGCGGAAATGGCTTGGCTTGTGTGGACATCAACGAATGCTCAACTGTGAACAAATGCCACTATGGGGCTACCTGTCTGAACTTCTTGGGTAGCTACAGCTGTGCCTGCAGGGCTGGATTTTCCGGAAATGGCTTCTTGTGCACAGATATAAATGAATGCTTGGCCCCAGACATTTGCCCAGGGAATTCGACATGTGTGAACACAGATGGCTCCTTTGTGTGTAGGTGTTCCCTGGGCTATGAGCTAAATGCCACCACGTGTACTGATATTGACGAATGCAAAGTTGGAGTCTGCAGCTCCTATGCAAACTGCCAGAATTTTCCAGGAACATTTGCCTGCCAGTGTAGAGGCGGGTTTAGTGGCAACGGGACAGTTTGTGTAGACGTTAACGAATGTCTACAGAGCAACGGTGGATGTCATGTCAATGCTCTGTGCACCAATTTGCTTGGTTCCTATAACTGCAGCTGCAAACGAGGATTCACCGGCGATGGAGTCGCACAATGCCAAGATGTAGACGAATGTAGCCAGGACAATGGCGGCTGCCTGAATGGCGCCGTCTGCCTCAACGTTCCTGGATCATTTCAATGCCAATGTCCCAGTGGATATCAACTGGTCAACAACACAGTTTGCCAAGACATCGATGAATGTGTCACTGGCAGTGCTGTCTGCCAGTCCAACGAGCAGTGTATCAACACTCTGGGATCATTTTATTGTCAGTGCAAACCAGGCTTCTCGAAACTCAATGGCATCATTTGTAGCGACATCGATGAGTGCCAAAGCAGGCCTTGCCATTCCCAAGCAACGTGCGCCAACACGTTTGGCTCGTTTACGTGCTCCTGCAGGACAGGGTTTATGGGAAATGGTACCCTGTGCACAGATGTTGACGAGTGCAGCAGGCCTTCAACTTGTCACAGATACGCCAGCTGCACAAACCAACCAGGCAGTTACACGTGTCAGTGTTTCAGTGGCTTTTCTGGGGATGGAATTACCTGTGTTGATCAAAATGAATGTACTATGAACGATGGCACCTGTCCCGGAAGTACAGTATGTATAAACTCAGTGGGGTCATATCTTTGCTCCTGCTTAAATGGAACGCTTGTGCGGAATGGCACGTGCAGCGTCCCGAGCTCTGCTTGTGCGCCCGCTTGCCACCCCAGAGCTCTGTGTCACGATGAGGGAAGAGCCGCCACGTGTGTGTGCGACGTTGGGTTTGAAGGGGATGAATTACATTGTACTGACATCGACGAGTGCATAAGAAATGTGTGCCAAGATAATCGAACCCGTTGTGTTAACACTCCTGGATCTTTCAACTGTGTCTGCAGATCGGGCTTTTACCTCAATGGCTCTCAGTGCACAGGTAGGATGCTGTGTTTTAACTTCATAACGTCAATCAGCTGTAAAATGTTACCCACCCTCTGTGAACACGGTCAGGTCTTGGGACTGAATGATTGTACTCTGGCATAGGGAGTACAAGAATATCATGGTACTCTAATATTGTGGCCAGAATATTGAGAGTGGAAATATCAAAAAGCAATTGAGTATAGAGAAGTACAGATTGTGTATTCTTAACTTCACATCTATGTCCCTTGAAGCTATATCTTCTTGCTACATAGATGTGGAGTTAGGCATAGGAAACCTTTGCTTACTTACCTTTCAATATTTTGTCCCTGGATATTCTGTCTATAATATTACTGCCCCACGATATTCCGTAGTCGATATTCAGGCTCCACACCTGGCTGAATGACAAGGTGCATGTGTACAGCTTGTTGTCCTACTTGACAAATTACCTACCTTGGAGAAAGTTAGACAAATTAAACACACTTGGGAATTAAAAACACATTGTATTTACTACAGTAAATTGGTTTAATAAACTGTCTAATATGGTGTATGAGAGAGAAGAGCAGCTGAATCATAGCTAAGCATGATGATCACTTTCAGCCTTCGGAGCTGGCGTCACTTCCAAAATATCACACTAATATTCTGAGAATCCATTGGATGGTCAACACTTCTGTGAGCAATAAATCAAATATATTTTTGCACTCTTCAAGTTGGCACCAATTTAATACCCTATAGCAGTGTATTTACTACTAAAACTAAAACAATACTATGCATTATATCTGAAAATTAACCAGATACAGTTCTGAATTTATGATAAATCACACAAGGGGAATATATCTTCTCTATAATATTTGATTCTTAAAAATGTATCCGTGAACAGTGACCCATCAAGGTCCATTTTTATGTTGGATAAATGTTTCCATTTGGTAATCATCTTTATGATTGGGTCATGGTCTTCTGTACAATGAAAAATATTGTATGTTTGAAAATATTATCTTGTCTTTTTAATGTCTTCTGCCTCCTCCATTGGTCCGTTTTGTTGCAGGAGGATGTGGTGCACGTGGCAGTCCCTCGGGGTTTCCACTATCTCATTGCTTTTGTTTATAATGGCCTAAGTACTATGCTGACTCCTACTTTCATTACACAGTACTTGGTATTGTATTTTCTCTTGCTAATAATACACAATTAATGTACTTTCTTCTCTTCACTTACAGACTGTACACACAACCGTCCTCTACTCTTTTTTAAGTCATGTACTCCACCATTTCAAAATATTCACTCCTTACCATTCCTTGTACCTGTTGATAAATACTTATTTTCAGCATTGTTCTATCAACTTTCTACATCTGTCCATCTCTGTAACATTTTTGCTATACAAATGTGGGAAGACGGGGCTGATTGCAGAAGCCCCCTCATTTTTTGCCCCACTTTTAGCTGATATTGGTGTTTTCTGACTGACTGTGCCCTGGACACTGGTAACCATTCCCAGGGCCAGTGCTCTGTTTAAAATGGTATATGCAAATTAGGCCTAATTATAATTGCCATTGACAACCTACCTATAAGTCCATATTTCATGGTAGGGTATGAAGGTTTACATACCCCAGTATAGTTAGTGCACCCATAAGTGCACTGCTGTGTTGTCCAGTGCCATTGTAATTGAAATCCTGCCTTGCTGGCTACTTTTAAGTTAAAATTAACCCTAAATTAAACTTTGAAATAAAAGTACTTCCAAAGTCTCAAACTACCATATTTTTCCATATAAGATACCTCTAAGGTGTGCCCAAGGGTTGTGTGCAGTATATATAGATAAGCAGGGACTTTATAAAATATGTTTTGTAAGCCCTGGTGGGGGGGGGGGGGGAAACAGCCACATTTGTTTTCCCCTCAGTAGTCAATGGGCACTGTAGGCTAACATTAGAAGACTTTATTTTAAAATAGTAAAGTCTTATTTCCAATAGAGATAAGCTAAATATAGCAAGTTTGGTACCAAATTAAATGTTATAATAATCTAAGAGCTCGCCAATGTTGAATTTAATATAGCAAACACAGGGGAAGAGTTTTAGAACTATTTCTGAAAGTTACCAAATTCAGCACTGATGCCCTTTCCTGATTGGTCAGCCTCTGGGAGCCTGAGCCAGGCTACCCTAATTAAGTGTGAAGTGGCCTGGGTTGAGACAATGGAAGCATCTGGTGGGCAAAGAACTGCTGCATTAGATGGCAGGGCAAGATGGGGGGGATGAGTAGCCAAACTGATCTTCAAAGGAGGGAAGCCACTTGGGACAGAAACTAGATCTCCCCCATTTCCTGCTCCCCCAGGCAGATGGGAGCCCCACTGATTAGATTAGGAGAGGGGCTGGAATGGGTGTGTTAAAGGAGACTTAGCCACACCAGTGAGTGGACTCAGCCAGATCTAACCTCCAAGGATGAATTTTCACCATCTTGAATTTTTAGAGAATGTTGCTTTCTGCGATTTATTTTTGTCACACTTCACATGAAGTGTTCACCCCAAAGAGTGGTGGACTGCACTCCATTGGGCAGGAGCACCCCCTTGGCTCCCACCCCAGATGCAAGGATAAATATGGCAGAGCTGCTCCACAATTCGGAACCCTGCTGGAAGAAGATACTGGAGAAGAAGGACTGCCCTGTTGGACCCCTACCCTGCACCTGAAGAACTGCAATCACAAGGGCTGCACCAGCTGCACACTCTGGGCTTCACCAAGAAAAGGACTTTGCCTTGTTTCTGCAGCTCCAGGAGTGGACTCCCTGTAAGCTACAGGTACCAAGGAGCGGACCAGAGTCCCCTGTATCAAGTCCTGCAAGAAGAACCCAGCTGACCAGCGTCCAGTGGCCATTTGAGGATTCTGACCAGGTGCATTCTGGGAAGTGTAGTCCCAACTCCCAAGGAGCAACTTAGAGCTTCTGGAACCTTGGATCAAGTTTGTCGACACTCCAAGGACCCACGAAGGCCCTCTGGGAGAAGATCCAGAAGTTCGGAGAAAACTGTTGTAGAAAGCTCCATAAGTTGAAAAAGTGCATTGTGAGAGTTGTAGTCCCAGACCCCAAGAGGCAAACCAGAGCCTCTGAACCCTTGGCTGAACCACTTTCCTGAATCAAGCTGAATCAAGAACCTGCTATGCTAAGCAATCATCACATGACTGGCTTCCGATAAACCACAGCGCACACTTCAACCTCTTCATCCATGTCTACAAATCACTCCACAACACAGGCCATGCCTACCTGAACAGCTGATTTAATTTCCAGAAACGTTCCAGACACCTCTGCTCTGCTGGTCTCTCTGTAGTATACACCTCACACATACACAAATGCAGAGCAGGAGGTCATGCATTCTCATACCTAGCTCATCAAGCCAGGAACAACCTTCCACAACACATCAAAGCCTTCTCCTCTCTTTACTTTTACAAGAAGCTGAATACCTGGTTTCCAGATGTAATACCAAAATTAATACAAGAACTGATGGAAAGTCAAGGGCTCCTTTCACAGCTCCTGATGATCATGTTTATAATTTACTGCTGTAACTCTAGAACATGGACAGCAGGAGCTGCAGAAAGCCTCAGGAGAGTGCAGAATGTCCTGTGTCTCTCAAGATTCTTTTTTAAAATTAGAACAATCAACCTCTGTGGAGGTAAGGCCAGATGTACATAGATGCAATTTTGCGTTCCCTAAATAACAACTTCATAGAAATCGCTATTTAGGAAATGCAAAATGCTATGTATCAAGATACCCATTTCCTAATAGTGATTCCTACAGAGTAGAAATTGCTATTAGGAAATTGCAAATAAGAAATCCCATGACATTTGTCACAAGTGGTCGGTTTTGCATTCCCCAAATAGGGATTTCCCATTAGGAATTCGCTATTTGGGAAATGAAAAATCAAGGGTGGCTATGGGCAAAAGGCCCCCCAAACTGCACCCTAAAAATAGCGGTGCACATGTAGAGCACACATATGCCCAAGGTGCATGTGTGTGCTCTATTTCACTTGAAAAAACATTTTGGGGTGCTTTTTTCTTTTGCACATGGTTAAAATTGACTTGAAGTTGATGGTAATTGCATTTCCCAAATGCCCTATTCGCACTTAGGAAATGCTTTGTGCATCTGAATAGGAATCACAAGTAGGTAATAACTACTTGCAATTTCCTATTTAGAGGACAGCAAATTGTGATTTCTTCTGGGTGAAAATCACAATTTGCGATTCCATAAAGGGCTTTGTACATCTGAAAATCCATTTTTTTTAATGGCCTGAAATAGTGATTCGGACCATTAAGAAATGCAAAATTGCTTTGTACATCTGGCCTTTCATGCTTTGATAGCCTCAGTGTTACTGCACTGGGCACTGTGGGTCATTTAAGTCCTGCTCCGTTGTTATTGGCCTTGATTTTGAGGTATTGTCATTAACACAGGAAAGGCTGGTACAGCCCGCTGTGATGGGCTGTAAGCTGATGGTAAGTATGCAAGTTACTTTCTAGACAACATTTTGATAGCCACCTCTGAACAACGTTTACACCCAATTGCTTCATATTTTTATCCTTGCCCACTTCCAGATACCATTCTCTCTCAGAAAAGGCTTTATGCAGCACTTGTTGCATGTTGTGTACTCTCTGATCTTCTTATCCTCCAACTAATTTTCAGTTTCCAAGTTTAGTCATGAACATTGACGGCTGGTGCTTTTAAAAAGTAGTGGGACACAAAGTTACATATAAGTTCAAGCAAACTTGAATCAAACATGAGAGAGGGGTGCAACACTGTTTTCTATCCTGCAAGACCATATGAGAAAAGAAAGCTGGTTATTTTTACAATTTCTTTTTAAAGAAAAGTGAAAAGTTACTCATGAAGACTCAGCAATCTCCCTGCAGCTCCACAGATGCATCACTCACCCTGCACTCACACACACACTGCCTCGCTTATTCTGCACTCACAAACACACACAGCTTCATTCACTTTACACTTGCACAAGCACACCACTCACCCTCCACTGACAAGGACACACATCCAGGGCAATCACACCACCCACACTGCACTCATTAAGCATGCCGCTCATCCAGTGTACTGATATAATCACATATCTCACTCTGTGCTTACAGAGGCACCCCATTCATCATCCATACAGTCTTACCACTCACCCAGTGGATTCTCATCACTCACCCTGCACTCGTACACACACACTGCTGACCCTGCACTCATACAGTCACACAAATCACTCTGCAGTCACATAGGCTCATCATGCATCCTGCACTCACACAGTCATTTCCTCCACCCTGCACTCATACAGTGTTACCACTCACCCAGTGAACTATTTTGTTGACACCATGGCAGCCCTGCCTGTCATCTCCATATCATTGTGAGCCTCCACCCCAGGGTGCAGAACTTAACGCCCAAATACTACAGAAAATCACAGCCATCAAATAATGCTGCACCCGCCGCCCTGACTTCACAACACTGCCCTGTGAACATCAGGGCAAGTAAACTGTCACCCAGCCAGGCACGTGTATACTCACATACACTTTTCCTTTTCTAAAACAAGCCTTGCAATGCAATCGGTCTCACGTTTGCTCGAGTTAGAGCTGTTACCGTTGTAAATTCCTAACTGGACTTTTCTTGCCACTTAACTTGAAAATCAAAAGTAAAACAGTTGACATAAGCGAGCAAACTCAAAGCACCATGGCGCCATGAACACAAAGGAGTGAAACAAAAGGAAAAATAAGTTTGCTCGCAGTCAAACGTATCAGCAGTTGTGTAATTATCCAGGTAACAGGGTCAATGTCCAATGCGGTAACCAAACCACCCCAAAGAGGGACAAATGTAAAGCATTTACCAATGCTAAAGGATTTTTGAAAGGCAAGCCCACGAGTGAGTGATAGTAATGGGCATGCGGTGGGAGTGGTTAAAAGTCCACAGATAGCTCACAATAGGTCATAGCGCTTGGGCGACCGACCCAAAAATGAGTTTCAGGTTACTATTTGAGAAAGAACACAACTGAGTCTGCTGTTAAAGCAGCTCAGTGGGTTTTTCTTGTTATTATTTGTTAGTGGGGCAACACCCACTCTTCCATTTAACACCATCCACCCCAGTCATAAAACACAATAAGCTCTCATGTTCTGGGCAGTCAATCAACTTGAACTTCCCTCATTCATACAATATAGTGTGTCTTAAATACTCCACAGTTTCATTGCAAATCCTTTCTTGGCCTTAGAAAAAAGTTTGTTCGGTGCCATTGGAAAAGCCCCAAAGCAGTCCTCAGAGTTTCTTCATTTTCCATCACATCCACTCCATATATCAAGATATAATTTTTGATATATGGAACATTCTTTGCATCCTTAAAATCTGCATTGTTTGCAAGAGTACAGCAGATGACTAGGCAAAGACAAATGGCATCAGAAGGACCTCAGGGCCCGATGCACAAAGACCCATCCACAAACAAAGAAGTACAGTTTTTCACTCCAACTGGCTTGTGAATATGTATTTTGCTAATAGATTGCATCACTAATTATATTTGTAGGGTGATGCAAAATGGCCTACCTGATGAATATTAATTAAACAGGTCACATTTTGCAACCTCCTTTGAATGGCTGTGAATGCAGCGATGGAGGCCTGTAAGAGACAGTGAACCACTATTCTTGCACATGAAACTTTTTTGTTTTTAAATAGGCATGTTCAAAAAAGAGATAGGTGCTTCTTTTAAAGAAAAGTGTTTTTTGTTTGTGAACACATCAGTGGAAGCAGGCAAAGCTTGTAGTGCTCTCCCCAAAGCTGCCTGACTGGGGACCAGTTCCAGTGGGAAACTTTATTTTTGTGAATCAAATATCAGCTGCTTTGATGTGTCGGTATCTGATCAATGGTTTGCTAAAGCTGTTGTGGTTACAAAGCATAGATACATTCCATTGCGACTCAAGTGACCCTTTTCTTGCCCCCCTATTTGTGATTCATTTTGGGTCACATAATCCCTTTTATGAATCAGAAGGATTTTTCGATTCATAATAGGGGTATTGTACATAACAAAATACACTTTTGCAGGCGCATAGCCTGTTTTTTTGTGATTTGCACACTTAGCAATAATTAAAAAAAAATTGTAAGAGGCTGTAAGACATTTTTCAGCAAATGAAACATGTCAAATGTTTCTGTTCATTATGTTAAGAAATCTAACGATTAGCAATGGACAAATTATTTGTTCAGAAGATTACTGTCCCTCAACTGTTATAACCACACCACCAACTATTTCCATTATTTGACAAGTTGACCCATACCTTCTAATTCTTCTTTCAAAGCTCCCCACAATGCAATGCACATACTGTGCCCTTTCTACATTATGGCTTGAGTTCCTATTATTTTGCATACATATCTTAAATTAGAATGTACTAGTTGGAATAGTTCAGGATATTCCTTTCCCCATACTTCCATATGCCTATCGATCCCTGTAAACTACGACCTGATTCCAAAGGTAAATTTAGATGGAAAGTTTAAGATTAGACCAAGACTTAATACTTCAGATGCATGTCGTCTTTCATTGTGCATCATCTTCTTGGATCCGATTAGTTAACGGGCAAGACCTCAGAGCAGACACATATTGGGGGTCATTACAACCCTGGCGGACGGTGTTAAAGCGGCGGTAAGACCGCAAACAGGCCGGCGGTAAAAAAATGGGAATTATGACCGTGGCGGAAACCGCCAACAAAGACAGCCACTTTAACACTCCGACCACCACGGCGGTACAGACAAACAGCTTGGCGGTCACCGCCAACAGACAGGCGGAAGACAATGTACCGCCCACAGTATCACAACCTACCAATCCACCACCTTTTCCGGGACGTATTCACGTGGATAAAAACACAGCGGAAACAGCCATTTCAAAGGGAAAACGCTCACCTCTACACACTCCACGAGGAAGGAGGACACCATGGAACCGGAACAAATTCTCCCTGCGATAGTCTTCCTGCTCCTATACGACCATCATCAACGCCGGCGCCGAAGACAACGGTGAGTACTGCACCTACAACATAGGGGAGGGGGAGGAAAAAGTCAGGGACACACACACGCAACACCCCCACCCCCACCCCGACCCTCACCCACTACAACACACACACCAATGCATATCCAAACATTACAGTAACAACCCCCAACCCCCCCCGGAAGAATGCAAAGACAAAAGGAAATGAGTTCAACCATTGTAATATATCAAAATACAGTAACCAAATATATACAGATATATATACACATTCAACAAAATATACATCACGATTAGTAGTGTAGGTAATGCACCATTCATTGTCCGTGGACCACTGGGCCCAAAATGCATGGGCGAGGCCCACATCAGATACCTGATCAAAACGGAGAGAACACTGCCGGGGCATCAGATAGAAATACAACAGGCACCTCAGGGGGAAGGGAAGGGTGGGCACCTCAGCCGGATGAGTGCACCACGCCAGATCCACGAGGGGGCTCCATGCCCATTGATGTATCCTGGGGGGTGCAAAGCCACAGTCTCTCAAGTCTCTACAGTGGGTGGTTTGCCCACTGTACCATCCTGGGGAGTGCAAAGCCACAGTCTCTCAAGTCTCTACAGTGGGTGGGTTGCCCACTGTACCATCCTGGGGAGTGCAAAGCCACAGTCTCTCAAGTCTCTACAGTGGGTGGTTTGCCCACTGTACCATCCTGGGGAGTGCAAAGCCACAGTCTATCAAGTGGATAACAGTCTCCACTGGTTCTGGAGGGGGACTGGTGCCCAGAGTGCTTCATCCTGTGAAGGACAGACAGAGTGGATGCATGTAGAGTGGATGCATGTTTCCCTTGTTTCTAGAGGGTGACTGGTGGCCAGAGTGATTCATCCTGTGAAGGACAGACAGAGTGGATGCATGTCTCCACTGGTTCTGGAGGGGGACTGGTGCCCAGAGTGCTTCATCCTGTTAAGGACAGACGGAGTGGATGCATGTCTCCACTGGTTCTGGAGGGGGACTGGTGCCCAGAGTGCTTCATCCTGTTAAGGACAGACAGAGTGAATGCATGTCTCCACTGGTTCTGGAGGGGGACTGGTGCCCAGAGTGCTTCATCCTGTTAAGGACAGACGGAGTGAATGCATGTCTCCACTGGTTCTGGAGGGGGACTGGTGCCCAGAGTGCATCACTCTCCCCGTGACGGTCGCAGTTCCGTCACTGCCCCTGCCGCTCATGGGCTACCGGTGCTTGAGTTGTCAGTCCTTGCCCTGTTCAGCGGTCTTTGCCCTGTTCAGCGGTGCTTGCCATGGCGGTCTTTGCCCTGTTCAGCGGTGCTTGACTTTGCAGTTTCTGACCTGTTCAGCGGTGCTTGCCATGGCGGTCCTTGCCCTGTTCGGCAGTGCTTGCCCTGTTCAGCGGTGCTTCAGTTTGCAGTTTCTGACCTGTTCAGCGGTGCTAGCCATGGCGGTCTTTGCCCTGTTCAGCGGTGCTTGAGTTTGCAGTTTCTGACATGTTCAGCGGTGCTTGCCATGGCGGTCTTTGCCCTGTTCAGCGGTGCTTGCCCTGTTCAGCGGTGCTTGCCATGGCGGTCCTTCATTGCCCAGCTGGGCTGGGGGTGGCGGTCCTTCATTGGGCAGCTGGGCTGTGGCTGCTGAGGCCCTCCTGGGCAGCTGGGCTGTGGCTGGCGGTGGCCTCCTGGGCACTGACTCTGGCGGTGGCCTCCTGGCCAGTGACGATGGGGCTGCCCTCCTGGGCACTGACTCTGGTGGTGGCCTCCTGGCCACTGACGATGGGGCTGGCGGTGGCCTCCTGGGCAGTGGGGATGATGGCGTTCTTCTACGCCGTGCTGCTCTTCCCAGACTTTGGCGATTTCTTCTGCCCCTTCCCCACCTTGGGAGGAGTCACAGCTGAGTGGACACTCCCCCCGGGACCCTCGTGAGCGGCTTTGCTGGCTGGAGCCTTCCCCTGCTCCCGCCGGGCACTGTCCAACTTCTGGTGCTTCACAGGGGTGGGACTGGCTGTGCTGTGGCTCCGTGTCACACTGGCTGCCCTGGTGCCCGGTGCACTCCACATACCTCTAACAGGCACCACTGGTGCCGGAGAATTTTTGGCTGACGTGCTAGTACGGGACCTATGAATTGGAGGGGGGGGGGGGAAAGAGGTCAAGCTTGGTCAGGAAAAGTTTCTTAGGAACACTGGGACGGGTAGCTGGAGGGGGTCTGGAAGTGGAGGAAGAGGAGGTGGTTGTAGGAGGTGTAACTTTTGTGGCTTTGGGTGCAGGTGCATGCGCTGGAGGCTGTCGTGAGGTGGATGTATGTTGGGTGGGTGTGTGCCTGCGTTTGTGTACTTTGGGAGGGGATGTCACAGACACACTGGGAGAGGACACAGGGGACGTGTAAATGGTAGTGGGGGTGGTGAGTGCAGGTGAGCGGGTGTGGTGGTGGGTGTGCTGGTGCGGGACCTGGTGGCTGTAGTGGTAGCGCATGCAGGTGAGAGTGTAGACGACACTGGGAGGGAGGAGGGAGACGACGAGGAGGGGGACAGGGAGGCAGTGGATGTTGCTGTGTCTGTATGTGTGTGATGCTTGCGTGAGTGCCTGTGGGATGTGTGGTGCTTATGATTGCCTGAGCTTCCCTTGTGTGTTGAGGTGTGTGCAGGCTGGTCTGATGGTGTGCTTGGGATAGGCTGGGGTACAGGGGATTGGGTCTGGGTGGAGGAAGTTGGAGGGGGGAGGCTAGAGACAGGGACAATGGCTGCCATCAGTGCTGAGGCCAGAGTTTGCAGGGTTGGATGAAGGGCAGCCTGACCAGAATGAATGCCCTCCAGGAATGCATTTGTGTGTTGCAATTCCCTTTCTACACCCTGGATGGCATTCAAAATGGTAGACTGCCCAACAGTGAGGGACCTGAGGAGGTCAATGGCCTCCTCACTGAGGGCAGCAGAGGTGACAGGGGCAGGGGCTGAGGTGCCTGGGGCGAAGGTGATGCCCACCCTCCTGGGTGAGTGGGCACAGGGCAAAGGCTGAGGGGCTGCTGGGAGGGCGGTGCCGGTAGGGGGGGTGGCGGCTGTGCCTGTAGAAGTGGGGGGCACAGATTTTGCCGCCACCACAAGGGAGCTCCCATCAGAGGACGAGTCCGTGTCGCTGGTTGCAGATCCTGTGACCGCCGTGAAGCTCCCCTCGCCCTCCGTCCCACTGGTGTATTCAGAGTCCGTGGTGTGGCCCTCCATGGCCATTTGGGATGCAGCTCCCTCATGCTCCGGTGCCACTGTACCTCTGCCTGATGATGCTGATGCACACAAGAACAGGGAGACCACAAAAAGGGTGGGGGGACGACAGAAGAAAGACAGGTTGAGTGCATGGCTTACCGCTACCGTTGGCGGACAATACAGACACAGCAGCCCCCTGCACTACGCCGCGCTGTTGGGCTCTACAGATGCAGTTCCTGGGATATGGCCTACATGGCTATGGTGGACATCAGCACACATAGATGACACAGGGGCATGTATACCTGTACTTGGCACTCTACAGAGGTGGGGTGGATTGCCACATGGCCTGCATTTCGGAGTGGCCTAGCCTACGGAACTCGCCCTGGCCTAGGGAAACCCACATCCCTCCTCCCCCACCCAGACACCTTCACTGCGCGCAAAGTCCGCAGAATGATGTTGTACTCACCCCCTTGTGTCTGCTGTGATGCCCTCAAGCGCCCATCCAACTCAGGGTAGGCCACCGCCAGGATCCGGAACATCAGGGGGGTCATGGTGCGACGGGCACCCCTCCCACGTTGGGAGGCCATCCCCAGCTGAGCCTCCGCCGTCTTCTTGCTCCAGCGGCGAATGTCCTCCCATCTTTTCCAGCAGTGGGTGCTCCGTCTGTGGTGGACCAACAGGGTCCGGACGTCCTTGGCGATGGCACGCCAAATATCCTTCTTCTGGTGGGCACTGACCTACATGACATGTACAGGGGAAGAAGAGAAGTCACTACCAACTCCACAGTCAAAGTGAGTGGCCCACATCCCTACCCTTGCCATGTGGCACATGCATTCACAGTCCTTCATGCACGCAGAACTGTGGCCCCTTCCTTCTTACAACCAGCCCTCTCCACACAGGCATAGCCCATATAACATGCTCCCTGTGTACTTACCTGTTGGTCTGGAGGACCGTAGAGTAGCGTGTACTGGGGGAGGACCCCGTCCACGAGCTTCTCCAACTCCTGTGCAGTGAAGGCAGGGGCCCTTTCCCCAGACACACGAGCCATTGTCTCTTCCAGACCCAGGTCACAGCAGCACTTGCAGTGTAGGTCCTCTCCTGTCTAAGATCAGGTATCGAGTGACTGCACAGATAGAAAATGGCAGTCACGTCTGCGGCGGTGACGTCCGCGGCGGTGCATATCATCACCGCCGGCGCACTTCGTCATTGGCTCCTGGGACCCATAGGGTCCAATGTTAACCAATGCAGCATTGCGCAGCGGTCTTCGGCCGCCTACCGCGACGGCGTACAACGCCAGCGCAGTTACCTCACATCCCATTGTCCCAGTTTAGAGGTCAGGCAGCCGCCATTTCAGGGGCCCACATGGCTTCATTTTCAACTGCGTCACACATACCTAGGCCTAGACTCAACACACACACAGACAACTTTTTGGATTATGTTTCGTGTTCTGTGTAGACTGTGGGTACATACCTCTGAGTTGTTTGACTCTGTGGTCGCTGTTGTCCTTCCTAGGCACCGTCTGCTGGGACATGTGAGGAGATGGCGGAATCCTCCGGTGTACCGACCGCTGGTGGACCTGTTGACAATGGAGGAGCGACATTTAATCATCACCTACAGGTTTGACCGTGCCACAATCCAGGAACTGTGTACCCAGTTGGAGCCTGACCTGATGTCAGCAATCCGCCATCCCACAGGGATCCCCGCCTCAAGTGCAGGTGCTATTAGTGTTCCATTTCCTTGCAAGTGGGTCATTTCAAACAACAGTGGCCATGGCATCAGGTATGTCCCAGCCTATGTTTTCCAACGTGTTGTCCAGAGTGTTGTCTGCCCTGCTGAAACACATTCGGAGCTACATCGTTTTCCCTCAGGTGAAGGATTTGGCTACAGTTAAAGGTGACTTCTATGCCCTTGGACATATCCCTAACATCATAGGTGCCATTGATGGGACCCATGTAGCTCTTCCCACCCCCCCCCCCCACAGGAGTGAACAGGTGTACAGGAACCGGGAGAATTATCATTCGATGAATGTACAGATGGTATGTTTGGCAGACCAGTACATCTCCCAGGTAAATGCTATGTTCCCTGGCTCTGTGCATGACGCCTACATCCTGCGGAATAGCAGCATCCGTTATGTGATGGGTCAACTCCAGAGGCACCGGGTGTGGCTATTAGGGGACTCTGGTTACCCCAACCTGTCATGGCTACTGACCCCAGTGAGCAATCCCAGGACCAGGGCAGAGGAATGCTACAATGAGGCCCATGGGTGGACTAGGAGGGTGATCGAACGCACCTTCGGCCTCCTGAAGGCCAGGTTCAGGTGCCTCCATATGACAGGTGGTTCCCTATTCTACTCACCAAGGAAGGTGTGCCAGAACATCGTGGCCTGCTGTATGCTTCACAATATGGCTTTGCGACGACAGGTGCCTTTTCTGCAAGAGGATGGTCCAGATGACGGTGTTGTGGCAGCTGTGGAGCCTGTGGACAGTGATGAGGAGGAAGCAGAGGAAGAAGACATTGACAACAGGGACTCAGTTATCCAGCAATATTTCCAGTGACACACAGGTGAGAACACATTCCTGCCTACTACAAGTACTTTCACACTTCTACCCCTATCCTGTCTGTCGATTTCAACCAGCATATGGTAACTGAGTTGTACATTTCCATTACGGTTTCACAGGTGTGGTTACCAACGTGTGTCATCTGCTTACATTCCTCATGGACTTGAGATGTGTGACATAGGTATGTTGACATTACATTTGAGAACGGTTTTTGTCACTGTCATTGCTAATACACATTTTCAAAATCACAGACTGACTCCAGATTGTTTTGTGCTTCAAGGGTGTTTATTGAAGTGCTAAATATTGGAGGGGGGTGGTAAAATGGTGAGGGGTGATGGTGGAGGAATGTCCATGGCAGAGTCCAGTCTATTAGTCTCACAGGTGCACTGCCCATATGGGCATAGGAAGTGGAGCTGGGGCAGTTCCAATATGGACAGGGTTACTAAGTGGGACAGTGGGATGACAATCAGGGTGGTCTCATTTCTTGGTGGGGGTCTTGGCATCGTGCTCTGTCCTGTTCCTGTATCTCAGGGACCGCTTGCGGGGTGGTTCTCCGTCTGCAGGGGGTGGGATGCTGGTGTGATGGTCCTGTGGCGGTGCCTCCTGTCCACTAGCGCCGGCGGACGTGGTGGGCAGTTCTTCGTCCATGCTAGTGTCAGGGGCCCCTTGGAGTGCCACGGTGTCCCTCCTGGTGTCAAGTATCTCCTTCAGCACCCCTACGATGGTGCCCAGGGCAGTGCTGATGGTTCTGAGTTCCTCCCTGAAGCCCAAATACTGTTCCTCCTGCCGTTGCTGGGTCTCCTGAAACTTGGCCAGGACCGTTGCCAGTTAAGATTTGACTTACCAGAGTCCATTCCTCCACCGACTCCTCCGAGGCCCTCAGGATGCATAATGGCCAAGACCTGCTCCTCCCATGTTGTTAGTTGTGGGGGAGGAGGTGGGGGTCCACCGCCAGTCTGCTGTACCGCGATGTTGTGCCTGGAGACCACGGAACGCACCTTCCCCCGTAGTTCGTTCCACCTCTTCCTGATGTCGTCCTGATTTCTTGGGTGCTGTCCCACTGCGTTGACCCTGTCGACTATTCTTTGCCATAGCTCCATCTTCCTAGCTATGGAGGTGTGCTGCACCTGTGATCCAAATAGCTGTGGCTCTACCCGTACAATTTCCTCCACCATGACCCTGAGCTCCTCCTCCGAGAACCTGGGGTGTCTTTGCCGTGCCATGGGGTGGTGTAGGTGATGTGTGGGGTGGTGTATGTGGTGATGAGTGTGGTGATATGTAGTGGTGTGTGGTGTTTTGTGCGTGGATGTAGTGTGGGTGATGGTGTTGTGTGCCTCTGTGTGGTGGGGTTGTCTACGCTGTGCTGTCTCTCTGGCCTTCGTCAAAATATTTAGTCGTAGGGGTTTGTGGGTGATGTGGGTGTGTGTTTTATATAGTATTGATTGTGTGGGAGTGGTGTGTGTATGTGTATCAGGTGTGTGTATTTCGAATTGTTCAATGTGGCGGGGTTTTGGAGATGTGTGTGTATTTTGAGCAAGGCGGTGTGTACCGCCAATGGAATACCGCGGTTGAAAGACTGCCGCGTGGATTCGTGGGTCGTGATAGCATGGGCGTGTTTCTGTTGGCGTGACGGTGGAGGATTTGTTTTCGCCAGTTTATCACTGACCTTTGGTGTGGCGGACTTGTTTGGGTGTCTGAATTTTGGCGGATTCCGAGATGTGGGTCATAATAGCTGTGGCGGAATTCCGCGGCCGAGGCGGTGTATTGGCGGTCTTCTGCACGGCGGTAAGCGGCTTTTACCACCAATGTTGTAATGACCCCCATTGTTTTTTTGTGCTTGAGCTGGGATTGGGGGGGGTTGGCGGGTGTCCGTGCAACAGTGTTGAAAGATTTCCCCAAGGAACACTTAGGTATTTGTCCAACTATACGTTATACATGTAAAAATGGCAGGTATTTGAACACTTTGGGGGTGATTCTGACCCCGGCGGTCCTTGACCGCCGGGGCCAGGGTCGGCGGGAGCACCGCCAACAGGCTGACGGTGCCCCGCAGGGCATTCTGACCGCGACGGTTTGGCCGCGGTCAGATGCGGAAAACCGGCAGTCTCCCGCCGGTTTTCCGCTGCCCTGGGAATCCCCCATGGCGGCGCAGCTTGCTGCGCCGCCATGGGGGATTCTGACAGCCCATACCGCCATCCTGTTCCTGGCGGTTCTTCCGCCAGGAACAGGATGGCGGTATGGGCTGTCGTGGGGCCCCTGGGGCATGGGCACTGCAGGGGGCCCCGTAAGAGAGCCCCACTTTGTATTTCAGTGTCTGCATTGCAGACACTGAAATACGCGACGGGTGCAACTGCACCCGTCGCACCTTCCCACTCCGCCGGCTCAATTCTGAGCCGGCGTCCTCGTGGGAAGGGTTTTTGCACTGGGCTGGCGGGCGGCCTTTTGGCGGTCGCCCGGCAGCCCAGTGCAAAAGCCAAAATACCCTCAGCGGTCTTGCGACCGCGGAGCGGTATTTTGGAGGGGGGAAGTCTGGCGGGCGGCCTCTGCCGCCCGCCAGACTTAGAATGACCCCCTTAGGGCCTGATTACAACTTTGGATGAGGTGTTAATCCGTCCCAAAAGTGATGGTAAAGTGACGGATATACCATCAGCCGTATTACGAGTCCATTATATCCTATGGAACTCGTAATACGGCTGGTGGTATATCCGTCACATTTGGGACGGATTAACACCTCCTCCAAAGTTGTAATCAGGCCCTTAGTATTCCTCTACTCCAGTGCTTAATTTGTAAATAAAGAGGTGCCGGTGCTCAAAGCCCTTCTCTTAAACACGAGGCTGCTGTAATGAAATCTGCTAGCACTGAATACTGAGGCAGCGTAATCCTGAAGCCATCTCCGGCCTCTTCAATCCATTTACAGCCACCCCTGCCCTTTCAGCTCATCAACTTTCTACCTTCTCCCTCTATGACGCTTTAAAGTTTTTCCTTCTTCCGTCTTTCCCATATGTCTTTTGCTCGCAACAAATGCTTGAGGCATAAGAATAAGCCCCGGCCCTCACAAATAAGGGCCGGTGCTCAGCACCGAAAACAACGAGCACAAATTAAGCACTGATCTACTCTGAGAATATGTTTCAACGTAGACAGTTATTGTTTTGCTACTTTGGCTTCCAAAACACATCTCCAGGTTCTCATACAAATCTTTTCATTGCCTTGTTAGTTCCCAAGTCTCTACCAAATGTTTGGAGGAGGGTTTGCTCTCTGCCTGGCTGCACCCAAAGAAGGACTACAGTTTTCAGTAGCTGGTTATAGATACATTACAAATAATGTCTAGCACAACAAAGGTAGACAATGTGCAGTTCTTGCAAGGTGCACACTGACTTTGATATCTGTAGAGCAGTGTGAACGACCTCTCAGGCGTTTTGCATGAATGAAATCTTTCCCACAAGTTCGTGGTGAGGAACAGTTTCATGAAGGTCTATTTCTTTTCGAATTTGTCACCTCCCTGAAAACATTGCAAATGGAAAGGACTTCACAGTAAACTAGCTGCCATTGAGCAACGTATTCACTTTTACGTGTCTGACCAACAATTCCCTTGGAGCTTTTCTGTGATCTCTTGATTGTCTGTTCCAGTTTCATATCTCTAGCCACAGCATTGAACCTTTCCTCTCTTTCACCACAAAATATCTTTGGGTACATTATCTGTATAGGTATTGTTTTTCCACCTCTAGCTTCTTCACTCTTTCCAAATACCGGGACCCATATCTCAGGTAGGCTATGCAATCGAATTAGCAAAACACAGTAATCAGTGACTCCACAGTCTTCACGTGCAGCTCCCAATCACCTTCCCGATCGGCATGTGCCAAGTTTTTCACTAGAGCTATCATGTGTAAAACATTTCCCCAGTACTTGCAACGTTCTGATTTCTCTTCACATTCTTTGACAAATTCTACAAACTTGGTTTTCAGGTTTTCTAATTTTGAACTCTGTGTATTGAACATTGCCTGGCTTTGCATTATGTCTTTTGAATGAGGTGCACCCTGTACCTTGTTCACTTCTGAGATAAGATAAACAAAACCTAATTTGTTATTCTTGTTCCAGAAAGCATTCCAACACAAAGTTTCTAGTGCCTCAGATATAATGAGCATACCTTTTAACGAACAAACATAATGAGTTACGCTCAATACTGACTGGACAGTTTTGCTTATAAAGATTTTAGCCTCAATAAGTGCATTGTCTGTGCCACATCCACTGAAATAACTTCCAGCACACTGCAATGCAACTTTTGTCATGTGGAAGACGCCCAATATTGGATAAAGATCAACAAATTCTACTGGATTTCTCATAAAAATGTCAGCAACAATACAGAAAACACCTTCATCGTAGAAAATTGACCGGATAGGCTGGTCTTCAAGCTGAGCACGCACATTTTGGAAAGTGTTTAGAGCCGTGTATACTGTTGCAGCGTTTGTGACTGGAGATGATATTACTGGTAAAAACCCAACCTTCTTCAGTGGGATGGCATTCTGGGAGTTCAGAATATGAATTCCAGCCCACGGCTTCATCCTTCAGTCCACACGAAAAATCAATATGATAAATTCAGTTAAATCAGCTTTGCAGACCACAGTATCAGGTAGAAGAAGATACATGTCCTATGCCACCTTTGTGGTAGACTGGGACATGTTGGTGGCTTGTAGTGATTTTGCAAACATTGGCAAGGCAGTTAGGTTATAAGTTTGCAACTTTGTTTATTTATGCCTACAGCTGACAGTTGTTTTCCAGCAGCTACTTCATTGGTACAGTCTTGAAAAAGCACCATGGCAGAATCATGTGTGTTGGTTTTTCCAGACAAAGAAAAGCTGTCTTCAAAATCAAAATTATCAAGAGCAGCAATTGTAAATCCTTTCTTGGTAAAGTTACTTTGAAGTGTCGTGCTGTTGAATTCACAACATTTTACAGCATGAGCTGCTAACAAGTTCCTGCTCCATACTATGTGATTATAACTTGTTGATACACCAATCCTATTCACTGAAGTGATTAGCTCTTTACTTTTGCATAGATTGCGTGGACAGTTATCACGTGTAGCAGTTTTTTCATTTGGCAGTGACACAATTCATCAACATGATTTGGAAAACTCAAGAACTTTAGTTTGTAACAGTTTTGCTTTGCTGATATTAAACAATAATGTAAAAATGTTAAGACAACATCAGGCACTCTTGTTGACTCCCAAGATTTGCGGAGTTCTGGGGCATCACAAAATTTGTCATTAAGTTCAAAATCTAAGGAGCAGATTTAAGAGCTCCTAGTGCCTCCTTGTGGCATATTAGCATAATTTTTTTCATGCTAATGTGGCCCCAGAAAGCCAAAATTGCCGCACCAAATTTACAAAGTGGTGCAATGCATGCAAAGGGGGCATTCCCTCGTTAGGGGGGCTGAAAAAATAGTGCAAAAAAATCTAAGCGATTTCTCTGTGCCATTTGTTTCGGCACTTTGAACGCCTGCTCAGAGCAGGTGTTAAAAGAGGGCACACCATTGTTTACAATGGGTCTCAATGGGCTTTGCAGGATTAGTGTCAACATTTTTTATGTTAATCCTGCAAAGCTTCGAACCAGCATCAACATTTTTTATGCTAGTTCTCTAACTACTGCCCTGATGTGCCGTATCTTAGATACGGTGCACACATGGTGGTGTTAGGGGGGCGCTAAGGGGTGTGAGAAAAGTGGCATTGCAATGGGTGCAGCGCCACTGTTCTTAAACTGGCACTAAATCTTTAAGGACATTTCTTAAAATTGTTCCTGCTGATTTTACTGCATTATGTGATCTTATTTTGGCCGCAAGAACTTCAGGAGTCAAATCAGCTGAGAACACCATAAGTGGCCCATTCTCTTTGTTACACTGACATAAAAACATTCTGTCATTGTACATTTCCAGAGAAAAATCTTAATTTCATTATTATGGATCAATACAGTTTCATCAGTGTTGACTATTATTTCTCTAATCTCACTGAGTGTGAACCCATAGCCGGCACTCAAGAGTGGCTTTAAAATTTAATGTGCAAACTTAACTGAAGCTGGGGCTTACGTTGCTGCTGGGAGCTCATGATACATTCATATTTTCTAATGAATGCACTCATGCAGTTCGGGTGGGCATACAAATCTACTGCAAATACATTCACATCACTGTTTAGATTAGCTACTCGGCTGAAAACCTCATCTTGGAAGAAACTAGCTGCAGATACAAACATGTTTGCCCTTTGAGACTCACATACTCTGTATTTTGTTCTTTCATCAATTCCTTTGGCACTTGTTGTGGCCCCTGACTCTTTAGAGTAAAAAGAGCCTTTAGTAAAATCAATCAAGAGAAACTTTCCCAGCTTTTAGAATCACATATTGCTACTTTAAAGGGTAAGATTGAGGCAGGTGTTGTCATGGTTGAGAACTGGATTAAGGAGGTGGTGGAGAAATCAGCTCCTCTCTGCCCTTCTAAAACAATAGGACAAAGGTACCCAGTCCCAGGTATTTGAGCAATCTTGCCATTGAAAAGAAAAAATGTAAAGTTCTGGAAAGGAGATGGAGGCGATCATACAGTGAGTCAGATAAAGCTAATTACAAACTTGCATTAAAATTGTATTATGCTAACATTAAGACTGCAAAATCCCAGTTCTTTGATAATACAATTTTGAAAACAAGGAATAAGTCTAGGAAACTTTCTTGCTCCTACTGTGACTTCACATTTCCATCTACCCTTGACTACTTGGTGTGAGAAATTAACTTCCTATTTTCAGTCCAAAATCCAAACTATTCAGGCTGGCCTTTTCCCAGCCATTTCTGTGAGTCACTCAACTGTGAAGGATTTTGAATGGACCAGTCCACCGTCCACAGAAGAATTTCTTTCTAGCTTTGCACCTATTTCCTTGGAAGACTCTTTAAAAGCATTAGGAGCTCTGAAATCTGGCTCTCCCTCAGATCCCTGCACAACCGGAGTGTGCAATTTAGCTGCACTTGTCATTAATCTGGTAGTTAATCAGCTGTTGAACCTTTTGCTGGACTTGGCAAGGGTCCCTCGTAGATGGAAATAGGCTAAAATGTTTCCCTTCTTGAAGAAGCCGTCAGCCAATCCAGAGATTACTGCAAACTACCGACCCATCTCTCGGCTTCCTGCTTTTTACAAGATTTTTGGAAAAACAAGCTAATTTACAACTCTCCAGGTACCTTGAATCTAATGACCTATTGCATCAAAGCCAGTCTGGGTTTAGACTCAGATACAGCACTGAAACACCACTGCTAGAGGTTAGTGAACATATTAAAGGTATACTGGATAGTGGTGGCAGAGCGGCGTAAATTATGTTGGATTTATTGGCCGCCTTTGATACGGTCCACCACACTTACCTCTTAAAATCTCTGGCTTCAGTGGGCATTTCTGGTCAGGTTTTGAATTTGTTCTCCTCTTTTCTGGAAGATCGGAGTCAACAGATCTGGATTCTGCCTTTTTCTTCTGAGCTACAGAATCTGTCGGTTGGAACACCTCAAGGATTGGCTCTGAGTCTGACTCTTTTAAATATATATTTGACCCCTCTTGCTGGACTCGCAGACTCTCTGGATGCCAAGGTTATTTCTTATGCGGATGGCACACGGCTTCTTTTTTTTTCTTGTGAGAAGGGCTGCAAGCTCCTCATGAGTTTGATCAGGAAATGCCTAACAATGGTATTTCACTGGATGACCTTACATCAGTTGAAGTGCAATGCTTAAAAAAAATGAAATTTTTATGTTCGGTGATCTGCCTTTAAAGTGTTGGCTATCTTTTTGGCCCAATAATGCTCCTTCCCCAGGCCCCCAGTGTGGCATGCTCAGTAATCTGGGAGTAAAGTTTGATGATCAACTATGGTTTCAACCCCAAATTAAGGCATTGGTTGGCACCTGTTTTGGGATATTGCTGTCACGTAGGACGTTTTTTTGCTTTTTGACCTTCTCAGCAAAAAAACAGTTATTCAGGCCCTAATAACTTCAAGGCTCGACTATGGTAATGCACTTTACCTAGGACTTTCTGAATATCTTCTGGATAAATTGCAGATGGTGCAAAATGCTGCTACTCGTCTTCTTCTCCAGCTTCCAAAGAACGCACACATTTCTGCACATCTGCGTGAGCTGCACTGGTTGCCAATTAGGAAAAGTATTCTATTCAAAACTCTACTGAAACTTCAGATCAGCAAACAAAGCCTTGGCAGTGATCCCTAAATTATGGAAGAATAGATTTATAGGCAGGTGTGCAACCTTTCTGGGAGCTATAGCCTGGAACAAGTTACCTCTGGAATTACAAACTGTGCCCTGTCAAGCAGCTTTCAAGAAACAACTGAAAATTTGGCTTTGTAATCTGTGATTAAAACTGGAGTTTTCTGGATTTCTGGCATGTGCGTCATGAAACTCTCTGAGTGGCTGTGCGCAATATAAGTTGCCTTAACATAACGTAACATTCTGGCTAAACCACAGATAAAACATTGAAGATCCTCTGCATTTTGATCAGTTGTTGGAGGTGGACGAGGGGTAGCCATTGATCTTCTAAGTGGATGGGATTTGGGTTTGGTTGCTCTTGCTTTCTCAGAAGTCTCGGATTCTTGTTGTGATTCACTGGTTTCTGCTATTTGTTTTTAGGCTTTTTTCCATTGCATACAACTTGTTGCACTTGTTGTTACAATGATAAAACATTTGATCCTCTTCACCCATCAGTTTCAATCTTTTGTGAACTTCGTCATGCTGTATTTCTACAGCATCTCGAACTCTCTTCTGCCCAGCCGCAGTTGCTTTTCTTTTGGATTAGTTTGGCATATGACACATTTTTCTTTGTTGAGGGGGTCCTCAGATTTTGTAGTTAGCAACACTCTGTCAGGAGGTAAAGATCCTCCGCTACCACCTTCTTTGCTCATGTTTACGTATCTGAATGAATGGAAAACCTGAAACAAAAACAATTTAAAATAAATTATCAATATGATGGCTAAAATGCATCATTATAGAGCCTCCATTTTTAAAAATGGCAGAAGGGTTGCTCTGAGGAGTTATTTTCCATCTCTATAAGACTACTTGACCCCAAAAACCTATGTTTTGACACCAAAATGAAGTATATGGGTCTCATGGTTCCTAAAATATTACATCATCACTGCAACACATCCACCATTTTTAAAACTGTCGTCCAGAAAAATTCGACCCGGAATAGCAATGTCCACCCAAGCTAAATTACTTCCTTCTCTAATGATCCAAAAACACAAATCAAAAATGAAAATCTCTGGACAACAATTTTTTTTACAGAGGTATATCAATGGGCCAGGACTACTATGCATCATGGCCATTGTTTGCCAGTCATAAGCAGGGAAATCCAGTGCCTCTCACAGCTATTTCACCTCTTAAAACCGTTCTTCATTCCTGTGCCAGACTTGTTCACAATGTCAACAAGTATTAACATACCCCCTGTTCTATGTGACTTACAGTGGCACATATAAGGGTCAGAGGTCGATACAAAATCAGCTGGTTTGTCTACAAGGTCATTCTTACCACATCTATTGGACTGCCTCATCATCCCTGCCATCTCAAGAGGGTTAAGAAAGAAAGACTCACTGCTCTTAGAAGTCTTTAAGTTCAAATCACTACAGCTTGGAAACAATCACTTTCTAGAGCAGTGGTCTAATCATGAAACTCTCTCGACACTGAACTAATAAAATGTACTTAAGCTTTCAACTTAAGGAAACACCTTAAGGCGCCTCTCTTCGAACAATACTTAGACAATGGTAGACTTAAATATTCACAGCCCAAATTATGAATTTTAACTACTTTTGCTCTGTTTACCTTTCTTTCTTCAGGTAGCTTTTATTCCCTCTACCCCTTTGTTAATGTATTTAGCAGTATATATGGTACGTAAAAGCACCCTAACACATATCCTGGTATGTCTATAAAAATGGCAAAGGTAAATAAAGGAATAGATACATAAATAAATAGTTTCCACCAGCAGAGTTAGCAGTGGCTCAGCCAGTGAAAATCCTGTGGGTTCCACCACCTCTAAATGAGAGAAACTGTAAGATCATTGGGGGGAGATAAACCCTTACTCTTTGCCAAAGTCTAAATGACCATCATTATGTGGTTAGGAGCACTCATGTCTGAATGTCTGATGTGATCATGATAGGAAATCGGATTTGACTTTGTATAATGTTGCTTGGAGGCTTGACCATCCACACAAGGAGGAAACACGTAATAGCTTACATATGAGCAAACTAGCTTGATCATCAGCAATTGGGATGGGGCAAGTGGCATCACTGTGCAGGGCACGGCCAAGAAATGGTTGGAATGGCATGCTTTTCATTGTAGTGGAAGGTTACCCCCCATAGCAGAAGCAGTTGGGCTCATCGTAGGGTGCTGGTGGCCTGTACATGCACACAACTGGAAAGAGCTAATGTGTGCCTACAGCTCATAGCTTAAATTGCTATAGAAATACTTTGGATTAATTATGCAGCAGCACACTCACCAAGACAAAGGAAAATGTTAAATTACTTTAAATTCCCAGACTTTCTGCCAAGGTAGCTGTATAAGCACTACCTCTGGCATTATTTGCACATCGATTTGTACACAATAGAACTGGGACATGCCATGCAACCTTGACAAAGGCTGTTCAGAACTTCATTTCTTCACCACTTTCTCCCTTAAGGAAAATCAAGGAAAACCAAGATCTGGAGTTCATTTATCAGACATCACTGCATTTATTAAAGTCACCAGTGCATCTCCAACTGACAACATCTAAGACCCACATAGAACAATATGGCAGGGTTCCAAAAGAAATAATGGTTCTCTAATTATGTTAAATTTGGAACTGTAAGTAGAGGACTTCCACCAAGTGCTCTCCAACTTGCACCAGTTGTTCTTATCTTAGTATTCCTCTCTGAGGCATGATTATCCTCAATCATAATCTCGATTCATTCTAGTATGGGGCCACCTATGAATTTTTTTGTCCCAGTGTAGATCATGGCTATTGAAGATTAGAAGGAGTAGCAGTAGATCAATTAGTTGATTTAACCCTTTGCACTGGAACAAGGATGTTAATGAAGACCCAGGATAAGGGGAAAAGTGGGTAAAAAGGGAGAGAGACAGTCCTGCAGGCTGGTGTTCAAAAACCTAGAATGGATTTTGGAGGCACATTGTCTCAGGATCAAACCATGAATGTCAAGGCCGCCACCTAAAGGTGGGAAGACACAATTACAAAGGGTTGAGGAATGTTGATAGGAGTTAGACATAGAGGTAACAAAGTTCAGGAGTTACTCAGTGCAAGCAGAAGGGACACTGTAACTAGCCACTGGCATAAAGCATTTAACGCTTAGGAGCCAAAAATGAAATGCCCACGCTGCATTGGATGAGAGGTAACCTGAACAAGGTGACAAACTAACAAGAAGGTAACAAGGCAGGAACTACAAATAGTAGGCAAAGGAAATAGGGAACCTGAAATAGTAGGTGAAGGAACTAGGGAACTGAACAATGATGAAAAAAGCATAGGTAATAAACAATCAGAGTGCCAACTGTGGTGATGATTAAAGATAACCAGAATCCTGTACAGATGGGGTGAAATACCTGGTTTGCTACTATTGCCCTGGAAGTATGCCTGATTGTGCAGTACCTCTAGCTTCTGCACCTTTACTTGTAAAACTGGGAAATGTAGCTTTTTGGGTACAAGTGAATATCTTTTGCTGTCCTGTGTGGCATCCTTTTCAAGTTTCCAGTCTTTTGTGTCCTGAGAGATGGTCTGCCAGGATATTTTGAGCTCTAAGATGGTGGAGTGGATGCAGACTCTTTTTTTCCCTGGGGGACCCTGTACTGCTCATTCAACCCCTCCCTGTGCAAGCCTTAATTGTTAAGACTGTATTGTATGTCTGGGTTGGGTCCACAAACTGCTGTGAAACAGAGACTAATTGTTGTGTTTACTCTACTGGTATGAACACAATTAAACCAATTACCCCTTAGTTTTTATAGAGCTCAAGTACAACAAAGTCGGAGGCCAGTGGCATGAACAACTGCTGTCGTATGTAACAACTGAGTGTCAATTGAAGGTGCCCAATCTTTGTATGCTCTGGTCATCTAGTCCCAGGAGCCCATCCAGAATGAATATACGTACAACCCCTCCAAGCACTATATAATATCTGCCTTCACCGTAGATTCTGAGACTCTAAAATAATTATAGGATGCGTTGTTAATATATGACAGGACTGGGCTGCACACTTTGAGAATTCAAATTCAGATTTCTTGGCGCAACTGATGATCGAAATACAGAAAAAAAAGTGCAGATAAAAAAGAAAAATGATATTTCTTAAAATCAGGAGCATGGAATTCTCCTTCCAATTTAGAAGTTTGCAAAATGGTATATTTAATGCTTGGAACTTGATTATTCCAAATTAATTTAGTAAGTAGTTTATTATTGTTAGTATATAAAGATGTAGGAAAAGTAATCGGTAAGAACAGTATTACATTTAACAATTTTGAAGATACTACCATTTTTATTGCTTCAATTTCCCTCACCTCCAATGATAAAAGTCCCAGGGAAACAATTTGTCCCATTTTTCTGTAATGCTGGATAATAGTATTTTACAATTTAAGTCAATGGTATGCTTTATTGTATTTAGAAAATAAATTCAAAGGTACTTAAGACCAGAGGTATTCTGTAGAATCCCAGTGCCTTGCAAAATATCTGCAGTATGAAACATATTTAATGGAAAAGATCTGTTTCATCAATATTCAAGGTATATCCTGATACTAATGCATAACTATTAGTAATATCTAATATACCCAGTATAGTACAAAGCATCATCTGCATAGGTAGAATGAGGTTACCTGTCAGCAACTGCCACAAATTTGGGCAGAAACTAGCTGTCCGTGGCAGACTATCATTTCACCCCTTGACTCAATGAAGAACTGTTTGAAAGTATTGAGGAAAGGACTGGACCAGAGGCAGGAATTGATTTTGCTACTGTCAGTTATTGACCAAAGGACGACTGAAGGACTGAGGAGTCCCATACCCTGGAAAACGTATCCTGCTGTCTCCAGGGAAGGCCTAAAGATGCTCAAGGCATGAACACTGAGGATTGTGATCCTGCAGGACTGGGCTACCAGGTTTCCTGTAATATTGTTGTATAATGTTGCGGCGGCATGCTGTCAGCTCTGTACCCACTCAGGAGTATCCTCATAGTTGTCTTGGTGTCTCACTCCCTGGAGAAAGGAATCCTTTCATTCCAACTGAGGGAATTAAATCCAGACACCCTAAGGCATGATGAAATGGAAACCATTGTAGTAACAAAAATGTCAGTGTATTATATTGTATTACATTGTAACATTTATATTTCGCCTCATACCACTGTGTGGGGTGCATCCGCACCTTCCAAGTTAGATAGCAATCTATAGTTGGAGGGACTGTATGATTGGAGGGCTGTTGTCAACCAGGGTGTTTCTATGTGGGAAGTATTTTGTGTTGTGTGTGAGTGACCAGAGCGGTGCTCTTATATTGGGGCACTGAGCTTAGCAGATTGATGGATGAAAACAGTTTGAGAGACAGCTGCTGAGAGTTATTGTTGTAGAAGGGTCTAATAGGTATGTGTTCGTTCTGTAGATTCCTAATTGTTTTCATTTTATTTCTTTCAATACTTTTCTATGTTGGGTTAAGTAGAATGGTATCTACTTTGAGCTGTTATATTGGTGGAAATGGGTTCAGGCTGGGGAGGCAAAGGGCAGAGGCACGTATCTGCCTGGATGGCTTGTGCTAAAGTCATCCTTTTTGTGAATAATATTAAAGATGAAGAATGAATAGATTGGTGCAGTACCTTTAGGAGTGGGCTGTGTTAGAGTCCTCTAGCTCACCAGCTAAGTATATCAGATCTCTTTAACAAAAGGGTGCCTGTCCAGCTGACATTGAGTGATTTGATTACAGTGGACATTCAATTAGTAGAAAGGCATAACTAATACGTTTGGTTGAAATTAATATTATTAGATCATGTGAAGGTGGATGGTATTTGTTTTGAGTGCTGATTTCTTGGGATTGCTATGGTCAAACTATTAGCAGTGTAATATTTGCTATGCAACCAAGGACATTCTGTGACTTTGTTGTAGGTAAGCAAATGAACCATGGAAGCTTATCTAGATCTCCAGTTCTTGTGATGAGGGCTGTAAAACCATACGAGGAATTGATTATGATACCCCTAAGTGCAGATAGTATGTTAGCTTTCACTGATGCTATTCAAGCAGGCTGAGAGCTTATCTTGGGAAGAGCCACACATTTACTTGCTTTCTTAATCTCAGGTGTTACTTTACATTCCATATTCTGCCTGGCAGTGAGTTCCTGAGTCTAGTCACCTGGTCTAATAAAGTAGATTTATTTTCATCAAGTGGTAAAATGATCTATAGAGCTAATCTTGAGCATAGTGTCCCACTTTGGAAGTATTGTTTGAATCTCAGTTGTGGGTGCAGTGAACCTTTTCTTGGGTTGCTCTGTGAATGATGCACTGTGCCTTGAACCTTGATCATCTCACTATGAGTAGCCATTGGAGAGCTTTCACGATGGTTCATGTACTCATTTGGATGTTGGTGAAGCAGTAGTCTTGCAGACGTCTTCCTAGTACTATGAAGTTTTCTTATTAGGAAGGTGGGGAACAATAAAGTACAGACTATTAGCATAGTCAATCTTAAAAACAACAAGATTGAAAATGGCTTGTGGGTTCTGATGAAATATGAGAAAGGGGAGGATATGTATCAGCATAGAAGTGTTGGAACCATTTTCAGACTATGGGTGCTGGCCTTTGGGGACATCACAACCATCATATGGGTTAGGAATGCCTGTGTCACTAAGCAAGTGAGCTTAAGGAGGTATCTTAGGTGGTTTAGACGGATTTTTGGTAGCAGGGAATATTGAAAAATACGTTCAGAAGGCTCAGATCATAAAATATTTGACAAAATGCATTGTTTATTTAAAATATCATAGGTAATAAAGATGGGTTTGATGAAAAGCATAATAATGCCTCTAATATACCTAACTATACCAACACTTTCAGTGCCCCAAACGTAATAGTATCCTGGCTCCTCATAACTGCCCAAATGCCAATTACGCACATTTTGTGCCATGTGGAAAATCTAGATACAAAATAGGACAAAGTTTATTATCAGAAACCATGAGGGTCAGACACATTATGCAACAACAAAATATTGCTATCTACGCAAAGCAATTGAAACACAATAAGGATTACTTGTCATACATCTTAGAATAAATTCATCGTCACAGAGAAACAAAAATGTAAACATCAAATTACTCGAAAAACATATCACATAATTTTAACATGAAAATGAGTTATGATGAAGGCTGGAATATTCCTTAACAACATCAAGAAAGTGTTGTGTAAAATGCTGCTAGTTCACGTTGTACATGTAGGGCTTTCACCTTGTTCACTATCTGAAAGGTTGTGCAAAATGAGAAGTTGATACTCTTATGCTCTTTGCCGTAATACAGTGGATTCAGAAACTGAGTGATTAGAAAAACAAACCAAGTAGCTGATGAATTCTAAGTGACATTTTCTCTTTTCAGTTAAAAAAAACATTTTATTTCATTTTATAATATAGTAACAAGAAGACAGACAGAAAATAACAGCAAAATATTCATCCTTATAAAATGACATCATAGTTATTGAATAGTTAATATATATTTTTATAGTATACATATCAATACAATATAATAATAGTATATCTATAATAACATCATTTATAAACAACAAAAGATAAAACATACATAGGGCTACTTATGTAATAGTAACTAATAGAATAGATAGATTTGCTAAATCAACTGTTACAATTAAAGGTGACTAATTATATTAATTATCGAATCCCAGCAAGTATTTGAAGATGGACATTAGTAGATTTCCAGTTCATAGTGATATATTTGATAGCATAAGAAATTATTAAACCAAACAATTTTGTATCCATATACGCTATGGCAAATATATTAATAAATGATTTACCTTTAACAAGTTCATATGAAAAAGAAAGATCAAAAGGAAACATTTATGAGGTTTTATACCAAACACCAGACCAGCACTTGAAACTGATCGGATAATCAAATAACATATGGTTCAACATACCAGGTTCCCTGTTACAATGCCAACATTCTCTTGTGTCAATTAGCTTTCCCTTATCTAGCTTAACAGGAGTCCAATTACAATTACTTAGGATGAATGAGTTGATCTGATATAGAGATGATGGAAGCCAGTTTGAAATATTACAGAACCAAATCCTTTTCCACTTGTGTATGGAATAATTATTATTGAAGATGGGATTCCAAAGCTCATTTATTTTTAGCAGGTTGTTATACACATTAAAGGCAATATGGTGGCATATTCTATGCATACTAAAATAATTCTACATCAGAGCATTTAGGAGTTTGAATAGGACTCAAGTTTGAATAGGACTCGAATAGGAGTATTGTTTAACACTATAACCTATCTGGGATATTCAATTGTGGAAATATGAAATTTAAATCAGAAAGAGGTACAAAATATTACTTTGAAAAAAATCTGAATTATAAAATATACCATCATGAATCCATTTTTCTCAACAAAGGATTGAAGTATTCAGTTTAATCATGGCATTATTCCATAGGGATGCTTTTTTACAGAATGCAAGTCTATTATCAAACATTGTATCAAGACACACTAAAGCATTTATAGTTCTCCTGAGAACATTTTGTTGATTAGGATCCATTGGTATGATTGATTTTAAGGTGAATGGCACCAAAATATTTTTCTTGATTAACCCCTTCGCTGCCAGGCCTTTTCCCCCTCAGGTGCCAAGCCTTTTTTTGGCTATTTGGGGCAGTTTGTGCTTAGGCCCTCATAACTTTTTGTCCACATAAGCTACCCACGCCAAATTTGCGTCCTTTTTTTCTAACATCCTAGGGATTCTAGAGGTACCCAGACTTTGTGGGTTCCCCTGAAGGAGACCAAGAAATTAGACAAAATACAGTGAAAATGTCGTTTTTTCAAAAAATTGGAAAAAAGGGCTGCAGAAGAAGGCTTGTGGTTTTTCCCCTGAAAATGGCATCAACAAAGGGTTTGCGGTGCTAAAATCACCATCTTCCCAGCTTCCTGGAACAAGCAGACTTGAATCAGAAAACCACATTTTTCAACACAATTTTGCCATTTTACTGGGACATACCCCATTTTTACTATTTTTTGCGCTTTCAGCCTCCTTCCAGTTAGTGACAGAAATGGTTGTGAAACCAATGCTGGATCCCAGAAAGCTAAACAATTCTGAAAAGTAGACAACATTTTGAATTCAGCAAGGGGTCATTTGTGTAGATCCTACAAGGGTTTCCTACAGAAAACAACAGCTGAAATAAACAAAATATTGAAATTGAGGTGAAAAAAAACAGCCATTTTTCTTCACGTTTTACTCTAACTTTTTCCTGCGATGTCAGATTTTTTAAAGCAATATACCGTTACGTCGGCTGGACTCTTCTGGTTGCGGGGATATATAGGGCTTGTAGGATAATCGAGAACCCAAGGTACCCAGAGCCAATAAATGAGCTGCACCTTGCAATGGGTTTTCATTCTATACCGGGTATACAGCAATTAATTTGCTGAAATATAAAAAGTGAAAAATAGGTATCAAGAAAACCTTTGTATTTCCAAAAAGGCCACAAGATAAGGTGTTGAGAAGCAGTGGTTATTTGCACATCTCTGAATTCTGGGGTCCCCATACTAGCATGTGAATTACAGGGCATTTATCAAATAGACGTTTTTTTTACACATTTTCTTACATTTGGAAGGAAAAAATGTAGAGAAAGACAAGGAACAAAAACACTTGTTTTGCTGTTCTGTGTTCCCCCAAGCCTCCCGATACAAATGGCACCTCACTTGCATGGGTAGGCCTAGTGCCCGCGACAGGATATGCCCCAAAACACAACGTGGACACATCACATTTTCAGAAAGAAAAGAGAGCTGTTTTTTAAAAAGTGCCTGGGAAAACCTAGCAAACCTGCGCATTTTTGAAAACTAGACACCTAGGGGATCTATGATGGGGTGACTTGTGGGGCTTGGACCAGGTTCTGCTACCCAGAATCCTTTGCAAACCTCAAAATGTGGCCAAAAAAACACTTTTTCCTGTGATTTCGGGTATAGAAAGTTCTGGAATCTGAGAGGAGCCACAAATTTCCTTCCACCCAGTGTTCCCCCAAGTCTCCCGATAAAAATGGTACCTCACTTGTGTGGGTAGGCCTAGCGCCTGCGACAGGTTATGCCCCAAAACACGACGTGGACACATCAAATTTTCAGAAAGAAAACAGAGCTGTTTTTAACAAAGTGCCTAGCTGTGGATTTTGGCCTCTAGCTCAGCCGGCACCTGGGGAAACCTAGCAACCCTGCGCATTTTTGAAAACTAGATACCTAGGGGAATCCAAGATGGGGTGACTTGTGGGGCTCGGACCAGATTCTGTTACCCAGAATCCTTTGCAAACCTCAAAATTTGGCTAAAAAAACACTTTTTCCTGTCATTTTGGTGACAGAAAGTTCTGGAATCTGAGAGGAGCCCCAAATTTCCTTCCACCCAGCGTTCCCGCAAGTCTCCCGATAAAAATGGTACCTCACTTTTGTGGGTAGGCCTAGCGCCCGAGACAGGATATGCCCCAAAACACGATGTGGACACATCACATTTTCAGAAAGAAAACAGAGCTGTTTTTTACAAAATGCCTAGCTGTGGATTTTGGCCTCTAGCTCAGCCGGCACCTGGGGAAACCTAGCAAACCTGTGCATTTTTGAAAACTAGACACCTGGGGGAATCCAAGTTGGGGTGACTTGTGGGGCTCGGAACAAGTTCTGTTACCCAGAATCCTTTGCAAACCTCAATATTTGGCCAAAAAAACACTTTTTCCTATCATTTCAGTGACAGAAAGTTCTGGGATCTGAGAGGAGCCACAATTTTCCTTCCACCCAGCGTTCCCCCAAGTCTCCCGATAAAAATGGTACCTCACTTGTGTGGGTAGGCCTAGCGCCCGCGACAGGATATGCCCCAAAACACGACGTGGACACATCAAATTTTCAGAAAGAAAACAGAGCTGTTTTTAACAAAGTGACTAGCTGTGGATTTTGGCCTCTAGCTCAGCCGGCACCTGGGGAAACCTAGCAAACCTGCACATTTTTGAAAACTAGACACCTAGGGGAATCCAAGATGGGGTGACTTGTGGGGCTCGGACCAGATTCTGTTACCCAGAATCCTTTGCAAACCTCAAAATTTGGCCAAACAAACACTTTTTCCTGTCATTTCGGTGACAGAAAGTTCTAGAATCTGAGAGGAGCACCAAATTTCCTTCCACCCAGCGTTCCCGCAAGTCTCCCGATCAAAATGGTACCTCACTTGTGTGGGTAGGCCTAGCGCCCGCGACAGGATATGCCCCAAAACACGACGTGGACACATCACATTTTCAGAAAGAAAACTGAGCAGTTTTCAACAAAGTGCCTAGCTGTGGATTTTGGCCTCTAGCTCAGCCGGCACCTGGGGAAACCTAGCAAACCTGCGCATTTCTGAAAACTAGACACCTAGGGGAATCCAAGATGGGGTGACTGACTCTGCTTTGCAGACCCACATAAGTGAGGTGTCATTTTACTTGGGAGACTGAGGGGAACGCTGGGGAGTAGGAATTTTGTGCGGTGATCGTACAAAGAAAAGTCAGGAAAATATGCTTTTTTAAGCACATTTTGAGGTTTGCAGAGGAGTCTGGGCAAGAAATGATGGGGGAGCCACACAAGCCACACCTCCCTGGACTCCTTGGGGTGTCTAGTTTTAAAAAATGTCTGGGTTTGGTAGGTTTCCCTAGATGAAGGCCGCACCCAGGACCAAACCATTGGTGCCCCCTCGCCCCCAAACAATGGTAGTTTTTTAATATATCATTTTGGTGTGTCCACATAAGTCTGTGATGTGCCAAACACTAAAATTGTGAAAAGAAAAGCAGTTAGGTTATGTGAAAAAGACCCCTCACCCACCAATCAAGTTGGTGGCATGCTTCATCATTGGGGTCCCACTTGAGACACCTACGGTGTCACAAGTGTGCTGCGACGCCTGATTACAGCGGAGCAGGTTTTGTCATTTTTAACCACACATACTGGTTGGATTTGGCACGATGGTGAGTGATGGTTCAGCAGATCAAATTTGATTAACAAGAGATTTCACAAAAGTGAAATGCACTGTTAAAAACTGAAAGGCCAAAAAACTGAACCAGTGACTCACAGCTCATGAGCTGTAAAGCCACGGCAAGGCACCAACCGCTTTACAGTCCATTCACACACCTTTCATACATGACATGCACAAGACCATTCACTCCGCCAGCCACGGGCCCAGCACATTACAACACTCGCATCGACAGACAGCACCACTCAAGGGCCCATCACTTTCATACGCCCACATGCCTGATACAGCAATCACACCAACTGATGTGTGTGGACTGGCCTTTGGCTGGCACCGCCAGCCAAGCGCCACCCCACACATACCGTCAGCCAAGCGCCACCCCACGCACACCGCCAGCCAAGCGCCACCCCACGCACACCGCCAACCAAGCGCCACCCCACACATACCATCCCTTTTTTTTTTAAACAACAAAGAAGCCACTAATCATAAATAAGTACAAAACTACAAACACAAAAGCTCTAACTGAATACATGACTAATGCCAAACGTGAAACTGAACATATAAAAATATAAAACAGCAGTTTACACTCACGGAATTTCCCAATAATTCTTCTGTGTGTGGTAGCTCCTGAAACAGCCACCCACACACAGCCCAGGCTTTGAAGGACAATCAGGGCAGTACATCTTAGTCTCCTTCCTGATACGTCTTCGAGCACAGACTCTACATCTGTTAGCAGGAAAGTTTTTTTGGGCCGTGGGAGGAATGTGCTCAGCAAAGTGACGATCTTTCAATCTAGCCACATCCTCCACCACTGCTTCTCTAGGAACTCTTGCCTGTTCCAGCACAACAAGGCTAGCTATGATAGACTCCTGAAATTTCACAAATGTCATCCTTGACTCTGGAGAACTATCCTTGAACACAACAAAAGCATTAAAAGTTGCCAAGTGGAACAAGTGAACCGCTAATTTCTTATACCAAACATAAGACTTACGAGCAGCAGTGTAAGGTTCCAACCTCTGATCTATTCTATCAACACCACCCATGTGCTTATTATAGTCTAAGGTGCACACAGGTTTGCGCACTTTGGCAACCTGACCCCAAACAGCCACAGGTGAAGTACTCTCATCATGGATGGTACTTAACATCCCTCTTGTCTACAAATTTCAGAGTTAGCAGCTCATCATTCCGCAAGGCACTGCACTGTCCCTTCTCAAGTTTTTTACAGACAAGCTCTCTTGGATAGCCTTTCCGATTAGAGCGGATTGTGCCACAAGCAACAGTGTCCACTCTGAACAACTCCTTGAACAACTTAACTCCAGTGTAGACGTTATCTACATATAAATGGTGACCTTTGTTAAACAGTCGTCTACCAAGTTCCCACACAATTTTCTCACTAACTCCAAAAGTGGGTGGACGACCAGTGGGGTCAATATTGGAATTCCTACCAGTGTAGACCCGGAAATTATAAACATATCCTGTACTACTTTCAGACAGCATATACAATTTAATTCCATACCGTGCCCTCTTGCTAGGATTGTACTGCCTAAAAAACAAACGACCCTTGAACAGGACCAAAGACTCATCTACGGATATTTCTTTGCCTGGAACATAGATCTCTGAAAACCGATCTACCAAATGATCAAGGACAGGTCTAATCTTAAAAAGACGGTCAGAATCAGGATGATCTCGTGGCAAGGCTAAAGCATTATCTACAAAATGCAACATCCGAAGAAGAAGCTCATACCTGTTACGACTCATGATGGCAGGAAATATAGCAGTTGCCATCAAGGGACTAGTAGACCTATATGAAGACAGCGATGGCTTCCTTATCAGCCCCATCAAAAAAGGTAAACCCAAGAACTTTTTAAACTCTTCCAGATTTGTGGGAATCCACCGGCTAGCTCTAGAGTGTGGCCTAAGTCTAGCAGCGTTGTCCCTCAAAAACTGCTCTGCATACAAATTAGTCTGCTCAACAATCTCTTCCAAAAATATATTGTCCATAAACAACTCAAAAAAGTTGACGGGCAAAAAGTTTTCCGTATTAATTCGACATCCTGGAAAACCAGTAAACGCAGGCAACTGTGGCTGCTCCATGTTTGGTGCAACCCACGTGTCAGGTCTTCCAATGGGAAGCCTTTCAGCCGCTGGCTCCTGCACCATCGGCACATCAGTGTCCTCCTCTAAAACAGGCCCTTCATCAGCACTGAGAGTGGCTTCATCATCAGATGATTCATCTCTGACAGAAAATTCACTTCCAGAATCCTGCACTTCCTCCTCTGCCTCAGATGCAGAGTCAGTCTCATATTCATGGTCAGAAGATGACTAAAAAAGCACACTAACAACCTGCTGAGCATTCATCCTACTGCTAGCCATGATCCTTCCTACAAAAATTAACTGGACAAATACACCATCAACAACCAGCACTGTGTAAGATAAGTAACAAAGTGTAGCTTTATCACTAAGAGTTATAAACTCAAAAACTATACTGCTCACTTGCCTGAAAAAGCCAGACTCACCAGCAACTACTCTGCACAGCCACAGCAATCACCAATGATATCCCACTAAAAAGAGAAAAAAAAGCAAATTAGATATAAGACAACACAATAATCATTGTGCATAAATCTAAGGACAATTTCACACACAATCCTGCATTCAGTACACCACCTACAAACATGTCATTCATGCATGGCAACAATACTCACTTGGAGTAAATGTATTTACTTACCTAAAACATGCAACTACGCAAACCGCAGGACAACTACTGCCAAAACTGCAACAAGCCACAGGAAAGTCAGCAAAAGCTTTGAACTAGAACAAAAAGGAGAAAAACTGTTATTATCATAAAAGCAAATACTTCGCCAGTTGACATACATCCCGCCAACAACCATTTTTAAATTTTCCCTCGTGTCTAGTGTTCTCTGCTTCTAGGAAGATGGGCCTGAAAAAAAAAAGGCCAATCTACCCCCAAGGGGGGAAGAAATGCCATAGAATATATATTGCCCCCTTTGGGGGGGACCCTTGCCCAAGGGGCCAACCCCCCACACAAAGCACACACATGATCCCTGGCGCTAAGTGGATTCTGCCCCCCTTGGGAGCAGATGGGCCTAAAAAAAAAAAGAAAAATAGGCTGATCTGACTCCAAGTGCTTTTTGGCCCTTGGGGGCGACCCTTGCCCAAGGGGGCACCCCCCCAACACAAATAAAAAACAAAAGAAAGAAAAAAATCCCTGGCATCTTCATGGTTTCTCCCCTCCCCCCGGGGGACAGAAGGGCCTACAAAAAATAGGCCAATCTGCCCCCAAGAGGGGGCAGAAATAGCCCAGATTACATTGCCCCCTTTGGGGGGCGACCCTTGCCCAAGGGGCCACCCTCCACACAAAGCACACACACATACATTATTCCTGGCGCTATTGGGATTCTGCCCCCCTTGGGGGCAGAAAGGCCTGAAAAAATAGGCCTATCTGCCCCCAAGGGGGGAAGAACTGCCCAAAATACATTAGGGCCCCTGGGGGCGATCCTTGCCAAGGGGCCGCCCCCCAACACAAAAAAAAAAACAACAATAAAATCCCTGGTGTCTAGTGGCTCGGCCTAAAAATAAGGCCAATCTGCCCCCAAGGGGGGCAGAAACGACAAAAAATACATTGGCCCCCAAAGGGGAGCGACCCTTGCCCAAGGGGTCGCTCCCCCACACGAAAAACACACACATACAGATGCGATCGGGCAGCAGGAATGCTCAAAGAGGCATCGAGGGAAAGGAAAACCCTTTCCTTTCCCTCAATGCCTCTTTCAGAACTTACCTTCTTCTTAGATGCGCTGGAAGCAAATGGCTTCCAGCGCGTCTTTAACCCTTTCATGATATCAGCGCGTGATCGCGTGCTGACGTCATGGGGGGTGAGGGGCGTGAAAGGGGAAGGGATTCCCCTTTCAGCCCTGGCCTGGGGGGTGGCTGCCCTCGGGGAGCGCTAGCGCTTCCCCCGAGGGCCAGTCCCAGGACGTAATGGTTACGTCCATGGCGCCACACGGGCGCTGCCATGGACGTAACCATTACGTCCATGGCGACAAAGGGGTTAAAAACCATTTAAGCATTAGATGAGGTTCCACATTTGAAAGTCAATAAACACTTCGCACAGATAAAAAAGACAAATGACATTTCTCAAAATCAGGAACACTGAATTTTGCCTCGAATTTAGAAGTTTGTGAAATGTTATAGTTATTGCCTGGAACTTGATTATTCCAAATTAATGTAGTAAGTAGTTTATTGTTGTTTTTATAGAAATATGTTGGAAAAGTAATCAGTAAGAACAATAATACATATAACAGTTGTGAAGATATTACAATTTTTATTGCTTCAATTTCTCCCAACTCCATTTGATAAAGTCAAGGAAGACAATTTGTCCCATTTTCTGTAATGTTAGACAATAGTTTTGCTTTACAATTTAAGTCAATCTTATGCTTTATTGAATTTAGAAAATACATTCCAATGTACTTAAGACCAGAAGTATTCCATAGAATTCCAGTGCCTTTTAACATGTGCAGTATGAAATATATTTAATGGAAAAGATCAGTTGTGTTAATATTTAAGGTATATTCTGAAACTAATGCATAACTATTGAGAATATCTAAAAGAACCAGTATAGTACAAAGCATCATCTGCATATGTAGATACTTTAAGAACAGTAATATTTATGGTAATATCTCTACTATGCATTGAATTGTGAATGAGAGGCCCAGTGGTTCAGGGAGAAAAAGGAAATCCATGCCTAGTACCTCTAAATAAGTGCAAAGAATGAGCATTAATGCTGTTAATATAGATTGCTGCTGAAAGTGACCAATACAAACCTTTAATAATTAAAAATAAAGTAGCACCAAAACAGAATTCATGCATGGTGCCAAAACAAAATTCCAATTAACGTTATCCAAAGCTTTTTCAGCATCCACAGCCAATAAACCTAGAGGCCATTTGAATTTCTTTAGGGAATTAAGAGTATGACATGGTAACCTTGTATTATGTGACAATAATCTACCTTTTAAGAATCCAAACTGACCTGGTTTAATAATAAGGTTTAGCATTGGAGAAGCATACATTTTGTAATTCTGCATAAGCATACACTTTGCAATCTTGAATATTGTAAGAGATAGGGAATTAATTAGGAACTAAAGTATGGTCTTTATCTGGTATAAGATGAACAATAATTGTCACTTCTTTAAAAAAAAGCTTTATACCCAAATTCCTGAAATAAGCATAAGAGGAGATGGGAAACTTGGGAAGTAAAAGTTTTGTAATGTAAACTCTGCTGGAATAACTTCAGGACCTGGGGAGCTTTTAGAATTTGAAGATCTAAATACATTGCATCCTTCTTCTATAGTAAGAGATGCTTCGAAAACGCTTCTGTCTGATGTTGATAATGGCGATAAATTGTAATTAAATAAACATTTATTAATGATAGAATCTCAAGCATATCCTGGTTTACTTTAAAGTTTTGAGTAAAATGCCTGAACCTCATTAGCTATTTCAGTAGCAGAAAGAAGTAAATGACCTTTTTTTCAGAACTTTTTTTATCTTCTTAAAGCATGTGTAAGTTTTCTTTATCTTTTTTGGTTTGTAGATAATTAGCAAAGTTACTGCCAGATTTATTGGCATTAAATTAAAAATAATTTTTTGTTTGCAAAAAAAGGACCTTTTTTTTTTACTAATTAGAGTAATATATAGTCATATCTTAACATTTGCAGTTGCAGTTGTGTTTTAAATTTAGTACCAGAAGATGACAGAAATAGGTTTTCAGTTTTGGAGATTTGTTACTCCAGAATACTGAGGTTAGAATTGAATAATATATTCTCATGTGCTGTGATAGGAATAGTAACACCCATTATGTAAGCCTTAAAAACATCCTAATGTATAATTTTAGAAGTATCATCTTGTTTATTGTTATGTAGGTAAGCCGAAATGGCAGGCCTTATTTTGAGTCGATTTGCATCCGACAATACAACACCTGCATACATTTTTCATCTAGGCATATGTTTGGGAATATCAGCAATAGTTGAAAAAGAGGAAACTAAGGCATGTTTGGAATACAGTTAATACAGGAGTATGTAGAATGAACACTAGAGAAAGTAGAATCCTTATCAGTGAGGTAGGTAAGCCTCCAATGATCAACTAATTTAATATTGGCTTGGAATGCTTTGTACGATGAAATGTGACTGTAGATATTCTGTCTAAAGTGGGTCTGAGATCATATTAAAGTTTCTACCTAGAATCAGAGGTAAAATTCCAATATGAACATATTGATTTCCAAAACTATGATCATCTTTAGCAGGAGCATAAATATTAAACAAATAAAGGGGGGTATTTATCAATTTGTATTTGAACATATGCATAGCGCCTCTCAGAATCAATTTTGAGATTTGAAATGGTAACTTCTAAAATACCAAAAATAATAGCCACACCAATTTTGAGTCCCTGTGGTAATGATGTAGAACCGACCAAATTGTTGTCATGTAAGCCAGAATCGTATCATCTATGTGAACTGCTTGTAGAAAACATATATCTACTTTACATTTATGTAAATAGTCTAATATTTTCTCCTTTTTGTTGGGTGATATAAACCTGTAACATTTAAAGGAACAATTTTTAAATTATATCTCTTTGCCATAGTAAATGTTGTTACAATAGTATAGAAAAGAAGTTAGGCGGTTTTATATAAGGACAATAAAAAAAATAAGTAACCAACTTCTCATAGCTGAGAATGTAAGTCAGAAAATTGCTTACATAATGCAACAGTTTCCCTTGCAAAGTCTTGATGTATACATATATATATATATATATATATGTATATATATCTAAACACATATATATATACACATATATATACACATATATATATAGATATATATATATCAAGACTCTGAGCTTGAAGTTATGTTCTCAGTTGCATGAAAGGCTCAGAGCTGAAATAAGTTTCTTCTGTCACGAGGCAAAGGGCAACCAGTGGGAAAGAGGATATACAGGGTAGGAAACACATATAAAACATAAAGATGTAAGAGATGTAGTGAATAATAATATACCCAAAAGTAAATGTGACACAATCCATGAAGTTAACGGATATTTAACTATTATAGAGCTGTGAATCCCATTACTGAGCAGCATTTTTGTTTAACAAAGTATTGCTGCTTGTCAAACTAACAACAGTTTTGTGCCCACTTTTCAAAAGTCTGCTAGTACACTTTCTTTTTGAAATTGTGTGTGGAACATTGAAGTTTGTATGCAAAAAAGGACACAGCTACTGGCAGAGCGAGGATCCTTGCTATATAGGTCTGGTTAGCTGTTGGAAGGACAACAGAGGCGCAACAGCAGCAAGTATGTTGTGAGCGAAACATGTAAAGTACATTGCTGATGTGCCTTCTGGCTGGTCACTCTGCTAGTTTGTTTTAAAAGGTGCAGAACTTTATTTTCATATAATTGTTACTGTATGTGTAGTTTATAAGGAATGCCTATGCTAGGTGCACATGAAAGCCAAAAAGTCAAATAGAAGCATGGGCTCCAGCAGGGAGGGGTTGACTATGACCACGTCCCAGCAAAAAATCACCAAAGGTAATACTAGCATTGTATAACTTTTCCAAAATGCAACTATGAATCTCCCTCATTCTTTCTAACAAGGAGGTATGTGATGAGGTGAATCATGGTGGATCTACTTTAGGATTCACCTCTTAAATGCCTTCCACTATAAATAGTCATGTTTCTCCTTGGGTAACTCAGCAAAAGGAGGGGTACCACTAAATCACCTATTTTCACTGTCTAGGTCATGATCCATTTAGTTGAAAGCTTAAGGAAAATCATGGTAATGGCTCAGTCGTTAGTCCTTCGACTGTACCAAGTAATACTCTTCCTTACTGTAAGCACAGTTTGGGCACACATGCACTGTTTATTTCCTGCTTTTGCAGATTCTGCTAAAACACCAGCAGATGCACATTTACAAGTATAATTACTGAACACCCTTAACATTTAGAACAGTTACTGACTGTTCCATGGGACAGAGGGTCTAGCTTAACAAATCCGCTTTCCAGGAAAAACAAGAAGAATTTATGGAAGTTAAATAAAGACAGTAATCGGGTGTAGCCAAGCCACAACCAAAGATGGCTGCAGCCTTGAAAGCTCTCTGGCAGCCCACTGACATCCCCTGCCCTCCTACTATCAGAGAAGCACACCAAGCACCAATCTGACTCTTTCTGATTCACTTGAGCTGCAGAGTCCATGTAGCACACTACACAGGACTGGGAGACGTCTCTGACCGCAAGGGGTGCTCAGGTGCATTAGTTCATGCTCAAAATGGTGACCATCCAGTAGCAGCAGAGAAACTCAGGGTTTCCCTGAGAAGCGACAGGCAGCAGTTGAGAAGCGGTGCAGCTTTCTTGGCTATTGATTTGGAGACCGGCTTGGCTCGCTGCCTTGATCATCTCCAGAGCCCAGCCAAGGGTTCCCGTGTCAGAGGTGTAGCAGGTGTTCCTCCCTGTGGGACTAAACACAGCAAAGTCATCCAGGTAGGAGGCACTGAACTCATCCAGCTCAGCCAACACCTGGTTGACCAACCTCTGAAAGGTGGCAGGGGCATTCTTCATCTCAAATGGCATGACTTTAAATTGAAAGTGTCCATCCGGGGTAGAGAATGCTGACCTCTCCTTGGCCCCCTCAGTTAGGGCAATCTGCCAGTACCCAGATGTTAAATCAAACATACTGAGGCACTTGGCAGCTCCCAACCGGTCAATGAGCTCATCAGCTCGGGGGATGGGGTGTGCGTCAGTCTTGCTGACCGCATTGAGTACCCGGAAGTCCACACAGAACCTGAGTTCTGGAGTGGCACCAGGTGCAGCAGCCTTTGGGACCAAGACCACTGGGCTGGCCCAAGGACTGCTGGAGTGCTCAATAACCCCTAGGGCAAGCATTTTGGATACCTCATCCTTAATGCATGCCTTGACCCTGTCAGTCACCCGGTAAACTTTCTGTTTAATAGGTGTACTGTCCCCAGTGTCCACATCATGGGTGCACAAGTGTGTGAGTCCTGGGATCAGGGAAAACAGTGAGGAAAACTGTCACAACACGTGGCGACAGTCACCTTGCTGCTCCTCAGTCCGGGAGGGGGAGAGGATCACTCCCTCCACTGACCCATCTTTTTCTCCTGCAGACAGGAGGTCAGGAAGAGGCTCGCTCTCCTCCTCTACCCCATCATCTGTTGCAAGGAGTATTGACAGCTCAGTCCGATCAAAGTGTGGCTTGAGGCCATTGACATGCAGGACCCTTAAAGGGTTCCTTGGAGACCGCAAGTCCACCAGGTAGGTGACTTCACTCTTGCGCTCCACCACCTCAAATGGCCCCGTCCACTTATCTTGGAGCGCCCTAGGCTCCACTGGTGCCATCACCCACACTTTTTGTCCAGGTTGAAACTCGACCAGAGAGGCATTCTGGTCATACCAGTGTCTCATGTCCTCCTGGCTTGCTTCCAAGTTCTCCTGAGCGAGAATCCTGAAGCGGGCAGTCTGGTTTCTCAAAGCCAGCATGTAACTCAATACATCCCGGGGGGGTTTACTAGGAGCTTTCTCCAAAGCTTCCTTAACCAGACTCTAAGGTCCCCTCACAGGGTGGCCATAAATCCGCTCAAAGGGACTAATCCCAAGTCCCTTTTGAGGCACCTCCCTGTAGGTGAACAAAAGGCATGGCAAGAGGACGTCCCACTTCCTCCTCAAGGGCTCTGACAGGCCCAGGATCATGCCTTTCAAGGTGTGGTTGAATCTCTCAACCAGACCATTACTTTGGGGGTGGTAAGGGGTGGTGAACTTGTAGGTTACCCCACACTCCTTTTACAGGGACTTCACATATGTGGATATTAAGTTGGTACCCCTATCAGATACCACCTCCTTGGGGAACCCCATGCAGGTATAAACCCCCACCAAAGCACGACCCACCACCTGTTGCCCATGGCTGTCTTGGTATCCAGAGGCCCCACAATGTCAATGCCTACCCTCTCAAAGGGAGTACTGACAACAGGCAAAGGCTGGAGGGGAGCCTTACATTTCCTCCCACTCTTGCCACTTGCCTGACAAGTCTGACAAGACCTGCAATGTGCATCTTGGTGCCTGCGCATTAGGGGCCAGTAAAAGTGCATGACAAGCCTCTCAAAGGTCTTGTCCTGCCCCAAATGTCCAGCTAAAGGAACATCATGAGCCAACCCCAGTAGGAAGGCCCTGAAGCACTGGGGTATCACCAGCACATGGGCTGACCCAGGCACAGGAAACTTGGCCTCGCTATACAGGAGGTCATCCTCCCAATAGATCAGGTGTGATCCTGGCTTCTTGCCAGCCGTCTGGTCTGCAGCCTGCTGCCGCAAACCCTCCAGAGTAGGGCATGTCTTCTGTGCTGCATAGAATGCTTCTCTGGTGGGCCCCCCTTACTGCTGCCACTGCGACAGCTCAGGGACCTCCCCCAGTTCAGCCACCTGTTCCCCTGTAGGCTCTGGGGCGTCACCCTCAGGCTCTGCCTCCTGCCGGACCGTGGAAACTTTTGGGTCCGGTTTCCCGCACCCCCTGCCCTTCCCCTTCTTGGCGGTACCCTGGGCCACTGTTTCAGGCTCCAGGGGCTCTTGATTAACCTGACGGGCTGCCATTGACCGGGAGGATACGCATACCCACCCAGGCAGACCCAACATCTCCAAGTGAGACCTGTGTTCCACCTCCTTCCAAGGGGAATCCTCCAGGTCATTGCCTAGCAAACAATCAACAGGCATGGTTGGACTCACAGCTACCTTCAAGGAACCTGAGACCCCCCCCATTCAAAGGGAACCTGCGCCACTCTGCACAGGCACTCTGAGTTGTCCACTGCAACTACCTGGTGAAGTACACGGGGATCTATCTGCTCTTCAGACACCAGCTGACTCCTCACTGTAGTCACGCTGGCTCCTGTGTCTCTCAGAGGCTCCACCCTCTATCCATTAATGGTCACCCACTGCCTGTACTTCTTAGTGTTTTTAGGCACTAGGCTTTTCTGGACCATCTCACTGTCCCCTAGTGAGACAAGGGTCATCTCAGCTGGTTCCCACCCACCTGAAACCAACTCCTCCCCAAGCGCTGCACTGGCCAAACCCTGGGACGGTGCACCAGTGGGTGCCGATGTACTTTTGGGCATTTGGGGTCCCCCCTCACACGACCCACCTGGTCACATGCATAGCACTTACGTGGGGGACCACCTGCCACTGGCTTCCCTTAGGAGAACCATGGCTTCTTTTCACTGGGGGGGTTGGGAAACCTTACCCTGGGAATCAGTTTGGGGCCCTTTAGAGAACTCCCCCTGTGTACCCTTAACCCCCCTTTCTTCTGAGAGGGACCCTGCTCACCCTTGGTGTGGTCTCCCCCATACCTCTTATGGACCCTGGTGCTCTCTCAGAGGTCTACTTCCTGCGCAAGCTTCCTGGGGTCAGTCAGCTTGTTGTCAATCAGGTGCTGGCGCAGCTCTGGAAAACATAAACTGTACAAGTGCTCCCAAGCAATCAGATTGTAAAGCCCCTCATGCGTAGTTACCATATTGCTTTTCACCCAACCATCCAGTGACCTGCAATACGAATCAACACATCCCAACCACGTCTGGGATTCCTTCTTCTTGTAGGACCTAAACTTATCCTTGTACTGCTCAGGGGTAAGACCATACCTTGTAAGCAAGGCATCCTTGATGCTAGAGTAGGTGAGATTCTGAGCATCCCCTAAGGCTGTCAGTGTATCCCTCCCCTCTACCTCAAAGTGCTTCCACAGACCCGCCCCCCCCAATGAGCTTCAGGGACCAGATTCATATGAAGAGCAGACTCATACCCCTTAAACCACAAGTATATGTCGTCCTCCCTTTAATAATCCTCCACAAGATCTTTAGGTATGTGCACCCTCCTTTCAGGCTGCACTGTGATGTGGCTGCCACCATCCCGACTAGACTGGCTCCTCTGATCCAGCTCCCTGAAGCTGAGCTCATGAGCCAACAACAACTTTTTCTCTTCAATGGCCATCCTCATTTTCTCCAACTCCCTCTGGTGCTCCCTCTCTGCCTGTCTGTCCTGCAATTCTTCAGGGGTCAGACCTTTAGATGATACACTGCTACCTGCCCTGGAGACCCTCTCCCTGGACATAACATGCCCACCCACAATACGATTGTGTATGGACTGCCCTTCCTCCTCCTCATCCTCCTCATCCTCTGTGTGCCCTTCAGTGCTCTTGGCTGTCACCCATGCCCTCAGCGCCTTTTGCAGCTCCTCCTTCTTGGATGAGCTCTTAATGGGACAGTCAAAACTTTTACAGAACTGCTTTAGCTGAGACTTGGTATAGCTATCCAATTTCTCCAGGTCAAAAGCAGCTCCAACTGATGCATCTACAGATTGGAACATGATGAAAAGGCAACAAAAGTGCAAAGTTCCAAAAAGCAGAAAAGTTCCCAAATGAAGTTCAGAAGTCAATCAAAGATTACCACAAAAATGGATGTAGGGAAAAATCCAAGCAAAAGAGAAAAATCAAAGATCACCAAACAAGTAGTATGTGGTCACGTAGCGGTCTGCACTCAAGACAGTAGTGTACACTTAATCACTGTATGTCAAGTACAAATACAGGTCCAAATCCCCACCGCTGATCACCAATGTTGGAAACTGGGTCTTTGGTTGACAGTCAGGTTACCCCCTGTTCAAGCAAGGACCCTCACTCTAGTCAGGGTAAAAGAGAATCACCTTCAGCTAACCCCTGTTTACCCCCTTGTTAGCTTGGCAGAGCAGTAGGCTTATCTTCAGAGTGCTAGGTGTAAAGTATTTGTACCAAAACACACAGTAACTTCATGAAAACACTACAAAATAACACAACACAGGTTTAGACAAATAGTAAATATTTATCTAAACAAAACAAGACCAAAACGACAACATTCCACAATATACCAGTCTAGTTATCAATTAAAAATCAAAAAGTCTTTAATTAGTTTTAAACACACGCTAGCGCTGCTAGCGTGAAAATGTAGCTGGTGTGCATCAAAAATAACCCCGCACGTGCGGATGTGCATCAAAAAGGGCTTGCGATGCGTCTCTATCACTCACGGGCGAGACCTTGCATTGTTTCCCCCTTCTGTCGAGTCGGCAGGCGTCGGTTCCTCTCTCCGCAGAACGATGCGTCGATTCGGTCCGCACACAGGTCCAGGCAGGCCTTGCGTTGTTTTTGCACACACAACGATGGTTTGCGTCAGAAATTCAGCCGCACGATGATCTGAAAACCACGCAGCGCGGGTTGCGATCTCCCAGCCTCCGTCAGCGATGTTGTGCGTCATTTCTCCTGCTCCGTGTGTCGATTCTCCAGTCGCGTTTCCGCCGAGCGACGTTTCTTCAGCCGCAGATCAGAGTCGCGTCGATCTTTTCCCCGCTGTGCATGGATTTCTTCCTCTTAGGCTGCCAGCTTCTCCTTTCAGGGTCCCAGGAACTGGATGGGCACCACAGGGCAGAGTAGGAGTCTCTACAGAGACTCCAGGTGCTGGCAGAGAGAAGTCTTTGCTGTCAATGAGACTTCAAACAACAGGAGGCAAGCTCTAAATCAAACCCTTGGAGATTTCTTCCCAAGATCGAAGGCACACAAAGTCCAGTCTTTGCACTCTTACTCTGGCAGAAGCAGCAACTGCAGGATAGCTCCACAATGCACAGTCACAGGCAGGGCAGCTCTTCTTCCTCAGCTCTTCCGCTCTTCTCCAGGCAGAGGTTCCTCTTGTTTCCAGAAGTGTTTCTAAAGTCTGTGGTTTTGGCTGCCCTTCTTATACCCAATTTCTCCTTTGAAGTAGGCCTATTTCAAAGTAAAGTCTCTTTTGAGTGTGAAATCCTGCCTTGCCCAGGCCAGGCCCCAGACACTCACCAAGGGGTTGGAGACTATATTGTGTGAGGGCAGGCACAGCCCTTTCAGGTGTGAGTGACCACTCCTCCCCTCCCTCCTAGAACTGATGGCTCATCAGGATATGCAGGCTACACCCCAGCTCCCTTTGTGTCACATGTCTAGTGTGAGGTGCAATCAGCCCAACTGTCAAACTGACCCAGACAGGGAATCCACAAACAGGCAGAGTCACAGAAATGGTAAGAGAAAGAAAATGCTCACTTTCTAAAAGTGGCATTTTCAACCACACAATCGTAAAATCAACTTTACTAAAAAATGTATTTTTAAATTGTGAGCTCAGAGACCCCAAACTTCACATGTCCATCCTCTCCCAAAGGGAATCTACACTTTAATCATATTTAAAGGTAGCCCCCATGTTAACCTATGAGAGGGACAGGCCTTGCAACAGTGAAAAAAGGAATTTAGCAATATTTCACTGTCATGACACAAAAAACACATTACTATGGGGGTCATTCTGACCCCGGCCGGCGGCGGACGCTGCCGGCCTGGCTGGGACCGCCAGAATACTGCTGCGCGGTCAAAAGACCGCTGCGGGTATTCTGGCTTTCCCGCTGGGGTGGCGGGCGACCGCCAGAAGGCCGCCCGCCAGCCCAGCGGGAAACCCCTTCCCACGAGGAAGCCGGCTCCGAATGGAGCCGGCGGAGTGGGAAGGGTGCGACGGGTGCAGTTGCACCCGTCGCGATTTTCAGTGTCTGCAAGGCAGACACTGAAAATCTTAGTGGGGCCCTGTTACGGGAGCCCCTGCAGTGCCCATGCCAGTGGCATGGGCACTGCAGGGGCCCCCAGGGGCCCCACGACACCCCTTACCGCCATCCTGTTCCTGGCGGTCACGACCGCCAGGAACAGGATGGCGGTAATGGGGGTCGGAATCCCCATGGCGGCGCAGCAAGCTGCGCCACCATGGAGGATTCCCCAGGGCAGCGGAAAACCGGCGGTACACTGCCGGTTTTCCGTTTCTGACCGCGGCTGTACCGCCGCAGTCAGAATGCCCTTGGGAGCACCGCCAGCCTGTTGGCGGTGCTCCCGCGGTCGTTGGCCCTGGAGGTTTTTACCGCCAGGGTCAGAATGACCCCCTATATGTCCTACCTTAACCATACACTGCACCCTGCCCTTGAGACTACCTTGGGCCTACCTTAGGGGTGTCTGACATGGAAGAAAAGGGAAGGTTTATGCCTGGCAATTGGGCACACTTGGCAAGTTGAATTTACAGTTAAAAACTGCACACACAGACACTGCAGTGGCAGGTCTGAGGCATGATTACAGAGCTACTTATGTGGGTGGCACAACCAGTGCTGCAGGCCCACTAGTAGCATTTGATTTGCAGGCTCTGGCACCTTTAGGGCACTTTACTAGGGACTTACTAGTAAGCCAAATATGGCAATCATGGATAAACCAATTACACACACATTTTTTAAAGGAGCACTTGCACTTTAGCACTGGTTAGCAGTGGTAAAGTGTCCAGGGTAACCAAAACAGCAAAATCAGAGTCCAGAACACATCAACAACCTGGAAACCAGAGGCAAAAAGTTAAGGGAGACCACGCCAAGGATGAAAAGTCTGACAGTCTTCAAACTGTTACAAGTATTATCTGAGGCTTACTTGAATGGTCCTTGCAATTTCCGCGTAGCGGGGACCTTGCTGGAAACGTTTACTTCACGTAATGTGCTCTCTCCAAACACCTCCAGGTTTCAGTCAGAACACAGTTGAAGTGTGCGGCGCCTGAGCTGCGCATGCATGTATTAACATCTCAAACTCAGGAGTGCAAACACTAGACCTGCAAACTTTTAACTGAACAACCTGGCGGCCATCTTGGATTTCTCTCACTGTTCTTTCATTGTAATGTCTGCAATATAATTCAAAGAACAGACTGCCAATAAGGACATCGCCTTTTCCACTGTGGATACTTCTTGACCTGCAGGTATTTTGCTTTTCTTTCAAACTTTACAGGAGTCAGGACATTACAACTCTGAGGGTTCTTGACAGTTAGCGCAAAAACTGCTGAACGGATTTACACCAAATTTGGCAGGAAGGTAGGTCCTGGTCCAGAAAGAGTGCTTTTTCATGTTGATGTAATTCCGTTCAGTAGTTTTTGATAAATTAAGGGGAAAACAAATTTGTATATCTAGGGGCGCAAAGGATTCGTGACCCCTGCCGATCTCGTGCTGAGATCTGATTGGTTGATAGCACTTCGACAACAGAAGCTGTTGAAGTGTTGTCAGCCATCTTGGGACTCAGCTGATTCCCAAAAAGAAAAAGGTAAAAAAACAAAAATGGCCAGGGTAGGATCACTCTAACCCACCTCTTAGCTCTGGTGCTGAGGTCCCAAAGGGACCCCCCCCAGGACCAAAAAGCATTTTTTTGGTTGATTTTACGAGCGGAGATGCGGAGGATCCGTGAATCCACTCGTAAAATAATTTAAAAAATGGAGTGCAGGCTCTCGCGATTCTTTAGTTTAATGCCCGCGGGTGGGCCAAGTCCTGGGGGCTTTTGTTTAAAGAAAAAAAAAGCGGGGCCCTTCTGGCCCCCTCCCGCTGCCCCGCGGCCACCACCTCCCCAGGGCTCTTTTTTTTTTTATATGGGGGGCCCTGTGGCCCCCGCTGCCCCGGGGACCACCAACTCCCCATGGTGATCCTTTAACTAAAGTGGGAGGACCCTGTTGCTCCTCCTTGGCCCCAGGGACCACCACCTCCCCAGGGCGATCCTTTAACTTAAGTGGGGGGCCCTGTGGCCCCTGCAGCCCCAGGGAACAACACCTCCCCAGGCGATTTTGTAATGAAAGTGGGGGCCCCTGTGGCCCCCCCGCAGCCCTGGGTACCACCCCCTTCCCTGAGCAATCATTTAACTAAAGCGGGGGCGTCCTGTGGCCCCCTGCTGGCCCAGGGACCACCAAACCCAAGGCAAATGTTTTAAAAAATAAAGGGGGGCCATATGGAAACCCCGTGCCCCGGGGACCAGCACACCAGGGGCTAAGATCAAATGGGAGGGGGGCCATGGCGACCCCGGTCGAGGAGCCTTTGATGGTCCTGGAGCTGCCACCCCCCAGGGCCGGCTCCTGCTATGTCCCGAGGGTGTCCACCCCCGGGACATAGGTGTTTGCTGTGGCTTGGCTGAAAGGGCTGTGCCTGCCCTCACACAATGCAGTCTCCAATCCCCTGGTGTGTGTCCAGGGCCTGGCCTGGGCAAGGCAGGATCTTGAAAACAACAGAGACTTCTCTTTGAAGTTGGCCTACTTCAAACTTCTCTCTGCCAGCACTTGGGCTTTCTGCTCAGAGTTCTGCCTGCTAAGTGGTGCCCTAACCTATCTCTGGGCCCTTGCAAGGTGCAGCTGGTGGAAGAGGACAGAAATCCACGCAAAGACCACTGTGCGGGGAAACTTTTGACTTGTGGCTAAAATCTACGCTCTGTCTGCATCGTGGCTGGGAGATCGACGCAACGCAGCTGGAGAAAGGACGCGCAACACCCGCAGAAGCTGCTGTTAACAACGTATGCCCCCACGCAGCGCAGTTTCCTGACACCATGCGACCGGATTTCAATGCAACATCGCTGGGTGCGGAAAATGAACGCAAAGCCTGCCCAGACCCGAGGTGCTCGTCCGGCATCAACGCATCACTCTCTTGTGGGAGAGAAGGAACGATGCACACTGACCCGACCGGAGGGGGAACGATGCACGGTCTTGCTAGAGAGCTAGAAATCTATGCATCGCTGGCCTTTTCCAACGCACACTCACCTGTGTGGTTTATTTGGTGCTACTCAGATACATTTGTGCAACAACAGCGTTTTCACTGTTTTCTAAAGGATTTAAGACTCTTTTTCTTTTTAAATTCATAACTTGACTTGTGTATGTCGGATTTTTATCGTTTTGGCCTTGCTTTGTTTAGATAAATATTACCTATTTTCCTAAACCTATGTTGTGTCATTTTGTAGTGGGTTCACTGGGTTACTGTGTGTGTTGGTATAAATACTTTACACATTGCTTCTGAAGTTAAGCCTGCCTAATCGTGCCAAGCTACCAAGAGGGTGAGCGGGGATTAACTGAGGGTGATTCTCCTGTACCCTGACTACAGTGAGGGTCCTTGCTTGAACAGGAGGTGACCTGGCTGCCAACCAAAGACCTCATTTCTAACATATCATCTGTGGCAAGTTTGCCAAGCCCATTGCAGGTCTAAGACCTTCCCCAATATTTGCTAAGCCACTTTCTATAACTTAAATAAAATAGGATGATTTTAAGAGAAATAAGTCATCAGAAACAGCCTCCTTGCACACCGGACAACACCCAACATAAGATGGCTCAACTACTACAGGATGGACAACACTTTGATTTGGGTATATTACAGCAAACCAAAGCTGATGACTGCCTATAAAGGGAACATTTAAAAGAGGAGAACAAGAGCTAGCAATGGACTCTATAAGTCCTGCTGGTGATCGATGTGGAATGTGGAAAAAAGGTTCATGTTAAGGTGGAATTAGTTTCAGTATCTGCACATGGTGTAATGGTTGCAACCTGTGGCAGTACCACAGCTGAAGGAATAAAAGCTCATATACCCCACCAAATTCACTTCTAACACAAAACCTTCAAGAGCCGGAAGAGAAACATCTGAAAACTCAAAGGTTTCTAGCTCAGAAGGTCTGCGTCAATCCCTTAAAATCAGTCATAAGCACTGGCTTAAATCCAACAGTTGCTGAATTTAATCAATTTACGCCAGGGCTTAATACCACCCCAAAGGCTATAAGTCTGTTGTGAGAAAACAGGGCTGATTGCAGAGGCCCCATAACTTTTTGCCCCCATTTTCCACTTTTTGCTGGTGTTTTCCTGACTTTAAAGGTGCCCTGGGTACTGCTAACCAGTCCCAGGGCCTGTGCTCTGTGTAAAATGGATATGCAAATTAGGCTAATTATAATTGGCTAAGTTAACCTACCTATAAGTCCCTAGGATATGGTATGGCATGTAGGTTTAGGGACCACAGCATAGGTGGTGCACACCTAGGTGCATTGCTGAGGTGCCCAGTGTCATTTTAAAAGCAAGCCTGCCTTGCTGGCTGCTTTTAAATTAAAGTTATATGCAAATTCGACTTTGGAATTAAAGGTACTTCCAAAGTCTTAAACTACCTTATTTTTACATATAAGTCACCCCTAAAGTGTGCCCTATGTGCCCCTAGGGCTGGGTGCCATGTAACTATAAGCAGGGACTTTATAAAAATAGATTTAACAGCCAAATTCGTTTTTCCCTCATTGAAGTAAATGGCCTTCATAGGCTAGAATGGGCAGACTTTAATTTAAATTTTAAAGTCTCCTTAAATGTTACATACCAAGAATTTGGTATCAAATTGATTGTTGTAATAAATCCCACAACTTCCAGTTGTTGGATTTAATATAACTTGTCCAGGTAAAAAGTTTAGACTTTACCTAAAAAGTTGCCAATTTCAGCTCTGCATTGTTTTTGCTGCTGTGCTCTGATTGGCCAGCCTGCAGCAGCTTCTGCCAGGCTGCCTTGATGAGGTGTGAAGTGGCCAGACTTCACACAAAGGAATGTGCTTGGGGGAGAGAATCTCCCCTCAGCAGATGGTGAGGCAGGAAGGGGGAGGGCTGCCAAACTGGTCTTCAAAGGCAGAGAAGGACATTTGCAGCACCCAGCAACACCCCCACATCCTGCAACCCCAGACAGCTAGGTGCCCCCTTGATTAGATTAGGAGAGGGCAGGAGAGGGGTGTGTTTATGATTTTTAGCCACACCAGTGGGTGGGCTCAGCCAGATGTAACCTCCAAAAATCAGATTCATCCATGTTGGATTTTTAGAGACTGTTGCCTTCTGGGACGGATTTTTGCCACACTTCCCAGGAAGTGGTCATCACAGGGGGACGACCCTGTCCCTGATTGGAGAACCAGGGCCCCCCTGCTTTTCACCCAGGAGCAAGGATAAAACTGGCAGACCTGCACCCACACCTCAGATCCCCTCCAGAATTCAAGAAGAAGGAACTACATGGAGAAGAAGGACTGCCCTGCTGGACCCCTGGCCTGCACCTGGACCCTGCACTCAGAAAGACTGCACCAGCTGCACACTTGGGCTTCACCACAAGAAGGACTTTGCCTGGCTTCAACTGGTTCAAGGAGGGACTCCCTGTTTGCTACAGGTGAAAAATTGCTATCCAGAGTCCCCTGCACCAACTCCTGAAAAAGTGACCAGCTGACCACTGTCCAGTGGCCAAAAAGGAGTTTGCGCCAGGTGCATTCTGGGAGTTGAAGTCCGCACTTCCCAAGGACCATCACAGAACTTCTGGACCCTTGGGGTGAGCTGTGGACCCCAAAAGAACCTTAAAAGAACATCTGGGTGAAGCCCCAGAAGTTTGGAAAAGAATGGAGAATTTTTGAAAAAAAGCTCCATAAAGTGACCGACCCGACGCGGAAATTCTAGCCGGCTTGCCTCAACCGCGACCCGGCCTGACTTCGTGGTTCGTCCCGGTAAAGAAAAACATCCAAAAAAGAGACTAAGTCCGAAGGTAAAAAGTTGACCGGGACCTCCCAGCCATCGTATCCGAGAAGGGCTCCACGTACGTCGGATCAAGATCCAGGTTTACCCCGGTCGAAGGATTTTCATCTCGAAAAAACGACTAAGTCCGAAGGTAAAAATCACCACCGAGGAAACCGACTTCGCGTATCCGGACAAGGGCTCCAGGAGGTCGGATTCAACTGGCAGGTTCGTCCCGGGGAAGAAAAACATCAAAATAAAGACTAAGTCAGAAGGTAACTTTTTAACCGAGGCCTCCCGCGACTTGTAGCCGAGCAGGGCTCCATCGCGGTCGGCCTGAAAGTTTGACTTTGCCCCGGTCCTGGTGCAACCAGATGACCCGATTGGCGCTTTTTGTTTCTAAGCGCTAGAAAATAATAATACTTTAAAAATTCATATCTCCGGTTCCCCTGAACCGATTTTAATTGTTTTTGTGTCATTTTAAAGATAAAAATATAAGCTATTTTTATAAATTGGTTTTGGATTTTTAAACTGTTTCCTGTGTTTTATTTAATTACTGTTTTGTGATATTTGAATGCTTTACACTTTGTCTCCTAAGTTAAGCCTTGACGCTCGTTGCCAAGCTACCAAGGGTTGAGCTGGGATTAATTTACTGAGACCTAACTGTACCTATGTGGAGGTTAGTGGCTTGTTGCTAGGTGTAGGTACCTACCTGCCCTACCAATAACCCATTTTCCAACATAATTGGAAGCAGCGACGGGATCCTGTACTTGTGTTCAATATCACGTTACAGTTTTAGGTAAAACAAATTAAAAATCCTTTAAATTGTCCTAGTGCAAAACATGTTTTTAATTTTTAATTTGGATTAATTTCAAATATTGAATTTGTGTAATTTTTCTAGATTCTTGTTTCCAATTTTTGCAAAAAGTTTTTGTTGACACAAAACTAGGGAACCATGGAGCTTGATCTGGCTAGCCTACCCACACTGACAGTAGTCCAGTTTAGGGGGTTGTGTATTGAAAGAGGGTTACCTGCAACCACTGATCTCAGGAAGCAAATCCTGATCACATCCCTGACAGCATGGGCTGAGGCCCAAGAGGTAGAGTCAGAAGAAGCTCCAGAGGAGGGAGAAAGAAGGGAGAATGCAAGCTCTAACCACTCAGGGGAGGGAAGGCATCTGACCCTAAGTGAGGACGAGGAAGAACGGTCCTCAGTAAATACAGTCACTAGGGGCAGATCCAAAGCTAGTGGTGGGAAGGGGGTCCTTTCAGGAGGAGAGAACCCATCCATCAGAGAAAGAGAGCTGGAGGCCCAGCTAGCATACATAGCTTTGGAAGCAGAGAAGCTGGCCCTAGAAAAGAAAAAGTGGGCATACAAAGAGAAAAGAGATGGAAGCAGCGATAAAGAAGCTGAGGTGTCCATGGGTGGGGGAGTTTGCCCCAGATTACCCAAGGGGGTAGTTCCTGCTTATGTAGAGGGGGATGACATAGATAAGTGGCTGGGGGCCTTTGAGAGGGCACTCCAAATGAGAAGGGTTAGGCCTCAATACTGTGGTTCCCTTTTGTGGGAGTTGGTCCCCAACTCAGGGAGGGATAGGCTTCTGACCTTAAGGGGGGAGGAGGCAGATTCATACCCTAGTATGAAGAGGTGCTTAGCCAAGAAGTTTGGTCTGACCCCAGAGCAATATAGAATGAAGTTCAGGGACACCCAGAAGGTCAGTACCCAGTCTTGGGTTGACTTTGTGGACATTTCACTAAAGGCACTAGAGGGCTGGATTATTGGTAACAAAGTAGATACTTATGAGGGGTTATACAATCTGATCATGAGAGAGCACATCTTGACCAATTATACCCAAGAAAGGTTACGCCAGCATCTAGTGGACTCTAAGCAGACCAACCCTAGAGAGCTAGGGGAGGCAGCTGATGAGTGGTTGAGAACCAGGGTGGTTGTCAAGTCCCAGGGGGGAGACTCCAAGAAGGGGGGGACAGGTCCCCAAAAACCTAAGGAGGGAGGTGGTAAGCCCACCACAGAGACTCCCTCTGTACCCCAGAACCCTAAGAAGGAGGAGAGTAAATCCCACTCCCACTCTGACATGCAGAGACAGGGAGACCCAGGGTTAAAAAAGCTCTTGGACAGTAGGGCTTGCTTTGACTGTCAGCAGACAGGTCACTTCAGAGGAGATGCAGCCTGTCCAAAGAAGGTGGTTAGCACTGGGCTGTCCAGTGTAGCCATAGAGGAGGATTCCTCAGATGATGAAGTCCTCCTAGCATTGTGCTGGAAGACAGGACCAGATGGTAAGCTGGTGATCCCTGAGGGTGGGAGTAGGCACTTCCACCACATTCAAGTGAATGGGATCCCTACCACTGGCCTGAGGGACACCTGTGCCAGTCACACTATAGTGAGTGACCGGTTAGTGACGCCAGACATGTATGTCCCAGGAAAGACAAAGAAAGTCAGGATAGCCACAGGGGAGGTCACCTCCAAACCTGTAGCCATAGTGCCCCTAGAGAGGGAGGGTATCCTTGACTGGATTAGGGTGGTAGTCAGTGCTGACCTCCCCCTAGATTGTATCCTGGGCAATGACCTCCCAGAGGTGAGTCTGGTCACAGATGGGGTGGTCGCCCAGGGCGCCCCCCCAACCCAAAGTCCTGGGGAGTCAGTCCCTACAGTTAGGAGACAGGGGTCCCCAAGAAAAGGAAAGAAGAAAAGGAAGGGTAGGCCACTCTTAAAGAGAGTTCCAGGGAGCCAAAGGCCTTCTGCCCCAGTAGGGGGGGAGCCCAGAGTTGGCACTGCTGAGGCCTCACCTGACCCCAAGGAAGTCCTGAGTAGTCAGGCAGCTGTCCAGATGCAAGGTGTTGCCCCTGCACTGACAGAAGGGAGAGTGGAAGGAGGGTGTCTGCCACAGGAGGTGGTAGCCCCCCACTCTAGACAGCAAGAGGGGTGCCAGGACCCCAAAGATGCCCCTAAAGCAGCTCAGCCACCTGTCAGTGGAGAGCTTAGGGTGTGGTTCTGGGTACTGACAGCTGTCAGTAGCCTCTGCTGGGTGCTAGCCTTCCTGGCAGCACTGTACTTGGCCTGGGAGGCAGACCCCAGGGCCAATAGCAAAGTAGGCCCCCTGACCCTATTGGTCATGGTGGGGTTGCTCAAGTGTTGGGTGACCTCTTTGGGTAAGCTAGGTGTTGCCCTAGCAAAGTTTGGAGTAGGGGAGGTGGGCACCTCACTACCCAAGTTGGCAGAGAGAAAGGAGGAAGACCCCCCTAGAGGGAAGTTTCAGTTTGATTTGGGTCCTTTTACTGTTGGGATGGCTTCACTACCCAGAGGGAGTGACCCTGACAGGGGGATGTAAGGCAGAGTAGGCCCTGCAAAGGGACAGCCAGTTTTCTTCACTGTCTTCCTCGCCTAACAAGCCAGGAAGACTCTCCCAGGGTTGGGCTGAGTCTCCTGGGCGTGTGGGCTGGGGGAGGGTTGTGTGAGAAAACAGGGCTGATTGCAGAGGCCCCATAACTTTTTGCCCCCATTTTCCACTTTTTGCTGGTGTTTTCCTGACTTTAAAGGTGCCCTGGGTACTGCTAACCAGTCCCAGGGCCTGTGCTCTGTGTAAAATGGATATGCAAATTAGGCTAATTATAATTGGCTAAGTTAACCTACCTATAAGTCCCTAGTATATGGTATGGCATGTAGGTTTAGGGACCACAGCATAGGTGGTGCACACCTAGGTGCATTGCTGAGGTGCCCAGTGTCATTTTAAAAGCAAGCCTGCCTTGCTGGCTGCTTTTAAATTAAAGTTATATGCAAATTCGACTTTGTAATTAAAGGTACTTCCAAAGTCTTAAACTACCTTATTTTTTACATATAAGTCACCCCTAAGGTGTGCCCTATGTGCCCCTAGGGCTGGGTGCCATGTAACTATAAGCAGGGACTTTATAAAAATAGATTTATAAGCCCTGGTGAGGTAAAAACAGCCAAATTCGTTTTTCCCTCATTGAAGTAAATGGCCTTCATAGGCTAGAATGAGCAGACTTTATTTTAAATTTTAAAGTCTCCTTAAATGTTACATACCAAGAATTTGGTATCAAATTGATTGTTGTAATAAATCCCACAACTTCCAGTTGTTGGATTTAATATAACTTGTCCAGGTAAAAAGTTTAGACTTTACCTAAAAAGTTGCCAATTTCAGCTCTGCATTGTTTTTGCTGCTGTGCTCTGATTGGCCAGCCTGCAGCAGCTTCTGCCAGGCTGCCTTGATGAGGTGTGAAGTGGCCAGACTTCACACAAAGGAATGTGCTTGGGGGAGAGAATCTCCCCTCAGCAGATGGTGAGGCAGGAAGGGGGAGGGCTGCCAAACTGGTCTTCAAAGGCAGAGAAGGACATTTGCAGCACCCAGCAACACCCCCACATCCTGCAACCCCAGACAGCTAGGTGCCCCCTTGATTAGATTAGGAGAGGGCAGGAGAGGGGTGTGTTTATGATTTTTAGCCACACCAGTGGGTGGGCTCAGCCAGATGTAACCTCCAAAAATCAGATTCATCCATGTTGGATTTTTAGAGACTGTTGCCTTCTGGGATGGATTTTTGCCACACTTCCCAGGAAGTGGTCATCACAGGGGGACGACCCTGTCCCTGATTGGAGGACCAGGGCCCCCCTGCTTTTCACCCAGGAGCAAGGATAAAACTGGCAGACCTGCACCCACACCTCAGATCCCCTCCAGAATTCAAGAAGAAGGAACTACAAGGAGAAGAAGGACTGCCCTGCTGGACCCCTGGCCTGCACCTGGACCCTGCACTCAGAAAGACTGCACCAGCTGCACACTTGGGCTTCACCACAAGAAGGACTTTGCCTGGCTTCAACTGGTTCAAGGAGGGACTCCCTGTTTGCTACAGGTGAAAAATTGCTATCCAGAGTCCCCTGCACCAACTCCTGAAAAAGTGACCAGCTGACCACTGTCCAGTGGCCAAAAAGACGTTTGCGCCAGGTGCATTCTGGGAGTTGAAGTCCGCACTTCCCAAGGACCATCACAGAACTTCTGGACCCTTGGGGTGAGCTGTGGACCCCAAAAGAACCTTAAAAGAACATCTGGGTGAAGCCCCAGAAGTTTGGAAAAGATTGGAGAATTTTTGAAAAAAAGCTCCATAAAGTGACCGACCCGACGCGGAAATTCTAGCCGGCTTGCCTCAACCGCGACCCGGCCTGACTTCGTGGTTCGTCCCGGTAAAGAAAAACATCCAAAAAAGAGACTAAGTCCGAAGGTAAAAAGTTGACCGGGACCTCCCAGCCATCGTATCCGAGAAGGGCTCCACGGACGTCGGATCAAGATCCAGGTTTACCCCGGTCGAAGGATTTTCATCTCGAAAAAACGACTAAGTCCGAAGGTAAAAATCACCACCGAGGAAACCGACTTCGCGTATCCGGACAAGGGCTCCAGGAGGTCGGATTCAACTGGCAGGTTCGTCCCGGGGAAGAAAAACATCAAAAAAGAGACTAAGTCAGAAGGTAACTTTTTAACTGAGGCCTCCCGCGACTTGTAGCCGAGCAGGGCTCCATCGCGGTCGGCCTGAAAGTTTGACTTTGCCCCGGTCCTGGTGCAACCAGATGACCCGATTGGCGCTTTTTGTTTCTAAGCGCTAGAAAATAATAATACTTTAAAAATTCATATCTCCGGTTCCCCTGAACCGATTTTAATCGTTTTTGTGTCATTTTAAAGATAAAAATATAAGCTATTTTTATAAATTGGTTTTGGATTTTTAAACTGTTTCCTGTGTTTTATTTAATTACTGTTTTGTGATATTTGAATGCTTTACACTTTGTCTCCTAAGTTAAGCCTTGACGCTCGTTGCCAAGCTACCAAGGGTTGAGCTGGGATTAATTTACTGAGACCTAACTGTACCTATGTGGAGGTTAGTGGCTTGTTGCTAGGTGTAGGTACCTACCTGCCCTACCAATAACCCATTTTCCAACATCTGTACAATGAGAAAGTTTTGAATCCGGGTTTGTGCCATACAGACAGTGCATTAATAAACAAGCATTTGCAATGCAACGGGTCTGGTTGAAAGCCCCCAGAGAGATAACACAAGGGACAGGGCACTTTGCGCTAGGCCCTAAAAATACTCAGCCCTCTAGCTCCCTATTTTTTGGTGAGAATCTAATTCTTACATATTTCTACTCACACCAGAATATAAATTGATTGGTTAACGCTATTGTTTAAATGAAGATAACATTCTTAGATTGGTTTATTCCCACTCGGAGTTTAAACATCTCAGTTCGAGTAGTATTGATAACATAGAGCTTATAAATGAAGACCCACTCAGAAAACGAAACAATGAAAGTTACTTTGATCAGTTCAGGTGAATCTAATCTGATATGGGGACATAGGCCCCCGTCTGCCTGCTGGGCTATAAATTTGTGACGCCCATGCTTTCAATAAATCCAACTCCATTTATTAATGCATCAAAAACTCTTAATCTTGCAATGACTGTCATTCGGTCAATATTAAAGGGAGCTTTTGATGGCTTCTTTTCTACACTTCCAGCCTGCACATCAATTGGAGCAATTGTATTTAGCTAACAGGTGATTTTAATCCTAATCTGGCACATTTCTTACTAGACGATACTGCATTTGTATATGCAGACTGTTCTTGGGGAATTCTACCAGTTATTAAACCTTCCCAGCACTATGACGTTCAGGGGTTCAAATTATTAAGAATTGCTTTACTCTGTTAATTTCCGATATTTAAATGGTAAACTATCCACTGATATCCATATGAGTGTAGCCACTTCTGCATTATCAAAAAGCAGTTCTTGATTGCACTTTTGTCTCAAATGTGTATTTTAGATACATGACTTGTTTTGACATCATCATAATAGAGAGTGACCATGCTGCTCAGCAGATAATGTTGGTATTATTTTCCTAAGGCATCAACAATGAACGAAAGTGTGAAAGCCAATGGTTGCCAGTAGGTACAGCAGATTATATAGAACAATCCTGTATCAGAAAAGTTCACACAACAGATGGCAGCTCCTGGGTTATGGAACTAGGTAGAATCCTCCCTAATGTTGTTTTTATTGGGGTTGAATGGCTAAGTTCATTGTTTAGCATTGAACTATTTCTGTAAATGGCAGCTTTCAAAATGCATCTTAAAACGTGCCAAATAAAGGATGGTTTAATATAAATTGAGAAAGCAAAGGAGGCTTTTGAATAGAAACCTGACAACGTTTCTGTGGTCATCTTTCAGTACTCTCCTGTTAGAAAGAGTTAAGATCTCAAAGAAACATTATAAATTAGAGATTTGGGAAGCTGGGAGGGAGGTCTACTACTTCCAAGTATTTTTTGACAGTTTATAAACAGTTTGAATGTTCAGATTGAGAATGATGTGAGGAGCTCAACCCCTGAACAGGTTGAGTATCCCACATTGAAGCACTTTATGTGTATGATGTTGGTAGTTTTAAAACGTCCTCTGTTTCAACATCTGTGAAACCCTACTTGAAATCAGTGTGATCTGCAATATGATTAAAGCATCAAAATGTGATTGGGCATCTGGACCAAGTAGTCTCTCAGACAAAGTTTTCCAGGCCAACCCTCCTCTGTGGTCACCTTGGCTGTCCACATTGTACACCAGTTCTCATGAATCTCAGGTTGTCCTGCCATCTTCCCAGCGTTCTATTGTGAAGCTGATCAATAAAAAGGGCAGCACAAGCCACACATCAAAATATAGAATGATCACCTTGGTAGACATGCAGGCCAAGTGTTATGCCTGCATTCCTGTCAGAAAACTTGATGCATGAGCTAAAAAAACTAATACCACATACCCAAATAGAGCAGATAGTGATTGGACAGTGATAGGGAAAGGGACGTAATGCGCTATACTTAACATTGTATGGGCCAAACTGGGTCCATACCATGCCCATGCTCCACTGCAGTAAGTCGAAACTTGTGAATTTGTCCTGGTCCCAGGCGAGCAGATATTTACAGCTGGCTTTTGTGTTTCTTGGCACTGTTTTTACTAAAAACTTTAATATCAATATCACTGGTTCTACTGATTGTATTTTTGTCATTCTGGTATAATTTTATTAATGTTGTGGTTTCCCTTTATTATTGTTTGTGTGCTGCATCAATACTTTATATACTGCCTTACACCTGACTGCTTTTGTACCAGACTATCAGAGGGTTAAGCACAGGTTAATGTAGTGACTTTTGTGGCTCACACTGACAAGGATTGTGATTGTTATCTGAATAGGACTTCCACCACTATCAACCAATAATCCAATTTCTTATATTGGTATTCAGTGGTGGGATCTCGTACATGTGTTTGTCTCATGCCACTCAATGTTTTGTTCAAAAATAAAAATCCCTAAAATAATCTGACATCAGAATTGTCTTTTTTTTAATTCTCCTTTTTGTGATTAGCCATTTTCTTTCCTTTGACCAAATGTAATTCTAACCTCACAAGGTGGTTCACCCTGACATGGATTGTGGTTGTTGCCCGAATGGGGCTTCCACCCCTCTCAACCAATAACCTAATTCTTTCAATGTCCAATTTTATGCCACATTCCTGCCTTTTCCCTGCTCTGGCTTACAATGTGCTGCCTAGCGCCAACACAGGCACCCTTACACTGTGGTGCAAGGGTGCCTGCGATGTAAGCAGGATTGTATTTGTGCAGGAAGAGGCACCTTCCTACACAAAAACAATCCTGAGAGGCTTTTTCCTCTTTCTATGTGTGCTGCAGAATGTAGCACACATAGAAAAACGAATTAACCAGGAGAAATAATAATTCCCCTGGTGAGGCGTAGCATTTTGACACATTCCCAGGTCTACCACTGATGGTAAATCTGGGAATGCACCAGAATCCATGGGTGGATGCGTTGAAACACTGACGCTCTACCCATGGCAAGCCTTCCCTGGGCAGATTGATGCAACACAGCAACTTGTGCTGCATTACGTTACTCTAGATTTATTAAGCTAGGCATGGCCACACAAGGTGGCCTGGTATTGCTTGATAAATCTCACTTAAGAATGCTGGCGAAGGGACAATGGTGTATATGACATTGTGCTTCTTCTTTTTTCCATGCACCCATGTATTGAAATGTTGAGTATTGGGGCCGCCTCTCCGTGCACCCTATTGATACTGTATCACATTGTTTAAGGCACTTGTAATGTGTAAAATCCCCAAAAAGATTTACAGAAAACAAAAGTAGCGTCGCTCTTGCACCCTGTTGTATAGTGCAAGGGTGATCAAGTCTTTAATGAGTAGGACCCTGAGTGACTTTTTTTTTTTTAGGACTTTAATGAGTTTCTGAATATCTTATAGTCATTACATCACTGGTCGTAGGATATGCTCCTGAGCAACGTATTGAAAGTTGCTCTTTAATTCTGACTGCACTAGCCCAGTTTGCGTTCCAAAGTTTGCAGTATTTTTGCATAGCCATTGTTTTTCACTTGGAGCCTGAGGCTGCTGGAAGTCACAATCTGAGGGTGAACTACAAGGGACCTGGGGAAAAACTGCACCAAAGGCCCTGACTTTTCTGATCGAATCTGCTGGTTAGTCTTCATTTCTGAGGAGATTCTCAGGATCCACTTCTAAATTACCCAGATGCTCTGACCATTTGGAGCTACAAACACTCCTGGTATTAGTAACTCTGAAGGTTAGTGGGGAGTAAAAAGGATTGATGTACCAACCAAACTCAGGGGACATCGAAATGATGCCCTAAATTGAACTTCACCAGTGTTAAGAATGTATCATTATTGAATAATGTTTTCACTTGTGCATCTATTTTGAATCATTTCTTTTGAGTGTTCCGCAAACGCAGCAGCAATAACAATAATAAAATCACTAAACACATGTATAAATGCAACGCAAGCAAACTAATCACAGGTTACTGATCTGTTTTGTTCCATGTACACTTTGATCTACACTAGATATTGATGAGTGTTCTGCAGGCCTACACGAATGTCACTCCTTAGCAACATGCCTCAACACCATTGGAAGCTATCAATGCACCTGCATGAATGGATATTCAGGAAATGGGAAGAATTGTACAGGTAAGGAGACACATCATTGCTGTTTGGCTGGCTGGGTGTTAGCTATACTCTTTCAAAGATTTACATCTATGGCTAATTAACAAAAGAAGCATGAAATATTTCAAGAGAACTTGCCATTTGTGGCCATTAGGAAATACGTCTAATGTAATTACTCGAAGTTTTTATAATTAAATATAAATTTCATGAAAAATGCATGATGTTTCCTAATTCAATCAATCATAGGATTTGTAAAGCGCACTACTCACCTGTGAGGTGAGTGAGGGGGGGGCTGCTACTCCTTGAACAGCCATGTCTTGAGAAGTCTCCTGAGGATAAGTATGTCCTTAGTCTGACGCAGGTGGGTGGGAAGAGTGTTCCACGTTTTGGCGGCGAGGTGGAAGAACGATCTGCCGCCGGCGGTTGTTCTGCGGCTGTGTGGAACGGTGGTGAGGGCAAGGTTGGCGGAGCAAAGCTGTCTGGTCGGGGTGTAGAAGGAGAGCCGTCTGTTGAGGTATTCTGGTCCGGTGTTGTGCAGTGCCTTGTGAGCGTGGGTGAGGAGTTTGAATGTGATTCTCTTGTTAACGGGGAGCCAGTGTAGGTCTCTCAGGTGGGCTGTGATGTGGCAGTGGCGGGGGATGTCCAGGATGAGACATGCGGAGGCGTTCTGGATGTGTTGCAGTCTTTTCTGGAGTTTGCCCGTGGTTCCTGTGTAGAGGACATTGCCGTAGTCCAGTTTGCTGCTTACGAGGGCTTGGGTGACTGTTTTTCTGGTTTCAGTGGGGATCCATTTGTAGATCTTCCGACCCATGCGGGGGGTGTTGAAGCAGGAAGAGGAGATGGCATTGACTTGCTGGGTCATGGATAGTGAAGAGTCCAGGATGAATCCCAGGTTGCGAGTGTGGTCGGTGGGTGTCGGTGTGGTTCCCAGTGTGGCAGGCCACCAGGAGTCATCCCATGCAGAGGGGGTGGAGCTGAAGATGAGGGTCTCAGTCTTGTCGGAATTCAGTTTCAGGCACCTGTTCTTCATTCGGCGATGGCCTTCATTCCTTCGTGGAGGTTGGTCTTGGCAGTGGCGTGGTCCTTTTGTGAGGACTTGAACTATTGCCGACCAAGGGGTCCTCATTTAGCATTTGGCAGGGTGGTTGCTAAATAACAGAGGTGGTGGCATTTCAGGGGGGATGCAAGAGGTTGACAGCTGGGGCATGAGACCCCTGAAGTGTTTGTCTACTAAGTAGTTTTGGCTCTCTTTAATTCATGACAATCATGACCTGAGAAGGATCATGTAACTGCTTTGGTGATTACTACTGTATTTGTTTCAGTATCCGTGGGCAATATTTGATAGAAGTTATCTCTTTAAAACGTCTACATTACATCTAAGGTAAGCTGGAAATGTGAAGAAATAAAAATTAATTGCTTTAATATTCCAGAATTCCTACTCAATTGATGTGTCTATAATACAAGACAAAGAATAACTATGACAACTGACACTTTGTTAATATGATCAAATACGAGCTAAGAAGGAATGGCCAGGATTTCACCACGATTTACAGTTTCTTGCATTTTGAGTTCAGATTGTAAATGTAATTCTATTTTAGTTGGGTTAAGTACATGAAATTCTCTGTGCCTTGGAAATTGTCTAGACGTGGGTTACTTTTGATGTAGATTAGATTTAAAGACTGTGGTATAACCTGCCTGACACTTATTTTGGTAATAACTTATAGACATTGATGAATGCAAAAATCAAAATGGAGGATGCCACGCTTCAGCTACCTGCACAAACACTGATGGAAGTTATCACTGCGTATGTGCTCAAGGTCTAACAGGAAATAAAACAAGCTGCTGGGACATGGATGAATGTGAACAGAACACAGACAACTGCAGCGCCAATGCTGAGTGCATAAACACTGACAGGTCCTACAGATGTGTGTGTCACAGTGGCTTCCTGGGTGATGGAATGAACTGCACAGATGTGGATGAATGTGCTAATATCTCAACGTGTGGAAATGCTTCCAATTGCAAGAACACATTTGGTTCCTTTTCATGCCAGTGCCATCAAGGTTACAGAGAGGTCAATGGATCTTGCAAAGATGTCGATGAGTGCATTAATCAAACTGTCTGCCATCAACACTCACGCTGCATAAACACGGAAGGCTCTTTTTCCTGCAGGTGCAAAACTGGGTTTACTGGAGATGGGATAAACTGCACAGAGGTGGATGAATGCACCTTGAACCCTCCTGTTTGCCCTTTGAACTCTACGTGCCTCAATACTGTTGGGTCCTACCTGTGTAACTGTTGGCCAGGTTACACAGGCAATGGAACTACTTGTCAAGACGTTGATGAATGTCTCAATGTGACAGACTGTCATTCAGATGCACAATGTGTAAACACACAGGGCTCCTATTTTTGCAGGTGTCAAAAAGGGTTCTTGGGAAACGGTACATTTTGTAACGATATAGATGAATGCTTGCAACCCCTACAAAAATCGCCATGCCACAATGACTCAGAGTGTGTCAATACAATAGGCTCCTACGTATGCAAATGTAACGAAGGATTTCAGAGCAATGGAACTGCCTGTGTAGACATAGATGAATGCCTAACAAATACATCACACTGTAATGAATTCGCCACGTGCATTAACACAATTGGCTCTTATGCATGTGAGTGCAAGGACGGTTTTGTTGAAGACGGTGAGCATTGTTGGGACATTAATGAATGCCTCAACGCATCCGCAGTGTGTCATGCGAATGCTTCGTGCTCCAACACTCCCGGCGCCTTCCTGTGTTCATGTCACTCGGGGTTCCTAGGGAACGGGACAACATGCGAAGATGTGAATGAGTGTCTCAATAACAGGACTTGCTCAGAAAACGCAGTGTGTGCTAACACGCTTGGGTCCTTTCAGTGTTTTTGTGAAACTGGATATGTGAAGGCCGCTGGCAGTTGTGTTGACATCGATGAGTGTTTGAACAGCACTCTCTATTGCGACGACATTGCAATGTGTATCAATCAGCCTGGCTCATATCACTGCATGTGTCCTGCGGGTTACAGTTTGAGAAACCGTACCTGTGTGGATATTGACGAATGTTCAGCAGCACAGACACAATGTCACCATAACGCACTTTGCATAAACACTCTAGGATCCTATCAATGCAGCTGTTTCCCTGGATTTATCCCAAACGGGCAACTGTGCACAGACATTGATGAATGCCTCATAGAAAACGGAGGTTGTCATGCAGATGCCCAGTGCATTAATACAATAGGACACTTTGAGTGCCAATGCCGAGCAGGTTTCCTTGCGGATGGCAACGTATGCACTGATATTGATGAATGCCTGTCTTCCAATGGCTGCCAAGACACAGCGCAATGTACCAACACACCAGGATCGTACACATGCTCGTGCATGCAGGAAAGCAACTGTAGCCTGCACTTTGCCAAAGGTGTGTCCTTTTTGACGTTCATATCACGTTATGTTAAGCTGTAGAAATGCATGTAGTGACGTTACACTAACTATTGCCAGACCATTAAACATGAACTGCTGTTATTATTGTGAGTATAGGTTGTTGCATTTCCAGCTTCCAGGCATCATTTCAGGTTACTTGCACCATATAGTTTAAGACACATGCATACTGCAAAATTATAATTCGTTTAGGGAGTATTTTGTTATAGTTTAGAGCCCCTAAACAATTCAGTTTAGAAATCATTCACAGACTTATATTAGAGACAGTGAAACGAATGTGGCATTCGTGCCCAAAACGAACCAGTAGCCCTAAAACCGGACATTTTGTTGGTCTCCGTTCCGCGAAGGGTGCTACTTTTTAATACTTTGATTTTTTTCACAGGCATTTGTGATACAGTAAGACAGACACAAACGCAGTCTCTCAAAGAGCAGAAATACCGACCCCCCAGGCAGCCTCAGAAGGCTTGTATTGCATCATATAAATACAATTTTAGCTACATTTTGTATTTCTGTACTCTACTACTAAACGAGTGACTCGACGATTGTATATTCAATTGCTCTATTGGCTTTTACTTTGAAAAATGTAAACCTTTTTTTTTACAATGTTTAGATCTGTTATATTTAGTAAAAACTGCCACAAATATTCCATTAGATATTGAGGGAAACATCATGTGATGGTTCACTTATAAGAGGCAGTTTCGACAGTCAGCCATACCTTTGAACCAGTGCAGTAGTCTTCCGAAGACTTAGCACACCATGTTTTTGTCAATATTATCTTTCCAACATTTATGACAACTGGTCAAGGAGGCAATAGCTGTAAATAGTCTCTCTAGTGCATTTACTTAGGAGTGAACTTCACAAAAACCTATATTCAGGGTTGAATGTAGAGGAACATATTTTGAAGGATAAATTACGTTTAAACTACATTACATTTGCACCAAGTTGATGAACCAAAAAGTAGAGTTGTGTCAGCAAGCCGAAAATTCTGTAACTACTGCAACTCTGTATTTCCACCATCTTCACAGCACTTACTAGCAATCCTTGAATACTGTAACTGCAAATTTGTTTTTTTAATAGCAAATCCAGTTTTTTTTATTAAAAGGGAAAGAAAACTGACTGATGTTAAAATAATTCTAATTTAAAGAGAAAGCCTGTTTAACTTGTTATAACATTATCTGAACAATTAACTCTATTGTCCTGAAAGCTTGAAAACGAGCGTTTGTACTAGCCTAAAAAGGGTATAATCCTTTCAAGATCATCTACTGTTTGTGTACGTGTTAAATAGTGCACTGTCTACTTAGCCAGCACAATACTACTGTAATCTTATAGAATATAACCAGTTTGATCTTCAAATTGGTCTTTCAGGGTGATAATCATAGTCTGAGAATAATTCATAGTTACTATATCCTAAATTCGTGTGGAGTCTAGAATTTACCAAAGCCCATGTTAACTTTCCTTCAAGACTGGGCCAAGACTTTAGAGGAGAGGTATAACTCTAAATGAGGCACACTATTCTCCTCTATATTGTACTGAATGACTACATGTTTCATGTACTCGAATATAGCAGTATTCCACAGAAGGGATTACCACCACATTATCCCTCCCCTTAATCACAGTTCTTACATGCTTTGAATTGAGGAATCCTAAAAAACAATTTTTAACAGAACGAGGCCTTCCAATTCCTGATTTTAATTGGACAACTTTTTTAAAACTCCTCCTCTTCCTTTTGGAAGAATTTTCTTTATTTCTGTCGCTCAAGTAGAGCAATGTCAATGGCAATGTAGGTATGAATAATATGTCATTATACAGGAGAAAAGATCTCCATAGGTGAAATGGAGTATCAAGGAAAACCAACCGTTGATGCACTTCCATTCTTTTTTCCATGGCTCTGGAGGGATGGGATGTAATAAGTGAGCAGAGAGATCAAATTTAGTCGTTGCACAGATGTTGAGGAAGGTGAACAGGGCAATATTCATGATTGTCTTACAAGGACACACAGTTAAGAGGGTTTTATTATGGATGTGGCAGAGAATGTGTATTTACAGGAATGTGGAGTTTGTCTATATTTGTGTGCTCTTCTACTGGGTAGGGATTGCATAACAAAGCACTTCTGCAGCAGGGAAGATTGTCTTTCATATGGTTACTATGGAGCAGAGGAAGACAACATCTAAATCTGAACATCTGTATGATAACATACAATTTGAGACTGACTCCCATGGGATTCACAGGGATAATACAAATATTCCAGACACCACCAAGGGAACACTAGAGATCAGTGAGTACTAGAGATTCACAGCCAGTACAGATCCTGGGTCTATATCCTGGCTGAAGGTCATGGCAATCCGCAGTACGGACAGAGAGGCTTGCTTCACTCATAACTATACCTGTTTTCTCTTTGATAATCCCCATAAGTATGCTGCTACTTGGGGAGGAATTTAGGTTGGACTTTTTGCCAGTGATTGGTTCTGGCACTGTTCCAAGGATGTTAGTCCTTAGAATCAGGATACATATAAGGAGCTCAGGTGTGACCATGATGACCTGGTCATGAAATCCACTAATGAGCATGCTCTCAGCCTGGCAATTTGGTAAATTCTGACCAGGAAATGTATGTTAAAAGTACTCCACATGCCTCTCTTAACCTATATATGGTCCTGGTGCCTCCTGCCTTGTTATACATCTGAAAAAGATCAACTGATCAGCCTGCACTAACTCCTTTTATGTGATCTAATCAGAACATTATTCTGATTACTTACACTTAGAGACCACTTTATTTCCTCAATAGATCTGAAGAATGCATGTTTCTACATTCTAAAGATTTGTGACCTTGGCACGTCAATAATTATTCTTAGAACACCTCCTCCGTTTGAGCTAAAATCCATATCTAAAGTGCTTTCTATGGATTCTGCCATTTTGATGGTGATTCTCCAAACCACTAGTACAAATATCAACCATTATCTGATTCTAGTATTCCTTCCCCAGGCAGTACTGAATTCAGGACATGTACTATCTCAGCTCTTTCATTGGGTAGAAGTGGGGCATGTCAGCCTTGACTCCTTGCTTATGGAGGGAGTTCAATGGTGCTATGTTAGACATGAAAGTGAGAAAAGCCTTTCTATCTTCTTCTGATAAACATCAAGCTGTGAATTACACGGTTCCAACTACTTAGGAAGTGAAGTCTCTGGCTCACCAGTAGCTTCAAGTAGCTACCTGCATTTTTGTTGTGGCCTGGGCCAGGGTGCATCTCATGCCATTGGTCCAACATGGCCTCTCCTGCAGGACCTCAAACTCCCTAGTCTACAGCTAGTTGATGTTGATTCAAAAGCACCTTATAAGGACTCCTTAGTGGTGGCTGGCCCCAGCCAACTTATCCAGTGAGGTAGAACTGGTGTTTGCGACTTCTACCATCCTGACTTTAGATGGCAACTTCAAGGGTTGAAGATGCACCCTTTGCTCAGCTGACACTTGAATCTTTGGTCAATCCAGAGGCAGGAACAGTGTTTAAATGAGTGAGAGTTGATGACAGGGTATCCCAATACAGATATGGCGGTTCATCTGAGAAGTGTGGCTGCTTTTTTCAGAACAGACAGCTTAGTGACAAAAACATAGACTGGACACAGACAGATGGCAAGGTTAAAGCCTCTGCCAGGCATGGCCAGCCATCTCCTGCTATGGGTAAAACAGAACCTACTATGTACATCTCAGTAATGGAGACTGTGGAGATTACCTTGCAGAACAGGATCTTTCCAATCCTTCATGTATTTATCTCTAAACCTACAATGTTTTCAGAAAGTTGTCAGCAGACTGAGAACCTCCGAGGTGGACTTTGCTTTGAGGGACAAAACCAATCTACCAGTTTAATGCTACACCCAGAAGGATGGAAAATGTAATATTGCTTTCTTGGTCAAATAGTCCTCTGAATTCATTGCAAATTTTTCACCACCTCAGAATTACCAAGATTTAAAAGGAGTGTGACAGTAATTGTAATAGCACTAATTTGCATTTATCAATCTTGGATTTCACTTCCTCTTCTAAAGGCAATGAAGAAGGAATTACTGATCCTGTTGTCTCCTTCACTAATCAAATTATGATCAGGTACAGATTTTTCTTTAGCTATGTTGCTTGCTGTTAATGGTTTGAAGGATGATTAAGTTGATCTCAAGTACAAGGTCATATCATTTACTCCTCAACAGTCATGTAGGCCTGGTACCCTGACATTATATTTCAAGCAATGAAGGCTTTATTTCTGTTGGCACTGATGTCCCTATTGTGTGATACTTCCATGGTCCTTAACTTTGTGGATGTTTACTCTGTGCTGTGTACACCCCCTTTAATGTAACATTCAGGAGGTATTAGAGTCTTTAGGGAACCCTGACAACATAGGAGTTGAAACCAGCACCTCCAGAATCCGTAAGAATTTTGACAGCCCAAGATACAAAGTTCAATCAGTGGCCTATTTTTTGCACCTTCAGCATTTGTGAGTTTTACAAGTGGTACCTCTTGAACGTCTGAAGGAGAGTGCATTCAAACTCTTTTTAACTAAGGATCTTTTTCTAACTGCCATTGCCTTCATCAGAAGGTTGGGCAAACCTCTACCAGTCTAATTCAGATATTCTGATTTGAGGTTCCTACCAGAAAGACTTGTCCTGTCATCCTTCTCAAGTATTTAGGCCTTAGTTCCACCTTACTCAGGACATTTTACTTCCTTGCCTGATGTAGGACTCTTCTTCCTTGGAGAATATTATGCTTCATTGTCATTTAACTGTAAAGATCTGCCTTGCTATAACAGTATCTTTCAGAGCTTCCTTTGGGCCAGGTCACATGAGATGGAAGTCATCTGTCCCTAGTTTTAGTCTATGCCTTACTATTTCCATAACCTAGGATTTAGAACAGGTTCATATATAAACAGGTTGCGTGACTGGTCCTCCAGGGAAACAGTGCTCTCTGGGCAGACTCCAAACGAATGTCCATGCTTGTGATTTTCTCTGCAGCCATTGGACATCTGTTAATACATTCAAAGAGCCGTACAATTTGTCTGCATTGCTTTTAGTGCAACAGAATTGTATTGTTATCCTATTGATGTACAAAATCAATTTGATAAACACTAAAATACTATATGAAAAATAACATTGGCTTTATGGGCATTATACATAAAACAGCACTGTCACTGTTTTCTGCATTCTCATGAGTTAATTGCTTTGCCAAGGAAGCACAAGAAAGTGGTAATCCCCACATATTTGTTGTACCAAGTCACATTCTTCTTGGACACAGTTTTGCTACTCACCACCACCAAGATAAGATAGTAGACTTCTTCAGTAATTCGTACTGCTTATAGAAAGTGTGGCTAAAGACTTCTGATCTACTTCTAATTGGAAATTGAGGAGTTTATAAATAGGATGCACTTTCAGAAATCTGAAGCCATCCTCATTTTATATTACCAGTAATTATTAATAGCAGTGTTCCTCATCTTCCAGCTATGTAATGGACTCTTGCAGTAGCTGATGTTAGTTAAGCTCTCTATCTCTTCTGGACTATATGTGCACCTTCCAATCTCCTGTAAGGCTGTTCCAGATTATTTTCAAGTTTATACAGAAAACACTTATCCATCAAGGTTTAGGTTTGGTTCCACATCTTTACTACACATGAGTCTTGTCAATCCTAATGCATGCATCCAGGCCACCCACAGTTTTTCCAGCGCTTAGCTGGTGGCAAACTGTTGTCCTTTTTGCTCTATAGTGTTTTATAGTTTTGTTGTAACTTTAGATTCTCCTGCAGGTGCTCACCTTCCTTAGTCCCCATTTCAAAATACTATTGTCTTGATAAAGAGTTTAGGGAGCTGCTGTTGTGGCTGCCGTTGCTGCCGATTTGCCTCTGTGAATGATAAAAATCTGACAAATTGAGTTCTCCACCAAGCTGCTGGGGCCCTACTACAAAAATGGCTGTATCCCTCATCAGAGGAGCCACTTTAGTGTAACTATGTTATTTCTGTAGCACGAACCTAGCCAAAACTCAGCAAAGTGCTTTACAGAGTTAAAGACAAGGATACATTCAAGGAGTGATGGGAGAGGTAGCTTGCATGTAGATAGTTTATGCATAGACATCTTTAGAGAGGCGAGTCTCTGACTCTATCCTAGATTGGAGTGCGTTGGGGCAGTCCTGATGGATACGGGGAGGAGGTTACAGATTATTGGTGCACAGGTGGGAAAGACCTGCTGCCTTGTTTGTTTTTGTTTTTTTACACTTGTTAGTCTGAAGTTTAAAATTATCCCGCTACGGGTGTGCCTGAAGCCACCAGAGATTGTGAAATGGTGCATTTGTTTTTCAAGATAGTGTGGTCAAGAAATGAGAGCCAGTGGAGTTCCATCAGTGTTGAAACACTGTTAGAAATTCCACTAGTGTCCATTACTGCTAGTGGAATTCCTCCCACAAATATGAACACTGGAAATATACCTTTAATGTAAGGGCCCATTGGCAGTGTTACCATAGTTTCTCTGCCTGATATGCTTAGAGTGTTTTGCATCATGTTAGGAACACAATATGTAACTTTTAGTAAACGTCTGCCATATTTTTCATGGTGGGTTGTCATATAGGTAACTTTGTATTGGAGTGGATTCACAGTCATTCAGGCCATCACATGGACATTAGGGCTTTAAGTGGAGCAGATCCATGGACATCATTTATGTGCAACCTCTAGCTTGCCCCTTGCGACACCTGGCACTGCCTATGCAACCTCTGGCCTCCGAAGTGGCAGAATCAGTGCCTGGAACACAGGGGCAAATTGTCATAATGGACGTCGGTTGGGGCTCCAATTTCCTTGTTTTCTATCATTTTTTACTACAGAAAATGATGATAGAACATTGTTAGAAATGGGTTTTTTGGTTGGCAGTCAGGTTACCCCCTGTCCAAGCAAAAGCCCTCACTCTAGTCAGGGTAAGTCACACACAATCCAAGATTATCCTGTGCCCACCCTCTGGTAGCTTGGCACGAGCAGTCAGGCTTAACTTAGAAGGCAATGTGTAAAGTATTTGTGCAATAAATCATACAATACCACCATATAGCACCACAAAAAATACACCACACAGTGTTTAGAAAAATATATAATATTTATCAGGATAATTGTAGGTCAAAAAGATTAAAGTTGCAATTGGAAATTGTAGAGATATCACTGAAAAGTGATATAAAGTGTCTTAAGTCTTTAGAATATAAACAAAGTCTCTTTCAAGCACAAGTACCTGGTTTGGAGTGGAAAAATCTCCTCAGAGGGCCACAAAGGAAGAGGTGCGTGAAAAAAGGGTGTGTGCGTCGATTTCTCCCCAGCACACACGGACTTGCGTCGTTATTTTCCACGCGGGGAAGTCGTGCATCGTTTTCCGGCGCGCGGACAGTCTCTTTCTGTGGATCGCGGGGATTACCAGATGTCCCGGGTCTGTGCGTGGATTTTCCTGCTTGTTCTCCGGCTGCGCGTCGGTCTGCGGGGCTGCGCGTCGAAATTACGATCTCACGGCAGGCGTCGCGTCGATTTCTCCTCTAGACGTCGGTCTGCGGGGCTGCGCGTCGAAATTACGATCTCACGGCAGGCGTCGCGTCGATTTCTCCTCTAGAGGTCGGGCGGCGTTGTCCTTACGAAGCCGTGCGTCGGATTTTCGGTCGTCCCAAGAACGTCGCGTCGATCAGCGTCGGTGTGCGGCGTTTTTCTCGCCGCGGAACAAGCTGTGCGTCAAAATTTTCGGCGCACGGAGCGTCCAAGTGAAAAAGGGAAGTCTTTTTGGTCCTGAGACTTCAGGGAACAGGAGGCAAGCTCTATCCAAGCCCTTGGAGAGCACTTTCACAGCCAGACAAGAGTTCAGCAAGGCAGCAGGGCAACAGCAAGGCAGCAGTCCTTTGTAGAAAGCAGACAGGTGAGTCCTTTGAGCAGCCAGGCAGTTCTTCTTGGCAGGATGTAGTTTCTGGTTCAGGTTTCTTCTCCAGCAAGTGTCTGATGAGGTAGGGCAGAGGCCCTGTTTTATACCCAAATGTGCCTTTGGAGTGGGGGAGACTTCAAAGAGTGGCTAAGAAGTGCACCAGGTCCCCTTTCAGTTCAACCCTGTCTGCCAGGGTCCCAGTAGGGGGTGTGGAAGTCCTTTGTGTGAGAGCAGGCCCTCCACCCTCCCAGCCCAGGAAGACCCATTCAAAATGCAGATGTATGCAAGTGAGGCTGAGTACCCTGTGTTTGGGGTGTGTCTGAGTGAATGCACAAGGAGCTGTCAACCAAGCCCAGCCAGACGTGGATTGTAAGGCACAGAAGGATTTAAGTGCAAAGAAATGCTCACTTTCTAAAAGTGGCATTTCTAGAATAGTAATATTAAATCCGACTTCACCAGTCAGCAGGATTTTGTATTACCATTCTGGCCATACTAAATATGACCTTCCTGCTCCCTTCAGATCAGCAGCTGCCACTTCAACAGTGTATGAGGGCAGCCCCAATGTTAGCCTATGAAGGAAGCAGGCCTCACAGTAGTGTAAAAACGAATTTAGGAGCTTTACACTACTAGGACATATAACTACACAGGTACATGTCCTGCCTTTTACCTACACAGCACCCTGCCCTAGGGGTTACCTAGGGCACACATTAAGGGTGACTTATATGTAGAAAAAGGGGAGTTCTAGGCTTGGGAAGTACTTTTAACTGCCAAGTCGATGTGGCAGTGAAACTGCACACACAGGCCTTGCAATGGCAGGCCTGAGACAAGAAAAAGGGGCTACTTAAGTGGGTGGCACAACCAGTGCTGCTGGCCCACTAGTAGTATTTAATTTACCAGCCCTATGCACATGAAGTGCACCTTACTAGGGACTTATAAGTAAATTAATAGTCCAATCAGGTATGATTCCAGGTTACCATGTTTTAAGGGAGAGAGCATATGCACTTTAGCCCTGGTTAGCAGTTGTAAAGTGCGCAGAGTCTAAAAACCAGCAAAAACAGTGTCCAAAAAGTGGAGGGAGGCAGGCAAAAAGTTAGGGGTGACTACCCTAAGGCTGTCAGGTCTAACAAACATGGTGTACAGTTAACTGGAATATGATCATATCTGGCAGTTAAGGTAAGTAAAAATGTTTTAAATGAATGTTGTATGCATGTCTGCAGGTGAAAGTGTGCTTAAGTGATGGTGTGTGAATGTATGTGTAGGTGTAAGCATATGTGTGTGAGTCAGAGTAAAGGTCCAATGACATTTGCTGTCACTTCTGCTACCCCTGGCATTTTGGTGAATTGGCGCCCATTTTATCATTTAAGAATTATATAGAATAACGATTATAATAATAATAACAACACTAATAATAATAATAATAATAATAATAATAATGTAAAATTATTCGGGCAGTACAAGTAGTCTGACCTCTCCTAGCAAATACTTTTCAAGTTTAGATATAGGGTAAGAAGTGAATGGGGGCAATACATGTCTAATCCATAAACCCATAAATGTATACATGGACCTTACATCTAAATCTATTCATTAACCTAGTGGCAGATCAGGTGATAAAACCCTATGGTTTAATATAAAAATGTATAAATTAGCTTCTTATTCCATAATTTGTACATCCAGATTTAGAGGATGCAGTAAAAGCATTCCCCTAAAAACAAAATACTTATCATCCATACCTCCACTGGTACACCTGCTCAGTGTTTGGCAGATGGCAGATATCCCAACAACTTTACTTCCTTCAGCTCCATCATTGAGTTCACTAAGACATAGAATAGTGCTTTAAGTGAGATGGAAAAGGTCCCAGGGGTCTCAAAATGTGGTGTGGCAAAGATGCTTTCCAGAAGGCAAAGCCTCTGTGATTAAGGGTGGCACTTAAAACATGTATACTAGAATCCTGTGCTTCACACAACATACCAACTGACCAGATACCTAAATGAGAAGATCATTCCAGTGCTCAGACCCTGCAGTAATCAAAAAATGACTTTGAAACAGGCTCTTATCAGGCTCTTTATTCATGTCCTTAATGTTACCGACAAAAACGTTGATCGATGTCTCAGGAATTACTGTAAAAAAAGTAAGGTGATCCATGTCAGCGATGCAGCACCTGTTTACTTTTCACATGCTTTACTTCATTTTGCATTCTCCAAGGGTATTTGCATTTTCAGATCATGGATTTCCATAGTTTATTTTCCAAGCAAAATATGACTTGTGTACACATACTCTGAACTGAATGGCCTGTTATGCAAGAGTGTGAAAGATGTGTTCACAGGAGGAAAATATCAACAGTAGCAAAGGAAAAGACAATGCAATGTTTACACTTGGGAGAGAGTGTATGGGGTGATGATACAAGGCAGTACCTGCAGAAAGATGAAATGAAAAGACAGGGATGAAGTGGAAGATGACATGTTAAGTATGCAGATGGAGGACTTCAGAAATTGTGACGTGAAAAAGGGTGTAAGTGTCTAACAGATTGAGACATTGCAGAACAAAAGTGGTCTGAAGGGGAGAACGGAAGTGACTAAGACACTATGAACACTTGTGACTGCTTGTTTATCTAGTGCTGCTAACAAGGATTGGCAAAGTCAATAGGTATGGTGTGCTTTTCATATGTTTGATGCTATGCAGGATGTCAGAATGCAAGAAGGGAAAAATCAGAGTGGCAGCCAAATACTGGTCAGTTGGTATGTTGTGTGAAGCACAGGATTCTAGTACACATGTTTTAAGTGCCACCCTTAATCACAGAGGCTTTGCCTTCTGGAAATCATCTTTGCCACACCACATTTTGAGACCCCTGGGACCTTTTCCATCTCACTTAAAGCACTATTCTATGTCTTAGTGAACTCAATGATGGAGCTGAAGGAAGTAAAGTTGTTGGGATATCTGCCATCTGCCAAACACTGAGCAGGTGTACCAGTGGAGGTATGGATGATAAGTATTTTGTTTTTAGGGGAATGCTTTTACTGCATCCTCTAAATCTGGATGTACAAATTATGGAATAAGAAGCTAATTTATACATTTTTATATTAAACCATAGGGTTTTATCACCTGATCTGCCACTAGGTTAATGAATAGATTTAGATGTAAGGTCCATGTATCCATTTATGGGTTTATGGATTAGACATGTATTGCCCCCATTCACTTCTTACCCTATATCTAAACTTGAAAAGTATTTGCTAGGAGAGGTCAGACTACTTGTACTGCCCAATTAATTTTACATTATTATTATTATTATTATTATTATTATTATTAGTGTTGTTATTATTATAATTATTATAATCGTTATTCTATATAATTCTTATTATCACGTCTGCCTTTTGAAAAGGCTATATTTATAACATGAAGAATATGATCCACCTTTGCTGATTACCGTGCTGTAATGCTTTTGTATTGTAGGCTACTAAAAGCTCCATGTTTGTGTACACTAACTGAACGAGGACTTGGAAATGAGAATACCTAGGTATTTCAGCTTGCTGCAATATCGCAAAGGGATCACTTTAGTTGGACACTTTAATCAGTAGAAATATTTCACAATGGTTGCTGAGACTTTCTTCAGTTAATTTTATATCCACTCAAGGCTCCAAAGATTTTCATAGTCTGCAATGTACTGGAAAGTGTTTGGGGTAATTTTTATATATTCAAGACATACTATTAATTTTATCACTCACATTGCATGATCCCTTTTGCCTACTGACACTCCATGAACTCCACTGCTAAGGGTTCTGTCCACATGCCTTATAGAATTACTGGGGCCAGTCAGCACCCCTGCTGTGTGCCTGTGTGTGTGTTGCTCAGAGTTGTATGTCAGACTGGGTTGTCAGCCCATTTCAACAACATAACAATTAACATAGGACATTTAAGGGAAACTAGTAGTTACGTCATTTCACCCCTACACAAGACACTCATATTGGGTTCTGCAGGTGACACAAACATGGAGCGCATCCAACATTGGGGCCTGATTCACAAAGGCAACTTAGACTTTTGAGTAATTTACACTTTTTCAGTAAGTTTACTATTTTTGGACTATTTGCAAAATCTGAGTATAAATGTACTTCAAAAGTGTAACTTACATGTCTCCACCAAACTGAAGTGCATGGGAGCTATAAACAAACGACAAGGCCTTTTGAACCCCATGTTGCCTGTTTTATAAGAAAGACTGTGTTTTATTTCTTATGATGTGGTAGGCTTGGAACTCTTTCTTGTTCTACAATACCACTGTGAGGACTAGTATTGATTTAATCAAAAATGTAACATTTACAGGTTTATTTGCAAGAATAGCTAAGATCCATGGGCTGTAGATAATTTTAATAGTTTCAAATTCTTGTCCTAATTTGAAGTATAGTGGTGATTAATATTTGATTCTAAGAGAGTTTTCATTTTGTTATATTCATTCAGTCAGTTTGCTTGTTGAGTACATTTTAGCGTGAAAAATGTCTGCATACCAGCTCTGTCCAACATATGGACATTTGTGTTGAAGGGTTGCTACACATTACCAAACATTATTTAAAAGCTAAGTGTACATTTATGTCAAGGAAGAATGCATCTAGGTTCATGTCTATAGGAATGTCAATTGAACAGACACCCAATCAGGGCTGGCTTCAAATACAAAATAAATCCTGGGAATAAAAATTAACTAGACCCACACTGCAAGAGGCCACTAATAAAAGGTTGCGAAGGGGGATGGTTGGAGGGTGACAGCCCATCCTGCTGGGAAACCGGCCTCCTAGCCTGCAACCCATGAGTAAAATGCCAGAGTGGCGAAATGGACAGACCAGTCTTGCACATAAACATTAAACCTGTGGAGGTAATGGTTAGGAGTAATTAAGAGAACCAATACAAATTGATAGGGCCTCTCTTAGGTCCAAGAAACGAGACACATGGTTGATGTGTGGTTGCTAACAGGGAAAGCTGCCAGATATTCCGACTGTCTCTCAAGATGTGCAGTCCATAGGAGGGTGGCGGGGCAGAGAAGGTTAATAAAACTCTATCTATCCTTTCTCAACCCCTCCATTTGTTGAAGCGCAACATCTTCCACAACTCATTAGTGGTGGAATTTTTGCATCTCCCTTCTGGCTGTATGGAAAATGAATTCATGTTTTGTATTGGGAAACATGATGTGCATTCCCTGATTTTCCTGTGGCATGCCCCTATACATTTGAAACAATCTAAATGATAAAAGTAAGTTCCTTTGCAACCAACACTAATGGCTGGTTTAGTAGAAGAGGCCAGTAACATCGGTTCTGCCAAATTGCTAGCCCCAGCTCCTGAACTTCTGGCAGCGCTGTTTTCTAATTCTGAGCCCTACACTGAGCCTGCGCTGTCAGACGAGCTAAGGTGTAGAAAGAAATAGAAGTGAAATAGTACTTAGACTACTTCTCCTCTCCTAACTGCCTCTCTCCCATGTCTGTTAGAATTAGAATGAATTGGAATGGTGACTGATTTTCTCGAAGTGATAGGCATTGTGCCTGTAAAAAACGTAGACATGATATAGATGCAAACAATGTGCCCCTACAATGGTACACATGCCCAATGCTCAACATGGATGACAGAAAATCCACCACTCAGTATAGTCAATGATTGACTTTCCACTAAGTTTCATTCATAATAGTTCCCGGACCCAAAAGTAGCCTTTTATGTGGCAGGAAGGCAACTTTGCAACACTGATCACAACTAAATATGTATCTAAATCTTTTCTGTTTGAAAATGAGGCGTAGATACATAATATTTTCACATTTTTAAACGTTCATGTTGTACTTTGCTTTTTTCACATGACTTTTGCTTAACTTCGCAATGTGATATGCTCTCAACAGAAAGTCTCCTTTATCCATACGGCAAAATAGTTGGAGATTCACAAGTTAATGCAACCAGTAGTGATGCAACTTCCCCTTTCATTGTTCCGCCAATGGGATTCCCTTTCCTGGGGACCACACAAGACACACTGTATGTAAGTATATTTTAAAGCCTTCTCAAGTGAAGAATGCATCTCGCCTAAATATTCCTGCTTGATATTTTCAAGACTACAAATATGATGGGGAGGGCAACAAGACTTTAACCGTATGAGTTACTAACCTTTTATTCTGAGTTTGAAATATAATCATTCTCGCTTTTATGTTACAGTCAATTTTTGTCCTAATTTCTTTCACAACTTAAAAAAAACATGCATTCTTTCTATGTTTAATTGTGTCTTTGAGGAGGAGGAATACATAGTGTATGGAAAACGGAGAGTGGTCTATGACATGGTTGCATTGACATTTAGTAGACACATCACATCAGCTCTTCTGTTACTGCACTTTCTAATTGAAATTTCTAGCATCAGAAGAGGAATTACCATGGCCAAGATGCCAGTCATTTCCGAATGGTGGAGACAATCGAGCTATCATACTCACACAGAGAAAGGCAGAGCAGATCGGTTATCCCCTTGCGTAAGAAGTTAGATTTCCCTGCTTGTCCTTCTGCATCTCTGGAGGTAGGAGTGAAGTACCCTAATATGGCTTAAACCTGGGAATGAGAAACATGCAGCATGCAGCTTCATTTTGATTTATTTATTGGATTCTTAGACCACTTTTGCCAAAACATTGTACTAAAATGAAGTAAAATTATACAATGGCCACGGCCACTGTGATGAAATAATTCTAAACCAGAGACTTACAGGGTGCTCTTTCTGTGCACCTCAAAAGTAAATGAAAGTTGTAGAAAAGAGAGCAGCATGAGCAGAGATAGAAGGAGAGTACTAAAACTGAGAATGAATAACAGAAGAAGAGTTAAAACTTGACTGAGCACAGGGACAGCAGTGCCCAATGAGCAATGAACAGGAAGTAGAACTGCGATGCAGAGTACAGATGATAAAAAAGCCAAAAGCGCCAATGATAGTCTATAGAAATATTAGACTGGGACCTAGGTGCAATTTGAGTCTGATGGCGATGGAGCCCTGGTCAGTTAAACCAAGTGGATTGGTACCTGTTGAAGTCTGGAACTTCAAAACATGAAAAAGGATTTTGTCACTTTTTTGAAGAAGATGTTACGATTTCTTTTAAGTCCCAAAACAGTAAGTGATTTTGTCATTTTTTGAGAAAAGATATTTTCCCTGAGTGGCTACTGCTGAAATTGTAGTCGCTTCTGTGGAACTGAAGATTGGATACTTTAAGAAGGTTGGTCCCACTAGTGCATTGGAGACCTCTTACTAAACATTTTCTAGTTCCCAATGCAGAATGGGACTTACTTATTGTTTCAGAAGTGCTGGGAGTCTTCAATGGGATGAAGCTGAAATTCAATCCGATGCTGTGGAATTGCTGTTGAATACTTCATACTTCAGTTCCACTTGAAGGTCTGGCTTTCGGGAGGAAACCTTTTTAAAAGTGTCTAAATTTGTTTAGGTCCCAAGACTTCTAGGGTCCACAGGACAACAGGAAGGGCAAATAGAGACTCTCAGGGTGTCACACAGAGGCCAACACCAAAGCTCTGAAGCTACTGGTCTGCTGGCTATTGCCAGGGAAAGGCCTCTTGCAGCTTGTTGTGTCCCTTTAGCCACATGGCAGATCAGACAGGTGACCCCTGGCATCTATTTTCTTTGTCCTGGGTGAAAGAGGGAGCAGGTTCCATCCTTCAGGGCTCCTTTCAAGTCACAGAGAACAGGGTGAGTCCTGTTTTTCTGCAGGTTCAGAAAGTGTTCTAAGGACGATTCCTTTGGGTGCCACATATATGCCTGGTACCAGCTGATGGGTGGGGATGACTTGCAGGCGCTCCCTACTCAATGGGCTAAACGTTCCCCGGGCAACCCTACCCACCTTTCAGTAATTCCTGTTTGCGTTACTGCAGACAATCCTACATTGTCTCTCACTCTCAAAATCCAAGACAAGAAAATCCATCTGCCCTTGTGCATAACCTTTGTGCACACCCAGAGATGTGGCCAGGGTAATGAGCAGCCCCCTCCTCTGTGGTCACTCAAAACCAGTTCTTGGGTAGCTTTCATACCCAATGACTATGGGGACAACGCCTGGGGTTTTCCAAGTTTTACCTAACATTTGTGTGTGACAGGGCAGGCCTCTTTGAAGTTAATTCAGTTCCTGGGCCCACCCTAACTGGTCTTCCTGCCAGGGGAAGAAAACACCTCCCCACACCCAGGTTATTGTCTCTGCTCTAGGAACAGTTTTCACAACTCTTTCACAATTAAGTCAGGCCAAGTACAGACTGGGCAGTTGCTGGAGAGCTAATAGAAATCAGCCTTCAGCAGCTTCTGGCAGGATAAAGGTAACTGTAACTATACTCCAGTAGCCTTAGTCAGAGTAAAGGTAACTATCTCAAAGACACATTTCCATTACCTTTTTCATAAACAAATCTTATTGAGTTTTTACAATTGACAGAACATAGCAAAAATACAATGGAAAGGGAGTGTAAGTAAAATAAGGAAAATACACATTGTAAACACTGTATGCAGGATGGTTTGCAAGAATCACAGCACCTATGTGGATTAAATATTTGGAGCACTCTCAGAGGCACAGGTATATTGAAGTATTTCCATCATCTCCATCAAATCATGTGCTGTTTGTGGAGGTATCTCTGTGCTGTAAACATGGGTTCCTCTAATTTCAAACACCAGTCTATTGTCACTCTTCATTCAGCTTGCAAGGGGGTGTGGGATGTTCTCCAGTGTCCTACGATCTCCCTTTTTGCAACTGTAACCCTCACCAAGGTGTATTTTGCCCAAGGGCCACCGAGTGCTCTAGGATCCTCAGTAAAGTGACAGGGGGCAGAAGACCATATCCAGTATTGAGCAATAACTGGACACTCCCAGACCATATGAAAGAATCCACAGTCATCACAGGCAGATCTGGGGCATTGAAAAGCGCATCCATTTTTTCCAGCTACTAAAGGGTATGGTGGGCCTGGTGGGAGTACTTTAATGTAATGAGGTGCAAGCAGGATGAAATCGCCAGCCCTTCTCTGGGCCATATTGGCATCATGCCAGTCGCTGTCATCCAGAGGGCCCACCCACTCCTCCCACTGTTCCCTCTAAGTCATGAAATGGGATCAGGTGTTGATGACCAATGATTTATATATTATTGAGATTGCACCTTTTTCAAGTTAGCCCATAGTGTCTTTTGGCTCCAGGGGGTTGTACTGGGGTAGATCTGACAGCATGGGGTTGTAGATCAAGAGGGTGTGGCACCACTGTAGGTGTTTGTAAAATTGTGATTGATGCAGGGAGAATTCAGTTTGTAATTCTGCAAGGGAGATCATGTGAGAGTCGCTCCAGACATTGCCCTTTCTCAAATGCCAATGGTGTTCCAGTGCTCAAAACCCTCAAGGGGGGCTGGAGAAGTCATGTGCGATGCCAGAAGGGGGTCTGCCACATAGGTCTCCGGTCCTAGCGAGTCCACTGGGATGGCTGCCTGCCAGCACTGAATGGGTACACGTGTCAGATTCACTAGTGATTTCAGAATGGGGCTACCTTATGGTAGGCATACAATATGGTGTCTACCTATGAGGGACACCTCGAGTTGGAAGGCAGGGACCTCAGACCCTCTGAAGAGCCAATCATTAAGCACCTGGATCTGGGAAGCCCAGTAATACAGTTTCGGGTCAGCCATCTCCATGCCTCCCTCTTACGTGGACTGGATACATTTTTGGAATGTGATCTTAGGAGTTTTATTTCTCCATAAGAAGTTTGGAATATGTACTGTGTGTTTCTTGAACTCGGTCTGTGGGATGCATAATGGAAGATTTTACCAGACGTACAATAGTCAAGGCACGATCATCATTTTAAGGAGGGCTGCTCGCTGAAGGATGCTGAGTAGTAGATCGGCCCATAGGTCATGTTGTCGAGTTTGTGATTCTAACGAGCGAAGATTAAGGCTCTGTGTTAGAAGCTGTGTTTGGAGTATAAGCCCTGGTCAGGCAGTTACCACAATCCCAGTCAGAGTAAGGTACAGGCAAACCCTAAATTAACCCGTGCTCACCCTCTGGTAGCTTGGCAGAGAGCAGTCAGGCTTAACTTAGAGGCAATGTGCAAAGTATTTGTGCCAAACTTGAAGCAGTAAAACAGTGAAAACACCACACAAAAAGATTCCACACCAGGTTAGAAAAAAAGATCAAAACTTAATAAATAAAATAAGACCAATACAACAAAAATCCAATAATTAGAATTGGAAATATTGAATGTAAAAGATTTAAGTAAAAATAGTGCCAAGAAGCACATGCCACTATTGGTGATATATGGTTGCGCCACACTGGGACGAAGACACACGTTCAGGCCAACCACGATGGAGTGTGATCTGGCTACAGTGGCCCACTTAGACCAGTTGAACCAAAGTACTGAGGATCCTGTCAACAGGCTTCCAACACGACGGCCGGTGTTGAGGAAGCTTTGTGCAGTCAAGGTGATGTGTCAGTTCTGATGAGTGGTGAAGCTGTGATGCAGAGTTTTGGCATCGTCGTTGAGGCTGCCATGAACAGGAAATGCTAGGAGCTTGTGCCAGGAAAAGTATTGTGCAACGGCAATTTTGATGTGGCATGCGGCGGTGATGCAAGTCTTTTGCAATGGGTCCAATCCATGCAGCAGCAGAGATGCATTGGTTCTGCTCAAGGATGTGTTGCTTAGCTGAGGAGATGCATCAGTTCTGCTCAGGAATACATTGCTCAGCAGAGAGGCTGAGTTGGTTCTACTGGCAAGCACCTTAGGCCCACTTCCAAGAGTCTGGGACTGGGGTGGCACCTCTTGGCAGGGTAGACTCAAAGACGGCAGAGCCCAGGTTCAGAAGCAGACTTCCTGAGACTTCAGAAAAGGAGGCGGATTAACTAGCACTTGGAGTCACTCTGGGTGCTGGGTTCAAGTGATTCAGGTCCAGTCTTTCTCACCCAGGCAGAAGGCAGCAGGCAGCAAGTCAGCACAGCAAAACAGGAGTTCATAAATGGAGCAGTCCAGCAGAATGGCAGCCTGCAGCAGCACAGCAGGCCTTCTTCTTGGCAGAGTATCCATAGGTCCAGAAGTGTACTTCAGCAGTGGTACAAGTACTTATACCCAGTGGTGCCTTTGAAGTCGGGGATGCTTCAAAGACAGGCCTTTGAAGTGCATAGAGGTCCTGTCCTTCCTCCTGTGGTTCCAGTCTCACAACGGGGGGTACGCATTTGTGTGGTGACAGGACACAGTTTATTCAGGTCTAAGGCTGTGCCCACCTCCTCCCTCCCATCCTGTCAAGATGGCGCATCAAGTCGCAGCTAAGCTCCCATTGTGTATGGTTGTCTAGAAGGAATACACAAAGCCCAGCTGTCACCCACCTCAAACGTGATCAGAGACAAGCAGCAGTCACCGAATGGTTAAAGGTAGAAAAAGCCAACGTTCTAAAAGTGGCAGTTTCAGACTTGCAATTTAAAATCCAACTTCACAATAAATTTGGATTTTAAATTGTGACTCCAGAGACACCAAAATTGAAAAGTCAATCTCTTCACAATTGGTAATTAAGCTTATGAAATGTAGTAACATTTGCGTTGTTATAGTTTGATAACAGATCAGTTCCTCAGATATATGTATTCACAATGTCAATAATGCTTTATTGAATTAATTGAAGATGCAACAGCATTAATATGTTAACTCTTCCATTTGATCTAATTTATTGTGAGGCATGTTCCTTTCAAAACAATCAGTAAAGTATACTTAAGTTGTTTACAGAGAAGTATTAGGCAGAGAGGAGAATCTTGACTTCCTGGGAGATTTTGGCTTTAAACAAGCACATCTTTAAACAAGCACAGTTGTAAGCATCCTTCATCAGAACTAGCTTGTCCTTATCAGCCTGCTGGGAACATCACAACTTACTTACCACAGATAAAAAGAACAACCTTTTCGGTTTGGAACAATAACTGTTGTTCAGTTGAGGTATGTGAGTGAGAGGCCACTTAAGAAACTTATATTGGTTCTTTGGTGCTATCACTGCTTGCCTAGAGGGGTGAAGGGAGGAGTTTGCAGAACAGAGATTAGTTCTATCTTTTGATGCAACAAATTTCGGAAACATCATTACAATGCTGCAATTCTTTTTAATATTTTTTAGTAATTGCTTCTATTGTCACCATTTTGTGTATTTTAATATTTACTATTTGTAAGAAATTGGGTTATTGGTTGAGAGAGCTGGACTCCCCACCGAAGTTGCAACCAGAACCCTTGTCAGGTGAACCACAAAAGTCACTAAATTAACCTGTGTTTAACCGTCTGGTACCTTGACACAAAATAAGCCAGGCTTAACTTAGAGGAAGTGTGTAAAGTATTTGTGCAGCATGTTAGACCTGACAGCCTTAAGGTGGTCTTCCCCCAACTTTTTCCTGGCCTCCCTCCATTTTCTGATCTTGTTTTTTCTGGTTTGGGGACTCTGCACACTTTACCACTGCTGACCAGTGCTAAAGTGCTTGTGCTCTCTCTCCTAAACATGGTCACATTGTCGCCTAATTGGCATATTTAGGGGGTTATTACAACTTTGGAGGAGGTGTTAATCCGTCCCAAAAGTGACGGTAAAGTGACGGATATACCACCAGCCGTATTACGAGTCCATTATATCCTATGGAACTCGTAATACGGCTGCTGGTATATCAGTCACTTTACTGTCACTTTTGGGACGGATTAACAGCTCCTCCAAAGTTGTAATAACCCCCTTAATTTGCCTATAAGTCCCTAGTAATGTTCACTCTATGTGCCCAGGGCCTGTAAATTAAATGTTACTAGTCGGCCTGCAGCACTGATTGTGCCAACCACATAGGTAGCCCCTTAACTATGTCTCAAGCCTGCCATTGCAAAGCCTGGGTGTGCAGTTTCACTGTCACTTCGACATGGCATTAAAAACTACAATACAAAAACAATAATAAATGGGTGTGAAGAGTAGGTCCCACTGGAGCTTCGTGTTGGCGGTTGATGCAGGCCATCGAATCTCACCATGAAGTGAGAAGGAATTCACACTGATGCCAGCCAAGGGTCGAGGACCTGAGGGCACCTCTTGAGGGTCAGGAATCACTGCAACAGAAGCAAGCAGCAGTGTACAGACAGTTGCACAGAAGCCTATGAAAGTTTGTTATGCACCCGTAGCTAAAACAGCAGGTCAGTAAAATGACTCTTGGAGTCCCTCAGGGTAGCATGGAACCAATGCAAGCAGGTCCAGTCTTCTTTCTTCATACAGCAAGGCAGTTCTTCATGCAGCAGTCCTCACATCAGAGCTGTTCTCTTCTCTTCCACATGTCCAGGATGGTTCTGGTGAGATGTTCTGAAGACCCGATTTTTCGGACTTCACTGACTGGCCCTCAAAACTGGATCTGGTCAGTTTGTCCCTTCACCTGGGTTTAGCTCCAAACTGTCTAGAGTGAAAAAATGCAGGACAGGCTTGGTGTCCTTATGCTTTGTGTGTTTTGCAAGCAGAGCCCTTTGAAGTTAAATCAGGCTAGGGGGCAGCTCCCACCCAGCCATCCTGCCAGGAAGACCCACTCCCATCGTACCTATGCCTTCTTTCTTCCCATCTCTGGAAAAAATACACAAACCCCAACAGCAGAGTCATTCACAGTTATGCGGCCCAGGTCACTGGCAGAAAGGCACCTTTGGTTTAGGCAGAAAACTACTAACTGCTAACTTTCTAAAAGTTGTATTTCTGAATAGTAATTTCAAATCTAACTTTACCATTAAAGGTGATTTTAAATTACAATTTATTTGAGTGTAAACAGCATATCTCTATCTTCTCCCAATCTGCAGTTAGCATTGATTAATAATAAGGCAAACCAGTTTTAGTCTGTGTGGAGAGATATACATTACAATACTGACAAATAACTTTAGGAGTTTTTCACTGTTAGGATCTGTAAAACATAAACAAACATGAACTTTTTTTAAATACCATGCACCTTGCCCTGTGAACCTTTAGACCCTACCTTAGGGGTGACCTCTAAGTATTAAAACTGAAGGAGGTTTAGGCCTGGCAAAAAGTTTATTCTCTCATGTCGAAATGGAAGTTCAAAACTGTGCTACAGGCTGCAGTGCCTCACCTGAGTCATGTTTTAAATGCCTATTTTAGTGGGTGCCACAATGAATGCTGCAATCCACTAGTAGCATGTGATTTACAGGCCTGAGTACATTTAGGCCCTTATTATAAGATTGGCAGCAAATGCCGCCTACCGCCACGGTGACGGCTGCCAACATACCATCGCCGTGGCTACCGACCGTCCATGACATTATGACCTTAGCCGGAATTCCGCTGGAAGGCTGTCGGAATTCCGGCTACGGTCATGGCAGCGGATGGCAGTAAGGTGGTGCTGCTGCCAGCAGCGATGCCACGCCAGCAAAACACTGCCTATCATATTATGTTCCATGATATGGCCTGGCGGTGTTTTGCTGGCAGATGCTGCTGCTGGCAGCAGTGCTGCGTCCCGTCTCCTGCCGGAGGACCCCCTAAAAGCAGGTACGTCAGGTTCTCTGACAGGAGAGTGGGTTGGGGGGTGTTGCGTGCCTATGTGGGGGTGTGTTTGAATGTGTGCATGCATGTGTAATGCGTGTGTGCATGAGTGGGTGTGTGTGTACGTGTATGTTGTGTCCTGTGAGTGTGTGTTTGCTTGGATGTATGTTCGTGAGTGTTGCTGTGAGTGTGTATGAATGTATGCATGCGTGGGTGAATGTGTGTGTGTGTATAGGTATGTATATATGTGCGTGTATGTGTGTATATGGGGGCAGGTGGGGAGGGCTCTGGGTAGGGTGGCGGGGGAGACCCATATCAGTGCCAGCGAAGGAATTCCCTGGCACTGATAGTGCCTACCGCCATGGTTTCTGTGGCGGTACAGAAACCATGCAAACCATGGTGGTGGGCGGGGACAAAATGCCATGGGCGGCTTAGTGACGGCCGCCGGGCTGGAGAAGGTAGTCTCCAGCCCGGCGGTCATTACCGCCGTGGTGGTCAGTGTGTTAACTTGGCAGTTTGGCTTTGGCCAAACTGCCAATGTCATAATAGTGGAGGTATGTACCACCAGCCTGTTAGCGGTAATACCTCCACTATTACACCGACCGCCGGGGTCAAAATAACCCCTTTAGTGCCATATACTAAAGACTTACAAGTACGTTAAATGTCCCAATCAAGCGTATGCCAATTTTACCTTTCTTTAAGGAGAGATCACAAGCATGCATTGTACCACTCACTAGAAGGGGGAAAAGTGCAGAGTCCTAAAAGCCAACAAAAACGTGTTCAGCAAAGGAAAGCATAGGAAGGCAATAATCTGGGGTCAAACACATTATTTGCAATGGAATAGAAAATAACATGTATTCATAGTGTGCATTCTTGAGTGTGTCTGTTCATGGTAAAAAATGATTTAGGGCCCACTCATAATAATTACTCCTGTTTCATGGAGCCTGCACTTTGCCAGAGATGCCTAAACACCTAATCCTGGGTTTATTTTTCTTAAAATTTCCAAAAAACCTCACACTGAAAATAAATGTCCACCTAATGAAGAGTTTTTAAATCAAGGCACCACTACCAAAGGCAAATCAATTGAGAGATGCATAGTCATTCACGCTAGAGTGTGAATGATAATACTGTGAACCTATTTGGACAGAATTTCCTAAAAATGTTTTAACTTTTTAGATTTGTGTTCTTTTGGTGTCATTTTGTTCCTTAAATTATTCTCTGTTTTTATATTGTGTTTTTTTTAAAGTTAAACCTGTCTGCTCTCTGCCATAGCTACCACAGGTGAGCTCAGGTTTTAATTATTGAAACCTTTAGTGGACCTAACAAGAATAGTGACATTCTTGCTTGCTATGGACTAACTTCCACCCCTACTAATAGTTTACTATCTCACAGTAATGTTAATAAAGAGATAGAAAATGGCTCAGTTTGAGGATTTCTTAATAGCTGTTTAAGGTTTTCCAACAAGTGCTAACCAACAAGTGTACAAAGCTTTCCAATTCGTTTTCTAATGTCTGAGTTCAGGCAGAGGAATCTTTGGAGCACTGTGTTCCACATAATAGCAAATGCTCTACAAGAATGGAAAGTGGAAAGTAGGAAATCTACAGGAGGGCAAATATATTATTTCAAGTTTTACAATTGTAAATAAACCAATAGAAACATAATAGCACCATGAGGTAGGCTTATACAGAGCAGCATAATATTTCAGTTAGGCTGTTATAGAAAGCAGCCCTGCAGTGAGGGGTCTTTACGTGTGAAATGATGTTTAATCTAAAGAAGAAGAATGTACTATGAGAGAAACTAATGTTTTATTGTTTTGCCCAATTAATGGTGTCCAGTGTTTATTGCAGAGGGGTGCACAAATCTGCTTTGCCAGCCAAATAAACTTTGTACCACGTACTTCACATTTCCTAATACATTATACCCCATCTATAGTGCTACAAGTCAGTGTGTTTGGTAACTGAATTCTTAAACTAAAACCATCACTAATAGGCTACATATTTAATGTAATATGAGTTATCCATTGCAGTTACATTACAACTCCTAAACACAAAAAGAAGGTACTCTTACTTGTAAAGCAAGAATGATGCTGAAACAGAATGCTTGCCAGTAGCGTTTTCTCTCTAATTGTATTAAAATACCTATTAGGTGCTGATCATCTATTGTGGTTTTAGTTTTCAGATAATGGACTTGTTCTCTTCCAGTCCTTTGAAATAAATGAGAAGTACCTGTATCCTAACCCATTTCAAGATGGCTTCACAGGAGCAGAAGGAATAGCCATGCTTGCTGCCTTTTGGGATGATGCAGATCTCACTTTAGGAAATGGATACCTTTGGTACAAGGTCTGTACATTTTGCATAGACTGTTACCCTACTTGAAGCATTGTTGGTAATGCCATTTGTAAATGCTCACTTTGCATTTTTGTGATGTGTTCCATATGAGTGGGAGCCCTGTATGAAAGAATAGCCTACCATGTATTTTGTAATGCTTTTTTCAATATTATTTAAGGACATGAATAAAAATGAGATAAACATTGATATTGAGTACATCCTCCAGCATCTAAGAAGTGTTTAGGTGCATGCAACTGATCATGATGGGACATGTGAACTGTTCAAAATAGGCACTTTAATAAAACTGCTTGACCACTGAATAACTATGATTTAATACAATTATAGTTGGTCCTTAGACATTTAATTTAGCCAGATGTGAGAAAACTATGCTGACTGCAGAAACCCCCTCACTTTTTGCCCCCCATTTTTAGTTGATACTGGGATTTTCTGACTCCGATTGTGCCCTGGCACTACTAACCTGCCCCAGGGCCATTAGGAATTATTATAATTAGCTCTGACGGCCTACCTATAAGTCCCTGGTATATGGGAGGCCATGTAGGTTTAGGGACCTCAGTGTAGTTAGTTCACTCATGGGTGCCTTGCTGTGGTTTCATAATAAAAGCAGGCCTGCCTTGTTGGCTGCTTTTATATTAAAGTTACCCCCAAATTTGTCTTTGCAATTAAAAGTACTTCCAAAGTCCTAAACTACCTTTATTTTACATATGCCACCCCTAAGGTATTCCCTAGGTGCTTCAATGGTTGGGTGCAGTGTAAATATAAGCAAGGTCTTTGTAAAATATTTTTTACAAGCCCTGGTGAGGGTCTCAGTTGTAGTACATTACCTCCATAGGCTAACATTGGGAGGCTTTATTTAAAAATATTAAAGCCCCATTTCCACTAGAATGGAGATAAATATATTGAGTTTGATATCAAATTAAAAGTTAGAATAAATCCAACAGCTTGACAAGGTTGGATTTATTGTAACTAGTACAGAAAAAGAGTTTTAGAACTCTGAAAGTTACAAAAATCAGCCCTGTAGTGCCCTTTCCTGATTGGTCAGTCTCTGGCAGCCTAAGCCAAGCTACCTTAATGAGGTGTGAAGTGGCCTGGACTGAAACAAAGGAAGCATCTGATGGGAGGAGAACTACTGTAGCAGATGGCAAAACAGGATGGGGGTAGAGTGGTCAAACTGGTTTTCAAAGGAGGGAAAGCCATCTGGGACAGAAACTAGACCTCCCCCATTTCCTGCTCTCCCAGCCAGATGGGAGCTTTAGTAATTAGATTAGTAGAGGGCCTGATAGGGGTGTGTTAGGGAAACTTAACCACCACAGTGGGTGGGCTCAGTCAGATGTAACCTTCAAGGAGAGATTTTCTCCATGTTGGAGGTTTAAACAATGTTGCTTTTTAGAATTGATTTTTGCCACACTTCGCAGGACGTGGTCACCCCAGAGGGTAGCACCCTGCACCCCATTGGTCAGGGGTGCCCCCTGCTTGCCAATGCAGGAGCAAGGAGAAATATGGCAGAACTGCCCAACAAATCAGCTCTCTGCTGGAAGCTGATACTGAAGAAGAAGGATTGCTCTGCTGAACCCCTGGACTGCACCTGAAGAACTGTACCTACAAGGGCTGTACCAGCTGCACTCTTTGGACTGTACCAAGAGAATGACTTTGCCTTGCTTCTGTAACTCCAGGAGTGGACTCCTTGTAAGCTACAGGCACCAAGGAGCTGACCAGAGTCCTCTGTCTCAAGTCCTGCACGAAGAGCCCAGCTGACCAGCGTCCAGTGGCCATTTGAGGATTCTGATCTGGTGCATTCCGGAACTGTAGTTCCAACTTCCAAGGAGCAACTCACAGCTTCTGGAACCCTTGATCAAGTTTCTGGACACTTCAAGGACCGAAAAAGGACTTCTGGAAGAAGATCCAGAAGTTTGTAGAAGTTTTGGAGCCAATTTGTAAAAAAAACACTCTATAAGTAGACCAATCCGATGTCATGAGTCAAGCCTGCTATCTTCAACCGCGACTTGGTCTGAATTTCAGGTTTGTCCAAATCATCTTGCTGGAGAAGACCGCACAACAAAGAGAAAGAAAAGCTCCAGAAATTTTTTAAGTGTGAAGTTAAAGGCCACCCACTTAGTGTAAATGAGAAGGGCTCCATTGCAGTCTTTGCCCCGGTCAAGCGCAACCAGATGTCCCCGGTTGACACTTTTTGTTTTTAGGCACTAGAAAGCATTTCTTTAGATTTAATCTTTGAAAATTCCTATCTCCAGTTCCCTACATTAGATTTTTGTAACTTTGGTGTCATTTTAAAGATACAAATATGTCATATTTTTATAAATCAGTGTTGGATTTTTATTGTGTTGGATTTTACATATTTACAGTTTTATTTATATTAAATGCTTTACACACTTGTATCCTAAATTAAGCCTAACCGCTCGTGGACCAAGGTGCCAAGGGTTGAACAAGTATTCATTTATTGAGACCTTGACAGGACCTAGTGGGGGATTGTGGCCTGGTACAAAGTGTAGGTGTCTACCTGCCCTTACTAATAATACCATTTCCAAAACCATATAAATGGAAAACGCAATATTTTGGCAAAATCATCTTGTACTGAAGTGAAATGGCATCCCCTTGGTCCAAAGTGACATCTCGAGAAGAGACATCACATAATAATTGACCGCAATGAAAAGCTTTGTACTTTTTTTTCCAAAATGTTGAAAACTTTGGGCTACAGAGTGAAAGTAAGCAGCAATATATCATCACACTTTCATGAAGCAAATATCCTCATGGATGTTTCAAACAACAGATTACTATTATGCATTAGAAAGATTTGAACAAAGTATGACTGAAACATTCAGGCCCAGTTTTACTAACTTTGAGCATCTGGGTTATGTCACGTTTTAGATGCAGCCCAGATGCAAAATTAGGTTTCTGATTCACTAAGCCATGCAAAGCTTGATTTAAGTAGCTTTGCGTGGCTTAATAAAAAAAGGAACTCAATGCAGTGCATTGTGCTGCTTGTTTTACTTTGTATAAGCAAGGCATTCCATGGGTGGAACATGGGTGTTCCCCTGTATCTTCCCATGGATTTTGATACAAACTCAGGTTTACTAAACTCAGTAAACCAGGGTTTGCACCTAAATGGTGCACTTTATGCAGGAAGGCGTAAAGAGGAGAAATATCTCAATTTCTCGTTGTTACTTCCTTTCTCTATCTGTGCTGAATTCTGCAGCACACATAGAAAGCGGAAATTGCCTCCAAGGATTGTTTTTGTGCAGGAAAGTATATGTTAACGTAACACAGGCATCCTTGCACCATGGTCAAAGGGTACCATCATTGGTGCTAGGCAGCCTGCAGTGCTCATTGTGCTGAAGTTCACAATGAGAGAGCTGAAATGCATCATTTCGTAGTAGATATGATGCATTTCTGTTCTCTTTCTGTCTCTCTATCATGCAACACAGATTTGCATTGTGTGAAAGGTTAGAAAATATTCCCCTAGTATTTGATTTTATGTGGCTGTGCTTACCTACATAACTTAATAGCTATTTACTGTTGCTTAAAAAATCCTCAGCCCTTATTCTGTGGTAGTTGGTAAAATTCATCCTGGGAAAATACCTTTCCTGCATAGAAAAAATACTACCTAGGGTGGGTCTCTACCAGAATATTGAGAATTTAATATCTCTGTAATGTGGACAAGGTAGTTACTTCCACAGCATAGTGAAGACAAGTATAGATAAGTAAGTATATAATAACTATGTTTGACTATACATAGATGCATCTTTACAGTTTGTGTGTGTGTGTGTTTTGCAGAGTTATCCCCAAACTTCTTGCCTTCCTCCTTTTATTTTTTCTGACCATCTTTTTGTTGGTTTTAGGAATCTGGGCACGTTGCCACTGATAGCCAGTGATTGTCATACACCTATTTGTCATATTTGATTTACTTGCAAGTCCTTTGTAAAGTGGTATACCATATTCCCAGGGCATGTAAATTAAATGCTACTAGTGGGCCTGCAGCACTGATTGTGTCACCCATAGAAATAGCCTTTCAAACCTGTCTCAGGCCTGCCACTGCAGTACCTGTGAGTGCAGTCTACTGCCACGTGGACCTGGCATTTACAAATATTTATGACTTGCTAAGCCTTAAACTCTCCTTTTATACTCATAGGTCACCCCTAAAGTAGGCCCTCTGTAGCCCTGTGGGCAGGGTGCTGTATAAGTAAAAGGCAAGACCTGTACTTTTACATTTCACATGTCCTGGTGATGAAAAACTCCCAAAGTCATTTTTCATTACTGTGAGGCCTGCTCCTCTCATAGGTTAGCATTGGGAATTCCCTTATATCCTTTTACGTGGTAACTCCTGATCAGAAAGGAGTAGGTTTTTTATGTTTGGTACGTTTAGAATAGTGATGATAAATCCTGCTTACTGTTGTAGTTGGATTTTACATTACTATTTTTGAAATGCCATTTTTGGAAAGTGGGCATTTCTCTACGCTTATAATTCATGTGCTTTGCAGCCTGTCTCCAATCCACGTCTGGGCCTGGGTGACAGCTCCACTTTGCACATACTTCCTAGATAGCAACAACACAGGAAAGGCTGGGCATGGCAGAGGATACATTTGCATTCATCTGCATACTGCTAGTCTTCCTGGGCTGGAAGAGGGTGAGGTGGTTCACACTTACATGTCAATGGGTTGTGGCCAGCCCTCCCACATAGGGCTGATTTACCTCCTACTGAAGTTTGGAGCCAAGGTTTGAAGTCACCCCTAGATCAAAGACATTTTAAGTTTAAATATCGGGCTGGAACCCCATGCTTTTAGACACTGCGTGGGACCTGTAACCAGACTCTGCTGGCTCTGTATTCTGCACTTTGCCAAGAGGACTGCTGTGCTGCTAGGAGAAACCACCATCCCTATTCACTGCATTGTTGTGTTGGCTGCTGACTGCTGGGCTGAAGAAGGGACTACAACTTTGCAACTAATTTGGATGTGCTGGCTTGCTGCCTGCCTATTTTTGTGCCCTACCAGTGCGCTTCACTGGCTTATTTGCTTGCCCCCTGTTCATGGAATCTTAGGGCCATAAAAGATTCCCCTTGTTGCTCCTGCAGTAATTCTCTTCCCTTGGTTAGTCCAGCAGCCGCTGTTCTGCGACAAGGAGTCGTGATTGCTTTATTCTTCTTATGCTAAATCAGCACTTGTTGAGTTCTTTGCTCTGTATGTTTCCCGTGCGCCTTGGGAGTGGGACCGGCATATCCCTTTTGTAAAATGTGCTGCCAGGACTAATAGTGCACCAGCTGACTCTCGCCAGCCCAAACAACCCTAGCTGGCTCAGTTCGACCTGTTGTGGGGAGAAGTGGTCACCAGAGTCACAAGGACTGCCCTGTACAAAGAGGGTCTGACATTACTGTGCTGGGCCCCATAAGGCTCTCTGACATTGTACAAGTCTAGTGGAGGAGCCCCTGAACAAGGACGCTGCCAGGGAGAGAGCAGTGTGGGTGGCACCCTCCACAGCTGTGGCAAACCAGGTACGGTGGGGAGGTGTAGCCACCCCTTACCATAGCGGGCTCATTGTGTAAACAGCACAGGACTGTAACCAGCCGCAGTCCCCATAGCTGCAGCAGCTAGCCGTGGACAGCTGCCCTTGGTAATACAGCACATAGGGGACCTATCAGGTACTCCCCACTGGAAATTATAGTATGCACCCTCCCCCTTTTTTGACCTAGCAGTGGGCACTAGATCTGTGAAAGCATTGTGGGGCAGAACCTAAGTGGTTCCCCAAGTGCAAACACGATCCAAGAAACCTGTGAATTACCGCATTGTAGGTGGAAAATGAGCAGGTGCTCTTGTGCCCTTCCTTTTTATTAATAAGTGCTTTTGTTTCAACCAGACTCTCTAAGTACCTTAACCTCGCTAATAGGAGAGCAGGGGTCTCTGTGCCTATGTGGGAGTATTGTTGCTGGTATACTGATAATGATATTTGGTGATTTATGTACTTATGATGATAACTGGTGAATTATGTGTTTTGTTCCAAACCAACCTGCTGCATTTCATGTCCTGATGTTCCGATGCACATAGTTTTGATTCTTGCATTGTCAGAATGGCAAGTACTCTCACAGGATTTGCATAGTATGCACAGTATTTATAATTCATGTCGTTTTGGTCTTGTTTTATGTATAATATACTATGGGGGTGATTCTGATTCTGGCGGGAGAATTCCGCCCCCAAAATACCGCGCCGCGGTCAAAAGACCGCGGCGGGTATTTCAAGTTTTCCCCTGGGCTGGCGGGCAGCCGCCAAAAGGCCGCCCGCAAGCCCAGGGGAAAACGAACTTCCCACGAGGATGCCGGCTCGTAATCGAGCCGGCGGAGTGGGAAGGTGCGACGGGTGCATTTGCACCCGTCGCGTATTTCACTGTCTGCCAAGCAGACAGTGAAATACTTGTAGGGGCCCTCTTATGGGGGCCCCTGCAGTGCCCATGCCAGTGGCATGGGCACTGCAGGGGCCCCCAGGGGCCCCGCGACCCCCCCTACCGCCATCCGGTTCCCGGCAGGCGGACCGCCGGGAACTGGATGGCGGTAGGGGGGGTCGGAATCCCCTCGGCGGCGCAGCTAGCTGCGCCGCCTTGGAGGATTCCACAGGGCAGCGGTCAGAATCACCCCCTATATTTTTACATAATCTTGTGTTGAGTCTCTTTTGTGGTCTGTTCTTTGTTTTACTTTGTTGTGCAAAAGCTTTACACATTGCCTCTGATGATAAGTCTGCTTGCTTTGAGCCAGTCTACCAGAGGTGAGCACAGATTACCTTTAGTGTTTAACTTACTTGTATGTATGTATATATAAAACAAAGGTTAGAGGGACGTTATAGTTAGGCTCACATTTTAAATGTAATTTTCATTACTATACTTTAATCTGACCACCGACGGACATGGCCTTCAAAGAAAGTATAACTCATACCAAAAAGTAACTTTAGTCAATGAGTAATAGTGTCTTAACATAAGTATAACTATAAACATAACTACAGCTGATGAATTTCTAGGGTTGTGTAAGGTGAAACATCAAATTAACTATAATGTCCCTATAACCTATGTTTTGTCATTGAATAAAATATATATATATATATATACATATATATATATATATATATATTTCTAAAACATGGTTAAAGTGGCATTATATTTAGGTGAACAAAATTCAGTTAAGACCATTTTAAACAAGCAAAACCCTTGAAATTCACCAGTTGTAGTTAACTCAGGTAACTATAACGTGTGCCTTACTGATGTCATTTCAGATATTGCAGTGATGTTATCAATGATGACCTAGAACATGTGATGAGTGGTGTAATTTGTGATGTGATTAGCAGTGCATCTCCTGTGATCCTTGAAGAAATGACACATCAGATTTAACCTTGCTATCATCCTCTATAACAAGATCATAACTTTCCCTGCCACAAATGTTTCTGTCTCTAAGAGTAAATATTTCACACACAGAAGCCAATGTTTTAGAGTTCTGGACTCATGTGAGAAAGTGCCTCTTTGTAATGGTCAGTTAATGGCCATATTTAGCTGATTGGTATTACTAGTTTTTATACTTTGCACACTGAGGTACTGTTATCCAAGCCCCAGTGTATGTGTTGTGACCCTTAAAATATATTAAAATTGGTCAATGTCTAATTGGCCTACTTTCCAGAAAGTCCGTAGTATAAGGTATAGAAAATACAAAAATACCCCATGGAACTTGTAAAATGGTGGGCAAGATATCTTTCATGTTAGTGATGGATTATGGAGGACTTTTTCCAGAAGTGCCCAGCTGACCAGTAGCAACTGGACCTGAACTGGACCCTAATTATGGCCTCTGCTTGAGTGAGTCCTATTTCTTGGACTTCCAAGACCTTGCAACAACAGTGGCCAATTTCAAGAGGACCTTGTAGGATACAGCCACAGGCTTTAACTCCTGGAAGATTTTGACGGTGATAAAAGCAACTAAGACTGAAGTTAGGGCAAAGGCGAGAAAATTAAAGAAAAGTATCCGCTTGATGTGGGGGCTTTGGCAGATGTGAAATTTGAATTTCTCCCACTTTGAGCTTTTCTATCCAAAGCCAATGGCTTCAGTGGGAGCTCAGCCAGTGGCTATCCTGCTACGAGAGGACTTTAATGGATATAGCCTGCAAGCTTGTTCCACCAGAAGAATTTGACTTTCATGTCGGAAGGTAAAATCTATCCAGGGCAAACCTGCTTGGTATATCCGACTCGATCACCAACGTGATCGGTGTGGAATCATGCCTAGCTCCCCGTCAACCACAAACAGTAACTTTTGCTTGGTGCTGTACCTTTTCATAGCACTTTCTACCATAAACATCTAAAAATTCACATCTCTGGTTCTCCTCATTCGGTTTTTCTTATTTTTGTGTCATTTAGCGCCTTAATTTTTTTTCAACTTTTAGAAATTGCTTGCTTGATTTTTATAGTGTTATGTTTTTACTTTCTAACTCTCTGGTTGTCAATAGCCTCCTCCGTGAGGGCAGCAGGGCTGACTGGGGCAGGGGAGGAGGTGCCTGGGGCGAAGGAGACACCCACCCTTCTGGGTGAGCGGGCACGGGCAACTCGGTGGGGAGCAACTGGGAGGGTGGTGATGGTATGGGGGGTGGCAGAAGATGACATGGTAGGGGTGGGCCCACTGGGGTCTGCCACCACCAGGGAGCTTCCATCGGAGGAGGTATCGGAGTCACCACCTCCAGTGGTAGTTGCCTCCACCGTGGTACTCCCCTCGCCCTCCAACCCACTGATCCCCTTGGCGTCGGATTACTCTGCCTTCGAGGATCCGTGGGCCACTGCCTCCCCACTCGCTGGTGCCTCAGCTCCCTAGCCAGATGATGCTGATGCGCACGGAGAACACAACAGAACAGGGATGGGGAGACAAAACAGGAGAGATACTTAAATAGCTGAATGGAGGTACATAAGTGGTTCACACATACACGCACCCAGAACATATTCAACCAGGCAGCACATACCGCATTACACATGGCTATGCCCCTGACTAGTGGCCACAACCCTGCTCTACAGCCATTCCCAACAGAACTTAAGGACCTGACGTACTGCAGATTTGACCCTTACACCCCTACTCCCCACGGGGGCCATTATGTAGATGGCCATCAGTCAGAGTCCATGCCACTAGACAGCATAAATACGAACGCACAAACACACATCCATCGACAAGCAAAAATATGGTATGTGTACTCACCACCTTGTGACTGCTGTGCAGCCTTCAAGCGCCCATCCAGGTCCTGGTACGCCACCGCCAGGATGCGTTGCATAAGGGGGGTCAGTGCCCGACAGGCACCCCTTCCTCGTTGGGAGGACTTCCCCAGCTGGTCCTCACAGATCTTCCTCGCCCAGCGCCGCAGGTCCTCCCACCTCTTCCTGCAGTGGGTGCTCTGCCGGTTGTAGACCCCCAGGGTCCACACCTCCTTGGCGATGGCATGCCAAAGTCCCCTCTTATGGTGGGCGCTTACCTATAAGGAACACACAGAAAAAATAACACTGAGGTCAGACAATGGGCAATAATATACAGCTGGCTATACGTCCAGTATGGGACGGACATTTCAAACAGCACACACACATGCTGCATGTCAGGAACCCTGGACTATACAGTGTCACATGTGTACCATTACACACATCCATGCCCCCAATCCTCCTACTCACCTGTACCTCTGGCTGACCATAGAGCTTGGCATACAGGGGCAGGACCCCGTCCACAAGCTTCTCCAATTCCTCGTTGGTGAAGGACGGGGTCCTTTACCCTGCAACACGTGCCTGTTCCATGACCAGAGGCTGGACACAGCAGTACACTAAGTGGAGTACCTGCATGCACAAGATCAGGGAGTCAAGTGAAGTTGGGGTGACGAGTTCGCTTACGCACCACGGCGGTGTACACCGTCACCGCTGGCAGTGATCATGATACGCTAAGAATGCCCATTGACAACCATGTTAACCAATGAATTTGCGCACGGCGGTAAACACCGCCTTATGCCATTACGTCAACCGCTAGCGGTATGAGGTCACTTCCACTACGACACTTCTGGATTACAGGGGGCAGGCATTTTTGCCCTAACTATGCAGTTGTAAAACCCTCATCAGCACTATGCAGGCGCTATTGTCCCCTAAACACCCGTAGGCATGGAACAATATACATTACCTCACCTGACCAGTCCTGATATATCATTGTGGTCATGTTGCTGTAATGTCACACACACTAAGCATTTGTGTCGACGATAATCATGCCAGCAGTGCTGAATGATAAACAATGTGTGCAGATGTATGTGAATTTCTCACACATGTTTTCAACTCCTCCTAGGTACAGACCCTTGTGGCGAGGGAGGGCCCCATCGGTGTACAGACCACTTGTTGATTTGCGGACTATGGTTGAGCGTCACATCATTATCAATTACAGACTCACTCGTGCTACTATTGATGAACTTTGTGCATTACTGGATCCAGCACTGAGGCCAGCTAATCGTAATCAGCTTGCCATCTCTACTGAAGTGCAAGTGCTCTCTGCATTCCATTTCCTGGCCACGGGCTCATTTCAAGTGACAGTGGGCATGGGTGCAGGCTTTTCACAGCCAATGTTTAGCACAACACTCTCCAGATTCCTGAATGCATTTGTACGAGGCCTGCAGTCCTATGTGAGGTTTCCCTAAAGTGCTGACCTCCCTGCCATCAAGTCGGATTTCTATGCCTTTTCCAACATACCCCATGTGAAATGTGCCATTGATGGCACCCACATAGCTATCATCCCCCCAAGAGTCAGTGAACAAGTGTACAGAAACAGGAAGAACTTTCATTCCATGAACATTCAATTGGTGTGTACTGCAGACCAGTACATCTCACATGTGAATGCCATGTTCCCTGGATCAGTCCATGATTCCTTTGTGATAAGGAACAGTAGTGTACCACACAAGATGGAACAACTACAAGAGGACAGAGGATGGATCATAGGTAGGTGTTTCTGACACTTATTGCCACATAGCAGACAGCCAGGCTGTCTGCCTCTGAGGCTTGTCATTGACAGGCCTGTTTTGCGTCATTTTCTAGGTGATTCTGGCTACCCCAACTTGTGTTGGCTCCTGACACCAGTGAGGAATTCTGGAACAGATGCAGAGAGGAATTACAATGAGGCCCATGGACATACTAGGAGGGTGATAGAGCGCACCATAGGTCTCCTGAAGGCTAGATTTCATTGCCTACATATCCCTGGCAGTTCCCTGGCCTATGGGCCTGAAAAGGTGTGTAGAATAGTGGTGGCCTGCTGCATGCTGCACAATGTGGCTGTGAGGAATTCAATCCCCCTCTTGGAGGAGGAGGGTGCTGTATATCCAGACCTGCTTCATCAGCGAGGGGATGAGAGTGATGGTGATGATGAGGAGGGGGAAGATGTAAATTCCAGGACCCAACTGATACAACTGTACTTCCAGTAACTATGTGGGACTATTGGATGAGATTGCTGTCTGTGCAGCATACTGTCAGTGTGCCTTTTCATCTGGGGGGGTTTGGTCAATAGTCATTGCCACTGTGACCAGGTCTGCATAGGACAGGTAGCATTATAGTATGATAGTTCAACACATCTGTAGGTACAACAATATGTTATGCGTGTGGTGCATTTCCTGCTACTCCGATAACAATAAATGTGTTATAATACAGTTGCATCCATACTTCACTTTGTTTAAAAATAATGACAGGGGACATTGTAATAGGTGAAATAGTGTTTTATTTGGTGCAGGGATTCAATTGTGCAGATTACAGTGATGGGAGTGGGCTACTGGTGGTTGTACTATATGGCAACATTGTCGCAGCATTTGTTGGCAGTAGTGGTGGGTCCATCTATGTTTACAAGACTTTTTTGTTGTTTTCACACGGTTGGGTCATTGATTCAGTGGGACACTTGGAGGACAGTTATTGCCAGAGTCACTTCTTTGAGGGGGCCTAGCTCTTGGCAGGTGTTCCAGTGCCATACCTGGGCCTGAAGGTCCGTTTGGGTGCCTGGTGTTGGCCTGTACGGGTTGAGATGGATGTCCCCTGTGTGTCCTGAGAGGGTGGAACATGTGCAGTTGCTGCTGATGCTGTTGTTGTACGGTCTGTATCCTGGCCTAAAGTAGGGGCTTCCTGGTCTGTGTGGGCCTCAGGCTGTGTTGGGAAAAGGTGCAGCAGCGTACCTGCTATGGTGGCCATTGTGGCATTGTGGTGTTTCCACCGCTCCATGGTCTCATGGTGGTGTGCTAGCTGCATCCTTTGACTCTGCTCCAGGGTGGATACTATCTGGGCCAATCTTTCCTGGGTATGGTGATATGCTCCCAGGACCTCAGAGATCACGTCCTGGGCTGCTGCATCAATCCTGTGGCCTCCCCCCTGGGCCACTGATGCCCTCCCACTGGGCCTAGCCCCCTGTGCCTGTGTCCCCTGCACAGGTCTGGTGGTACCTCTTGTACTGGGGCCATCGTCTTCCTGCCTGTTGGTAGGGGGTGACTGTGGCCTCTGTCCATGTGTTCCACCAGTCTGTGGCCTGGATACACAGGTGTGGGGATGGTTGCCCTGGCCTGATGTTGTTGGCTGGGTTTGGGGTGTCAGTGGTGTCCTGGGGGGGCTGCTGGATGATGACAGTCCTGGACTGTGTGAGGGGCCAGGGTGATCGTCAATGTCCAGGGTTCCATCTCCAGTGTCCTGGGAGGTGCCTCAGTCTCCCTGTGGGGCACTGCCACTCCTTGTCTTGTCCGTCAGGGTGGCATGGGTGGTGGTGCCTGTTGGGGGGGGAATGGACATGTCTGTTACATTTGCATGATCGGATGGGGTGTACAGGACTGGGCAGTTTTGTGCAGGTTTTCACACTTTGAGGCCATGCAGGGTGCTTTTCTGAGGTTAGCATTGCATTTTGCGTTGGATGTGGAGGTGCATTGTGGGTGCTGTAGACCATTGTGATTCCTTGCAGGGGTGGGTGGCTGTGCACAGGGGGAGGGATGTGGCCTGTTAGTGGGTTTGTGGGCATGCAGGGGGACTGGATGTAGTGATTGTGGCCTGGGTGGGGTAGTGGTCCTGGTGGGTGTTGGAGGGGTGGGTTGGTGCATGCAGTACGGGTGTGATGGATATTGGGTAAATGTAGACGACTTGCCTGAGTCCATTCCTCCAGTGAGTCCCTCAGGGTGTAGGATGGCCAGTACCTTTTCCTTCCAGTCAGTGTAGTCAGGTGGTGTTGGTGGAGGTCCTCCCCCAGTCTTCTGGACTGCAGTGTGGTGCCTGGATGCCATGGACCTGACCTTCAATATCTCATCCAACATGGTCCTTAGCTCCCTTTCTGTGAAGCATGGTTGTTTGGGGGATGCCATGGTGTGTTTTGTGAATGGTGTCTTGTGTGGATCTAGGTGAGGGTGCTCTTGTGTGGTTGGGTGTGTGAGTCGTGTGATGTGGCCTTCAGTGTCTGCCTGTAGTGTTGTCCGTCTGCCTTCTCCTATTGGTGATACAAAGGATTGTGGGGTGTGTCTGTGAGTGTTTTATAGTGTTGTGGATGTGTGTCAGGTGTGTGGGTTTCAAACTTGCCAATGTATGCATTTCTTACTGTTGGGTCCACCTGCCGTCCGTGGCGGTCTGTACCGCCAATGGTCGTTCGCCTTCCACTGACCGCCGCAGTGATTTGTGCTTCATTATTTGGACGGCGGGGAGTTTGTGTGATCGGCGGTGGCGGGGTCGGAGGTCCAGCATTTCCGCCGACAAGGTACTGGCGGTGAATAGTGGCAGGCAGATTTTTGCTGGTTTCTGATTTTTTCATCATTATATGGCGGGTTTCTGTTCACTGCCAACGGCGGGCTCCTGTTCGCCGTCGTCACGGTGGTCGATAGTGTTTACTGCCGTGTTCATAATGAGGGCCTTAGTGTCAGTATTTCCTACATAGTAAAATGAAGACATCTGTTCATTCATCCCCTCATTTATTCACACGCCCATCTGATCACTCATCCGCCTGCCCTAGCGCCATCTAACCAGCCATTCTGCTAGTGATCGTATCCATTATCCATTTATCCACCCATTCATCTGCTCATCTTTTCAAATATCTATTCACCTCCTAACCCACACATCAATCCTCCATTCAGTTACCCACACCCTTTCATATGCATGTTTTCCCGTCCATACTTCTATGCAGGCTCATCCTTTCCATCCTTTTATCATTCCGCATATTTTCTTACTCCACCATCCATCCATTTATCCTCTCACTTACCCATTCTCCTATGCATCCATTCATTCACACACCCATCAGTCTATTTAACCATTTTACATCTATGTATGCATAAGCATACTTATCCATGCATCCATAAATGCGTACATCTGCCCATGTTCCTAATGTCCATCAGCCACTTACCCTCCATCCAGCCATTCATCCACGTTTCTAGCTATCCATCCACACAACCTCCTATGCATCCACCCACTCATTTACCTATGCATCCTTTCAGCCACATATTCACCACCAGTTCAATATTTTGCCGATTCAGTCCCTCCCCTCTAACTTGGTCGTTTCCCCAGTTCCATTTACACTTACCACAATCTCTTCATTGTGAATTGGACATGAATTTGGTCATGATACCCATATTTAAGTTAAGGTATTTAAGGTAGGTTAAGGTAATTCTGCTCAAGTTAATTTTTACTTTTGCACAACAAGAGCAGAAGTGTCTGTATTGTGGTATGTTTATGAACCCCACGCTCACCTATTCGCTCATCAACCATCCTGATCACTGAACAACAAATTCGTCCTCTTATTTGCTTCTGAATACATCTTTCACTTCTGTCTTTCTGTTCTTACATCCCGCAATTCACCCATTCACTCACTCTTCCATTCATTCATCGATTCACCCGCTCACCAATCCCTCCTTGCACACATCAATTTACCCTCTCACCCATCCACTCTCAGTCCATCTTCTCGCACATTTAATCACACATACATTCACTGAATCATCCACTCCCTCATCCATCCATACATCTATTCTCGCAACCCATTCATCCACCCACATGTTCATCTGTGCAGTCACTCACTCATGCATCTACTCTCTTCTGCATTAATTCTTCCATCCAGTCACCCATCAGTGTACGAATTCCAACCATCTATTTATTATTATCCGCCCACCCTTCCATTGATCCAGTCACAGCTGCTTCCAGCTGCCTATCCATCAATCCATCCATTGATATCGTTTAATCCATCAAACCAACCTTAACATCCCATCGTTCTATCTAACCATCTATCCACCACAAATTCCCAGATCAATATTGAGGAACTTTCTATTAAAAACAGAACCCTTGACTTTATGGGTGTTTGTTTCATTAACTTCCGATGTGAATTATTTAAGTGAACATATGGTGTATGTCATTTTTGTACTAATTTTCCTCTTTGAAGCAAAATACTGAATTATTAGTTATCTCTTTCTACATGTGTTTGTGGTGATGCTACAGAAGTCAATCATTTTTTAAATTCGGTTATAGCTGTAATCATAAAAGATCATAAAATCACGATACATACACTTCACAAAACTGTAAAAATAAAAAAATGCCCTACTATGAATCCATAAAAATGTTAAAAAGGATAAAATTATGTTGCTAATGCATTATAATAAAAATCCTCTTGAACAAAGACAGGGTTACTCAGGTCTCCTGGGCATGCTAAAGTAGTTGCAAAATGACACAAAATGTAGGGTGTCCTGTGGAGACATATTGTCACAGCCCCAGGGCCCCAAAGTTCCTAGGCAGCTCCATCCACTAGGGGAAGCCAAAACGACCGTGCAGCAGATTAAACCTGAACCTCAACACAACAAATCTATCCCTCTCATTAGGCACAAGAGATAAATAAGGCTCCAGAACCTCGACAGTTTTAACAGCATGTGTCCCCATACCATGGGTTTCATAAGGTCTGTGTGTTCTCGTTGCAATACAGCACGTTATAAACACAAATCCTTCACCTTTTTAAGCTCCAGGGGGCTTAGAGAGTGATGGTTATGAAAGATGTCTGTCCTGCCCATGCTGACAAAAGCTGCCTTTACATAGGCAATCTAAGGGATTTTATGTGCGTGGTCAAGGGACAAACACTCAGAAACAATCTGTCTGTTCAGCTGGGCTCCCTCCCCTGTCCAAATCTTAATCCAGAGAAGCAAAGGCCTGAGAGTAGCAATGTCGCCAATGTATTTTACACCAAGCACCTCATGGACAGAAAAGGCCTGAGTACTTTGCAGAACCTGCAGAATGCGCCTTAGAAAACATACTTTCTGCAAGCTGGTTCTTATGGACCATTGTATTTCCCCCGTACGTCGCTGCTATATAGATTCTTGGAGACAAACTTGGCCTGATAAAATCTTCACTAAAGTGCCGGAGGACCAAGAGCCCAACCTTTGTGTCCTCCCATCTCACGCTGACATTTATTTACTCAAGGACAGACCTAATCCTCATAAACTTCCTTGCAGCTATACATTTGACTTAGCTAACATCTCTGGGTGTTTGCTTAGGTGCCCGGTTTGCTCTTGTTCCTTGATGATCACAGATTCCCAGACAGAATATTTGTCCATCTCTCCTTCAAATCAGGGTACTGTACTGTTTCAGGATGGGTTGAGGCAGCAGAATGGAGCTAAGGGTTCTGCCCTATCTGCTTTCATGATTAACTGTAGATCCCTTTCCAAGCACGCTCTGGATATTTTCAATCTTCTATTGAAGGATAAGTGGGATCTGATGTTTCTAACAGGATCTTGGCTGAAGGACACTTCTGGCCCAGACTTGGCCCTAGCCATTCGCCCTGGCTTTTTGCTCCAACATAGTAATCAGATTGATGGAATGGGAGGAGGTATTGCAGTTATTTACCAATCTACTTTTGCCTGTTCAGCTCACAGGCAGGCGGATATTGGACCTATAGAAGGTCTCTCCTTCTCGATCACTCTTAGCTTTATGTTCACGCTTTCTGGCATTTTAGTTTATAGAGCCCCTCCTAGACCGACTTAGTCAATCGACGACTTTCTGATCTACTGGGTCAATTAGCGCTTTTGCATTCCAGTTTTATGTCCTTGGTGACTTTAATTTACATGTGAACAAAACTAATTGCCCAAATGCTGCACAGTTTTGACTCCCTTAGAGGGTTTTATTCTGGAACAGTAGTGAAGGAACCAACCCATAATTCTGGGTATACCCTTGATCTCATTTTTGCTGACCCTGTAATTCTTTTAGTTAGGCCAGCCCTATAACTCATCTGGTGAGATTATTTTTTGATTCCTTTTGTGATCACCCCCTAGGGTGTGTAATCAGCCAAATAGTGTGTATAAAACTCGAGAACATGGCATAACATTTCAGAATCCTCTGTAACAAAGAGATTTGTATTTATCCCTTTAGAATTGTCAAGCACCCCGGATCAAGATATAGAAAACTATAATGATTGGCTTGCAGAGGTGTTTGATTGTATTGCCCCTAGAAAACACGTGTTAGTAAAAGAAACCCTTCTGCCCCTTTGTTTTCAACAGATTTAAAAAAAGAGAAAGTTTTGCGTAAACGGCTAGAACAAATTTCGAGGAAAGTTTATGATGTAGAGGTCAAAAGTACATATAAGACATCTCTGAAATGTTATGGTAATTAGTTTTGTAAAGCACTCGAATAACCGGAGGTGTGTTGGCGCTGCACTACACTGGCAGTGTAGGAACAAAAGGGTGATAATGAAGTGTTGAACAATCAGGCTTTCAGAGCCTTTCTGAACACTAAGAGGTTAGGTGAATCTTTATTGTGCAAAGGCAAAGCATTCCAGGCTTTAGCTTCCCCCAGTCCGAATCTTCTGCCTCTCTAGGCGACCCACTTGAAACCTTTTCGTAGAAATATTATCAGAACCTACAAGGAGTATATTTCCTCCTATGTTGCAAGTGCAGCCAACACACCTTGGGAGCCTTTCAAAATGTTGAATTCCTTCCTCTCTCCAAGTGCTCTTCACGGTAGGCCCAGTCCTTCTGCTAATTTATGTGAGGAGCTGTCAAGGTTTTTCCATAATAAGATTTGCGATATCTAGGACCAGTTCTCCAGAATACAGGAGCCGTTCCTGATGTGGGGGCAAACTCTTTCTCTGGGCCAGGTTTTGCAAACCTTAGTCCTATATCCCTGAAGGACTCTCTACTAAAACTGGCTAAATGCATGTCTGGTTCTCCTTTGGATCAATGTCAACCAAACATTCATAAAATGGCATCCTCCATGGTGAACCTTATCCTAAATAAACTGATGAATTCCTCCCTCGACTTAGCCCAAGTTCCTAAGTGTTGGAAACAGGCTCTTATGCTTTCATTACTCATGAAACCCAATACTGACCCCAAGATCTTAAGTAAGTACTGACTGATCTCTCTTTTGCCAGCCATGGCTAAAATGTTGGACGAACTTGTGAACAAGCAACTATCATATATGTTTGGAGTCTAACTGTCTTTTGCACAACTTCCAATCTGACTTTAAGGCTAGACACAGCACAGAGTCGGCCCTGCTGGAACTCTTGGAATTTCTAAAAGAGAATCTTGACCAAAACTCTGCGGCCATGGTGGCACTCCTAAATTTATCTTCAGCTTTCAACACAGTCTCCCATGAGATTCTTCTGGGCAGGCTTAGGAACCAAGAGATACAAGGTCAGGCCCTCTTATGGTTTAGGTCTTTTTTGGAGAACAGGACGCAGTCTGTCTTATTTCCTTTTTCCTGTTCTGCAAAACTGCTGGAGTGTAGAGTGCCGCAGGGTTTTACTCTAAGTCCCACTCTTTTTAATATATTCCTGGGAGCCCCTAGTGAGCCTGAAACATGGTATCTCAGGGTGATTTCCAATTGCTTTTATCCTTTCAGGAAAAGGATTCATGGACCCGCAACTCTTTTACAATGGGCCTAAATTCTGGTGGAGATTGGATGAGTTCTAATTTCCTCAGTCTTAGCTCTGACAAAACAGAGGTCCTCTTTTTTGGCAGTAGATGCCACCCTGACTCGTGCAATTGGAGGCCTTTGGAACTTGGGGCGCCTCCCTTTCCTGCATCAACTGCCAGGAACCTTGCAAATATCTTCAAATGTAATCTTTCTTTTGCACCCCAAGTGAAAACTGGATCATACAGCTGCTTTGTCACTCTTAAATCTCGAAGGAGAATGCTACATCTTGACCACTGTTCACTCCTCAGTGAAGTCCAAACTGGACTACACAAATAGTATTTCTTTTTACTTACCTGCATACTTACTGCATAGTCTACATATTGTGCATACTGTACATATTGATTTTGAAGATTCGGTAACACCCCATCTTCAACACCATCACTGGCTGCCTTAAGCGATTACAATTTAAGGTGCTTCCTTAGGTCTTTAAAGCTTTGGATCTTAGAGGGCCTGCATACTTAAGACAACAAATTAAGGTCTACTCCCAATCCTGATCTCTGAGATCCAGCAGTTAAAGGCTACTTCAAACTTCTCAGGTGCACAAAGCAAGGAGCAGAGGAAGATCGTTGGCTTTCCTTACTGCTGGAATTGGGAACACCCTTCCAATCAACCTTTAGTTTGCTGCCTCAAAAGTGATTTTTTTAAAACATCTAAAAACTTTCTTCTTAACTCAGCAGTCTAATTTTTTCCTTTTGACCTATGCCGCTGTGTGCTGCCTAAATTGTTTTTTCTTGTATTGTTTCAGTCACATCTTACCACACAGCTTGTACCTAAACATTTAAACCTATAACCATTTTTTATGTTTCCTTTAGATATACTCCATTGAAGACACCAAGGACTTTTATTGGCATGTAGTTAATAACAGAACATCAGAGGAAGTAAACAGATACTTTGCTGCTGAGCTGAAAACACCGTTCGTGCCTCAGTGGATTTTGAAAATAACATGGGACCACATATTGCCTATTGCTATTCAAGCTGGCAATCGGGATGAGGTAAAACAAATACACTGCATAAAAATTAGAAAGTTGCAAGGAGATGCTTTCACTGAAGGACTCTTCTCTCTGTTCTCCACTGCATCATCTTCTTAATTGAAAAGTCGTCAGCATGCTTCTTCATACCACACTGCCAGACTATTCATTCTTAGAACATGTGGAGAGGAAACAGCTAACTTGGTATTTACTGTATTTTAGAGTGAATTGTCATACCACTTTTCATCTTGAAATTTCCAAATAACAAACCTGTATTGCATGCAAGGTCGAAGCTAACAGTAAAAATATTTTTTGCATTCCTGGCTTAGTGAGTGTCTTTGATCGGCCTTTGGTAACGACTACCGTCCCGCCTTGGGGCCCCTCCCGGGTGCCTCCCAAGATCTGTGGAGGAATACAGGTCCCTGTGGATCCTGCACCCTCCCTGCTCAGAACGTTGTCGGGCTCAGTTAAATTCCAGCTTTGGGGCCCCTTCTGGATGCCTTCCATGACATGCGTAAGAAGACAGTTCCCTCTGGACCCTGCACCCTCCCGGCTCAGAATTTGGCCTGGATTACCCAGAACCTCCCCCACCCCTTCCTGGGGTGAACCTAAGATGGCCCTTGATGTCTGACCAGTTCCTCTGGCACTAAGCCAGAGGTCAGCCTCCTTTGCAAGCTCCCTGGGGTCAGAGAACTCACAGTGTGACAGGTGTTGGCGTAGCTCTGAAAAACAGCAACAGAACATGTGTTCTCTTAGAATGAGACTAAACAGCCCTTCATAAGTGGTTGCTCTGCTACCCTCCACCCATCCTTTTAGTGCTTTGGAACAAGTCTCCATGAAATCCTCCCAAGACTGGTGAGACTGCTTCTTGCTGCCTCTGAACCTCAACCTGTAGTCTTCAGGGGTGAGACCATACTTTTCTATCAGGGCCTTTCTGATGTGGGGATACCCCTGCCTGTCACTCCCTTCTGGGGCCAGTAGGGCATCCCTGTCCACCTCAGGAATATAGCTCTCTAGGACAGTTCCCCAATCTTTCTCAGGAATCCTGTGCGCAACTAGAGCTTCCTCATACTTCCTCAGCCACTGATGAATGCTGTCCCCCTCCTTGAACCCAGGTATTAGGTCTGTGGGTAGGTAAGGATTGTGCCCAATGCTACAATCTATGCTGCCACCACTAGACTTCACCTGCAGTACTGTTGAGTCCAGATTTGTCAACCTGCGCTCTAGAGCAAGTCTTTTCCTGGCAAAAGCCCTTTCAGCCTCTGCCATCCTCTCCTGGACTAAGGCTTTTTCCACCTCAGCCTGTCCCTCTTCTACAGCCAGCCTGGCTAGCTGTAGACTCAGGTCCCTCTCTTCCTGCCTATCTCTGAGCTCCTCAGGTGACAGGGAATGGGAGGTGGTGCTGCTGCTAGGCAGGGACCCAGTAAGGGACTCCCTATCTATGGGGTCCTCTCTCTCTACTGGCATCCCTGGCCAGTCACCTTCTCCCTCAGTGTCTAACTCTTTGGGGTCACTGCCCCCCTGCGGTGTGTACTGGGGACCCTCATCCTCAGAGTCTTCACTACTCTCATGGGTCTCTCTAGGGTCTCCCTCAGAGCCATCCCCCTCTTGGCCCTCTTTTTGTGCAATAAAGTTTGCCTCTTCAAAATTGAACAGGGCTCTCCTGAGGACCACTGTATTGGATTCACCGTTTATAAAAGGTATACCTCTCTCCCTGTAGAATCCCTTTAAATCTTCTAGAGTGTAAAACAACAACTCATCCATGTCAAAGGTAGACTCCATTTTGTAAAGAGCACAACACTAACGTAAACAACAAGAGTCCAAAATGCGAGTATACAGCGCAGGAGTAAAAATAAAAATGACTAGCTTGAGAGAACACGAGAATAATTTAAAAGAAAGAGAATTAAAACATGTAATGGTCTAAGTGCAATTTGCGGTGCAAAAATGAGTCACAAGATACTGTGCAAGTGTCTTATCCTCACTGATGCCAACCAATGTTAGAAATGGGGTTACTGGTTGGCTAGGGTATGCACCTCACACAGGCAGAACTTACCCACTCTAGTCAGGGCAAGGGAGTTACACGTCCAAGATAACCCCTGCTCACCCCCTTGGTAGCTTGGCACGAGCAGTCAGGCCTATCTGTTTGCACAACACACACAATACACGTGAAGCAAAATGTACACCACAAAGTAAACACAACACTGAGCTATGTAAAAATAAACTGTATTGCACAAAACATAATTAGACCAACATTACACGTAAGTAATACCCTGCTACCTTAGCAGTTGTCAGAACGCTATACAAGTTACTAGTACTCTGCAAGAATACGCAGTTGTCACATTAGAACACGTAAGTACTCAGGATTCTGCAACATAAGCAGTAGTCAGGAATTACAGTAAGAATTCTATGCACTTGTCATGAATACTCTTTAATACCCATAAAAGGAACATTAGAAAACATCTCACAAGTCATAAAAATACATATCAGCAAATCATGCCCATAAAAGGAACATTAGCACGTATATGTAATGGCAGGAAAAGCAGGTAAAACATATGATTTCTCCTATATCCATACTTGGCTCAGTGAGCCACAATATTCCTAGAAAGTGCCTTGTTTCCTGGTGAAGAGGCACTCCCTGTGCCTGGAAAGAGGAGCATGGGGGTCCCCGGTGCTCCTCTGCGTTCACGGGGGCCACGCGGTACTCCTGGGGGAGAGGGGCAGTCAGCACCCTCTCCTGGGAGGAAATGGGCCCCTCTGGGGGCCCACGATTTGGATGGGGGCCTGCCTCAGTCTCCTCACACCCTGTCCTCCGGGTGGGGGCCAGGCGAGGCCCAACAACAATTACGGCGAGAGGAAGGGGGGCCTACGTTGAGGTCTCCCTTCCCGGTTTGCAAGAAAACATTGCCCGTTTTTAAAAGAGAAAAAGGAGCGTCCTGCTCCTAGTGCAGAGACCGGGGAAGTGGGGTGCTCCCCGGGCCTTCCCCAAGTCCTGCTTTGAGGCTGTTGGAAGCTGTGACCCCTCCGGGGGCCCAAGGAGGCACTCGCCCGCACCCGATGTGGTGCACAAGTGTAAGAAGTTGTTCCCGGGCCGCCGAGGTGATCCTGAGAGGATTGGAGGTGGCTGGTGCCCCGGGGCGGTCCCAAGAGCGGACCGTGCCCCGGGGGTGCCGACAGGAGCACACTTGTTCCGCTTGGGTTCTCCTTGTGCCCCAGGGGTACTAGAAATATCGCGGACCTCGCGCTGAACGAAAATCCAACGCCCGGGCTGCAGTGGTGATCCTGGGGGTAATTAGGAGGCTCTTTTCAAAAGTGCTACAGCCAAATCTGCAGCCAGGGCTGCGGCGGTGAGTTTCTTCAGGCAGAAAAGTGCTCTTGTATAAGAGCGCTTTGAGATCCCAAAGGAGCGCTCTAGAAGCGCTACACAATCGCAGCAGTACCCTTGAGGTACAGAAGTTTTACAGAGGTCAGGGGCCACAGCACCCTGCCTCTGGAGACTACAAATGAAGGAGGGGGCGCAGGACTGGAGAACCCAGCAGCAGGTCAGCACAGCAAGGAGGTGCAAGCACAGCAGCAGCAGTCCAAGGTGGTTCTGGTGAGTCCTTTTAACAACATCCTGTCCAGCTCCAGGTAAGGTTCCTGGAGTCCAAAGTGATGTCAAATGATGTCTAAATTGTGGGGAAAATTCCCCTGTACTTATACTAGGTTTTCAGTGTGTTTTACAATGGGGAGGAGATGGGGTTCCAACCAGTTACAACTGATTCTGGGAGCGCCCTTTCTCTCCTCCAGCACAAGCTCCAAACATCAGTGGGGGATAAACGACCCTATTGTGTGAGGCCAGGGCACAGCCTTTACAAATGCAGGTGAGTCCTGCCTCTCCCTTCTCTCAGCCCAGGAAGGCTTTACAATATGTAGATGCACCTCTGTGACACCTCCACCTCCCTGTGTTCAGGCTGTCTGAGAAGTATGCACAAAGCCCCAACTGTCAGTCTGCTCAGACTTGGATTGGAGGCAAGCTGCAAAACACCAAAGTAATAAGTACAGTTAAATGTGCACTTTTTAGAAGTGGCATTTCTGTGATAGTAATGAACAATACACCTACACCAGTAAGCAGCATTTCTCACCACTATCACAACCATACCAAACATGCCTATGCTACCCCTCTTAAGCCAGACAATACCCCTTACACATAAGGCAAGGCATTTACAATGCAATCCTATGATAAGGCAGCACTCACAGCAGTGAGACACCAAGTTATGCTGTTTGTCACTACCAGGACAGGCCATGCAACATGGCAAATGTCCTGCCTTCTGCATACATGGCACCCTGACCAAAGGGCTAGCTAGGGCATACCTTAGGGGTGACTTTCATGTAGTAAAAAGGGAGTTCTGGGCCTGGCAAGTAAATTTAAATGCCAGGTACCTGTGGCAGAAAACTGTGCACACAGGCCCTGCACTAGCAGGCCTGAGATAGGTTTGACAGGCTACTTCAGTGGGTGGCGCAAGCAGCGCTGCAGGCCCACTTGTAGCATTTAATTTACAGGCCCTGGGTATAGGGATACCACTTTACAAGGGACTTATAGGTAAATTAAATATGCCAATTAGGTATAAGCCAATCATACCAATTTTGTAAGGGAGAGAACATGCACTTTAGCACTGGTTAGCAGTGAAAAAGTGCTCAGAGTCAAAACGTCAGCCAACAAAGGTCAGAAAAATAAGGAGGCAAAAAGCAAAAAGTCTGGGAAATGACCCTGTAAAAGGGCCAAGTCCAACAGTCTTGAATTATGTCTTCAGACACAGAGCTCAACAATATTAACACATTTGTGTCAAAGTTGCCTGGCCATAAAAACAGAGCTTTCATTTTATGTTGAGCTTTGCTTGCTTTGCAGTGAAACATACCTTCAAACTTTGTGTCACAGCACAGTATCTGACAAGGGCTTGGGTATTTGCAAGGAGCACATCTCTTTTGTGAAGTTAGCTCCTCACATATTGCACTGTAAAATGTATCATAATCGGATATGAGGACACACATCCACAAACTCCTCTGTAGCACAGCTTTGGACACAATGTATCTACAATCACAAAACAATCATATAAAGAAAGGAGATCAGAATACCCTGACGAACAAAGTAATTAAAATGTACTTCATAATTTCATAATCATTCAGTTCAATATAATTTTTACATTTTAAAATCGCTGTAAAAATTGGAAATATTCAATGACTTCCCTATGTAGATGGACAGTACCAACATGTTTCAGCAATTCATATATGTTTTTAGGTATTCTTCTTCAGGACAACAAGTCTTTGGTAGAAGGATAGCAGGAAGTAATTATGCCTGTAACGGAACAAATTTGTTTGGTTTTGTGTTCTTCAGCACATTGTGAATAGCAAAATTGTAGAAGGATTTATAATAATCCATGAGATTGGTAGGAGCATAGCACACCTGAGCTAAAATGAAGGAAAAATAATTTGTAAGAAGCAATTTCAATCCAACATCGTTTGCAATTATTCATACCTGTGCTGCCAAAACCTTGGCATATGTAATGTATTCCAAGAAATGCCATTGTACCACCATAACTTAATGTTTCTAGGAAGGTTGTTTAAAATATATAATGTTGCTTCCAACTTACTGTCTTTCTGATTAATTGAAGTTTTTAAACACAATTTTGTTGACTAGGAACAAAAAAGCATAATGCTCAAGGCTCAAAACTGTACAATATGCCAATCCATCAATCACGATTTGTAAAGCGCGGCTAATCACCTGACAGGGTTTACAGGCGCTCGCAGGTCCAGGAGAAATAATTTAAAACAAGGAAAAAGCAAGGTGGTGGCACACAAAAAAAACAGGGGGAAAAGCAAGGCAAAAGCAGTAAAAACGAAGGAAATGCAAGGAGAGGACACACTCAAAACAGCAGGAAAAGCAAGGAGAAAGCAGTGAGAAGGAGGGAAAAGCGAGAAGAAGAGACTCAAAAAACAGGGGAAAAGGAAGGAGAAGGCAGGAGTAAGAGTGATGCAGCAGTATGGGGAGAACTGTGTCAGGGACCTGCTCCTGTATGAAATGAACACCCTTTTGATACATTTATTTTGTACCCCCTTTTCACTGTTTCAGGGTGTCACATTTGCGGTTTGAGTGGCTTTCATCATGTTTTTAGCACTTTTTTTTTATTTGCCTAGTGTTTTTTTGTTTAGCTGTTGTTTTTGTTTTTGCAAAATCTAAAAATATCTCACTTCATTTTGGTTTTAATTTTGCATTACAGAAAACGAACATCCTTTCGAGAAATGCTTTTGAAGTAAAACTTAAACTACCTCTGACTTTCTGAAATGCACTGTAAAAAAAGTGATAATTTTAAATTTGATTTTGTGGATTGTTTTAACAGATTAGTTGATCTTGCCTTCTTCCCGCTTATTGCATTGACCTAGAAAATTGACACTTAGGATACAGCAATTGTGACTGATAATCTATGGCATGTAGCAGTAAACAAAAATTATAAACGTATTTTTTCTCTGTGCTTCAACTTTAACAGCCGGTTGATGGTAAATAGAATCATCTATAACAGTATTTCCTTAAAATGAAAGCAATCGAAATCCATTGTTCCTGTCAATTTAGAATCATAATATCATCGTGCCTATTCTGTTTATTTAAATGGTACCTTTATTAGTCACCTCACCTTCAACAGACAAAGGGCGAAATACTCAGGTGTTGACTCACAGCTGCCCATAAATATAAAGGAAACTGAAAGTAAAGCAGCTGTAGAACACATGCCAGCACCTGCCGCCCATGCTTTCAATTGTTTGCTGTCCATTGGAGTTTTGAGCTGCAAATTACATATAATATTCTTGTTCTATATATATTAAGCAAACCTTACAGAATCGAAGCACGACACTACTCAGGACATAACAAACCAGAGAGTAGTTAAACAGAAATGCTGGCTTTAATCAGAGTGGAAAACGGTTTCCTTATTAAATCTCTGGGAACTATCTGGAAAGACAGTCCTCTTAATAGGTTTTTTAAATAAGTGAGTTTACTTGTCAGGTTAAAAACGTAGTGGCTATCACCAGACACAGTGATCTATGACAGCTTGAAAAAGGTCAACATGTTTCTTGATGTTGGTAAGTCAATAATGCCAGGACCAATATTGCCCTTATCTTCACAGTGTTTGGAATCTGGCTATAACTAATAGTGTCCAGTCACAAATGACATAGATGTGGTGTAGTTATTAATAGCTTAACAATGTTTCATCAGTCTTGGCCTTGTTCCCCATGGGAACAGTCCAGCTCGAACTGCCAAGCAAGGTCCTCCCTGAAAGGGAAACAAGCATCCTGGGGCGGGTTTCAGGGTATCAACCTTCATCAGCCAGGCTAGATTGAATTCTATGGGCCAGCCATTGTTTATGCATATGGCTGGGTCAAAACTGGGTTTGCGTGGTTAGCAAAAAATAAACGATGGACTAAACCCAGATCTTTGTGACTGGGGTGAATGTTTGAATTGTTCAGCATTCCATCCATCATTTGTTCTTTTTGCTTTTGTCACCCTAAGTGGGAAGGGTATGCCCAGACGTGGGTCTCTGTGGCATTGGACTCAAGCTAGCCTGGCTGATGAGGATTGATATCTCGAAACTGGTCCCAGGATGCTTAGTTCTGGTCCAGGGAGGACTTGGCCTGGCAGATCGAGCTGGACTGTTCCCCTGGGGGACAGGGTCAAGACTGATTTGTATATGGCTGGGTCCAAACTGGGGTCGCGTGGTGGGCAAAAAACAATGGATTAGACCAAGATCTTTGTGACTGGCGGTGAATGTTTGCATTGTTCAGCATTCCATCTATCATCTGTTCTTTTTGTTTTTGTTGCCCTAAGTCGGAAGGATATGCCCAGCCGTGGGTCCCATGCTCAATGCACCACTGGAATCAAGCTATCCTGGCTGATGAGGGATGATACCCCGAAACTGGTGCAGGTTGCTTGGTTCCGGTCCAGGAAGGACCTGGCCTGGCAGTTTGGGCTGAACTGTTCCCTGGGGGAACAGGGTCAGGACTGATTTGCATATGGCTGGGTCCAAACTGGGGTGGCATGGTGGGCAAATAAATGATGGATTAAAGCCAGATCTTTGTGACTTGGGATGAATGTTTGCATTGTTCAGCATTCCGCCCATCATCTGTTCTTTTTGCTGTTGCTAGAAAGAGGACATGGGGACGCCAAAGGCTGTTGGAGATAAAGGAACAGGGTTTTGCTCCTTCTAGCCGGTGCCCTGATCCTGGGGGCACCCCACGTCACTCTAAACTTCTAAGCATAACCACCCATGCTCAGACAAGGCCCTTTGAAACAGAGAACAGCCTAGAAACCTTTAGTGTAGCTATGTGCTCTTTTAATATTTCCTTTTATTAGAAGCATAGCATCCAACATATCTTCTCTGCTATCTGTGAGGCCAAGGCACATTGTTCCATGACTCAGAGGAGCTCTGGGGCTCACTACTGCAAACCTGCCTGGGGGATGGTGGGGACTCAGGCACTCAAAATGCTGATTGCCCCTGCTCCCACTCCCTGTGCAGGGAAGCAAAGATACTACTGTCAGGAGAGCCCTGCAGGACCCTCCATGCAGCTCAAGGAGGCCTCAGTTCGGTACCGGGTGAGTGCAGGGTGGGGTCACAGTAGTGTGACGTGTCTCAGAATGACTAGAGCACCTGAGGATATTGAACACACCTGGGCAGCTGTGTGTTAGTAGGGCCTGAAGCCCAAAAACATACAAAACCAACAAAAGACGGAGCATAGCCACATGAAATAGTAGCTGCATGATTTCTGAAGTAAAAGTCTTCAGGACCACTACAGGATCGTGGGTAAAGCCCACAAGCTCGAAACAAAAAAAGTTAAATCTAGTTGGTGTCTCTACTGGAGATATATGCCAAGACCTAACATCTTGTTAGGTCTGGGCATATGAAATGTGTCTGTCTTTCATAAGAGACTTTATGCATATGCTTTCATTTCCATTTTTAGGTGTGCCTGATTGATACTTTGTGACAGTGGAGAGACTCATGTTAATGTTCAAGCCTGTAGGCTTGCTATTTTTGCTAGTGAAAATTGTTAAAGGCAGTAGACCTTTATTATTGATTTGTGAAATTCCTGACATAACTGTAGGTCTGACTATTTGACTGTGAAAAACCTAATGTTGATGTGGTAGACCTTTCAGTGAACATCACTATTTTGTCAGGTCAAGGTCTGCAAGTGCACAATATGTTGCATGTAACAGTGGTGTAACAAAACTGGATGCCCCCCCGCACAGAGAGGGCCCTCTCTGGACTCAGTTCAGGTGCTGTGCTGAGGTGGCCCCAAGGAGCTCGGGCCCCCCGACACCGCAGGGGCCGCGGGGGCCTTTGTTATGCCACTGACATGTAATCTCGCAGATAATAGAAACGGTCAAGGTGTTCCTTAGAAACTGTTATTCAAAAGCTCTGGTGGTATATTGATTTACTACATGTTAGTGTTAAGGAAGTATTTCCATTTCTAGCCCACAACATCTCCCTGAGTCGATCATAGGTTCTCTGACTGCCATCTGTCTGAGAGTCAAGTGCTGAAAGTGGTATCTGGGCCCCGTTTGACGGACAGTAGTACAGAGTCCCAAGGACGCCTGAGGTAAAAGTCTCTCCTGGATGCTATTGGGGCTCATTAACCTCTGATTGCACTGGGGCCTTCAGAATTGGATTTCTTACAAGGCTGGCACCTGCTGTCCTTTTATCCCACAGTCAGAATGGGGGTTATTTAACTAACGTTCTTTCTATATCTTTGCAATCTTTTAAGGCTAAGTTCCGGTCGTAGCGCCAGCAACAGATCATTCCATCAAAAGTTTGGAACACAACATATGAACAGTGATGCAACCCATTGTATGCAGTCAAGGAATATCTATGATTATATTAACTAAAAATAAAAACATGTAATGATGCTACTTTCTCCCCCAGTTCAGGTATAGTGTTTCGTATCCATGCCTTGTAAATTGTAAGATTATCTCTTTTTTTTCTCTAGACAAACACATTTCAGTGTATATTGGCCACAGACGGGACACGTTCTTTTGGATTGCTAAAATATTCAGAAATGCTCTGGGTAAAAGGACGAAGGATCCATCATAGGGCTTTGATAGGATTCACAAACGGTGCAGGATATTTTTACAATGATCCAATAACCAAGACAAATAAAACATATGAAGCAGGAGGAAGATACAGGCCTCACCAGGTGCCCGGAAACACAAACAAGACTGGGCAGTGGGCTTTCAGACTCGATCTGAGTAACACAACTATCAAGATCAGTTCTCAGCAGAAATGCTGGCGTTGGTACTTGTCTGAACCGGACCCTTCCCTTTGGAATGATGGACTACCAGCATGTCCCTGCCACAGATCCCAGGTATTAATTGATAGGACTTTTGTTTCTGAGATCCTACCTTCCAGAAATGCAACTCTTGTCAGGACCTTAAGAGCGGCACAAAGTAATGGAACCGTCTTTCAGTCTATCATCCCCAACCGGTTTTTGGCTGGGCGTCGGTGTCTTTACAACACAGATGGATACCTTATCTATGGCATCAGTGAACGCTACTTTGTCTATGCACAAGATGTGCAGGGAACCCAGGACCACATAGGTAGGTGGAGGTGACTAATCTACCATGTTTCTTCAGCTGAAATATGTATCAGATTCTTGTTTGATTTACTGTTCACAATGCTTATAATGGTGTTCATGTTAACTAAACGGCTATAAAATTGCAATGCAAGCAAATTGATCCGGAATTCTTAGGAAAGCGGGGTGTCGAAAGGAATGACTATGAAAAGAATATCCTCTCTAAATATTACATGAAAGCAAAAAGGTATTAATGAGAGGAATAAAAATAGCATGAGTTGATATTCTTCTGGTCATCAGTAATATCAGTTTCTGATATGGCCATCCAATCCATGGACAACTGAGTGTTTGTAACAGTGGTGAGTGAACGCCCACTGTACTGGAATAGGTTAGTCTTCAAACCTTTGCAGAAAGCAAGCAAATGTATTGTTACACACACATATTCCATCAAAATGTTCTACATTTCTTGGGTTTGAAATGGAAAAGCTTTCAAACAAGTCCTGATCCTATTGACTATGGATGGAACCAGTAGCTCTTTATCACTGTACTGAAGGTTCCAGCAGGAACGATATAATATAAATTTGTTCATGGCCTGGGACATTGATATACATCCTTAGTGCATAGTAGTCAAGACCTTTAATTCTCTCCTGACTAGGCAGACAGTGGTGAGAGCACCTGATGATCGAGACATGGCTTTGAGGTACAACACTTATTATTTCTTGCATCACCACATTTTTAACCACATGAGGTTGAGTAATCTCCTTGTTAGCTGTGCCAGCAAGTAGCACATTGCTGTAGTCACTCTTTGCTCCTATTCCTAGAATAGCTCCTGCCAACATTGTTCTCATGGGCTCCACATGTTTGGGAATGCCTCGATGAAGAAGCTCAATGAAACAAAAAGAGGCTGCAACAATTGCATTTGTTTGACTCTCCTGACATATATGTGCATCAAGTATTACTTCCAAGGTCATAGGTTTGTCTTTAATGGAAATAGCAGTGCAAATAATTGATGACTGTCCTTGATCTTCCTCAGTGTATGGTCTGGCATGTGGAAAGAAACAGTTTTTTTCTCTATTCAAGCTCAGCCAGATTTGAAGCATCTGTTTCTAAATGGGTTGAAAAATGCAATTCACTAAGTTGTAGTTCAACATCTCCTGTCAGAGGTATAATAATCTGAGTATTGTGCACTTAATTATGATAAAATTCCATTATATCTCTCAATTGTTCATGTAATGAACGTAAACACACATTGAAGAGTAAGGGAGAAAGAAATGAGCTCTGTTCACGGGGGGGCCCTGCTTGAGAGCTCTTGACTGGGCGGGAGGGGAGCCCTCAATGTACTTTGCAGGGGGGCCCCATCAAGTTTCATTAGGCCACTGAAAGAATTAATTTGCTAGGTCCATAATGAAAGGTGGCTAAGCTGCATAGGAACACTTAATTACACTGAGTCCCAGATTTACTAACAGTTTGCTCTTGGTATGCATCACAAAAGAGACACAAAGCAACACAATGTGTTGGGATTTACTTTTCCAAACAAAACCTTTTTGCACTGAAAAGCAGTCTTAAACGTAACACAAAGTAGCATGGTGCGCTAAGTTGTGCTGCTTTGTGTCACAGGAGCGTACAATTGATGGCAGATGAGAATTCCCATGCAACCACCCACAGGTTTTGATGCAAAGCCCTCTATACTAAAAAAAAATAACCATCTACTAAGAAAGGTATACATGGCTTTACATCAAAATTGTACACCCTAGTGAGGCAGGTTTAATTTTGGACAAAAGATTTCTTTTCATCAACCTTATCAAATTTGCATGTGTGCTGTACTGTACAGAACACATGCAAACTAGCATGTTGCAATAGAAGGAGGCCCTTCCAGTTCAAAACCCATCGTAGACATCAAGCACACACACTTGCATTATGGCGCAAGGGTGGGTGCATTTCAGAAGGCAGCCAAAAATGTGCCAGTACAGGAGGGGAAACAGCACCATATCTTAGTAGATATAGCACTGAGCTCTTTCCCTTTCATGCAATAAAGTGGAACAACTTTGGATCACTTCTTTGAAAATTTGCTCCTGTATGTGTAGGGGTCCTCTTCTGAGACGGTTGGATTCATGGCTCATTTTATACTACTGATTTCTTCTTCAACCACTAATCTGATATGTTTCTTAACTGGGTCTGTTAGCACGTGTTTGGATCCTATTATGCCACTTCCGTGGCTTAAGATGTCTTTTTCCATTTGGCATTACTTGGCTAGTGGATAGAATTTTATTGTCAAAAACGGCATGCTTCCACTGGCACCACTGCCCTCAACAGTCCACGGAAAATGATGTTGCAGTAAAGGGCATCATTGCACTGAGCTCACTTTTCGAGCCCGATCCAGAGGGATACAGATGTGGGGAAAAACAACAAACTAATATTTAAGAGCACTCAGCACCTCCTTGCGCCACATTAGCGTATTGTTTTACGCTAATGTAGCTTGATGGCCACAGCAAATCCCAATTAGATTAGAAAAAAAACAAAAGGTGGCTGGGAACCAGCAGAGGCAAACATTATAATGTCCGACAGAACGAGGCCACACAATGTGCCAATTTTACAAATAGCATCCTCCACAATGAAAGTTCGAATCTATACTTATATCTGTTTTCTCTGATCATGCCTCACTTCATTTCGCCCCATTAGCAATAAGCTTGCACAAATGATTAAAAACACTGTGCGGTAATCAGATAAATTGGCTTAACTGATATCTACCCAAGTTTGCTTTCAAAAAAGGAAAAGGAAAATATTTATGTGATAATATGGTTTATGTCAACTTTGCAAAAAATTCACTGATCCAGCATATTTTGGAACTGTAAAACCTGAAAAAATTCATTGACCACTATCAGTGCGGAAGCTGTATTGTATGCCCTTTCATTGAGAAAACAAAAAATGTGTACATGGTAAAGTCAGACGCAATTCGACCAATATAGAGAAAGCTAGTTTGTGTCCATGTGACCTTCTCTGCTTAGGTTTCACACAAGCTAATCATTCTGAAAATAATATACACTAACAATCACTGAATTAACCCACGAACCACGAAGCAGGTGTGAGATGAAATTGATTTTTAATATTCTTGAATGAAAATGGGTCATTCTTTGTTATAAAGTTGACAGCGGTTTGAACATTTCTGAAGTATGGAACAGTACTGTTATGTCACAATTTGATTTGTAGCGTTGCTCTGTGTCCCCTTCCGCTATATTCTCCCCCTGATTATCACTAGTATCACTGATCTTTGTTATGGTTTCTCCAAATACATTTTTTAAGTCGTCCATAGCAGCGCGCAAGCGCTGGTGCGCTGCTTTTCTGACTTGTTGGAATGTATCTGGGCTTTTAACCACGCCCACCTCGCGCCCATCACTGTCACTCCTTCAAGGGCTTGCCTTTCAAAAATCCTTTGTTTTCGTTGGTAACTGCTTTACGTTTCTCCCTCCTTCGGGCGATTTTGTTACAGCCTTTGCCATCAACCCAGTTACATGGATAATTCCGCTACTGCTGATAAATTTGACTGCGAGTGAACTTCTTTTGCCTTTTGACCCTATCCTTCCTGCTCATGGCAGCACTTTGAATCTACTTGCTTATGTCAACTGCTTTACTTTTTATTTTCAGTTTGTGTGGCAAGAAAAGTCCAGTTAGAAATTTACAACGTTAATAGCTCTAACTCGAGCAAACACGAGACCTATTGCATTGCAAATGCTTGTTGTATCTGGGCAGGCAATAAGTACTCATAATGTGCACTTTTCACAATAGTCTGCTGGATTGTTCCTACTTATCATGAATCGTTTGCTGATGGACAATGTCATTGTTTTGTTTTTTGATGAATTTATATACGTTTTGGCTCTTCATGTATTTTATTTTTTCAAATGTATTCAGATTTTCTGATATATTGTAACATTATCACACCTTTGTCAAAGCATATCAACTATTTGCCAATATACATATTTTGATGATCGTTATTTTATTTGTTTACCCATTCACTAGCCCACTTATTGAGCGGTTCATTTCTTAGCAACCTTCTATTTTTATAATCCTCGTCACTTTCGACTATATCTTTGTTTAAATTATTATTGTTCCTATGAGTTATTCTTTGCAGATTAAGCATTTTTTACAATATTATACTAACAGCATCACTTCTAACGAGTCCCAGATAGTCCTGAGCTCTGCTTTCTTGGACCATGTTAAATTGCCAGTCCCCATTTGGAGGAGCTGAGACACCTGCTTGCACACCACAGATATTTACTTCAGCGGTGCCACCTCTTCAGATGTTCCCTACAGTAAGAATTTGGGTTCTTGGTTGGCTGAGGTGTGAGCCCTGGTCAAGCAGCAACCACAATTCTTATCATGGTGAGGCACAAGCTAACCCTACATTAACCTATGCTCAGCCCTTTGGTAGCCTGGCACAGAGCAGTCAGTCTTAATTCAGAGGTAATGTGAAAAGTATTTTGGTAATATTTCAAACAGTAAGAAAGTGAAACAGTACAGAAAAAGGATCCCACACCAAGCTAAAAAAAAGTAAAGTTATTTTTCATAGATGACACAAGACTAAAACGACAAAAATCCAACCAGTGGAACCAGTAATACGCATGTATAAAGATTTCAATGAAAATAGCACCATTAAGGACAAAGCGCCAATTGTGGATACCTGGTTGCCCTGGACGGAGCAATGTCAGAAGTTCAGCCCGACCGCAGTGAAGCATGGGCCAGCTACAGGGACCCAGTTAGGCCTGCTGAACAAAGTGCCTTAAATCCTGGTTTGCAGAGAGTTGTGAGAGTCCGTGTTGCAGATGGGTTATACAGCCAAAGCAATGCATAGGTTCAGAGGTGTGACGAGGTTACAGTGTGTGGCCCTGCGTCATTGTTGAGGAGTCAGTTGATGAGGGCTTGCAATGAGAAGTCTGGCACCGAGGATGTATCAGGCAGTCAGGGCGGCTGTCAGTTCCAAGGAGCTCTGAGGGTGCCATGCAGAGTCTCGGGCCATCTTCGAAGCCACTGTCGACAAGGGATGTGAGGGTCTGCACTGAGTATGCATAATGCAGCAGCGGTTTGGATGGGGGGACGGGCTGCAGTGCGATGCTGGCAGTACCGATACACCCATCAGTGATAATGTGTCAGTTCTGCTTGGGAGTGTGCTGCACAGCAGAGAGGATGGATCGATTCCACTGGAACCACAAAGGCTAGTAGAGCACTTTAGGACCACTTCCAATGATCCTGGACTTGGGCAGCACCACTGGCAAGGTAGACTCACAGATGGCAGAGTCCAGGTGTTGGGATAGAGGTCATTTGAGCCTTCCGTTGCTGAGGCTCAAGCCAGGAGGCCAGCCAACTATTCCTTGGAGAGAGTCTGGGGTCCTGCGTTCAACAGATGCAAGTCCAGTCCTTCTCACCCAGGTAAGATGGCAGCAAGCAGCAGGCCGACACAGCTGGGCAGCAGTGTTTCAGAAAGGCAGTCCAGGGGTGTGGCAGTTCTTTCAGCAACACAGCAGTCCTTCTTCCTGCAGAGTATCTATAGGTCCAGAAGAGTACTGAAGAATTGGTATTTGAGGTCCAGTATTTATATCCAGTTATGCCTTTGAAGTGGGGAGAAGCTTAGAGAAGCATATATATGAAGTGCACATATGCCCAGCTTTCCTTGCCCTGGCTTCATACTAACTACAGGGGACATGCACCCCTTTGTGTAGAGGCAGTATATGACCTATTCAAGTGTAAATGGGGCTGTGCTCAGCTTCCCTCTCCCATCCTGCCAGTGATGGCCAATCCAGGCACACCAAACCTCCTTATTGTGTGTGGCTGTCTAGGAGGAATACACAAAGCCCAACTGTCAACTACAGCCAGTCATGTGCCCCAGAGACAGTCTGCAGCCCCCAAATGGCTAAGGCAGGAAATGACAATTTTGAAAAAGTGGCATTTTGAAAATTGTGATTTAAAACCCAACTTCACAATAAGTCAGGATTTTTCATCACAATTCCAAAGACCCCAAACATGAACTAGTTTTCTGTTCCCATTTGGAAATTGTAGCATTTTAAAAGCAATAAAGTAACCCCAGCGCATTTTTTTTCGCTACCAGAACATGTGAAGCTTAAAAGTACATGGCCACCTTTTATGTACAATACACCCTGCTTCTGGGCTGTCAAGGGCCTACCCTAGGGATGATTTACATGTATTAAAAAGGAAGCTTTGGCATTGGCAAAATATTTATTTTACCAGATCGAAATGGCAGTTTAAAACTGCACAGACAGGCTGCAGTGACAGGCCTGAGACATCTTTAAAGTGCTACTTCGGTGGGTGCCACAAACAGTGCTACAGTCCCACTAGCAGCATTTAATTTAAAAGCTCTGGGCACACGTAGTGCCACCTTACTAGGGAATTACAAGTAAATGAAATATGCCAATTGGGTATAAGCCAATTCTAACACATTTGTAAGGAGAAAGCACATGCAGTGGTAAAGTGTGCAGAGTCCTAAGGCTAGCAAAAACAAAGTCAGCAAAACAAGAGGCCTGAAGGCAAAAGGTTAGGGTGAAAACCATACCAAGGATGCTAAATCTAACACCTACTCCTTTGCAAGGAAAATATTTTCAGCCATCTACCTTATTATTTGTAAACCTGGGCTTTTGACTTGTTTAGATCCTATGGGCCTCATTATTATTCACATTGCAGATTCTGTCCATTAATTGTCTAATTTGTTGGGCCTTCATGTTTCATTTCATTTTCCCATTGCAGTTTTTCAAGATTGATTCACACTCGTGCTTCAAGTGTTTTCTTATATTAATTTTTCACGTTTTGCAATATTCACAGGAACTGTCATTTTTTGCATTCAATTTCTCATTTGTGCCCTCCTTTTATCTTTAAATTAGAGCCTATTGTTCTCCCCTATATAAGCTAATTGTTTACACCTTGGCCATGTGTAAGGAAATGCCTCCTTGGCATGGTTACCCCCTGACTTTTTGCCTTTGCTGATGCTATGTTTTGAATTGAAAGTGTGCTGAGGCCTGCTAACCAGGCCCCAGCACCAGTGTTCTTTCCCTAACCTGTACTTTTGATTCCACAATTGGCACACCCTGGCATCCAGATAAGTCCCTTGTAACTGGTACCTCTGGTACCAAGGGCCCTGATGCCAGGGAAGGTCTCTAAGGGCTGCAGCATGTATTATGACACCCTAGAGACCCCTCACTCAGCACAGACACACTGCTTACCAGCTTGTGTGTGCTAGTGAGAACAAAATGAGTAAGTCGACATGGCACTCCCCTCAGGGTGCCATACCAGCCTCTCACTGCCTATGCAGTATAGGTAAGACACCCCTCTAGCAGGCCTTACAGCCCTAAGGCAGGGTGTACTATACCATAGGTGAGGGTACCAGTGCATGAGCACTGTGCCCCTACAGTGTCTAAGCAAAACCTTAGACATTGTAAGTGCAGGGTAGCCATAAGAGTATATGGTCTGGGAGTCTGTTTTACACAAACTCCACAGCACCATAATGGCTACACTGAAAACTGGGAAGTTTGGTATCAAACTTCTCAGCACAATAAATGCACACTGATGCCAGTGTACATTTTATTGTAAAATACACCACAGAGGGCACCTTAGAGGTGCCCCCTGAAACTTAACCGACTATCTGTGTAGGCTGACTGGTTCCAGCAGCCTGCCACACTATAGACATGTTGCTGGCCCCATGGGGAGAGTGCCTTTTTCACTCTGAGGCCAGTAACAAAGCCTGCACTGGGTGGAGATGCTAACACCTCCCCCAGGCAGGAGCTGTAACACCTGGCGGTGAGCCTCAAAGGCTCACCCCTTTGTCACAGCACCGCAGGACACTCCAGCTAGTGGAGTTGCCCGCCCCCTCCGGCCCCGGCCCCCACTTTTGGCGGCAAGGCCGGAGAAAATAATGAGAATAACAAGGAGGAGTCACTGGCCAGTCAGGACAGCCCCTAAGGTGTCCTGAGCTGAGGTGACTCTAACCTTTAGAAATCCTCCATCTTGCAGATGGAGGATTCCCCCAATAGGATTAGGGATGTGGCCCCCTCCCCTTGGGAGGAGGCACAAAGAGGGTGTACCCACCCTCAGGGCTAGTAGCCATTGGCTACTAACCCCCCAGACCTAAACACGCCCTTAAATTTAGTATTTAAGGGCTTCCCTGAACCTAAAGATTTAGATTCCTGCAACTACAAGAAGAAGGACTGCCGAGCTGACAAACCCCTGCAGAGGAAGAACAGAAGACACCAACTGCCTTGGCCCCAGACTTACCGGCCTGTCTCCTGCCTTCCAAAGAAACCTGCTCCAGCGACGCTTTCCAAGGGACCAGCGACCTCTGAATCCTCTGAGGACTGCCCTGCTTCGAAAAAGACAAGAAACTCCTGAGGACAGCGGCCCTGCTCCAAAAGAACTGCAACTTTGTTACAAGGAGCAGATTTAAAGACCCCTGCAACTCCCCGCAAGAAGCGTGAGACTTGCAACACTGCACCCGGCGACCCCGACTCGACTGGTGGAGAACAACCAACTCAGGGAGGACCCTCCGGCGACTCTACGACTGTGAGTAACCAAAGTTGTCCCCCCTGAGCCCCCACAGCGACGCCTGCAGAGGGAATCCCCAGGCTCCCCCTGACCGCGACTGTCCGAACTCCATTTCCCGACGGCTGGAAAAGACCCTGCACCCGCAGCCCCCAGCCCCTAAAGAAACAGAACTTCTGTGCAGGAGTGACCCCCAGGAGGCCCTCTCCCTTGCCCAGGTGGTGGCTACCCCGAGGAGCCCCCCCTTGCCTGCCTGCATCGCTGAAGAGACCCCTTGGTCTCCCATTGAAACCTGAAGGAAACCCGACGCGTGTTTGCACACTGCACCCGGCCGCCCCCGCGCTGCTGAGGGTGTACTTTCTGTGCTACTTTGTGTCCCCCCCGGTGCCCTACAAAACCCCCCTGGTCTGCCCTCCGAAGACGCGGGTACTTACCTGTTGGCAGACTGGAACCGGGGCACCCCCTTCTCTCCATTATAGCCTATGTGTTTTGGGCACCTCTTTGACCTTTGCACCTGACCGGCCCTGAGCTGCTGGTGTGATAACTTTGGGGTTGCTCTGAACCCCCAACGGTGGGCTACCTTGGACCAAAAACTCAAACCTGTAAGTGACTTACTTACCTGTGAAAACTAACAATAACTTACCTCCCCCAGGAACTGTGAAAATTGCACTGTGTCCACTTTTAAAACAGCTTATTGTGTTTTATGTAAAAAGTATACATGCTAAAGTAATGATTCAAAGTTCCTAGAGTACTTACCTGCAATACCTTTCAAATGAGCTATTACATGTAAAATTTGAACCTGTGGTTCTTAAAATAAACTAAGAAAAGATATGTTTCTATAACAAAACCTATTGGCTGGATTTGTCTCTGAGTGTGTGTACCTCATTTATTGCCTATGTGTATGTACAACAAATGCTTAACACTACTCCTTGGATAAGCCTACTGCTCGACCACACTACCACAAAATAGAGCATTAGTATTATCTCTTTTTACCACTATTTTACCTCTAAGGGGAACCCTTGGACTCTGTGCATGCTATTCCTTACTTTGAAATAGCACATACAGAGCCAACTTCCTACACCATGCTTGCGTTTATTCAGCCCTTTTCAGGTTATTTTATTGCAGGTTTTTCGCTTTTGCTCTGCAATTAACCTATGATGACCCCTCAAATTATTCCATTAGACTGTTTAAATTGTGGATTTAGGATCAAAGATATGACTGAGATAGTGTCTCATTGAAAGAATAGTTTCAGGTAAAAACAAACACTATCAGCTCTTGCTGATACAGCAGGTGACCTCTTGAAACAATACAATGTTAGCTAGGCCACCATGTCATTTACAGCCCATTTGGCAGAACCAACCCCCCAAATTGAAGGTTGTCTCTGTAAAGCTCATACCTTTCATGATTTTCCCAAATCTAAAAAAAACTGCACCAGAACCCCATCCTAAATAGGGCTGATATTTGTGTACTGTCCATCTGGAGATCCTGAGGTGGGTGAAGTGCCAGTAAAGGGTTGTTTACAGCCAACTTAGTTTCTGCCATGAGAGACAATTGTTTCCTCCACCTCTAAATGTCCTTTCACCACAAGATAAGTAGGCAGGGTGTCTCCTAGTTTTTAGCAGATGCCACACATCTGCCACTTTCTAAGTAACTTCTAGGCCGCTTCGTTACAAGGTGTCTGTTAATCCTGATTTAGTCAGTAACCAAAGTTACTGGCCAAATCATGATTAGAAGATCTGTGATAATTTCACATCTCACTATTTCTGAAAGGAAGTAAAGTCCCTGAGGTAAATACTGACACATTCTCCCTGTAATTCCTTATTTCTACTCTGCCAATTATGAAATACACACCAGTAGCCACGTCCACCTTCAGCATATGGTAAAACTAGCATAATCAGTTGAATTCTGCCTCTACATACAAAACAATACATGTCCCATTAGTAAGGAGATTAATAATGGAAGCAAAATGCTGTAGCTTGGCACAAAAGTTAATTTTAAGGAATGGGCAAAGTGGGCCATTGCCCAGGCCCCCCATCCTTTTAAGGGCCCCCTGATTAAGTTTTCTTTCTCACTCTTTTTTACTCTGTCTCACTTTAATTGATTTCTCTATCAGACCCTCTCTCCCTTCTTGTCTGTACCTCAGGCTCTTCTTCTCTCTACCCAGTCTAATTTTAAGGAGTTTTATGTATGTCTGGGAGGGAGGTGAAGAGTTTAACTCCTCGAAATCCCACAGAGTCACAAAAAAACTCCGCAAGATTCCACATACAGGTGGAAATATGCATGTTGCACTGCTTGAGCTGTGATTTAGCACCCGGAGCTCGTTCTGAGCTGAAAAATCAGTGTGAATGGCACTACCCAGTGTCCCAGAGGGCTCAGCCTTTCAAATTTATTTTGCTACAACTTGAATACATTTTCTACTTGAGTAGCAGCTTTCTGACCGTGAATAGTCACAACCACCTGCATTGGAGAAATCTTGCTGGGTTTCCGTCTGGCAACTGAAAATCTCATTAGGGGACGCCAAACCTCACTTGCCAACTTGCCAATTGTGAGCTGTGCACAAGAAAAAACTCTGCCACACAACAGTTGGCAGAATTTGGCCAGAACTCTGCATTTCAAGCATAATGTAGAGTGAACAAAACTCTGACAACTCTGCTGGCAGAGTGAAATATATCACCCACCCCTAGTTTTAAGCACCTGTCAAGATATATTTCAGCTATATGTGTGTGAACCTTTAAGTATAATATTGGTTGGTATTGTTAACGCGTCCCTTTATGATAAATTATTACACATTGGGACTCGTTTTAGGCCAATGAATCTCTTGACCCTGTTGAGAGAAACCTTAGGACGAGATAGCTAATCAACATGTCAATCAATACGTCAATAATATCATCAATATTTATCACCACAATGCACTTTACTTTAGTCAATGACATTTAGTTAAACTCAAGACACCACCATGACCTTTCAGTCATGAATAACCACACAGGTTTAGTATAAATTAGTGATATTTATTCCCTATTGGTTACAATACTACTAGCAAGTTTATTAGTCTCAAAACCAAGAAACACAATAGCATAGTCACAATATGGCAACTCTGATAAGATTTCATCAAAGCAAGAATCACAAACATTAGAATATAACACACCGTCAGCATAGATTATTCTAAGCAGAGTATATTAGCGCATTGTTCAACAAAACGAAGATTCAGTCATTTGTCTATTTGCGTCAATTTAGTGAACCCCTCCCAACTAACCTCTAATTAGCATTAGCATGTTGGGCTTCATGCAAAACAATTTAGTAACATCAATTTGGAAAACACCTAGCTATGGTCTCTGTCAAAAGAAAAGCAGTTGGTACCTAAAAAGGAAAGCAAATAGACAATCACAATTTCATTGTCATATAGTTACCCTCCAAGTTTGGTCAGCATTCAGGTTCTGTCTTCGTCCTCAGGACATCAGTTGATTCGCCATCAAAAGAGATTCAGCTCCAGCAAAAGGGGAAAAGGGGCACTTCCCTCATAAGGAGGTAAAGTGTAAATGGGCAATCAAAGGATAGAATGGTTTTAAGAACCAAACAGCAAAGTCTCTAAGCAAAGTGACAAAGTGTCTGGGTCATAGCAAATAGCATCAGCATCTCCCCCTCTACTAGTTTCCTGCTCCCTAATTCTAATTTACTTCTTGGTGACAAGGGTTTTTATCCCCTTTTCATGGTACATTCCCCTAAAATCTAATTGGACGAGGGGTTGCACCCCACTATCTTTAACCAATTAAAAACACATTAGCTCATCAAATTTGTTATCCCATAACAGTTCTCACGTATTTTATTGGTGCTTATGATTGACATCTTTACTGGATGGAATGTCCGGTATGATTTCATCGTCTTGTGTTCCTTTGCACATCTTCGGTCAGTGGCTCCATTGTCTGTTCCGGTTTAAGCGACCTTGCACATAGTATAAATCTACACTGTTGCATTCAGCTAAAAATGTTACTACAGGCAGGGTGAATTTCATGGGAGCAGATCTACTACAGTTACATTCAACTTCTAGGTTTTGGAAAAACAAGAGTTCATGTCCTTTAGCAAGTCAGCACACTGCACGTTAGAAAAATACATTTAATATGAGAGTCAGGCAGCTAGGCCTCGACTCATGCTAACTAAGGCCTACTGCTTTATTAGCAAGAATCTAATACATTTAACCTTTCAACATTAATGTAAAATCACAATTTAATAAAACATTTCATCATTATTAGTCAGTTTCATTAGTTCCCGTATACATTGGCGGACACTCCCCGTGGGCACATTTCAAGTGCACGTTTTAGCAAAACATGTTAATACAGTTTCTATGCGGCATCATTATACAGTAGTTCATAAACATTTCATGTTAATATAGATTATATAAACTACGCTCTCTCAGTCCCTCCTCTGATGACCTTTGTCATCACACAAACCTTTCCCTTTCAACCTTTCACTTTAAATTTTTCACCTTGTGCATGATGTGCATTTCAACATCCGGCCCTTTGTATGAGCTTTCCCAAATTTCATTGAACATTTTCTCCCTTTCATTTTCTTCATTTCTTTTACTTCGTTTTGTCAAATTTCTTTTAATTCTTTCATTAATTTTGCATGCTCCCCATAATCCCAATAAACAAATCAGAACAATCAATAGACCCCCTAATATTTTTGCAAGTACCCCATTCCAAATATTACTAAACCAACTCCCTACTCTGGTAATTCCTTTTCCAACTTTCTCCCAAACTCCAGGTTCCTTCAGCTCCTTTAAATCTGCAGTATATCTTGTTAGGTTAGTAAGCATACTTCTAATCTTTTTGCTATTGTCAGCTATGAACGAACATCAATGGCGCTCGTTAAGCATCTTACAGACTCCGCCGCTCTTTGCTAAAAGAAAGTCTAAAGCAAGCCGGTTTTGAAGAGTCATAGCTCTTTCCGCTGCAAGTTCAGTATCCATCAGGAGTATAGCCCCTGTGAAGTTTGTCAGCATGTTATCCACAATAGTAGACAACTTTCGAATCTTTATGGAGTTTAAGATAACCCCTACTGAAGGAATTATGGCTCCAAATATGTCACCAACGACAGCAGCCGCTGTCTCTCTCTTTTGTCTAGCATGTTGTAATTCAGACATTTTAGGTATTTGTTTTAAGTCATCAATCTGGTAAATCTTTGGGAAAACTATTCCCAAATAACATGTCCCATAGCATCCCTTTGGAAGACAGTAATAAGCATTAAGCCCACATATGTAATAGATCCCAGGGATCGCTGGATCCTGTCCATTTAACATGAATGTCCATTTACTCTGAAACAAAAACACATGCCTGCATTCACTCGTTCCCACAAATAAAGTGTCATGCTCAGATTTTGGCCTATATATACAAAGCCTACCTACATGCAATGTATCTATAGCTAATTTGCCTTGTGTCTTTATTGCGGTGTAAGCATAATCATTTGCATATGTGCGTTTTTCTAACCCCTTTTCTAGCCTTTCTTTCAGTGCTTTGCGCCTATCATCAGTGTGATCTAGAAAGCTCTTCTCTACAGGTGTTAGTAAACAGGTTAAATTATTGCGATGCGCATAAGCTGTCCCTAAGGTTAGTGTCGGCTCAAAGAATCCCCTAACTAATTTTATACTGTGCTCTTTAGCCAATTTATTCAGAAATTCAATCACAGGCACAAAAGAAAACACTACATCTAAATTAGAGTAAATATATTGCACATGTTCCTGGTCATAGAATCTTGTTAGCAGCAAACTACAGCTTATCCCATATGTTAGAGGCAAACTATGATAGGTGATCCCTTTTTGTACAGATGACGGAATCTTTGTACACACATAACAGTTTCTCGCATCCATTGTATCAATGTACTCATTCAGCAAGCAATAGAAGACGTTAGTAGAAAGTTCCCCCTTTTAATGAGTTCCCTCATGTAAGTATTTTGTATCCTGCTCAAACTTTTCCCACAGTGTTAGTGTAGCAGTCTCAGGTTTTGAAGCATTGTTAGTCACCTTCTTATCCAACCAAGGCATTCCCACAATCACACCTATAATTATTATTGCACACACAATACCTAAGATAGCACTTAACCAAACACACCCTACCCTTTTTGCTACTACCTCTAGTGTAAGCCATGATCTGTAAAGAATCAGATAGCAGAAGATATAAGACAAACAATCAACTTGAGGACGATTTCAAAGTTCTTTCTTCCTTTTTTTTTCTTCTTCTTAATGCAAAGTCTCTTTTTCTTTCTGCAAGTATTTACAGCATTTCACTCACCCCAGGACCCTTTTGTCAAATCAGGTTAACGGCTTGTCATAATCGGTTTTCAGAGTCAATTTAGGTTATCAGGGTCACATCCAGTAACTCTCAGTTTCTTTTCTCAGTTTCTCAGCTTTCAATTTTAACACAGTCTCTTTCTCTAGTTGATTTCAGGTGCAGTAGTATTGGCCTGGTACCTCTCGATCAAAACAGAACATTAAGAATTCTTGTTGCCATTCAGACGTCGTTGCATTTGCCCATTCAGGACCTTCGTACCTTCTATTTGCGACTCTTTTTCTTTTCAGTCTGTGTTCGCTTTGCAACTCTCCTTCACTGAGATCCTCCTTTCTAGTTGTATCAATTTCTTCCTCTAGTGTGTCACCCGGGATCACTTTCTCCCTTGCAGCTTGCTTCTTTGGCCAGTCATCACCTTTATGCGTTTTCTTTCTGCTTGGCCTTTCAGGACGCTGAACAGCACCATCCTCTTGTGCTATGGTGCTCTCTCTTGACAGACCTGCAAGCGGCTCAGGAGGAGTTGATGTACTTTGACCTCCTTCTTTTCCTTCCCCCTCGTCTTCAGGATCTGTAACAGGCTCAAGTTCAAACCCGTATCCGTCTGCTTCTGGGAGAACCTCTCCTTGTCTTGGTTCTCCTGCTGCCTCCGCTGAGATAGGCTCACTGTCACCTCTCTCAAACTCGTTTACTGTTTGAGGGACTAAGCCGTCCTCAGTGGGCTCTCCTTCAGTCTCAGTTCCCCTTTGAATACTCTCTGGCCCTGAGACTTCCTTCCCTGCAGTGGTTGTTTTGGATACTTCAAGTTCCTCATCAGTTAGACAGGTCACCTTCTTTGTGTGACTGGCACGTATCCAGTTTAGAACACCTGCGCATTTCACAGCAGTGGTTGTTGTCAGTATCACTTGATATGGCCCCTTCCAACGCGGCTCCAAACACGACTTCCTCACATGTTTCTTGACAACCACCCAGTCACCGGCTTTCAGAGGGTGACCTGGATCACTGATCGGTGGCAATGTGTTAGCCTCCACCTGGTGAGAAAAAGAGCGGACCACATTAGCCAGACCCTTGCAGTAGTCCAACACCATATCATCCGTGATATTCACAAGAGCATTTGCCGGTACTGCGGGCAACCTCATTGCTCTGCCCATCAAAATCTTGTGGGGGGATATTCCTGTCTTCTTATCAGGTGTGTTTCTCATTGACATCAGCACTAAGGGCAGTGCATCTGGCCACTTCATATTGGTAGCTGCACACATTTTTGCCATTCTCGACTTCAAGGTACCATTCATCTGTTCCACTAGTCCTGATGCTTCAGGGCGGTAGCTACAATGCAGCTTCTGCTCAATGTCCAATGCAGCACACAAGAGCTTAATCACCTCATTGTCGAACTGTCTGCCCCTAACTGATTCTAAAGAGACCGGAAATCCGAACCATGGTATTAATTCTCTAAGCAACAGCTTTGCTACTGTGAGACTGTCATTTCTACGTGTAAGGTAGGCTTCAATCCAGTGACTGAAAACGCACACAATCACAAACATGTACCTCAAGCCTCCACACACAGGAATTTCAATGAAATCCATCTGCATCTTGCTAAACGAACCTCCAGCTCTCCCTATGTGGCTCAAAGTCTCCACAGTTCCTTTTCCTGCATTCATCTGTTGACAGATGATGCACCTGTGACAGATAACCTCTGCAGCTTGTCTGAATTTCGGATTGAACCAATCAATTTTGAATAATCTGATCATTGCGTCTCTCCCAAGGTGTGCCTGACCATGGTAAAGCCTTGCAAACTGTGATAAAAGACTGTTTGGCAAAACCAACTTCCCCTCCACTGAGACCCACAAGTCGACAGACCTCTGTACACATTGCATTCTTTGCCAGGAGCGTTTTTCCTCTCTGCTAGCACGGCCCTGCAGTGATTTTAGCTCATCTAATGTATCAACCACTCTTAATGCAAAGTTCAAGCGTGTTTCATTTTCAGTTTCAGGTAACAGTTCCTACTGTTCCTTGAACGATATACAGTTCAATGCGCAAAACCTTGCGACTTGATCTGCATAGCCGTTTCCCATTGACACAAAGTCTTGTGACTTGACATGAGCATTGCATTTCACCACGGCAATTTCAAGAGGTAACTGAATCGCCTGCAACAAATCTTTAATTTTTTCGCCATTTTTCACTGGTGAGCCAGAAGAGGTCATGAAACCCCTCTGTGACCATAATTGGCCAAAATCATGTACAATTCCAAATCCATATCTGCTGTCAGTATAGATAGTGACTTTCAGGTTTGCAGCTGCATGGCATGCCTTAGTAGGGGCAATTAATTCAGCCACTTGTGCGGAATACACTCTTTTGAGCCAGGAAGTTTCTAGGATACCGGTGATTATACACTCGGCATAACCAGCTCTCAATATTCCGACTGAGTCTCTCAAGCATAAACTATCAACAAACATAATGTAATCATTCTCTTCTAACTGTGTATCCTTAATGTCAGGTCTGGGTTTGGTGCATAGTTCTGTTACCTCAAGACAATCATGCTCTACTTCCTCAGTATTATTAATCTCAGGAAGTAAAGTTGCCAGGTTCAATACAGTACACCTCTTGAGAGAAACATTCGGAGACCCCAGTATAATGGTCTCATATCTCGTTAGCCTAGCATTTGTCATGTGCTGAGTCTTAGTTCGGGTTAACAGAATTTCAACTGAATGTGGAACCATTACTGTTAAGGGATGTCGAATTACTATGCCTTCACACTGTGTGAGGCTCTGACCAGCTGCTGCAACTGCGCGCAAATAACCCGGTAAGGCTGCTGCGACGGGGTCCGAAGTAGCTGAAAAATAAGCTACTGGGCGGTTTGCACCTCCATGGACCTGTGTTAAGACAGACAAAGAACAAGCATCACGTTCATGACAAAACAGCAGAAAAGGCTTTGTGTAATCAGGCATACCCAAAGCTGGCGCCCTGCACATACACTCTCTCAGTTCCATGAATGCCTCAAGCTCTTCCTCAGACAAGATTATGGTGCCCGGGTCATCCTGAACGTCTTTACCTGTCAATTTCACCAAAGGTTTGGAGATAATCGAAAAGTTGGGAATCCACTGGTGACAGTAGCCCACCATTCCCAAAAACCTCCTGACATCTCTTTTTTGTTGTCGGGGGATTCATCTGCAGTATGGCTGTCACCCTTTCTTTGGATATTCTCCTGGAGCCCTTTTCAATCAAGTGACCTAAGTACTTTACCTCTCTCTGACAGTATTGCAGCTTCTTTGGAGACACTTTATGTCAGTTTTTTCCCAAATGGTTCAGTAAGGCAATTGTGTCATACCTACAGTCATCTTTTGTTCTGGATGCAATCAGCAAGTCATCAATGTACTGTACCAGAGTCGAAGTGAAAGGCAATTCTAATGACTCCAAGTCCTTCTTTAATATCTGATTGAAAATAGACAGTGACTCAGAAAACCCTTGAGGAATTCTGCACCAACTGTACACCCTATCCAGGAATTTGAAACTGAAAAGAAATTGGCTGTCCTCATGAAGAGGCAACGAAAAGAATGCTTGAGACAGGTCCACAACTGTGAACCACTCTGCATCACTTTGAACCTGAAACATGATCACTGCTGAATTCGGCACTATGGGGCAACACTTTACCACAATCTCGTTTATTTTTCTCAAATCCTGCACAATTCGGACCTTTCCACAAGGCTTTTTCAGACCCATTATTGGTGAATTACACAGGCTGCTCATCACTTCTTTCAGAACTTCTTGCTTTACAAAGTCTGCAATTATCTGTGATACCTGGATGAGGACATCTTGTGCCATGTGGTACTGCGGTACCTGAGGAAACACTGCGTTCGGCTTAACCTGTACCTTAACTGGTTCTACTCCCTTTATCAGTCCTACTTCTTTTCCTGTCAGGTCCCACACCTTCTCTGTCACTGTTCCCTGCAACTCAGGTTGCAAGTCAGTTACTGTAAGCATTGGGAAGAAGGTTATCAAAGGGTATTCCTCATTTGTACTTTCTGTCTCTAGATCTGTAAATTGTCCATCGTCCCCTTCATCATCACTGTTTGTCTGCACTTCAATTCCTTCATTAGAACAGGTAATCGAACATTTCGTTTTGCACAATAAGACTCTTCCTAGTAGGGACACTGGACTAGAATCACAGACTACAAATTTATGTAATCCCTGGAAGTTTCCAATCTCAACTTGAACTGGGTCTGTAATCGGGTTTGTCAAATACTGATTTGCCACTCCTACCACCCTTATGGTACGCCCTGAAAATGGCAATTTCGGAATCTCTGCACTTCTGACTGTAGAGCGTGTAGCTCCCGTGTCAACCAGGAATGAAACCTTGTGACCCATCACCTTTCCTTCTACATAGGGTCCCCTCTGATCTACTTCTAGGGACGCTGCAAGCCTGCACTCCTCACGGTCAGAACTATCATCCGACCATTCATCATTTATTCCATCCTCACCATGCAATGGGAATTGCTGTACTGTATTATTTTGACTCATTGTTTGGCCTGTGACCTGCTGAGGAAGCGTCACCTGTTGCTGTCCCATCGGAGCTAATGGCAATTGCATTTGCTGTCTAGGTACTATGGGAACCTGCTGTTGTACCTGCTGCACTTGTGCTGGTTGAACACGCGGTATTTGTATTTGCTGCATGGGCTGTAACCCCTGCATCAAAACCATGTTATTCTGGAAATTCTGATTTTGGCCCCTCACCTTTGGACCCCTCACATTTTGAAATGTACCGACATCATTGCTTTGTTGAACAACACCACACTGCACCACATTTGGACATTCCCACTTCCAATGCCCTACGCCCCTGCACGCGTGACATGGTGACACCTTTTTCATCCCCTGTACATAATTTTGAACCACAACAGTATTCAAGTCTGGACCGCGGTTCACAAAACCTCGACCTCTCGGTTGTGCTTGAAACATGCCCTTTCCTTGCAGTTGCTGCTGAATCATCTGCTGGATTCCGTTTCCCTGCATCCCTGCTTTTGCTGCCTTAACCTGCATCCCCATCACCTTTTCCTTCAACTTGCTCTGCTTCAACTCAATCTCGTCACTACAGTATTTCGCATACTGCAACACCTCATCAATCGGCTTTGCCTGCCAACAGATTAAATGATTCTTAATCATCTGGCTAATCTCTGGTCTCAGCCCTTCAACAAACCTGAACACAAGCTGATTCATGTCTTTCGGCTCAATAGTCTCAGTGCCACTGTAATGTTTGAACTCTTTCAACAATCTCTCATAGTAAGCATGAATTGACTCTTTAGCTTCCTGTGAAGTTCGATCGATTTTCTGCCAATCAGTCACTTTCTGGGACACTTTTTGCTTCAAGAACTCGATCACTTTATGATAGTACTTCATCACCTCCTCAGATGGTGCTCCAGTCACCATATCCCTTGCAGGCTCCTGTGTCGGCCAGTCCACACCCCTCTTGCACTCAAGCCATAGATCAGGTGGAATTATAATCTCAAACAGGGTATTCAAGTCCTCCCAGAGACATTTCGCAAGCTTCACAAACCTATCTGTCTGCTGGTACCACTCTATTGGCTTTTCCCTCAATCTGGGATAAACATTTGTGAATGACAGAATGCCTCCCCTGGACCCGGCACATGGACCAGCACCCCTCCTGCTGTCTCTCTCATTGGTAGCATCTTTACTGTGCCCATGTCCGGTGTGGCTTTAGCCTGATTTGGTTCCGGACTTTCGCCCTTCTCTTTATCTCTTTTCTTTGCCCATCTGCCTTCCCACTTCTCTAAGGCACCCCAGATTTGCGCACTGTGCAGTATCTCTTTAAGATGCGATTTCATTCCGGTAGATCTCATGTGCTCAAAATCTTTAGAATCGAAGTCGAATCTGTAGCTTCTTTTCAAATGTTTAGTATTTGCAATGTGTGCCTTATATTTGTCCGCCAGGTTTGCGAACCTCTGATGCACCTTGCCCACTTCTTTAGTGATCTTAGGGCACAGATATCTCAATTCTGCTTCTGTGTATGACTCTAATCTGTTTACCCCCATTGTCCTTCCACTAGTTTTGCAGCTTCTACGCCTAGTCTCACAAAATTCAGGTATTCTTCCTTTTCTGGCTTATCTGCGGTTACCGCAGTATTTTGGGAAGCATAAGTCTTTTCTAACAACTCATTTAATTGTTGCGCAGAAAAACCTTGCACGAAATGTTCCCTGAATGCATCAGTGGTGACTGTGATGTATTTGTACTCATTGTTTGTGGGGCTAGCACACTTAACCCTGCTTGTCTCATTGCCTCCAAATGAGCCCCAATAGGACTGAGGTCTAACAAGGACCTGAGTCCTTCTGCTGATTGTTCTCTTGGTGTCATTGGCTGGGGATTTCCTGTGAACCCTCCTCTTACTACCTCTAGGGTTCTCACTCCCTGATCAAACACATCAGGCTTACCCTGCGCATACAATGGCACTGGGGGACCAACAGTGATTGGTAATGATATGGCAGCTGGTGTCTGACCTGGTCCCAAACCCCGTGGAGCAGTAACTCCCAAAGCTTGACTCACTGTAGCTGGTGCAGGCAATAACGGAGGCCCTGCTGCTGGATTATAACCCGGAATCAGCTGTTGCTGCGGCTGGGGCAGCAATTGCGGAGTTGGCTCAATCTGCACTAGCCTTGATCTGGTATATATCGGATCAGGCGGCACCATTAGACTCGTGTTTGTCTCTAGTATTGGGACGTCTGGATAATTCCTCTGTATCTGTGGTTGAGGTTGCAACTGTATCTGCGCGTCTGGTGCAGTGGGTACACTGACACCATCCTGTATCAAAACCGTATCACTCGTCTGCATTGTATTTGTAACTTTCCTACTCTGTGTCTGGTTCCCAGGACCCGCACTAATGCTTGGAGCAGTATCATTTATGGCATATGGTGGCGGGCGATCATGTAACAACTGATTACAAAATTCTTCATCGTCTGAGTCGTCTTCGTCTACCCAAGACCTCTGAGTCTCCTTAGACTTATTAGAGCCCTTGTCTGTCTTACAGGTGGCTTTCTTTCCCTGTGTCTCATCTTCTTGTGTAATTGCCGGAAACAATTTAAGTCCTTCAACTATTCCCCTTCTCCACATTTTGCTCTCAGTGTCCCATCTAGCCTCGGCTAAAGTCTTTTCTGCCCTTTTTGTTCTCCTTTCAAGTTTTTGCTGTCTTTGTCATATGGCCAATAAATCCCAGACTGCTAACGCCTCACATTGAGCTGGTCTCGGAGGTGGCTTTTGCACACTTAACATCCACCTCAAGTTCTCTAAAATTCTTGTATTGAACGTTCCAGGCTCTGGAAACGCTACACATCCCTCCTTCTCTGTTAATTTGCTCCACTGCTTCATCCACAGGCAAGGCGCAACTCCCTTCTCCTCCATTACTATATAATCTGGAGTACCCTCAGGCGGTGTAGGCTGCCCCTCACTTGCCATAATGTATGCGTTTACTTTCAGAGCGCTCTTTATAGCCTTGAAAAAAATCATTTTTGCATCTTTTATTTTTGTTTTGAATCTAATCAGGAAGTGACTTTAATTCGCAGAACACTCTTCACCTGCCTTTCTCAACCTAAGCACAGACGGCTGCCAATCTGTGCACGACCCCTCTCAGCAACTGACCTATCCCAGCGCGGCACCACTGACGTCACACTCACACACTGCAGCTGACAAAGTCTTGCGGCTTGTCCTCCTTGCACCGGATTCACACCAAACTAATGCAAAATTACTGCGAGCACCTTTAACAACAACAACTCAAATTTGATGGTTTACTACAGGAAGGGTACACAATCCCTTCAGAACTTTACAGAGATTTCACTTGAAGCCTCGGCCGCTACTCTCTCCTTCTCAGTTCCCGTCTACGCAAGCAGAATTCGACCCGCAAATCCTATTTTCGACTTGTCAATGGTTTGTGCTAGTGCACTTTAGAACTTGCCAAATCTCCATTGAAGGTTTCACACACACAATTTGACTCAAACTCGACTTGTCAACCACCCCCGATTGACCTAATAACCGCACAAATTACAACATAAACCCCAAGTGTCTCCTACACTTGTCAATATACTCCGGAGTCTAAGACCACGACGGGTCCGTACATCAACCAACCACATGGATAATTTTTGAGCACAAAGCGCCACATTCACATGAAGTTTGCCGACTTCCCTACTCTCAAACTGCGGAGTACGCCCACTCCTACTAAAACATCATTACCTGACCTAAAACCACACAAACTTCACAAGTCACCTGCAATGAGCATGAGCTGAGCAAGCGCAAATTCTATACCACACATGCTAAAACGCCGAGAACATCCCCAACTCACTTAGGCAGGCTTCCGAGGTCCCAGGAAAGTCATGGTTAATTTAGAAACGCATCATACCTCCAATTTGCATTATCTCCGAAAAATAATCTAAACAATAATTCTCCGTCATGGGGCCCCAGAGGGCCTAAACTGTCGCTCTGCTACCAGAACTGTTAACGCGTCCCTTTATGATAAATTATTACACATTGGGACTCGTTTTAGGCCAATGAATCTCTTGACCCTGTTGAGAGACACCTTAGGACGAGATAGCTAATCAACATGTCAATCAATACGTCAATAATATCATCAATATTTATCACCACAATGCACTTTACTTTAGTCAATGACATTTAGTTAAACTCAAGACACCACCATGACCTTTCAGTCATGAATAACCATACCAGTTTAGTATAAATTAGTGATATTTATTCCCTATTGGATACAATACTACTAGCAAGTTTATTAGTCTCAAAACCAAGAAACACAATAGCATAGTCACAATATGGCAACTCTGATAAGATTTCATCAAAGCAAGAATCATAAACATTAGAATACAACACACCGTCAGCATAGATTATTCTAAATAGAGTATATTAGCGCATTGTTCAACAAAACGTAGATTCAGTCATTTGTCTATTTGCGTCAATTTAGTGAACCCCTCTCAACTAACCTCTAATTAACATTAGCGTGTTGGGCTTCATGCAAAACAATTTAGTAACATCAATTTGGAAAACATCTAGCTATGGTCTCTGTCAAAAGAAAAGCAGTTGGTACCTAGAAAGGAAAGCAAACAGACAATCACAATTTCATTGTCGTATAGTTACCCACCAAGTTTGGTCAGCATTCAGGTTCTGTCTTCGTCCTCAGGACATCAGTTGATTCGCCATCAAAAGAGATTCAGCTCCAGCAAAAAGGGAAAAGGGGCACTTCCCTCATAAAGAGGTAAAGTGTAAATGGGCAATCATAGGATAGAATGGTTTTAAGAACCAAACAGCAAAGTCTCTATCCAAAGTGACAAAGTGTCTGGGTCATAGCAAATAGCATCAGCATCTCCCCCTCTCCTAGTCTCCTGCTCCCTAATTTTAATTTACTTCCTGGTGACAAGGGTTTTTATCCCCTTCTCATGGTACATTCCCCTAAAATCTAATTGGACGAGGGGTTGCACCCCAACATCTTTAACCAATTAAAAACACATTAGCTCATCAATTTTGTTATCCCATAACAGTTTTCACGTATTGTATTGGTGCTTATGATTGACGTCTGTAATGGATGGAATGTCTGGTATGATTTCATCGTCTTGTGGTCCTTTGCACTGTAGTGTGGTCAGTTTTATGTATCCTTTGCGCGTTAGATTCAGGCTTTAGGTCTTTGTGCACTTTGCCCTGGATGTATTTTATTCCTTTGCTCACAGCTTAGAGCCTCTGTGCAGTTTGCTCTAAATGCTTTTTATTCAGCTTCGTACTGTTATTTTTCAAATAACCAGTTCTACGGTCTTGTTTTATTTTTTATATCACACTGTTTAGCCTACTTCATTACTTGATTCCTCAATAACACATTCTTGTTCACTCTGTGCTTTAGTCAAGGATACAGTCTGGTACATTGCCGATAGACGTGGAAGGAGTTTAGTCTTTGGCATTCTTGCGTAGGGACATTTTGTGATCACACTGACATGTTAGTTATAAAAACACTTCCTTGTCCCAATACACGGGAGAGGGAGATTCCGACCAGGGAACCACAACTAGACGCTGACTGCCTCGTTGCAGATGCTGAACCAGATCACAGGCCTTTGCTCAGGTATGAGGGGTTATGGCTTCCCAGGGAATCTGAAAGGCAAGTTAGAAGCTTAACATGCTGTGCTCGAAATAGAACTAGCCGAGAGAGAGTAGAAATTATTAACACCATGATAGCGTTATTCTTATGTTTCACTCTCCTCGTGACTATTTCAATCCTACTGTGTTGTATGGTTCTGGTTATTGCGGCTCACGCCTTAATATCTAAAATGCAGTCGTTTTATTAAAACAATCTATAAAACTCAAACTGCCTTTGTCATTTGTATATGAGATCATACTGTAAATGAGAGAGCTGGTTTGGATCTGAGTGACCACAACTTCCCTGAGAAGTTCCAAAGATGTCATGCGCTCGGCTGCCCAATCATCCCTTCCCCTTGGGAGAGATGAGGCACTGCTAGTTAGCCGGAGCAAAACCGGATTTAGGGTGACAGAGGTCCTTCCAAGTGGGTCAGACTCAGTCCCCCACACCATGAACGATCCTGCTACCTAGACATCCAGTAGTCTCATTTAGGATAATGAGAGCCCACGCGACAGCACATCTTCGGTCAGTGGCTCCATCGTCCGTACCGGTTTAAGCGACCTTGCACATAGTATTAATCTAGACTGTTGCATTCAGCTAAAAATGTTACTACAGGCAGGGTGAATTTCATGGGAACGGATCTACTACAGTTACATTCAACTTCTAGCTTTTGGAAAAACAAGAGTTCATGTCCTTTAGCAAGTCAGCACACTGCACGTTAGAAAAATACATTTAATTTGAGAGTCAGGCAGCTAGGCCTCGACTCATGCTAACTAAGGCCTACTGCTTTATTAGCAAGAATCTAATACATTTAGCCTTTCAACATTTATGTAAAATCACAATTTAATAAAACATTTCATCATTATTAGTCAGTTTCATTAGTTCCCGTATACATTGGCGACCACTCCCCGTGGGCACATTTCAAGTGCACGTTTTAGCACAACATGTTAATACAGTTTCTATGCAGCATCATTATGCATTAGTTCATAAACATTTCATGTTAATATAGATTACATAAGCTACGCTCTCTCAGTATCATGCAGGCTTGATGTATCAAAAAATAAGTAATGAAATTCAAAGAGATTCTGAATACGAGGCAACAAACTATATCTTCCAGGAGGTTCCAAAATTCTTCACATGACAAGTATTATTATCCCAGCCACCTCTAGAAGACTGTGAGATTCCATCACAATGGGATTCCAACTGCTGCTTCAGAATGCTTACAATTCCCTTGGTGAGCGATGGTGGCACTCTTCTATTGTAATGGTAAATGTATGACTATGGATATATTTTAATAATACTCCAGTTAGCAAGAGTATTTAAGTCCCTTTTGCTCCTTCCACTGCCCAATGCTATTTCGCAGCTTGTGAACTTCCAACGTTTGCAAGTGTATACATTATGTTTTACTGATGCTTATTTCAGGCAGTTGAGAAGAGTTGTAATGTAATTTTAATGCATTCTGTTTTAGGGATCTGTTGTTTAATTGAAGTATACATGTCTTCCAATGCACTCCGAAGAGATTAAATATTTTGAATATTTATGTGCCAGATGTGTATTTCAATTACAGATGGGGATTTGTGGCCTTTTATATGGTGCTGCACTGATGTTCCATTATGCCCCTTGTACTATGAAAAGCGACCACGCGACCGGTGTGAAAAGTATTCCTCTCCTGGAATGGGTAAGTGCCAGTAATGTCTCAAAAGCCAGCACCAATATTACAATAGTTGATCTCCTCTAGATATGTGTATTTCTATACAAGTGTAAATATCACACATTTATTTTAGAGCACTGTTTTGAAGGGTTGCATGGCACCACAGAAAGGTCTCTGAAGCATTGCATCATGCATGTTTATATGTATTTGCCTGTCATGTCTCATGTCTCTCTGCACTGTCACAAGCATGTGCCTGAGAACCTCTTCCCTTTAATGCCATATTTCCATTTCCAACTGCCCCCACCTTATGTACAAATTCCCCCAAACCATGCTTTAATGTACTTCCACTCTCAAGTGGGCAAGCGTGGCCAAGACAGTTGCCTGCACGAGCTCCCAGTCTGCCTGGGAGTGCCCTGGCTGGGTGCTCCCAGCCAATCTTGATGTTGCTATGAGCAGTGTCAAGATTGGCTGCTGGGCATGCTGGGAGCTTGTGCCTACAGTGAGGAGTCAGATGAGCAGAGCGGTGCTCGGTGGAGGAGTTTAAAAAAAAAATTAATTGTTATCCCCCTGCCACGTGCAGCCCCACCCCATCTGGTTGTCGCAAGCCCGACTGTGCACTTATGTGTTTTACATGTCCTGGTAGTGAAAAACTCACAAATTTGTTTCTCACTACTGTGAGGCCTGCTCCTCCTTTAGGCCAGCATTAGAACTGCTGTTATATATGCTTAAGTGGTAGATTCTGATCTAAAAGGAGTAGCCCTGCCTTGTTTACTATGGCCACAATGGTAAAAGAAAATCCTACTTACTGATGCAGTTGGATTTAATATTACTTTTTTTTAAATGCCACTTTTAGAAAGTAGGCATTTCATTGCATTTACTGCCACCTGTGCCTTCCAGCCTGTCTCCAATCCACATCTGGTCAATGCTGGTTGACAGCTCCCCTCGTTCATTCCACCCAAACAGCTTTCAGGATACTCAGTCACATATGCATTCATCTGCATATTGAATGGGTCTCCATGGGCAGGATGGGTGGAGGGGCACTCCCTTACACTTCAAAGGCCAGTGATCTGCCCTCACAAAAAGGACTCATAACCCCCCTATAGGGATCCTGGCAGACAGGACTGGGCTGAAAGGGGAACCTGCTCACTTCAAAGCCACTCTTTAAGTTTCCATGACTTCAAAGGCATTTTTTGGTATTTATACTGAGTCTCTGACCCCACCAAATCAGACACTTCTGGTCCTACACCTGGACTCTGTCAGAGGGACTGTCTAGCTGCCCAAAGAATTCACCTGGACTGCTTAGCTGGAAGGACTGCTGCCCTGTTGGCCTCTCAGTCTGCTGGAAGCTTGGATTGAGCTTGCCTCCTGTTCTGAAGTCTCAGGGCCAACAAAGACTTCATCTACTATCTTCTAGCTAGTTTACTGACTTCAGCGACTCCAGCACTGACGCCGCTACCCAACACAACACCACTGCCTGCTCCGGCTCCGTGGGTCTTGCTGAACAAAACAACTGTGGCCTGCAGTGCAAGTCCGACACCGATGCGATGCCGCTGATGTCCCGCAGTGTGATTGCAGCAATGCGAAGTTGACACATAACATCTTGACCACCGTGTTTCATCGACCACCCCAGGTCACAAGAAACTGGCGCCTCACCACTGATGACGCATCAGCTCCGCTGCAAACAACTCCGCCGCAACCAGATGGAACCAACGCCTTGCCTCCCCTACCTCGTAGTACAGAACCGATGCTTCACCTCCCTGGGTGCCGTAAGGAACCAACGCGGCACTGGCTCCAGGAAAGCCTCACCTCCCTGACTCTGTGCAACCTTTTTTGTGTCTTTGGGGGTGATTCTTACCTTGGCGGGCGGCGGAGGCCGCCCGTCAAAGTACCCCCGCCAGAACACCGCATCGCGGTCGTCAGACCACTGCGGTGATTCTGGGTTTTCCACTGGGCTGGCGGGCGACCGCCAAAAGGCCGCCCGCCAGCCCAGTGGAAAACAACCTTCCCACGAGGACGCCGGCTCTGAATGGAGCCGGCGGAGTGGGAAGGTGCGACGGGTGCAGTGGCACCCGTCGCGTATTTCAGTGTCTGCAAAGCAGACACTGAAATACAAAGTGGGGCCCTCTTACGGGGGCCCCTGCAGTTCCCATGCCATTGGCATGGGCACTGCAGGGGCCCCCAGGGGCCGCACAAAACCCATACCGCCATCCTGTTCCTGGCGGGCGAACCGCCAGGAACAGGATGGCGGTATGGGGTGTCAGAATCCTCCATGGAGGCGCAGCGAGCTGCGCCGCCATGGAGGATTCATTTGGGCAGCGGAAAACCGGCGGGAGACCGACGGTTTTCCACATCTGACCGCGGCCAAACCGCCGCGGTCAGAATGCCCTGCGGGGCACCGCCAGCCTGTTGGCGGTGCTCCCGCCAACCCTGGCCCCGGCGGTCCATGACTGCCGGGGTCAGAATGACCCCCTTTGTTTTCAAAGGTACTGTGCCTGGGGGTCTGTGTGACTCTGTGATCGGTGCCAGTGGCATCAGACTGTTGTGAACAGCTCCGTTAACAACATTGTGATACCCCCAGTTGGAGCTATTGCATTTCTAAGCGCTTTATTGGGATTTAACCTTTAAAAATTTGTATCTTGGCATGTACACATTGGACTTTTTACCTTTTTACCTTATTTTATTCAGATAAATATTATCTACTTTTCTAAAATGGTGCAGTGTACTTTTGTTGTATTTTTACTGTGTTACTGTATGAGTTATTGCACAAATACTTTACACATTGCCTTCTAAGTTAAGCCTGGCTGCTCAGTGCCAAGCTACCAGTGAGTGGGCACATGATCATTTGGATTGTGTTGTGACTTTCCCTGACTAGGACTGTGGTCCCTACTTGGTCAAGGGTGTATACCGCTGCCAACTAGAGACCTAATTTCTAACATGAACTCAGCTTTTGGGGAAAATTAGCAAAAGGTCTGGCACACATTCCAGAAAATAAACTCTTTATAGGTTTTTCCCCCAAAGACACACTCAAGGTGAAAAATTAAATAATAGTGAAAACAACCAATAGATTTTCATAAAAAAACATTTTACATCAACAGCAACACTGCTAGAGATACCTTCAGAATGCATAATTAATGCTAACCTGTACCCTAAAAACAAGAGAACAACGTTACATTTCTGCACTTACTAAGTACAGTGGTCTCTTCAGAGTCATCTACAGGAACAGGGAAAAGTCCTTGACCTGTTGCAAGACTGGGTACATTTAGAATTCAGCTTCAGTGGAAGTTCCAAAAGAAAATATATTTTGTTTCATGATAACAGCATAGAACAGATCTCTGCAGAGAGAAAAACATGCACCAACTTTCTATCGTACTTTTAAAACCCACATTGTCCTCGAGAAAGGCCTAGTCGATTTGTTTTGCCACCTGATTATGCTAACTTAAACACAGAAAATAAACATTGAACGTTTAGATAATAAATCCGGTCTGCCATATATATGTCCTGGTTCAAATTTTTAAATAAAATGAATTGAACTCAACACGAAAGGAGAATTTGAATTGTAAAGATGAATAGATAAATATAACGCATGAAAATAATTGGCAAATATCTTGTGTGACTGTAAGCTAATTCTCTCTCTTTGTTGCATTTTTGTGTTTATTACGACTCCAGTGGATAGAGTGAGATTACTCACAGAAAAAGGTTTTGAAGAACATGAACAATGGTGGAATTAATTTTGATCCAATTGTATGCATATCAATATATTTGCATTATATTGTTATACTCATAACTACATGACACCATCATAATTTAAAACATAGATAGTATGTTTTTGGAAATAAATTAATTTACTGGTCAGAAAGCAAAATCTATTACAGTTTGAGACGGAGAAGCCAATAGAGTATTTTCTTAATGAAAATAAACAAAGGAGACAACTATTGGTAACATTAGTCAAAACCTACATACCTTAGATTACCTTATAAGAAAATAGATTCAATAGAAATCTCACACACCAACTATAAAACATCATTAAAAAGTTGAAAGTATCTCCAGGGGGGAAAGGATGTATCTCAGTCAAACATTGTGTCTGGGATAGTATACTTTCGTCATCAGACAGAATTCATTTTTAAACAAAGGCACACTAAGGGCCTGATTTAGCGTTTGGAGGACAGGATACTCCACCACAAATGTGATGGAGTATCCTGCCCTCCACACCAACAGCCTGCCCCAACTATTTAGTTGCACAGACTGTCATGTTTCTGATGGCGATGCCCCAGCTGGCTTTCATAAACAGACACTGGCCTTGGAAGACTTAACCAAAAAAGTATGTGATTATTGCTGCACCTCTCCCAGTGGCAGATTTGTGGGTGCTAATTGAAATTAACATAGATTCAGATGAAATAGGAACAATCCCAAATAATCCTCTCCCTCTTTTTTATATTATTTACATTCTTTTTATTCATTATTGTCACCACACCAAAGACAACTGCTATCATATTTTTACATTTGCTTTGTACTAATTTGGTTTCTAATAAAAGCCGCTAAAAATAACAGTCAAGTTTATTGTCTGTGTGCTCACTCTAGGGAGAGGCTGATGGAAAACCAGGAACATATACCTGATACCTCTGGCAGGTGATGAGTATTGAGTGCATTGATGGTTGGGCAGCTGAGTAAATAGATGATTGGTTAGATGAATAGATTAGTAAATTATGGCACTGTGTGTGGGATCAAGGGTAGGGTGGTAAGGCTGGGGCGGTGAGGAGATTAGTGTAGGAAAGGGGGGAGTCTCTGGAGTGTGTGGAGGAAGGGTAGCTTCTGAGCAGTTGGTTGCATGGATGGATAAGTGTGTGCATGGAAGTGTGGTTGGATGTGTGAGTTAGTACAAGGAATGGTAAGGCTGAATGACTAGATTCATGGGTGAAGGTATAAGTCGCTGCAAGCTAACTGCAGTATGTAGGGCAAAGGTAGTTTGGGGTGCAAGAGGAATGCAGTGATGCTGGAAATCATAGCATATATACATGTATAAAAGTGTAAACGTGCCACCACCGATCCAAGCTGTTTTCTCACTCACCTCTTTTCTGCACCTGGCTCCCTAATGAAGTGGATTTAAATATCTATATGAATCTGTTTCTGAGAGAAGCTCTAGTTGTTGTAATGGGACTATCATGGTCCGACTTTCAATATTTTAAAGTTTGAATCATTAGCATAATTTAATGATTGCTTGCCTAGGAGCCTTTTTATCCCATTAAGGGCTTCCTTTCAAAAGGCAATAAGTCCCATTCCGATAACAACAACTTGTTTTTAGATATACTGCATTTCTGCTGTTTCTGAGCACTATACATAAAAATACTGTAATCAAATTTTATGGTACTTAATATCTCATGGAACTAGTACAGGCTATCTCCTTCCCATCTGTTCCGGACTTCTGCACCCTAGTGGTGTCCAATCCTGCATCCAAACATGTTAAGACCTGGAACAGGAGGACCAGGTACGTCTGTGCAGGAGTGAGCTCCAGGAGCCCAAAGTCAATCCTGACCTTCTGTAGCTCATCACCAATCTCCCATAACTGGCCAGTTATGAAGTGGGTTTCCATGCAAGGTAGCTCAGTGGGCATAAAAATAGTCCATGGCGATGTTGGACATGGGCATATCTTGGACTCAATGTGATGAGGGCTGGAATAAGGTACATGATAGGAAAGGCTCCCACTATGCCATTGCATGACTTTATGGGTCTCATAATGTTGCATGCAGTAAATACTTTGCTGTATGTTAACATGATCACTACTTGTGTATTGAATGCAAATGGAGTATGTAATGGAAGAATAAGGCCTAACAAACAGGCCTGATCATTGATAACAAGAGCCATTCATTTTTACAAGATAACAAAATATACTCTTATTGGCCCCATTTTTCTAAGGCTCACATTGATCGATCAGAGACGAAAGTTTTCCTTTCTCTGAAAGCACAATGGTTGATGCTAAGCTGCATGGAGAAATGACCTTGAACATTCTGCCTAGCCAGAAGGAGCAGTAGATACCACAGCAGTGGCCTTTTGTTTACTTCCTGTAGTTTGAACAAAAGCATTGCTCTATGCCATGTGTAGCAAAACAAGAGCAGAGGGAAAAATAACCACTTGTAACTCCTTAGAGTGCCGTGTATAAGAAACATATAAATGATATAGGAGTACTTAGGATGGAGTGAGGAACATCAACCAGTTACTGGAGAGATGATGAAACACGGAGGTCCAGAGGTAAGCGATGGGTCCTTTATGACTCAGCATAAATTAAACCAATACAACTAGACTGTTACTCGGCTAGTTATAATATAGGGAGGGATGTGATGAAATGTGATTTGGGTGTATTTCATATTTTGTCCTTTTGTATCAACCATTTGCTGAACGGGTCATAATCTTAACAGTCACCTTTCTTTTCATCTTAAAGAGCAGTATATAATGAATAAGTGGATAGTGTAAAAAACAATGTGTAAGTGTGTGTGCCTACTGATTTGAGGGTTCATGGTGAGGCTCATTAATATACCCTGCAGCTAAGATATTCTCAGACAGGTCTTGCCTCACTCTAACCCACTTGAGCATAAATCAGTGGAGATGGGCAACAGACACCTGCCCGTTTTCCTTTTTTCTCCAAAAAAGGAATCAATTTCCTTCTGGGAAATCTACCAGATGGTAACCTTATAATGTCAAGAAAACTCAACAGTTGTGCTCACAGTGGCAGAGGGCAGGTAGCATAAAGCCTTGCCCCCCACCCACTTAGGGGGACAGATGGAGGTAGGTTTGGATGAGTGGAGCAGCCTGGACTGGACGCTGCAGTTATATCTGAAGAATGGGGTCTCTAAAGAAAGTAGATGCATGCTTTCCCTAGAAAAGGAAAGGTTCCATAGAGGGGGTGGGAATCACCGTTTTCACTGTGCCATTTATCAAACCTGCCACACCAAAGGCCCTCCTGTGATCCATCACAACACACTTTCCCAAGATGAGGAGGGACAGCTTGTAGTCCCACTGTAGGGAGGGTGGAGTCACTGTGCTGCATGAACACCCTCTCTGATGACTGCCTCCTAAGTGGTGTCTGCGTGTCAAACGTTCCTAGGGAAGATGGCAGCAGAACAAACAGACACACACACACATAGCATATGGGTGACTCTAAGTTACCACAAGTGATTGCTTAGCATTTCTTTATACCCTTGGGCCATGCCCCACCCTCAGGTTGTGCAAGGGATACAAAGTAGGGTAGAGGCCAGGTGGCACTCTACATCCCTTTCAACGTTTATTGAAGTGAACAACAACAACAACAAAAATATGGTGGTGCATTATAATGATGACATGCTGCAGACAAAGGGGGTCATTATGACCCTGCCCGCCAGGGCAAAGGTGGCGGTTTCACCACCAACATGCTGGCGGTGAAGACCACCACATTATGAGTGGCAGTCGGAGCCGCTGGGTCGGAGATGTGCATATCTGACCCAGCAGTCCACAGAATACCACTGGCGGTACTAGGAGCTGCCTTTCTACCAGGGTTTCCGCGGTGGTAGCACCGCCACGAAATCCCTGGTAGAAAGGCAAATTTTTTCCCTGTCACCAGTAGACGACTCCCTCACTGCCCCAGCAAGCACTTGACCCCCACCCCCTTCCAGACACAGCACCCCCTCCCTACCCCCACCACCCCTCCAAACACAGCATCCTCCTCCCTTACCCCCACTACCCCTCCAGACACAGCGCCCCCTCCCCAATCTCCCTTCCTGCAGACATGCACACGCACACAGACACCCACATGCACCACGCATACACTCATTCACCTACACTTACATACACGCATTCACTCAAACGCATCCATACTCTCATTCACCTCTGCACTCATACACGCATTTAACCACGCATACTCACACCCATTCAAACACTCATACTCATGCCCATCCAAACACGCATACTCACACCCATCCAAACACACATACTCACACCCATTCAACCACGCATACTCACATGCAGACAAAAACGCCTTCACCACAACACTCATACTCACATACACACACGCATATACACTCACATGCACACACGCACTCACTTCTACATTCAGACACACATACAACCACGCTGTTGGAAGGTGGGTCATTAGTTGTGTGGCCTGCACAAGTAATGAGTCCGCACACGACCGCCACTGGGAACCAAACACCCCATTGTAGCGCTTGACTCTCATAGGGTAGCATTGCAGAGCAGTCCAAGGCTTACTCAATGGAGGTGGTGTGGGCTAGTAATCCCCATTCACGAGCACACAAGCATGACTCTCAATAAATGATTGTCCAGTCTGTGCTTTTTCTTTTGATAAAGTAAAAGTACATTTATTACTCACACACACTACTCAATCTTATGCAACAATCTACAAATATACACAAAGTGATGGAATCACTCTGGGAAAACATTGTGTAATCTCCCATGTCTCCTCCAAGGGAGGATATAATGCAATTAAATACATCTATCTTGCCAAGCGGTGGTTGTCATTGTCATTATTCAAATTAGCATCATCAGGGAACATATAGGACCATAGTCGAGCAATTTAATTATTAGGATTACTTTTAGATTACCTTCAAATTACTCTTAATTGACCATCAAATAACAGTTGAATACACTGGTTAATACCAGCCTACACCTCTAGTAGGCACAGTCCCACAAGCCGGAAAAAAAGTTCACATAACCTTAGGCTCCAACCACAGGTTGGAACCTTAGGCGGTTATCCTTCTTTTGTCCCACCCTACCTAGGGTTGGGACACAAACAGCATTGGGGGGGAGGCTGCGCTGCTCCTGCTGCTCCCCCTGTCCCTGGGCATGAATTTAGTGGTGGCCCCATCTTCCTGGGACCACCTCAAGCTTGTTTAGGGGACCATCCCCGGCTCCAGCCCCTCAAAGCATGCTTGGGCAGCCGCATATTGAATAAGCGGCTCTCCCGCTGCGCCGGGGAGAGCCACTTTGCTGCCCAAAGCCTCTGCTGGTTCCTGGGGGGTGCTGGTCCAACCCGGGCACCCCCGCACAAGGTAAAGTCTCCCTTGTTGGAGGGAGGCGCAGGGAGCCCACCCCTGGCCGCCCCTGCCGGCTCCCCACACGGCCAGCACCTCCGTGTGTTGCCGCGGGAGCCGGCCTTCTCTGTGCTGTCTGCCCGCTCCAGCGGGCAGGTGCATGGAGGCTCGCGGCTGGACAGGCCACTTGGGGGAGTGCAACAGCACTCCCCCCTTCCTCCCTGCAGCTTCGGGGCCCCGGGATGGGGTCCGGGCCCCTCCTTGTCTCCACAGGGAGCACGACGGCGCTCCCCGATGCCACTATCTTCTTGGGGCCCCAGGATGGGGTCCGGGGCCCCTCCTGGGGATCTTCACGGGGGGCACGAGGGCACCCTCTGACTTGACTTCTGCTGCAGGCCCCTGGATGGGGGTCTGGGACCCCCGGCCAACCTTCACGGAGAGCGCAACGGCGCTCCCTGGCTTCTGCTTTGCTGCCGGCTCCTTCACTGCCAGAGGCCATCTGGCGGAGGTGCGCGACGGGCCCCCCAAATCTTCACGGGGAGCGCGATGGCACTCCCCTACTTTACTTCGGCCGCAGGGGGCCCCGGGATGGGGCCCGGGGTCTCTACCCACCACGGCAGGGAGGTGCGCAATGGCACCTCCCCCCCCCATCGACTCTAATCAGGCCAAGCTTCACGGGCCCTGGGATGGGGTCCGGGGCCCCTTCCTCGTCCAGAGGGGGAGCACGAGGACACTCCCCTCGCTCCTCTTCCTCCTGGGGCAGCCGCCGGACCCTAGCCCACCCCGGGGGCACAGTCTTGAGCAGCTGTGAAGCTTGGTTGCCACATGTGCTCTGTAAGTCTCAGCCCCTCCTCACTGACGTTCGCCGGGCCCTAGCCCACCCCGGGGGCACAGTCGTGAGCAGCTGCGAAGCTTGGTTGCCACATGTGCTCTGAAAGTCTCAGCCCCTCCTCACTGATGTTCCTCGCAGGGCCTCTCCAGTCTACTCCTGGCACGGAATGACAGCTGGCTGATTGATGCCAGGCCCTGCTCAAGCAACTGAACACAGCAGTAATTGGCCCTAATCCTGAGCTGAGTCAGAGATTGATGACATCCTGGGATGACCCATAAGTTGTACAACTATGCTCTCGTAACCTACTGCATCATTCTTTTCTTACAGGTTACCGTGGACTTTGGTTGTGACTCTGGTCTCGGTGGACCCCAGAGAACTGGAGTTGCACCTTAGGCCCTCCTTACCCATTGACATTTAATGGAGTATCCCCACAATGCAAATACCGTAAGCACATTGACATTGGCATTGAACTGAGTGTCCCTACTGTGAAAAGACAGTAAGCACACTGACTCTCCCTCGCATGTGTACACCCCTCTCATGAGATCTACTCCAGGTCACCACCCACTCTGCATAGTTCCTCCTGCACCAGGCTTACGTAAGTGTAGTTCTTGGGCTGCGCACACCAGGAATCCTCCTCCCACAGCCCTCATCTGGGTGCACATCCATGTGCACACATGATCACATGTAACCCGCCCGGCGCCTCCTGCCCTTGCTGCGCCACAGCAGCCTTTCCTTAGCACGGTGGCACCGGCAGTAAACACGCACAGTCCATTTTACCATGTGTTTACTGTGCGTGAGTCCCCTCATAGGAGGCTCCCTCACAGTAAAAAGTCAAGAGCCAGGTGGTCAAAAAACAAAAAATCAGGGCAGACCTGATGGCCAGAACCGTCCTCTAACACACGCATACACACACGCAGACAACACCCACTCACACATGCACACACAACACTCCCCACCCTCCCACCCCCTCCTCTGTCAGATGATCATCTTACCTGGTTGGAGGAGGTCGTCCTGCAGGGAACGGGAAGGGGTGCTTCCACTTCTGGCAGCGCCCTGCCAGCAGGACACCACCATGCCGTATTATTCCACCTGCCAACACGACTACTGCTGGATTTCCACCTAAAGTGTGGAGGAAATTCAGCACTACCTGTAATATGGTGGGCGGTCTTCTGGCGACCGTGGCTTCTGCGGTCTTAGGAAAAGACCGCCGAAGTCATAGTGAGGGCCAAAGACTCTTACTGGGTGCATGGGTCGAAGTTCATATCTCTGGCTGTGACTACTGGAATCCTGGCTCGTCTGTTGCTGTCATCTGTTCGGGTGGTCGCTGGTTGGCTTGGAGCGACTCCTGAATTGGCTAATGATGCACCTTTGCCGGTGTCAGGGTGTGAGTTTTCACCAGGGACATCTTCATCTTTCCTCTTGTTCAGTTCTTGTCGGTGTGATCTTTTTGAACCACAACACATTCCTGTATGTTTCAGATTCTCCTCTTCTCACAGTTATTATTGTCCCTCACACTCTGATGACTTCCCACACTTCTTACTGAAAAGGGATGAAAAACTTCCACCTAGGGTGACAATCCTTCATGACGACTGTGTCACCTATGCAGATATCTGGGTCTATGACTTTGCAATCTCTGCAGGCTTTTTCATTGGTGACATGGCATTTCTCTTGGGTGACATGCACATCAAAGGCCACTGGGTTCCAGTTCGGACTTATGGGGAAGATGTCCCTGGGACACCTTTGCATCAATAGGTCACTTGGGGCACACCCAGTTGTGCTGAGAGGTGTTTGATGATATGTTTTTAGAAACTAATGCAGGCAGCACTCTACATCATCACCCTTTTCCACTCCAATCCTGAGTGCTCGATTGGGTGTACGCATAAGCCGTTCCACTTCTCTGGTGGCTTGAGGCCATTGTGGGGTTGTCCTTTGTGTGCTTAATGTTAATGTTAATGTGCTTAATGTTGAGGCAGATAGTCATGGAATTCTTGCCCTTGAATTGGAAGGTTGTTGTCAGTTTTGTCTTCTTCAGGTAGCCCAAGCAATGCAAATATTTTCTCCAGTGCTGGTTTGACATTTTCGAAAGCTGTCTACCTCACCAACTCTATTGTGGGAAACTTTGTGTAGCTGTCCATGATGATGAGAGTGAGTTTATTGTCTGGAAAGCCTCTGAAATCCATGCTAACAGATTACCAGGGCTGTGTGCTTGCTTCTTCTGTTATCACTGGTGCAATTGGCAGGTCTCCACTTGTAATGGCAGGGGCAGGTCTTTACCTTCTCCTTGACCCACGTCCAGGCCAGGGAACCACACCTTGGCCCTAAGGCAGGCCTTCGTCTTGGCGATGCACTGATATCCCTGGTAGGTTTGTTCCACAATTTGGGTCCATAGACTACGTGGGATGACAATTTGGCAACCTCAAAACAACAATCCCCCATCACTCACATTGAGCTCATTGCAAACTCACCAAGCCTGTGTCATGGCTGCATGCTCTTTTGCAGTGAGAGCTTGGGCTCCATCTAAGAGGTTGTGCCACTCTCATCTTTGGAGGACTTCTTTAGATTTTGAGATGCACGAATCAGTTGCTGTTGCTTCTTGGTTTTCGACAAGGGACAAGTGCTATTGGACATACTCTTCAACAATCATCCTCACAAATTGTTCCACCCCTTGGTATTCTGCAGGGTTGTTCACCCTTTATCGGTATACTACTTGGAATGGGTATTGTTGAAGTTGTACTGCCCACCTTTTAATCCACAGTTGCCCATTTCTGGCAGTGTTGGTGAGCAGTGGCTTAGGATCAGTCACTACTTGGAACTTCTGGCTGCAGAGATGAAAGTGTCGGTATGCCCACTGGTCTGCCAATCTGAGCACACCAGGTTACAATATCAGTGAGAGCCCTGCTTTCATAAGTGATGGGGACCCATGTCCCTTTGTGGTTGTTTTGGGGGTCAGGACTGCGCTCAGTCCCACTGGACTTTCATCCACGACGAGGTCAGACTGTCGCTTAGGGCTGATGTACACCATGTTGGCATCATGCAGGAGTGCCTTTTTTTATCTCTCTGAACGATTGAGCGGCTTTGTTGTTCCAGTGTTATGGGGAGTCATGCTTGGTCAGAGCTCATAGCGGTTTAGACAGGGTGGCCAGGTTGGGAATGAAGCATCCACAGTAACTGGCCATGCCCAAGAAACTGCATACATCTGATTAATTTTGTGGGACTGCAGCTGACCTGATTACTTCCACCTTCTTTTGGTCAACATGTAAACCTTCCTTTGAAAAAGGATAGCCAAAGAATTCCACAGCGTTGGTATGGAAAGAGCACATTGATCGGTGTAGAGTTTGTCAGTTGTCCGCTAGGTGTTTGAGGGTGGCACTCAATCTTGCATGATGTTCTTGTAGGGTGTTCGAGAAGACGAGGATTTCATCACTTACATTGATCACCCCCATTTAGACCTGATAGAGTTGCTTGAATAGCATCTTGAAAGACTCCGGCAACTGAGGCTATTCCAAAACTGAGGCATTTGTATTTGCAAAGGCTTATGTGGGTTGAGAATGTTGTTATGTACCTGCTCGCCTCATCAAGAAGTAGTTGGTGATATCCTGAGTTTGGCTCCATTCAGATCTGCTATGATCTCATCAATACCTGGGGTGATGTGCTGCTTACAGTGGATGGCTTTGTTGGGTTACCTCGTGTCAACACAGAGTCTTATGGCCCCTGGCTGTTTGGATTTTGGTGCTATCACAATGGGTGAAAACCATGGTGTCGGCCCTGTTACTTTTGATCACCGCTAGCCACTCTAGGTGCTCCAGTTCCTTTTCTACTAGTGAGCATAGTTGAAACTGCACCCTTCTGAGTTTGCAGTGCCACCAGTCATATCGTCTCATCCATGTGGAGCTTGACTGTTAAGCCTCTTAGGCAACCAAGTCCTATGAAAAGTTTTGGGAAATCTGTCACAATGTTGTCTGGGTGAGGTTGGTGTATTTGCCAGCTAAGAAAATTATCCTATGTCTTCTACTGTATGGCACCCTAGCAAGGTGCCCATGTTTCCCTTCATCAAGTGAAACTTGCCATGGATTTTTGTGTCTCCATTTTCACACACTACTTCAATTACACCTTTCAACTGAATGGAGTCTGTGCCTCCATAGTTGTAGATTTTGTCTTTCGTAGGTGTGATTTTGGGTCTTGGCCTCAGCCTGTAGAACTGAGTGGTGTCTATAACATTTACAAAGGCGCCGGTGTCAATGAGGGCCATGATTTAAACTTCGATGATTCCTACTTTGCATATGGGCAGAAGTCTCTATTGATGATTGTTTCTTCCTGTGAATAATAATTGTGAAAACCTCTTCGATGTTGCTGTCTTCAAAGCTGCTCATAGCCACGCTACTCTTGTCTATTTGTCTTTATTCGCTGTCTTCTATGGAGAGTTGTTCTTCTTCACCCTCAATCAATCAATCAATCAAGATTCTTATAGAGAGCGGCTAATCACCCGTTCGGGTCTCAAGGTCCTTGGGAGTGGGGAGGTACCGCAGCTAAGTCTAGGCACTGGATGGCCAGTTCAGTGGAAGAGCCAGGTCTTAAAGTCCTCTCTGAATTGAGAGAGAGAGGGGGATTGCCTGAGATGAAGAGGAAGAGAGTTCCAGGTCTTAGTGGCGAGGTAGGAGAGGATCTTCCTCTGGCTGTGGTCTTGCGGATCCTTGGGATGGTGGCCAGGGCCAGGTGGGAGTAATGGAGTTGTCTGGTGGGCATGTGGAAGGCGAGGTGGTGATTGAGGAATGCAGGTCCGATGCTGTGGAAGGCCTTGTAGGCATGCACAAGGAGGTTGCAGGTGATTCTTTTGTTGTTCGGGAGCCAGTGGAGGTCTCTCAGGTGCCCGTAGATGTGACTGCAATGAGGGATGTCCAGGATAAGTCTAGCTGTGGCAATCTGGATTCTTTGCAGCTACTTTTGGAGCTTCTGGGAGATGCTGACCTAGACTGCATTGATGTAATCAAGATTGCTGCTGACGAGTGCCTAGGTGACTGTTCTTCTGGATTCAACGGGGATCCATTTGAAGATGTTTTGGAGCAGGTGGTATGTGTGGAAGCAGGAGGATGAGACAGTGTTGACTTGGTGGTTCATGGAGCAAGGAGTAGAGGATGATGCTGAGTTTATGTGCCTGGTTGGTCAGTGTGGGGGGTCTCCGAGCACTTCCGGCTACTAGGAGTCATCCCAGGTGAAGGGAGTGGTGCCCAAAATGAGGACTTCTCTCTTGTTGGAGTTGAGCTTGAGACCGCTGTATTTTACCCAGGCGGCGACTACTTTCATCCCATTGTGGAAGTTGTTCTTTGCGACTGTAGGTTGGTCGGTGAGGGAGAGGATCAGCTGAGTGTCAGGGAGGAGCCCTGAGGATGCCTCAGCTAATTTCTTTAGTTTTGGAGGTGAGCAGTGGGAGCCTGACTCTCTGGGTTCAGCCGGTGAGGAAGGAGAGGATCCATTCTAGGGCTTTGCCACAGATGCCAGCATCGTGGAGTCTTGGGTAAAGGTTGTTGTGGGAGACAGTGTCGAAGGTGGCTGAGAGGTCCAGGAGGATGAGGGCTGCAGTTTCACCTCAGTCGAGGAGATTGCCGATGTCATCTTTTGCAGCCAGGAGAGCAGTCTAGGTGCTGTGGTTGCTTCTGAAGCCGGATTGGGAGGGGTCCAGGATGTGGTTGGTCTCGATGAATTCAGTGAGTTGGGCATTTATGTCTTTCTCAATGACTTTGGCCAGGTCCTGTGTTGGGAAGCTGTCATAGATGTCAGAGATCTTGCGGTGGGAGATGGTGTTGAGGTTGTTGTGGAGGGCTTGGGATGGGTGGATGTCCGTGGTGTCAGAGATGGTTTGGTGAATTCTTTGATCACGGAGAAGAGTTTTTTGCTGTTGTGTGCGTTGATTGGTTCTCATATCATGGTTTTCTTTGTTGCTCTGATGAGGCGGTGGTGTGATGTGTGGCAGTTTTGAGGGATGTGTGGTCTTCTGGGCTTTTGCTGTCCCTCCATCTTCTCTTGAGTCATCTACAGGTATGTCTGGACTCTTGAAGGGTGGGGGAGAACCATCTGGCTTTCTCTGTGGTCTGTTTGCTGGAGGGTTTCCTGAGGGGGGCCAGAATGTTGGAGATCCATCAGTGGAGGTGGGGAGCAGATGTGGTGGCATCCGTGGAGGTCGGCGGTTGTGTGTTCTGAAGGGTGGTGGAGAGTTGGTCTTTGGAGACTAGCTCCAGCGCCCCTGGGTGCTGGAGCCAGGTGTCGGGTTACTGTTGCAGGAAACTTTGGAAAAATGGTTTTGGCGGCCACACTTCAGGCAGGGCTTCCGCTGTATGAAAAAGAAAACCATAGCACTCTGAACAAAGTTCAGAATATGTTAAAAGTATGTATTTTGACATCAACAGCCAACATGAGTTTTGTCACATATGTCTAAAAGTTGCAAATCGAATAATAAGTCCTGACTCATGTAGTTGTCCTGCAAACATATTCATCATGGGAGTAATCTGTAGTCCTATGCTGAAGCCCTTATGCAATTTCTTTTGATGAGTTGGAAAATGTCTGCAATGAATGCAGTGGCAGAAGCAATAATTGAACTCGCCAATATCTAGTGACCACCTAGTAAGATGGTGTTATCCAAATGTAATAAATATTTTGAAGTAGAGATCTGGTGGAGTCTCTTAACATATGGTCATGTAGGTAACATGCCTTACAACGTCTTCTGAGTAAATAAATGGTCCCAAACCATAACAGAACCACATCGAGGGAAGTGACCTAAGTGTTCAAACAACAGAAATCCATCAGGATACGTGGAGTCCAAAGTGTTTAAGAGACCAAAGGGTGCAGAGACCTTGATAAGTACCCACATTCAGATCATTAGTACAGAAGCAGTGCAGTGTCCCGAGTCAAGGGATTCCTCTGTGCTGGACACACATTGGGTGTGCGGTACGTCATGCCGCACTTCCCACAGACTTGCTTGCGTTGCTTGGGAGTGGTGGTTGCATGAGGTCTTGCAGGGCATTGTATTGCATCTAGCTGTTTTCCCTGTTTTTCACCACTCCTGGTTTGTGTGTGTTTGGTGTGTTTGAGGTGCTTATCAGAGCTGTTTCAATGTCCTCAGCCATGTTATCTACCAGTTTGTGGGAGCGAGCCAGTATCAATATGTTGTAAGTGTGATGCCAGGTTATTGAAGAAAGAGCTTCCTTAGGTTGGATGACCAGCACCCTTGGGTCAGCCGCACTCTGATTTCGTCATGTCGGTAAATGTCTGTGCAGGTACTTGCCAAATTGCACAGATGTGCGTAGAATGCATCTACCGGCTTGCCTTCAGTCTGGTGGGCCTGCCTCAGCTTGAGTATTTCATAGTCTGCATTTAACTGTGGGTCAAAATGCTGATTTAATGCTGCCACCACCACATCAAAATGCCCAATCCACTGGCGCCATCATGGGGCAGCAGCCGCTGGGTCTGCCAGGTGTCTGAAAGGTGGTAATGCTATGACTGGTGCATGTGCACCGTATTGTGCCATTGGGGGCGCAGCTCCTTACAGTGGTGAAGACATGCTGTTTTGGTGCACGTGCTATATTATTGCTTTCTTGCTTTCTACTGCGCTGGATCACTGTGGTCATTTGTAAGCATGATGTGTGGCTTTCTTTCGCTTCCTAGAGCCTTCCTTCTTGTGTGTTATGTGTTATTAAGCCGCTCATTTTTATCTTTTCTCAGCCTGCTGTCCTCCTATTGAATTGTCACTTTTCTCTCCCTTATAGTTGTGGAATCCTGTGAGGTGGATGCTCTTTTGTAATTTCCCCTCTTGCTATCTTTATTGTTCCCTCATGCGCTTTGGCTTGGATTCTTTGTATGGCATCTCTGACTGTGATTGCGAGGACACCATATACTTGCTCGTACAAGTTGCTCTGTGTGAAGAGCTGATGTTGTGGCTGCTGAGCCGCCAGGCATGCAGCACTGTTACCTGGGGCTCATGAGTGGAAGATCCGAAGCTAGCTCTTGGCCACATGCGCTAGCAGGTCTGTAGTGGTAGGGCCATGGGCTGCTACTGGAGGGAGTAGAGGCCATGTGTGTGGGCAGTCTAGCCTCATCACAAGGCAACGTGCTTCTTCACTTTCAGAATGCCGGGGGGGGCACAGTGCTGGGAGGCAGCATGGTATCAGCAGGAGCACTGTCACGCGATCACCACCTCTCTGCAGAACGGCACACTCTGGAGTTTGGTGCACAGTGCAGGGTGCAGCCTCAGTGATGTTGGTGCTGTGTCGCACCGTGGATGTCCTGATGAGAGGTAGGCACTCTCTGTCCCTCTCTTGCATGCATTGGGGACAACAGCCTTGTTGCCAACGTGGTGTCTGCAGGTTGCATGTTCCTAGGCTGAAGGTGGGGAAGATGGCAGCAGAACAAACACACACAACATAATATATGGGTGACACTAAGTGATCAAGAGTGATCGCTTAGCATTTATTTATACCCTTGTGCTGCACCTGTTCCTCAGGTTGTGCACAGGATATATTTTAGGGTTTTGTCCGGGTGGCAACCTACAGTCAGCTGCCAGGTTGTACTCCCACTCCCCTTTCCTATCAAGTATCAGTTTGTAGTTTTGGCTGTGTTGAGAAGTATCAATGTTGTTTTTATTGTAGACCTGGCCCACACAAGGATGGCAGCCAGGCAGTCATGGCTCACGACAACAAGAAGGTGTGGGGTGGCGCACAAGCAGGGGGCAGAGGGGGCATAAATACAAATTAAATTTAAAAAAAAAGAAAAAGAAAAACACTTACCTCCTCTGCGCGCCGCTCCTCTGTCCCTCGTCGCTCCAGGCTGCAGGCACAGGCTCCCAGCCTGCCCTGCAGCCAATCCTGACAGATTGAAGCAGCATCAGGATTGGCTGGGAGTGCCCAGCCAGGGCACAACCAGGCAGACTGGTAGCCTGTGCAGGCTCTCTCAAGCCGAGAGAGCCCTCTGCGCGTATCTGTTTGGTCGGCCCCAGACGGCCGGCCAAACATACATGGGAAGTGAGGGAGAGGTGTGCGCTTCCCCTCCCTGCTCGTCACCCCTGTGGCCCGCCTCTTTAAAAGAAAATGATGATAAACAAAGATTATTATCCTTTTCTGTTAAAGGTTTTGCAGCTGCCGCCCTAAAGGAGGAGCTGCCCCTGCAGCCAGGCAATCATTACTTTAGCCTTGCTGGGCGCTGAGGGAAGCAGTGCTTGGAAATTCTCCCATGTTCTGGCAGTGAACATAAATAAAAATAATAATGATAATGGTCTTGCATAGCAGCGTGAGGATGATTTACAGTCCATTAACTGCAAACAATGCAATCTGTAGGTACATCATAAACGTAATGCACTAATGCAAAAGATGCGGCTGGTGAAATTAAAATACTTTAGTAATTGATCTAAAATGATAATTTCACTTCCATCAAGCAGTGGCTGAAGAGGTTGAACCAAAACCCCTCTCTCACGGTAGATTTTCTTTCGCAATCACATCAGCTCTGGCAGTTGTCTCTAGCCAGTAAGAAAAATGGCTCTGCAGTGACTGCTTTCACGTCAATGGGGAAGACAGCTTCCACCACAAAGCTGTCTTGCAAGCTAGAAGCAGACATATAAAGTCAGGTTTGCTCTTAAAGTTAGCTGCAAAGGGAATATTTGGGGTGCACAGAAATTCCAATTTGTGAGAATAGCGCTGCCAGCTGCAGTATGGAAACGTGTCTGTATACTTTTTATTTGTGCACCAAAAAAGCCTCACGATTTTAGTAGAATCTAATTTTGTGCTGCAGCATATAATTTCGAAAGTATATGGGAACATTGTTGTAAAAGCAACAATATAGTATGACACATAGAACAGTTAGAGCGTGCCTTGTGTTTTTCAATTTATTTTATCCTTTCAGAGACATAATGATTCTTGTTTTGTCCCCTGGTTTTTCTTCCCCGTAGGTCATGTGTACGGAAGTCTGCACTTTTCCACCTTTAATGGTGATGAATACCGCTTTAAAGGACTTGGTGAATATGTCATAGTCAGACTCTCATCAGCCAAAGGTTCCAATGTGTTCACCCTTCAAGGTCAAACAGAAAGAGTGCGGATGACCAATGGATATGCCAATGCCACAGCGTTTGTGCAGTTTGCAGCTTTCTACCAAGGAACTCTCAAAGTAAGTGATCCCCTCACTTCACCAGAGCAGCTATACCATCAGAGAAAACCTGCTATCAACGGTATTATTATCATTATTATTATCAATAACAATCCAGTATTTTGTACAATATTCTTCATCTTCTTCTTCTTCTTCTTATTTATTATTATTGACAACATTGTTATTATCACCATTATTGCTATTAATAGTAGTATTAGTAGTAGCCGGAATAGTAATAGTAGCTGTAGTGTTAGTATAATTAATTTATTATTATTATTATTATTATTATTATTATTATTATTATTATTATTATTATTATTATTATTACTATTATTGTGACTATTATTATTATTACCGTTTTATTATTATGATTATTGCTACTAATACTGTTACTAATCATATTAATTGTAATAATATTAATAGTAGTTAAACATTATTATTACTAATGTTTTATAATGTGTTAAATTAATTATATAGTTCATCAGTATATTGACTCCTATTAATTAAAACATATGAGTCACTATTCACTCTTCCTGTACATTGGTTTGTCCACTATTGTTTCCCCCTACCCGTACACTCATGTTGGTGTATTCCTCCTGTTGAGGAATGCAGCCTTCCTTAAAATGTTAGGACGGTGAAATGCTATGCTGTGAAGCAACTGTCAGGGAGACGAATTGAAGTGCAGTGTGGAGACGTTAATAAAGACATCTACTCCTAAATTCCCTACATGTCGTCTTTATAACATTGGTGATGATTTTGCTGTGTAAGGGGTCAGTGTTGCTCTCCCTCCTTCTGTGTACATCCATTTCTACTCTCAAAGAAACATCGTCCTCCATGGTTCTGGTGAGCCTATGCATTGATGTAACTGGCTTCTGGTGAGCTTACGTCCTTCCTAACTTCCTTCTCCTACACTTGGAATCTCAGGAAGAAGCAGCCAAAATAAGGTACTATAAATTCATCCTTTTCCATTTCCCCTGTTACTGATCTTCCTGAAATTCGTCTCTTCCTGGACCAAAACACGAGTGAACTCACCCTAACCAATACATGCTTCATGGCAGCTCTCCAAGCCTTGTACCACCTTTCAGCTTACCTCAAACCGTTTAGACTGTTATACCATCAGAATTTACTATCCTTGGCAATGTCCTTCCCAGGTGCTCTTCAAATTAGGGGAACCTTTCTCCTTCTACAAACTCAGTAGTATACAGAGACTAGAAATCTACATCTCTCCTTGGACACCTTTGTAGAAACTCTGGAAGGAAACATCATATGTCCTCCAGCTAACACGTCCCTTTATGATAATTTATTATACATCAGGACTCGTTTTAGGCCAATGAATCTTTTGACCCAGTTGAGAGACACCTTAGGACGAGATAGCTAATCAATATGTCAATCAATACATCAATAATGTCATCAATATTTATCACGACAATGCATTTCACTTTAGTCAAAGTCATTAATCAATTTAAAGACACTACCATGACCTTTCAGCCATGAATAACCACTCCTTGATTAGTAGAATTTTATGAGTTTTATTCCCTATTGCTTACAATTCTAATATCAGATACGTCAATCTCAAAACCAAGAAACATAATAGCATAGTCACGATATGGCAACCTTGATAAGATTTCATTAAAGCAAGAATTACAAACATCAGAACATAACACAGCGTGAACATAGATCAATTCAACAGAGTGTCAATAATGCGTCAGTTCAACAAAGCATAGTCTTGGTCGTTTGTCTAGTTGCGTCAGTTTTGGTGAACACCTGTCCTAACCTCTGATTAGCATTCTCATGTTGGGCTTCATGCAAAACAATTTAGAACACTAATTTGGAAAACATCTATCTAAAGTCTCTGTTAAAAGTAAGCAGTTGGTACCCAGAAAGGAAAAGCAAACAGACAAATCAAAATTGCATTGTCATAATTACCCTCCAAAGTTTAGGTCAGCGCACAGGTTCAGTCTTCGTCTTCAGGACATCAGTCAATTCGCCAGTCAAAACCAGCTTCGTGGCAAAAGGGCACTTTCCTCAGAAGGAGGTAAAGTGTAACATGGACAAATCTAAGGGCGAGGATTGTTTAAAGTAAACCAACAAGTCACCAAACAGAGTGACAGAGTTTCTGGATAAAATCAATAGCATTCCCTAACCCACCCAAATGACTCCCCGTGACATGGGTTTTTATCCCTTTTCCGTTGTACATTCCCCCAAAATTTTATTGGACACTTGTTATACCCCACTATCTTTAACCTATCAGAAAGTACATTAGGTAACCCAACTCTTCACCCAATATTATTTTACAAGACTTTGATTGGTCTTCATAATTGACGTCTTCCGAGGTGGCACGTCCGGTATGATTTCATCTTTCTGTAATTCTTTGCACATCTTTTGGTCAGCAGTTCCATTGTCTTCACCGGTTTGAATGACCTTGTACATTGCATTAATCTACACTGTTTCAATTTACTTTTAACATTTATTCTGCAAAGGCTGTGTGAACGGATCTAACATGGTTACATTCGTCTTCTAATTTGAAGAAAAAGAACACGCAGGGTCATGTCCCTTTGTGAGTCAGCATACTGAAAAATAGAAAAATGCATTTAATATGAGAGCCAAGGCAGCTAAGCTTCAGCTCATGCTAACTTAAGGTCTATGAGGATTTCAGCACAGATTCAATAACGCGATCATTAGTACAAATTTATTTAAACATAATATAACCATTTTGGTTATTATTATTAGTCTACGTATACATTGGTGGCCACTCCCGTGGTCACATTTCAGGTGCACGTATTAAACAAAAATCACTATTATAATTTCTATGCAACATTGTCACACATTAATTCATAAACATTTCATGTTAATATGGATTACATAAGCTACGCTCTCTCACTCCCATATCGGGTGTTTCTCCGTGACTTTGTCAGCAAAGCGTTTACAAGCTGACCTATTCCTCACACAGATTTAGGATCATTGCACCCTGCGCAAGTAGCGTCCTTAAAAGAAACAACCAAAACCCTCCCACATCGGGATTTCACACAGAGATATTCTCTCAGTGCTTTGCGCAAAACGTGCTCTGGAAGTTTCTGGGAATGTGTATTTCTGTGACAGGCACACTATAAAATGCATTTCCAAAAGCTCTAGCGTTTCAATCGCACACGGCTCAATATCTCAGCAAAGCATGTCCTAGTGATTCTACCAATCCCTGCACATATACAGTGATACAATCACCGCTTTAAGGAATACAAAAATTCTGGAGGTGATTCTTTTGGTGGCATGCACACCTTATTCAACTACACTCAGAAAAGTGGGTCTTTCTCACTCTTTATCGTAATTATTATGAGTATCTTAGAACTTGTTCTTCGGTGACACGCACACCATTTATCTTGTTTTCTGAATGTCTAATAAATAATTGTGAAGTTTTCTCTACTTAAAGTTGAGGTGTGTATAAATAGAACTATTATTATGAGTTGTATTAAGAAAAATTGCCACCTCCTGGTCATTTGTGGTATTTATTCACCTCTGTAATCTAGCAATCCCATACATGTAAAACAATGTTATGATTACATATCCTCAATTCCAATTGTAGATGTCTTAAAGCACATGTATACAGAATTAGCAAGGGATACATGTAGATATATCCAAATTCTCTCTAAGGTACATTTTAATTCTAGTACAAAATTTTCAACACTTATATTACCAGTACCATCCAAGGAAATTACTTAATTACTATGGAAGCTGCCAGCATGTCACAACCTCCACCTTTTTAAAATGAATTAGGGGAACCTAGTGACCCTTGGAAGGAATGGATAAATATAATTGAATCTTACCTCATAGCCATTGGCTGGGAAAAATTCAGCCCAGTAAGGTAACAACACATTTTACTACATAATTTAGGAACACATGGTAGGACATTTTTTGGAACATTTCCTGAACCTGACATCACACAAAATGACAGTGATGAAAAAGAAGACAAATACAAAATTGCTTTTTCAACATTATTGTACTTGAACGTTCTAAATTCTTCAGACGTGTTCAGGGTACACAGGAGAGCGTGACTAATTATGTAGCAGTGTTGTGAGGGTTAAGCAAGCTATGTCAATTTGAGGAGTTGAATGACTCTCTAATTAGAGAACAACTGGTAAGATGCACAAACAATTTCAAAATACAGGAAAAGTTACTACAAAAACAACCTAATTTACAGGAAGCTATAGAAATAGCCAAACCAATAGAACACACAGCTCTGTGTATGAAGGAAATAAAGAACCCTGCCTCAACTGAGCAAATATCAGCAATAACAGAAAAAGAACAAGAAACAAACACATGTAAAATGAAAGTTAAGAATGATACAGAGAACGAGCATGTCAAAACATTGAATATGAAATTAACAAACCAAAGTGTTATCATTGTGGCAGCAGCAACCATTTAGCTAATTACCCCAATTGCCAAGCAAGATCTGCCACTTGCAGGAAATGCAACAAAAAAGGCCACTTCGCCAGATTATTCAGAGACACAACTAGAAATAAGAAAAGTAATGAAAATATCACATCCGAAGCAAAGTCCCAGATAATAAATAAAAGAATCCTCCAAATAAAAGGTGAAAGAACTATCAATCAAATAAAATACCCTGAATGTAATGTTTATTTAGATGGTAAACCTATAAAACAAAAATAAATTCAGATCCATGTTCCCCATTTACCCTGATCAATGTAAAGGATTTTATGTCTATGACAAACAATGAAGATCTAATTCTTCAGACTTATCACCTAAAGTATATACCAGAAATCTTATTCCCATTAAAGGTAAGGTGAAATCGCACATTACGTTAAAAAATCGTTCAACAATTGGCAACGTGTGTGTAGTGGAGGAAGGGTTCAACCTTCTTGGTTGGCAGCACCAAGAAGAATCAGGGATAAAATTGGATCCCAACAACCAAGAACAAGTATTGTCAATAAACCAATCGATCATGGGAGACAAAATTTTTAATGAATTCCCAGATGTATTTTCAGAAAATTTAGGAATCCTAAAACAATTGCAACATAAAATCAAACTTAAAGAAAATGCCAAATCTACTATACACAAAACTAGAAAAATATCACACCTAGGCCCTCATTATGAATTTGGTGGGCGGCGGAGGCCTCCCGCCAAACTCGTATCGCAATCAGGCCGCTATTAGGAGTTCACCGCAGGGCCGACAGGCAGAAACAGCATTCCCACCCGCAGGGCTGGTGAGCCTTAACATTGACGCCAGCTCATAATCGAGCCATTGCCAATGTGGCGGTGCAGTGAGTGCAGCAGCACCCGTCACGCTTTCCGCTGCTCGTAATTCAGGCAGTGAAAGCGCAATGGGGCTGTCCATGGGGGCCAAGGGCATGGGCAGTGCAGGGGCCTCCGTGGGGCCCCCAGCACCCCATTTCTATGGCCATGCAACCATAATGATTGCATATGGGTCGAAAGACACCCTTTACCCCCCATCCATGAAATGCTAATTATCATGGGGGAAGCTACATGTTTCACAGTCCTTGACCTATCCATGGCCTATCATCAAGTCGAGTTGCACCCAGAATCCAGATGGTTAACTGCATTTTCTACCCATATGGGCACATATATGTTCTGTAGGATGCCATTTGGTTTGGAGTCAGCAGTGCAGTTTCCCAAAAACTAATGCAGCAAATATTAGAAGGGATTTCTAAAACTTTATTCTTCCAAGATGATGTCCTCATATATGGTGCTAAGGTGGAAAAGTACGACAAATTGTTCTTAAGAATCTTTACCAAACTTAGAGAGGCAGACCTCTTAAACGTAAAAAGGGATAAATGCCAAATAGGCATTAGCACTGTGGACTACCGAGAACACACGAAGTCTAAAGAAGGATTTAAACCCAAAGTATATTTAATAGAAGCTATAAAGAATGCTCATGCCCCAGTAAACAAAGATGAACTCAAATCCTTTTTAGGGCTTGCTGAATACATGGTCAAATATGTTACAAATTTTACAAACCTCACACATACCCTGAGAGATCTTTTAAAAAAACCATGTGCATTTCAAGTGTTCAGAAGCATATCAAGTTTCATTCGAGAAATTGAATGAAGCAATTCTATTAGCTCCTTATTTATGCAATTTTGATCCTAACAGGAAAACCAAACTAACCACTGACAGCAGCAATAAGGGGATTGGAGCCACACTATCCCAAATGATTGATAATAAAGAAAGAATTGTGGCATTCGCTACACGTATTCTTATTAAGTCTGAAATGAATGACTCTGTAGTCGAAAAAGAAGCTCTAGCTTGTTTCTATGCTGTGAAACACTTCAAATTCTTTTTGTGGTGATTGCAATTCAAAATACGTACAGATCATAAACCCCTCACATATATTTTCACCCCCAAGGGGGCTCCTAACAGTACACCCCAAATAGCAAGATGGGTATTAGGTTTAGAAAGTTTCTGCTTTAATATAGAATACGTTCCAGGAAATTTAAACACAGCAGCAGACTTTTTATGCAGAGCTCCCTTGGATATAGAAGAGGAGTATGAAACATCGGAGTACCCCATCTTAGAAATGAATTCCACAGCCATCACTCCCAAAGAATGGGAGAAATACTGTAAAGAACAAAACACTGCAGCAGATCAAGACATATATTATACAAAGGTGACCCAATTCAAAAAAAGAAGTCAATGAAGAAATCCAAACATTTTGAGAAGTGTGCCATGAAATCAATATTAACAAAGATCTGATAATGAGAAACCAGAAAATAATACCCCCAGAGGAACTAAGAAATAAAGTCATTCACGTAGTGCACGAAGGGAATTTAGGGAAATCTAGACTTAGAGAAAATTAGTGGTGGTTCCCTAACATGGACTCTGCAGTTGAATCACAAGAAAAAAACTGCACTGTAAGCACTAACAGCGATAAATCCAAGGCTACTCCTAATACCCCCTTATTACCTGTAACTGTTCCAGACAAACCATGGGAGAAGCTTACATTAGACATAATTGGTCCCACGAACCATAAGTCAATAAAAGAAACTATTTTCATTTGTTTTAGTTGATTACCAATCTCATTGGGTAGTCACCAGAATGGTAACTCAAATCTCTACTGAAGCCCTCATAACATTCTTAATAGACACCTTTCCCACCGAAGACATACCATCCACAATCATAACTGACAATGGGGTACAATTTACGTCATTGGTCATGAGACAATTCTTTTCCAAATTAAATATCGCACATCAAAAAACTGCTTTATACTGCCCTAGAGCCAAAGGCCTTGTTGAAAGGATTAATAAAATGATAAAAGAATGTATCCAACTAGCTTGTACCAACCACATTTAAATAAAAAGAGCCATGCAATATATGCTTTGGGCATATCATACCACCTCTAACCAAATCACTGGCATATCACCATTTTCTTCTCTTAAATGAAGAAAACCACGTACCAAGTTTTTTCTTGTTGGTTGGGAGGAGAGGAAAGGGTGGAATACAACATACAAGTGAGAAGGAGACAAAATTCTTTCACACCAAAAGAAGTAAAAAGAATATTATGACTACAAACAAAAATGGAATGTTTGGAGATTGGGCATGTCTTTAAAAACTCCTATAGGTATGGACGACAGTGATCCAAATTTTATGAACTGAGACGGATTACTGTTCTGAAGTAAAATACAACGGTGATGGACAGTGCCAAAAATGGAGCATGAACAGACTTGCTAGAAACAACCCAGCAGTGAACAACACTGTTTACAACAACAACTACCTACCCCATCACCAAGTCTCAAACACTAACAGAAAAACGAAATATCCACCGGTTTGGCACAAGGATTATTTTGGGGAAAAGTGACTCACCTTCAGTTGCTTTACTTGTCCTTGGAAACCTTGGTTATGAAACTGTTTTTGGGGGGGGGAGATGGGTTATGATGTGTTAAATTATTTATATAGTTCACCAGTATATTTTCTCTTATTAATTAAAACATATAAGTTATAACAATTATTATTATTATTATTATTATTATTATTATTATTATTGTTATCACCATCATCATTATTTTCTGCTTGCAAAGTGCCACATGGATTGCTAGACTGCTCCAGGAGGCATGGCAACAACGGTAATAATAATAGTATGTATAATAATAACAATAATAATAATAATAATAATAATAATAGTATTAGTTGTAGCAATAGTAGTATAGGTAGTAGTAGTGTTAATATAGGTAGTAGTGGTATGATGATGATTATTATTATTACAATATTATTATTATTCATATTTCTGATATTAATGTCATTATTTGCTGCTTGTCTAGGGCTTCATGGATCACTAGGCTGCTACAGGGGACGTTGCAGCATTTAAATGGGGGAATAAAAAGGGAGGGGTGGTTCAGGTGCAGTCCTTTTAAAAGAACTTATGCTTTTCCTGTTTCCTGATTAGGTACACTGGACAATGTCGACCACTAGTAATACATTAAATGTACTTGTAGATGATAAAGCAGTGGAATTCAAAAAAGGTAAGCAATTCTGTGAATCATCATGTTAATCCTAATAGCTGTTATGAGTGTTTCAGTTTGCAGTAGTTTAGCACTGTGAAATTTTTTTCTTTTCTTTGTTCAGTGGTGAAGATCTGTCTACTTAAACATTTTTCATTTTCCATATACAGCACTGAGCAAAAAAAACACAGTTCTAAAATGAGCCTTTAGGGGAAAATTGGATCTAACTCAATCAATGTTTGGAAATATTATTTTTTGATTTAGATCTTCTTTTTAAATTCAAAGGTGTTCTGGGGTGAGGTAGGACACTGAGGTAAACGCTCCCTGGTGAAATCTATGTTCATCGTGCAGTGAACAGGGAGCTATTCAATTCAGTGAAAAATCAGCTGTTATTTAAAGTTCATTGCAAGGACTTTAAACATCAGGTTGCCAGACATATATAACACTTAATTATTAATTTCAGAGAGGAAATCCATAGAAAAGGGACTAAAATATATGTATTTTTTAAATGGCATTAATTGACATGTCTTGTCTGCATTATGATAGAATGTGAATATTAGCAACTCATGTCTTAGGATAGCCACATTGATGTGAATTCCTCGAAGCATATAGAAACATTTGTAGTCATGTTTATATAGTTTTATTTGCTTATTCATTTATTGTTGGAGCTTTGTATATGTTGACCAGACTTCATAGGATACCAGACGGATGAATACGAGTAACAAACATTTATTTACACAGAATGGAGGAAGAAGGGTACTCATGAACACAGGGCTATATCATGAAGGTTTGCGGTGGATCATGGTCTTCCACAGCTGTTGTCTTTATGCAATTATATTGTTTAAAGTGCATACTTTCAACTTTCAATGTTTCTGAGTTAGTGTATGAACAGTAGACAGCACCACTTGCAAACAGAGTGCAGTAGTTGCTCCCTCTTCAGTTTCTAATAGGCGTTCTGTGCTTAGAGTAATTCCGAGTTAAATGTATGCATTTTAGACAGTGAAGCATAAAAATTGGTGTACAGCTATGTGCACCCAAGTTCATCATAGACCCCATGATTTCTGAAAATGTAGTCAAAAATCCAACCCTCAATACAGTAGGGCTAAAAGTACTTCAAGGATGCATAAGACAACTGTATTGTTTGAGAACACATTAGAATCTTATGTGTGAATCTGAAGAAGGAGGGCCTGATTCACAAACAAAGTCAAGATCTACCCCAGTAAGACTACAAACTCACATGGGTGTAGTTTTACAACTTTTTGAAATTGACAAAACATCCCACGAGTATTTGGAAAACTTCACCAGTCACAACTTTCAAATATAATCCTGAAAAAGTCATGTGACTTCTTTTTTTCCGTCATTGACATTTCCCTAGTGTGAAATTGTAGGCGATACCACTTTTTTCTCAATTTCCTTTTTCCACAGTAGGAAAACCCTTACCTTTCACTTCCATTAAGTTTTGGGGTTTTACTCTACTCCTTTGCTGGATAAGGAAGTGTTGGAGAGTAGCTTCTGAATGGCTAACAACTCATGTGTTTGTCAGCATTGACAAACTTGTAATGGCTCTCGTGCCACAAGGCAAGCTAAAGCATTATTCCATTATTTTGAACTAATTTAATGAAAGGTATCATTTTTATCCTGGACAGTGTAATACATTTTTCTTTGCCAAAACACTCTGAAAATTGTAGTGTCATGTGAATATGAATGACGGAACCCTTTTGCCTCCTGAAGACTCTTTAGAGCTGTGTCATAAGTGTTAGAATGTGGTGAAGTGAATGCATGTTTGGAATGTTGAGTTTGCAGTTAAACGCAGACAAATAAAGACGTGTAAAACATTGCTCCGTGTGAGGGGTATTCACTCGTGGGTACCCAGGCTGGTGAGGACACTACAACTGGTGACGAGATAGGGGATAAGTAACCCAAAGATCAAAGGTGCTCTCCCAGAAAGTTTGGCATGGTCCAAGCAAACTGCCAGTGTGTGCCACGTCTGCCTTTGCCGAAGTGCGGAATTGATGGTTGACGTATGTGGAGTCAAAGTGCAACTCGAGCCGGTGTGAAGCATTTGGAGGTAAAAAAAGCTTCACTGAGAAGTCTATGCATTGTTGGCCAAGAACCTGCTAGCAAGGCTATACAGAGAGGTACCATGCTACTATGCAATATAAAGCTATACAGTGAATGGAGTAATAAAGCAGAAGGCGGTCACAAACAGATACAGAAAAGAGTGCTAACTGACAGAACAATTGATAACAAAGCATATTGTCGTTACACTTATCAGAGCCTTGAGCAGAAGAGCTTTACGACTTCAGAAGCAGGCAAGGAGGCCCAAGAAGATGCACAACAGTTGTGCTTACTGAGCTGTTCAATATCTGAAGCGGCACACCACCAAATCTACTGGATGGCGGCTCAGCACAACTCCTGAAGTCTCCAGGAATTGAAGGGCTTCAATGGAGACCAAGACAGAGGTCACTGCTCCACAGACTGTCCAAGATGCCACAGAGGCCAGCATGTCACTAGGCCTCAGAGATGGTGTGTATGAACAAATTCATCAAGACCGCCAAGTGGAGTTGGAGAGAACTCCAGTCTCAGTGTCAGCCAATCCCATGAATAGTTACAATGCTGCTGCCTTCCTGAAACAACCATTACCATTCAACACCACCAGAAAGCTAAATATTGGCAATAGATGGACTGCTTGGATAGAGACATTTGATGTTTTCATTGATGCACAAGAAGAAACAGATAACAAAAAGATCATCAAGTACCTGAAGAATCATGCTGGTGATGATGTAAAAGAAGTCATAAAGAAAATGCTGCAAGCTGATGAAGTTTCCTACTGTCAAATCAAAGAAGCTTTGAATCTCTAGTTCAATCCAGTGCCGAATGTAGATGACAAAAAGGTACATTTTCAGTCAAGAATGACAACGACTCGGTGAAACCATAGATGGATTTGTTGTGAGACTAGATAAACTCATCAAACACTGTAGATTCAATTAATTTACTGATGAAGAAGCAATACATCTTAGAGTTATTGACAGATGCCTGCCAGATTCATTCAGACAACAAATGTTGACCGAAACTCTTAGTCTGGAGCAAGTTCTCATGGCTTCCAGAGCTGAAGAGCATGCTTATCGGCAAGCTGCTGACATGGAGGCTGGAGTTGCCCAAAGTGAGTCAGTCACAAACATGAAAAGCAAGCAGAAACACAAAGCTAAAGGATACAAGGTGGTGTCTTTAAAGAAAAAGCAGTTGTTTTTCACATGCGGATTGTAATTTCCACACGACGGTAAATGTCCCGCCATTGGACAGATATGCAAAGGTTGTGAAAAGGAGAACCATTTTGTAACAAAGGAAAAAGTAAATGCATCATGTGAGACGACAAAATGGCCGACCAAACGATCCACTCAACACACGCCCACAAGGCCAAGCGACAACATCAGTTGAGACAAAAATCAACACCAAACAAAGTAGATTGCCATCTAAATCATTGTCAGAAAGTTTGTCACTATCAGTAGCAAGTGAAATTGAAGATGATTGTGCAATGTCCATGTTTACTTCAGAAAAATGTGCTCATGTTGAACTGGCCACATGTGAATAAAAATACCAGTCAAAGAAAAGTCTACATGAAAATGCACCAAAGTCAGACAAACATTGTCTGAGTATTACACTAAAAAATAAACGGTTGTTACACACCTTTCATCATGGACAATGGTGCAACAATAAATATCATGCCTGAGGAGATATTTAATTAATTATTTTAATTGCTACAACTGATGCCATCAATGGGCTGCATCGACACCCTTGAATAGTAAAGGTTCATTCGTAGCTACTATGAAACACAAGAAAACAAAAGTGTAAGAGCCCATGCATGTGCTTCACGGTACAGCGTCAAGTGCCTGCTAATATGGGATTGATCTCAGTGAACTACAACATAAATGCTCATCATGAAATCGTAAGACAGTTCCCTTTATTGTTTCATGGATTAGGAAAACGTAAGAATATGAAAGTACAATTGCATATTAATGAAGATGTCCATCCTGTTGCACAAAGACACAGAAGAATTGCATTTCATTTACAAGACACAGTTGAAAAGGAACTCAAATCTTTTCTTAAGCATGATATCACAGAGCACTCTACTTGTCCGACACCATGGGTTTGCTCCCATTGTGGTAGTGCTCAAAAAGGACCCTGCAAGAGCTGTACACATCTGTGTGGATATGCGTTAAGGGAACAAGGCAATTGAAAGAGAACAACATCCAGGTTAAATTGTTGCTGACATAATAACACAATTGAATGTTGCAAAAGTCTTCTCTCACCTTGATTTAATAAAGGATATCATCAGCTGAAACTCAAAGAAATTGCAGGTACATTACAACCTTTTCTACACATATTGACCTGTTTCAGTGCAAAAGATTTGTTTCAGTGTGTCATCAGCTACAGAGAATTTTTGATGTATCATACAGCCTGTCATGAATGCATCCAGCTATAGTGCTGACATATTAGTTTTCGTGGCCACAGAGAAAAAAGACAATAAACTCTGCTGCAAGTGTGTTGTTTACTTGTTGATGCAGGTTTAACACTATGGGGGTTATTCTAACTTTGGAGGAGGTGTTAATCCGTCCCAAAAGTGACGGTAAAGTGACGGATTTACCACCAGCCGTATTACGAGTCCATTATATCCTATGGAACTCGTAATACGGCTGGTGGTATATCCGTCACTTTACCGTCACTTTTGGGACGGATTAACACTCCTCCAAAGTTAGAATAACCCCCTATATGCTGAGAAACGTGAATTCAATTAGAGAAAGCTAAAATTCTTTGGTCATATCTTTTCTGATGGGGGCATGACACCAGATCCAGCTAAAGTGCAAACACTATCAACTGCAAGCCCCCCAGAAGATGTTTCCATGTTACGCTCATTCCTTGACATCGCCAGTTACTGTTCCAGATACATACAAGACTTCACCACTGTGAGTGCTCCACTGAGAGAGTTGATGAAAAAGAATGTTTCATTTCACTGGTCACATGAATGTAAGCAAAATTTTAAGAGAATCAAACAAGCCATTGAAAATGCTACTGAAATTGCATATTTGATCCAAATCTACATTCAGAAGTTGTTGTTGATGCAAGCCCGATCGGGTTCGGTGCAATCCTTGCAAAGCACAATGGACACTCAAATGCATGAAGATATATTGTGGCATATGAAAGCAGGAGTGTGTCCCAGACTTGACGTGGTTCATTCACATCCTGAAAGGGAGAGTTTAACAGTAGTGTGGGCTTGTGATTATTTCCACTTGTTCCTGTTTTATGCTTGTGACAGATCATCAAGCATTGCTGACCATGTTTGGCAATCCAAAGGCAAAGATGCCTCCACATACTGAACACTAGGGTCTACGATTACAAGAGTACAACTACACAATTGTGCATCATCCAGGGAAGGATCAAAACCCTGCCAACTATTTCTCCAGAGTGCCTATACAGTGTCAATGTAACCCTACTAAGACAGCTGACACCTACATAACTTTCATTGTGAAACCAAACATGCCTTCTGCCATTTCGCTGGAACAAATTGTCACTGCCTTGAGTCATGATAGTGACATGTTAAAACTGAAATACATTATTACACATCAGTCATTGAACCAACATACTTGACCTCTTATCAGTGACAGTAAATAGCAGAAGTTTAAAAATGTTAAAGATTAACTGTCCAAAGGCATTATCCTGAGGGGTTTTGAGAATTGTCATTCCAGAGACCCTGCGAAAACATATAATTAAAGGGGCCCATGAAGGACATCGTGGAATCATTGGCACAAAATTAGCTCTCCTAGATCGAGTTTGGTTTGTTCATCTCGATGAAAGAGTTGAAAGAGAATTGCAAGCCTGTCACCTATGCAACTGCCTGTCATCGAAAACCACTCAACACCACATAAGCATGTCAGAGTTGCCAGAGCATGTATGGGACAGAACTGCTGTTTATGTTTTCTGTCCACTTGACAGTGGACATCACTTGATGGTGATTGTCGATGAATACTCCTGTTTTCCATTAGTCCTCACTTGACCACAGGTGAAAGCCCTGCAGTGTGGATTGTTGGGAGAGCAATCACGACCAAGTTACCTCAATTTACCTTAATGGTCCAACACAAGGTGGAGAACTGAAGAAGAAACTTGTGCGAAAGACTTGGATTGTACAAAAGAAAATGAAAGACTATACAGACAAGGGACAACGTGCAAAAGACGTTGTATTCACAAGAGAAGATCGAGTGCTCATTCATCAGCTGAGAAAACATAAGTCTGATGCTTCATTTTATGTAGAGCCATTCCATGTCATAAGCAGCAAAGAACACATGGTGACTGCTCCACATCCTGGGAAATCCATTACAGGAGATTCCTCGCATTTCAAATATGTGGCGTATCACTCATCAGATACTGATGTCAATGTAGACACTGGTTCAGACAGGACAATTGAAAAACTCCAGACTGCCGTTGCCCCTATATTGCCAATGATCATGAACACTACTGTTGTTGCAAAATATTTTACAGAGGGGGAGATGTAGTGTCTTGTGAGTATGAAAGACAGAATCCCACTGGATCCTGAAGGACTTCAAAGAGTTGTGACATAGGTGTTAGAACATGGTGAAGGTAATGCAGGTTTAGAATGTTGAGTTCCTGGTTACACACAGATGAACAAAGATATGTAACACATAGCTCTGTTTTAGGCATATTCGCTGTTGGGTACCCAGACTGGGGAGGACACAACAGAAGTCATTAATCTTGAAAAACATTCGTGCCTTGGCTGAGAGCAATCCGAATAAATAGGTGTTAGAATTTTGGGCAGAGATTGGGAGAGGGATAGGAAAGGAGAATTAGGGCCAGATGTAGCGAACTTTTGCGAGTCGCAAATGGCCCGATTCGCTATTTGCGACCCCGCAAAATTGGAAATGGGATGCAAAAATCCCATTTCCGACTCGCAAAATGCGATGCGAGCCGTTACCAACTTGCAAAATTTGCAACCCCATTTTGCGACCCGCAAATAGGAAGACGCAATTTGTGAGTCGCAAACCATATGCAATAGCAACTCGCAAATTGCGACTAGTCGCAAAAAAGCCCATTTTGCACTTCCAATTTACCACTAACTCAGAGCAGGTGGTAACCATTACCAAAGTATAAAAGGAGACCCAGAAGGCATCTGGGTTACTCAAGATGGCGGAGATATACCTGATAGCAGTGAGGAGGAGAGCCCACACCGCACAGCAGAGGAGGAGGAGGAGCCAGAGACAGGAGAAGATTTACAGAACAAGGCAGACACTCTTCCAGCAAACTGAGGAGGAAATTTATGACAAATACAGACTTAGCAGTGCAGCTATACTAGATTTAATAGATTTACTCAAACCACAGCTAGAACGCCAGACTGTGCGCGGCTGCGCCATCCCTACGCATGTGCAAGTGCTATGCTCACTGGACCTCTTGGCCTCGGGTAGCTATCAGGGGGTCATTGCTGTGGCAGGTGGGGTATCCCAAAGTGCACTATCACAGTTCTTTAGGGCATTCCTAGACGCCTTACTCACACACGTTCCGATACATATACCTACCCAGGAATGAGGCAGAAATCAACAGCACCAAGTTGGAATTTTACCGGATTGCCAACTTCCCCCATGTCATAGGGTGTGTAGACGGGACACATATACAAATTTTCCCTCCTGCAAACCTGGAATATCTGTTCCGCAATAGGAAGTGTACCCACTCTCTCAAAATACAGGTGGTATGTGACGCTCATTATATCATCACTGACATGGTTGCCAAATTTCCAGGCAGTACCCATGACTCCTACATTTTTAGGCACAGTGGGATATACCAACGCCTGGAACGTGGGGAGTTTGGAGACGGATACCTCCTAGGTAGAGCTGAATACACCTTGCAGACATGCACACAGGTCAATGTGCATACCACCCATGCCTTGCTAACAGTGTACGTTTCGTGCCCAACAGGTGACAGTGCATATACACTACGTCCATGGATACTGACTCCGTACTTAACACCCAGCAATGATTGCGAGAGGCGATATAACAGTGCACATAAGAGGACCAGTAACATCATAGAACGCACCTTCGGACTGCTGAAAGCAAGGTTCAGATGCCTCCACCGAAGTGGAGGTGCCCTCCAGTATACCCCAATAACGGCTTTCAAAATAGTTGTTGCATGCGCTAACCTGCACAACATTGCCACCCGACGTGGGCTACCTTTCACCCCTGAAGACCCAGATTCTGAGGATGAAGAGCAAGAGCAACCACATCGCCATCATGGGGATAGGAGCATCGCGAATCAAAGCAGACTGAGATGGGAACACATTGCAAACCAATACTTTGGAAGGTACGTGCCAACTTCTACCATACTCACCAATATGACAAAGAGTCCATGTGTTAAGTGGAAAGAACAAATGATTTAATAAGTGCAAATAACCAAACTATGTACATGAAAAACAGTTCAGGGGCTTCTATAGTCCACCTGGCATGGGACACATTGCCATCATGTGCCCCAACACCAGGGACAGTGTGGAGCTCACACCCTACGGCGGGCTCGGCCAGCCTGGCTGGTACTAGGTGGGTCAGCAGTGCTCTGCCTTGTGCTTCCACTACGTAGCACCCTGGTGTCACTGGCAGAGACACTGCTGACAGTGGAGCCCTCCTCACTGTCTTGTGGGGTGTTGCCTGTGCCCCTGACCACCTGCAGTGCCTCCATTAGGTCTATTGCATGGTTGATCCGGCCCAGTCCCTGTGCCACATCAGCCGCAAAGTGGCCCATGTCCACCTGGAGGCTTACTGTTCGCCTCGACAGCCCTGTTGTGTTAACAGCCAGCCTGACTATAGAGGAGGCCATCCTGTCCAGGCGTTGCAGCAGCTGGTGGTCCCTGTGCCGTGAACTGTCACTCTGCGTTAGCAGTCCTGCCACCAGTTCGCGCATAGATAGTGCAAGGTTACCTGTGTTGTTACCTAGAACCTGCAATTCTGAATGCACCTGCTGCATACTGATGGCATGATTTCTTTCAAAGCGCTGCAATACCCCACTAATCCTCCTCAGTTGTTGATTTTGCAGGCGCTGACCCCGTAGCAGTTGGGCCTCTGTTGGTGTTGTGGAGGCATGCCCTGACTCTGCCTGCTGCTCTGCTGTTGGTATCCTACGTCGCCTGTGCAGCGGTGGAGGCCCTGTAGTGTCTGACGTGGCACTCTGGCTTGTACCTGGTGCAGACTCGCACACCACTGTTGCAACTGGTGTTTCCAGAGAGGGCATGGTGTTGGTGATGCAGGGAGCAGTGGTGGCTGGTCCTGTTGTCTCCTCTCTGTGCTGGCTGACCATTGGCCCCTGGCTGCTTGGGCGGGTGAGGGTGTCTTGTGGGAGACCTGTGGGACATAGGGAACACACTATCAGTGTCTAATATCTGTTATCACCTTCCTAATAAACAATTGCCTATGAACTGCCTACTTGACTACATTGCCCATAATAAATCATTCTGGTGTGTGCTACTCTGAAATGGAGCTATTTTGGTTGTGCATGCCCCTGTGTACAAGGTGGGTGGGGGTATGGCATTGATGGGGGTACATGCATATCACATGGTACTCACCGGTTGATGGTCCTGGCTCAGAGGTGTCCAGATCTCCCATTCCACTGACAGCCTCAGGCTCAAGGGTCTCCTCTACCCTTTCCTCCAGGGGTGTTGGTGGTGGTACCGTTGATGGTCCCCCTCCTGTGCCTCTCATCTCCCGGAGCCGCTCTTCCACCCTCTCCTTGGTCCGGGAGTGCAGGTCATACCACCTTTTCTTAAGTTCTTCCACACTCCGGTGGCTGACCCTCAGGGAGTTGACCTTGTCCTGGATATCCTGCCAAATCCTTTTTTTTTCTGTGTCTGGCACAGTGAGGGCTGCCCTGCCAAACAGCTCATCAGGGTGCTGACAGCACTCATCTGTTAGCACCTCCAACTCCTTCTCAGCAAACTTTAGCTTTCTTTTCCTGGGAGTGTCAGCCATGGTTGCAGGAGCTCTGTTTGTTAGCTGTGCTGCAGTTAAAAAGGGTGTAGTCCTCCCTCCTCCCAGGTGTATTTGTAAACTTCCTGGCTGTGATGTCATCATCATGTGCCAGGAAGTGTTTTCCTGAGTGTTCTGAAGTGATTTCCAGAGTGTTCTGCAGCACCTGCTTTCAATTTTCAGCACAGTCGCAATTTGCGACACCCACTCGCAAATTGCGAGTCTGTTTTTTGCGCGGTCACATAAAGCGACCTCGCAAACAGCGGACTCGCTATCTGCGGTGCGACTCCGTGTGCAAGTCGTAAATTGTCCTCGCACTTTCTACCTGCATTGCAGTTAGCGACTCGCAAATTGCGAGTCTCAAAAACTCGCAATTTGCGAGTCGCTAATTTTTACCTACCTACATCTGGCCCTTAGAGGTTAAAGAGATTGATATGGGCTCTTGAGGAAAGCCAGTAGCAAGGACCATTCTAGCTGGGAAGACATCAGCAAGCAGAGAATACCTAGTGGGCTAGAAATACTTTCAGGAATTTCCAATTAAGGAATCAGTAACACCTGAAAGAAAAAGACAAAAAAGCTAGGCATCATTCCCACTGTGCATAAATAAGCAAATGCAGAACAAATTGAGGGGTGTTGGACCTCACCAGTGAGGTGCAGCTTGAAACCTAGGGCACGGTGAGCTACAGGGCCCTCTTCTAGACATACTTCTTCCACTGACAATGTCTGAGAAGAAACACACAAACATAACTTCAAGGGAAGGATGGGGCCAAACATTGAGTTGACTCATTTGCAACTGAGTTAAGGCTAATTGCCATTTTGCTGACAAGACTGCCCAATGCTTGTACTAGTTTTTGGGAATCCTTATAACAGGTTTCAAGAAGATCATTTTGTCTTGAAATCTTCAGTGTGCAGAATATTTACTAGATAAATCTTTATGTCTGAGGATGATCACAGAAGAATGTCTGCACTTATTCCCTTTGTTCCAAAAAATGAAAGAACACATTTCAGTACTTTTGTGTTGAGTACATTACATGCCCTTACATCAGTGCATAGACATTTAAGAACTGCAAACATTTGAATATTGCATTTACAGTTCCATGCTTCCATGTGTCTCTTTCACTTCGTGAATGTCTGCAGCTGACTGCTTTCAAGAGACATGCACTGCCATTTTGTTATTTATTTATGTATACTTATCTCTCATATTATACTGGCTCAATTACTACCTTGGAGTCATTCTTCTTGTAAGCTTCACTCTCTGTTCTGGTTTAGATCACCAGATTTAATAACAAACAAATAATTTGATTATGTTTTGTAAACGTCTTTGCAGTTATTAAGGGTACCTAATGTGTGAAGTCTTCATGAAGGTATTGAAATGAGTTCCATAATTGTAGGAAAGTCCTTCTTGTTGGCATGGTTACCCCCATGTTTTGTCTTTTGCTAGTGTGCTTAGACTGTTTTCACTAGGATCCTACTAACCATGACCCCAGTGATTGCGCCTTTCCCTCTAAATGTGGTTGCCTTGGTACCCTTAACACTCCACAAATGGCATACTGGTGTACCCCTGTAAGGCCCTAGTATATGGTAATTAGCTACCCAGGGCATTGGTACACCAGTGGTCCCCTATGGGATGCAGCATGTATTATGCCACCCATAGGAGTGCATGAAAACTGTGTCTACAGGCCTGCCATTTGCATCCTGTTTGAAAAGGTGCATGCACCCTTTCACTACTGGTCACCACACCAGGTCACTGTAAGTCACCCTTTGCTAGGCCCTTCCAGCCCTAAGGGCTGGGTGCAGGTCTCTCTGTGTGTGTGGGCCCCTACGAACTCCATTTCCAATTCCCTGGACTTTGTCAGTGTAGGGAAGCCATTTTAGGTATGTACTGGACATAGTTCACTACCTATGGTTCAGCTACATAATAGTAACTTCAAACCTGGGCATGTTTGGTATCAAACATTTCCGAATTATATCCAATACTAATGCCAGTATTGGTGGCAGGATTCCATGCCCTCTGGGGGATCCTAAGAGGACCCCCAAATATTGCTCCTACTAGCCTTCCAGGGTCTGTGAGCAGCCCATGCTGTTGCAGCTCATCTGACAGGATTCTGCTCTCCTGCGGCTTGACCAGCTCAAGCAGGGGAATGCAGAACAAAGGATTTCCTGTGGGAGAGGGGTGCAACCTCCTCTCCCTTGGAAATAGATGCTACAAGGCAGGGGAGGTGTAGCCTCCTCCCGCCACCGGCTTGCTTTGAAGGGCACATTTTGTCCCCTCCTTGCATAATCTGGTTTGCACGAGTCCAGGAACCCTGGTTCCTGCTCTGGTGTGAAACTACACAAAGGAAAGGGAGTGACCACTCCTCTGTCCATCACAACTCCAGGGGTGATGCCCAGAGCTCCTCCACGTGGCCACTTGATTCTTCCATCTTGAAACCAAGATGGGCAGAGGCCCCTGGGAGCATCTGAGTGGTCAGGTTAGGCAGATGACCTCAGTGACCCACTCTGATAGGTGGTTACCTTTCAAAGTGACCGAGCCCCTTTTTGTTGTCTATTTAGGGATGCCGTTGTGGGCCGGTCCCCAGATTCGACATGTAAGACTGTACTAGGACTCCTTTGCAATTACCTCTTCTGCTCCTTGCCACCGGAACCGCTGCTGGACTCACAGGCACCGAACAAGACTGCAACACTGAGACAACCTCTCCTTGCAACATTGTTTCCGCTGCTCCTAACAGCACTTTGCAACATTTCCATGGCTGTGCATCATTTGGGGTCAGCAAGACTTTAGCTGCACCAAAGAAACAAGAATGAATCTCCCTTGAAGTGAAGGAGTCACACCCCTGCATCTGCAGGCACCTAAGACAACAACGTCCAGCTGCTGAGATCTGCTGTCCTTTGGACCTGCGAAGATTGTTCAACACAAGTGGTAGTTCTGAGGGTCTGCTGGGTCCTCTCAGCCTTTGGTTCAGCTTGGGAGATGGTGAGTCCTTGCTTCTTCCTTCAGGATGGAATCCCTGTGCACCACAACTGTTGCAGCAAACATGGCTTTTTGACTCCTGCCCTGAGGGATCTTCAGGCTCCAAGTGTCCCCAGCACTCTACCTCTGCAAGGACAGTCTCCTCTCTGCTGCTCCAGTGACGTGGGACTCCTCTTCAGGTGTGCTGCCTGGGCCTCACTGCAACTTACTGTGCCTGCTGCCAGTGGGCTGCTCATGGGAGCTCTGACTGCTTCTGCTGGCTCTCCTGTCTTCTTAGGGCCAGCCCGGACTCCCGTCCAAGGGTTGAGTCCCTAGGACCTTGATGGACCTCTTCATCTCTGAAAATCTCCAATAGCTCCAGTTGCAATTGCTTGTGCTTGTTGGTGGTCCTCCTGACCACTGACCTATCTGCAATCCGGTGGCCGTCAAAGGACATCTCCTAGATGACTTCATAAACCCCTCTGCAACTCCTGGACTCCACAGCTGGACTTCCTCCACTACTGTTGACCCGGATCTTCACCCACAGAACGGTGGGCATTGCCTCCTGCCCCTCCTGGACACTGCTGCGTAGACTGGACTCTGTCCCCTTCTTTTACAGATCCTCTTCATCTGGAAACAACCACTGGGTTCCACCGGTCTGGTCCTGTTCTTGCATTGTTCCAATTCCAAATCCCCATGTTAGCCTATGGGACGACCAGGTAGCTTAGCTCTGCTCTGCCCTCGCTGGGGGTCTTCTAGATACTCACCTCTTGGGGTTCCATCCTCTCTCAGCCCTTGGCTAACTACTCGATATCCTCAGGTGGGGGGGCCATTCTTGCATTCCACTATTTTAATATATGGTTTTCCCCCTCCATAGGGCCCTTACTATTTCTTGCTATTTCCGATGTTTTGATGCTAATTCCTAGTACTTACCTGTTCATATTTTGTGTGTAATTACCTCCAGAGAGGGGGGATCGCCTATAGTATTCTAGTTCAGTGTTCCTATGATAAAGTATCTTCATTTTTGCAAAACTGTGTGGGTTATTTCACGTGTGATAAGTTACTGTGTGACTACTGTGGTATTGCAAGTGAATCACACTCATCCTAGATAAGTCTTGGATGCTCACCACAGCTACCACTAGAGAGCCTTAGCTTCCTACACACTGTAACACTTACTAATAAGGGTTGCCTGGACCTGGTATAAGGATCTGGGATAAGGTGCCATAGGTGTCCACCACACACCAGGCCAGCCTCCAACAACTATCATACAGATAATAATCACTGTAATTAATTGATATGTAAAGGATTTGTCTCTTGTGAGGAAGTAATACCTGAAAAATAGAGGTTAACTATTTACATGCCTTAGGTTTCACTAGTGTCTTAAAAAACAGATTGATGTAATAGAAATGCAAATTTTCAGAACATTTCCATAAATAACTATTGGACAACTGCTGATAAGAACATTTGTCATACTAGACAAGATTGAAGTTTTATATCTTCATGGCACATTATTATATTATGAGGATTGGTTATTTTACTTCTTGAAGAGGTATAGCACCTGGATACCTGCCTGGGTGACAAGCAGCACTATAGAAATACAAACTGATTGATATATCACAGCACCATAGTGAATGAACGACACTCATGTAAGGAATTTTGTTAGTGACAATCACTAGAGTACATACCATCTGATAATCTCTAGACAAGTGCACTTTGGTAATCTACCTACACTACAGCATTTCTGCTGCAACGGTATCCACCAGTATATACCCATAAATACAATGGATGTACGCACAAACAGACAACAGCAAGAACATTGTTCGTTAAGCAAATTGCAAAGGTCAAACAGCATGTTTGCCAATGGCATACATCAGCCAGGACAACAAAAAGTGGAATATATGATTCAAGTGTGAATATGCTTTGTACCTTTTTTGTTCCCTTAATCACTTTTTGATCAACAACCCAATAGAGTATTTTGTTGATATTGACTGTTCATTGAGAGTGTCATCCTCTGCTCTCTTTAACATTTTTGTATTTAAATTTTCGTGTTGTGCCTCATCTTATTCCAAAGTGTTAACAGATACAGAAGAACACAGACTGATAGTGGAAGCTAGACTTATCCTTTCACTAAATCAACAATGTGATATATTTGAAAATAAAAAGCATTAGGTCCCTATTTAGATTTTGATCGGTGAACAGCCAAACAGCAGGGATAGCAAAGGCATTGCCTTTACCACCAATCCACTAAATCAAGATTTGAGCTTAGGGTCAGTGATCATTTTGCTAATACTCTTCCTGCCGACATGGCAAAACAAAAAGTGTTGTTAGGACTGCCATGCTGTGGCAGCATGGTTGGTCAGTTTCCATTTTTTGTGTTTCAAAGTTGAAACCCTAAAGTGGATGTTTGTACTTGGAAAACAAAAACACTCTTCATGATAAAGTGGAGAGTTCTTCCAGCTGGTAGAAGGCACTTACAGTGCAATATTACCATATATTTATTTATGGTGGTTGCAAACACAAAACAAATTATGTGATATTAAATCAAAAGTTGTGCCCCAAACTGGACAGGCCTTCTGTTAGACCTGACATTCTTCACAGTATTTCTCCTGTTTGCTTTCACCCCTCCTGCTTTGCTGAATTTGTTTTTGTTGGCTTTAGCACTCTGTGCACATTACCACTGCTCAACAATGCTATAGTGCTTGTGCTATCTCCCTAAAACATGGACAATTGGTCTACACCTGATTGGCACATTTAAGTTATATATAAATGTTTACATTATAGTACTACCTGTACCCAGGGCCTATAAATTAAATGCTACTAGTATGCTATCAGCACCCATTGTGCCACCCACTAATGTAGCACTTTAAAACATGTCTCAGGCCAGCCACGGCAGCCTCTATAACAGTTTCAAGCTGACAATTCACCCTGGCAAAGTAAACCTTCTGTCAGGCCTGAACCTTCCTTTTTAATACCTAGAAGTCACCCCTAACGTAGACTCTAAAGGCTCTTAGGGCTGGATGCATAGCATTTAAAAAGTAGGGCATGTGGGTTTAGGTTTTACATGTCCTGTCAAAGAAAAACTCCTAAAGTCGTTTTTCACTGTTTCAAGGTCTAGCTCTCCCATCGACTAACACTGGGTTACCCAATTTCATTGAATAGGTGTTAACTTTGGATTGGAAACAGATAGAGACATGCTGTTTTGACTCAAGTGAATTGAACAGTCCAGCCTGAACTTCTAGGCCAGAAGGTAGTAGTCAACTCCTGCCAGATCTGTGATCCATCCTGGCTGGAGTTTTGGCTAATTTGCATGTAGTGTGTCCCCATGCAAACTGAGGCTACATCTTTGTTCATATTGCAGTGATGTGAGGGTTTGGGAAGTCAGAACACTCCCACCATTACTTTTTATGAAGAAAGGAAGGGGACCACTAACTGAAGCTTTACCTCATCACCAATGGTCCACTACCATTCTTTGTGTAATTGGCACTATTCATAGTTTTCTTCTTTAGGGTGGCTGTGTTATCATACATTGCCCTCTTAATAAACTGCATGCTGACGATACGTATAAAGAATTGCTGTTGTTTTTTAGTTTATATTTTTAATTTGTAGTACTTGTAATCCATGTTTTGCAGATGTGATGCACTTCAGCCAGAACCAACTTGCAGTTATAAAGCTGGACGAAGGAAAGTACTCTGCTGTCTATAGCTGTGGGCTGCAGGTCACGATAACACGAAGCAGCGGTGGCATTTTACGAGCACTGGTTTGTGTACCTCAGACCTTCCTGAATAAAACTTTGGGTCTCTTAGGATTGTGGAGCGGAAACAGATCTACTAGCTTTATGTATCCCAGCGGGAACATCTATGATGGCATTGCCACCGAAGAACAACTCTACAATTTTGGCCTTTCATGTATGTTTCTATCGTTATACATATGTTCCTGATTAAGGACATACCCAGAATTATGTTTGAGATTGTCTAACTATTCCTGTTTGGTACCTACATGTATGAGGGGGTTGCTTTGCACCGAATAGAGCCAGACTACGCCTTACTAAAATAAAAACATACTGGAGCATAAAGGAATTAATATCACAAATAGGGATGGTTAGGTGTAAAATCACCTGACTTCTAGGGGCTTGCAGCCCCGGATATTGTTGGCATTTGAGTCCAATAGATTACATATCAACATTAACAGCTTTGTATGCTAAATAAGTGACTTAATAAAAGGGGTTCGCTTTCATGAGGAACCAGACAAAAGAGCAATGAGCCCTTGTTATGCCGAAAGAGTGTTGAGAACATCGCAGCACATGGGCAGCATTGTGCATCACACACTTTCAAAAGGTAATTAATTACACAGCACACCGATCTGTGCATTCATCTCCTTGTTGCATTGCTTTTCCTATTGCCTTCAAACCAAGTGCCTCTACTTTACCTGGAGTTTTAAACTTTAACTGAGTAAATAAGGTATAGAGAATGTCCTGTCAATTCTAATTTTGAGTCAAGAATGAGGTCAATAATTTTCACTTGTCTTTTTAGTTTTGGAGTAATCACATCCACTAGTAGGTCATTTTGTATTGTGTCAGTGCAGACGGAAGAGGTTATTTACATACTACATTTATTAGTTAAGCATTGGCTGATGACCATGTCAAAGTCTCAGTTGGACTCAGAGATAATGACTGCCACCCTGTATCGATGATGTCTAGAGACCTATAGAGTGTTAGTCATATGCTTGTTAGTGCCCTTGATCTTGATCCTACTGCACTTCCAGCAGCTTTCTGTAAATGTTATAAATGTTCAAAATAATAAGCAAAAGATTTTGATTTCTTGGGAACAAGACTATGATTGGGGATTGAATTGGCCAGCACCACGCCCACTGCATGAGGAAATTTTGGAAAGAAAGGAGAAGAGCCAGTTCAGTAGCTTTTCATATGAATCACAAAGCCTAGCTTTAAGAGGTGAAGAACAACCCCAAAATGTGATTGTGCCAACTGATGTTGAAGAGGAGTCACTACAATCAGTGTGCAAAATTAATTTGTCCATCATATCTGCAGCATGGCTGCCTTTTTTTGTTTTTGAAATATTTAGAAAGGCTGACTGATGGAGGTCAAATACATTCTGTGATTGGTACATTATGATATCTGGATATGTACTTTACTGACTCACTAACAAATAAAACACAAAATGATACGTCTATACAGTTAATTTAAATCGCACACGCTGCCTAATCACTCTCCCTTACACCTCAAACAGATTGGTAATAGGATGTAGGTTTCTTAGGACCTCGGGCTATCTACATAGGGGCAGATTTAAGAAAAGTGGTGCTGCACCCTTAGCGCCCCCTACTGCCACCATGTGTGCACCGTATTTAAAATACGGCACACCTTGGCACCGGGTAGGGGGCAATACCGTCAACATTTTTGACACTTTTGATGTACTGTTCAGGGTTAGAACCCTGAACAGTACATAGAGGCCCACTGCAACCAATAGTGTGCTCCCTTTTAACGCCTGCTCTGAGCAGGATTTAAACGTAGCCGCAAAAAATGATGCAATGAAATCTCTTAGATTCCACTGCTCCATTTTTGCAGTCCCCCTAACGGGGGAATGACCCCTTTACATGCATTAAGCATGGAGCATGCATTATGTGGTGCAAGGCGTTACAAAGTGGTGCAATGCATGCATTGGGCCACTTTGTAAATCTGGTGCAGCGATTTTTAAAGCGTAACGCCACACTAGCATCAAACAAATGATGCTAATGTGGTGCTAGCGCTTCTTAAATCTGGGCCATATTTTTTAATACGTTTGTTGTATTCCCTTTCTTCCGTTCATCAAGACATAGACAAGGTGACCATCTAATCTAGCCCAATTTAAAAATACCAGAATATACTGGCAGGCAGAAAAAGGGTTTTTTAAAAAGGAGGTAGGACTCTTTAACATTATAACCTATTAACATGCAAACAAGATGCCTTCAAAATTATGACATTTGTTGGGCATTTTTAATGGAACTGGTAAATATCTATCAACACCTAGGAAAAAAGAAGAATTTACTGTTCGGTAATCGCCATGCCTGAGAATAGTTATTGTCGGTAACGTTTATTTTGGGGATACTTCCCCATAAAAACATGCAAGCCAGAACAAAGTTTAGATAACAAAGAGCAGTTTGCAAAATCTCAAAATAATCACTGTATACACATAAAGAAAAAAATACAGTAAATAGTTACAAAACACCATTAAAACACATAAAAACATGAACCAAGAGACTTCAGTACAGTATATCATGCATATCAGCCTATATTCAAATCCCCAACAGCCACATGTTAGTCTAGGTGCAGTTTACGACACTAGAGTTTCCTAGAGTGGCAATCCTAACCGATTCCTGTTAAACCAAGCACCGTAAGCAACCTACTTAAAGAGAGCACAATGGGAGTGGGAGTGTCAGGCTGAAGATTCCCAGAATGGGCAGGTACTGCTGGAAGCCCGAGCGGAGACAAATAGGGCAGATCCATTTCCTCACTGCGGAACAATAAGCCGGGCAGAAAAATAGTAAGTGCTCAAATGTTTGTACTTCCTGGCGATTGCAAAGTGACCACTGAGTGCTGGTACCTTGGCCAATGGTCCACTTCGATTAATTACTATTAATGCTAAGAATGCCAAACCGGAATTTCAAAAAAAGTGTCTTAGCTAATAGTTGGCGTATATCATCCACGAATGTCTCAATATAGGGTAAAGCTTTAAATTCCAAATACTTAGCTACACGGCCTCCCCCTACGGCACTCACTTGAATATGGCCCACTTTGCAGCAAATTAAGGGACTTAACAAAGCATTATCACCTACGGCTAGTGCTGGTATATTTGCTTGACTCCAGATCTCAGCCCCATATATAGTGGCAGATCGAACTTTGGCCTTATACACCTCCAGAGCAGAGGAAACTGGTCTTGAAATTGCTGCACGTTGTGAATTTAAAAGAGCAGCAACACCGTACTATAAATTGATTTGCCCTTCTCTATTTGTGGAGCCCAAAATAATCTGCTGTCAACACTGATGCCCAGGCAATCGAACCTTTCCAGCATCTCCAGACATGAAGGCCTTATGAAGATGTTACCCCTAAAGGATCTGTGATGGATGAAAGCCATGTACTTCGTTTTCGAGATGTTGATTTCTAGGCCCTTAAGAGGTCAAAAAGATTTGCCCTTAGTTAAAAGTTTTTGCAAATAAATGAAGGGTGTTCCCTGCAAAAAATAAACATGTACAAAAGAATCATGAATTTGGGAAAATCGTGATCGCAAATCAAGAGTACCGAAGGCCTCATTAATATAAAGGGAAACTGCATCCCTGTCTAAACCCTCTAGCACGGGCATGCATTCTGCAAGCTCCTCCTGGTTCCACAACGCACCTGGGCATAATTATTCTTATAAGAGTAGTTGGATTTAAGTGCAAAGTTAGTAAAAATCATTGCAGTACATAAAAAAATAGTAAAAACATGCACAGTCATACCTTAGAACCTCAGGCGCACTATATTAGGTTTGTTACTTTGTGTGATAAAATGCATTAGAAATTCACCTTGCCGAATACTTCAAAAATAAAAAAAACATTATTATAAAAACACATTAAAAGGGTTCGTTATGTCGACTAAAAAAGAACGAGGATTAAAAAGTGCAAAAGTGCAGTCAGTCCCAGAATGAAGTTTGAAAGGTATTCACATATAAATAAGACGGAGAGGCTCTTATTAGAAATCGACGTGACGGCTGCTCGCGATTATTTTGTATTTCTTTGATGGCAAATTTTTTAAACTAGAGGAAAGGGGACATCATCTGTCCAGATTCACCCTTAAGACACGACCTTCACAGCTGACAAACAGGTTCTAATAGGCAGGTACCTAAACATTGGTTTTAGCCAGTATCTCCGAGCATTGGCAAGGCAAAGACAAGCACAGATTACATGAGCTAATTACTCATACTCTGCTCCACACAAGTGACAAGAACAATCTTCGCCTTACCCCAACCTGCCATACCAGAAAGCTCTGAAGGTAATCAGTCCAAATCAGTAACTCTTTAGAGTTAATGTCTGTTCAAGTGTCCAAGGACACTTCAGATAATGAGGATCCCCGGAGAATAGCATAAGAGTCTGCCTAACATGTTATTTATTAACATCCAAGTTACTCGATAGCAGTTTAGCCTGTTAATTCACTAATTTAGAACATATTTTGCAGGGGAGCTCCTAATTCCAGAGATCCCTAGTCCTAATTGGTTTAGGGATCATTCCAAGTAGAATGACCAGCTGGAGTGCCTTTCTTTATCGTAGACTCAAGATGAAACTTGTTTATGGGTCTGCTCCTTTTATCTCATCCCCATGTAGAGTGGCAGATTGCACTTTGGTCTTATAGTCCCCAGAGCGGGGAAAGTGGTATGGAAATTGTTGAAAGTTTGAGCTTTAAAAGAGCAGCAACACTGTGCTGTAAAATTGATTGTAAAATTGATTTGGCCTTCTATATTTATTTAGAGAGAAATGTGGCTTGAAGAAGCACTGTTCACCTGGTCTTATTAAACTCTAGTCTTAACTGAGATTGGGACAAGGAGTGAGGAAGTCAGAATGCATGTTGATAACAGTTAAATTGCTTTATTTCCAGCCATTCACTCAGTTCATCCCCAAATACAATCCTACCGTACAAAATGGTTGGCACTAATTTACACTCCATTATTTTACGCAGCTGGCTTGTACCAGTACAAGAGATTCTTCAAAAGACATCAGAAAAATGTGTGTAGGAAATTGGTTCTCATCCTAATAGATGTCTTATGCGGTGTCAAGGGCCCAATCGCCTCAAACCGGACCCATAGAGATTTATAACAAGAGACTATGGTGGTCATTCCAAGTTTGGCGGGCGGCGGTTGCCGCCCGCCAAACTTATGCCGCCACTTGGCCGCTCCGCGGTCAAAAGACCGCGGGGGCCATTCAGACTTTCCTGCTGGGCCGGCGGGCGCCCGCCAAGGGAGCACCCGCCGGCCCAGCGGGAAAGGCACTGCAACACAGAAGCCGGCTCCGAATGGAGCCGGCGGTGTTGCAGGGGTGCGACGGGTGCAGTTGCACCCGACGCGATTTTCACTGTCTGCTATGCAGACAGTGAAAACGATGCTGGGCCCCCTGGGGCCCCACGACACCCGTTCCCGCCATCCTGTTCCTGGCGGTAAAAACCACCAGAAACAGGCTGGCAGGAAGGGGGTCGGAATCAGCAGCGCCGCCATGGAGGTTCAGCCCAGCCAGGGGAAATCCGGCGGGAAACCGCCGGATCCCCTTTTCTGACCGCGGCTTTACCGCTGCGGTCAGAATGGGCAGGAAAGCACCGCCAGCCTGTTGGCGGTGCTTTCCGTCGTTCACGGCCCTGGCGGGTTTTACCGCCAGGGTCGGAATGACCCCCTATTTCAGTGCGTTCATTGCCAATCAACCAGTGACCCTTCTTTTTTCCCTTCTGAAGACTATGACCCTTATTTTGAACACATTGATTTTAATCTCGTTGGTCAAGCAGTTTTGAGCTAGTTTGTTTAGTTGCCCTTGAAGGCCCCCTCCAGTTTGATTCAACAAGATTTTGTCATCATCATAGTGTAGCATGTTGATTTTTATTTCTGCCAGTTTAGGTGGTCAAGCTCTAAATTAAGAAGTAGAGGGGCCAATGTGCAACTTTTCTTCGGGCCTTTATTTGTGGGAATTTTCCATGAGAAGACCCATTTGGATGTTAGTCTCATCTTCAGCCACATATTGGAGTATACACCAATAATAGCATTCAGTAGGGTGTTGCTGAATCCCCCATTCATTGAGTTTTGTCCAAAGCTTATCTCTATTGACACTATCAAAAGCTGTGCCGCATATAAAAAAAATCTCTTTATTGGCCTGTGTATTCTAACCATAGCATTGATAGCACCAGCAAACTATCCTCAATACCACAGCCTTTAGCAAATCCAGGTTGAAAGATCTCATGAGAATAGTTCTTAAAAACACCGTCCCTAAAGTATATTAGATAATTAATGTGTTTTTGAATTAGATACAATTTTCAGAACATCTAAACGAGGTTTTATTGAGATTTCGATATCCAGAAATGTTTTTCAGTATAGAGTTTCACCAAAGAGGGGTGATAGAATTATTTCACTACTCCTCCATAATAGGAATTTAAAAAATGATAAACCTGTGGAGAATGCGTAGCCTAGATTTTTTCCCCAAAAATACTGGTTGGGTGGAGAGCGGACAAAGTCCTTTCAATTGAAAACAAATATACTGGTTTGAGAAATGATAACTTGTGAGAATTTAAGTTAAACCCCCTAAACGTTTACCATTAAGACCTAAGCTATGACACAAAATGACTAAGTACAAATTGCTTTCGGGTGCTATATTTTTGTTAATGGACTTAAAGAAATTACCAGAAGGCCTACCAGATAGGCCTCCAGTTACACATTTCTTGAGCACAGATTTTGCCTCACAGTGTTTTCATTTGACAATTTTTACAATAATGCCTATAAAAACTGAAACACATTTTCTGCAGCTGCTTTCTTTCATCTTGTATGTCTTGGTAAAGAAATCTTATTGCACAGTATTACAATTATTTTAAAAAGTGCAGAATTTATAATGTCATATTTTTACCTCTCAGGGATTGTGCCAGCCCCAGAAAGTCTCCTTGACACCAGGCAGAAGGTAGGAGCCTGGAAAGCCTTCCGTCCAGTATTCACACCGGAGCTGATGACATCTCAATCAACATCACAAAAGCAAAAGGCAAATGAAACTTGCAATGGTGATGAAAAATGTATTCATGATGCCCTCATTACCAATAACACAGATCTGGGATTGGAGACCAAGAAATCCTTTGAGGACCATCAACATCAAGTGGCCATTTTTGGTGAGTGCTCCAGTGCAATTGGAAATGCTTAATAGTTTGAATACAAATGTCTGTAACGTTCCTGTCCAACATATTATCTCGGGAGGTAACTCCTGGGGTGATACTTTCATTGTCATTTCTGAAAATGTTGAGCTTTGAACTTTAGCTACATACTTCTATATTTCATGATGAAGGTTATATCCTTTGGTTATAATTACCTTTGAATGGAGAGTTTTATTACGTGAAAGGAAACATAAACATGGAAGACAAACTTAGCAGAGGATGATGAGGAATTGTGCAAGTGTTCAAATATTTTTTATTTTAAGGTGTTTAGGTCATTTATAAGTGAAAATGTACAACAAGAATGACAACTTTCAAGCACTAAACAGCGTATCCCAGAGCTGGGAACTGGCTAATTTTAGAGAGGGTTTTAGAATTTTTAAAACTTTAAATTTAGTTTTGTGTACCGGAGTTTCTAATCTCAACAAAAAGCTAGAGTGATTCATAAACAGGAGAAAAATATAGCATGTAGCTCCTAACCAGCAATTTCACCACCAGCGCCCTCACTCCCCCACCACTAGGGACCATTATCTGATGGCTTCTGCCAATTGGACATGAACGGAGTAGTGAAATAAAAGGGAGCTAAGGATCCCTTTTCTACTGATGCCCTCCTGTCTCAGAGGATGCCAGCTTCACTGTTTTAACACCTTGACTACTTCCCACGTTACCTTTCATATAAATATGTAAATACAATATATTATAGCTATATCTGTGAAGTAAACTAGGTTTGTCTATACCAAAAATGTTTTTTAGGTTAGCAGGTATCCCGGAGGTGATTTTATAGGTTTGTTATCATCAATGTTAGTAAGGCCGCCATGACTTTATTTGTTGGGAGCAAGTTTCAGATTTCTGAGGTATTACTCACTTCATAGGGAAACATTTCTTGCTCATTGGAAAGAGGAGGAACCAAGAGGCCCTCCCTCTTATGCCTTTGCTACCTCAAGATGAAAGGCCTGATTTAGATCTTGGCTGTCGCACTGCCAAGCTGCATCGGCGGCAGACCAAAGAAGTCTGTCAACTTGACAGTGTTCTGCCTGCCATATGGAAATGTTACAGCACTGCAATCTGTGGACTGGCGGCGGTTCTCTGACGGAGGGAGGACATCACGGAACCCAATGGACAGCAGTGGCTGCGGAATAGAAGTAAGTGACACACACTGTACCTTTGCCATATGTGTTCCCCTGCACTACACACAACCCACCACACAACATACACAAAATTATCCATTGACATTCCACCCCAGCACAACACGTTCATGCTGCAAACACCCATTGATGGACATCCACAACACAACATACATTCACAATTGACACTGTACCCACACACAACACAACCACAACATGCAACACAATTACACACTCATCTACACAAACACATGCACACACACATCACAAAAACAACAACACCGCTCACATGAATGTTGCACGCAGCTACACAAAACATACACAACATCACAGCCATATGCAGGTGGCAGACATACTGAAAGCCGTGGCACCCAGTCCAGCTACCTCACCCTCACTCAACCAATCGCACCCCATACACAAATACCTGTACTGACTCACAAAAACACGCAGCACAACATGACAGGTACAGGTCTCCTGGCAATGTCTACACATGGACACAGTTTACAGGTGTGAGTGTACTGTCATTGTGGTGCCGGCAGTAACATAAAGTAAAAAAAAAAATAACTATGACGCATTGGTCTGCAGAGGTCCCAACCTCCTGTGCAGTGTCCACCCAACATTCCCTGGCAATGCGGTGTCCCTACCTTCCAGCCCAGTAATGGGTGGGTCATATCTCCTTGGGTCGGGGAAAGCAGTGATGGCAGGTGTTGTCCAGTCGTGTTTAGTCGTAGATGGGGGTGGAATGAGGAAAAAGCAGAGTTTTCACACCTTCCCCCCAGTCTGTAAACTCAGAAGTTGAGGAAGGACTGCCATGTTTTTCTTGCCAGTAATGCACATCCAAGTTTGCACGGTAGGAAAGGTGACTGGGGTCCCACCGGCATCCCCTTTTCTCTCTTCCTCTATCAACACGGTTGATATTTCTTGGCGGAGAAGGCTGCTCAAACGCAGGCTTTCTTCTAAGGGACCTCCAACATCTAAATACAGCGGGTTGACCATCATGGCAATGAATGGGTTTCCGGTAGAAAAAGTGACGGCAGGATTATTACTGTCAAGTTCTAAATCAGGCCCAAAATCAGTTTATATTCCAGGTATTTTGGCATATTCCAATGTACTGCCTTGTGGGCAATTCTGGGGCTTCCACACAGTCTTGGCAACTGTCTGACAGTAATGTAACTGTTCTAAATCAGGAACAGTCTTACCTAGGTGCATGGAGTAGGGCTGGGCCTGTATGCTCCATCTTACTGCAACCGCATATTGCTTGACTCCTGCCCAGTGCCTCTCCTGAGGCAATATGCTACAGGACTATTGACTCTCACTGATGGGATGGGAGTGCGTAAAAAAGGATTTGGAAGCTGACTGATCCTTTCAGAGCTCACATTTAGGGAGTTCTCATTGAATACACATAGTGTATACAAATTGAATGCTAATAATATCAAAATCCAGACATTTTGAAAGGAAAAGCTGTATGTCATTTCAGCAGGCGCGGTTTAATAACTCTATATTGCTTTCTTAATTTGATAACCCACTCCAGTTCCCTCTCTGGAATGTTTGACTTTTATCAGTTTGTTAGCGGGGATCTTCTAGATTATAGATAGGTAAATATTTAATTGTTCTATATTTGAAGTAGTATATTGTCAATTAAGGTTCTGTAAAAAATGCACTGGGGGAAGTAGGGCATGTTTATGCTTCATTTAGAATTCATACAAATACCATTGTCTTTTCTCCTATTTTGCTATTATATTTGAAAACACAAGACAATAGGATTTTGAGTTGCACTCAAAATAAGTATTACCTTCTACTTTTTTTCCTGACAGTCATAACACCTAACTGATAGGCATGGACATTGTTACACTGTCAAACATTAGAATGATCTTCAAAATCAATAGTGTGCTATTTCATGACTTTCCATCCTGAATGGTAAACTAAAGCTATAGGAGTAGGACATTCTTCTCCACAATTTCAATTGAATGCTGTGCAACTTAGATGCTTAGCATTGACGTGACAGCAGATTTGAGTTATCATCTTACATGAGAGATGTGTAACATTCTGTAATTGAGCAAGCTAATGAGAATTAATGAGGCTCATTTGTCTAAGTCCATAACCACCCAGAGTAGGGGCGGAGCTTGCTAAGCCACAAGATGGCTTCACCGCCGACTTCCACACGATCCGAACAAAATCCTAGGGGCCACACCCGATCTCGCAGGTTTTTCTAAGTGGCACCTGCTACACAAGAGACTGTTATTTAGAGGTAGCGGTTAGCCACATCTGCTCTACTCGCTAGATGTTTCATGCTCCGTGGCATCGGAGTGGTCTGATGGTAATATGTACAGGTAGCCGGCACAACAAAATCATTTGACAAGGCGAAGCAAAATCCACCTTCATGTGTGATCCACTTATAGATTTGTTGGGGTTTGTTTTAACTGGGGTAGGTGATGGGGAGATTTCGGGGGAAATAACTAGATGGGCAGGTTGGGGAATGGCCTATTGTGGGAGGGGTGTGGGTGTTTGGGAAGTTGTTGGAACAGTAATGTTTGAAATTGAATACATTCTGAAGCAGATAGAGTGCAGACGAGTACCGAGCACAGACGGATCCAGAAAAGCAACTAGTGGTATTAGATGACTCCAGTACATTCAACTACTGATTCGCAAAACTGTCCCCATAGGCTTAGGTTGGTTACTGGGAATGTGAGGGGTGTTGAGGATGCACATAAAACCCGCAAGGTAGTTGCATATATGCTTAGACACAAGGTCGATATTGCAGTTTTGAAAGAGACACACTTAGCCCCGAATAGCCCTATGCTCACTCCTCGTAGAATGCAGGGGCAGTTCTTGGTTGCAGGTTATACCACTCACTCCAGGGGGGTCCTATTGTGGGCCTCCCGTGCATCTGCTATTGACTTTGGGGGTGTGGATATAGACCCTGGGGGACGAAATGTGGCGGCACAACATAAGGGGAGAGCTTTAACCTTTTTGCTAATAGGAATATATGGACCAAATTACGATGACCCTCAGTTCTATAGAGATCTGGCGGCGCGGGCGGTGAGATGGGGGGACCTCCCACAGCTTTGGTGCGGGGATTTTAACTGCACGCTGGCTCCCACACTGGATAGATTGAGTGGTAAGACCAGGGGCCCGGCTGCTGCCGCACGCGCAATGATAGACATAGCGGTTAATATGGGATTGGTAGATGTTTGGAGAGAGAGACACCCAGAGAGAGAATGCTATACTCATTATTCTGCAGCTCACAACTTGTACACACGTATAGATTTATGGTTGGTCTCCCATAGCCTGTTACACAGAGTGGCACCTGAAGCTCCTTGGCCTCAAACTTATTCAGACCATTCTACGGTCCCAATACTACTGACAGTAGGTCCTATACCGCCTCCACTGTTTTTGTGGAGGTTCCCTCTGTACTCACTGACAGACACTGTATTCAGGGAGGAATTGGCCAATGCGATCAGTGAATTTTTCCAGCTCAATAAAGGGTCAGGCCCCCAAGTGAGTACAGTCTGGGAAACATTTAAGGTGTACATAAGATTGATCACTATTTCTAAGCATGCGGGGGTACTTCGGTCGATATGAAGGCGACTACAACTACTGGAAGGAGAGCTATCCCAACTAGAGCAGGAACATCGTGACACTGCGGACGTCAATATTTTAGGTCATCTTCGTGCAAAGTTGCAGGAATTTCAAGAGACTGCCCTGTCTGAGATTCAACACATGGGGAAATGTGCTACTGCCTGAGAATATGGGGAGGGCGACAGACCTGGCAGAGTCCTAGCAAATTTGATCCGTCCCAGTCAAAGTGCCAATCTAATTAACACCACAGTGGCTGCTGATGGTAGCGTGATCGGTAACCATGAAATGGTAGCTGCTAGATTCCGCGCATATTATCAAACCTTATACACTACCAAAGTTGATCCTGACCCAAATACTATATGGGACTATCTCACCCACATTATGCTGCCGAGGCTGTCGGAGTTCGATAGAGAGGCTCTGGGGGCACCATTTACTCTAGGCGAAATAGCGAAGGCGTTGGGGCGAATGGCTGAAGGTAAGGCCCCTGGCCCTGATGGCCTGACTGTGTATTTCTACAAAGAATTCCAAACTTTGACACTCCCACATCTACAAGAGGTGTTTGAGGAAATGGTAGTGGACGGGTGCATGCCTCCATCAATGCGGGAAGCCATGATAATCACACTACTTAAACCAGGGAAACTACCTGAACAATGCTCCTCCTATAGACCGCTATCGCTGTTGAACGTAGATGTCAAAATATATGCTAAAATTTTAGCAGACCGACTGGCCAGGGTGCTGCCTCTTCTGATTAAACCAGAGCAAGCAGGGTTTGTCCCCGGCCGTAATTTAACTATGAACCTAAGCACCTTATTTGGCACTATACAAAGCAACAACCCCGATATACAAGCCATAGCGGTCTTTCTAGATGTAGAAAAGGCGTTTGACTCGGTAGAGTGGGACTTCTCGTGGGCTGCGCTGCGACGGTTCGGGGTGGGGGACACGTTTTTGCGCCTGATAGCCGCATTGTATAGGGACCCCCAGGTCAGAGTCTGTGTTAACGGCACAGTGACGGAGGCGGTTGACATCACCAGAGGTACCAGACAGGGATGCCTGCTTTCTCCCCTATTATACGCAATGGCGGCAGAGTCTTTGGCTTGTGCCTTGAGGGAATATCATGGACACCGTGGCCTTAATTTTCAACATTATACACTTGTGATCTCTGCATACGCTGACGACACCTTATTGTATATCAAAGACCCAAGGCGCAATGTCGCCCTGATGCTCCAAGAAATAGTGTGATATGGTGCTCTGTCCGGTCTTAAGGTCAACTGGGGGAAGTCAATGATGTTTCCGCTGACTCCTGTCACAAAGCAAACAGAAGTGGGTTCCCCACTTAGATGGGAGACTGGGTCTGTTAGATATCTGGGAATTAAAGTACATACTGATCCTACTATTATTAGAGCTGATAATTATGACGCCGCTATGGCGAGGTTGGCGACTGATGTGGAGAGGTGGATTCGGCTCCCATTGTCCTTGCTCGGTCGAGTAACGTTGATGAAAATGGTGGTATTACTGCACTTCCTGTTCCTTTTCCAGAATATACAGTTGGTGTTACCCAGAAATTATTTCACCACATTAAGATCATTACTGATAAGACTAGCCTGGGCGGGCAAGCAACCCCGTGTGTAGTGGCGAATACTAACCTTACCGTACGAGCTAGGCGGTATAGGCCCCAGACATGGAGGCCTATAGTGTGGCTGCCCGGGCTGCGGTGGCGCAGGCTTGGCTTCATGGACCGGAGGACATCCCATTCCTTAAAATAGAGAGCGAGCTGGCCTCGCCGGTCCCATTGCGGGGTGAGGTGTATCGCACTCCGAGCAGGCGATATAAAGTATTGGCCTCCCTGGACTCAGTGGCGAAAGCATGGCAGGCGCTTGTGCAAAGGCAGGGATTGGCTTTGTTGTATTCGCCACATGTGCCGTTGAGTTGTTGCACCTAGTTCCCACTTTGGCGTGATCGTAAGTTGATACACTCCCTGAGCGAACTAGGTATCAATACTATGGGGGATTTATTTGAAAATAACATATTGAATCATTGGGAGCTGGTGCGGAGCGGGGCTGTTGAGCCGACCCCCCTACATCAATTTCAGTATTATAGGGTGCCGCACGCACTGGCACAGCTCTTAGGCGAAGACATGCAGGAACCCCCCGGAGTCATGTCGCTCTCTTTGGTCCTGCAGGGAAGTTGCTTGCGGCACTTGGTGTCCCGCCTCTATGCACAGATACAGGAATCACGGGCCCACGAGCTATCAAAAGCCCGATTGGAGTGGAAAAAGGGATCTGGGTGTGCAAATTACGGACATGCAGTGGGGTTACTGTTGTGCTAAGACGCGCTCCATTAACTTGAATGGTAGGCACCGACTTATCCATTTCAAATTCCTTAACAGAATATATTATACCCCACACAGTCTCCATAGATATGGACTGTGCGACAGTGTGAACTGCCCTAGATGTGGGGCGGAACGAGCTGATCTCCTGCACATGGCCTGGACATGTTGGAGAGTGCAAGGCTTCTGGAAGGCAGTTATTGACGAATTGGAGTCTATAGTTGGGAAACCAATAGATGCTGGACAGTTTTGGCACTTGTGTGATGGGATGGACATTTGCCGGGGGCTATTCGCAGATTGGTGGCAATTGGGTTGTTGCTCGCTAAACGCAGGGTTGCCATTCGATGGGACCGTGGACCGATCCCAACAGTAGATGAATGGCACAGAGATATGGCATATTGTAACACTCAAACAGATAATTACAGTGACCTGCTTCCCCCTTCAAATAGGCCTGAGAAATTCTGGGATGTATATAAACAATACCTCATAGGGAAGGAGATGGAGGCACCGGAGGGTGAGGAACCTGAATGACATATTGAACATGGTTACTGATATATGTAAATGTTGGGCTTGCCTGTTATAAGCATACACGATTGTCAGTCTCTGCATCGAACAGTCCTGGAGGGTGATGTCTATCCTTTAGGAGGACACAATATGATATCTGGATTGGATTAGTCTGCAATTGCGCGATTTTATTGTACTGCTTCACTTGTTTGCATAAAAGCATAAATAACGTTTTTAAAAAAAGCCAGCGTATCTGATATTTGACCTCTGGAGCAGCTCAGGCTTGCTGAGCCTTCGTGGACTATATGTGATTGAGCCATAAAAGAAAATAGGGTTTTACTTCAGTGGTGTCATGACTGAAACTTTGTTAAGCCAGCCTTAATTTGTGAGTGAATTGTAGCTGTAGGAAGATATTGCGGATATTTCTTAGATGATCCAGTTACAAAAAGTGATTTGGTGCTGCTGCAGGAGTCCCAGGAAATTGTTGTAACTGGATATTCCTACAGTTGCAACATATGCTTTCTCTCTACCAAATCCAAGGGAATATTTTCTAAAAGTTGGAATTTAGAAAATATTATTCTCTGAAGATCCACAACTAGGTCAAAGCCATCTTGAAAAATGATGCAACCCTGGCAGGTACACTGTAGCTGTGTGTCATACTTGTTGCTTTTGACCATGAAGTGTGAAGCATCAAGTGAAAACAGGCATCTGGCCTTGTGGAGTCCTTTCTGGCTTCAACTTCAAGCCTGACTCTGTCAAAGAATTTCTACCCCCAGACATTTTCTTAGTTCAACACTAAACTTAGGCCCAGATTTAAGAGGGCCTAGTGCCATTCCAATGCCACTTTAGCATCATTTTTTTTATGTTAATGTGGCATTAGAGGGCCAAAAACGCCACCACATATTTAGAAAGTGGCAGAATGCATATATTGCGCCACTTTGTAACCATTTCTGCACCAGGCATAATGTACGCAAAGGGGGCATTCCCCCGCTAGGGGGGGCAAACAAATGGTGCAAGGAAATCTAACAGATTTCCTTGCACCATTTTTTTCAGTACTTTTCACGCCTGCTCAAAGAAGGCGTTAAAAGGAGGGTTCCATTGGTTACAATGGGCCTCTGGGTGCTTTGCAGGATTAGGGTCAGATTTTTGGGCGCTAATCCTGCAAAGCGCCAGAATAGTATCAACAATTCTGACGCTAGTCCTCTAACTATTGCCATGGTTGTGCCATATTTGAAATACGGCGCACACATGGTGGAATTGGGGGGCGCTAAGGGGCGCACTAGGTGCAGCACCACTTTTCATAAATCTTCCCATTTGTTTTTTTGTTTTATAAACCACCACATTTTACCTTACTGCACTCTTTGTGAATTGGTTATGCAGGGTACCAAACCCTATATAGTTCTATTCAATTTTACATATCCATATTTTCCTAGAGAATATCAGTTTGTTTTTACAATCAACCCAGCCACCTGCATATGATATTTGCTTACTATCATTTTACCTAATATACAATCTTACTTTTAACTATCTGGGTTTGGATTTTTTTTTAATTTGTGTGCTATTGTTGTTTTGGTATTATTGAACATATATCACATACATGTATTTATGACTTAGGTCTTGCCACTCATACCAAGGAACGAGCCTAAATAATCATTGTTTTGGCTTTGTAGTACCACAGTTAGAGCTCAAATTAGAGTATGGTCTCTTTCCCTCATACCTTGGTTAAGCATATACTTCATGTTTCCAGAATACAAGGGTGAAATAGAAGCGTCCATCCAAGTGTAGCCACATGGCCTTATCCTTATCAAGCTTTTATTTTCATTCAAACACTTCTACAAAGTCTCACACAAGCCAAGCCAACCAAACTCTGTTTTGCGTTTGTCAGAATTAACCTTTAACTTCAGCCCACTAGACCTCTTCAAGCTAAAAGAAAGTAGCTATGTTGTACCATGGAAATCTTGTCTGGGACCAACCACTACATCCATTCCAGCTATCAGTAGTTGATGACGAGGCTGACTTAGACCCCATGTTCCACTCAATGACCATTGTTCATCAATGAGTCGAACTTCGAATATCAGACCAGAGTGGAACCTTGCCCAGGTACAGACTCCAAAAATATTTGTAAGTGCGAAGGTAGAAAATATGACTAGTCCAATCTGTAGAGGACATTTGGACAGATCTCCCTTTTGCTTTATAATAAATCTCTATGCTTTTCTTCTTTACATGTGTCTCTTTTACTTAACCTTTCCCTGTAAGAAAATGCTATTTTTGTGAATTCACCCGCACACTTTTTGCTGGATTGTATTGCTTGAGTATGGACTGTGAGCATAGGTTTGCTGCCATCCAGTGCCCAATGTATGTGCTGTGGCCCCTAAAAACATGTAGTACTAGGTAATCCTTGATTGGCATTTTTAATGTACCTATAAATCCCTACTGAATGGTACTCTGTGTCCTCAGGGCCTGTAAGTTAAATGTATATTGTGGAATGGAACACCTAAAATGCCACTACTAAAGTGAGAAAGCCAAGCATGTCTTCAGTCCTGCCCCTGAAGCCTGAGTGTGCATTTTCAAAACTGCAAATTTAACCAGGAAAATGAACCTTTTGCCAGGCCTAAACCTTTAATTTTAAAGTGACTCCCAATATAGGCCCTATCTGTCCATAGGGAAGAGTGCACAGTATTTAAAAGGAAAGACAGATTTACCTAAGTTTTACTGTCCTGGCAGAGAATAATCTTTAAAGTGATTTTTCACTGTGCCAAGGCTTGCTGTCCCATAGAAAAGCAAATAGAAAAGCAATGGGTTACATTATAACACCTTATAATGTATATTTCCAATTTGAGATTAGGTAGAACCATGATTCAAAGACATAAATTAATAGTAAAGGATTTTAATATCTAATCTGGTAGTAAAGTCGGATTTTAAATTACTATTTTGAAAATGCCACTTTTAGTGAGTTGGCATTCTCCTGCTTAAAGCCTCTTTTAGCCCTTCATGAGATAATCTCCAACTGTTCCCTGGAACCCTGTGAATTGTTCTCAGGAAGGGAACAAAAGGGTATAGGCTGGAAGGAGGTGTGACTTCCTTCTGAAAGGATGGCATTGGGGATATGCCCACCAACCGCACAAGCTTCAGAGGGGCAACCCTGTCACAGGCAGATGTAACTCACACAGAGGACTTCCCCTGATATTGTCCAAGTAGCCAGAGTGGCACCAATCCCAGTGGCTGGAAAACCTGCACTAGAACAGGTTTTGCAGGGGGAGTTCCTCATGTCCCTAAACATACTTCAGGAGTGTGCCCCTAGCTCTGACCAAGGGAGGAAATATTCTGATATCTTGGAGTTTGGAAGAGTGAGGGCACTGTGGAGTTGTTTAAGGCCAGACCCCTAGGAAATCATGTCAAAGTGGATAGGGTTGCCCCTGGGAACCTTTTCCCTATTGATTGAGTCACCCCAACTCACAAGCTAGGGCCAGGCATAAAAGTGAACACCCTGGCTACCTTCTTCAGAACACCACTGGAGATGAGGAAAACAGAAGAAGGACTGCACCTGTTCATCCCTAACTTCAGAAAGAAGACTGCCCCCACTGTAACCTGTGTAGAGAAACTTCAAGGGCTGGACCATCTGAACACAGGACAGAAGAGTGCACTTCAGGGGCTAATTGGCTAGCCTCCTCTTAAGCTAGAGGGTCACAAACGTTGCAAGAAGTCTACCTTCCTGAGAAAGCCAGCTGACCACTTCCAATTGGAATTGGCCTGGACCCTGCAGGCGGCTTCCACTGGAGTGAGTCCTGACCCCCAAAGTGTTTTCTGTTAGACCTGACAGCCTTAAGGTGGTCACCCCTAACTTTTTGCCTGCCTCCCTCCACTTTTTGGACACTGTTTTTGCTGGTTTTTAGACTCTGTGCACTTTATCACTGCTAACCAGTGCTAAAGTGCATATGCTCTCTCCTTTTAAACATGGTAACCTTGGATCACACCAAATTGGACTATTTGATTTACTTGTAAGTCCCTAGTAAAGTGCACTATATGTGCCCAGGGCCTGTAGATTAAATGCTACTAGTGGGCGTGCAGCACTGGTTGTGCCACCCACTTTAGTAGCCCCTTTACCTTGTCTCAGGCCTGCCATTTCAAGGCCTGTGTGTGCAGTTTCACTGTCACCTCGACTTGGCATTTAAAAGCACTTGCCAAGCCTAAACCTCCCCTTTCTCTACATATAAGTCACCTCTAATGTGTGCCCTAGGTAATCCCTAGAGCAGGGTGCTGTGTGGGTAAAAGGTAGGACATGTACCTGTGTAGTTTACATGTCCTGGTAGTGTAAATCTCCTAAATTCGTTTTTACACTACTGTGAGGCCTGCTCCCTTCATAGGCTAGATTGGGGCTGCCCTCATACATTGTTGAAGTGGTAGCTGCTGATCTGAAAGGAGTAGGAAGGCCATATTTAATATGGCCAGAATGGTAATATAAAATCCTGCTGACTGGGACTTTGAAACTTTTTCAAGGATTTTTGCCAAAAGGACCAATGGCTACCACCACTGCTGAGCTGCAGTCATTGACCTCTCAGATCAGGTTCAACTTGGTGAATTGTCTCACTGAAAGAAGTTGGCTTTCCAAAACTGTTTCTAACTCTAAAGGTAGAGCTCTTCACAGGGAGAAGATGCTGAAAGTATCTGGCCAGCGAGGGACCTTCACTGGGCACAAAAGTTGAATTTCTCCTGCTTAAAGCTTTCCCACGAAAGGTCAATGGCATGACTGGGACTTCATCTGACTGCTATCCAGCCTCGTGGAACCAATCTAAGCCACAGCTTGCTGCCTTGCCCTACCAAGATTTTTCGACTTCCAAAAATAGTTTTTAAGTCAGAAAGTAAATCTTTCCACCGGATCAAACCTGGCCCCTGAATCTGCAATGCGCTCCACTGTGGTCAGCATTTCCTTATGATTTGGCCCGCTCTAATGCTACCAGATACCTGCAGTTGGCACTTTGCAATTTGTGGTACTAGAAACATCTACAACCTTGAAAAAAAATATCTCTGGTTTTGTGCATCTTATTTTTATTGTTATGCTGCCTATTTGCTCATTAAATTGTTCTACCTATTAACTGTTTCAGTATTGATAAATGCTTTACACATGTCTCCTAAATTAAGCCTGACTGCTTTGTGCAACAGCTACCAAGTGTTGAGCCTAGGTTTAAATTAGGGAAACTTAACTGGACCTTGTGAAGAATAGTGGTGTTTTGACTTGAAGAGGGCTATTACCTACTTCAACTAATAATCTACTGTATCACATGTTTGTCCCACTGTTTTTCTTTACCTGTATTGTTCTGCGATTATCTTTCTAGACTGGACACCTCAAGCATGGTCTGTGGAATTCGGCTAGTGAAAGAACCTAAATATTGCTCACATTAAAACTATGGCCTCTTTCTCCATACAGTACAGTTCTATGCATCCATGCATGTGCACACATGCATTATAACATCCATCGTTTACTCACTAATATCATCCTTTGGTGTAAAGTAGACAGATCATGATTTCCAGATGTCTTTTTGAATAGGACGTGCTATGTGGGGACATAGTTTGTTGTCCCATTAAAGGGTTTGCAGCTTCATTTAGAGTTTGGAAGGACAAGAGTACAGTCATAAATTAGTGTTACTCTTTCACAGCCAAACTTTTTGATAATCCACCCTAATTAGGGCCAGGGAACAGCAGGCATTCCCACAGCAAACCTGGAATTGCCATCAGGGTCTGCAGTGAGAAGCAAGACAGAGGGGATGCAGAGGCATGACATCTCCTGAGGCAAGCGCTGCTTCTGAGGCTGTTTCAATGAATGGATCATTACACTCTTTTTATTTCTCTAATTTCCAGACTAAAGTATTTTACTACCTAATGAATGTGCACAATAAAAGATAGGTATTCATAAATAATGATGCAGACTTTGGCAGGATGTGCTAACTTGGAAATCTACATCCGAAGGGAACGATGGTAGCATCCACACTTTGCCAAGCCCACAACCAACTACATGCTTTTATTGCAGAGTTATGCAGTAGGCCTGGGAAAAGTGGAATGGGATAAGAGAGAATGAGGAACATTGGATATCATCACATACCTGGTTACACAGCCAGGCCTAATCTGCATTATACATTACTCCTCCACTAATATCTGAAAGGTAAAGGAAATATTTAGTCTGACCATAGTTTAAGTATTGAAGTTTTAACTTTAGATATTGTCTTTGATTTTTCTGCTGGCATACTCTCTATTTCATTCTCTAATATGGTTTGAAACTTCATCTTGCTTCTCATCCTAAATTCAATATAGTCACTATGAATTATTATCAGGGTTTCAGTAACTTGTTCATTATCAAGAGCAACCTTACATTTTTCGAGATAACTTTTCATGTTTGGTTACCATCACAGTGGCAAATGAATAACTGTAATGTGAAATATGTGTTTGTATTGTATGTTTAGTCGCTACATTGGCTCCTTTAAATATATATTGACATTGATGTCAGCATACCATACAACAGCGCTTCTCTGCTAATATGTCGTAATCCTAAAGGATGACTCCTGGTGACACAAACAATTGCTATGAAGTTTCTAATCCTTATGAATAACTCTTGGTGAAACCAACAAGTGCAAGTTTCTGTCCTTGCAAGATACTTCTCTGGCTCAAACATTTTACTTCAACGACCAAATGGCAGGGTTACAACTATATATTATGACAAGAAGAATGCTATGCACCACACAAATCATATATTCTGTGCTTTCATGATGGCTGCCATCATTGATAAGACTTGTGAGAGTCCTGGGTTTAATGGAACATGTAGCACTTTTGTCTTTACTTCACGAATCGTGTCTTTCTGAGTGGTCAGGCTTCTGCGCAAGCAGTGCCCATACCATGTGCAGCCTTTCACCACTTCTGCTTCTGAATACATGCAACCTCATTAGCCTCAGTAGGGAAACCTACCAAACCTGTGCATTTTTTAAAACTAGACAGCTAGTGGAATGCAAGATGGGGTGACTTGTGGGGCTCTCACCAGGTTCTGTTACCTCAAAATCTGGTTAAAAACACTTTTTCCTCACATATCAGTGACAGTAAGTTCTGGAATCTGAGAGGAGCCACAAATTTCCTTCCCCCAAGTCTTCTGATAAAAATTATACCTCACTTGTGTGGGTGGCCCAGGTGCCTGCAACAGAAAGATGCCAATAACCTGTAGAGATTGAGGGGTTAGCACAGTGAGTTGATAAGCTCATATTTTTCTTTTATACATTCTTTTAGGCTGACTCTGCTTTGGAGGCCCACACACGTGAGGTATCATTTTACTTGGGAGACTGAGGGGGGTGCTGGGAAATTTGTGCCAGAGCGGTGATCCTACAAAGAAAAGTGAGGAAAATATGCATTTTTAAGCTAATTTTGAGGTTTGCAGAGGAGTCTGGGTAAGAAAATGTTGGGGGATCCAGGCAAGCCACACCTCCCTGGACTCCTTGGGGTGTCTAGTTTTAAAACATGTCTGGGTTTGGTAGGTTTCCCTAGATGAAGGCCGCACCCGAGACCAAAAACATCGGTGCCCCCCCCAAACACAGGTAGTTTTGCAATAGATCATTTTGATGTGTCCACATACTTATGTGATGTTCCAAACACTAAAATTGTGAAAAGAAACGCACTTACGTTATGTTAAAAAGACCCCTCACCCACCAACCAAGTTGGTCGCATGCTTCATCATCGGGGTCCCACCCGAGACAAAAGCGTGTGTTGCAGTAGCCAACAGCAAGTCAATATTTACACCGCCAGCCAAGTGCCACTCCACGCACACCGCCAGCCAAGCGCTACCCCACTCACACCGCCAGCCAAGCGCCACCCCACGCACACTGCCAGCCAAGCGCCACCCCACGCACACTGCCAGCCAAGCGCCACCCCACGCACACCGCCAGCCGAGCGCCACCCCATGCACACCGCCAGCCAAGCGCCACCCCACGCACACCGCCAGCCAAGCGCCAGTCCATGCACACCGCCATCACTTTTACAACAAAGAAACCACTAATTTTAAATAAGTACAAAACTACACACACAAAAGCTCTAACTGAATACATGACAGTAATGCCAGCCGTGAAACTGAACATATGAAAATATAAAACAGCAGTTTACGCTCATGGTATTTCCCAATAATTTGTCTGTGTGTGGTAGCTCCTGAAACAGCCACCCACACACAGCCCAGGCTTTGAAGGACAATCAGGGCAGTACATCCTAGTCTCCTTCCTGATACCTCTTCAAGTACAGACTCTACATCTCTTAGCAGGAAAGTTTTTTGGGGCTGTGGGAGGAATGTGCTCAGCAAAGTGACGATCTTTCAATCTAGCCACATCCATCACCACTGCTTCTCTAGGAACTCTTGCCTGTTCCAGCACAACAAGGCTTGCTGTGATAGACTCCTGAAATGTCACAAATGTCATCCTTGACTCTAGAGAACTATCCTTGAACACAACAAAAGCATTAAAAGTTGCCAAGTGGAACAGGTGAACCGCTAATTTCTTATACCAAACATAAGACTTACAAGCAGCAGTGTAAGGTTCCAACCTCTGATCTACGCTATCAACACCACCCATGTTATTATTGTAGTCTAAAATGCACAAGGGTTTGTGCACTTCAGCAACTTGACCCCAAACAGCCAAAGGTGAAGTACTCTCATCATGGATGGTAGTTAGCACGTACACATCCCTCCTGTTTACAAATGTCAGAGCTAGCAGCTCATCATTCCAGAAGGCACTGCACTGTCCCTTCTCAAGTTTTTTATAGACAAGCTCTATTGGATAGCCTTTCCGATTAGAGCGGATTGTGCCACAAGCAACAGTGTCCACTCTGAACAACTCCTTTATCTGCATATAAATGGTGACCCTTGTTACACAGTCGTCTACCAAGTTCCCACACAATTTTCTCACTAACTCCAGAGGTGGGTTGACAACCAGGGGGGTCAATACTGGAATGCCTACCAGTGTAGACCCGGAAATTATAAACATATCCTGTACTACTTTCAGACAGCATATACAATTTAATTACATACGTGCCCTCTTGCTAGGAATGTACTGCCTAAAAACCAAACGACCCTTGAACAGGTCCAAACACTCATCTACAGATATTTCTTTGCCTGGAACATAGATCTGTGAAAACTGATCTACCAAATGATCAGGGACAGGTCTAATCTCAAAAAGACGGTCAGAATCAGGGTGATCTCGTGGCAAGGCTAAAACATTATCTACAAAATGCAGCATCCCAAGAAGAAGCTCATACCGGTTACGACTCATAATTGCAGGAAATATAGCAGTTGCCATCAAGGGACTAGTAGACCAATATGAAGACAGTGATGGCCTCCTTATAAGCCCCATCAAAAAAGTTAAACCTTGTGGAAATCCACCAGCTATCTCTAGAGTGTGGCCTATGTCTAGCAGTGTTGTCCCTCAAATTACTGCTCAGCATACAAATTAGTCTGCTCAACAATCTCTTCCAAAAATATATCCTCCATAAACAACTCAAAGAAGTTGACAGGCAAAAAGTTTTCCGTATTAAGTCGACACCCTGGGAAACCAGTAAATGCAGGAAACTGTGGCTGCTCCATGTTTGGTGTAACCCACGTGTCAGGTCTTCCAATAGGAAGCCTTTCATCCCCTGGCTGCTGCACCATTGGCACATCAGCGTCCTCCTCTAAAACAGGCCCTTCATCAGCACTGAGAGTGGCTTCATCATCAAATGATTCCTCTCTGACAGAAAATTCACTTCCAGAATCTTGCTCTTCCTCCTCTGCCTCAGATGCAGAGTCAGTCTCATAATCATGGTCAGAAGACGACTCAAAAAGCACACCAACAACCCGCTGAGCGGTCATCCTACAGCTAGCCATGATCCTTCCTACAAAAAGTAACTGGACAAATGCACCACCGACAACCAGCACTGTGTAAGATAAGTAATAAACAAAGTGTAGCTTTATCACTAAGAGTTATAAACTCAAAAACTATACCGCTCAGTTGCCTGAAAAAGCTTGACTCACCAGCAACTACTCTGCACAGTCACAGCAATCACCAATGATATCCCATTAAAAAGAAAAAAGAAAAGCAAATAAGACAACACAAATATAATTGTGCATAAATCTAAGGACAATTTCACACACAATCCCGCATTCAGTACACCACCTACAAACATGGCATTCATGCATGGCAATAATACTCCTTTGGAGTAAATTTATTTACTTACCTAAAAAATGCAACTACGCAAGCCGCAGGACAACCACTGCTAAAACCGCACCAAGCCACAGCAAAGGAAGCAAAAGCTTTGAACTTGAACAAAAAGGAGAAATAAACTGGTATTATCATAAATGCAAATACTTCGCCAGTTGACAAACACCCCACCACCAACCATTTATACATTTTCCCTGGTGTCTAGTGTTCTTTGCTTGGGGGCAGATGGGCCTAAAAAAAAGATAGGCCAATCTGCCCTCAAGGGGTGCAGAAATGGCATAGATTATATTGGCCAAAGCACACACACACATGATCCCTGGCACTAAGTGGATTCTGCATCGCGATCGGGCAGCAGGTATGCTAAAAGAGAAATTGAGGGAAAGAAAAACCCTGCAAGGGGTTTGAGGTTTCCATGAGAGGCTTCACCAAGAAGATGGAACTGCAAAATGTGCTGTCGGCCTGGTCTGAAGCCTGGGATGTAGCTGTGACCCCAGAGAAAGAGGATATCATAATAGATGAGGGTGTGGAACTGGATTCACTGGAGGATCTGTAACTGCCTGTGAGCCAGGGAGCCAAAGGAGTAGAGCTTCCCCCAAGGGCAGGGACTAACATCTCATCTAAAGTAGCTCTGTAAGGAGCTGCAGGGTCCGAGGGAGGAGAGGAGATTAAAAGTGGTAACAGCTAAGCTCTAACTGGAGAAAGAGATGGTTCTTTAGGAGAAAGGACTGGCTACAGGGGAGGAGGAGAAGAAAAAGAGACTGGCCATGGAAGAAAGGAAACTCATGTTGGATCATGAGCTTAGCCTAAATGAGCTAGACACTAAGGCTAGGCAAGCTGAATCCAGCAGTGATGGTGGCAGCATACCTATAGTGTCTGCTGGTGAGGAGAAGGTCAGCATCCCAAAGGATTTGGTGTCCAGCTATGTTGTGGGGGATAACATTGGCAAGTTGTTCGGAGCCCATGAGGTTGCACCCAGAGTGCACAAGGTTCCTGAGGAGTATTAGGAGGGGAGGGTATGCCTGTGGAGGTATATGCCCACACTGTGGAGGGACGCACTCCTAACACTAGAAGCAGAGGTGTGGCTCAACTACGACACATCCACCGGACTGCACGGATTGGAATTGACGCATCGCCTCCACATCGCCTCCTTGACATCAACACAACTTTCCTTCCAAGGTACTTTTCAGCGTGCCCTGCGTGGGTTCTATAGCCGGATCGCCCTCCATCGCATTCGGCCTGATCTTTGGATTTACCTCGGTCTAGCGTGACCTCAAGTAACCTTATAGCGCTATTGATTTCTGAGCACTGAATTGCAGTTTATTCTTTAAAAATTCATTTCTTGAGCTCTTCTTATTGGATTTGTGTAGTTTTGCTTTTGTGTTACTTAGATAAATATTCTCTATTTTTCTAAACTTGTGTGGAGTCTTTTTGTGGTGTTTTCACTATGTTACTGTAATTTAAATGTTCCATAAATACTTTACCCATTGCCTCTTAAGTTAAGCCTGACCTCTCTGTGCCAAGCTAGCAGAGGGTGAGCACAGGCTAATTTAGGGAGTGTAACTGATTTACCTTGACTAAGACTGCAGTCCCTTCTTGAACAGGTGAGTACCTCTGCCAGCTACAGACCCAATTTCTAACAACCGTCATCCATCTCTATCAATGAAATCTGTACTAATCTTCCTAATGGTCACCATACAAATGGCCACTGATGGCAACAGTGTCAGTGAATAAATTGTACTCGATTTGTTAGCACCATTTTATTACATCAGTTGCAACACTCTGCAAGGCCACATTTCAAAGCCTCAAAGCTCTTGCCAGAGTAATAAATTGGATTATTATATGGAGGTGGGGAAGTGACTGCCTTCCACAAGGAATAATCACAACCCTTGTCAGGATGAACCCTCAAAGACACTAAATTAACCTGAGATCAACCACTTGGTAGCTATGACGCAGAGCAGGCAGGCGTAAGTTAGGGCAGTGTGTGAAGTATTTATGCAAAACCAAGCCAGAATTAAAATCGAAATACAGCACAATAAAAATCCAAAAACAAATTAGAAAAAAATAATAAACAGAATGACTACAAAAGGACAAAAAATAGACTAAGGGAAATAGGAGATATGACACTTTAAAGATTTGAGTTGGAATAGAGCCACAAAGTAATCACTGTAGATAGGGACCTAGGTGCAATTTGATGCTAACTGGGATGAAACTTGGGTCTGATACCCCAACCAGGTTCGCTCTGGGCAAAGGCTTTACCTTCTGATTTTAGTACTTTTTTTAGTACCAGAGGAGCATGCATTTAAAGCCCCCAAGGACATCAGAGGGAGCAGGTAGAGACACACAGAGTGTGGGGCAAAGGCAAGCATCAGGGTCCAGCCTAGGTCCAGTTGCCACTGATCAGCTTGAAGTTGCAGGGAAGGCCTTTTGTACCTTGTTGCATCCCTATAGCTTCAACATATAGCTTGAAAAATAGCTTGCGAGTGATATTCACTGTAAGGTCATGTTAACATTAAATTCCTACATGTCCTTCTTATAATTACCAAGCACAGTGCTCTGTGTACTATTTAAGACCTACATTGGGATGACTTATTATTATTCAAAAGGGAGGTTTGGACTGTTGAAAGGGTTTATTTTGACTGGTTGATTCAAAGTTTTCACAGTGCTACAGTCAGGCTACAATGGTAGGCCAGAAACCATGAATGCACTGCCATTGTAGTAGATGGCATAATAAATGCTTCAGTCCATTAGTGACATTTAATTTGCATGTCCGAGGTACATTTTGTACCATATACTAGGGACTTGTATATAAATTATATATACCAATTAGGAGGATATACATTTTACCACATTGTAAAGAGGAGCAGAGGCACTTTCCTATTAGCAGAGGTAAAGCCAGCAAACATGTAGGGTCCAGCAAAAGGTGAAAAATCAGGGATAAGCACACAGAAAAGGTGCAATTATTCTTCACAGGCTGCCCCCAGCCAACGGCTAGGGTAGACTAATCAACCCCCTTCATTGGCTTTCCTGCTCTGGTGATAGAATGTGGACAATTTGCCACCTCTTCAGTGGCCTTCTGTCCAATCTGTGCCCCTCTGCCCCTACCTGTACACCTCTACCAACATCTTCCCCATCACTAACCCTGTCCATGGGGAGCCCTTCTCCTCACTTTCAAGCCCTATCTGGGATGCAAGCAAGCTTTGCTTGTTCACAGATGCATTCCAGTAGACAGACAGTACTTCCATGTTCAACAAGATGATGTGGCCCAATGTTCCCATAGGTCAGAATTATGTTTCCAAACCAGAGCAAGCTCTGCCCAAAAGGCTAATAATCAATAGAGGCCACTGCCAATTGTCAGTGTCAGGAACCTTCCCCCCACTGGCCATCCTCTGCCAGATGAAGGCTCCAATATGTAGGCTACAGTCCAGTGGTAGGGCTGGTAAAGAATCCCCCACTTGCTTCTGAGGTACCTTAGGAATCCTAGATTATTCTGAGTACGGATCTGCAACTTCAGGTTGCAGACACCCTCCTTCCACTCTTACTTTCACCATCTCAGGCGTGACACTCTTAGACTGGCTTTTTAGCTCCAGGTCTGTATCACAAGCCTGAATGTGTTCCTGACATTTCAGGACTTCCATGGAGAACCACAGACCCCCCCACCAAGGGTGACACACTCTGTCTGTGTCCTTTAGGGGTCATCAGATCAGAAATGGCCTCATCAAGGTAAGTCTTGAGGTGCCCTTCTCTCAGAGCAGGTAACCGCTGACCAACTGGTCCTCCCACTGCAGATGATATCCACCTCCTACCCCTTACTCTTCATCTGGGCTCTGTACCAGAAGTTTCAGGACAGGTGTCCTAGAAACATGTGTTTTTGGGGCACCCTGGGCAGCCACTCCTCCTGGCTTTTTTCTCACTAATGGGAGCTCATCACCAAGGACGCTGTCAATAAGCATCTGGGGACTGACAATGACCCTCCTCTGAGCAAGTAGTGCCTCCCATTCCAAGGATACCAGGGCCATAGGGAGGAACAAATCTGACCCATTGGCCTGGGCTACACTGTCATATTAACATTAAACTTACACATGTCCTAATTTTAAATATTATTTACTTTGCCTTGTGTTCTGCAAGACTGAGATAGGGGTCACTTATTGGTATTTAAAAGTGAGGTTTTGACGTGTCAGTTTTGAGAGGTCAAATTGCAGTTTGCAATAGTCAGGCTACAATGGTAGGCTTGACACCATGATTGCACACCCACTTAGTAGATGGCACAGATGCTGCTGTTTGCTAGTGACATGCCCTAGTTACATTTTGTACCATATACTAGTGACTTGTAGATAACTTAAATATGACAATTAGGGGGGGTTAACAAATTTACCATGCTGAAATGAGGAGCACAGGCACTTTACTACTGGTTACCAGGAGTAAATTGTACAGAGCTCTAAAGCCAGAAAGGATATAGGGTCCAACAAAAGAAAGAATATAATGGTGACCACACAGAAAAGTCTGATTTCCTACCATCAGTTTATTAGAATTTGTATTATACTGTATGTGGATGATTTGATTTTACGTAGAATAGTACAGGATCACTCTGTGCTCATTCTCTCTCTGTAGTCAATATGGACTTTTATATGAAAACGAATTGTCTTAAGCTCAGTAATCCTTGCTGATCAATTGATTGTCTGGCCTGTAAAAGTCTGGTTTGAAATCATGGGTGGGGTGGGTTGAAGATTCAGAGAGGGGGGATTTTGGTGCTGGGCCAGTACATATTAATCTGTGCCACCCATCCCCCTCCTCGGCATATGTCCAAGGCAGCTGGCACAGTATTTGTCTAAAAAATAACCCAATTACAAACAAAACATAGTGGTCTATAAAAATGCCTTTAAATTTGGTTTTTATCTTGTTACCTTTGCTGTGCATTCCAATATCAAGCTATGTTGTCTTACAAATTGCTGCTTATTTTTGTGATGTGGAGATATATGGTTTACTTCTCTTTCTATGACTGCAAAGTGAGAGGATTTTGTAAAGTGAACAATGTGACAATTTCACTGGGGTACAGGCAGAGCCACTGACATTATACAGCTGGAGAGGCCCAAATTATGTGACAAAGTGAACTAAATTATGTGGCTTAATGCAGCACATTTTGTGTAAGCATTACTTCATTATTTTGTCATCTTTACAAGAGTTGGCATTGTCTGGGCAAATGCTTCACTTCATTAGCGCAGTTCAACATCCAAATCCAGGGGGGCGGAGTCTGGCTGCCGTCTGAAATGGCCGCCTCAACATAGAGCTCGAGGCTCCAGGGGAGAGGGATTTCCCAAACAGCTGTCAAAAAGCCTCCTTGGAGTCAGAATGAAAGGAAATATACATGTGATAACAGCAAGTAAGAAATGCCGGTTTTGGAGTTCTTAATTGAAGAGCCCAGCTACAAATCACCTGAACACAGCCCCTCAGCTGAGCAAAGAACAACACTTTCTGTCAGGACACAGAGTCAGCTGCTGAAGAGATAAGGGGCTTTCTTGCTGTTTAAACTGGGAGGCTGCACCAGGGGAATTAAATTACTGTTGACCTTTGGTTGAACTCTCCACACAGCACAGGTAAGCCTCTGACAAGTCTCAACTCAGGTATTTTCTCCTTGCTTAACTGTTCAGACTCCATTACCTGAATGTGTGAGCACAGGATTATCTTGTTAGACGAGTGTGTGGAGCAAATGCAGTTCGGAAAGTGAGTGTTGTACACCATTTCTGCAGCTGAGAGAGTCTGTGAAAGTTACTCATTCTGTCAGGAAATACAGCCAGTTTCTTAAAAGATAAGTGGAATTCCCTTTCTTAAAAGTTGAAAGGCTGCTGTAGGGGAAACATATGGACTTTCACTTCTGAGGTATTTCTCTTCATTTGACAGTTTAGAGTCTGCTAGCAATTAAGTAAATGCTGGAATTCCAATCAGCAGAGGGTGTAAAGCGAATTTGGATAGGCAGGCAAAACATGTGAGCTATTTCTGATGCACTGATTCTCAGGGACACCTGTCTGAAAGCATTCAGTCATTATTTTTTAAAATGATAGAAGTCTGTGGCAAAAACTAATTCTGTCAGGAAACACAGCCAGCTGCTGATGAGATAAGTCAGAAGGCTGCTGTAAGGGAAGCTGCTGACAACTCTCAACTCTGAGGTATTTCTTGTCACTTAACTGTTCAGGATCCATTACGTGATTATGTAAGCTCAGGAATTTCTTGTCTACAGGTGTGTGGCGTAAATACAGTTTGGCAAGTGAGTGTTGTACACCATTCCTACAGCTGAGAGAGTTTGGGAAAATTACTCATTCTATCAGGAAACACAGACAGTTTCTGAAGAGATATGTGAAATTCCTTTCCTTGGATGTCGAAAGGCAGCTGTATGAGAAGCATATAAACGTTCACTTCTGAGATATTTTTCTAAATTTGACAATTCAGACTCTACTACGAAATTACATAAACGCCGGAATGCCTATCAGCAGAGGGGGTAAAGTGAATTTGGGTAGGCAGGTGAAAACTTCACAACATTTCTGATGCACTGTTTCTCAGCGACACCTGCTTGAAAACATATAGCCATAATTTTTAAATCCCAGATGTCTGTCACCATTTACAGTGTTAATATCTACCTACTTTGTGAGTCAATTAGATATCATATTTGATTACTAAGCTGTACTTATTTATTGCCTTCTCTAACATTAAAATATAACAGTATGGCTAGTGGCAAATCTAATAGAAAGCCTTTGTTTACACAAATAGTAGGGAACACTGTACCTCCAGGCACGTCTACTACTGTCCCACAAGACATTGCTTCTATGGACCTTATTTTAAAAGAGATCTCTGCCGTGGGACAAAGATTGGGATCTATGGATGTAAAAATTTCAGATCTCGCAACAGAAATGAAGACAATACGGATGGATCTAAACTCTTTTCATACCAAAGTGGAAATTTTAGATCAAAGAACCACTTTTTTGAAAGAGAAATTAGATAATGCAGAGTATTGGGGTCCGGATATCTGGCACCTAAAACAAAAAGGTATAGATTTGGAAGACAGGGCCCCAAGAAATAACATTTGTTTTTATGGAATTCCAGAAAAAATGGAAGTCAATAATGATGTGAAGAACTTGCTAGTAACGTTAATACTGCGGCTACTGAACATATCTTTTGAGCATCCCCTTGAGTTGCAGAGAGCTCACAGAATTCGATCAAGAACTTCAACTTCAACTCTTGAATCTAGACCTAGATCGATTATAGCATGCCTCTTACGTCATGAACAGGTCCGCCAAATATTAATAGCTGCTCGTAAACATGGTCCGTATGACTTGGAAGGCCATAAAGTATTTAGTGCTGCAGACTTCTCCACTGAAACCAATGCCAAATGAAAAGCGTTCCTGCAACTTAGGCCAAGACTTCGCAAATGGGATATCAAATATGGTCTTTTAGAACCTGCCACAATGTGGATCACAATGGATGGGAACTCAAGGTATTACACAGAGCCTGAGGATCTGGTAGGCTTCCTGGACAGTTTGGATGACCAACATATGGGGTCAACGCCACTGGTCAAAACATCTATGAATAGTCCGCTTCAATTACAGAAAGATCCACAAAGCCATCGCACCAGTAGATTTCATGTCCGTACCTTTAAGAAACAGTTTGACAGAGATAAAGCAGTCCACTGCGTAAAGTCACTCACACAGGAAAATCCCAGAGACAAATCGAGATCACCTCTAAAGTCACCCACGTCTTTTAATAAAGTAACTGATGCTCAACCTTCCACTATCACTTCTTCCAGCTAGATGAGTATATTTATACATGCTATGTATTAATATAATGTTATTAGTGTTTTACTACAGTTATTAATTCTGATGGATATGATTTATTTCCTATCCTCATATATTGCTGTTCAATAACCATGTACATTTCCTACTGTGTTTGTATTTGCAGATTTTCTCTTGGATAGATTTTATAACTCCATGGTGTGGTTTTTCTTATAATGTATTTACTATGAGTGATTTTCCTTTCCTCCCCTCCAGAGTCTGGGTTTCGAATTGAGGCTTAGACCCACCGACGAAAGATACATATTATTTGATCTGCAGTGTTCTTTTATATTCTAGCATTTAGAACGGTGTACTTACACCATTTAGAGTTTAGTCTTAACAATATTTTATGATTATAGTTCCACATATTGGTTTCAGGTTTACTATACTCCAGATTTTTTTTTTTTTTTTTTTTTTGTTTCCCTCCAGTAAGTTCTCATTATCACATTACCATATAATTTATCTACTTCCTTTTCCCTTTTTTAGCATTTTGACTCTGTTTTACACAGTACAAATATACTCTAACATTTTTAGTCATCATCATGACAAGTCCTATGCAAATTGTCTCTCTCAATGTCAATGGCTTTACTAATTACATTAAAAGGAAGAAAATTCTTTCCTATTTAGCCTCCAAACATACTGACATTGCTCTCATCCAGGAGACTCATCTATCAGATATAGAATCAGAAAAATTAAAACGAGATTGGGTAGGCCAGATTCTTTACAGCTGCAAATCCCCTTCTCACATATCAGGAGATGCTACATCCCACACTACTACTAGAAAAAGTGGTGTAGCCATTCTAATACGGAAAACACTGCAATGGCAAATACTTCAGTCAAGGTCAGATGAGGATGGTAGATTTGTTTTAGCGAAGCTTAAAGTTGGTAACAATATATTAGGAGTGGGTTCCATTTATGCCCCTGTTGGGACTAAAGCCCCCTTTTTCCTTCATCTAAATAGAATTCTAACAGAAATGGGAATTTCCAGAATAGTTTTGGGAGGCGATTGGAATCTTGCGCCAGATGTGATCTTAGACAGAACAGGTCCCCTGGACACAACTCATGGTAGAGATAGAGCCATACTCGGAGACATCAGAGAAGATCATGGTTTGATCGATATCTGGCGTTTACTACATCCATCAGATAAGGGGTTTACATATCACTCGACAGTACATGATTCCCATTCTAGAATAGATTACTTCCTTATTTCACATTCTATTACACCACAAGTACTAGATTGTGATATTTTAGAAATTGCACTGTCAGATCACGCTCCTATCAGTCTCCAGCTTGATTGGGGTCTGAAACGCCCTTGTAGGAAACCATGGCGATTAAACATATCGCGCTACAAACTACCGGCAGAAAAGTCACAATTACAATCACATTTGACTACTTATATGAAAGATAACAAAGGATCAGTTTCTTCTCCACAAATCTTATGGGCAGCCGCAAAAGCCACTATTAGGGGACAAATTATGAGGGATTCTGCCATAACAAATAAACGCAGAATAGAACAACAGGCCATTTTGGAAAATGATATCAAAACACTGACACATACTCATTTTAGTAATCCAACTGAAGCTTCCAGATGCAGATTGGAAAAAGCTAAGATGGAACTTAATACACTATGGGGGTGATTCTAACCCTGGCGGTCGGTGTTAAAGTGGCGGCCAACCCGCCAACAGGCTGGCGGTCCAAAAAATGGAATTCTGACCCTGGCGGGAACCGCCAACACAGCCCGCCAACTTAACACTCCGACCGCCGCGGCGGTACAGACAAACAGCGCGGCGGTCACCGCCAACAGGCAGGCGGCAGACAATGTACCGCCCACACTATCATAACTCACCAATCCGCCACCTTTTCCGGGGCGGGAGCACCGCCGATAAAAACACGGCGGAAACAGACTACGAACGGGAAAACGCTCACCAAAACACACTCCACGAGTACGGAGGACAGCATGGAACCCGAATTAAACATCCTACCTGCTCTCGTCTACCTTCTCATCTACCACGAGTACGAAGTCCGGCGCAGACGACAACAGTGAGTACTGCACCTACGACACACGGGAGGGGGAGGACGAAAGGTTACGGGCACACACATATGCGACCCCCCCCCCCCAATCATGTACTCACCAATGCAGAGCACCAAGTCACAGTGACACCACCCAAACACCCCTGATAAATGCTAGGACATAATCATATTTGGAATAAATATTTATGTACCAAAAAGCTCCAGAAAATTAGCGTACAACCATGAAAGATATCCACAACAAAACAAATGACATACACATCAGTGTATAACTGAAGTACCAAGTCCTGCACATCCTACGAATTCAGCATGTCCCACACAGGAGACCTGAGTCCTTTGGAGAGAACACTGCAGGGGCATCAGATGTAAAAACTACAGGCACCTCAGGGGGAAGGGAAGGGGGGGGCACCACAGCCACATGAGTCCACGACGCCAGATCCACGAGGAGCCACCATGCCCACGGGACCATCCTGGGGAGTGCAAAGCCACAGTCTCTCAAGTCTCTGCAGTGGGTGGATTGCCCACTGGACCATCCTGGGGAGTGCAAAGCCACAGTCTCTCAATGTCTCTACAGTGGGTGGGCTGCCCACTGGGCCATCCTGGGGAGTGCAAAGCCACAGTCTCTCAAGTCTCTGCAGTGGGTGGATTGCCCACTGGACCATCCTGGGGAGTGCAAAGCCACAGTCCATCAGGTGGATAAATGTCCCCACTGGACAAGGAGGATGCATGGTGGGCACAGTGAACCCTGAACAGTGCCTGACAGGAAGGGCCCAGCGGAGCGGTGCTTGACAGGAAGGGCCCAGCGGAGCGGTGCTTGAGAGGAAGGGCCCAGCGGAGCGGTGCTTGAGACGGCGGGGCCCAGCGGAGCGGTGCTTGAGACGGCGGGGCCCAGCGGAGCGGTGCTTGAGAAGAAGGGCCCAGCGGAGCGGTACTTGAGAGGAAGGGCCCAGCGGAGCGGTGCTTGAGAAGAAGGGCCCAGCGGAGCGGTGCTTGAGAAGAAGGGCCCAGCGGAGCGGTGCTTGAGACGGCGGGTCCCAGCGGAGCGGTGCTTGAGAAGAAGGGCCCAGCGGAGCGGTGCTTGAGACGGCGGGGCCCAGCGGAGCGGTGCTTGAGACGGCGGGGCCCTGTTCAGCGGTGCTCTTCTCCACCGCGGGCCCTGTTTAGCAGTGCCTATCTCCACGGCGGGGCCCTGTTCAGCGGTGCTCTTCTCCACGGCGGGGCCCTGTTCAGCGGTGCTCTTCTCCACGGCGGGCCCTGTTCAGCGGTGCTCTTCTGCACCGCGGGCCCTGTTCAGCGGTGCTCTTCTCCACGGCGGGCCCTGTTCAGCGGTGCTCTTCTCCACGGCGGGCCCTGTTCAGCGGTGCACTTCTGCACCGCGGGCCCTGTTCAGCGGTGCTCTTCTCCACCGCGGGCCCTGTTCAGCGGTGCCTATCTCCACGGCGGGGCCCTGTTCAGCGGTGCTCTTCTCCACGGCGGGGCCCTGTTCAGCGGTGCTCTTCTCCACGGCGGGCCCTGTTCAGCGGTGCTCTTCTGCACCGCGGGCCCTGTTCAGCAGTGCTCTTCTCCACGGCGGGCCCTGTTCAGCGGTGCTCTCCTGCACCGCGGGCCCTGTTCAGCGGTGCTCATCCAGCAGGTCAAGGGAGCCAGACCTGGCCTCGACTCCCTGCTCAGTCGCCCTCGGACCGTGACGTTTCGGGACCCTTCGGGGACGGACTCCTGGCCTCCTTAGTGTCCTCCTTCCCAGCTGGGATGTGGCATGTGGGGTCCACCTTCTCCGCGCTCCTGCTGCCCTTCCGCTCCTTTGATGGGGCTCTCGGGCCCTTGCCTCCCCCAGATGGTGTGGGTGGTGAAGTGGCCGCACATTGCTCCTTGGGGGCAGCCCTGTCGGTCCTCGCACGGCGGTCCTTGGTTTTGCGGGTCCTCTTGCCGGGGGGGGGGGCTGGACGTGTCCTTGCTGCAGCTCGATGTGTCACTGCTGGCAAAGGGTGGGCTCCAGAACCCAGGCACAACAGTGACACCCAAAGCTGGGCTGGTGGTGGCTGCGGTGCTCTTGGGACTCTTTGAAGATGGATGGGGGAGGTCATCGGGGGGAAAGAGGTTAAGGTTAGCCAGGAAAAGTTTTTTAGGGCCAAGGTAAAGGGTAGGAGGAGTGGAGATGGAAGTGGAGGTAGAGGAGGTGGTTGTAGGAGAGTCAGGTGTGCTGTCATTGGGTGAAGGTGCTGGTGCTGTAGGCTGTCGTGAGGTGGATGGCTGTTGGGTGGGTGTCTGCCTGCGTTTGTGTGTCTTGGAAGAGGGGGTGACAGACACAGTGGGAGAGGACACAGGGGACGTGTACATGGCAGTGGGGGTGGTGACTGCACGAGTGTGGACTGTACTGGAGGGTGAGGTGGTGATGGAAGCACTGGCTGATGTTGGGGTGCATGCAGGTGTGAGTGTAGACGTCACAGGGAGGGAGGAGGGGGACACAGGGGTGGCAGTGGCTGTTGGCATGTCTGCATCTGGGTGTTGCTCGGGTGAGTGTTTGCGGGATCTGTTGTGCTTGTGTTTGGATGAGCTGCTCTTGGGTGTTGAGGTGTGTGCAGGCTGGTCTGATGGTGTGGATGGGATAGGCTGAGGAACAGGAGACAGAGACAGGCTGGAGGCAGTCAGAAGAGGGAGGCTGGAAACAGGGACAATGGCTGCCGTCAGTGCTGAGGCCAGAGCAGTGAACGCTCGTTGATGGGCAGCCTGACCCGAATGAATGCCCTCCAGGTACGCATTGCTCTGTTGCACCTCCCTTTGCACACCCTGGATGGCATTCAAAAGGGTCGTCTGCCCAACAATGAGCGTCCTTACCAGGTCAATGAGCTCCGCACTGAGGGCAGCAGGGGCAACAGGGGCAGGGGCTGAGGTGCCTGGGGCGAAGGAGACGCGCGCCTTCCTGGGCGAACCGGCACGGAGCGAAGAATGAGGGGCTGCTGGGAGGGCGGGGCTGGTGCGCTGGGTGGCAGCTGTACCTGTAGAGGCGGGGGGCACGGATGTTGCCGCCACCCCTAGGGAGCTCCCATCCGAGGACGTGTCGCTTTCGCTGCTCTCACCAGCGGTCCCCGTCGTGGTGCTCCCCTCGCCCTCCGGATCACTGGTGCCCTCGGTGTCTGTTCCTGGGCCCACCGGGGCCTTGTGTCCTGCAGCTCCCTCGTGCTCCGATGCCAATTCTCCTCCGCCTGATGATGCTAATGCACACATGCACAAGAAGATGAAGAGAAAGGGTGGGGGGAGAAAAAAGAAGACCAGGTTGAGTGCATGCAATGTCAACACCGTTGGCGGAGAGGACAGACACAGGTGCCTAATGCACTAAGCCGCGCATTCGGGGTACACTACTCAGTACTACTGACTAAGACAACAGGCCAAGAGACGTCAAACGCGCACATGGGAGATGCTGGACCTTCAATGGCTGTACTTGTCACCCTACAGAGGTGGGGGCCGGGGGCACAGGGCCATGCCTAAGGGAGAGGACTACACTACAGAAAGCGCCCTGGCCTAATGTCACCCACAGCCCTCCTCCCCCACCCAGACGCCTCCACTGCGCAGAAAGATAGGAGAATGTGCTGATACTCACCCCCTTGTGTCTGCTGTGATGTCTTAAAGCGCCCATCCAATTCAGGGTAGGCCACCGCCAGGATCCGGGACATCAGGGGGGTCATGGTGCGACTGGCACCCCTCCTAGGTTGGGAGGCCATCCCCAGCAGTGTTTCTGCGGTCTTCCTTGTTCCGCGGCGGATGTCCTCCCACCTCTTGCGGCAGTGGGTGCCCCATCTGTTGTGGACCCCCAAGGTCCGGACTTCCTTGGCGATGGCACGCCAAATCTCGATCTTCTGATGGGCGCTGACCTATTAGACATGTACAGGGTGGAAAGGAGGAAATCATCAATGGCCTGCATGTTAGATGTAATTGGCCCCCCCCCACCCACTTTGCCATATGGCACATGCTCTCATCTGTCGGGCGTTGCACTCCTCATTCGCCCCCCACCCCACCAACTTACATCCACCCCAATCCACACAGGCATAGCCCATTCCATTAGCACCCGGGGTACTCACTTGTTGGTCTGGAGGACCGTAGAGTAGCGCATACTGGGGGAGGACCCCATCCACGAGCTTGTCCAATTCTTCAGACGTGAAGGCAGGGGCCCTTTCCCCAGTCACAGCAGCCATTGTATCTTCCAGACCGAGGTCACAGCAGCACTTGCAGTATAGGTCCTCTCCTGTGGATGATCAGGTCTCGAGTGATTAAGCAGATAGAAAATGGCGGTTACGTCCGCGGCGGTGCGTACCGCGGCGGTGCGTACCGCGACCGCCGGCGCACTTCGTTATTGGCTCCTGAAACCCATAGGCTTCAATGTTAACCAATGCGGCTTTGCGCCGCGGTCTTCGACCGCCTACCGCCACGGTGTGCCCCGCCAGCGCAGTGACCTCACATCCCATTGTCCCACTTCACAGGTCAGGCAGCCGCCATTTCAAGGGCCCACATGGCTTAATTTTGACTGCGACACACAGGCCTAGGCCTTGCATTGCCACACATACACGCCTTTCAACCCATTGCCATTCTTTAACTGTGCAAGCTGTCTGTACGTACCTGTGGTTTGGCTGACTCTGTGCTCCATGTTGTCCTTCCTAGGCACCGTCCGCTGGGACTTGGGATGAGAAGGAGGAATCCTCGCGTGTACCGACCGCTGGTGGACCTGTCGACAATGGAAGAACGCCATATAATCCTTCGATACCGACTTGACCGTGCCACTATCCATGAACTGTGTGCCCAGCTGGAGCCAGCCCTGATGTCCCCCATCCGCCAACCCACAGGGATTCCCCCTCTGGTGCAGGTTTTGTCAGTCCTCCATTTTTTGGCCAGTGGGTCATTCCAGACCACAGTGGCCATGTCATCTGGAATGTCTCAGCCTATGTTTTCAAAGATTTTGAGCAGAGTGTTGTCTGCCCTGATGAAACTCATGCGGAGCTACATCATTTTCCCCGAGGAGGGTGACTTGCCCACAGTGAAGGGTGATTTCTATGCCCTTGGACATATCCCCAACATCATTGGTGCCATTGATGGGACCCATGTGGCTTTGGTACCCCCAAAAGACGATGAGCAGGTGTACCGAAACAGAAAGAATTATCATTCGATGAATGTCCAGGTGGTCTGTTTGGCTGACAAGTACATCTCCCATGTAAATGCCAAGTTCCCAGGGTCAGTGCATGACGCGTATGTGATGCGAAATAGCAGCATCCCGTATGTGATGGAGCAGCTACAGAGACAACGTGTGTGGCTAATAGGTGACTCTGGTTACCCGAACCTGCCGTGGCTACTGACCCCAGTAAGGAATCCCCGGACAAGGGCAGAGGAACGCTACAATGAGGCCCATGGGCGTACAAGGAGGGTGATTGAGCGAACCTTTGGCCTCCTGAAGGCCAGGTTTAGGTGCCTGCATATGACTGGTGGATCCCTAATGTACTCACCAAAGAAGGTGTGCCATATCATCGTGGCGTGCTGTATGCTTCACAACCTGGCTTTGCGACGCCAGGTTCCTTTCCTGCAGGAGGATGGTCCAGATGGTGGTGTTGTAGAAGCCGTGGAGCCTGTGGAGAGTGAAGAGGAGGAAGACTCTGAGGACGACACAGACAATAGGGACAGAGTAATACAACAGTATTTCCAGTAACACCCAGGTAAGAATCACCCACGCCATTTCACAATTGCTTCTAGCCTCTTGCATCTGTACTTTCTGTAGTTCCCCACAGATGTTTTTTATTAATTTATGCCTTTCCCTTCCCTTCTCAGTGCTGTCTGACTCAGTACCTGACTTCTGCTTGGTTCGCCCATGAAATACAGCGTATTGACATTGGTATGTTGTCATGACTAATTGACAGAACAGAAATTGAACAGTAATATGTTATCCCTTTGTAAATAATACAGCATGACTCAAAACAGGTTTGTGTGCAAAATGTGATTTATTTACAGTGCTAGATACCGGTACATGTGATTCTAAGGGTGATGGGTGGGGGTGGAGGAATATCCATGGCAGAGTCCAGTTCTCAGTCTCACAGGTGCATTGTTCTTTTGCCTGTGGAAGGATGGAGCATAGGCAGTTCATGGTTGGACAGGGTGGCAATGTGGGACAGTGGGAAGACTTGAGGGGGTATGTCCTGCTGGCGGGGGTCTTGACATCCTACTCTGTCTTTTTCTTTGGTCTCAGGCTCCTCTTACGGGGTGGTTGTTCTTCAGCAGGAGGTGGGGTTCTGGGGGGCTGTCGAGGTGTTGGGACCTCCTGTCCACTAGCGCCGGCGGAGGTGGTAGGCTGTTCCTGGTCCGGCCTAGTGACAGGGGCCCTGTGTGGTGCACCATGGTCCCGCAACGCGTCCTCTATCCTGTGGAGGGCCAGGACGATGGTCCCCATTGCGGTCCCGATGATTCTCAGCTCCTCCCTGAACCCCATGTAGCGTTCCTCCTGCTGTGCCTGGATCTCAGTGAACCTGGCCAGTACCGTCGCCATAGTTTCTTGGGAGTGGTGGTAGGCCCCCATGAGGGTGGTGAGGGCCTCTTGGAGAGTGGGTTCCCTGGGCCTCTCCTCCCCCCCCTGTCGCACAGCAGCCCTCCGAGCTGCCCGGTTTCCCCCGGCCTCTGTCCCCTGGCCGGTGTGCCCGCTCCCACTGCCCCCAGGTCCCTGTTGTTGTTGGGGTGTCGGGTTAGCCTGGGTGCCCTGTAGTGGCAGACACACCGCTGATTGAGCTGTCCTAGAGACAGAGGCATGGGCCCGCTGGGTGGGAGCTGTGCTGGTGTCGGCAGAGGGGGTCGGGTCTGGTGTGGCCTGTGTCTGGGTGAGGGGAACCGACTGCCCAGAGGTCCCCGATGGTCCGGGCTGGTCATCAGGTTCACTGTCGACAGAGCTGCTATCCTCAGTGTGGGCCTGTTCCGGTGGTGGGATGGACATTTCTGGACCCTCCTGGCTGGTGTGTTGTCGTTCGGGTCCTGCATGGGGTAAGAGAGTTTGGTTATTGTTTCTGTGTGTGCAATAGCATGCGTGTTGTGGGTGCCCTTGTCCCCCAGTGCAGGCATTCCCTGGAGGGAGGTGTTGTGAGGGTATTTAGTGGGGGGGAGGGGTTAGTGCAGTGGTCATGCTTAGGTGATGGGTGCCCATGGTTTGTGTTGGCATGCAGGAGTTGGTGTTGGGATGGGTGGGTTGTGCTGGTGAGACATTGTCAGGAAGGATGTGTGCTGGGGGGTTGGGGGTGAGGGTGGGGGTGTGGGTTGGCATGCTGGTGGGGTGTGGGGGATATAGTAGTTGAGATGGGACTTACCAGAGTCCATTCCTCCGGCTACTCCTGCGAGGCCCTGAGGATGCAGGATGGTCAAGACCTCTTGCTCCCACGATGTAAATTCGGGAGGGGTGGGTGGGGGTCCGCCACCAGTCTTCTGGACCGCGATGTTGTGCCTGGAGACCATCGACCGGACCTTCCCCCATAGGTCGTTCCATCTTTTGCGGATGTCGTCCCTATTCCTGGGATGCTGTCCCACCGCGTTGACCCTGTCCACGATCCGCTGCCATAGCTCCGCCTTCCTGGCTATACTGGTGTGCTGCACCTGCGAGCCGAAGAGCTGGGGTTCCACTCTTAGGATTTCCTCCACCATGACCCGGAGTTCTTGGTCCGAAAATCGTGGATGCCTTTGGGGTGCCATGGGGTGGTGTGGGTGAGGTGTGGGGTGGTGTATGTGATGAGGAGTGTGTTGGTGAGTGGTGCTTTGTGCTACTATGTGGTGTGTGTGATGGTGTAGTGTGCCTCAGTGTGTCTTGCTTTGGATTGTCTGCTGTGTCTCTCTCAGTAATTGGGGTCGCAGGGGTTTGTGGGTGATGTGGGTGTGTGTTTTATAGTTGGTTGATTGTGTGGGAGTGGTGTGTGTATGTGTATCAGGTGTGTGTTTTTCAAATTGTCCAATGTGGCTGTGTTTTGGTGATGTGTGTGTATTCTGACCGCGGCGGTGTGTAGCGCCAATGGAATACCGCGTTTGAATGACCGCCGTGTGGATTCGTGGGTCGTAATGGCATGGGCGTATTTCTGTTGGCGTGACGGTGGAGGTTTGGTCATCTCCAGTTTATCGCTGCCCGCCGATGTGGCGGGCTGCAGTGGAGGACGGATTTTTGGAGGTTTGGCCGTTGTGGGTCAGAATGACCGTGGCGGTTGACCGCGGCCGCGGCGGTGTTATGGCGGTCTTCTGACCGGCGGTAAGGGCATTTTACCGCCGAGGTCAGAATCACCCCCTATATACTTCCAAAGCAGAATATATGCTATATAGACTTAAGGCTCGCAATTATGAACAAGGAGAAAAAGCAGGCCGTTTACTAGCGGCACGATTAAAACAGCGAGAAGCTATGACAGCTATTCCAGCTATATATAACCCTGAGGGTAAACTAATAACTGAGACTCAAGCAATAGCTAATACGTTTGCAGATTATTATACCAAGTTATATAGTTCAAAAGTTGATGATGACCTCCTCAAAGAACAGGAATTCTTTGATAAAATAACACTCCCCTGTCTCAATGAACAGGACCGGCTCATACTGACTGGCGAAATAACAAAGGATGAAATTGCGCAAGCAATCTCCAGTCTCCCATACAATAAAGCACCGGGAGAAGATGGTTTTCCTGGGGAATTTTACCGTTGGGTAAAACCAGAATCAATAGATGTCCTTTAGAAGCAGAGGAAACTGGTAGTCTCTCCTCACTCTCAAATAAAGCTATCATAACTGTCCTTCCCAAACCTGAGAAAGATCCATTATAGTGCAGTAACTATCATCCGATATCTCTTCTGAATACAGATTCAAAGCTATTAGCCACCATTCTTGCCAAAAGACTCAAACAAGTTATCTCTAAACTCATACATAATTCTCAAGTTGGATTCATGCCAGGCAGAAACTCTTGTAGCCATCTCCGCACTTTGGCTCACATACTTTGGTTTTCCAAGGATGCTGGAGAAGACAGAGTAGCATTATCCTTAGATGCAGAGAAGGCCTTTGACCGCATTGAATGGAGCTATATGTTCCGTACATTGAATAGGTTGGGATTAGGTGATGATTTTATCTCTAAGGTTAAATGGTTATACACGACACCATCTGCACAAGTGAATTGTGGGGGTTTCCTTTCAAAAACCTTTTTAGTGCAAAGAGGTACCCGCCAGGGTTGCCCTTTATCGCCCCTCTTATTTCTTCTTGCACTTGAACCACTGGCTGCAGCAATAAGACAGTGTTCACAAATAGCAGGCATTCCTACACCAGCAGGCATCTCAAAACTACTTCTATACGCGGATGACATATTACTCACACTTACAGATCTACCTACTTCACTCTCGGCACTCATGTCTACTATTTCTCACTTCTTAAACATTTCTGGATACAAAGTCAATTGGAATAAGAGTGAAGCTCTCCCATTGTCCCGGGGCACAACAAAAGCAGCTATCTTAGGCTACAATTTTCAATGGAAAGCGGATCGCCTGAATTATCTAGGTATTTATATCAACACTGGTTTAGAATGTATGATTCAAGATAACTTAGACCCACTCATTGCTAAAACGAAGTCAGAATATGAAAAATGGTCCCATCTTAACCTGTCCTTTTGGGGTAGAGTCCAGGCAGTGAAAATAATTATAGTGCCTCGTTTCACATATGTTTTAGGTATGTTACCATTGACAGTTAAAATATCAATACTGCGAGACATTGACAAAGGTATTAAAACCTTTATTTGGGGATCTCTGAGACCTAGACTCAAAATCTCCAAACTGATTGCTCACAGGCGATCTGGTGGCCTTAGTTTACCATGCATTGAACATTACTATACAACCCTCCATTTATCTCAATTGGTTTATCTTTGGCCAATACAGGATGACCCCCCACTATGGGTTCTCATTGAAAAGCAATCTTTACAGGTATCTTCAGGTTTGCAAATGTTTTATACTCAAAAATCACCTGCTTTACAAAGTTCTAACCCTATTATTCAGTCTATGCTTAAGATTTGGATACACTCCCACAAACTCCTTAAGAGTAATCCAAGGCTACATAATAAGGCTCCCATATGGCATAACGCTGATATTAGAATAGGGAAACAGACAATTTCCTGGGATACATGGGAGAGAGCAGGTATTCTAATGCTGGATCATTTATTCACTTTAGAAGGCAAGCTTAAAACCTTTACGATGCTTCAGATAGAATTTCAACTCCCTAGCTCTCAAAAGGGGAAATACTTACAATTGAAACAAGCTCTACTTAGTAGACTAGGACCATTTCCGTGGATACCTGAGGATTCCCCAGTCGTACAATACTTAAAAACTTGGGGGAAATTGAAAGGAGCGGTCTCTGGATTTTATAATCTCATTGTGCATAAACTACATTCATCACCATTACTAGCACAACTCCACGTCAAATGGCAAGGATTACTTAATGTAGCGTATTCCAATGAGGACTGGACGGATGTTGTTATGAACATGGATAAAGGAATCAGAGAGGCAAGAATGAAATTTACTCTTTTCACAATTCTTCATAATTGGTACTGGTCACCACAAAAACTCAAGGCAGCAGGTTTACTACACCATTCTACCTGTTGGAGGTGTCCTCATGAGGACTGTGATATCCTACACATTTTATTTCAATGTCCAGTTTTGACGGAATACTGGTCTTCTATAACTTCCTCTATACACAGCTATACATGTGCCCATTCCTTTAACAGAAAAAATTGTTATATTATATGATGTTACTGATCTCCCAAATCTAACAAACCATACAAGACGATTGATTGCTATTGCACTCACTGTAGCAAAACTTTGTATATTACGACATTGGAGAACACCACAACGTCCTACATATGATGAATGGCTTATTGAAATGTATAACATGGCATCATATGAAAAGCTGATTTACAGATTGCAAGATAATGTTGGGATTTTCATCCAAATTTGGAAACCCTTTCTAGCTAATACATATTCTATTAATATTCACACGTAAACGTCTTCTTATTCTTTGTCTCCTATCTTTATTAAGACTTTTTCATTATTGTTTTGAGTCATGCTGTTATTAAGACAATTGACATCTCGCCCATTTACACTGTTATTTTAAGTAGGACTTACTGTTCACCAATTCAACACTGTTGAATTGGCAGGAATATCTCCATTTGAAATGTTATATATGTGGATTTGCATGATATTACTATCTCAACTGTCTTCTAACAATCTATAATATATGGTTTAATACATATTGCATAATTCTTTCTTTCCAGATTTTCTGTTATAGGTTTATTTCTAAGAGTTAATGCACAGTTGGATGCCTTATAAATAATCTCATATATTGCATTTACTGATATATGTCTAATTTTTTTTGTTTTTTGTGTTTAGAAATCTGAGAAGTTAATATTTCATAATATTTTTCATATATGGCCATAATTTGATGTATTGTTTCTATATTTAACACAGTCTGTATATTGACATGTACTTCTCAATAAACATATACAAAAAAAAAAAAACATCCAAATCCAACTTTAAGTAACTAAGAGGTGACCAGTCAACCCGTGCGAAGGACCTTCCACTGTGCAGCAGTGGGTGTTGCAGCATTTTCAGTAACATTCGATCTGTCTGACCTATAAACATAATTTGTTTTTTGTTAAAATCTTCAGATTTTGCTGCTGGTCGTGAAGTATGTGGCAAATGTGGCATATTCATAACATTTGCAGAAAATGCCACAGCCTCAAAAATGCATAACTCCAGTGGCCCTGTGTATAGGGAGTGCACAAAGAAAGACTGTAGGATGTCAATTTGTTTCCAATACACAAAAACCTTTCAATAACTGTAGGTGAACTGTATAAATATTTCAACATATACCAGCAGTTATGCAAGCACAAACGAAGCACATTTAATTTTCCAATTCTGAAGTGTGATAGAAACAGAGATTTAAATTGAATCAAAACAAATCTTGGAGATGCACAATAGATAGATATTGTATTGTGTTGTATTCTACTGTATTGCCGTGTATTGCAGCTTTTGTATCACGCTTACTACCCCATGTATAGCACTGAAGCGCTTACCTACCTGAGCAGCAAGCAATGATATACAGGATGATTTGTGATTGAAAGGGGGTTGCCTTTGTTTTGTGTTACTACGTGGGAAGTGTTTTTTTGTCGTGCATGATGACAGCTGAAGTGCATTGATCACGTTATTTGATGCAGCACATAGCAGTGTGGTCGATTCTGAGGTGTGAGAGATACAGATGTGCAGTTTATGGTTTTTCACTATGCTGACTGCTTTGGACTGCGCAGCAGGTCCCTTTCTGTTAGTTCTTATCATTATAGTTTCCTCAGATGGTGACTGCACGGGGTTGTCCAGTCAGGCATTTTCTGTATAGTTGTGGGGCAGGGGTGGCATGGTTGAGGGGGAGAGAAGTGGTGAGACCTGTTGGGATATGCATTGTTACTATCATCCCATATCTTACTGTCATTGTGAGATGTAAAGATGCAGCCATACTGTACAAGTATTTGGGACCTGCAATGGTGGACTACATTAAAGTCCTCAGATTGACCTGCAGTGTGTGACAAATTGTTTCAGTTATTTCATACCTGGTTATTTCTATATTTAGTGATGGCTGGTTATTGTCTGTACATTACTGATTATGGTCAATCCTAGTAGCAGATGTCTTAAGTGAATGTAAACGGTGTAGGTTACAGTCGGCTGCTGACTGCTGAGGGTTATGGTATTATTATTAGTGTGGGCCATAAATGTTAAGTATCAAATCACATAACTTTATAACACCCTGGAGAACCATAAGACAGCCTTCCTTAACTTACCTGCCTATCAAAAGTAGTTTACTGGTTGGGTTGTTTCCAATCTGTGTTTTAAGCTAAAGATTGAGCATGAAGGAGTGTGAAATGTCAGAAACCTGTTAATTAAATTCATTGTGGGACCTCCCCAACTCCACCTTTAAAATGACACTCTTTGCCGGTAAGTTCCCAAAATGTTCTCTATGGATATGCTCCAAGCTCTCTATAATACAATTTTTAGATTAAGGGTGAGTTAAATTAAACTTCACTGACAAAGTTGGGTGAAATAAGGAAACTACACCGTTTGTAAAGCAGATGACGTTTTCTAAATTTATTTGAGGTAAGATTTATTCTTTCAGGCATTTCAGGTGTGATGATTTCCTGAGAACGTCTCTGATAGGACATCCTCCTGCAAAACAATTTTGAGTGTGTAGGCAAAAACATCCACCACCTAAAGTAAGAGTTGTGAGAGACAGGGCTCTGAGCTGAGGCCAACCAATATATTTTGTAAAAAAGAACTTAATACACGTTGCATCATACAAAGCTCAAACAGTTTAGAAAATACACAAAGTTGTGAGTGAGGTCACTTTACAACCTTGCACTCTTCTACTTTAAATTCCATCTAATAGATAGGATTTAAAAACCTTTAAAAAAATCCACGTATTTCTTCACATAGAATCATTCAGTGTGCATCTGAATATAGAAACCAGAATATTGATTGCAGGAATATCGCTCAAACAGAATATCGTGGACCTAATATAGAACCCAAAATATTGAGAAGTATACATTTTCTACACCTCATTCCATAAATATGTACCTTTGCAACCAGTTTAGCGCCTTTATCAATAGACAATGATCTCCGCGAGTGCGTGAGTTGGCAGTTCTTTGGAATTATACGTCGTGAGTCTGTCCTCATGTATTGCAGCACCCGCTGGAAAAGAGGAGCGGCAGCATGACGGAGTTCGGTGTTTGGCTGTATATATATATATATATATATATATATATATATAGATATACATATATATATATATATATATATATATATATATATATATATATATACATATTTATTTATATATATGTATATCTATATATATATATATATATATACATGCACAAAAGATTTCTGCAACTTCATTAAAAGGCAGAAAGAAAGAGTCACACCCAACATGTCCACTCCTCAAGCATAAAGCTTTATTTGAACAAAATATGAAATCATTCCAAAGAGCAAACTGATGCAAAAAGAAAAAATATATATGTCCTCCTAAGATGGCAACGTGTTTCAACACAGAAGTGTCTTTGTCATGGCCCAATTGAAAAAACCTGCTAACTTACCCAGCTAGACTGAAATACCCCTTGTTGATAAACACATAAAGAATACTACTTTACATAGGATAATTACAATTATATCAAAGGGGGCAACAAAGTAAATACAAAAATACATTTTAAGTAAAATATTTGTAAAGATTGATGCAATATCACCCTATTTTATACAAAATAATTATTTTCTCTCCAAACCATATATAATTGTCAATGTCACAAAATTGGAAATTCCAATACAAAATAACAATTTAGGGGTGATATCAACAAATTCAACAGTGATCCTCATAATATGAATATCAAATATAAAAAAAGAATAATATACTGGTATCTAAATGCCACAGGTTATAATCAATACGGGAGCGCGTATTCGAAGAGAACAGAGAAGAATAAAATAAACATTGCCATTAATTAATGTTCACATTTGTCCAGCATGCACATGAAGCTCCTTGTCCTCATTGAGGCCCCCTGGTGTCTTAGACCCAAGAAGAATATTGTATTCCGATTCCCTGATCCTAAGGAGCCTCTCCCTGTCCCCTCCACGTAAATTCCTCTCAACTCCATCAATGCCACAGTATACCAGACAATCAGCATCCCTATTATGCATCTTTGACCAATGTCTTGCCACAGGATATTAGGTGTCATAATTCTTAATGGCCCTGTAATGTTCCAAAATCCGCTTTTTGACAGGGCCAATAGTGCTGCCAACATACTGTAAACCGCAGGGGCACCGTAATACATAAATGCAGTAATCCGAGACACATGAAATAGCTTTGTTAATTCTTTTAGTCTCACCAAAGACTGTTTCATACATCTTAACATTTTTACTATTCCTACATGCCTAGCATCTACCGCACTTGTCGAAACCCCTCTGCTGGTTGAACCAACCAATGTTTCTAGTCTCTTGTTGCCGTAGATAGCTATGCACCAAAATGTCTTGCAGTGATTTTGCCTTACAATACGTAAATTGAGGACAAGGAGACAATCTTTTCCCAATTATGGGATCATGCTTAACCAAATGCCAATGTCTCATCACTATCCTCCTAACCATTGGACTAGCCATGTTATAAATCATAATCATCCTCATTTCAGGGATAGAATTATATTTCTTGTCGGTCTTGACCAATAAAGCTTCCCTGTTAATATTAGTTACCTTCTCACAAGCCATTCGTAATACCTTATCAGGATAAACCCTCACTTGTAGTCTCCTAATCACCCTAATCTCCTCCTTATACAATTCCAGAGTACTACAATTCCTTCTAACTTTACGTAATTCACAATAAGAAATACTACTCTTCAAACTAGTAGGATGATGGCTGGCTGCATGTAAAATACTGTTGCCCGCTGTATCTTTACGATATAGCCTTGTCTGTAATTTATTATCAACAATTTCCAGTAAAACATCCAAAAATTCCATTCTTGTTGGATGTATTTTTTGAGTAAATCTTAGATGAAGGGTATTTTGGGAAATATGATACAAAAAATCCTCCAAAACCTGGCGCGGCCCCTCCCAGATCAAAAAAAGATCAGCAATGTATTGTGTCCACATTGATATATATCTGGTCCATTTTTCATTCTCTTCCACCCATACCCGTGTGGCCTCCCACCAACCCATAAAAATTCCAGCATAGCTTGGGGCAAAGCAACTTCCCATCGCAGTCCCAATCAACTGACGATACCAGGTGTCCTCAAATAAAAAGAAATTATTGTTTAAACAGAAATCCAACATATCTAAGAACATCAAAGAATGATCATATTTGCTAAGTGGTCTGTCGAGAAAAAAATAGCTACACGCTTGAATCCCCAAGTCATGCTGGATGCAAGTCTATAAGGACTCTACATCCACATCCAAAGTAACCAACAAAAAATGTGGTTCCCAAGGAATACCCTCAATCTTAGAAATAAAATCCATGGTATCCCTACAATAGGAAGGTAAGGCCAACACATATGGTAGAAGTAAAAAATCTAAATAAATAGATGTATGTTCCAAAAGGCTGCCGTTGGCAGAAATTATGGGTCGTCCAGGAGGATGATGATAATTTTTATGAACTTTTGGTAACATGTAAAAACATTGTGCAATCCGCTTTTTAACCAAGAGAAACAAATATTCATCTGTATTAAGAAACCCCCTGTCTCTCCAATCAAACAGTTTACTATGATACTGGTCAATCGATTGATTATAATTAAACACAGTTGTTATCTCATAATCCCCTGTATTGTTAAGTTGTCTTTCTGCTTCCCTACAATACTGATTCACATCCTGTGGCGAGACATTGGTCAAAGATGCATGATAGGGATGCTGATTGTCTGGTATACTTAGGCATTGATAGAGTTGAGAGGAATTTACGTGGAGGGGACAGGGAGAGGCTCCTTAGGATCAGGGAATGGGAATAATTATTCTTGTTGGGTCTAAGACACTGGGGGGCCTCAATGAGGACGAGGAGCTTCATGTGCATGTTGAACAAATTTGAACATTAATTAATGGCAATGTTTTTTTATTCTTCTCTGTTCTCTCCGGTTAGGCGCTCCCGTATTGATTATAACCTGTGACATTTAGATACCAGTATATTATTATTTTTTGATATTTGTTATTCATATTATGAGGATCACTCTTGAATTTGTTATGGTATCACCCCAAAATTGTTATTTTGTATTGGAATTTCCAATTTTGTGACATTGACAATTATATATGGTTTGGAGAGAAAATAAATATTTTGTATATAATATGGTGATATTGCATTAATCTTTACAAATATTTTACTTAAAATGTATTTTAGTATTTACTTTGTTGCCCCCTTTGATATAATTGTAAATATCCTATGTAAAGTAATATTTTTTCTGTGTTTATCAACAAGGGGTATTTAAGTCTAGCTGGGTAAGTGAGCAGGTTTTTTCAATTGGGCCATGATGAAGACACTTCTGTGTTGAAACGCGCTGCCATTTTAGGAGTACATATATATTTTTTATTTTTGCATCAGTTTCCTCTTTGGAATGATTTAATATTTTGTTCAAATAAAGCTTTATGCTTGAGGAGTGGACATGTTGGGTGCAACTCTTTCTTTCTGTCTTCTAATAAAGTGGCAGAAATCTTTTTTGCATTTATAACGGGCTCCACTACCGTTTGTTCGCACCAGCCTCGTTTGGTGGATGTAGCCGGTTGAAGTGGGATTTCATTTGTTAATATATATATGTATATATATATATATATATATATATATATATTTATATATATTCAAGGTGTGTAGGTGTGGAGTAAGGCATAGTAAACCTATACTTCTCTATATGCACTCCCCTTTCAATATTCTGTTCTGATTATTTTGGAACCTCAATATTCTGGGGGTCAATGTTTAGTAGTACAACCAGTATTTGGGTAAGAATGCATCTATAGAGCAGAGCATTAATGTTTGGTCATAGCTGATGGCCGTTCCCCCCTAAAATGTATTTCTGGCTACAGGCCTATATCATGTGTCCCTCCCATTAAAATCACCTAACTTTGCCAAATACCTTGTTTTTTTCATCAATGTCTTTCTCTCTTGGCACCTCAAATTACCTTAACAGACTTTTTCCATCTAAGAATTTTCTATGGGTTCTTCCCACAGCTACCATTCCCAAACAATTCTCATCTATTATGTTGTGATAAAGTTGACTGATCACAGGAATTGTCACTAAACCTATCCCAGCTCACTCCTAACCTGATGCAACATGCGCATGCCTCTTGTCTAAAACTCACAAACACAATAAATGTGCCATGTGCTTCATTCACTGCAATGGCTTCCAGTGACCAAATTACTTAATTGTGTTTTGCTCATATCTCTATCATCCTCTTGTTTGTTGAGAACACGTAATTCCATTAGCTCCTTCCCCCACCTGATTATAGATATCTGAAACAAACTTGACACCAAAATCCAAAAGGACAATGTTTTCCCAGTTCCTAAAAACCTGCAAGATCTGGCTCTTCATGTAGTATCTCCTGTCCCCACAACGCCACCGTTTACTGCTGCCAGATAACCTGCCCATTTTGGACCTAACTTCGCTTTGCTTGTGGAGCATGTAACATAACAAAATGAAATAAGGAGAGCTCAAGGCACAAGTATTCCTCGGTAGAACTGAGAATTAAATGGTATTAGCACGGATACAGAAATGTCAGAATAGACAGAGCAAGCCCTATATCTAATGATTTTATATCTCCACAAACACAGTTTTGTTATTCATAAAACAATGGACCGATCAGGGTCTATTAACCAAAGTATATTGAGATGTAAACATAAGTTTACGATCAAATTTACCTTACTTATGCCTGCTAGAGATTCACATAACAGTTGCTGGTAGGTGTATGCCTCTTTACGAGTGTGTAGATCACCACAACAAATATGTAGTTGTTTGCACCAATAAATCCCATTCACAACGTGGAAAAGTGGTCATTCCTTGGCATTAAGTGTTGGCATTAGTACCCTTTCCGGGGTGGGAACTGGAATGAAACAACCCCAGATTTGGATGGGTTGAAGAGAGGAGAAAAATATTTTACCTAAAAAAATAAACATACATTTGCACAGGAAATCCAGTTCCACCTGTGCAAAGTTCTCCACAGTGTACGATTCCTTATAGCTGTAAAGGGATCCTGATTGGAAAATCCTATAACTTTCCAGGAATTGGCATTGAAACCTACACGTGGCAGAATTCCTGCTAATTTTTGTGAATTTTAAAAATAGCAAATCTACGCTCAGACATAGAATTACATCTTTGATTAAATATGATTTTTTATTATTACTTTTCAATAGGGAGTGGCTCTCCGGTGTTCGTTGGTTCCTTTGTGCTTGAAGTTCAAGTAAATACTTTTACAAATGCATCTTTTCCTGCTGTGGATCCCAATAATGACACTATCACGTATTCTTTGGTGGACCCTGTACCTACAGGCGCATCAATTGGAAAAGGTGAGTTTGTCTGGCAGCTCATATTTTTGTACTTGTGAAACAAACTAATCTGTTACAAATCTAATTCTGGGAGTACATCTTTTTACCACATGAACACCTGTGGATATGGTCCCTCATTCTAAGAGCAACAGTAAAATTATGTGACAATAATATACAGGAAATTATCAATACAGAGGCTCAATTTTTTGGGTGCACAGTTTCATCATTACGGATGGGGATAACATGGTACACTGCATCCTTTCGCCCAATCTAAAAAAAGCGTCAACATATTGTAACGTTTTCTACACATAAACTGAGTCAAAGTGTAATTTCCACCTCAATCAGAATTACCACAGTCTCTTGAATGAGGGTATTTTTGACGTGTTTTAAAGCCATCAAAACCTAGATATTCTCAATGCGTTTCTTGGACGATCTAATGGTTCTTCTACCAACAAAATAAACTCTCTTGCGTTTATACTTCTGAGAGGGAACCCATATCACTGAAGAACACGTTCTGAGTCAGTGGCAGCCTGCAATTTTAGGGGGGGGGGCGGGAAGCACACTCACATTCATTCACACACGCACGCACATCCATTCACAACACTCATCAACATTCAAACATGCACGCACGCACCAAACATTAATTTAAAAAAAACACACACACACACTTACCTTCAGCACGAAGGTCCCAGGAGGGTTGAGACTGCTGCCTTCCGCCAATGAGGGAAGGCAGCAGTTCTAACTTCATCACAGAGTGGGATGGGGTCAATGACACTGCTGATCCCACTCCACTCTGTGACGATGTGTCACTGATTGACACTCACCCTGGGTGCTTCAGGGCTTAAACCTGAAGCGATGAGGTCGAAGTCAATGGGTGACGCTCCCTTCGTCACCAAGGGAGAGGGCCTTGAGGCACCTTTGCTGAGCCGAGTAGATCACGTCCATAGGAGCTGTGACCTCTTCAGCCCAGCAAAGTTCCGCTCAGGCAGCCAGGAGTCTGCGCAAATCGCTCATGTGTCGCTCCTGACTGCCTGAGCTGAACATGAAGAGTGTCTGTCAGGCTGACCTTCGCTCAGCCTGACAAGCACTCTTCATGAGGGGCAAATGGTGGGGGGGGGGGTGGCCCCTCCGCCCTAAAGGATGGGCCGCGCCTGTTCTGAGTGCATTTGGCATGCAATGAATACAAAATAACTTTGACTTTCCAGTATATTAATTTCTACAAACTGCATTCTTCTGAAATTGTAGGCAATGCAGATAACATTAAGTTGACATGTTTCAGAGTTATTATTTCACATATTACATATCTTTGATTCTTGGGCCATCAGACAATGGTTTGCTGACCTGGACACCTCGAAACAGGAACCCCGTTGAGCTGACCATACGCGTCAATGACGGAAACACTGGCTCGGTCCTGACCCCGATGGTAAAAATGTGCGACTGTGCCAATGGTGGAACGTGTGATTTCAGCAAGATTATTGAGCAGCATCATAATGGACGTTTTCAGGTAAGCAGTATTTTGTGGATTTTTAAATTAGCAAAGGGCTAGTGAGTTTCTATAGAGTATCTGCATTTATTGTAAGATAACCTGATGAAAGACCTCTTTGGGTAAGGAGTTGCGCAGTGTGAGGGGTTACGGGTGGTCAGTGTTTCCCTAAACCATTCCCGGCAATTCCATGTTGAGGTTAAAAACAAACCTTACAGGAGGTGGTTTCAACTGATCAAGCCTTTCACAGAAACTTTCGAACTAATTACTAAAAATACATGAAAGCTTGCCAGATTGCCCAGTGCTATCGCTGTCCTCCATAATTGTTAACCAGAGAGGTTTCATAAAACATTACTTTATAAGATGCTTTAAATAATATTATACATTTGTTGGTGAGTTTGTAAATCATTTCATTCCAATGTTTAAGAGACATATATTTTATTTTATCCAGCTTTTCATTTTTGTTAGTGTAAGAAAGTGGGTTAATATGTTTGGTGAGTGAGTGTCCACCACAAGGATTAAGGCCACAAACTTGTTAAAGTAAAAAATAGTTTCAATAATTTAAACCTGGGCTCAACCTCAGGATGGATGGCAATTAATTTATGAAAATGTATGAAGTATTTAGCAGTAACAAAATATTTGTAAAGTCAAACGGCATAATAAAAATCCCACAACAAATCTAGAAAAGTACAAAATCTATCATGATTAAAATGATGCCAAAACGACATAAATCCAATTAGGGGAACTAGAGTTACCAATTTCTTAAGATTAAAGGCAAAAAAGCACAGAGAAACTGATCGACATTGGGCTACACACCATTTCAGGCTAATCAAAATGAAGCACAGGTCTGATATACCTAACAGTGTCGACCTGGTCAAAGATTTTACCATCTGATGTAGTCTCAAAAATGAAAGTCAAAATCCTCCAGCAGGCCAGCTTGCAGGCTGAACCCACCAAAGTCCTCTCAAATACAGATAGTCCCTGGAAAGTTCTTGGTGTTGGTTTTGGAAGGGAAAGATTAGAGCAGGAGAAATTAAAATACTGTGGCTGCCAAAGTCCTCATATTGTGCAGGTAATATTCATGCCTTCACCTGGTCAAGATGTCTGACTTCAGAATTAGGGGCCAATTTAGAATTTCCCTCCCTGCCAACACAGTGGTCCACCTGCCTGATTTAAACGCTGGAAGACCATAGGTTTGGCTACTGTGGTGACTACTCTATCACAGCTGTAGCCAAACTTCTCTGAGTACCCTTTCCAGGAATGAAACACCTCCAGATTTAGATGGGTTTTAGACAGGAGAAAAATATTTTAACTTCAGAGAAGCAAAAAAAAACAAACATGCATTTACATAGGAAATTCAAAGGTCAAATTAGAGGTAGTCAGAGAATTGGCTATATGCCCTTCCACCCAGTTACGATGGGCAGACATGTACATGTTTTTATACTGTCCATCACCGCCGAGTGGATAAGGGACAGTGAAACACACAAAAAATGCCCCCCTGCCCCATAGGAGATGACGTGAAGGGGCATTATCTTTTTTTGTTTTCAAAAAGGAAATCCTACTTTGGGATTTTCCTTTTGAAAAATAAAAAATAAACCGGTTTGGTGCAGGGCTTTGTCATGTTGACAGAGCCCTGCACCAAAATGCAGAAAGCTTTGATAGGAACTGCCATGACGGGCCTCCAGCCCAAATCTAAATCGACTACTGAGCCTCTTTAATGGAACTCAAAATCTTCTATTGGGGCTAAGGCTGAAACTATACCTTGTAAAGCTGCTTCAAATTCAAAACCCTGGCTGCAAGGTTCTGCTGGTGCTCCGGAGGTCAGGGAAGTTCAAACATTCAGTTGAGGTCAGCCAACTGATGCTTGGAGTCTACGTCTTAGTTCTGGGTATAAGAGGGAGCAGGTGCAGTCCTGCTGATATCTGCTCAATTCAGCCCTCTTGTGTTCTACCGCAGGTCCATAGAGTGTTCAAATGAGATGTCAGTGAGTTGCCAGCTCTGAAACATTGTAGTTTTCACTAGCCTCCCTAACCCATGAGAAAAAATTCTAATGAGCCACTCTTCCCACCTTTCCAGCACATCCTCTTTGCTTTACTGAAAATAATCCCAACAACAATAAGGATAGTCAAAGAATTCACCAAACCTGCAACTGTGACAATCATAATCTCTCCCTCTCAGGACCTAAGCTACAGCCTTGCAGATTTCTTCCACAACAAATTCACCAAGACCTACAGAAAATTCAACCCCCAACTCAAGCCTGAAGACTTTTTCAATGGCCATACCTCCACACACATGATCATCCGAAGGCTAACTACCTGGAACCATCTCACCACTCAAGGCACCATCACCATCAAGAAATCCATACACTCGGGGTCCCCATCCAACCCATGCCCCCACCACATCTGGGAAGCATCCAGGATCAAACTCAAACTTTTCACCCTGCTCAACTCCTAATTGGATTCTGCCACCTTCCCAGAAGACTGGAAGCACACAGAAATCAGACCCCTGCTGCTGGAGAAACCTTCAGTGGACCCCAATGAACTGAACAACTAAAGACCAATCTCTCTGCTCCATTTCTCAGCCAAAGTCATTGAAAAAGGCATTAACCAACAAATCATCATCTTCCTGAAACACAATCACCTCACTGACGACTCCCAGTCTGAATTCCGTAGAAACCACAGCACTAAGACAGCCCTGAATGTAGCCACAGATGATATCGGGAGATCCCACCAACCAGAGTCTCCTCGCCAGACTTCATGACATAGGAATCAAAGGAGCTGCTTTCAAATGGGTTGCATCCTTCCTCACTGACAGAACACGACAAGTCCACCTTCCACACTTCACCTCTGAACCCAAACCAATCATCTGCTGAGTCCCTCAAAGCTCATAACCCAGCCCCACCCTCTTCAACATCTACATGCCCCCCTTGCCAACATAGTCAGATCACACAAAGTCAACATCATATCCTACGCCAACGACACGCAATTCATTCTCTCCAATCCAAAAACTCCACCCGCTAGATCCAACTTCCACCAGTGCATGATGAACGTCACCATTTGGATGAGGAATAACTGCCGTAAGTTCAACACAGTCAAGATGGAAGTCTTCATCTTCGGCAGTGACAACTCCCCCGGGACACCTCCTGGTGGGACCCAATCCAACTCCAGCTGAACACGCCAGGTTTCATCCTGAACAGCACACTCACTATGAGGTCTCAAATCAATGCCGTGTCATCCTTCAACTTCTTCATCCTGCTCATGTTACATAAGATTTTCAAGTGGCTTCCCCAAAACGTGAGACACTTCATCACCCAAGCCCTCATCACCAGTCTACTGGGTGACAGAAACACCCTCTACATGGGAATAGAGGCCTACCTAGTTCATAGACTACAGACCTTACAGAACCCCACAGCAAAACTCATCCTGGATCCCCCTCATTGCACCTACATCACCCCTCCACCTCAAAAAACTCCACTGCCTCCCTGTTCAGAGGAGATCCCAGTTGAAGCTCCTCACCCACATGTTCAAGGCCCTGCACAACTCCTTACCTGTTATATCAACCACTGCATGAGATTGCACAAGCCCTTTAGACCTTCCCTTCACCTCCCTCGTGCTGGCCCATACCCCCTGTATACAACGCAGCAGAGCAGGAGGATGCTTCTTCTCCTCCTTCACAGCCAAAACCTTAGAACAGCCTCCCCCTGAAACTCTGGACCACCCGTACTATACAGGCGCTCCGCAAGATGCTGAAAACCTGGGGCCAGATGTAGGTAGCATTTTGCATGGTGCAAACTGCGAAAATCGCAGTTTGCGCCATGCAAAATGTGCATCACGATGCTCATTCCCATTTTGCGAGTCGGTACCGATGTCTGAGACACCGTTCTGCATCCGAATTTGCGATTCGGAAATTGCGAGTCGCACCGACTCGCAATTTCAGAATCTCAAATTCGGACATTGCTACATCTGGTCCCTGGTCCTTCGACTGAAACCCTGTCAGCTCCTTGATACCCTCACGGAAGACAAGTAATTGGCTGATTGATTGATCCTACAGTGCATCATTCTGAGGCAAACTAAGCATGACAAAGTATTTTTTGCTCTTCTGAGGAGCTTGTGTGCCAGCCACGGGTATATTTGGGGAAAAGAGCAGCTCCCTCCTCCTCAGTTACACCAAAATGGTTTAAGACCAGCTCCCTTTCTCACTGGGTAGGTGCCTAACTGACTACTGTGAGCCTATGGAACAAAGAAGTTTCTGAACCCTCCCCAGCTACTTTACCTGAACTGAAATCTGTCACATGCTCCACACTAAAGTCTTCCAGAGAAAAGGCTGAACACATTATTTCTGCTCTGGGAGCAGGTTTCATATCCAATTAAGGTGAAGCACTGGCAGGACCATCTGCCAGCAAGCTAATTCTAATTAGCCTACTGGAAGCTCAGGCAGGTTAAGAGTAACTTTATAGAAACCATGGGGCATATTTATACTTGTTTTGTGCCAAATTTGCGTCATTTTTTGGTGACACAAATTTGGTGCAAAACTAACTCCATATTTATACTTTGGCTCCAGACCTGTCTAGCGCCAAAGTTATGGAGTTAAAGTCATTTTTGGGACATGGAAACCTACTTTGTGTCAATGAGATGCAAAGTAGGCGTTACCGTGCAAAAAATGACTCTAGGGCTTTAGTGCTATATTTAGCCCGAGCTAAAATCACACATGGGGGGGAGGGGTCAAATAATAGTGCAAAGCTTGCTTTGCATCATTATTTAACACCTGGATCAGGGCAGGCATTAGGGGACCTGTGGGCCTATTTCCATGGTGGAACACCTTGGACTAAGCCCACAGGTGCCCTCCTAATGCCACAGGGACACCCCCACCCACACCAGAGAGACAGCAGAGGATGGGGGACCCCATCCCAGGTAAGTATAGGTAGGTACAGGTAAGTATTTTTTTTTCTAAAGTGCCATTGGGGGCCCTGAAACGGGCCCCCCTACAGGGCACTGGGTGCAATGGCAATGCCCAGGGGACCTTGGTCTCCTGTGCTGGCCATTAGGGTGGTGGGCATGACTCCTGTCTTTTCTAAGTCAGGAGTCATGTGGTATGGATGGTTTTGCGTCAGAAATTGACAGCAGGCTGGTTAGAGTAATTTTATTTTACTTTGGTGCAAAACCCCCATCTTTCATACTGCCAGCCCCACCCGTCTAACATCATTTTTTTGTTTACGCTAGCCTACCCTTTGCACCGGCTTACACCATTCCATAAATATGGTGCCTGGCTAGTGCTCAGAAATGGTGCAAGCCGGTGCTAAACTTTTTTGTGCAAAACTGTGTTAGTGCAGTTTTGCACCAAAAAGTATAAATCATGTTTCTTGAATATTACTAAAAGTCCAACTTTGTCAATTGGTTGGATTTTTAATAAATTTGTAAAAATATTGGTTTAATCCCTTCTATATCGCACACAAGTCAATAATTACAGATGCATGATTCTAATCTGCACTATAGCTTTTCACATAGGACAGCTGCAGCCCTTCACAGTGAAAATAGCTCTTGGGGGCTAGTCACCATAGATACATGACGCCGTTAAATTCTTGCATTTACCACTTTTAAATACGAGGCACCCTGCTTTGAAGCTACAAGACTTACTTAGGGGTGATGTATTTAATATTTAACAGTAGGGTCCTTTCCTGTCAAACAAGCTTCCTGCAGGTTTAAAGGCTGCATGACTGAAGCTGTGTTTCCTTTCTCAGCTTAGAGTATTGCACAACATCTATTGTAGTTCACAAAGACTCCTTAGTAGGCCTGGGCGGGCCTGGGCGAAGCTCACTGAATTTCACTCTGCAGAATTTCGCAAAGTTGCTGAAAAACTCTGTTTATTTCTGTGGAGTTCTGCGAGCGGATGGAGTATTGCTTGGCCAGTTAGGACACACTGTGGAAATAACATTTTGGCAGCTATGATACTCCGGGATGGCAGACAAAGCCACACTCAGTGATCAGTGGGTGTCAGTGGTGTTGCATTGTCTGCTCTGCTGTCTTGAGACTGGAGACAAGCACTTAATCAGTAACTGCCCGCTGGTGGTCTGTGCTGTAGTGCTCTCTGCCCTCTTGTAGGCGTCAGCCATGGTGACACCATCACTAGCCAGTGGGTGTCTGCAAATAAGTGCTGCAGCACACTGACTGGACACTGTCGCTGTTACACTCATTAATCAGGCAGGGGTCAATTATAATTTCAGCTTTCCTGCTTGTGACATCTTAATAATCTTGGAATTTCACCCTAAGGAACACCGGAGTTCTTAAAAACAGGCTCATTAGCAGTGAGAAGGATTGTATAAAAGAACTGGACATAAATGAATATAAAGTCAACATTTTTGCAGAAGACCCTAATTCAAAGAAAAACAACTGCGTTCCAAACAAGTCTTTTGTTGCAGCTGCTTGTATGGTTTACAGTGCAGCATGACTTCCTAGCTGCCAGAAACACAACATAAAGATGCAACAATGAGCTCACCTTCTTCATCCTGGCGTAGTTGATGAGCTGAGCATTGGCGCTGCTCATGTGATGATCAGACCCAGATGGAAAAGGCGGGCAGTCACCACCAGCTGCTCATAGCTGATGGGTCCGGTTGCAGGCTGAAGGCAAAGTGAGCACGAGACAAGAGCAGAGGTCAAGGTCAGGGCTTCACTGTGCACACAAACTTGCAATGCAGTCACGGGGCAGTCACTGGTCCATAGTGCAGAGTGGTGAGGCCTGTGTGTGCACAGAGGGTGTCCTGTGCATAAACACAATTATCAAAAGGGCGCCTGTGGAACACTGTGTGCACGTGCCTGCCTACTCAACACAAGTAAAGACTGGAGGGGGTGTTCAGAGTAGAGAGAGCCCTTGAAACATCAGTTGAGGATTGCCAAACCAAGGCTCCAAAAGCCCAGAAAGCACACCCGTAAAAAGACATGTGACTGCTGCCAAAGCCTGTCGCCCTGTTTGTGACCAGCTGCAAGGTCCAAGAGGAAGGGCCTCCACCATGACCCTGTGTCTGCTGAAAACAAGAGGCTCTGACAGTGCACTTGTTAAGGTCTCAGTGCAATGCAAACTTTCCTTGACCGCCTTACATTGCCAATCCAGGGACCAAAAGTTTGTCCACCATTCTAAAGTCACTAAATTTTTCACATTCTAAAGAAAATATGTTTTCTCACACTGGATTGGTGCACCACCCACTGGTCCCGTTCTAGCATTTTAACAGAAGATGCCTGTTAAAAGAGGTGAGCGCTGAGTGGCCCACTGCGGTAAACCCCGCTCCGTCAGTGGTAGGAGGAGTTTGTTTGCCAAATCCGGTCTCCAAACAGAGTGCAGAGTGGCAAAACTCCATGAACATTGCTAGCAGAGTAGAGTTTGTGGCACACCCCTGCTCCTAGGGAAACAATTGTGGGCATCTGCCCCTCAGGCGAGCATCTGTAACTTTTCCTGCCTAGTTCAGAAACTGTATCACACTTTCTGTTGGCACGGGTCTCTAGCCTGACTACCAAAATGAAAGACCTTACACCTGCCCCATTAAATTTCAAAAACACTCAATGGTTTACAATAATTTATATTCAAACATCTAACATATCAATATAGAGCCCACATTGTATCCAAACATATCACTTTTTATTTATTCAGACATACATTCTTCTATTTATACATTTATTCATTAAATAAATTCATTATTTGACTCTAATATACCAATTTCCTTTCCAGCTCACTAACCCATCCACCTAGCACCCTAGACCCCAAACACACAAAGACAAAAATAAAAACACAATCAACTATCACTGTCTTTCATTTTGTATCCATACAATATACAACTAGCCATCTAAAACATCAGAAAGAATTGCTTGGCCTAGCCCTCACAGAGTTAATATATTCTCAGTTTACTATATAGGTTCCCTTCCTTAATAAATGTGCATAGCGATATTTCAACACAGTTACATGCTATCATCCATAAGTTCCTTAATGGTGTTCTTCTTGTTAATCTTCAGATAATTATAATGTTAATCATCTCTGCTAGGTCTCCTTTGCTGTGCGACTTGTGTTTTGTTGTGAGACTACTCTTCAGTCATACACCTTCTTCAGGGCGCATTGTCGACGTTCATCATTTAAAAATGTATAAAGGGGAAACTTGGAAAGGACTGGAAGCCACCTTTATCATATCCCAATATAATCTCTCACTGTTGTAGCAATCTGGGGGGAAACTCTGCAGATTTATCTTCACTGAAGCCACATCTCATACTGCCATTCTGGGGACACCTCTTTAGAGACTGAACATCAGAGAACAACGAGAGAACTACTGAGATGTAAACCCTTCTCTGGTACTGGGCTTATAAATAGATGCAATTGTTTTTGGACAAGCGCAGTATAAAAGGATTTTTCTCTGCTTGCCACTGTAGCCTGGCAGCAGTTTTAAGCTGCCAAGTTGACTCGAAAAAATAAGCCCCTTGCCAGGCCTAAAACACACTTTGTATTACATATAAGTCACTTCTTAGGCCTTAAAAATTCCACAGGGCAGAGTACATTGTACTTAAGAAGTGGGACATGCAGTTTTACATTTTACATGCTGTGGGAGTGAAAAGCTCACAAATTTATTTTCACTATTGTAAGACCTGCCTCTCCCATAGGATATCATTGGGTTACCTTATTACATTTAATAAGTGATAATGTTTGTTTGGGAGTAGGTAGAAATACCATGTTTGGTGTCTAGGGACTTGTACCTTAAAGTAATCTTTAATGGTAAAGTCAGATTTTAAGTTACAATTCTGAAAATACCACTTTTAGAAAGTTGTCAACTTCTTGTTCTATCCATTTGGTACCTACAACCTGTTCCTGGGTCACATGGCTAGGTATGAGTGGCAGATGACCTTTGCGTATTCCTCCCAGACAGCCACACAACAGAGGGAATGGCTGGTGGCAGGATAGGTCATCTTAGCAAGATGGAGGCAGAGCTGTGCACAGCTCACTTACACTTCAAAGAGGCTGCCTGAACACATACAAATAACTTTAGACTATCCTTGTGTGACTCCAGATATCTTAACCTGGGACCAGGGTAGGAAGGCAGGAGATTTCAGACACTTCTCTGGTGGGGAGGGGGGCTCCAGAGGTTTCTTCCATTTCAAAGCTGGCACCAGGTATAAAATAGGACTGTCAGACCTGCGCTTCAGTTGAAGTCTAGACCTTCTGAGGACTTTCAGAGGTCTACGCTGCTGTCCGTGACCTGCTGTGTACCTGAGGTGAACGCCCTGCTGCACCAGGAGCCTACCCTGTGCCTTTAGAGGACTGCCCTGCTACTTGAGAGATCTCTTCTGCTTTAACCCAGGACTACCAGAGTGACTCCAATCACTAGTTGGCTGGCTTACTGAAAGGGGTGGACTGGGAACCCAAAGCAGCCCTGGCAACTTCTTTCAGACCGGACTCCATTGGGTGCATAGCAAGCAAGCCTGACCACTACATTTGGGCTTGGAGGTTCTCCCTTCTGAGAAAAGTTGGGGAAAAATGGCAAATAATACTGTGCTTTCTACAACACATTGTTAATTATATATTCAATACCATTAGTTTTTAAAGCATAGTAAATGATGACCTTTCAATGCACAAGGATACATCAATTTTCTTTCTGGCTCTTTAATGATTCCTTAACCATCACCCTCTAAACAGTGCCTCTCATCTTCCTATGGCCCGCTCTCACATGTATTTAATTTGTTTTATAGCGCCTCTCTTAACAGCCTGTGGTGTTGAAGCACTGTGTGTGTAAATCAGTGTACAGAAAACTTTACATAAGACAAAGGGGACGAAAAGGTGAAGATTCACATCACCTATGCTCGCAGAAATTTTGAAGAGTGCTTGGTCTGAGGAAGCACAAACTCAGGATTCTGAATGTAACAGCTGTTAGGAAAATTAGAATAATCAAAGAGTGGGAAAAGAATAACTTTCAAACCTGTACCATGTATTTTGCATGCAGCTCTTTGATGGCGGTTCACAGCTCACTGTGCTAGATTATTATTGTAGCTTAGGAACTAGACAGTAGCAAAGGATCTCTGTGACAAAAGCAGTATCCCACTGAGCTATGCACATAAAATACTGTTCTGTGATCTGGATGGTACACGTTCTTTGCAGCAGGCATATTAACACTACCTTAGACAAAATTGCCTCCAGACAAAACTCTGATCTCTCTCCAGCAGGTACATTAATCACCAGAGTTATCTTGGCACTTTTATTGTTGCATGAAAACTGTTGGATATACAAGGAACTTTGCAGTGCTTTTAAAACTGCTGATCTGCTAAAACACTTCCCCCCCAGTAACAAAAGTGCCCCCCTCACCCTTCCTGGCAGCCCTGCTTACTAATCAGAGCTTCAGGGACATAAAAGATTTCAACCATCTTGAACCTGCACCTGGACACAGTCTGAGTGAGTCCTGACCCTCCAAATGGTGCATCTTTAGTCCTGAACTCTCAGAAGTTGGGATAAATGTGCCAAGATAGCCCATAACTTGAGACTTGGAAAACTGAGAGGAGACTGGGATATACCCGCTCGCTGATCTACCCAAATTACATTGCTTGCCAGCCAGCCTGACTATGCGATCCCTCCTGCTATGTTCCTCTCCACAGCAGCAAATCCGGTTCAGTGGCTCCTTTGTGGAAGGATATCCAGCCTTCTGGTGCTCTTCAGGGATGCAGCCTGCATCTTCATCCTGTTCGAGATTTGCAACTTCCAAAAGAGACTAAGGGCCTGATTTAGATTTCAGTGGACTGGTTACTTTGTCACAGTAGTGACGGATAGCCTACCCGCCGAAATATAAATCTCATTGCATCCTATGGGATTTATATTTCAGTGGATGGGCTATCCATCAATGTTTTGATGGAGCAATTCATCTGCCAAAATCTAAATCAGGCCCTAAGTCTGAACACTGAACTTTTCACTGCAACTTTATCTAGTGGTTCCCTGGCGACCAGGTCTCCTTATCAGACACCACCGGCTGCCTAGCCCTGCTGAACTTCTCCTTCTCAGACATTTTTCTTTGAAATTTCTTCTAATTCTAACTGCACTTCATCACAGTCGGCCATAACTCTCAACTTTGGCCTGGTCTCGTGCGACTAGATGTCTATGGTTGGCCTTTTGATCTTTTACCTTTCACTTTAAACTTTAAGAATGTATACCTCCGGTTGTACTGACTGGATTTTTGTCTTTCGTGTCAAATAATTTATTAAATTTCACACTAATATTCTAAATTGATGTGGGATTTTTCTTGTGTTTTGTTTTTGACTTAATTACTGGTTGTGTGCTGGGTGAATACTTATAAATATATATTGCTTCTAAGATAAACCTGACTGCTTTTTTCCCCAGACTGTCAGAGGATTAAGCATTGGTTACTGTTGTGACTTTTGTTGTTCACCCTGACAAGGATCGGGGCTATTGCTTGAGAAAGGCTCACACCCTCTCAACCAACAACCCAATTTCTCACATTCTCTGTCTGCATATCTCTCACATCAAGTCCTTCCTTTTCACCACTGTTTTTACACTTCACTGCATGTTGTTCCTTGCATTCAACTTCACCATGTTCTGCAAACACACACCAACACAAACACCACACCACACCACACCACAAGACCCTTCTTTGAAGTCTCCCCCATTTCAAAGGCACAACTGGGTATAAGTACCGGGTCTCTAAACTCACCAAATCAGATTCTTCCTGACCTAAAACTAGACTCTGTCAGAATAACTCCTGTGCTGCAACAAGGACTGTTACTCTGCTGGACTGATGACCTAGAAGACTGCTTTTCTGCTGTACTGCCCTGCTGCCTGCTGCTCTCTGACCCTGCTGAGAGAGAGTTGGGAGCAAGGAATCTCCAAGGGCTTGTTTGCTTGCTTCCTGTTTCTTGAGACATCAAAGTCTCTACCTCTGCTCCTTTGCCTGGTTCACTGGAAGTGGACCCAGATACTTGCATCACGGAAATCAATGCATCTCCTGTCTGCATGTAGCAGAACGGGTTCATCGACACAGTTGCAGGAGTAAAATCGGCACATCACTCTCAGAACCAATGTTTTGCCTTGGGAGCCCGATGCATCAAGAACCGTGCTTTGCCACCATACCACTCTTCAGTGATCAATGCACCCTTAGACTGAGTGGAGAAACCCAGTGCATCCTACTTTGGAATCAATGCATTACGGCTCCAGTACTTGCCTTGGGAACCGACACATCACTGCATGGGGCAGATCAGTGCATCGCCATTCCTTTAAGGATCCGATCGGCACATCTCACCACCCATTAAGCTGTTTCGACCAGGAAAGGTACTTTGTTCCCCGGGGCCTGCATGGTTCCTGTGGCCAACCTGGATTCCATCACGGTAAGCTTGAACCTTGACTTTGTCCCGGTCCAGTGCAACCTAGAGTAACCCCAGGAGCCCTATTTGCTTCTAAGCACTATTTTGCATTTATTCTTTAAAAATTGGTGTCTTGATATCCTCACATTGCACTTTCGTCGTTTCAGTCTTATTTTATTTATAAAATCAGAATCTGTTTTTCTAACCTGCTGTGGAGTCTTTTTGTGGTGTTTTCACTGTCTAAATATATGAGTTATTGCACAAATACTTTACACATTGTCTTCTAAGTTAAGCCTGCCTGCTCTGAGCTAAGTTACCAGAGGGTGAGCAAAGGTTGTGTTGTGATTTACCATGATTGGATTGTGGTTCCTACTTAAACAGGGTGCATATCCCTGCCAAGTAGAGGCACAATTTCTAACATAGTTAAAACACTTTTATGATACAGAGGGAGGCAATGGTGGAAAATCTTACTCATTTCAGTGAAAATAATTTGAACAACTTAATCAGGTCCAGGCTGCTTTCATATAAAATGAGCTACCCCTTCTTGGCCTGGGAGGATCTTGTAAATGCCTGGGGCACCACAGCAAGTGTGCTGGCTGCTTAGTTTGTAGTGAGGCCCCCTTGAACCTAAGCTGGTTCCCTATTTTAGCTTCATTTGATATTTTATAGGTTTTAGATGCATCACCATTTAGCAGTGACATGTACATGCTTTGCTTGCATGAGATTATTCTAAGTATATAGTGTACAAGTTGCTTGTTTTAATTAGCCTTTTCTCAAAATATAATCAGTACATTCTGATCAAGGACAAAAACACAGTACACAATATCCTAATGCTTGTGTTGCCTGTTTAAAGACAGCTTCAAACTCCTAGGCATATCATTGCATCAGAGATGTGCCTCTAACATAGTGTTGCTTTGATTATATAAATGTTGCACTGCTCCGGTAGGGGCAGAAGGGCACTCCAGACGTGACCTATCTGGGATGAATGGTGGGTCTGACTTGCAGCTCTGCTGGCTCTAACCTGTAAGTATGGGGGCTAAGGCTAACCTCTTAGATCGGGCAAAGGCAGAGGGTACACCTCTATGCTCTGAGTACAGGCTTAGGGTTATGTAGGAATATCTAGAAATCATTTACCATAGTTGGATTTTTCATTCTTTTTACCATGTTTGTAATGCTCGTTACTTTGCTTTGTTTCATCTGCCTAATTATTGCAGCTCATTCTCTATATGCAAGACGAAGATTGTTTCTTAATTTCTTGTATTAAAAATGTATCTTGTGTCTCTCTTGTGGTTTCGCCTGGGCTTGCCTGAGTAATACAACAAACGGGTGAGATCTGTCTCAACTATTTCCTTGGGAGTCATAATGTCATGTTTAGGCTGCCACAATCACCTTCCACCACAGTAAGGTTAGGGGTGTAGGTAAGGCACTGTGTGCTTGGTCCAACAGGTCCTACCGGTGTGGACAGACTTAGGGGGTCATTCCAACCATGGCGGTCGGTGATAAAGCGGCGGCCAACCCGCCAACAGGCAGGCAGTCCAAAAAATGTAATTCTGACCCTGGCGGGAACTGCCAACACAGCCCACCACCTTAACACTCCGACCGCCACGGCGGGACACACAAACAGCGCGGCGGTCACCGCCAACAGGCAGGCGGCAGACAATGTACTGTCCACACTATCACAACTCACCAATCCGCCACCTTTTCCGGGGCGGGAGCCCCGCCGATAAAAACACGGCGGAAACAGACTACGAACGGGAAAACGCTCACCTATACACACTCCATGAGGACGGAGAACAGCATGGAACCCGAATTAAACATCCTACCAGCTATTGTCTACCTGCTCATCTACCACGAGTACGAACGCCGGCGCAGACGACAACGGTGAGTACTGCACCTACGACACAGGGGAGGGGGGAGGAGGAAAGCTTACGGGCACACACATATGCGACCCCCCCCAACTATCTACACACCAATGCAGAGGACCAAGTCACAGTGACACCACCCAAACCCCCCGGAATAATGCAAAGACATAATTAAAGTGAGAAACAAAATTTATGTATAAAAGAGGTTCTTTGAAGTCATGGTAAAATAGCAATATGAATTGCAAAAAATCAAGTAAGAACTTTGCGAAACCGATAAACATAGGCAATAAGTCCTGCACAGTCACTTAAATTTCCACTGTCCGTGGGCCAAAGTGTATCAACACATGGGCAAAGCCCACACAGGAGACCTGAGTCCGTTGGAGAGAACACTGCTGGGGCATCAGATGACAAAACTACAGGCACCTCAGTGGGAAGGGAAGGGGGGGCACCTCAGCCACATGAGTCCACGACGCCAGATCCATGAAGGGTCCACCATGCCCACTGTGCCATCCTGGGGAGTGCAAAGCCACTGTCTCACAAGTCTCTACAGTGGGTGGTCTGCCCACTGGGCCATCCTGGGGAGTGCAAAGCCACAGTCTCACAAGTCTCTACAGTGGGTGGTCTGCCCACTGTGCCATCCTGGGGAGTGCAAAGCCACAGTCTCACAAGTCTCTACAGTGGGTGGTCTGCCCACTGTGCCATCCTGGGGAGTGCAGAGACACAGGCCATCAGGTGGATTACAGACTCCACAGGTAATGGAGGAGGCAGGGTGCCCCGAGTGCAGCGTGAACACTAGCTCGACACAGAACCGGCACTGTCAATGGGCCAGCGGTGCTTGACAGGAAGGGCCCAGCGGAGCGGTGCTTGAGACGGCGGGGCCCAGCGGAGCGGTGCTTGACAGGAAGGGCCCAGCGGAGCGGTGCTTGAGACGGCGGGGCCCAGCGGAGCGGTGCTTGACAGGAAGGGCCCAGCGGAGCGGTGCTTGACAGGAAGGGCCCAGCGGAGCGGTGCTTGAGACGGCGGGGCCCAGCGGAGCGGTGCTTGACAGGAAGGGCCCAGCGGAGCGGTGCTTGAGACGGCGGGGCCCAGCGGAGCGGTGCTTGACAGGAAGGGCCCAGCGGAGCCGTGCTTGAGACGGCGGGGCCCAGCGGAGCGGTGCTTGACAGGAAGGGCCCAGCGGAGCCGTGCTTGAGACGGCGGGGCCCAGCGGAGCGGTGCTTGACAGGAAGGGCCCAGCGGAGCGGTGCTTGAGACGGCGGGGCCCAGCGGAGCGGTGCCTTTCTGCGCGGCGGGGCCCTCTTCAGCGGTGTCTTTCTGCACGGCGGGGCCCTCTTCAGCTGTGCCTTTCTGCACGGCGGGGCCCTCTTCAGCGGTGCCCTCTTCAGCGGTGCTTGTCCAGTCATTCAAGGGAGCCAGACCTGGCCAGGACTCCATGCTTAGTCGCCCTCCGACCGTGCAGTTGCTGGACCCTTCTGTGACGGAGTCCTGGGCCCGTGGGTGTCCTCCCTCACACCCGGGATGGGGCTTGTGGGGCCCTCCTGGTCCGCGCCCCTGCTGGCTGACTTCTCCGCCCTGCTGCCCTTGCCCTCCTTCGATGAGGCTCTCTGGCCCTTTCCTCCCCTGGCTGTTGTGGCAGGTGACGGCCCAGGACTTTGCTCCTTGGGGGCAGCCGTGTCAGTCTTCTCGTGCGGCCCTTGATTTTACGGGTCCTCTTTCCAGGGGGGGGGCTGGCTGTCCCCTTGCTGCTGGCCGATGTATCAGTGCTGGGAAAGGGTGGACTCCAAAACCCGTGCACAATGGTGACATTTGAAGCAGGGCTGGTGGTGGCTGAGGTGCTCTTGGGACTCTTAGCAGATGGAGGGGGTGGGTCAGGTGGGGCAAAGAGGTTAAGTTTGGAGAGGTAAACTTTTTTAGGACCAATGTAAAGGGTAGGTGTAGTGGGTATGGGAGTGGAGGAAGAGGATGTGGTTGTAGGAGAGTCAGGTGTGCTGTCTTTGGGTGCAGGTGCTTGTGACATAGGCTGTCGTGAGGTGGTTGGCTGTTGGGTGGGTGGATGCCTGCGTTTGTGTGTCTTGGAAGAGGGGGTGACAGACACAGTGGGAGAGGACACAGGGGACGTGTAAATGGCAGGGGGGTGGTGAGTGCACGTGTGCGGACTGTACTGGAGGGTGTGCTGGTGATGGAAGTACTGGCTGATGGTGGTGTGCATGCAGGTGTGAGTGGAGACGTCACAGGGAGGGAGGAGGGAGACGAGGAGGAGGGGGACACAGAGGTGGTAGTTACTGTTGGCATGTCTGCATCTGGGTGTTTCTTGGGTGAATGCTTGTGTGATCTGTGGTGCTTATGTCTGGATGAGCTGCCCTTGGGTGTTGAGGTGTGTGCAGGCTGGTCTGATGGTGTGGATGGGATACGCTGAGGAACAGGAGACAGAGACAGGGTGGAGGCAGTTAGAAGAGGGAGGCTGGAAACAGGGACAATGGCTGCCGTCAGTGCTGAGGCCAGAGCATTGAACGATCGTTGATGGGCAGCCTGACCCGAATGAATGCCCTCCAGGTATGCATTGCTCCAATGCACCTCCCTCTCTACCCCCTGGATGGCATTCAAAAGGGTAGACTGCCCAACAATGATGGTCTGTAGGAGGTCAATGACCTCCTCACTGAGGGCAGCAGGGGCAACAGGGGCAGGGCCTGAGGTGCCTGGGGCGAAGGAGATGCCCGCCTTCTTGGGCGAGCGGGCACGGAGCGAAGGCTGAGGGGCTGCTGGGAGGGCGGAGCTGGTGCGCTGGGTGGCGGCTGTACCTGTAGAGGCGGGGGCCCGGATGTTGCCGCCACCGCTAGGGAGCTCCCTTCCGAGGACGTGTCGGTGTCGCTGGTGTCACCACGGGTCCCCGTTGTGGTGCTCCCCTCGCCCTCCGTATCACTGGTGACCTCGGTGTCTGTACCATGGCCCACCGGGGCCTTGTGAGTTGCAGCTCCCTCGTGCTCCGATGCCAATTCTCCTCCGCCTGATGATGCTAATGCACACATGCACAAGAAGATAAAGAAAAAGGGTGGGGGGAGAAATAAAAACAGGTTGAGTGCATGCATTGTCAACACCGTTGGCGGAGAGGACAGACACAGGAGCCTCATGCACTATGCCGCGCAATAGGGGTACACTACTCAGTACTTGTGACTAGGCCAACAGGTCTATGGACAACAAATGCGCACATGGGTGATGCTGGACCATCGATTGCTGTACTTGGCACCCTACAGAGGTGGGGGGCGGGGGCACAGGGCCATGCCTAAAGGAGGGGACTACACTACAGAAAGCGCCCTGGCCTAATGTCACCCACAGCCCTCCTCCCCCACCCAGACGCCTCCACTGCGTGTAAAGATAGCAGAATGTGCTGGTACTCACCCCCTTGTGTCTGCTGTGATGTCCTCACGCGCCCATCCAAATCGGGGTAGGCCACCGCCAGGATCCGGGACATCAGGGGGGTCAAGGTACGACTGGCACCCCTCCTACGTTGGGAGGCCATCCCCAGCAGTGACTCGGCGGTCTTCCTGGTCCCGCGGCGGATGTCCTCCCACCTCTTTCGGCAGTGGGTGCCCCGTCTGTTGTGGACCCCCAGGGCCCGGACTTCCTTGGCGATGGCACGCCAAATGTCGACTTTCTGATGGGCGCTGACCTATTTGACATGTACAGGGTGGGAAAGGAATTTTCATCATTTTTCTGCATGTTAGATGTGATTGCCCCACCCTCCCCACCCCTGCCATGTGGCACATGCTCTCATCTGTCGTGCCTTGCACTCCTCATTCGCTCCCCACCCCACCATCTTACATCCACCATACACAACCCAGGCATAGCCCATTCAACGTGCACCCAGTGTACTTACCTGTTGGTCCGGAGGACCGTAGAGTAGCGCATACTGGGGCAGGACCCCATCCACAAGTTTCTCCAACTCTTCTGAAGTGAAGGCAGGGGCCCTTTCCCCAGTCGCAGCAGCCATTGTGTCTTCCAGACCGAGGTCACAGCAGCACTTGCAGTATAGGTCCTCTCCTGTGTATGGTCAGGTCTCGAGTGGTTAAGCAGATAGAAAATGGCGGTCACGCCCGCGGCGGTGCGTACTGCCGCGGTGCGTACCGCGACCGCCGGCGCGTACCGCGACCGCCGGCGCACATCGTCATTGGCTCCTGAGACCCATAGGGTTCAATGTTAACCAATGTGCCTTCGCACTGCGGTCTTCGACCGCCTACCGCCACGGTGTCCCACGCCAGCGCGTTGACCTCATATCCCACTGTCACACTTCTCAGGTCAGGCAGCCGCCATTACAAGGGCCCACATGGCTTAATTGCTACTGCGTCACACAGGCCTAGGCCTTGCATTGCCACTCATACATGCCTTTCAATGCATAGCGATTCGTGTACTGTGCAAGCTGGGTGAACGTACCTGTGGGTTGCTTGACTCTGTGCTCCATGTTGTCCTTCCTAGGCACCGTCCGCTGGGACTTGCGAGGAGAAGGATGAATCCTCCCGTGTACCGACCGCTGGTGGACCAGTCGACAATGGAAGAACGACATATTATACTTCGATACCGACTTGACCGAGCCACTATACATGAACTGTGTGCCCAGCTGGAGCCTGACCTCATGTCCCCCATCCGCCAACCCACAGGGATTCCCCCTCTGGTGCAGGTTCTGTCAGTACTCCATTTTTTGGCAAGTGGGTCTTTTCAGACAACAGTGGCCATGTCATCAGGGATGTCTCAGCCTATGTTTTCTAAGGTTTTGTCCAGAGTGTTGTCTGCCCTGATGAAATACATGCGGAGATACATTGTTTTCCCTGAGGAGGGTGATTTGGCCACTGTGAAGGGTGATTTCTATGCCCTTGGACATATCCCCAACATCATTGGTGCCATTGATGGGACCCATGTGGCTTTAGTACCCCCAAAAGACAATGAGCAGGTGTACAGAAATAGAAAAAATTACCATTCGATGAATGTCCAGGTGGTCTGTTTGGCTGACCAGTACATCTCCCATCTAAATGCCAAGTTCCCTGGGTCAGTGCATGACGTGTATGTCATGCGAAATAGCAGCATCCCTTATGTGATGGAACAGCTACAGAGACACCGTGTGTGGCTAATAGGTGACTCTGGTTACCCCAACCTGCCTTGGCTATTGACCCCAGTGAGGAATCCCCGGACCAGGGCAGAGGAACGGTACAATGAGGCACATGGGCGAACTAGGAGGATTATAGAACTGACCTTCGGGCTCCTGAAGGCCAGGTTTAGGTGCCTGCATATGACAGGTGGATCCCTAATGTACTCACCAAAGAAGGTGTGTCATATCATCGTGGCCTGCTGTATGCTTCACAATCTTGCATTGCGACGCCAGGTGCCTTTCCTGCAGGAGGATGGTCCAGATGGTGGTGTTGTAGCAGCTGTGGAGCCTGTGGAGAGTGAAGAGGAGGAAGACGACGGGGACGACATGGACAACAGGGACACAGTTATACAACAGTATTTTCAGTAGCACACAGGTAAGAATCACCCACGCCATTTTACATTTACTTCTGCCCTCCTGCATCTCTACTTTCTGTGTTTCCCCCCAGTTCCTTTTAACTGATTTTTGACTTTCCCTTCCCTTTTCAGAGCTGTATGACCCACAGCGTGACTGCTGCTTTGTTTGCCCATGGACTAATGCTTATAGACATTGGTATGTTGTCATCACAATGTGACTGAACATTATTGCACCGTTATGTGTAATACATTTGTAAAGAATACAAGCAGACTCCTGATTTTTGAAGTGCAATTGGTGATTTATTTTAAGTGCTGCATATGGGTCCATGATAGTAAAACGGTGATGGGTGGGGGTGGAGTAATGTCCATGGCAGAGTCCAGTTCTCAGTCGCACAGGTGCATTGTCCATATGCCTGTGGAAGGATGGAGCAGGGGCAGTTCAAGGTTGGACAGGGTGACAATGTGGGACAGTGGGATGACATCAGGGGCTATCTTATGCTGGCGGGGGTCTTGGCATCCTACTCTGTCTTCTTGTGTGATCTCAGGTTCCGCTTGCGGGGTGGTTGATCTTCAGCAGGAGGTGGGGTTCTGGTGGCCTGTCGTTGTGTGGGGGCCTCCTGTCCACTAGCGCCGATGGAGGTGGTAGGCTGTTCGTGGTCCGGGCTAGTGACAGGGGCCCTTTGGGGTGCCACATGGTCCCGCAATGTGGTGACTATCTGGTTGAGGGCCAGGATGATGGTCCCCATTGCGGAACCTATGTTCCTGAGTTCGTCTCTGAACCCCATGTACCGTTCCTCCTGCTGTGCCTGGATCTCCTGGAACCTGGCCAGTACCGTCGCCATCGTCTCCTGGGAGTGGTGGTATGCTCCCATGATGGTGGTGAGGGCCTCTTGGAGAGTGGGTTCCCTGGGCCGGTCCACCCCCTCTCGCACTGCAGCCCTCCCAGTTCCCCTGTTTCCCCGGGCCTCTGTCCCCTGGACGGTGTGCCCACTACCACTGCCCCCAGGTCCCTGTTGTTGTTGGGGTGGTGGGTCAGCCTGGGTGCCCTGTAGTGGCGGACACACCGCTGATTGACGCGTCCTGGAGACAGAGGCATGGGCCCGCTGGGTGGGAGCTGTGCTGGTATTCCCAGAGGGGGTTGGGTCTGCTGTGGCCTGTGTCTGTGTGTGGGGAACCGACTGTCCAGAGGTCCCCGATGGTCCGGGCTGGTCATCAGGTTCTAGGTCGACAGAGCTGCTGTCATCACTGGGGGCCTGTTCTGGGGGTGGGATGGACAAATCTGGACCCTCCTGGCCGGTGTGTTGGCGTTCGGGCCCTGCAGGGGTAAAAGAGTATGGTTATTGCTTCTGTGTGTGCCAAGGCGTGCGATTTAGGGGTGCCCTTGTCCCACAGTGCTGGCATTCCCTTGTGGGAGGAGTTGTGAGGGTGGTTTGTGGGGGGGGATGGGTATGTGCAGTGGTCATGCTTAGGTGATGGGTGTCCATGGTTGGTGTTGGCATTCAGGGATTGGTGTTGTGTTGGGTGGGTTGTGCTGGTGAGACATTGGCAGGGAGGATGTGTGCTGGGGGGTTGGGGGTGAGGGTGGGGGTGTGGGTTGGCATGCTGGTGGTTGGGGGGGGTAAGGTAGTTGAGATTAGACTTACCAGAGTCCATTCCTCCGCCTACTCCAGCGAGGCCCTCAGGATGCAGGATGTTCAAGACCTCTTGCTCCCATGCTGTGAATTCGGGTGGAGTGGGTGGGGGTCCGCCGCCAGTCTTCTGCACAGCGATGTTGTGTCTTGACACCATCGACCGCACCTTCCCCCGTAGGTCGTTCCAGCGCTTTCGGATGTCTTCCCGGTTTCTGGGATGCTGTCCCACAGCGTTGACCCTGTCGATGATCTTTTGCCATAGCTCCGCCTTCCTGGCTATTGTGGTGTGCTGCACCCGTGTGCCGAATAGCTGGGGCTCTACCCTAATTATTTCCTCCACCATGACCCTGAGTTCTTGGTCCGAGAACCTGGGGTGTCTTTGGGGTGCCATGGGGTGGTGTGGGGTGGTGTTTGTGGTGATGAGTGTGGTGTGTGTGGTGGTGTGTGGTGTTTTGTGCGTGGATGTAGTGTGGGTGATGATGTTGTGTTCCTGTGTGTGTTGGGGTTTTCAATAGCTGTGCTCTCTCTCTCTCTCTCGCCTTCTCTCCGAATTTCTAGTAGTGGGGGTTTGTGGGTGATGTGGGTGTGTGTTTTATAGTTGATTGGATGTGTGGGAGTGGTGTTTGTATGTGTATCAAGTGTGTGTATTTCAGATTGTCCAATGTGGCTGTGTTTTGGAGCTGGGTGTGTATTTTGACCGCGGCAGTGTGTACCGCCAATGGAATACCTCGGTTAAAAGACCGCCGCGTGGATTCGTGGGTCATAATGGCATGGGCGTGTTTGTGTTGGCGTGACGGTGGAGGTTTGGTCATCTCCAGTTTATCGCTGACCGCTGATGAGGCGGCCTTCCGTGGATGTCGGGTTTTTGGCGGCTTGGCAGTTGTGGGTCAGAATGACTGTGGCGGTTTACCTCGTCCGCGGCGGTAGAATGGCGGTCTTCTGACCGGCGGTAAGAGCCTTTTACCGCCGAGGTCAGAATGACCGCCTTAGTTTCCCACATTCTGAAGTTCTGTTGTCCTAATATGCAGTCCTGTTATCTTGGTAGGAACTGTATAACAAGTTTACCTGACCCACAGAGCGACAGCGCCTCATGCACGGAGCAAATGTGTGTTACATTAGTATTATAGTTCAGTGATGCAGACAGTTAACTGCATTAGTGTTAGACTTGGCTCTTAACAGCATCACTCCCAAACATTTTGCTTTCACCCTCCTGTTTTCTAAACCCATTCTTGTTGGTTATAAGGGACTTCCTTTGCAGCCTGTGTGCAGTTTTAACCTGCCATGTCAACCTGGCAAGATGAACCTCTTTAGGGCGCGAAACATGTCAACCTGATGACAGTTGACCTGACTGCACTTAAAGACTTATAGCTACCTGGACACCATACATGCCTCGAGTAGCCCTGACCCATTTTACAGGTTTTTAACCCAGTCTAGAGAACCTCTACATTAAAATTGATTTTTGATATCTCTTAGACAGTTTTAATCTCTTTTCACTTGTAGATACACATTCACACATCTCATCATACAGCAGCAAACCAAAATATATCTCGTCCCTTGTGAAACGTGCCCGATGATGAAGCATGAAATCTTTAGGGATGCATGAGGGCACTAAGAATCTATATTTGCGATTCCTGATAGGAACATTACCTCCCTTGTAAAAGCTTTGCACATTGCTCCCAGACAGTGAGACAAAAGGGAAATAGATTTGGCAGGATGGAGAATCTCAGACTTGATGAAGGGGAGGAGCTGTCACCTTCCACACCTGCAAATCAAAAGGCTCTGCATGTGCATAGTCTCAAAGGGTTTGACACAAGTCTTTTGTGACGACAGACAAGCTGGGACCAAGGCAAAGATGGCAAGGAGGAAGGGAGGCAGGAAATTCCAATCAAATCTGCACACCTCTAGAAGTTTCTCTTCAAAGGTGACACCAAGTGAAATAGTGGACCTTCAGACTCAACTATTCAACTGGAAGTACACAAGAAGGACTGCTATGCTGCTTTGCTGCTAAAAGGACTCCCACCCTGCTGTCTTGCTACTCTGCTACCCTGCTGCCCTGCTTGCTGAGAAGGAGGACTATACCTGCACCCTTCATCCCAGGCTGAAGTGACTCCAAGGATCAGCATACTGACTGCCTATTCTGAACTACAGGGACATACTAAGCTCCAGAGGCTCCCTGCAGCTGCCCAACTGACCTGCTGCTTCGACCTGCAACTGGACCTGCTTGAGCCCTGCTGGCCTTTTCTGAAGTGAGTTACTGACCCCCCGAGAGATGCCTCTCAGGCCCTGGAATGGTGGTGTGCTGTCAGTTGTGCTCCTCTCCAAGAAAAGAAGAAATTCTGACGTTTTGGGTCTTGGTGATCGTAAACCAGCTGGTTTACACCAAGATCTTTCCGCCCATACCACCTGCCAAGGCAATTCTCCTGTAAACCCGGCTCTCCGCCCCACAGTTAATGGCAGTGACACCTGCAATGCCAGATGTGCACTACACATTAAAGCCCACGCTCACAGCAAACGCAAACCTCCATTAATGACTGTCTGCGACGCCTAACAGGATCTTTGCACTACAGTGACATACATTCCGGATGCCAGGCCTGCTCTTCATGCTGCAGTAACCATCTGCAACTCTCTCCTTGCCCCTTGAGGGCTCCTCCACCACGATCTAGACTCTTCAAGTTAGACCTTAAAGGTAATTCATTCAGCTGTAGTAAACATGTCCCTATATCTGTCCTGTTCTCCATTGCAGTTGACCTGAACTTGTGACTTTCACCTGGTTTCACATGACCAGATGGCTGTGAGTAGTGCTGTGTGCTTCAGGAACTTTGCTTACCTCGAATCTTTAAAAAAATGTCATCTTCAGTTCTACCAATTGGATTCTTGTCATTTGGTGTCAAATAATTTAGTACATTTTGCTTTGTTTTTCTAAATTGGTGTGTTTTTTGTTGTTGTGTTGTGTTTTCACTGTATTACTATTTGAAGTGCATAAATAACTTACTCATTGTCTCTAAGTTAAGCCTGACTGTTTTTGTGCCAATAAATACTTTAATCATTGTCTCTAAGTTAAGCCTGACTGCTTTTGTGCCAAGCTACCGGAGTGTTAAGCACAGGCTAAGATGGGGTTTGCTTGTGCTTCACCTTAACAAGGACTGTGGTTGCTGCTTGAGAAGGGTTTCACACCACCCACCAGTAACCTAATTTCCTACAATTAGTCTAACCCCTGATGCATGGTACTCTGCAGGTCTGGCCAGCATCACAATCCTGAAAAGACACATAGCTGCCAAGTTTTCAGATTACTTATGTGTTAGAAATTGGGTTTGTGGATGACAGAGGTATGCACCCTGTCCAAGCAGGAACCTAGGAGGCCTTCAGTGCTGGGAGGCCTTTGGGTATAGAATAGTATATAATATAATATAATATAATATAATATAATATAATATAATATAATATAATATAATATAATAGACTAGAGTAGAATAGAATAGGATAGAACCACAATCTTAGTCAGGGCAAGTCACAAGCACACCCTAAATTAACCTGTGTTCACCCCCTAGTAGCATGGCACAGAGCAGTCAGGCTTAACTTAAGAGGCATTGTGTAAAGTATTTGTGCAACACTTCAAATAGTAAAATGGTGAAAACACAACACAAAAAGATACCACAACTGGTTAGAACAATAGAGCTTAATTTAATCAATAAAACAAGACCAAAATGAGATAAATCCAGTTAATAGAACAAGAGTCAAACTGAAAGATAGTGCTTACAAGCAAAAAGCGCCAACCGGGGATATTTGGTCATGCTGGACCAGGACAAAGTCAAAAGTTCAGGTCGACCGTGATGGAGTGCGGGTCATATGCAGAGCCTGCCTTGGCCTGCTGCAAAGTATCTTTGTTGAGTTGCCATTGGAGAGATGCAGACTGCAGGTGAGGTGATGCATCGTCATTGGTCCACAAAGAATGCGATGCGTTAGTTCCGAGCGACACAACAACGGTGATGCACTGAGAGAGAATGAAGTCAATGCTCTGCACAGTCAGCATTGCGTCAGAGTCAATCTTTTCAAGGGTGATTATGCAGCCGTGGTGGAGGCGATGCCCCGGTTCTGAGTCCTTGCATCACAGCGATAAATGGATTCTGATGGGGTAGCACTTCAAACCCACTACCGAGGGCCCAAGACTGGGTTGACACCACATTGCAGGGCAGACTCACAGATGGCAGAGTCCAGGTGCTGTAGCAGGTGAGCTGGAAGTCTTTTATGTCCCTGAGACTTCAATCCGGAGGCAAGCCAGCAAGTCTTTGGAGACACTCTGTTTCTGTGTTCAAGTAATGTAGCTCCAGTCTTGCTCACCCATTCAAGGAGAGCAACAAGCAGCAGGTCAGCACATCAAGCAAACAGTTCTTCAAGAGCAGCAGTCCAGCAGAGTGGCAGTCCTCGTAGCAGCATAGTAGTATTGTTTCTGGTAGAGTATCCACAGGTCCAGAAGTGTACTGGAGTGAAAGGGTCGGAAGTGAAGAGCTTATACCCAGTGGTGACTTTGAAGTAGGGGAGGGGCCTTCAAAAAGAGGCTTTGAAGTACACAGAGATCCTCTGACTCTGCCCTGGCTCTGAACACACTACAAGAAGAAGTCCACTGTGTGGGAACAGGACAAAGACTGGTCAGGACTGTGAGCCCGTGTCTATCTCCTCCCTCCCATCCTGCCCAGGATGGCCCCTCAGGATTGGATGGCTCATCAAGTCACACCTAAGGTCCTTTTGCATGTGGCTATTTACAGGGAATGAACAAAGCCCAGTTGTCACCCAGCCCAGACGTATATTGGAGAAAGGCTGCAGGAACACAGGGCTGAGAGCAGGAAAATGCAAATTCTCTAAAAGTAGTAAACAATATTTTTTGGCCCCAAGGCCGAAGTGTGACTTTTGATTTCCACAGTATAAAAACTTTATTTCTATCTCATATTTAAACACAAATATATAGAAATAAAGTTTTTATACCGCGGAAGTCAAGGGTCACACTTTCCCCTTGGGGACAAAAAATATTGTTTACTATATTTATATACCCGGGCCTGGGGGTTGCTGGATTTGCCTCATTTGTTTCACAAACGTTCTAAAAGTGGCATTTTCCAGTTTGTAATGATAAATTTGACGTTGTCATTAAAAGGATTTAGCATTACAATTCAATAGGTAGCAAACATGACAGATCCATCACTTCTCGATTAGGAATGACAAATTATTAAATGTAGTAAGGATCATTAATGTTATCATATGAGAGTGATAGGCCTCACAGTGGTGAAAAACAAATTCAAGACTTTTACACTACCAGGACATGTAAAACATAAAAGTATATGTTCTGCCTTTTATTTACACAGCATACTGCCCTATGAGCTACCTAGGGCCTAACTTAGGGGTGACATATGTAATAAAAAGGGGAGTTTAAGGCTTGGCAAGGGATTTTAAATGCCATGTTGACATGGCAGTGTAACACTGCTTTCAGGCTGCAATGGCAGGCCTGAGAAATGTTTTAAAGTGCTACTTAAGTGGGTGGCAGGAGCAGTGCTGCAGGCCCACTAGTAGCATTTAATTTACAGGCTGTGGGCACATGTAGTGCACTTTACTAGGGACTTGTAAGTAAATTAAAAGTAAAAGTAAACCGATCCCAGGATGCTTGTTTCCGGTCCAGGGAGGACCTGGCTTGGCAGTTCAGGCTGGACTGTTGCCATGAGGAACAGGGTCAAGACAGATTTGCATATGGTTGGGTCCAAACTGGGGTGGCATGGTGAGTAAAAGAACAATGGATTAAACCCAGATCTGTGACTTGGGGTGAGTGTTTGCATTGTTCAGCACTCCGTCCATCATCCTTTTGTGTTACTGAAACTGTATCCAGACATTATGCCACAATAAACATACACCAAAAATAAGCCAGACCAATTGGTGTCAATTCGTTTTAACAATATCAGAGTCATGATTAATAACAATGAAGAAATACAGTAAATAAATAGAATTGAAAATATATACATTCTGGGAATATTAGACTGAATTGAATATTAAGAGGTCTGTGGAAGACATAGAGGGCTTTGGAGTGCCTCAACCACTCCTATTGTCTCCATTAAACCACTTTCATCTGCAGTCTCTCACTCTTAGACAGTGTTCTCCCAGCATCTTTCTGAAATCCTCTTTCTGCATATCTCTCACATCATCTTCTCCCTTTTCACTATATCTGCATGTTATTCCTCAATCATCTAATTCCTTGTATCACCCCCTCACCATTCCATATGTCTCTCTCTCTCTCTTTCACACACACACACACACACACACACACACACACACACACACACACACACACACACACACACACACACACAAAAAACACACTCACACTTACACCCAGGCTTGTAACTGCCTGGGGCTGCACAGCAAGAATGCTGTTTGCTGAGATTATCTAACCCCACAGTGTTACAGAGCCTTGTCACATACAGAGGAGCTAGCAATTATGTGTGACATTAGCATTTTAGTGCAGTGATGTGGACACTAAAATGTGTTAGTCTAACCCCTGATTTGTGGCATGGGTGAAGAAACCTGAACTCCAGGTTGCCACACCAGGTCGCCACACTGCTCAATTGGCAACCAATGTTCATGTCGATATCAGCTTTGCAGCAATACCAGTTAAATAGGTTATGTGCTGCATATTTATCAATCTAGGACCTAATCCTCAACCTGAAAGTTATATTTAAGAATTATATTAACACAAGACAAACAGGGCAAGTTTATGTATTGAAACATGTTTATGTTTTTCATAGGTTGTTGGTTGTTTATGCCCAGATGGATTTGCTGGAGCCTTCTGTTCAAACATCTCTTCTCAGTGCACAGGTGAACCCTGTTTCCCTGGTGTGTCCTGCACAAATCAGCCCAAACCCACATTCTTCCACTGTGATAATTGCCCATTGCAGACTGTTGCTAGTGGACGTGAAGGCATAAAATGTTTTACTAATGGTAAGTTTTTCAAAAATTGCTTCTGCTTTAATTTTTTGAGTGCACTTCTTTGCTGGATTATGAATAATATTACATACAGCAGAACACTTGAATTGTTATTGCTAAGTTAAAGAGCAAATATATTTTGGTTTCATTGGTCAAAATTTTTACTATATATTAGTTCTCATTTATAGTTTTTGCTCCAGTTTCATTTCCTTAAGAATGATACTAGTTAAGATGATGAGAACCTAAAATTCTTGCAGACCGTTCTTTAGATGAAGTTTCACCAAATTATCAGAGGGAGTAGAAGTGTAACTTCACAGGGGTGACTCCTTGCCCACTCGGTAACCTGAAGATAGCCTCTTATTTGTTGCTGAGGTTCTACAGAAAAGGCAAATGAATGGATACTAAGGAAAGGAAACTGAGCTGCTTGCTTTCTTCCACTGCTTTCATGACCCCTGACACCAGGAGCAGCAAGTATAGTAAAAAGTTACCAGCGTACAAGTCAGTGATAGCACCTGCTATCTCTGACTATCCCTAGTAGACATACATGTTAATGGAAGTTTAGGAGAAATCTTCAAACCTACCCAGCAGCGGGAGTCACAAAAAAATAACTGGCCACCTTCTGAATAAGCATTGGCAAAGCCAAGGGTCAGACCCATGTGGCTTTTCTTTTGCTTTAATATTCTATTGCATGCTTGTTTGGTGCAGCAGGTGCAGTGGTACTGGGACTGTCGCAGGTGTCAGGAGGGAAACAGAAGAAGAGAAGTCTGACTATGTAACATATATAAAATCAGGTGGATGTGAAACAGGTATTTGTGAATTGTAAGGATGGTGTAGGTTTCTACGATGATTGCCAAGCATCGCGATGGGTGGCAGGTGAGGGTTTGGGGTCCAATTCTGTGAGCAAACAGGGTAGGTACGCGTTGCTGATTATCCTCACTAACATCTACTGAGGTTCTGTCTGTCCCGCTACTCTCACATACAGCTAGGCATGCTGGACAACAGCATAATGTAACAAATATTGGTGGTGTTTCTCTTTTCTGAGAGTAATTTTATGAAATGGGTGTTACCAGTGTATCAGATCAAGTAGAGTGTCTGGGTCTGAATGATGATTGCCTGAGGAGACATGTACAAGTGCAACTGAATGCGGCTGAGTGAAGAGATTAGTGGCACTCAGCAGATGAGTATCTTGGGTCTTCAAAAAATGGAGTGAGCTTGAGATGCTGCATATTCTCAATTTAGATGTTGGCAACCTCATTTAGAGGTGGAGAGCAGTGTCTGCTGATCTGTACTCTGGAGATGAATGCTTGTGCTAGGAAACTACTAGATATCAACGTAAAATTAAAGTATGGTATGTACATGTCCTCACCCATCGCTATAGTGAAACAAGTTTCCTTGCTGTGTAGATGTGCAGGGACGTGTGAGAAATATGACCCCTATGCCACATATTTTGTTATTATTGCATGCAAGACAGTACAGCAAGACAGACTGTTGTGGTTTACTGTGCGCAAGGCAGAGCGCAGGATAATTTATGAAGCATAACCAAACAACATAACTTGGACACTGCTGTGTTATCAATGTATGGCTAGAAGGTATACTGGCACTCTGGTGACATGGTGAAATGGTCTCAGCAGTGGGCTGAAGAGCCTTATGTAACATCAGTATAGGCACTAAAAACAAACATTATGTGCAATGTAAAAATTGCCCATCCCCTGTACTCACTCTTTTAGCAGGGTAGGTCAGCAAGCTGCCAAGCTGTGTTGCATTGTGTGCCATTACACTAATGGTACTACTTCTTGTAAAATATGGTCCGCAAATCCATGTGTATCTGATAAATGAAAAAAAGTCAGATTTTTAGTGAAAACATTTATGTCAACATATATCATGTAGAGTAGTCTGTCCTTGATTACCAACCTGTTGAGACACATTCCTGCCCCCCATGGATGATGACACCTTCAGACAACTCCTGGACTCTATTGAAGCGCTTCCTCTGGTATTGCTAAGTGACAACGGCATTGTAGAGTCTCCAGAACAGAAGAACCACCATCCACAGGACAGGCCTTATCTAGCTGTTCAAACCCAGCTGGGGACTCTGAGGACCCCTAAGTTGAATTTCAGCAGCGGGTGGTAGGAGTCAAAAAAGCGAATGGCTGAGGAGGTGCGGGTGAGGTTGGACACCCTAGAAGTCCATAGGTGTCTGAGTACTAATGATGGTATTGCTAAGGCTATTACAAACACCTACACTAGGCTTCATCTGAATAATGAGTCCCTAGCTGAAACTGCAGTGTCATGATGCAGAGTGAACAACATCAGCACTCTACTTCTGACACCAGTGAAGTTGCCATGAAGCTGGGGGGGCCATGCGTAACATCATGGAATCCATGGAGCGCAAGTTGGACTTCCACATAATACCAATGGATGACCCCAATAGCAACATCATTGCTTAGTTGGCAAGCCACCATACACTTCTCAGGGATTTCCAGGCTGCCTTACTGGCACTGCTGAATGCCCGTGGGTCATCTTTGGCCCATGATGTGTGTGTACTTCAGATGCCTCTCATACAAACACCATCACCTTCAGGGAAGGCACGACATCCATCAGAGGAGGAAGATGTAGACCTTACTAGTTTTAGATGGTGATCTGCCCAATGACATTTGTCAGTGCCTCCAGGCCAGTTTCATAGTGGTCCTGTATTTCACATCATGCCAAATCCTTTGTCACCCAGTACTGTACTTTTTGGACACCTGTTGATTTTAACTGCTCTTAGACGTTTAACTACTCATACCTTCCATAATGGCAATTTGTATCCCCTCACTGAAATTCTCTACACCGCCACATTTTCCATGACATTTCTTCAAAATTGACAAAGTCTGGTCATCCTTTGCTCACAAACAATGTTGGTTGTTGTCCTAAACACTTAAAAACTGCTTGTATTGACCATCCTATATTTATAAATAAATCCACTCTTAGAAAACAAAGTGTCATGTGTTTGTAGCGGAAAGGACTACGTATATCATGGTGGATGTGTACCATCATTACCCACTTCTTAGCAGCTCAAGAAGAGAGTGCTAAAGTCACTAGCACCTGCTGTCATTGGAAATACACCAACAACAAGTATATCCACTACAATGGCATATTGAGGAATGTGTTGTCCCCCAATGGGCTGTCAGGGTGTGACAATAAACTGCAATTAGTTGACTGACACTTAGAAAAACTCATTCTATAAACACAAATGCTTACATGCTAAAAATGGGGCCTGTGACGCATGTGAGACCATTACACTGCTGCTTTCATCCACATATATCTAGCTCAGTGAACATGACAACTTGGTCATCCTAATATGATAGCCTCAATGCTCACATTGAAGACATTTGACAGTACACAAATTTGCATGGTAACACTAATAATAGGCAGATACTTATATCCATACCCCCTCGGAATTAGCATCATACCTGTGCCACACAAAGATGCACAAGGCCAATCCAATACCTTGGAAGTCAGTACGCAAGTAATGCAAGGGCTTACTTTTGGAGCTCAGTGTTAACAGGTAAATGGTGAATAATGCTACACTGAGATAAGTAGGGTAAATGTGTCCCTCTGACCATGAGAGTCCTCATATGTTTTGAGTGCAAGTGTAACCACACATTACACATATGCTACATTGTACACACCTAGTGCTGAATGGGAAACAGGGCATATAAGTAGGCACAAATCGACTCCTTCTCAGAGAAAGATGACAGGGGTAACTTATGGGCATGAATAATTGAAAGTGGTTACCAAAAGTGAGCTGCATGTAGTGCAACACTTATTGTGTATTCAATGCAATTGATGATGGAGGTTCTTCGGGCAGGTGTGGATACATTCATTATTTGTAACCAGCCAGCAGCAATGATTCACTTGCACAATGATGCAAGGGAGTGTGCGGTACTGGTAGGCACCATTGTGTCTCACTGCAGCCTGGATTCTGTAATCTCCTGTCACAAATAAGACAACTATACCTTCTCTATCACACAGAGTCTGACAATAGTATGCTGCCTGTGTTTTGCTGTGATTAAATTTCCCTAAAGAGGCCCACTTACAGGGTCTAAAGGTTGAAAAGTCTCCATACGTGACTCATTTGTCAGGTACACTATAAACTCTCCATAGGCCTCTGACAAAGCAACATTTACCAACAAAAAATGAAGGTCAATAGCTGCATCACGTACTCCGCTCAACTTACTGCTTGCTACCAACTCAAAAATTTGAAATGTCAACTTACTGCTTGCTACCAACTCAAAAATTTGAAATGATGACAAGGTAGAGAAAGTAGAAAAAAATATTCTATAAAAACTATCAAACCTATCTACACCTATCTAGTCTAAACTAACTAACCTTAAAACTACCTTACACTATCCTAACTTATCGTAACTACCTACACCTACCTAGCCTAGCCTATCCTAACTAACCTTAACTCTAGCCTACACTATTTTAACTTATCCTAAACTATCTTACATACTATACACAAATGACAAGTTAAACTTCAACTCCACCCCTAAATACACATAAATCAGCACTGTACATAAAACAACCACACCCTAAACATACACTACCTATACATGTAGTCCTAAACAAATATATATTTTTGTTTTTTTGTTTTTTTATTTTTGTTTGTTACACACACACTAAATATCATGCCCTACCCACTTAAAAAGCTACTAGCTTAAAAAACACTTAAAAACTGATACCTAATTAAAAATGTAAAAAACTATCACTAAACTACACTATGCTTATACTAAATCCTAACTAATACTATGCCTTAAATTACTATAACTAAAGAAACAACATGTGAAAAAGGGAAAGGATATTGTCTGAGGGAGAGTTTGAATTTGTGCAATGATGCGCTCCATGGCCTCCTGTAATGTTAGCATGATGGCAAGGAGGCTTGCAAGCTCAACCTCTATGCCACACACCTGGATTTTCAGTCTTGCAGCTCTTTCAGGGCCCGGCTTTAAACAAAAATCCAGTGACAACGGTTGGGACCATGACCTGTGTGCCTGGCACCTGATGGGCAGTGGATGGACCCTGAGTATCATGTGGCTGCAAGTGGGCACCCTCCTGTGGTTTCTTGCCACTGGAATGTCCTGGGTGTGGCCGCCCTCATGCATTCCAGGTTCCCACAGATTTGGCTTCTACATAAAACACCACTATCTTTTCGAAGGCCTTGGCTAACACACTGCTGTTTGACTAGTCCTGGGGACAGAAGGATGGGCCCGCTGGGTGGGTGCTGTGGTGGTGTTTCCTGAGGGGGGAGGCTCTGTGGTGGGTTGGGACTGTGCCTGGGTAACCGACTGTCCAGAGGTCCCTGATGGGCCAGGTTGGTCATCGTGATCCAGGCGTGCAGACCTGCTGTCATCACTGTTTGCCTCTTCTGGTGGGGGGGGACTGGAGGGGCTGGCACCTCCTCTCCGGTGATGTTGAGTGGGGGTCCTGTGGGGATGTAAATGCAGTGTTATTGTTTCTGTGTGTGCCATCTTGTGCATGGGTATGTTTCCCTCTATGGTTGTTATTAGCAAGGTAGCTTTGGCTTGTGTGAGTTGTGATTTGTTTGGCTAAGTGATTGTCACTAGTGTGCATGCTGTGGTGATGGGTGTCCATGCAGGTCTGTGATGGGGGTCCATGCATTGGTGTTGCATGCAGGCCTTGGTATTGGGATGGGTGGGTTGTGCTGGTGGGGTATATGTGAGGTGGTGGGGTGATGGGGGTGAGGGTAGGGGTTGTTGTTTGTATTGGCATGCAGGGGGATAAAGTAGTAAAGATTTGACTTACCAGAGTCCAGTCCTCCTGCTACTCCTGCCAGGCCCTCAGGATGCATGATCACCAAGACTTGCTCCTCCCTTGTTAGATGTGGTGGAGGATGTGGGGGTCCACCGCCAGTCCTCTGTACAGCTATCTGGTGTCTTGCAACCACAGAACTTACCTTCCCCCGTAGGTTGTTCCACCTCTTCATGATGTCATCCCTTGTTCTTGGGTGCTGTCCCACGGCGTTGACCATGTCCACGACTCTCCGCCATAGCTCTATCTTCCTTGCAATAGATGTCTGCTGCACCTGTGATCCGAATAGCTGTGGCTCTACCCTGATGATTTCCTCCACCATGACCCTTAGCTCCTCCTCTGAGAACCTGGGGTGTCTTTGTGGTGCCATGGGTGTAGTGAGAGGGGTGTGTGTGAGGGTGTGTGGGATGATGTGTTGGGGTGTGTGCTGTGAGGTGCATGGATGGTGTATGGGTGATGGTGTTATGTGGGTCAGATTCAGCGGGTACTCCTGACTTGTCTCTCCCTCTCACTTGCCAAAATCTTTGGGTCGTAAAAGGTTGTGGGCAGTGTGGGTGTGTATTTTATATTGGTGTGGTTGTGGTGTGTGTATGTGTGTCAGGTGTGTGTAGTTTGAATTGTCCAATGTGGTGTAGTTTTGTATGTGTGTGTGTATTTTGAGCGCGGCTGAATGACCGCTGCGGTGGTTAATGGGGCATGATGGTGTGGGCGTTTTTATGTTGGCGTAACAGTGTGGGTTTTGGTACCGCCACTTTATCAATGACCTTTGGGCTTGCGGACTTGTGTGTGTGTCTGTATAGTGGTGGATTTCTATGTGTGGGTCATAATACGGGTAGCGGTATACCGCTGCGGTCGCGGTATTTTGGCGGCAGTCAGCATGGCGGTAAGCGGCACTTACCGCCAATGATGTAATGAGGGCCTAAGTGAGCCCGAAAAAAATCAGCCCATAAGTCAATGTCGCTCACAGCAAGGCCACCTCAAGACAATCCTGTGGTCAAGCATCACCACTAACAATTAGTAGCAATGCAAGATTGACTAGTCTGTAGACAACTGCAAGATAATAAAGGAGCCATTATAATATAGTGTGAGTCAAATTGTAGACATGCAAATTCACAGATATACAACACCCATACTTATACATCATGTTGTTTAGAGAATCATACATAAAAGAAATATTTACCAAAAATAAACGTTGGAAAAATAGGAGGTTCTGCTGACATGAAATCTAACTTCAACACAAGATGTGCATGCTCAATCAAGTACACTGTGTTGTTCTAGTTTATTCAAAGTTAACCCTCTTGCCAGGCCCAAAGCTTCTTTTTTAATACATATATGTCACCCCTAAGGAAGGCTTGAAGAGCCCCTAGGTCAGGCTGCAATGTATTTAAAAGTTTGGATATGTACTTTGAAATTTCAAGTTTGGTGTTTCTGAAATCACAATTTAAAATCACAACTTATGGTGAAGTCAGATTTTAAATTGTAATTCTGAAACTGACACTTTTAGAAAGTTGGCATTTTCTTACTTTAATTATCTAGTGCTGTCCGTCTGTCTCCAAATACACATTTGGGTGGTTGATAGCTAGGGTCCTGTGCATTTCTTTCAGTCAGGCACACACAAAGGGAGCTTAGGTGCTACTGATGGACCGTCAGCATCCAGATGGCCCATACTGGGCAGGATGGGTGGGAAAAGCTGATTCTTACACCTGAATAGATTGTGTCCTGATCTCACACAAAGGACTGCATAACCCCATTTAGTGAGTCTGGAGCAAGGGCCGGACGGTGAAGGACTCTGGGCACTTCAAAGGCCTCTCTTTTAAGTCTCCCTCACTTCAAAGGCAAAACTATGTTTAAGAACTGGACTCCAGACAACACCAAATGAGTACACCTCTGGTCCTGTAGATACTCCATCAGTAAGCAGGACTGCTGTGCTACTGAAAGAGCTGTCACTCTGCTGGACTCGTGCTCTGCTGTGCTGACCTGCTGCGTATTACCCTCCTTGCCTGGTAGTGTTAAGGACTGGACCTAAATCTCTCCAACCCAGAACCAAAGTGACTCCAAGGGCTTGCTGGCTAGCTTCCTTTGCAGAAGTCACAGGGACATCAAAGGCTTCTCTTCAATCTACACACAGCAACTGGACTTTGCTTTCTGCAGGTCATGATCGGCCAAGTGGTTGCAATCCAGTGCAGGGCCCTTGGAAGTGAGTATAAAGTGATGCATCTTTCAGAATCTGTGCATCAACGCCATAGCGCCTACTAGAATCGTCTCATCATCTGCTGCAAGATCGGGATCAATGCATCACCTCTGTTGCAGGGACCGGACCAGCGCACCACACTCAAAAGCTGCCATATCACCTCGCTGAACTACCGTTTTGGAACCAACGCATTGCCTCCATTGCTTGGGGAAGATCGACTCATCGCCTCCCTCTACCATGGATTAACCCAGCACATCGCATTTGGAACCGCCACACTTGGAACTGGCGCATCACACTCTGAACTAAGGCATCACTGTCCTTGCATAGAGAAATCCGGCACCACACCCCAACTGTGTGGGGATCATTGAAGCATCTTGTGCTGCAACAAGGATTAAGGTACTGTTGTTCAGCGGGCCCTGCATAGGTCCTGTAGCTGGCCTGCTCTCCATCGTAGGCGGTCTGAACTTTTTACTTTGTCCTGGTCCAGAACAACCAGATACCACAGTAGCCACTTATTCTTCTAAGCACTAGTTTCACATTTGTTCTTTAAAAATTCATATCTTGACTTCTACTTATTGGTTTTTTTGTTGTTTTGGTCTTGTTTTTTTGTTAAATTAGGCTCTACCTTTCTAACCTGGGGTGGATTATTTTTGTGTGGTGGTTTCACTGTTTTACTGTTTGAAGTGTTATACAAATAACTTACACATTGCCTCTTAAGTTAAGCCTGACTGCTCTGTGCCAAGCTACCTGAGAGTGAGCACAGGTTAAGTGTGTATCTGACTTACCCTGACTAGGATTGTGGTCCCTGCTTGGACAGGGCGCATACCTCTGACAACCAGAAACACAATTTCTTACAGTGACTCATGCCATGAACAGAGGAGATGATTCAGGGTAAACATGTTTGTAAACATGGTGGATGTCTCTTAATTTGGTGACTCACCAAATGATAACTGAGACTCTTAATCTTTGTACAATGTACAAGGGACAAGGAAATGTTCAGCATTTTTCAAGTCAACAAGGAAAAGAGCAAACCACATTTGTTATCTGCAAATTGTTCCCCAATTGGTATGCAAATATTGCAAGCCGACACATTCCTATTTTATAATCCATGCACAATGCCATAGGTATTTAGTGATAGTAGTATCTGTGGAAGCTTCCCCGCATCCAATAATTTTGATTCAAAGTAATCATTTGTTTTTGTGCTCAGCACAATTTATGAAAATAGTTTGCCATGTACAATTGTTGTTTTCAGAGTTTCTATGCACCCATTTACTATCATAATGATTATAATCCAAAAGTGAGTAATGCTAAATTAATATTAGTTTTTCTTAATGCATTTGTGCAACGCCAAATAAGGTCTGCTTAAGAGACTAAGGGGGTTATTCCAACTTTGGTGGAGGTGGTAATCCGTCCCAAATGTGACGGATTTACCACCAGCCGTATTACGAGTTCCATAGGATATAATGGACTCGTAATACGGCTGGTGGTATATCCGTCACTTTACCGTCACTTTTGGGACGGATTACCACTTCCTCCAAACTTGGAATAACCCCCTAAGTGGCATATTTAACAAAGAGTTGTGTTGCTCTTGTGCTACGCAAAGGGGTACAAGAGTGACGCAAATCTTAAGTTAGATTTACCAGGTCACGCAAGGCCACCTTGTGTGGCCTTGCGTGGATTGATAAATCTAATGTGCCACAATGCAGCAGAAATCACTGCATTGCATTACTCTGCCCTAGGAAGGCATTCCATGGGTAGAGCATGGGTGTTCCCGTGCATCCACTCATGGCTATTGGTGAATTCCCAGATTTACCATTACTGGTAAACCTGGGAATGTATCAAAATCCTACTCTTCCCCAGGTGAGGCATGCCTATGAGAAATTTCTATAGTTCACCTCGTTACTTTCTCCTTCTATGTGTGCTGCACTTTTGCAGCACACATAGGGGGTCATTCTGACCCCGGCGGGCGGCGGGAGCCGCCCGCCTGGAGGGAACCGCCAGAAGACCGTACCGCGGTCAAAAGACCGCGGCGGTCATTCTGGGTTTCCCACTGGGCTGGCGGGCGACCGCCAAAAAGCCGCCCGCCAGCCCAGTGGGAAACAGCCCTCCATGAGGATGCCGGCTCCGAATGGAGCCGGCGGAGTGGAGGATGTGCGACGGGTGCAGTGGCACCCGTCGCGTATTTCAGTGTCTGCAATGCAGACACTGAAATACAAAGTGGGGCCCTCTTACGGGGGCCCCACGACACCCCTCACCGCCATCCTGTTCCTGGCGGGTGGAACCGCCAGGAACAGGATGGCGGTGAGGGGGTCGGAATCCCCCATGGCAGCGGAAAACCGGCGGGAGACCGCCGGTTTTCCTGTTCTGACCGCGGCCGAACCGCCGCGGTCAGAATGCCCAAGGGAGCACCGCCAGCCTGTTGGCGGTGCTCCTGCGGTCCCCGGCCCTGGCGGTATTTACCGCCAGGGTCGGAATGACCCCCATAGTAAAAGGAAAATGCCTCAAAGGATTGTTTGTGCAGGAAGCTGTCCCCTCTTGCAATGCAGGTACTCTTGCACGATTGTACAAGGGTGCCTGCACTGATGCTAGGCAGCACATTGTGCGCCAGCACAGAGAAAAGACAGGAATGCGCTGCACAATGTCAAGTACGGCGCATTCCTGCCCTTTTCCTATCACACAGCGCTGTGTGATTATTTTGTTAAATATGCCCCAATACTTCGTTTAAAGTTTTCATATAGATCTTTACTTCTAGCTACACCCATATTTCATGTTAGAGTTGTAAATTCTCAAACGTCTTTTTAAATGCTACTCATTCTTCCCTAAGATTGATTTAATTTGTGGGAAATTCAAAGGGTGGTAATGTAATTTCAAATTGGTTGTTTATAATAACTTCAAGTTCTCAGATATAGTGGAATATGTTGATGACCAGGATGCAGTGGTCTTTATGTGGATGGATATTCTGCAAATTGGTCTCATTTCTTTAATATTCACCAGTTAATTTACTCAATGTACAGGATAGCTCAGATAAAGGGAGACTTATTCTGGGGATCACAGTTCAAAACTTTAGGTGTGTGTCAGGCATCAACAATATGCTGACATTTGGTGTAACCAAAAGACGTGAATCACCCGACACACACAGCTGGAAACACACTCACTTTGTGTTTGTTTAAACCATTGAAATCACCAGGCAGATAGTTCTGTGACTGTTATGGTCTTTATAATATTTGTTTCTATGTTTCCAAATGGAACGTACTGGTATCACTAAGTGGTGGAGCAAACACAGGTGTTCACTGAGAAGAACTGAGTGGCGGCGAAAAACTCTACATGTAACAAGGTTTCCTGAGCGGTGGTGCAATTCTGAACATGTATTAGGATCAATGACCGATAGTGCAATTTGTCTATGCAGCTATGTCTTCTGAGTAAAGATGTAAATTTGACGTGACTCTTAACATTTCTTAATGCAAATATGACCAAACAGTCAAGATGAGTATGTGATATATCAAATCTGAACATACACTAAGAATGAAAGAGCACTGGTGCAAACATGAGTATGCACAAATGATTGCAGGGAGTAGGGCAAATCTAACTATGCAGTTAACACTTTTAAGGTTAATGCATGATAGTGGTAATACAAAGCATTTGTGTAGCATTGTTGGTACTCCTGTGTAATTCTTCCACTGAAGTAGTGGCAGTAATTCTAAACATATTGTAACCGGTCTTGGAACAATGGTTCCCACCTTTGGTGTAATGCTTGCACTGGCATAAAACTGGTAAGTTTTAATAGATTTTGTGAATATTCTTGACATATTGTTGCCCAAACCCTCTATAGAGTTTGCATTTGCAAAAATTGATGAGTGAAGGCATTTTAACTCTATCACTGTTACTCTCTGAGGCTCCAGCACTCACTTATTAATCTATTCATGTGGTCATCCATTTATCTAGCCATTCATCAATGCACTCACTTATTCAGGAATCTATAAAAGTTCATTTGACGTATTCATATCTTTTGTTGCTTATTTATTGATCCATGCACAGATTCACATTCATTGGGTTACTATCACATTGAATAACATATCTATACACAAAACCACATACAAATTTGCCAATCAATAAGTCACTTTGACTAACAAAATAGCCAGACCTATTACATTTGACAGTGCTCATTTATATTGTTTTTCAACCTGGCAACTTTTTTTCAATCCTTCCTTGCTCAATAAGTATGGCACATTATCTGATGTAACTCAAGGTGGTGATCACTTGTTAAAATGTCTGCAAGACAAAGAAAATGATTTCCGCCAGTGCTACTTACATATTTTAACGCTTGCTAACATATTTACATTGGTATAGCAGTTGATGGTATTAGAAAATCATGAAAAAAGACTTGTCACTGATAGTATGTCTCTTCCAGCCAACCCTATCCTTCTCAATCCTCTGCTCTCCCCACTGATCTCTCAAAGTACTTCATCTAGTGGATGAGACACTAGAAAGCAGTGAGCCTAGAGTCTGAGGAACATAGATGCCAAAGGATGACCGAGTAGACTGAATTGCTAGTTGGATGTGTTGGAATGTTAGCATAACTGAAGTGCCATCTTATGTTCCCTTTTTCTTCTTTTCCGGTTTGATTCATAATTATTTATGGATCTTTTGCTCCAGCGAAGCTAATTCAGCTTATTGTTCCATTCTATTATGCTACACACCAATTAGATGTCCAATTTACATAGGTTAAGTCTGAATGATATTAGCAAATGCCCATGAGAGGCACAAATCATCTCCAATTATGGTTTGCTATGAGACTGGAGCAAGCCTGGAGATAGTTGAAATACCATGGTGTTGTTGATGTACAGAGGGACTCCACAAAGGTTTTCTCAAATAGATCTTGAGAATGGCAAATGCCTCTCCAGATGTGCTACAGAGCAGGTCTTTGGGGCCTATTCACATAATAAAAACTTGAGCATAAATGGTAGTTTCCAAATGAATTTACTGCAGGAGTGGGGAGATCTCTGGACTGATAAATCCCACTGAAGGGGTGGGAATGAGGGTGTTCTAAGGTATGGTTAGCCTTGGATGTTTGCCAACGTGCACAAAAGTATACATTTGTGACCTTTCACAAATTCCTCACATTTCCCTTCTCAAGGCATCAGATGAATTCAGCCAAGAGGTAGAGTAAATCCTTTTCTAAGTTGGAAAGGGAAATTGATCACCTTCAAATTTGGTGGCCATGCAGGAAAAGGTGTTTCTCTGTGGGGAAAAATATGTCCCCTGTGAGAAAAAATATGTGCATTTGCACAAGGGGTACCATTCCCGCCTTGCAGAGTTCCTTCTCACAGAGAACACAGTCTAGAGAAAATTAAATCCAGAAATCCAGATTGGAAGTCACAAATGGATTACATTCGGAATTTAAGAATTTAAAAAAGTAGTCAAACTACACTAATATGTAAATTAAAAAATATATGTGGGTAGTTTTGCCTCTGTAGGCACATTAGTGAATATGCTACAGTTTAAGATTGCTATTGATTGCCAGTGATAAGCAAGTTGCTCATGAGTCTCTCCTGATTAATGCCATAGAACGGTTTTGTGAATCAGGCTATGCCAAACACCCAAAATTAATTTTCAAAAACATATTTTTTTCTTTTTATGTGTAGACAGCTCTTCAACATTATGGAGTCTATTCACAAAGGTACATTTGACAGCAAACAGAAGTTGGTAACTGAATTTACCTCAGTTATTCCTGCCAGGAATTCACAAAGTGATTCCTGGTAGATGTAACCTTGAGGAGGTCTCTGCCACAAAGTAGAGACCTTTGCGCCCATAAATTTAAGTCAAGGGATAGGATTTAGGGTGTACCAAGGCATGAGTACCCTTAAAGGTTTGTGAACACTCAATACACGTACAATTGTGGGCATTCACAATCTGTTGTCATTCTCCTTTTCAGCCTAGAAAGAGCTGTATATTTACCTTAGCCTGCCAAGGGAAAGGTGAGAATGGAAATGGATAACCCCAAAATTTGGTGGGGGTGCTGATGAAGGACTATCTCAAAGGGAAAACATATTTACCCACCAGAGCAAAAAGAAAAAAAACACCTGCATTTGTAAAAGGGAATCCATTACTCCAGGGTAGACTTAACCACCACAGAGAACTCTGTCCAGATGACATGTATTTACAAAAAGGGTATCATGATATTTCCCCAATAAATCAATATGGAAACCCATGGCAGGCGCTTCTTTCAATGTGGATTTCTTGAGGAGATTGTGAAAATCGACACTTGGACATAAATGTAAAATTCCAAGAGCAGATTTCCTACTTTTGTTGACTATGCCCCATTCAGTATACTTTTCACCTTACATGAGAGGTCCATTGACTTTTTTTAGCACATTGCTATATACAACACCAGGAGTTGTAATACTGAAGCAATATTAGCAGAGATTAATTCTAACACTGAATTCCATCATGTTCTTCAACTGAACGTATTCTGTCCTTGGTAATATATTGATACTTTGTATGTTCTTGGGGTGTAGCAATGCTCTAGTGCCCTTGGGTGTAAAATGTTGAGTTGTCATTTCTAAACAAGAAATAGGGAGGCACAGAAGGGGGAAGATCATCACAAGTTCTTACCTAATTGATTAGTGCGTTCAGAAAAAATAACATCACCATGGCATTGCTGTGCATGTATGCTGCCATGACCGTTGGCATAAACATGGCGCAGGGATTTTGTTTATGTCATTCAAAGTGTGGGAATCTGCAACATCCTTTCTGCTGTGAGGCCAGTGATGTATTTGTTTACTTCCTGGGTCCCACCTCACCCATGAGTTCCTTCTGCACCATCAAGAATGACCTCTTGTCTCAATCTGCTTGTTTTCCACTCAGGGCTTCCTGTTCTTTCCCTGTCTGTTTTGTCAGTGCTGATTTTCCCAATTGCTAGTGCAGTTATTCCCCCTTTTGGGATATTGTACCAATACAATGAGAGATTGTCATGCCACACCCCCACCCCCTACTAAGGTGCACTATTGACCCATGGATATGATCAGGTACTGTTTGACCTAATTCACCTTCAGAAAACCACATTCCTAAACAACCACAAAGTAAATGTCTATCTGTTAGACTTTTCATCCTTGGCGTGGTCCCCCTTAACTTTTTGCCTCTGTTCCCCAGGTTATTGATGTGTGCTGGACTCTGATTTTGCTGTTTTTATTACTCTGGGCACTTTACCACTGCTAACCAGTGCTAAAGTGCAAGTGCTCTTATTTAAAATGTGTATGCAATTGGTTCTCCATGATTGGCATATTTGTTTTACTGTTAAGTCCCTAGTAAAGTGCACCAGAGGTACCCAGGGCCTGTAAAACAAATGTTACTAGTGGGCCTGCAGCACTGGTTGTGCCACCCACACAAGTAACCCTGTAATCATGTCTCAGACCTGCCACTGCAGTGTCTGTGTGTATATTTTACACTGTAAATTCGACTTGGCAAGTGTACCCACTTGCCTGGCCTAAACCTTCCCTTTTCTTACATGTTAGGCACCCCTTAGGTAGGCCCTAGGTAGCCCTAAGGGCAGGGTGCAGTGTATAGATAAGGTAGGACATATAGGGGGTGATTCTAACCCTGGCGGTCGGTGATAAAGCGGCGGCCAATCCGCCAACAGGCCGGCGGTCCAAAAAATGGAATTCTGACACTGGCGGGAACCGCCAACACAGCCCGCCACATTAACACTCCGACCGCCACCGCGGTACAGACAAACAGCGTGGCGGTCACCGCCAACAGGCAGGCGGCAGACAATGTACCGCCCACAGTATCACAACTCACCAATCCGCCACCTTTTCCGGGGCGGGAGCCCCGCCGATAAATACACGTCGGAAACAGACTACGAACGGGAAAACGCTCACCTATACACACTCCACGAGGACGGAGGACAGCATGGAACCCGAATTAAACATCCTACCTGCACTCGTCTACCTGCTCATCTACCACGAGTACGAACTCCGGCGCAGACGACAACGGTGAGTACTGCACCTACGACACACGGGAGGGGGGAGGAGGAAAGGTTACGGGCACACACATATGCGACCCACACCCCCCCAAACTTTGTACACACCAATGCAGAGCAACAATGCACAGTGACACCACCCAAACCCCCCTGAAAAATGCAAAGACATAATTAAATTGTGAACCAAATTTTTATATAAAAAATAGACTCTGAGACGTATCGGCAACTATGCAAAATATCCATAACAAAATAATACTATACACACTGCCATGGCGAACCGAGGCAATTAGTCCGCTACATCCAAGTCAAATGGAACAGTCCGTGGGCTACAGTGTAGCGACACAAGGGCAAAGCCCACACAGGAGACCTGAGTCCTTTGGAGAGAACACTGCAGGGGCATCTGATGAAAATACTACAGGCACCTCAGAGGGAAGGGAAGGGGGGGGCACCACAGCCACATGAGTCCACGACGCAAGATCCACGAAGGGGCCACCATGCCCACTGTACCATCCTGGGGAGTGCAAAGCCACAGTCTTTCAAGTCTCTACAGTGGGTGGCTTGCCCACTGTACCATCCTGGGGAGTGCAAAGCCACAGTCTCTCAAGTCTCTACAGTGGGTGGCTTGCCCACTGTACCATCCTGGGGAGTGCAAAGCCACAGTCTCTCAAGTGGATAACAGTCTCCACTGGTCAAGGAGGAGGCATGGTGGGCACAGTGAACCATAAACAGTGCTTGAGATGAAGGGGCCCAGCGGAGTGGTGCTTGAGATGAAGGGGCCCAGCGGAGCGGTGCTTGAGACGGCGGGGCCCAGCGGAGCGGTGCTTGAGATGAAGGGGCCCAGCGGAGCGGTGCTTGAGATGGCGGGGCCCAGCGGAGCGGTGCTTGAGACGGCGGGGCCCAGCGGAGCGGTGCTTGAGATGGCGGGGCCCAGCGGAGCGGTGCTTGAGACGGCGGGGCCCAGCGGAGCGGTGCTTGAGATGAAGGGGCCCAGCGGAGCGGTGCTTGAGACAGCGGGGCCCAGCGGAGCGGTGCTTGAGACGGCGGGGCCCAGCGGAGCGGTGCTTGAGACGGCGGGGCCCAGCGGAGCGGTGCTTGAGATGAAGGGGCCCAGCGGAGCGGTGCTTGAGACGGCGGGGTCCAGCGGAGCGGTGCTTGAGACGGCGGGGCCCAGCGGAGCGGTGCTTGAGATGAAGGGGCCCAGCGGAGCGGTGCTTGAGACGGCGGGGCCCGGCGGGGCCCAGCGGAGCGGTGCTTGAGATGAAGGGGCCCAGCGGAGCGGTGCTTGAGACGGCGGGGCCCAGCGGAGCGGTGCTTGAGATGAAGGGGCCCAGCGGAGCGGTGCTTGAGAAGGCGGGCCCAGCGGAGCGGTGCTTGAGATGAAGGGGCCCAGCGGAGCGGTGCTTGAGATGGCGGGCCCTGTTCAGCGGTGCTCTTCTGCACGGCGGGCCCCTGTTCAGCGGTGCCTATCTTCACGGCGGGCCCTGTTCAGCGGTGCTCTTCTCCACGGCGGGCCCTGTTCAGCGGTGCTCTTCTGCACGGCGGGCCCCTGTTCAGCAGTGCCTATCTTCACGGCGGGCCCTGTTCAGCGGTGCTCTTCTCCACAGCGGGCCCTGTTCAGCGGTGCTCTTCTGCACGGCAGGCCCCTGTTCAGCGGTGCCTATCTTCACGGCGGGCCCTGTTCAGCGGTGCTCTTCTCCACGGCGGGCCCTGTTCAGCGGTGCTCTTCTGCACGGCGGGCCCCTGTTCAGCGGTGCTCTTCTCCACGGCGGGCCCTGTTCAACGGTGCTCTTCTGCACGGCGGGCCCCTGTTCAGCGGTGCCTATCTTCACGGCGGGCCCTGTTCAGCGGTGCTCTTCTCCACGGCGGGCCCCTGTTCAGCGGTGCCTATCTTCACGGCGGGCCCTGTTCAGCGGTGCTCTTCTGCACGGCGGGCCCCTGTTCAGCGGTGCCTATCTTCACGGCGGGCCCTGTTCAGCGGTGCTCTTCTCCACGGCGGGCCCTGTTCAGCGGTGCTCTTCTGCACGGCGGGCCCCCGTTCAGCGGTGCCTATCTTCACGGCGGGCCCTGTTCAGCGGTGCTCTTCTCCACGGCGGGCCCTGTTCAGCGGTGCTCTTCTGCACGGCGGGCCCCTGTAAAGCGGTGCTCTTCTCCACGGCGGGCCCTGTTCAGCGGTGCTCTTCTACACGGCGGGCCCTGTTCAGCGGTGCTCTTCTCCACGGCGGGCCCTGTTCAGCGGTGCTCTTCTGCACGGCGGGCCCTGTTCAGCGGTGCTCTTCTCCACGGCGGGCCCTGTTCAGCGGTGCTCTTCTCCACGGCGGGCCCTGTTCAGCGGTGCACATCCAGTAGGTTCAAGGGAGCCAGATCTGGCCTGGACTCCGTGCTCAGACGCCCTCCGGCCGTGATATTCCTGGGCCCTTCGGTGACGGGGTCCTGGGCCCTTTGGTGTCCTCCTTTCCAGCTGGGATGTGGCATGTGGGGCCCACCTGCTCCACGCTCCTGCTGGCTGACGTCTCCGCCCTGCTGCCCTTACGCTCCTTAGATGGGGCTCTCGGGCCCTTGCCTCCCCTAGACGTTGTGGCTGGTGAAGTGGGCGAACTCTGCTCCTTGGGGGCAGCCGTGTCAGTCTTCGCACGGCAGCCCTTGTGTTTCCTGGTCCTCTTGCCGGGGGGGGGGCTGGATGTGTCCTTGCTGCTGATGGAGGTGTCACTGCTGGCAAAGGGTGGGCTCCAGAACCCATGCACAACAGTGACACCCGAAGTTGGGCTGGTGGTGGCTGTGGTGCTCTTGGGACTCTTTGCAGATGGAGGGGGTAGGTCATCGGAGGGGAAGAGGTCAAGATTAGCCAGGAAAAGTTTTTTAGGGCCAAGGTAAAAGGTAGGAGAAGTGGAGATGGAAGTGGAGGAAGAGGATGTGGTTGTGGGAGAGTGAGGTGTGCTGTCATTGGGTGAAGGTGCAGGTGCTGTAGGCTGTTGTGAGGTGGATGTCTGTTGGGTGGGTGTCTGCCTGTGTTTGTGTGTCTTAGAAGGGGTGGTGACAGACACAGTGGGAGAGGACACAGGGGACGTGTAAATGGCAGTGGGGGTGGTGACTGCACGCGTGCGGACTGTACAGGAGGGTGTGGTGGTGATGGAAGCACTGGCTGATGTTGGTGTGCATGCAGGTGTGAGTGGAGACGTCACAGGGAGGGAGGAGGGAGACGAGGAGGAGGGGGACACAGGGGTGGTAGTGACTGTTGGGATGTCTGCATCTGTGTGTTGCTTGGGTGAGTGTTTGTGGGATCTGTGGTGCTTGTGTCTGGATGAGCTGCCCTTGGGTGTTGAGGTGTGTGCAGGCTGGTCAGATGGTGTGGATGGGATAGGCTGAGGAACAGGAGACAGAGACAGGGTGGAGGCAGTCAGAAGAGGGAGGCTGGAAACAGGGACAATGGCTGCCGTCAGTGCTGAGGCCAGAGCATTGAACGATCGTTGATGGGCAGCCTGACCCGAATGAATGCCCTCCAGGTAGGCATTGCTCCGATGCACCTCCCTTTCTACCCCCTGGATGGCATTGAGGGTAGTCTGCCCAACAATGAGTGTCCTGAGGAGATCAATGACCTCCTCACTGAGGGCAGCAGGGGTAACAGGGGCAGGGGCTGAGGTGCCTGGGGCGAAGGAGACGCCCGCCTTCCTGGGTGAGCGGGCACGGAGCGTAGGCTGAGGGGCTGCTGGGAGGGCGGGGCTGGTGCGCTAGGGAGCTCCCATCCGAGGACGTGTCGCTGTCGCTGCTCTCACCAGCGGTCCCCGTCGTGGTGCTCCCCTCTCCCTCCGGCTCACTTGGGCCCTCGGTGTCTGTTCCTGTGCCCACCGGGGCCTTGTGGCTTGCAGCTCCCTCGTGCTCCGATGCCAAATCTCCTCCGCCTGATGATGCTAATGCACACATGCACAAGAAGATGAAGAAGAAGGGTGGGGGGAGAAAGAGAAGACCTGGTTGAGTGCATGCAATGTCAACACCGTTGGCGGAGAGGACAGACACAGGAGCCGCATGCACTAAGCCGCGCATTCGGGGCACACTACTCAGTACTTCTGACTCGGACAACAGGTCAGGAGACGACAAGCGCGCACATGTGTGAGGCTGGACCATCAATAGCTGGACTTGTCACCCTACGGAGGTGGGGGCCGGGAGCACAGGGCCATGCCTAAGGGAGAGGACTACACTACAGAAAGCGCCCTGGCCTAATGTCACCCCCAACCCTCCTCCCCCACCCAGACGCCTCCACTGCGCAGAAAGATAGCTGAATGTGCTGATACTCACCCCCTTGTGTCTGCTGTGATGCTCTCAAGCGCCCATCCAACTCCGGGTAGGCCACCGCCAGGATCCGGGACATCAGGGGGGTCAGGGTACGACTGGCACCCCTCCTAGGTTGGGAGGCCATCCCCAGCAGTGACTCGGCGGTCTTCCTGGTTCCGCGGCGGATGTCCTCCCACCTCTTGCGGCAGTGGGTGCCCCGTCTGACGTGGACCCCCAGGGCCCGGACTTCCTTGGCGATGGCACGCCAAATCCCGACTTTCTGATGGGCGCTGACCTATGTGACATGTACAGGGTGGGAAGGAAACAATCATCAACTTACTGCATGTTAGATGTGATTGGCCCCCCCTCCCCAACCTTGCAATATAGCACATGCTCTCATCTGTCGTGCGTTGCACTCCTCATTCGCCCCCCACCAACTTACATCGACCCCACTCCACACAGGCATCGCCCATTCCATGTGCACCCGGTGTACTCACCTGTTGGTCTGGAGGACCGTAGAGTAACGCATACTGGGGGAGGACCCCATCCACGAGCTTCTCCAACTCTTCAGACGTGAAGGCAGGGGCCCTTTCCCCAGTCGTAGCAGCCATTGTCACTTCCAGACCGAGTTCACAGCAGCACTTGCAGTATAGGTCCTCTCCTGTGGATGATCAGGTCTCGAGTGATTAAGCAGATAGAAAATGGCGGTCACGCCCGCGGCGGTGCGTACCGCGGCGGTGCGTACCGCGACCGCCGGCGCACCTCGTCATTGGCTCCTGAAACCCATAGGCTTCAATGTTATCCAATGCGGCTCCGTATAGCGGTCTTCGAGTGTGCTCCGCCAGCGCAGTGACCTCACATCCCATTGTCCCACTTCACAGGTCAGGCAGCCGCCATTTCAAGGGCCCACATGGCATAATTTCTACTGCGACACACAGGCCTGGCATTGCCACACATACACGCCTTTCAATACCTAGATAACCGTGTGCCATGCAAGCAGTGGTGAACGTACCAGTGATTATCTTGACTCTGTGCTCCATGTTGTCCTTCCTAGGCACCGTCCGCTGGGATTTGCGAGGAGAAGGATGAATCCTCGCGTGTACCGACCGCTGGTGGACCTGTCGACAATGGAAGAACGCCACATCATACTACGATACCGACTTGACCGTGCCACCATCCATGAACTGTGTGCCCAGCTGGAGCCAGCCCTGATGTCCCCCATCCGCCAAACCACAGGAATTCCCCCTCTGGTGCAGGTGCTGTCAGTCCTCCATTTTCTTGCAAGTGGCTCATTCCAGACAACAGTGGCCATGTCATCTGGAATGTCTCAGCCAATGTTTTCTAAGGTGTTGTCTAGAGTGTTGTCTGCCCTGACGAAACACATGCGGAGTTACATTATATTCCCAGAGGAGGTTGATTTGCCCACTGTGAAGGGTGATTTTTATGCCCTTGGACATATTCCCAACATAATTGGTGCCATTGATGGGACCCATGTAGCCTTAGTCCCCCCAAAAGACGATGAGCAGGTGTACAGAAACAGGAAGAGTTACCATTCGATGAACGTCCAGGTGGTCTGTTTGGCTGACCAGTACATCTCCCATGTGAATGCCATGTTCCCTGGGTCAGTGCATGACGCGTATGTGATGCGTAATAGCAGCATCCCTTTTGTGATGGAACAGCTACAGAGACAACGTGTGTGGCTAATAGGTGACTCTGGTTACCCCAACCTGCCTTGGCTATTGACCCCAGTGAGGAATCCCCGGACCAGGGCTGAGGAACGGTACAATGAGGCCCATGGGCGAACTAGGAGGGTCATTGAAAGAACCTTTGGCCTCCTGAAGGCCAGGTTTAGGTGTCTGCATATGACAGGGGGATCCCTGATGTACTCACCAAAGAAGGTGTGCCAGATCATCGTGGCCTGCTGTATGCTTCACAATCTGGCATTGCGACGTCAGGTGCCTTTCCTGCAGGAGGATGGTCCAGATGGTGGTGTTGAAGCAGCTGTAGAGCCTGTGGAGAGTGAAGAGGAGGAAGACTCAGAGGACGACCCAGACAACAGGGACAGAGTTATCCAACAGTATTTTCAGTAGCACACAGGTAAGAATCACACACGCCATTTTAATTTTCCTGACTGCCTCGTTTTTCTCAACTTTGTCTATGACCCCCCAGTTATTTGAAACTGATGTTTGATTCTCCCTTCCCTTTTCAGTGCTGTATGACCCACTGCGTGACTTCTGCTTGGTTAGCCCATGGACTAATGCTTATTGATCTCGGTATGTGTTCAGCACAAAGTTTACATAACATAATTGATCGGTAATGTTTTGTACATTTGTAAATAATACAGCCTGACTCCAGCATGATTTCAGTGCATTGAGTGATTTATTTTTGGTGCTAGATTATGGTACATGATATAAACACGGTGATGGGTGAGGGTGGAGTAATGGCCATGGCAGAGTCCAGTTCTCAGTCTCACAGGTGCATTGTCCATATGCCTGTGGAAGGATGGAGCAGGGGCAGTTCAAGGTTGGACAGGGTGGCAATGTGGGACAGTGGGATGACTTCAGGGGGTATCTCATGCTGGCGGGGGTCTTGACATCCTACTCTGTCGATTTTTTTGATCTCAGGCTCCTCTTGCGGGGTGGTTGTTCTTCAGCAGGAGGTGGGGTTCTGGTGGCCTGTCGTTGTGGTGGGGCCTCCTGTCCACTAGCGCCGGCGGAGGTGGTAGGCTGTTCCTGGTCCGGGCTAGTGACAGGGGCCCTGTGTGGTGCCACATGGTCCCGCAACGTGTCTTCTATCCGGTGGAGGGCCTGGACTAGGCTCCCCATGGCGGTAGAGATGGTGGTGAGATGATTGTTGAACCCCATGTAGCGTTCCTCCTGCTGTGCCTGGATTTCCTGGAACCTGGCCAGTACCGTCGCCATCGTCTCTTGTGAGCGGTGGTAGGCTGCCATGATGGTGGTGAGGGCCTCTTGGAGAGTCGGTTCCCTGGGCCTCTCCCCCCCCCCTGTCGCACAGCAGCCCTCCGAGTTGCCCTGTTTCCCCCGGACTCTGTCCCCTGGATGGTGTGCCCACTACTACTGCCCCCAGGTCCCTGTTGTTGTTGGGGTGGTGGGTTAGCCTGGGGGCCCTGTAGTGGCAGACACACCGCTGATTGACCTGTCCTAGAGACAGAGCCATGGGCCCGCTGGGTGGGAGCTGTGCTGTTGTTCCCAGAGGGGGTTGGGTCTGCTGTGGCCTGTGTGTGGGGAACCGACTGTCCAGAGGTCCCCGATGGTCCGGGCTGGTCGTCAGGTTCCAGGTCGACAGAGCTGCTGTCATCACTGGGTGCCTCTTCTGGGGGGGGGATGGACATTTCTGGACCCTCCTGGCCGGTGTGTTGGCGTTCGGGTCCTGCATGGGGTAAGAGAGTATGGTTATTGTTTCTGTGTGTGCTATTGTGTGCGATTTATGGATGCCATTGTCCCCCAGTGCTGTCATTCCCTTGGGGGAGGTGTTGTGGGGTGTTGGGGGGGGGGTATGTGCAGTGGTCATGCTTAGGTGATGGGTGTCCATAGTTTGTGGTGGCATGCAGGGGTTGGTGTTGGGTGGGTTGTGCTGGGGAGACATTCTCAGGGAGGATGTGTGATGGGGGTTTGGGGGTGAGGGTGGTGGTGGGGGTTGGCATGCTGGGGGGGGTGAAGTAGTTGAGATTGTACTTACCAGAGTCCATTCCTCCGTGTACTCCAGCGAGGCCATCAGGATGCAGGATGTTTAGTACCTCTTGCTCCCATGCTGTGAATTCGGGTGGTGTGGGTGGGGGTCCCCCGCCAGTCTTCTGCACTGCGATGTTGTGTCGATAGACCATCGAGCGCACCTTTCCCCGTAAGTCGTTCCAACGTTTGCGGATGTCCTCTCGATTTCTGGGATGCTGTCCCACCGCGTTGACCCTGTCCACGATCCGCTGCCATAGCTCCACCTTCCTGGCTATAGTGGTGTGCTGCACCTGTGAGCCGAAGAGCTGGGGTTCGACTCTTATGATCTCCTCCACCATGACCCGGAGTTCTTGGTCCGAAAAGCGTGGGTGCCTTTGGGGTGCCATGGGGTGGTGTGGATGAGGTGTGGGGTGGTGTATATGGTGAAGAGTGTGTTGGTGTGTGGTGCTTTGTGCTTCTATGTGGTGTGTGTGATGGTGTAGTGTGCCTCTGTGTGATGTAGCTCTCTATTCTGTGATGTGTCTCTCTCTCCTTCGTCTATGATCTTCGGTCGTAGGGGTTTATGGGTGATGTGGGTGTGTGTTTTATAGTTGGTTGGATGTGTGGGAGTGTTGTTTGTATGTGTGTCAGGTGTGTGTATTTCGAATTGTCCAATGTGGCAGTGTTTTGGAGCTGTGTGTGTATTTTGACCGCGGCGGTGTGTCCCGCCAATGGAATACCGCCGTTGAAAGACCGCCGCGTGGATTCGTGGGTCAGAATGGCATGGGCGTGTTTGTGTTGGCGTGGCGGAGGAGGTTTGGTCATCTCCAGTTTTCCGCGGCCCGCTGATGTGGCGGCCTTCCTTGGATGTCGGGATTTTGGCGGTTCCGCCGTTGTGGGTCAGAATGACCGTGGTGGTTTACCGCGGCCGCGGCGGTAGAATGGTGGACTTCTGACCGGCGGTAAGGGCCTTTTACCGCCGAGGTCAGAATGACCCCCATAGTAATGTGGTTTATATGTCCTGACAGTGAAATACTGCTAACTTCGTTTTTCACTGTTGAAAGGCCTGTCTCTCTCATAGGATAATATGGGGGCTACCTTTAAATATGATTAAAGTGTAGATTCCCCTAGAGAGTAGATGGACATGTGGAGTTTGGGGTCCCTGAACTCACAATTTAAAAATACATCTTTTAGTAAAGTTGATTTTAAGATTGTGCGTTTTAAAATGCCACTTTTAGAAAGTGAGCATTTTCTTGCTTAAACCATTCTGTGACTCTGCCTTGTTTGTGGATTCCCTGTCTGGGTCAGTTTGACAGTTGGGTTGTTTTTCACCTCGCACTAGACAGGGACACAAAGGGAGCTGGGGTGTAACCTGCATTTCCTGATTAGCCATCTCTGCTAGGAGGGAGGGGTGGAGTGGTCACTCCCACCTGAAAGGACTGTGCCTGCCTCTGACAATGCAGACCCCAACCCCCTGGTGTGTGTCTGAGGCCTTGCCTGGGCAAGGCAGGATTTCACAAGTAGGTGTGAGTCCCCTTTGAAGAAAGGTGACTTCAAAGACTAAAATGGGTATAAGAAGGGCACCCAAATCTACAGACTTGAGAAACACTTCTGGAACCAAGAGGACCCTCTGCCTGGAGAAGAGCTGAACAGCTGAGGAAGAAGGGCTGCCCTGCCTGTGACTGTGCTTTGTGGAGCTTCCCTGCAGTGCTGCTTCTGCCAGAGTAAGAGGGCAAAGACTGGACTTTGTGTGCCTTCCATCTTGTGAAGAAATCTCCAAGGGCTTGTGTTGGAGCTTGCCTCCTGTTGTTTGAAGTCTCAGGGACAGCAAAGACTTCTCTCTGCCAGCACCTGGAGTCTCTGGAGAGACTCCTGCTCTGCCAAGTGGTGCCCTGTCCAGTCCCTGGGCCCTTGAAAGGAAAGATGGTGGAAATCCAAGGAAATCGACTTCGGACGACTCCGGACCGACTCCGCTGCTGAATCCGGTGACGCCGCTGCTGAATCCGGTGATGCCGCCTGCACCCGACGCGGTGACCTTCGCTGGAACGCGAGGCTCTTTGCAGGCCTGACGCCGCTGCAGCCCCGCTGAAGTCCGCGATTCCGTGGAAGTCGCCGCACCACGTCGTGACCGACGCCGCTCGAAGTGCACGAATTCAACGTTTCGCACAGACGCCGTGATCCCCGACTTCGCGCATCGGCTTGTTTTCACTCTTCACCAAAGGTACTGTACTTGGGGGTCTACACGACTCCGTGTCCGGCGCCGCTGGTGTCGGCTTGTTGGGAACGACTCCGTCACGACGCCGTGTTAACATCTCATCCAAGCATTTTTGTTTCTAAGCGCTATTTTTGAGTTTAATCTTTAAAAATTCATAACTTGACTTGTGTATGTTGGATTTTTGTCGCTTTGGTCTTGTTTTGTTTAGATAAATATTTCCTATTTGTCTAAACTGGTGTTGTGTCATTTTATAGTGTTTTCATTAAGTTACTGTGTGTGTTGGTACAAATACTTTACACCTAGCACTCTAAAGTTAAGCCTACTGCTCTGCCAAGCTACCAAGGGGGTAAGCAGGGGTTAGCTGAGGGTAATTCTCTTTTACCCTGACTAGAGTGAGGGTTGTTGCTTGAACAGGGGGTAACCTGACTGTCAACCAAAGACACCATTTCTAACACTATCTATCGGCCTTTCTGTCTCTGGCAACATGTGTCTGTGTCCATCTCTCCGTTTCATTCTGTGACTGGTTATTTTTTTTGTGTCTTATCCAACGTTTTCCATCCTGTCATCCTCCATCTCTCCCCGGTACCTGTATATGTCTCACCGTATCACTCGTCCTCTTCCTTTCTCAGTCTTTCTCACTCGTTTAAATGTTATATATTCCTTATATATTAATGCACTTGCTGTTTCTGAAATGGTGAAATCATCCTGATGTTGCAAATATGTAAGTTTGGTTTTCATGTAGATAATTTGGCATTTTATGCTTGGTCTTTAACTCACTTTCCTGAACATTTTTCTCATAAGTAAGCTTCATTTTATCTTGCCTTTAGATTTTTGTTCATTACCATACCGATCACCCTGTGATGACAATGCAAACTGCACAAGTGGAGAGATGAATGTGACATGCCAGTGTAAAAAAGGATTTTCAGGGGATGGATACACGTGTACAGGTAGGATGGATTTATTTTAAGGGTTGCTACCTCTCACTTTTTAGGTCTGGCTGTAGGCAACATTAGCTGTTTGGCCCCATAACGTAATCAATCCTGTAAAAACACATAGAACGAGTTTATAAACAGTGGACCTTGGGTCAGCTATATTCAGCCATTATCTTACTTGTGTTTTTTATGTCTTGAAATTGCTTGCATGGGGTTTGTGTGAAGACCATGCATTTTGACAATGTTTACATTGTCTCAATTGTGTTACCATTCTGTTTAAAAGTGAAGTAGCTCTTTTGTTATACTGCAGATGAGACATGACCCGTAACTTTTAATTGAGGACCACTATGTAATGCTAATCGCCTATCTCATGTACTCTTTGGATTGTTTTACTTTGCTGTCATGATGATACCTTGATGAACACAAGCATTATCTATGTCCCTTCATAATGTTATAACAGTGCTATTAATTCTTAGACTTTGTTCCAGTCACATATTTTATTCTTTTCTCACATGAGACGATTAACACTTTTAAAGAGCAAAGCAGCATCATCCTGCACCCAGTCTGTCCCTTTCCTAGCCGCTGCCTCTTCCATCCACATCTCTCCCTGCTTGCTCCTCTTCCTTCCTTACCTCTCCCTTCCTGTATCCCTCCTAGCCTGCTCCTCTCCGGCTAGCTTCAAGGCCATATACTCCTTGCTTGTCCTTCACCCTGGATGCGCCTCACTCTCCCCATACCTTTACTTACCCTATTCAACACTCCTCAGACAACAACAGACATCATAGTCATACAAAATTTTAATTTTCGCTGATAAAGGGCATGATTTAGAGTTTGGGGGATGTGGTTACTTCATCACAAATGGGATGGATATCCAGTCCGCCATTTTACCATCCCATTATATCCTCTGGGAATCATAATACCGCAGACGGGAACCCGTCCACCAAACTCTAAATCAGGCCCAAAATGTCAATTTCATGAACATGACAACTTTCAGATATACACACTAAGGCCCTCATTACAACCAGATTCCCGCTGGGCCGGCGGGCGCAAACCTGGTTTCCGCCCGCCGGCCCAGCGGGGATCACGGCCGCAACACAGGAGCCGGCTCCAAATGGAGCCAGCGGTGTTGCAGCTGTGCGACTGGTGCAGTTGCACCCGTCGCGCTTTTCACTGTCTGAACAGCAGACAGTGAAAAGCTGCACAGGGCCGTGTCAAGGGGCCCCTGCACTGCCCATGGCAAAATTTTGGTGCCAACCCTGAACAATACATAGGGGCCCATTGAAAACAAAGGCATGCCCCCTTTTTATGCCAGCTCTGAGCAGGCGTTAAAAATGCAGAAAAAAATGACGCAAATAAATCTTTTAGATTTATTTGTGTCATTTTTTCGGCCCTACCTAATGGATGGATGCCCCACTCTTGCATACATTATGCCTGGTGCAGGCATAATGTAGCACAAAGGGTTATAAAGTGGCACAATGCATGCATTGCACCACTTTGTAAATTTGACGCTGCAATTTTGGTCTTGTTGGGTCACATTAGCGTAAAAAGAAAATGATGCTACTGTTGCGCAAGGAGGCACTAGGGGTTCTTAAATTTGCCCCTATGGATTCTATGTTATAAGATTGGAATACAAGTGGAGAGGCAGTGCATACTCTTACAAATGTAGAGAAGAAAAATATCTTTTGATCTTTCTTTTAGAAATTGTTTAGATTTTATCAGTAAAAAGTGCTCAAAAGCACATTTGTATAAATGTAAACTCCAGGCAGGGCCTTCTGTTTATGTTTAAGATGCTCTCTCCAGCTACAACACATTTGTTACTTCTGAAGTGGGTGGAACAGATCCCAGGTTGTCTCAACTCTTGTGTGACAAAGTCGGCACGATGTGAGCGCGTAAAACGTTATACAAATGACTAGCAGGTTTTAATACCTTGCCCTGGATAAATGAGAGGTTGAATAATGAGGTCTTCTTATTTCTTTTGATGATGGAAATGGATTCAATAACTTGGCTGTTGGGCGTTTTTTAATATCATAATAAAGTGATAATATTTTACAACATATGCGAATTTATGATGGATGCTAGATTTACTTTTATAGTAAAGGTGTGATTTCCAGGTCGCCCAAGAAGTGTAATTCTAGTACATGATTACAATGTACTAAGACATTTGGTAAGATTTCTGCCTTGAGACCAGGACTATAACCTTCCTTTTTATAACAGTACATTGAAGACTCACAGAAATGTATATAGATGATTCTTGATTTTGAAAGTTATATTAACTCCTTCTATGAAACGCAGGTAACTAAAGGCGTAAAATTCTACTTTTGCATAGACCATCTAGCTGTTAAGGTAATTCAAGAAGGAGCCAAAGAGTTGTGGTATGATCATGCAGCCCTGACACACAGTGGTTTTAAATATTAAATATAACCAATGACATCCCTAAGTTAACATATACAACATTTGTATAAACTAAACTATGCTGAGGTTAATTTGTAATATTTCCTTAAAAATAGTTTCCCACTTTTAGAAATGGGGTTTCTGGTTGGCAAGGGTATGCACCTCATCCAGGCAGAGCCCACCACTCTAGACAAGGTGAATCAGTTACACACCAAAAATAACCTGTGCTCATCCCCTGGTAGCTTGGCACAGAGCAGTCAGGTTTATCCTCAGAGGTTATGTGTAAAGCAGCTGCGCAACACACCCACACCAGTGACCCAATAAATATACCACAAAAGAGACTCCACGCAGAAAAGTATAAAAATATACTTCTTATATTGTGACTTTACCATTATACCAAAACATCATAGGTCATAACTACTGTGCGTATATATATATATATATATATATATATATATATATATATATACACATATATATATATATATAAATATATATATATATATAAATGTATACAGTTCCTAAGAGAATATTCTGTATCCCAACAGGGCAAGAACCAACACGATATGCCATATGACATCAGGTAGTACTCAAGGTAGGAAATGCAAATTACCAAATGTACTCATAGGGCACCAGTATTAGATAAATTGCTGTAAGCATTATAGTAGTGATCATCCAGTAACTAGAACATAGCCCCTCATGACATCCTGGGCATGAAATGTAGTTGTTTAGTTAAAGAAATGCATTGATCACAGCATGTAGGACTCCGTGTACTGGAACTCCAACTAAACATTACATGGAACTAGGGAACCATGAGTGATGCAGGAGCCTCCTTCACTCTTACGAGAAGTATTAAGCTACCCTGCCATCCCTCGGCAGAAAACAAACTCCAAGACTGTCACTGGGGGAGGCAGGTCCTCCATCGGTAAAGCAGAGTTCTCCTGTGAGGTCTCGCCACGCAAGACTACGATGACCCTTATGCCCCCAAGATGCAGCCCAAAAGGGGAGGAGCACCCCCACTGCAGGCGAAGGTGGTGGGGCCTCCCTTGGTGCCCCCGCATCAAACTCAGTGAGAGGCAACTGTTAAGGCTACACGTCGCAGTCGTGGAGAGCCTGAGGTACACACAGTACCAGGGAAAGCTCCGGGTGAGTCCTGTTTTGAACAATGCTTAGCTCAAACACAAGAGCCCTCCTTTGATCTCGCTGAATCACGCCCAGGGAAATTAGCCCCTCCCATGGAGGTGCAATGCGGTTTCCCTATCACAGGCGGTGCCTCAGACAGCAGCCTGGATTCCTGGTTGGGACTGCCGCTGGAGAGAGTTACTGAAATATCTGCGGTAATGGTCACGTTGGCCGAAGGCCCCCCACGGTTTCTTGAGAAACACAGCACTTCTTTTTCATTGCAGCGGGAGCCCGTCCCTTCGGGGCTCTCCCACTGTTGATGCTGGGGGAAATCCTTGTGGTCTTCAGCCTCATGCCTAGTGGAAACACAGTTCAGGATCGGTGTCTACAGCCCGTGCAGTGTGAATCCGAAGGGCTGGAGGCAGAGCTGAGGCACTCAGCCTCTCAGGATGTCTGGCATGTCTTACGCACAGTGTCATAGACTCCAGGTGTTCTTCCCAACCAGCGCGCACCTATGCTTTTAATGTCCAGACAAAGCGTTCACCATTTTCTGCAGTACCATAAAGCACTCATAACATGCTAGTGATCAACATATGGTGAAACCTTTCAAAGCCTCACCATACCCCAACTTGGGGAGTTTTAGCATAAAAGCTCTCATCACATGCAGAGGGTCAGAAGTGCTACAGTGGCAGGACCAGGGGCAGCAACCAACACACTCTGCACACTGGGGCCCTTGGAGAACACTTGTAGGGGGGCACAAAGCAGACCAGCACAAAAAAATAATGCTCCCAGTGGCAATCTCTCCTTATAGCACCACAGGGCTTTAGCAGTACGATGTCAGCATACAGCTGCCAGCAGTGCAACATGCAGAAAAGCCATCCAGTGAGTCCATTATGCCACCCAGTAGCAGCAGGTAGCAGGGCAACAACAGAAGAGCAGTCCAGATGAGTCCCTTGTGCAGTCCTTCTGGCAGAGGTTCAGTCCCAATTTCAAAAGTGCTCTAAAATCATGGGGTCAGAGCCCCTGTACTTATACTCCAAAAATGTCTTTGTTCAAGGGGTAACTTCAAAGGAACCCTTTCAAGTGAAGCAAAACACCCTTTCCACCCAGCCCTGTCTCCAGACAGCAGTAGGGGGTAATCAGCCCATTGTGTGAGGTCAGGACACAGGGGGTCATTCTAACTTCGGCGGGCGGCGGAGGCCGCCCGCCAAAGTTCCCCCGCCAGAACACCGCAGCGCGGTCAAATGACCACCGCGGTGATTCTGACTTTCCCGCTGGGCGGGCGGGCGACTGCCAAAAGGCCGCCTGCCCGCCCAGCGGGAAAGCACCAGCAACGAGGAAGCCGGCTCCGAATGGAGCCGGCAGAGTTGCTGGTGTGCGACGGGTGCAGTTGCACCCGTCGCGATTTTCAGTGTCTGCCACGCAGACACTGAAAATCAATGTGGGGCCCCCAGGGGCCCCACGACACCCGTTCCCGCCAGCCATGTTCTGGCGGTGAAAACCGCCAGAACCAGGCTGGCGGGAAGGGGGTTGGAATCCCCATGGCGGCGCTGCTTGCAGCGCCGCCGTGGAGGATTCCCTGGGGCAGCGGGAAGCCAGCGGGAAACCGCTGGCTTCCCTTTTCTGACCGCGGCTTTACCGCCGCGGTCAGAATGCCCCCGGAAGCACCGCCAGCCTGTTGGCGGTGCTTCCTCCGTCACCTACCCTGGCGGTCTATGACCGCCAGGGTAGGAATGACCCCCACAGTCTATTCACGTGTAAGGTGTGAACGACCCTCCCTCTCCCCAGACTAGGATGACTATCAGTATGCAGATGCTTCTCCTGTCACACTCAGCCCTTTCTGTGTTATGGCTGTCTGGAAAGTATGCGTCAAATGGAGCTGTCACTCTGCACCAGACATGGATTGTAGTCAGGCTGTGAAGCACTAGAGTTATAAACACAGAGAAATGACCACTTTCTAAAAGTGGCATTTCTAAAATAGTAATGTAAAATCCATCTACAGCAGTAAGCAGGATTTCACACTACCATTCCAAATATACCAAACATGCCCACACTACTCCTCACATACCAGAAATTACCACTTAGACATATATAAGGGAATTCCAAATACAAACCTATGAGAGGAGCAGCACTCACAGTAGTGAAAAACAAAATAGGCTGTTTGTCACTACTAGGATATGTAGCTTCTTACATACACAGCACCCTTCCCAGAGTGGTGACCTAGGTATAGTAAAAAGAGAGTTTAGAAATTGGCAAGTAGTTTGACTTGCCAAGTTAATGGGTCAATAAATTGCACACATAGGCCTTGAAGTGACAGGTCTGAGACAAGTTTGAAAGGCTACGTCTGTGGGTGGCACAATCAGCGCTGCAGGACCATTAGTAGCAATTATTTTACAGACCTTTGGTACATGGTATAGGACTTTACAAAGGATTTACAGATAATTAAATAAGCCAAACAGGTGTAAGCCAATAATACCAATTTTTAGGGGAGAGAGCACTGGCACTTTAGCACTGATTAGCAGTGGTAAAGTGCCCAGAGTCCTAAAGCCCACAAAAAGAGCGTAAAAAATAATAGGAGAAATGTATAAAACTTGTGGATAATCCTACGGAAAGGGCCATTTCCAACAGACACAATAAGGCTCCTTCCTATTGACTGAAAAAATATTTCAAATCTATATAGCCGACAAGCAATACTCAATAAACTATTACTCAATAAAGCCAAACTTTCTCTGAAATCATTTTGAGCAATCAACCTTAGATTTCCCCCGTTCTTTTTTCAAACTTTCTTTATAGGTATTTTTATCACGTCTGGCATCAGTCATGATTGAACCTTACAATAACACAAAACATAACAAGCAGTGCATTTTGGTAATTCAATGAAGGAACAATTTCAGAGGCCCGAGCATGGGCAAGGGGAGTGCATACCATGCTGGATCACGTAGCCACCGGAGCTGGCCCCCTGCTTCACAAAGCACATCAATGCCCAGGTGACCCTAGGGTAAAGATCCCCACCAGTCTGGCAGCCATCTGCCCTCCAACGATCCATAGGTATATCGGTGTCAATCGCCCCGAATGGAGCAGGATCCCAGATGCGCAGCTCCCTGCTGAACGGTGCCCTACCCAGCACTTTACTCAGATTGCCACGGTCTGCTTCACCAGATAAGGAGCTCCCTCCATCGACCTTCCTCCTCTCATCAGTAATTCCACCAGAGAGGCACCGCCCAACATGCCAAGGAACAACCTTTTATCCCAATTACCTGATACTGTCAGCCATTGCGCTGCGTGTTGTAAATGGGCCGCATAATAGTAATGGTGCACTGCAGGCAGGGCGATAGACCACCATCCTCCATGTCTCATTTAAGAACCGACAATGCCACCCTACTACAATGTCTAGCCCAGACCAGAGAGATAAGCAAATGGAAAAACAAGGAACAGATCGGGAACATGGCATTCTGAATCAGATACAGGCAACGTGGAAGAAAAACCATCTTCGCCACAGTCACCCTACCCATCATCGACAAGGGGAGTCTACTCCAAAATACCACTGACCACTCAAGATTGGTCATAACCTTATCCTCGTTGAGGCATCTATTTGTTTTCTCCGTATGGGCCACCCATATACCCAAGTATCGAACACCTTCCAATTCCCAGCGGAGGCCCAGCGCAGGCAGCCGATCAGTGGAAACCCCTACCAAGCTACACATTGGAAACAGGAGTGACTTCCTAACATTTACTCGGATACCCGAGACCGCGCCAAAGGCCTCTAGGAGCCCCAGCAAGACTGGTACCACCTGGGAAGGGGTAGGGCCATACAGCAACACTTCAACTGCGTAAAGAGAAACATTGGTAGAATCACCAAGTTTAATCTGCCATCTTTTCATCTCCCTGTGCAGCAAAATCACCAATGGCTCAATAGCAAGGGCGAATAGTAGAGGCGAGAGAGGGCAGCCCTGTCTTGTGCCCCTCTCCACCTCCCACTCCTCCGATAAGTCTCTCCAGATTCGAACCTCATCCAAAAGGCAGGTGTACAAAAGGCACACCCAACTACAAAAGACAGGACCAAAACCCATTCCCCGCAGCACAGTCATAAGGTATGGCCACTCCACTGCATCAAACGCCTTTTCCAAGTTGAGTGGTACTAATGCCAAGTTATAGGCCCAGTCCATTGTTTCGTGTAATACATGAGTGAGTCTACGAATGTTAAGTGTGGTACTACGGGCAGGCATAAAGCCACATTGATATTTATGGACCAGTGTGTGAACCACCGTCGACAGCCGCGTTGCCAACACTTTGCACAATATTTTTACATCCGTATTGAGCGTCATAAGGGGTCTGTACAAAGATGGATCGGCTGCATCCCTTCCAGGCTTGGGAAACAAACAGATAACTGCCTCCCTCATTGCACGCGGTAGTATCTCACCTTCCTGAGCCTTATAAAAACCCTCCAACAATTTCCCTGTCAGTGTGGAAGAATAAGCTTGATAAAACTATTCAGGAAATCCATCCCCGCACAGGGCTCTGGATCTCCTGAGGGCCTGAATAGCCACTCTCAGTTTCTCCACATCTAGCACACTGTCCAGATCCTACACACGCTCAGGGGCCAACCTGGGCAGCCCAACTCCTTCCAGCTAACCCCCAATCCACTCAGGCGGACCTTCCACCCCAGCGCTGTACACTCCATGAAGGAGCTCCACAAATACCTCCAGGACATCCTATTGATTAGTTACAAAGCCCTATTCAGTGTGTGGACCTGCAGGATGGGGGGCGGTCCTGTTCCCATCTCAATATCCATGCTAGGAGCTTCCCCAACTTGCCCCCCTCTCTATGAAGTCGCTGACGATATGCCCTAAGCATGCACCTGTCTAATGAGTCCCATGCCAACTGCACTTCGCGCTGCACTTGTAGCATCTCCTGTTGCACATCCTGCGATGTCTCCCCAGAGCCCTGCAGAACTGCCAGCCTGCGTTCCTGCACCCCCAAGGTCACCTCCAGTTGGCGCCGCACTACTCATGTCACACCCACACAGGCCCCTTGCATGACAGCCTTAAGTGCCTCCCAGCCCAGTGACTTGGTGGTAGCAGACTGCCAATTAAACTACAGATAATCCGTCAGCGCACTCGCAATAGCCTCTCGGCATGCTGGATCCGTTAAAAGATTCAGAGGCATGCTCCAGCCACAGACATGCCGCCCAGGTCCACCCCACTGCAACACCAACAACATTGGCGTGTTATCAGATAGGAACTGACCCAAATGCGTCGCCTCCACCAAAGACTGCAGATCCATGCCACTCACTAATATACGATCCATGCGACTATAGGAGTTATGCGTCAATGAATGACATGTAAATTCCTTACCCTCTGGGTATAAATACCACCAGCTATCCCTGAATCCCAAATCACGCATTACTTCTGAGAGCGAGGTTGACATCAGCGGTTTAGTGCCCTGTCCGGGAGGGTATCTATCCACCCGGCCATCCAGGACACAATTGAATTCCCCTGCCCATATGATCAGTGTATACAGCCCTCCAATAACTCTTGTAAATGCATGAAGAATAATTTATCATCTGTATAGGGAGCATAAGTGTTAAGCAGTATAACCTCTCTACCATCTAGCATCCCCTGGACTATCACATAGCGACCCTTCACATCTGCTTCACTATACGTGTGTCTAAAGGGCACCCTAGGTTCGATCCAAATGGCAACCCCTCTCGCATAAGAAGAGTAAGTTGCAGAGTATAGCTGCCCCCTCAATTTCTTCCCCAACTGCTGAACCTCGTCCCCGACTAAATGGGTCTACTGTAGGTAAGCTATTTGTATTTTATGACAGCGGAGGAATTAATGTACCCTATAACGTTTAGAGTAGCCCTTCAAGCCCCGGACATTCCAGGTCATGATGTTCGCCATAATGATCTGCGATCCTCCCCCAGCCCGAATGAGCTGTCCCACCGTCCTGAATCATCATTCTCCCATGCCCCTCCAGATATTAGAGATGTGTATGAATTCACGCATGCACTGTATAAACACAATCCATTCTTAAACCTAGGAGCAGTATAAAACAAGTCAAAACACTCAACTCCCCGCTACCCGGACAGGCAGCAAAACAAATGAAACAATAATCACTGCTCATCCATAAAGTACTATGCTGTCAGGACCCACAGCCTAATCCCGTCCCACTGAAACAGGGCCTACCACTAATAGTGGAGAGAGGCTGTCGCACCCCCAAACCATATAACGTCCCAAACTGTGACAAAGTATTACAAGTCGAGGCATCCATAGCCCCACCAACCTCCCCGATGGAATCTGCGCTCCCCTTCCAGAGCCCCGTATCAGACAAAAGAGAATGGATGGAAGAAAAAAGGAAAGGAGGGAGAACAAGTCAGAAACATGGGGTGCACAATACCTCTAGCAGTTGTGCAGTCAAGTGCCAGTGTCTACAACCATCGCCCCATCTGCATCAGCCATCTCCATATACCCAATTGTCACATGTCAAAAGTCAACACCCCCACCCACATCGCCGGACACACGCTTGACCCACTCTTCACCTCAAGCAACCACATCTCTTTCAGCCACACCTCCGAACTCCACTGGACCGACCATCACTGCGTCCACTTCACCTTCAAGAAAAACACCGAACACCACCGCATCCCTCTACCGCCTCACCGCCGCTGGGGAAAAGTCACCGAAGACCAATTAACTAGAACACTCGCCAAATACCCACCACCCGAACCCACCGACCCGAGCACCGCCGCCATCAACCTCCATCAATGGATCCTCAACTGCGCCAACACCTTAGCCCCACTCAAGAAACCCACCGCCAACCAAGAAAAGAAAAAAACAGCCTGGTTCACAGACGAACTGACCACCTCCAAACGCACCTGCCAGAAACTCAAGAAGAAATGGATCCCCGAGCGCACACCCGACAACCTTGCTACCCTCAAGGACGCCAACCGTGAACACCACCAACAGATCCGATTCGCCAAGCGCGCCCACTTCAAAGAACGCCTCAACAACAACGCCCACGACTGCAAAGAACTCTTCTGCATCGTGAAGGAACTCTCCAACCCTAACGCCAACGTCAACGACGTCCCTCCCTCCCAGAAACTCTGCGACGATCTCTCCACCTTCTTCCACCAGAAAATCGCAGCCATCCACGACAGCTTCAACACCGCACCTCCGCCAGACCCCACCCCTGACGACTCCTCCCACGCCTGCCGCCTCACCCCCTGGACCCAAGTAGACGACGCCGAAACCCTAACAACCATGAATTCCATCCACTCAGGCTCTCCCACGGACCCGTGCCCACATCACGTATTCAACAAAGCCGACGCCACCATCGCCCCCAAACTCCGCAAGATCATCAACCTCTCCTTCAACACCGCCACCTTCCCGGACAGCTGGAAGCACGCAGAAATCCAACCCCTCCTCAAGAAACCCAAGGCTGACCCCAACGATCTCAAAAACGTCCGACCGATCTCTCTCCTCCCTTTTCCAGCGAAGGTCATCGAGAAGATCGTCAACGCACAGCTCGCCCACTTCTTAGAAGACAACTCCATCCTAGACCCCTCACAATCTGGATTCAGACGAAACCACAGCACTGAGACTGCACTCCTCGCCGCCACAGATGACATCAGACAACAAATGGACAACGGCGAAACCTCAGCCCTCATCCTCCTCGACCTATCAGCTGCTTTCGACACAGTCTGCCACCGCACCCTGCTAACCTGTCTCCACGAAGCCGGCATCCAAGACAAAGCCCTCAACTGGATCTCATCCTTCCTCTCCGACAGAACCCAGAGAGTCCGACTCTCACCCTTCCGCTCCAAAGCCACCAACCTCATCTGCGGCGTCCCCCAAGGCTCCTCTCTTAGCCCAACGTTGTTCAACGTCTACCTGGCCCCCCTCGCACAACTGGCCCGTCATCACAACCTCAGCATCATCTCCTACGCCGACGACACCCAGCTCGTACTCTCCCTGACCAAAGATCCGCTCACCGCCAAAACCAACCTCCACGAGGGACTAAAATCCATCGCCGAGTGGATGAGCAACAGCCGCCTGAAGCTCAACTCCGACAAGGCGGAAGTCCTCATCCTCGGACGCACCCCCTCGGCCTGGAACGACTCCTGGTGGCCCACCGCCCTCGGATCCCCACCCACCCCAGCCAGCCATGCACGAATCCTCGGCTTCGTCCTCGACTCTGCTCTCACCATGTCCAAACAGATCAACGCCGTCTCCTCTTCTTGTTTCAACACCCTCCGCATGCTCCGCAGGATCTTCAAGTGGATTCCAACAGGAACCAGGAAGACAGTGACTCAAGCCCTCGTCAGTAGCAGACTTGACTACGGCAACGCACTCTACACAGGCATCCCAACGAAAGACATCAAACAACTCCAACGCATCCAGAACGCATCCGCCCGCCTGATCCTCGACATACCCCGCCGATGTCACATCTCCCCCCACCTGAAGGACCTCCACTGGCTTCCTGTGGATAAAAGGATCACCTTCAAACTCCTTACCCACGCACACAAGGCACCACACAACACCGGACCCACCTACCTGAACACCAGACTCAACTTCTACGTCCCCACACGTCAACTCCGCTCTGCCAACCTCGCCCTCGTCCCCCGAATCCAGCGCAAGACCTCTGGCGGCAGATCCTTCTCCTTCCTCGCCGCCAAGACCTGGAACTCTCTCCCCACCTCACTACGCCAGACCCAGGACCTCCTCACCTTCAGGAGACTCCTCAAGAGATGGCTCTTCGAACGCTAGCAGCACCCCCCCCACCCCCCAGCGCCTCGAAACCCTGTCGGGTACATAGTGCGCTTTATAAATTCACTGATTGATTGATTGATTGATTGATTGACATCCTGTCGTGTCAGTGCCATCGAGCCATCTTCCTGGATTTCAAGCCTGGTCCGATTTGCCCTCTCTGTAGGTGACGACTCCAACTGTCGGAAGGCCTCCCAAGACCTCTATGTCGACCTACGGGCCCCCTGTGTAATGCCATCCTCCTTCCTCTGGGGTATCACTCCCCCAAAAGGTACCTTGTCCCATATCTCCAGCCATTTCCACACATCTGGCATATCAAAGAAATGGGACTTGTCGCTATGAAGGACCTTTAGCTGGGCAGGATACAGCAGCATATAGCGTATGTTCAGCGCTTGCAGCTTGGCCTTGACCTCCAAGAATACCTTCCTGGATCCCTGTCCTTTGTTGGTGTATATTGAAATCTTGTGATTGTCAAAGTGAACTGACTCCATGTCACAACTGGCCCGGAGGATGCAATCCCTGTCTTTATAGTTGAGTGTACGGGCTATGATGGCCCGCGGGGGTGCCCCGGGCTGAGGGGCAACAACCAATGCACAGTGCGCCCTTTTGATTGCAAATATTGGAGACAGGCCAACTGGTTTGAGCACCACCCGCACCCAGTGCTCCACAAAGGCCTCTGTGGATGACCCCTCAGCCCGCTCCGGGAACCCAATAAGCCTGATGTTGTTGCGGAGGGACCTACCCTCCACATGCTCCACTTTGTCCTTGAGGGTCCCAGTTTTGGTCCTCCACCACTGAACCAGGCAACTCCAAGCCTCTCTGAGGGCCCTCTGTACTCTGACACCACGTGGGCGCGCCCGCACTCTGGCTCAGGAGAACCGGGCCACGCACTGCGCTGCAGAGGGAGATGACCTCTCCCAACCCTGCCACTCTCTCCTCCAGCACTCCCTCTGCCACGCTGCTACACTCTAGGCAGCGAGCCCAGGCCACGACAGGTCGAGGCCGCAGCACCCAGTCGGGCCTCCACTCCAGGCCCAGGATGCTGACACCAGTTAGGGCTCTCTGCACTTCAACACCACGCGGGTGCACCCACACTCTGGCCCAGGAGAACTGGGCCATGCACAGCAGGGCAGTGGGGAACGACTTCTCACACCCTGCTGCGCCCAGCCGTGCCTTTACTCAGGCCCTGGCTGCTGACACCCGTTAGGTCGCACGCCCCAGTGATACACCCACGGCCATCCGGAAGCCCCGCAAAATCAAGGGGCACACCGGGGGCCCAGCAAATAGCGATCTGTCGCGTTGTGCCCGGTTGGGCAGGATTAATGAAAGAATTTCGCTGAGGACGCGGGAGTCTCTCAAAGGCATGTCCTGTTGGACATCATGCGTGGCCATGCCCCCGTTTTCCCCTTTTGAGTTCTGGTTAGGGTACACTGTCTTAACAGAAAATGTTTGTCACACTATTTACTAGGTAATTAAGCCTAAAATGCTTGACCAATGCAATCTGACTTGTTAAACAAGATAATTACTCCTGCCACTGCCCTTGAGTGATGAGCATTTTTTATTGTTCCAATAGGATTAACAATACTCATAGGTCTTTCCACATCTTTAAAGCAGGTTTTAACAAATCAACCAATGTATCATAGATTTGCAGTGGTTTCAGGGTTCATAACGGTCAGAACATGGGGCAACAACTAGGGAGCAATTATCAGAAACTCTAAAGAGCCTTCATAAAGTGCAGCAAAATGCCACTTTGCGCACAAGGCAGTTGAAAGGTCCCGAACTTGGTGTACAATCTTTCATACACAAGGTGCAAAAGTCCAGGATTTAATGGTAGTGTTTTGCGTGTCCATGGCTGCTTTTGAGCCATCCCTTTGCTTTTCCTTTGGCGGATATTATGTAGCTGGCTGGCTCAGAAATTTGAGTTTTCCATTCTATTTGCACAGCCTATGTATTATTTAGCCTTTGGACGTGCAAATAGCAAAGAACCTTCAATATTTACTGCACTGCTGGCTAAATAGAAGGCATTATGTACTATTAGCTGGTGGCTGTGTATGTGCTCAGACACATCTGTGTATGTGCTCAGACACATCTGGCTGAATTGCTAACAGGTATTTGGCCGACAGCCTTTCTAAAAATGTCACTAGTTTACCCAACCCTGTGTTTAAATGACAGGGCTTACGTGCAAATAGCAAAACCACATCACTATTTGATTGCAAAAATTTGTGCTGTTTGGAAGCAGCTGTACAAATAGCAAAGAAACTTCACCACCACCCACATGACCCCGTTCACATGGTCCGACTACTACACCATATATTTCAATATACCTGCACACCATTCCACCTCACCAGAAAAACCCAAATCACCATCAAGACACTGGAGCAAAATATTAGAAAACTGGACCAAGATCCTACAGGAATTTCCACCCAACCACACCGGGCACCTCATTGTTGACCCCAAGCTCTTCAATAAATGGCTCACTAAGGGCGCTGACCACAATACTCCCACCAAAAACGAGACCTCCAAAAACAACAAATGACCCAACTTGTACATGAATGAGCTCAGGGAGCCCAAGCAACACTGCAAACAACTTTAGAGAAAATGGAGACTCGAAAAAGACACCCCCGCAAGATCCAGATATAAAGCCACCATCAACCTCTACCACCAATAACCATGAGCACAAAGAAAAAGGCCTTAACTTTCAGACTCAAAACAGCCCCTACAATACCAGTGAACTCTTCACCATCGTCAAGGAGTTCTCCAACTCTGCAGCTGCCAATTACATCATCCTAGCCCAAGAACTCTGCAACCGCCTCTCAAAATTCTTCGAACAGAAGATTGCCAAGATCTACAACACGTTCAGCCCACAGCATATTGATCTGAATGCCCAGCAGGACACCTCCTTCATTGCCAAAGCAGATAAGCAGCTGAAGCCCCTCTTGAATGAAGACACCACCTCCATGATGAATAACATCCACTCAGGAGTCCCCTCAGACCCATGCTCCTACTTCAAACACAACCTTGGAAGGACCATCATCTCCCCGACGCTCACGGCTATCATCAACACCTCCATAACCACCGCCACCTTCCTGTCTTGCTGAAAATATGCAGAAGTCAACACCCTGGGTCCCAATCGTTATCACAAAAGTGCCTCTAGTTCATCTGCTCAATTATTGTGTGTTCTGAGGGTATGGTGAAAAAGCTACAGCTTGCTATGGTGAAATCAGTACGGATACCCAATATCCCTAAGAACCAGGCTAATCAGCATTTTTGGAAACAACAGAATTTCTGTCAGGGTCACTTACACAGTCACTACTATTTTTTAAGTCAACTGAATGCCACCAAAATCAAATAATCAAGTTGCCAATTTGCTTATATAATCACACAGGTAAATCAGATGTATTAATAAAGTACTCTCTGAAAACATGTTATATAAGCTGCAGTAAAGGTTTTCAAAGATAGCATGACGTCAGGTGCTTAAAAAACACATGGTGGCTCAGTGCCCAAGTATGTAAAATACAAAAAACAAATGGCTGTCAATGCTTTGTAGTCTGGACATTGTAAAACAGATTGCTATTGATTATCAGTGAGAACCCCTAACAAGATGATATGATGACAGTCTAAATAATATACATTGTTAATGTTTCGAACATGAAAATTGATTAATGGGCGAGATCAATGATATTTAAGGAGTAGCAATCCTACGGGTCAGTAGATAACACCAGGATTTTTTTTTGTTGAATTTTCCAAAAGCCTAAGGAAGGATTTTTTAAAGAAAAGATCCATAGGCTCATATTCGCTGTCTGCTTGGAAATGTACTCTGCTTCCAAATACACAATAAATTCAAGGCACGGGGCCACCTCCCCAGAGCAATGCACAAGACCTTTCTCAATCTCAACTACACCTTGTTTTTTCTAAACACATAGAGTGCTCCATCACACTTCTGGTTTGGTTGGTGCTCGGTGGTTACCCATAGGTTTTAATCCCCCTCCACCCTCCTCAGGACAACCCTACATCCATTAAATCGTACTAGCAAAACATTTAGGTGTGTAGCTCTCCCACATACCAGGAAACATTACAAAGAGCAACGTTTGCATCTAGCATACTGCAGATAAAAATATATTTCCTTATCAAAAGGGGCAAGAAGCCCTTCAAACTTAAAATGGCAATTTAAAAAATTGAGGTTGATATCTGTGCAATGTTATGGGTCAGCAGGAGGTGACAATGCGTCCTAGCAAAACATTTAGGTGTGTAGCTCTCCCACATACCAGGAAACATTACAAAGAGCAACGTTTGCATCTAGCATACTGCAGATAAAAATATATTTCCTTATCAAAAGGGGCAAGAAGCCCTTCAAACTTAAAATGGCAATTTAAAAAATTGAGGTTGATATCTGTGCAATGTTATGGGTCAGCAGGAGGTGACAATGCGTCCTGAATTCAGAAGGTTACCAGAGACAATGTGAACACTCTTACTCTTAGAGAAGTAAGAGCAGTTTTATATTTTCAAAATGTCCAAAGGGTGTCCAGAAGCCAGAAGTCTTGGATTAACAGTGCCCTTAGAAGAAAATCTAAATCTATCTGCTGTACTTTCACATACCTTTATTCTTTAACAGTGCTTCCAGTGTCGTGCTTCTGAGTGGAACTTGAATGGTATATGATATTAGGCATGGCTCCTCCATTAGGGAAGACGAGTGTCACCCCCACCAGCAGCGGCAGCTGCAAAATCTTTAAAAGAAAGGATAATAAACTTTGTCTATTATCTTTTTCTTTTAAAGTGGTGGGTCCACAGGGGTGAAGAGCAGCGAGGGGGAGTTCTCAGCACTCCTCCTCACTGTGCATGTATATTTGGCCGTCCGACTCGGGTCTGCCCAAACACACATGCGCAGTAGACTCCCAGTCTGCTTGGGAGCGCCCTGACTGGGTGCTCCCAGCCAATCCTGATGCTACTTTGAGCAGCGTCAGGATTGGCCACAGGGCAGGCTGGGTGACCCTGCCTGCAGCAGAGACAAGGAACAGAGAAGCGGTGCGCGGAGGAGGAGGTAAGTGTTTTTCTTTTATTTAACTTTTAGTTACACCCCCGTGCGCCACGACTCCCCTTCTCATTGTCACGAGCCACGACTGTATGATATGGCTGGGCCTAGCACCCACAACAAGAAAGGTACCAAAACATGACATAGAAACATCACAGATTTAGCATGAAAAATTACCCACTTTGGCAGTGTGGGTCGCTGCTAAATATGGGCCCTGCATTTGCTGTCTCTTCAAGAAAATGACTAGAGCCAGACGTTTCTAAAATCTAGCCACTCAGGGGAGACCAGGGTTGCTGGGACTTCCATGGATCTCGCTACCATTTCCTACCCAGAACACACTGCAAACCTCAACCTTAGGCTAAAATCACACTCTTACCTCTTCTTTTTGTGAGAGAAAGTTCTGGAATCTGTGGAATCTGTGGAGTACCCAGTGTTTCAACCACTTTTCCCAATAAAAACATTACCCCTCTTGTGTGGTGCATGGCACGTCCAAGGATATGTGTACTGCATAGAGTGTAATGAGCACGTTTTGATGGACAATGAACTTGGCAGGGTGGTCAATAGGCAAGCAGATCACAAATGTGGGAATGACCTATGTGAGATATGGGGGGTGAAGTTTTCTGTCCGTCACTCCTACCTTGATCATTTGCATTTGCATTCTACCTACATAAAATGCCTGTGAAAATTTTGCCTAGGCTACCATGTGACTGTCTCATCATGTCTCTATCTCACTTGAAGTGTTGACTAATAGCATGCACATGCCTAATATACCTTTACTAATACTGCCTAATGGCAGCCTGCTTAGGCTCAGAAAGACTTGTATTTCATACATCTTTAGCGTAATCTCTGCTCTAAATCCAACTCCTTCCATGGGATGGAAGTACAGTGGGGGTAACTGAGAATCAATTTGCTCACTGGGGGAAACACACTGGGTCATAAAGGAGGATAGTATTTAGTTGTTTTTTGGAGTTGCTGTGAGCCTTGTCCAGGAAGAAGCTAAAAATCAATCCAATGCTGTGGAACTACTGCATCAGTTACTTTTTTGGGTGAATCCCAGCAAGGCTCTTGAGGAGAAAGATCAAAAGTCTGTTCTGGTGCCTGCACAATCACAGGAGTTCATGTCTAAGGTCCCTTTAACCTTAGATGAGGCACTTTGAAGCTGTCTGGGTGCCAGACAGAAGCCAATAGCAAAGTTCAGTCCAGACCCATTTGCCACTGGCCAGCAAGGTACTTATGGAAAAAGGTCTATTGCAGCTTGCTGTGTTCAGTCACACAGGAGGTCAGCCAACTGACTCTTGGAGACCACTTCTTCGTCCTTGTTACAAGTCAGAGCTGATCCAGTGCTTCAGGGCTCCTCCCAAGTCACAGGCAGCAGGTAGTGTCCTTCTCTGGTTTTCCGCAGGTCCAGTAAGTGTTCTGGGGGTAGTGCCTTGGGGTGCCATATTTATCACTGTTACCAGCTAGTGGGTGGCTCCTGGGAACTCCCTAACCATTGGGGTAACATTTCCTGGGGGCATCCCTACTTTTCAGCAGTTCCTGTCTGCCCTAATGTGAACAATTCCACTTTGCCCCAAGATATGGAAAACTTTGGGGGTTATTCCAACTTTGGAGGAGGTGTTAATCCGTCCCAAAAGTGACGGAAAAGTGACGGATTTACCCCCAGCCGTATTACGAGTCCATTATATCCTATGGAACTCGTAATACGGCTGGTGGTATATCAGTCACTTTACCGTCACTTTTGGGACGGATTAACACTCCTCCAAAGTTGGAATAACCCCCTTTATCTCCTTATGCAGAGTGGTTGTGCCCACCCAGAAGTGTGGCCACTGTAATGATTAGTCCCATCCTCTGTAGGGACTAAAACAGTTCAGGGGATGCTTTCATTCCACTGGGCTTGCTACTCATCTCACTATGGGGACAAAGGCTGGGATCTACTCCAGTGTCACTTGAAATGTACTTGTGACAGGGCAGGCCACTTTGAAGAAGTTATGGTCTACCCTAACTGGCCTTTCTGCAAGTGAAAGAACACACCTTGCCACACTCAGACCATTGTCTCTGCTCTGGGAGAGGTTTTCACACTGCTTTCACACTTCATTCAGACCAAAAGCAAGCTGGGCAGTGGATGGAGAACTAATGTAAATTAACCTCCAGTAGCCTCAGTCAAAGTAAAGATAACTTTTTAAAAGCTACATTTTACATATATTTATAACAATCGGACTGGAGTTTTATGAAATTTAAAACTACATTTTTTAATAGAGTCTGTAGTTGTTTAGTATATATTCTATACTTTGACTTTTCCTATGCGTCAAAATCATCCTGGCCACTGACAATGTTATTTTGGACCTAGTTACTGTGACTAAGTCAGTATGATATTGTCACTCGTCATGATGTCGTTGGCACACAGGAAAACATCTAAATCTCACATGTTCTATTTCTAATGTCACATATACTCCACTTATAAATATTATGCCCCCTATCTGGTGGGCAGCAATGTGTATTTAGTGTTGATTTATGTATTAGTTATAATAAGATTTTCCTACTAAAAGAGTGATCAAAAGAGTGATCTTGACAGGTCTGTGCAGCAGGGTTCAAGCTGCCGCTGTTAGGATACACAGGGTAGGCCTGAAACCATTTTATCACTACCACTTACAGGCCCTGGGTTAATTTTCTATACCATATACTAGTGACTTAAAGACAAGCTAAATAGGACAATTAGGGCTAAGAGAGTTTAGCCATTTTATAGTAACAGAATACAGATTTGTATAGTGTGGCTAATCACCCATGAGGGTATCCAGGCAATGTCCTTTGGCACGGGTAGATTAAGTGATTAGACCAGAATCTCAGGATGTTGAGTTGATGCCAAGGCTCAAGCCTGAATCTCCAGCTCGGGCAGTTGCACCAAATATTTTTAGGTGGGAGCTTTTACTCCTGATGGGGATAAATTGCACACAGTTCTAGGTCAAACTAATGTAGGGTTCAGAAAAAGGTGGAAGATCTGGGCTGCCAGTTCCTATCCCCTTTTTCAATATAGTTATTTATTTTATGTTTTCAAAAGGTGCACCAGCTGCAAAGTACTTCTGAGCTGCTCACTTCTTTTTTCTGCACTGGCACCCACTTTGTTTTCACTTTTATTTTTACTATTAATTTACTGCTTTAGCATGGCCATGTTAGAACATCAAATTAACAAAATGGCTGCTGTGCATCATGTTGCATGTGTATACGTATATCATGACACAAACTTGTGCAACATAAGGCATGCAAGCACGTAGATAGCTATCTTGGGACAAGTGTTTTCTATGGAAAATCTATTGCAAAATTTCCAGCCATGCGTGCACATGTGAATGACAATGAAAAAACGTATTTGCCAATTCAATAGCTCCGCCTTTACAGCCCAAACCAATTGGCTCACCTTTGCCTGTGCATCGTGTCTCTCTCAATATTCCATATTCTTACTAAATCTGGTTTTAGGCATTGATATTTCCTTCCTTATCAACTCTTTTGAGGTTTAAGCTTCATTTCATTATGTACATGTGAATGCATCATTTAAACATTTTATGAATTGCTTATATTTCTGGACTTGTTAACTAGTTTGACTCTAAAGCACTTATATTTGTGTGATAAAGTAAAGATTGTGCAGGCACTAGAGAGCCTCGGGTGTTCTACAGCTACTACAATGTGTTGATAACATGGAGGTAACTCATCAGCAAGGTTTACTAAGTTTTCTTGTGTAAAGGTGCTCAGTTCTGTTGGGTTGTGTATCAACATAGACAATATTTCTGCTCCACTTAGCAATTTTTACATCGCCTTTTGTGTTTTAATTTCGATTTTCAGACATTGATGAATGTAGTGATACCCTGGCATGCAAAAATGCCAAATACGAATGCAAAAACACGTTTGGATCATTCAAGTGTTCGTGCAGATACACAACTGACAAAAATGATGGCTGTGGTAAGCTAAAGATTGTTTTATATCTCATCTCTTACAAGCATTATCCTGATAAACTATACGAAATGGTGCTAAAGGTGCCCTTGTATTCTTTTAAGTACGCATACTATTATTCTTTGTACCAGTATGTCATAGCTAGGTAATGCCATTTTAGATATATATATATATATATTACTGTTGGAAATTGGGTTTCTGGTTGTCAAAGTATACACCTTGTACAAGCAGGGACCACAATCCTAGTCACCTAGTCAGGGTAAGTTAGATACATACTAAAAGATTAGCAGCTTTGATAGCTTGGTACGGAGCAGTCAGGCAAATCTAAAGAGGCAATGTGTAAAGTATTTGTGCAATACAACACACAGTAACACAATGAAAACACCACAGAAAGACTCCTCAGCAGTTTAGAAAAATATACACTTATTTTATAAATAAATGAAGATCAAAACGACAAAAGAACAATGATTAGAAGTTGTATTATACATTTTTAAAGAGGTCTACCGCTTAAAAGCAATAAGCACTAATAAGGGTTATCAGGTCGCGATGGACTTGGGCAAAGTCAACAGTTCAAGCCGACTGCGATGGAGTGCAGACCAGGAAAAAGACCCATGCAGGTCCGGTGAACAGAGTACCTTGATCCTTGTCGCAACAGCGAGATGCAGGGTGCAGCTGATCGATGCATCAGTGTCAGGCTCACAGTCGAGGTGATACATTGGTTTTCTTCACAAAGTAGTAGTGATGTATTGATTCAGAAGATGAGCACTGAGGTGAGATGTATTAGTTCTGAAGTGGACTAGATTTCCCTGTGCAGTCGAAGGGATGCATCAGTCTCTCTAAGCTGCTGCAACGTTGATGCGAGATTCGAGTGTCGGGCTCTCAAGGCAATGCGTTTGTTCTGGGAGTGATACACCAGTTCAACTCCTGCTACAGGGTTGATGTGCTGAATGCAGATGCATCGACTTTTCTAATACAATTATTTGGGTCCACTCCCAGTGAACTAGGCAGAGGAACAGGGGTAGAGACTTTGATATCCCAGACTCTCATGCAACAGGAGGCAAGCCAACAATTCCTTGAAAATCAGCTGGGGAGTCCAGCTATCCCTCAGCAGGGTCAGGGAACAGCAGGTAGCAGGGCATCCCAGCAGAAAAGCAGTCCTTCCAGGTCAGCAGACCAGCAGAGTAACAGTCCTTGATGCAACACAGCAGTTCTTCTTACAGAGTCAGTTGTAGGTCCAGAAGTGTCTGTTCTGGTGAGGTCAAAGACCCAGTACTTATACACAGCTGTCCCTATGAAGTGGGGGTGACTTCAAAGAAGGGTATGTAAAGTGTACAGAGGCCCTTCCTTCTGAGCCCTGGCTACAGACTATCAGTAGGAAGGAATCAGACCTTTGTGTGGGGACAGGCACTGCCTATTCAGGTGTAAGTGTCTTCTTGCCCTGGAAGCGACATCAGAATGCAGATGAGTGCTCAGACACACCTAACCTTCCTGTGTTTGTGGCTGTCTAGAAGGAATACATAACATGTTGCTGTCACCTACCCCAGACGAGTATTGGAGACAGGCTGCAGGCTCACAGAGCTGTAAGAGCAGAGAAACACCGACTTTCTAAAAGCGCCATTTCTAAAATACTAATGTTGAATCCAACTTTACCAGTAAAGATTTATCATTAGCAATCCAATGATATGAAAGATGAGCTAGCCACTACTTGTCAATCAAGAACTACAGCTTAAAAATGTAATAAGGACTCCCCAATGTCAACCTATGAGAGGAGTAGGCCTCACAGGAGTGCAAAATGAATCTAGGTGTTTTTCACGGCTAGGGCATGCAAAACATAAAAGTAAATGACCCAGCTATTACTTACACAGCACTCTGCCCTATGGGCAACCTAGGGGTGAAATATGTGTAGTAAAAGGTGAGTTTATAGCTTGGTGAGGGGTTTTAAATGCCAAGACATATGTCAGTAAATCTGCACACACAGGACCTGCAGCGGCAGGCCTGAGACATGTTTAAAGGGCTATTTGTGTGGGTGGAAGATGCAGTGCTGCAGGCCCACTAGTAGCATTTATTTTACATGCCCTGGATATAGGGTAAACCACTTTACAAGGGATTTATAGGTACATTTAATATGGCAATTGTGTATACACTAATGTTACTGTATGTAATTCAATAACAATATAGAGTGAACAATAATCTTGAAGAAATAATAAACAAAACACATAAGTAAGTAATCATGGTGGATGCAAATTCTCAGATAATGTGCAAACAGTATTAAAATCAGAAATGTCAACATTTTCAAGAAAGGTGGTTAATGGCACCCACAAAATATGTCTATTATGCAAAGAAGAACTGAAAGGTATGTAACTATTATCCAAATTATGCTAATAACAAACAGAATCCCACTCAACCTCGTAAGAGAGACTAGAGGAACATGTCCAATTAGGAGCAATTTTTTTGAAAGGAGGGTGCTAAAAATACATCTAATAATTTGTTAGTAGGAAACTGCAAAGAGAATTAACTCATAACAATCTTTAAAAATAGAGTAAGAGTGTTAAAAGGGCAAAGAATCTGAAATATTCACATAGGTTGGGCCCAAACATTATGTCAGAAAGAGAAGGAGCCTCATCATGATTCTGGTAGCCACCAGACCACTGCCAATGCGGCAATCCGGGTGCCACATTATAACCGCGGCGGTTGTGCCGCGGTCGAACCTCCAGCACCGTCAGCATTAATTGTCCCTGCAGACTGGTGGTTGTGACGGTCCTAATCCGCCAGGGCAGTGCTGCAAGCAGAGCTGCCCTGGGGATTACAACCCCCTTCTCTGCCAGCGATTTCATGGCAGTAACACTGCCATGAAAAGACTGGAGGAGAAGGAGTGCAGGGGCCCCCAAAGGGGCCCCTGCACTGCCCATGCACTTGGCATGGGCAGTGCAGGGTCCCCCCTGGCCAACAGCGTCACAGTGTTCACTGTCTGCTATTACGAGCCGGAGACAATGATGTAGGCTGTTTCCCGCTAGGCCAGTGGGCAGAAACTGAGGTTCCACCTGCTGACCCAGCTGGGAACTCGTAATGGGCCCAGAGGGGAGGTAGCCTAAATGGCAGCAACCTCCCCGTTGGAATTTCATCGGACAGGCTTTTCCGTCCGCTGAATTTGTAATGTGGCCCAAGGTATTGTGGGCACTAAAATAGCATATGCATTATATCACTTTTGGGACAGGAACAAGGCCAACATAAGGTAGAGGAGCCTGCAGAGAATTTGGCACTGTCAATGAGAGTAATATAAAGTCAATAGTAAATAAAAAATACAAGTTTGAGTTATAGTAGTGGACCTGGAGATTATATGAAGAAGGAACCAAATTTTATTCCAAAATTTAACTTGCCACTTAACCCCTAAGTCATTCTCCCAGAGGCATTCAGGCCTAGACTTGGTTCGAATAGGATTTGGAGGTGAAATAAGTTCACAGATAATGGAAACTTTAGGGTAGGAAGAAAGAAGTCTGAATAAATCAGAACTATGTGGTACTGGAGGTAAAGTATCTTGTAAAGTGATTCAAATATCTATAATGGTGTTAAGAAACAAGGAAAAAGTGTGACAAGATTGTGGACAATGAAATGTGTGTCAGAGTTGAGGAAATGACCACCCCTCTGAAATAACTATGATACCCAAATAATGCCCTTATCTCTCAAAGACCTCCAGTCAAATATGCATGGGCAAAATGGTAATCTTAGATAAAACATGGAGGGAAACAATGAACATAATAAGGAACAAGAATGTTTGATAACAATAGATACAACAATAGAAGATTTAGAAGCGACTGAGAGAATTTCCTTTTCCTGAGTAGTACAAGTATGAATCAACATCCAACCAAAGAGGATGAAAAGCAGAAGAGGAGTGAAGAAGTCGGAGAGAAGCCTGATGTAATCCAAATGCTTCAGGATATTGAAGAAAATCTGGAAAGTTGACTTCTCCTTCTAGTTTAGATTTCTTAACTGAAGAAAGGGAAATCCTAGCCTTCTTATTCTTCCATAGGAATTTAGACAGAATAGAATTTATTTTCTTAAAAGTAATCTTAAACACAAACTGACATCCTAGGAATTATATATAGAAGAAAGGGGGAAATCATCATTATGATGAAGTCCAAACTGCCCCACCAAGACAAAAATAAGGGTGCCATGATAAGAGAAAGGATTAAATTTTGCTGAGACATTCCTTAAATGCTATAACAAAAGAATCTTGAAGCAGTAAACCGTGTGCCTAAATATTGTATTCGAGAGGAGGACCATTGAGAACCAGTATTTAAAAAAAGACTGTACAGTGGTATATTTTTTAAAGGAGAATTTCAGTCTATATTATTTCTATAACCTGAGACATGAGAAAAGAGGTAATTTCAATGAAGAGAATTGGTAGAGACTGCTTAGGCTGAGAAATAAAAAATAAGAATATCATCAGCGTGAGCTGCTAATTTCAAATATTGGTCACCATATTGAAACCCCGATATGGATGAGTTATGTTTGATATGAGAGAGAAAAGGTTCAAGAGCCAAGATGAATAGTAACGGGGAAAGAGGTCATCTCAGTCATACACCACGTTGGGGAGGAAAATATGGGGAAAGCATACAGTTGGCCAACACCAAAGCTTTCAGAGATTGATATAGTAATGAAATTAATGCTTTACATTTAGGACCAAAACCATACCAGGATAAAGATTTCAGCATAAAGTTCCTGTTAGTGCGATATAGAACAAAATGAGATATCGGGGTGGTGACAACACACATGGAGATAGTCACATCCGACAGGGGCCACACATCCCAATGGAATGATATGAAGGAAGAGGAAGGAAGATCCTATAAATGGTGCACACCTGTAGGCAAAATAGCTAAAATAAGCAAACTAATAAATCATCATAACAATGCAATTAAGAGGAAGAGTCAACTTAGCATCAACATGTAGAGGGGCCGGCTGTATCCATGATATCAGGCATACAGGAATGTAGGAATCTTCGGAGTTCAGAAGGATCTTCAAAGATGTTAGTTTTGTTCTGATACATGACCTTAAAGATGCAGGGGAGAAAAAGGCCATAGTGAGCCCCCAAAGAATGCAATGCAGGACGAAGGCTGAGAAACTCCTTCTGCCTGCTGGACATAGAATTTGAAACATTCTGTGTGATGAAGATCTTTCTAGCAGACCACATTATTTGTCTCTTGGATTTAGCTGCGTTAGGGACTTTTCAAAGGTCTGAATAAGATGATCACATCTTGAAGTGTGGGATATGAAGCAGACATAAAGAGACGGCCCAATCTGTGTGCTCGCTGTTTATTTAGGTTTGTGGAGGGGGAGCGATCAACAAACTGTGGAAAGAATAAAGCAAAGAAGGACAGGATCACCTCCCACCATACCTTATGGAAGACCATAAATATTTCATTAGCACAAAGCTGAGGATGTATCTAGTTTTCCTGAAGTAATAGGCACAGAAGCAGAGCGAGAAGCAACAGAGTGTGCCAATGCATCAACAGGAATAGAGTTATCCATGAAAGGTTCACCAGGCCACAAGCGTGAGACTGTGGCTGTAGGTGTCTGTATACCGGAGTTGGTATGAAGTTTCTTTAATCTGCCCATATAAATGCCCCAAAACTGCAGGAGCAGCGGAGTAAAATGAAAAAATTATGTGATGAGGAGATAAAGGAGGGCATTGACCTCATATTGGTAGGAAAATGAAGGGAACACCAAAGACAATCCAATGTAGACAGTCTCCCATAGCAAAGAGAAGCAAATGACAATACGTTGCCTCCAAATTAAAGCAAATGGAGGAGGAAATTAGAAAAAGGGGAACACACCCATTTTAAGTTATAAGGAGACAAGGAAAGCTCAGCCGACCTAGCAGGCAATAAAATGTACTAAGATGGTGGCCACGATATTGATCGCTTCATTGTCAGAATGCAATGAGAAGCAGCGGTGCCACTAGGAGAGATGCTGGATCATCACACTTACCTCACCAGCATTCCCGATGTGTATTAATGTAGTCCCTTAGGAAAGACCAGCAAAACCACTGTGAAAAGCGATGAACTGTTTCATCAAGAAAAAGAACACGGAAGCCAGGCAGCCATCTTAGGGGGTGCCTAGGCCACCCTCCCACTCATCTGCTCTTCTGATAGTAATTTTCTACACAAAACATGAAGAAATGTACCCCGTCTCTAACAAGCCTGACAATACAAATCCAACACAAATCCAAATCCCCAAACATTGCCTTCAACCCAAATAGTATCAGGTACCTGCTAGTTAGTAATTTTCTTTGTATTAACTGCAGATTGAGATTCTCTCTGCACTCTGCTAGATAGTCTTCCCCTAATAGAATACATTTCAGCTCTTGGCCCATTTGCGCAAGTAAAGACTGGTATGGGCCTGATGTATGACCAAAATATAATTTAAGAAATAAATCAACAATCAACAATATCGTCAAGAGAAAAATATAGAGGCACAGAATATAGAAGTTACAAATTGTTTTATAATGATTTTAGTATAGTTTGTAAGTTTTTAAGTGTAATTACATGTTTTTACATTTAATTAGTATTTTATAATTCAGTAGTGGATTAGTGAGTTTGAAGGGGGATAGGGTGTGCAGTTATTTAAATTATATTTTTTTATTTTAAATTTAAATTTTTAATTCATTTTTATATTATGTGCATATTAATTGGTAATTCATTATGCAAAATATGTATTTATTTATTAAAGTGTATTAAAGTGTATTTTGTGATTTTTAATGTGTAGTTTACATTTTCTATACTTTACTGACTAATTTATAATTTAGTAGTGAGTCTCTGAGTTTGTAAGGGGAATAGGGCAGGAGGTCATTTAAATTATAAAGTATTGTTTTTACTGAATACTAATGATTTATGCTAATTACTAACACATTATGTTAATTATTTAATTGGTATTTGGGATTTTAAGTACTTAAGTGCAGTTTGTCATTTTTAATATGCAATGTGTAGTGACTAATTTATAATTTAGTAGTGAGTCTCTAAGTTTGTAGGGGAATTGGACAAGAGGTTATTTAAATGATACATTATTGATTTTTGTTAAATATTAACGCTTTGTGCTAATGAAATATTTAATTAGTAATGCATTGTGCTAATTATTTAATTGGTATTTTAATTATTTAAGCATAGTTTGTGATTTTTAATGTATTATTTATTTTTATACAATTTCATTACTAATTTGCAATTAAGTAGGTGGCTGTTGGCTTTGTAGGGGAATAGGGTAGAAATCTATTTAAAATATGAATTATTGTTTTTGTTTGCAATGAGTTTTTATAGGTTATAATAATTTCAGTTTAGATTGTTGGAAACGAGTTGCTTGTGCCCCTGTGGCTTTTTACTGGTCTAATTTTGCCTTGAATACTTTCCTCCTATGTACAGATGAGTCATACGGGAGTAAACTTTAAATTTTAAATCCTCTGAAGGACCCAACAATTTTGTATGAATGGCAGAGAGAATCTACTCTTTAATCTGACTGATATGATGCACGGATATCTGGCATGTGGTTTTTAATTATTGAGAACCCTGCACGCTTGCATTATGGAAAGGTCAGCTGTTGAATTGAGGAGAATATGAGTTTTCATTAAATCAGATTCCAGCACAATTACTCACCCGGCATTCTCCTTGTCTTCAGTTACAGCTAGAAAACGTATTACCTGATTATGATTTACCCGCAGTGGAGGTCTGCGCACGGGATTATGAAGCTGGCGGTCGACCCCCACAAGACCACTGCAACCTCCAGGATCACAGATCCTGCAGTTGCGGTGGTGCAAAAAGTGGTGATGAATCATGGGGTGACGATGTCGGCACCGCCATACTGATCATGACTTACCTTTCTGCTGACCTTGTCATGGCGGGGACACTGCCATGAAAAGGTCGGTGGAAAGGCAAACAAGGGGCCGCAGGGGGGCCTCTGCACTGCCCATGCCCATCTCAGCACAGTCGGAATTCGCACTGTCTGCAATGGCAACAGTGAGCATTCCGACTGTGCTGGCTGCACAAACAGTGAAGCGGCATTGGCCTCGGCTCTCACTTAGAGCTGAAGCCAATACCGCTGCACTGTCTGCAACTGTCCAGCCCTGCGGGAACATCATAATATAGCCAACAGGAGGCTTCTGGCTTGGTGGCGTCCTACCAACCACCTTATTGGCTGCCAAAATCGTAATCGTCCCAAGAGTGATTCTCTAACTCTTCCAATTTATACTTAACAGAAGGCATTTTCAAATGTAGTGGTTTCAGATGGTTTTCACTTAGAAATGTCTGCAGGGTTAGATTGAATGCAGTCATACAAAGCAATAAAAGAGTTGATGTTTAATTTGGCCAGATAACGAAGGTTCACTACCACCATTGCATTGAGATAAAGCACTGTTTTGAGGCACCACTATACCACCTTGCAACAAACCCCACAGTTCAATTTCAATTAATACAAATTATCTTGTTCAGGCTATTGTATGTTTTTCAGTTAATAGCACTAAAGTCACAATTGTCATGATCAATGCCGAAAAGGCTTTCACCCTAGGTCATTGGTGACAATTTTTTGTTTTTTTCTAACATACCTGTGTCCCGAACAATTTATGACCTTTCTTAAAAAATGATATACAGAGACAATTGCTAGAATCAACCAATTCAAAAGAGATAGGGACAGTAATCAATAGGGTCACTAGCAAAGGTTGTCTGATGTCACCCAAATTATTCTAACTTTTTATTGAATCTCTGGCTTCTCTGCTTCACAATATTGAAGTAAACATTCAAGTTACTATAGATACAATTTATGATTTTACCTTGGTTGCGGATCATAAAATCAGTCATTCCAAATTGGAAATTCTGTTATTTAACATTGCTGAGCGTGACCTTCCTGAATAATTAAGATAAAAATTAGTTCCTACATGCCCCATTTGCTGCTAAGGTATTTATGCTACTTCAAACTTTTCAGATTTATATTGTTCGAATTATATTTCCAAACTAAAGAAGGTTCACCATCTGTCAAGCCAATAGCAGTAACTACTGCTTTCCGTTAATAACAGAGTTTCCCTGGTTAAAATATCGATTTTGGACCTATTTCTATTCTAATTTGCCAATATGCCAATTAATGTAATTCTAACTTGTTTTCAGGAAATTGATACTCTATGATGAAATTACCTTTGGAAAAATAAACATCTTCCTCCACAATTACTAACTTTACATCTATATAAGGAGATAATAGGTCTGCTTTGCCCCAATTTAGATGTTATTACCAAGCCACTTTTTTACAACAATCTTGCAAGGATATATAATGAAGTTATCTATTATGATAATTATTCTCACAATAGAATGGTTAGAGAATTAGAGACCGATAAACCATTTTTTATTAAATCTGAAAAACGCTCTAAAAAGACTAGATACAAGACTTTATGAACAATGATATCTCAATTAAAACTGACCCCTATTGCCAGCAATTTATGTCTTTGATAGACTGAGCCAATGTGGATCTAAAGCTATCCTAAACATCAGTCCAGATTTGTAATACATGCAGTTCTAAGTATATAGGGATTTAATAGTGAATAAATTGTAGATAACCTGGGCATACGTAAATCTGAATTCTCAGGTATTGAATAATCAGTTATGGTTTAGCTTTGCCCAGGTCAACAGCTTGAAAATACCTGCAATAAATGAAAGTACTCATATGATAATTGAGCTAATCTTTAAAAACAAATTATTGGGGGCTGAATAGTGGTATAAATTGAGCCATCAGAACCACCATCTTCTGGCAAACCCAAATATTTTAAATACAATCAAGAAAGCTACAAAATGTAGCATGTCTAGTTGGTGGCAAGTAATTTGAACAATGAGTTATACATTAGGGCTGGCAGCTAACTTTAAAAGAATAGCTCTGTGTTCCAGATGGATGCTTTACTTCACATCTCATTGTTTACATAAGATATATCCCTCTGTGTATGAACAATGTGTTTGATACCAAACTAATTCCATGGGACATTGGTTAGATTGTTGTATTACTTGTCCCAAATCAAGGAATTATAAGATGAAAATATTTCAGTATAACAGCGTAAACTAGGTAAAATGATTTCATACAACCCATATGTAGTTTTATTTGGATACTCTGGGAATATAAAAATCTTATTAAATCAGAACGGAGTTTTATATTTGTTGCTGTTTCACTCATTTGCCATGAAAAGGATGGTGGAAACTAAATTCGTGATCAGCGCTGAACTCAGCATCGCCGTGGCTGAGCACAACTCCGACTGCCTTTAGCCCTTCGGGAACCATGGTCCTGCGGAGACGATGGTTCCTTGGTGGTCCAGCCACGAGGGTCGTAATGTGGGGGTCAGACCACCTGGAGTGCAGCGGTCCGACCGCCAACGCGAGGCTGACGGTCTCAAGACCGCCAGTCTCATAATGAGGCCCAGAATGTTTGTATATTTATATACTCTGGGAAATAATGGCTTACATTGGAGTATGAATTGTAAATCTTAGGGGTGGATGAAAAATTCTGCTCTGTTTTTTTCAAGGCGCAGCTTACCAACATTAAGGTGGCGAGTGAGAATTTGCATGCCCAAGCATGATTTTTGGGTGCTAGAGCACCTCGAGGGAAGATTTGTCACTGAAGGAGGTAGCAGCAGTTCGCACCCATTCACGTTAAGAAAGCTGCTTCTCGTGTAGAAAATCTACTTGAGCAGCAGAAATAAGCAGTGCCCTCTGGCTGATTTTACAGCATTGAGCAGACTCCCGGATTAAAAATCAGCAAGAACAGTGCGATATGCCCAAGTTCCGCCTGCTCGCAGAACTATGCAGAATCTCACAGTTTCTGCCCAGGCCCAGTACATCTAACCCCTCCAAAGCACGATACTGTTTCTACCGTTGCTAAGTTTGGAGTGAGAACAGTATCTATAAACCCTTCAAAGTCCAACACTTTCCTTACAGCTGCTTATTTTTAAGTGGTAATAGTATATCTAACTCCCTCCAAAGTTCAATACTTTCCCTAATGTTTCCTAGATTGGAGTGACAATAGTAAATCTCACCTTTCCAAAATCCAACACACTTCCTGATTTTGATTACGGGAAGTGAGAATAGTTAATTTATCCCCTCAAAGTTACAACACTTTCCTCACTGTTTCGATGGGAGTGATAATAATAAATGTAATCCCTCCAAAGTTCAACACATCCCTTATTTTTGTTCAAATTAGTGTTAGAATTACAAATAACTTGAAGCCTAACACTTTTTCTGGTGTTGCTTATTTCCAATTGTTATTTTTTAAATTATTATTAATAATTTGCATTATTTATAAAAAATAATTGTGACTTTTTATTTGTGTCATTCTTGTTTTCTATTATATGTTTTAATTAAGTGTGATATTTGTTTTTGTTCATATAGGTTTGCTAATTTTAAATAAGATAAGTTATTCTCGATATTTTAATTTATATTTTAAAATTGTTAAAATTTCTTTTTTTTGTTTTTTGAGGTTTATATATGATATGAATAATATTATTCAAATATTAATATTTAATTGTGTGATTATAACTATAACAAACACATAATTCTATAATAATGTTTAATATTAATATTAAACCTAGTTTTATATTTATTTTAGTTTTAGTTGTTATGTTTTATAGAATATATACCTGTTTGTTAATGTTTACATTAAAATTATTGTTAAAAGTATTATTTTAATGTGATGTTTTTAATGACTGTTTAATTAATGTTTTGTTGTTTTATAGAATATACACGTGCTTTAGAGAATATATATATATGCATATATGCATATTATACAAATTACAACAATTTTTTTATCATATTTGTATTTCGTACTTTAATATTTTAAATACATTACATATAGGGGGTCATTACGACCCTGGCAGTCTTGAGACTGGCAGTGTCCCAGTGGAGGTCGGACCGCCGCCAGTGTTGCGGGCCAACAGCAACATTACGACCGTGATGGTAGCACCACGGTCGGACTGCCAGCACTGCCAGTATTCTTCCACAGGAGGGACTGGCGGTGCTGGTGGTCCTAATCCGTCAGGGGAAGCGCTGCATGCAGCTCTGTCCTGGGGATTATGAGTGCCTTCTCCGCCGGCAGGTACATGGCGGTAGCACCACCATGTAACTGCTGGTGGAGACGGGGTGCAATGGTGGCCTCTGCACTGCCCATGCACTATGCTTTGCAGACAGTGAACATCGCGATGGGTGCTAGTGCACCCTACGCACTACCGCATTGCCGTCAATGTTGTGGGCTGTTTCCAGCTGGGCCAGCGGGCGGAAACCCCGTTTCTGCCAGCTGACCCAGAGAGAAACTCTTAATGGAGCACGCAGGAAGGCTGCCGCACTGTCTGGATTTCGGGATGACCTTTTCCGTCAGCCGAAGTCGTAAATGACCACATAATGATGTAATTTAGACATATTTCATTATGCTTACCTTTTTTGTCAATATTTGGTTCCACAATATTTTCCATTTGCTATTTTGGTAGTTTACATGCAAAGTAAGTGAATTGGATATTTTTGCTGTTGATATTTTTGACACAATAATTTGGTGTTATGATAGTGTTGATCTAGATATTCTGTCATACAGCCGTGGAGCCTACACCCTGTGTTGCATATAAGTGTGAAATGCTACGTTGTGAAGTACCTTGTGATAGAATGGTTTCAACTTGTGCTAACTCGCTCACTCCTCCCACTCGTTCCATATCAGTATCCACCCAATGTAAAGAATGTATCCATTTAGAGGTACCTCTGAACTGAATTTCAATCACTTAATCAAGTGGATCTATATAGCGTGACTAATCACCCAAAAGGGTATCCAGGAGCTTGAGGGTCACGATTGTTCAGTTTACAGTTGAACTGCCAGGTCTTGAGGGCTCGCCTGAATTCCAATAGAGAGGTGGGGGCTCATAGCTGCAGAGGAAGGTTATTCCAGGATTTTGCCGTGAGGTAGGAGTAGGAGCGTTGTCGACTGTTGCTTCAGTGGATGCAGAGGTATGGGCGAATGAGTGGCAGGTGGAGCATAGTTGTCTTGTATGGTGGTGGAAGTTCCAGTAATGGTTGATGTAGCCTGGTCCTTGGTTGTGCAATGCTTTGTAGGCATGAATCATCAGCTTGAATTGGCATCTTTTCTGTATGGGAAGCCAGTGGAGTTTTCTGAGGTGGAAGTGATGAGGGACCGCATGGGGACATCAAGGATGAGTTTGGCAGGAGAATTCTGTACAGACTGTAGTCTCTGTAGAAGGTGAGTGGTGATTCCAGCATAGAGTGCGTTCTCGTAGTCTAATAAGCTGATGATTAGGGCCTGAGTGACGGTACATCTGGTGTTCAAGGAGACCCATTTGAAGACTTTTCATACATGCAAAGTGTACAAAAGCAGGCAGAAGCAACTGCCATGAGCTGGGACTTCATCGTCAGTTTTCTGTCCATGATTATGCTGAAGTTTCTGGCATGGTCATCTGGTTTGGGTGATGGTCCTAGTTCTGAGGGCCACCAGGAGTCGTTCCAAGGGTTGGTGTTGTTGCCAAAGATCAGCACTTCTGTTTTGTCTGTGTTGAGCTTTAGGCAAATGTCCTTCATCCAGTTGGTGATGCCTGTCATGCACCTCTGGAAGTTGGTTCTTGTGTATGCAGTATCTTCTGGGAGTGAAAGGATGAGATGGGTGTCATCTGCATAGAATATGAAGTTTAGTCCATGGGATCTGACAATGTTGGTCAAGGGGATCATGTAGGTGTTGAAGAGGGTGGGGCTGAGGGAGTATCCTTGAGGGACACAGCAGAGAATGTCCTTGGGCTCGGAGGTGAATGGAAGTAGGCGGACCTTCTGCGTTCTTTTGTTGAGTACAAAAGCATTCTACTTGGGGGTGTTTTCTTGGATACTGATGTGATGCAGTCTTATGATTAGGGTGTGATGAGATTCAGTATCAAAGGCTCCTGAGAGGTCGAGAAAGATCAGGGCCACTCTCTCTCCATTGTTTCAGGAAGACTCAGATGTCATCATTGGCTGGGATCATGTCAGTCTCTGTGCTGTGGTTGGCGTGTAATCCAGACTGGGAAGATTCTAGGAGACGGATCTGATTCAGATATTTCATAAATGGTATTTCATTGTTTTTTTCAGGACTTTGACAGGGAAAGGGAGACGGGAGATGGCAAAGTGTTTTTTGAGTTTGCTCAGTCGGCATATGGTTTTTGAAGAAATGAGGATTTGTTAGACTTCCTTGCATTTTGTCTTAGGTTTTGGTTCTGGTCCAATAAAAAACCTCAACCGACTGGAGTTAAGGGGGTGGGTAGCTGGTCACTATCTTCCATCTCACCAAGCTTTGCCAGTAAATTGGTCGTGTATCTCTAACATATAAGAGGTCCTGCGACTAAGGCCTATAGCATCAGAGCAGCCACAGAAGGCGCCAGAGAGGAATAGGGTAAGGCTGACTCAACCACTAGCTATTGTTTTGTTCTGTCCGTCCCCACCCACGCAAGTGCCAGTTAAAGCTGTGCCACCAAAACATAAAATATTATATCTGGGAATCACAAGCCACCGTAGAGTACACCCTATCAAAAGCCTTCTCTTCATCAAGCAAAACAAGCCCCATCAGAGTTTTTTGCCTCATCACCAGATGGATGAGATCTACTGCCAGACATATCTTATCACATTCCTGCTGTCCCTGTGCCAGAGCTGCCTGGAGTGGAGAGATAAGCATCAACCAAACCTGATCTATTCTAGTAACCAGAATCCTGGTCAAGCTTTCTGTGTTGTTGTTAACAAGAGTTATAGGGTGGTATGAACTGCATAATTAATAGTCATTTCCATGTTTTAGGGGGACGGTGGTGGTGGACTCCATCACTGCTCACCCATATGATTGTAGAGTTTTCCTAGAGGATCGGCCAGTGCATCCTGGAATGCTTAATAAAATATCACTGAGAAGCCATCAGCATCTGTGGTCTTGTTCTGATGCATTACATGGATCACTAGCTCTACCTCTAGTAGAGAAATTGGTTGTTCCAGCTCTATAATTGTTTCCTGGAATAACACTCTGGATGTACAGTGTGGTAAATGATATATTGTCTGTCGGGTGTATCTCCAGACCCCATTAAAGGGAAAGTTAGTAATTGTGGAATGTTTGTAAAAACAGCCTTTCATCCTTGCCCCACTTAGTGTAGTACTTGAGATTATTAGAGCATATTTCTAGTGTTCTTTTCCAATCAGAATATGTTCTAATTGCCCCTTGCTTTTTTTAGTACTCTATTGATTCTAGGTGATGTATTCAATTGTTATTGTTCTAGTGAAAGAATGAAAAAATTTAGTACAATAATTCTTGCTTCTTGCTCCTCTTATGCTTTTGACATCCCGCGGCATGGGAATTTAGCTCACCTCATAAGACTGACTTAATGTATCCCTTACTTTTTGCAGCTGTAGTTCCAGCACATTATTTTCATCAAAGTAATTCCACAATGCTTTGACTATCATATTTCTTAGGGTGATATACCTGAAAGCTACCTAATAGAAGCTCCACCTTCTGGGGTTTTAGGGTTTAGGAACTAAGATCTCAAATGTCAGAGTGACAGAGGTTAAATCTAATACACTGTCAAACTTTGTCCTAGGAAAATGTTGATCCCTCTTTATGTCTTGTATATCCCTCTTTATGTATTGTATACTCTAAAGTAAAACAACTCCTCTTATTCATGTGTAGAGTTCACCAAGCATCTATCAGGCCTAGGGTGAAAATGCCATTCATCAGCTCCTCGAGTCCACTACTAGTCCCAGACCTAGAGGCTGAGCAGTCGAACAATTCAGTAGGCACCTTATCAAAATCTCCACCCACCACTAGGTTACCACTTGTAAATCTTTATATTTTGGGGTAAAAGTAAGAGAAGACTTGTTTCCTATTCTCATTTGACCCGTAAATGGATATGTCAGTGAGGTCCTGATGATGTAATTTGCCTCTTATCCCCATCATCCTCTCCAGCTGATCTCTGGTCACTGCCTCCAACTTGAATGGAAAGTCCATCCTCAATAAAATAGTCACCCCCCTTTTATTTTATTGAAAGAGTCTGAATGAAATTAAATTGCTTACCAGTGTGATCTAAGTCTACAACCCCAAGATATTTATCATGAAGGCAGTTTAGAATTGCGCAACGTTTGGTGGGTTCCGGCCCTAGACGTTGAGGTAGACCAACTAACGGTAGATCAAATGCCATCATAGAGAGAGATTGGGTCCTTTTGAACCACAATACCTGGGCCCCAACCCTCCTTCTCACCACCTGAGAAATATTGACCCTGGATTTCTGCACTGGGCCCATACCACCCTGGGCTGTGAGTAATGAGCATTTGCCCCCAGAACACACTTCTCCTGGTTCTTGTCTTATATCCTGTACAGTCCAAACTAAAAACCTGTATGTAACCAACAACAAACTTATATTCAAAGAAATGTATGCCGTAGTGTGCTTTGGGTGGGGTCTGGTTATCTACACCAAGTAGGAACTTGTTCCATTATAACCAAGGACACCGGCCCCCACAGGGAGCCCTTTTAATTTCAAATGTAAGATGTAAGTGGGGCATTGAAGATGTGGCAGTGGCAGAAAGCCAACCCCTCTAGTTAGTCATCCAAATGGGATAACATTCAGAATGTTGGTGATTTGAATATAGTGCCTTGAGTTGCCTTTAGGAGGCTAAAGTTCACTGGTGTGTTATGCATGACAGAAAATTCCCTTTTCCAAGTTAGTCATCATTAAAAGTGGCTGGGTGTACCTCCAACTCTGCCCTTTGTCTTCCAGTTTTATCTCCATTCTTTCGCAAGCAAAGGCTCTATGATCCTGATGTGTCATCAAGGACCAGGAGTCTGCAAGCTTCTCCCGGATCACAAGCAACATATGTTGTACTGCTGGTGGTATACATGCATAGGACAGCTGTTGCATCACTAAGGCCCTCATTTTGAACACGGCGGGTTGGCCAGCCATGCCAGCGTTGGCGGGTGAATCCATCAGCCGGCTTGGCAGGCCATCCTGTCGCATTATGTACATGGTGAGGACAGCCATCGGCAGCCCTCACTCACCGCCAGGTTTCCGCCGTCAGGCAGCCTGGCGGTGAGTGGAAACACTATCCGACAGGGTAGCTGCGATACCCTTCGGATAATGTTTCCATATCCACCAGCCTTTCCCTTGCTGGTTCACCCGCCAGGGAAAGGCTGGCGGAGGGGGTGCCCAGGGGCACCCATGGTGGCCCCTGCACTGCCCATGCACAGTGCAGGGGCCCCCGTGCAGTACCCCGTCGGGCAGGTCTGATCTGCACCCGCCGCACAGAGGCATTGATGGCAGCTCCATGTGGAGCCGCCGTCAATGTCCCGGCCTGGCCTTTCTGTGAGCCGGCGGGCAGAAACAATATTTTCGCCTGCCGGCCCACAGAAAGAATCAATATTTGGCGGGGTTCCAGGGTAGCTGGCTGTCGGTGTTTTGACTGCCAGCATGAACACCTAAGTCCTTTACATTTTAATAGGTTTATAGGCCATAGGTCCTGCAACAGACTCTGAGGAATTGATTTGGGTTCACCCTAGTCATAACACTCTTGTTTCACTTGAAGAAATTGTGAGCAGATCTGGCAGCAGTTCAATGCAACCTAATCCCCATGCTGTCTTTTTCAGAGAGAATGCTGTAGATAAGTGCCATAACATAGGATTCTAGATCAGAGTTCGGGGGTTAAGGGTTGATGCCCCGGATCCTCACATTGTTCCTACTAGATCGATTTTCGCTGTTCTCTACCTTTTCTGTGAGAAAGGCATGATAGAAGTCCAGTGCAATTACTACTAGGGAATCCTGCTCATGGGCCTGCTTCACTGTGAAGTCTTCGATCTGATCAAGTTTGGTTTCTACTATCTGCAGTTTATGGATCCAATTCGGAGATAGGGTAAGGAAAAGAGTTCTCTCTCCAATTTGCACAATAAGAACCTGGATGACATCCAGGGACTCCAAAGCATTGGCCTCCTTGGTCTATTTTGTCCTTAGTACCAGATTTATGAGTACCCCAACCTTCCAGCACATCTTTTAGCTCTCGGTCCTGACCATGCAGCATGTCCCATATGGAGTGGGTCTTGGTGTGTTTGCCTTTTTGGGATTTCATGACTAAAGACACAACATTGGGCAGAGTCTCTCATTTTGCCCACAGATCCTCAACTGAACTGCCTCAGTGCCATGAGAGGAGTTGCATGTGAGACACATTCTGCAACCAGAAGTGGGAGGTGTTGCACCGATAAGCACAATTAACTCCTGGTAAAAATAGTGGCTGAGCACATCTACTTTCCTCCATATGGTAAATCCCTTGGTCATTCCCCAGGTAATGGCTGAATGCCTATAGTGGAAGGCCACAATCATCAAACAGAGAGCACAATGAGGTGCCACACATGCTGTGGGTCCCAGCATGCTTTCTTGTTCCTCAGAGTTTTATTGAAAACACTGTTCAGAAATTCAATTGGTGGGATGGTGGCTGGACCACCACTGAGTGCATCCAAAAAAACTCACTGGAATGCAACCACCGTCTGTTATGCTTTTAGAGGAATGTGGGTGAAGAATGCTTTTCTGCCGTCACACTAGTTGCCCTGGCACTCACGAGAGTCACAATCATGACCCCAGCTTTCTGATGGGCAGTGCCATCTCCACGGAGGCACACTTCCACCTCGAGCTGTCAGGAAAGTCGCCAGGTAGCCTCAGGGATGGCTACTTCCCTGATGCCACTGTAGTCCTTCTGGCGCATCAGCAGAACGCTGCCTCAGCTCCTCGATGGACCAACTTGGAAATCAACTGTGTGATCTGTCTCTACTCAGATTGCGGATGGGACGGTGAAAACCCACCCTCTTCCGCCACCTGTCATTGCACCGTGTAATGGAGGAGAGCCTTGAATTCAGACAGGAAGTGATAGCTCTAGAGATTGAAACCTCTGAGAATGTGGAAGATTCACATAACTTTCAATCCACTCATGCACCCTCTGGAAGCTGCAGCAAGTCCTCTGGAATGTGAATCACTACCAGTGATCCATAGGTAAAGAGACAGGATGTGGCCAGGCATGGCGAAATTGAGGCCCTGGTTTATACTTTTTGACGCAAACCTGCGTAGCGCCGGTTTGCGTCAAAAAGTTTACTGCCGGCCACCGCCATTCCTAGATGCCAGTCGGGCATCATTTTTAAGGAATGACACTAGCTGGCGCTAAGGCCCGATTAGCGTCAAAATAAATGACGCTAACCGGGCAGGGGAGGCGTAGGGAAGACTGGGGGTTGTGCGTCAAAGAATGGCGCTACTCAGATTACCATAAAAAATATTAACTCTAACCTGACTAGCGCTATTTTTTTATGTACAACCCCCATTGACATGACTCCTGTCTTAGCAAAGACAAGAGTCATGCCCCTCTGCCCAATGGTTATGCCCAGGGAACATATGTGCCCTGGGCATGGGCATTGGGCACAGTGCCATGTAGGGGGGCCCAAGTTAGGCCCCCCCATGGCACTTGGAAAAAAATAGTAATACTTACCTGGACTTACCTTAGATGGGTCCCCCATTCTTGGGTGTCCTCCAGGGGTAGGTTGCGGTGACAGGGTGTGTCCTTGGGTGCAGGGAAGGGCACCTGTGGACTGCTTCCATGGTCTCTGAATGAGTCCACAGATCCCCTAATGCCTGCCCAGACCCAGGTGTTAAATAATGGCGCTAAACAGGCTTAGCGCCATTATTTAAGGTCCTCCTCCTCCTGTGTGTAATTTTTGCACGGTAGGATAAATAAGGCGCAAATGCCTTAGAGTCATTTTTGTCTGGGAACGCCTACCTTGCATCTCATTGACGCAAGGTAGGTTTCCACAGTAAAAAAGTGACGTTAACTCCAATATTTTGACGCTAGACCCGTCTAGCGTCAAAATATAAATATGGAGTTAAGTTTGCGGAGGACTTGCATCAAAAAAATGAAGCAAATCCGGCGCAAACAGAGTTTAAATATGCCCCTGAATCTTTTGCTGAGGGAACATTTCACCAAAGAATGACAATAGAGGAGAAAAAGATGGTTAAAGCTGAAAGATTATTAAGATTATAAATGCTAGATACAAATGTGCTGAAGATCAGAATACCCATCAATTGTGCCAATTTGGCTTATTTAAAGGAGGATCGAATCTCAAAGTGAGACGTGTCCACTGAAAAGTACTTGAGGAATTTGAGGGTAGGAACACCCAGCAAAAAAGGCCCTGGATGTTTGGTTGACATTTGGTCAAAATCTCTGATTGGCTATATAAGATGTAGCAATGCTCAGAATTATGGAGCACCATGCAGTTGGTTTTGGAAGTAGCACACCATGAACTGTTTTGTGGAGTTACTCCAATCTTTGTTGAATGGCAAACCCTATATTACATGGAGCTTGCAAGCCAGCCAGCTAGAGGGCGTACCCAGAATTTCTACGAAAAGTTAATAGGGAAGACAAGAAAGTAGGGTCTTATCCTCTGCAACCCAAACAGTATGGTGTTAAGAGAAATAGCAACTAAAAGGAGAATTTATTAAAATCCATATCGTTGTTATGAGTTATGGAATACTGGAACAACTCTGGGAAACAGCAGGTGGTGTGATGTGCAAGCCCCTCTATGTATTTTGATGATGTTAATAAAGTTAAAGGCCTTAATACACATTAATATAGTTTGTATGTGTGCTTTTTAAAATGATCACTTTACATACGTTACACGTTAGACCTTTAAAGGAGAATTTAAACCAAATGTGTTAATTTGACATGAGTTTTTGTTTTGCTTGCACGCAGTCTGCATAATAATATATAATATTCCTTTATTTTATGTGTGTGCACATTGCCACATGCCTTCTGCTCTATCCTGCTCAGATTGAAAGAGAACTTTCTATCTTGAGTGATGTTAATCACCAACTAGGAAGTAAAACTTTTCCTGCAGCATGACCTTTCAAAAGCTCCAGTTCCCGCACCAATACGGTTCTAAACTTAACATGCACTAATGCTTCCACTTCTTCAAATGGAAGCATTGTGACCAGCTAAATATTACCACTTGCCAAACTTGGGCTTCCAAATTAGAGGCATTTGTGTCAGAGTACCTGTCTGCCAAACTCTAAATAAAGCGCTAAGATCCTCTGGCCCTCATTACAAGTGTCCTGTTGATTGGATTGCATTACCGCAGGTGATTGAAAAAAAAATTCTTGCCACTATGATTTAGACCACTGGTGCCTACTAACAAATAGGGAATAAGTGCCATGTCTGGTATCGCTGTGGACTAATGCACCTATGGTCAAATCTAAACAAGTCCACTCAGTTGTTCATCCTTCTGAGTTTGATAAAATAGCATTGATTTGAATAACAGTAAACATCTGTTATATGTCAATAGTGCCAGGAAGCATACTTATGGGGAATGGGACACTTTACGAATATGCTTATTTGTTATCAGTAATGCTGAGGTGCTGGATTCCGTTCAATTCTGAGATTTCTCCTACTTCCGTTAAATAGGGTAAATAGAAATGACCGCCTAAGTTGGACTTAGGTCCTTAGTAGTTGTGTGGTGCCTTTTTGTACTTTTCTGTACAGTGCTGTTCAACATGGGATACTTATAGAGCTGCAAACGTGAACGTAAATGATCACCTGTATCCCAGGTTTATTAGCTACTGGGGTGACATTCTGCCTAATAAAACACAAAACATCTTAAAACAAGAACCTGCTACTTGCCTACTTGTTGAAAGAGAGGCATAGAATTGCAATTTTTTTAAACTAGTTTTACAGATGGAAAAACACTTTCCTAAAATTTTTATAACTCATCTATAGGAAGAGACGGTTTGCTTTTTTTCCGTTCATTCTGCTGCAATTGGTAACAGCTGAGACAAATACTGTTTTCATTTTTAAGTTCAATTAACGGCATCAAAGGGCCTAATGCACAAAGGTAATTTTGCACGTGTAGATGTACTCTCACACAGTCTCCACCTGCGAGTACCTCTCCATTTTTTGTTATTCACCATTTCCAAGTGGAGATTTACACCCTGGGGCAGATTTAGGAGTCTTCACTTCCTAAAATGAGGAGGAAGTAGAGACTCGTGTGGCTGAATTTACTGTTAGTAACTTTCCACCATTTGTGGAGACATTCACTATATGACCTGAGATTTCTCTGTGTGGTAATAAAGAGAAAATGATCAAAGTTCATTTTTTAAGAAAGCATTAAATATAATTCATTTAAAGCATACTAAAAATACAACAAAAACTTTGGGCCTTAAAGAAAAAGATAACAAAATACACTCCCTCCTAAAATTAACTGTGTATCAATTTGTGCGTTAATTTAAATGTATTAATTCATTTTTAAAAATATTATTTCGTGAACAATATTTTACGATTAAAATCACCTACCCTAACTTACATTTTTATTTAATTTGTAAATCTCTTGGCATTAGAGTTGCGTATCATTTAACTAAATATAAGATTTAGGGCCTGATTACAGGTTTAGCAGTCCGTGCACTGCCAGGGCGGCGGCGGTCCAACTGCCATCGGAATGGTGGTCGGACCACTGTATTACAATGTTTGTGGGCCTATAGAGGAAAGACTGCTATGGTCCCTTCGGAACCGCCAGGCAACACGGATGGCCGCAGTGACGAGGCAGGACAAACAGGCCGGAGGATACAGTGTTTCTGCCAGACTCATTATGATGTTGCACAAGGCGGCCCAAGCACCACGTCCTAGCTGGCGAAAATGGAAAGCATAAAGGAAGCAACTCACCTGCAGGCAGCGTTACATGTCCTGTGCCGCCATGGAGCCCATCACACATGTCTTGCCGCTGCTGCTGCTCATCGAAGGTGCCCAAAATCCACACAGCTGTGGATGCAACTGACTGTAAGTACACACTTCTACCTTTGTCATTAAGCTCAACAACAGATTGTTACGCTGTTGACCACACAATTTGGGGCTCAGGCTATGGGCAACAAGTACACATGTCATTCTGTCCACAGTTGGAGTCATTCACAAAGAATGACACATTCACAGCCACAAAACACCCCCTTTCATCAGGTCACTGACACTGCACTGCAACACTCCACAAAAACACATTCCTGACCATCTCAGGAAGAGAGACAGCGAAGTGGACACAACATTGTGTCACACAACAGCAGCAACACAGCAACATCACATCTACCAATTCAACTGACACCCTTACATTGCACAAATGCCATGCACTGTCAATCGATTGAACACACATATGTATGGATGTGTCATAGACACAAACACCCCTCCCATGAAACAGCCCTGCAATGGACCCACACATCATCCACATTGCAACACAATGGGATGCACAATAGTTTGAGAGTCAAATATCCAAAGCTCATTATGCTAACAATACCTGCACAATAGGGATGGGTGCATCAGGAGCACTCATGGAAGTATGCTGCCCTGGGACACATTACACTTTGCACATGCCCCTAATGCAACATTTGCACAGGAGTTGGTCCTTAATGTATGTCAGAGACAACCAATAGTAGAGCCAAGTGGCATGCCTATCTGCATAATGTGGAAGTGCAAGTCAAGAAAGCAAATATAACAGCCACAGCATGGGCCATACATCTAGATGAAGTAAATGCAAGGTACACACATCAACCTGGACACATGCACAGACAAATTACAAAGGATGTTAGCACAATTGAACACCTTACATCATGTGTGGACAAACAAAACCCCAGCTTCCACACATGAGATGAATGTTCAATCCATATCAGGGGGACAAGTCTAACACCATACATGCTGGAGAACACAAGATGAAATACTTACCATACCAAACATAACACAATGCAAAGGAAGATCCTGTCCTGAATAATTATCCTGCTTTCTTGCAACTTTTCAAGCAGATGTTCGAAAGACATGGGTTGGAAGCAGCGGCAAAGGAGGCCTTATGTGATATACAGCAAGGTAATCAGGATGCTTTGCAATACATAACCCGCTTCAAACAGTTGGCAGCCAAAACCACTTGGGTGGAACGTACCTTTGTAACCTTGTTCCACCGAGGACCGCGTGAAGAAATCAAGGATGAATTAGTACATCCTACTCCAGCCCGTTCATTAAAGGAATTAATGGACCAAGCCATGAACATAGAATATAGATTATGAGAGCGCAAGATGGAAAGAAGAAGAACTCGAGTACCATATCAGCCTGGAGTAAATCATACCATCAGTTGGTGAACTGACAAAGTCCATTCTGAAGTCCATTCTGAAGCTTCTCCATCTTCTACAGAAGAACCCATGCAGATTGATCTCGTCCGTGGTCTGTTATCTGAGTCCGAAAAGGAGGAAAGAAGACGAAAGGGTCTTTGCCTTTATTGTGGCAAGGCTGGTCATCTGATTCATAGTTGCCCTGTTCATCCTTCCAGACCTTTGGGAAACACCATCTCCGTCCCCTGTAAGGAGGGAGGGGACGGGAGGAGCTGAGGTACCGTCAATATGTTCCACCAGAGAAAATATGTCAACCCTGTTTATCCTTTCCGTCACATTACAATGTTCACAAGGTCAGAAAGAACAACTCTTTGCTCTTGTAGACTGTGGAGCCAGTGGAATCTATTTAGACAAGACCTGGGCTAAGGATAAGGCTGCTCCACGAATACCTAAGGAAACTCCAGAGCAAGTACACACTGTACTTCAGAGCTTGTGGTTGATTCTACTCCTACACTCTGTTTGAATTTTAGAAGGCATCAAGAACATGTTGCCTTTGATCTTATATCCTCACCCAACCTCATAATGATTTTAGGAATACCTTGGTTAACCCGGCACAACCCCTATATCAATTGGAAAACATGAACAATATCCTTAACATCTCAGTCTTGTCAGCGAAATTGCTATTCTATCAACTCATTTTGGTCTCCCAAAGGGTTCTCTCAGTCGTCAAGGAATACCGATAACACTATAAATACAATTCAAGGAGTACCAAATTGTTACCAGGAATACTCTGGCATCTTTCAGAAACCAAGTAATCCCATCTTTCCCCCTCATCGTATCTATGATTTTGCTATTCCTTTGGTGCCAGATGAAGTAGTTCCATTTGGTCGAATGTATTCTGTGACACATCAAGAAAAGAAGTTACTCAAAGAATACCTAGATGACAACTTAAAGAATGGGTTAATAACCCCTTCATCATCTTCTGCTGGGGCTCCTCTTTTCTTCATTCCGAAGAAGGCGAAAGATCTGCGTCCATGTGTTGATTGTCGCAGACTCAATAAAATAACAATCAACGATCGTTATCCCTTACCTTTATTTCAGGATATACTGGACGCTATCCAAGGAGCCAAGATGTTCACTAAATTTGATCTAAGAGGTGCTTATCATCTTTTGCGTATCAAGGTAGGAGATGAATGGAAAACAGCCTTCCGAACTCCATTCGGACACTATGAATATCGAGTCATGCCTTTTGGATTAACTAATGCACCTTCTGTTTTCCAACAATTTATGGATTCTGTGTTCTCTGACTTGTTAAATCACAATGTAGTAATCTATCTCGATGGTATCTTGATATATTCCCGTCATCCTGAACAACATATTTCACATGTATTACAGGTTTTGGAAAGACTCAAAAAGAACCAATTATATTGCAAACCAGAGGAGTGTGAATTCCACAAGACCAAAGTAATGTATTTGGGATTCAGTATCAATCAAACAGGAATATCCATGGACCCAGACAAAGTAAGAGCCATCCTAGACTGGCCTTCTGCAACGTCTGTAAAGGACTTCTACCGACAATTTATTCAGGATTTTGCCCACCAACAAAGTTTCATCACCCAGACTATTAAAAAATAACACTTAAGGGATTTGTCTGGACCGAAAGTGCTGAACGGGCCTTCCAGGAGCTAAAGAAGTCCTTCACTCAAGCACCCATTTTGCGACATCCTGATACTACTAGGGAATTCATAGTAGTGACTAATGCATCTGAAAGAGCCACAGGAGCAGTTCTACTTCAAAGACAAGACAACGATGGATTGGAACACTCTATTTTCTATCTCTCTCACACCCTGACAGAAGCAGAACGCAATTACTCAGTACTGCAACGAGAACTACTTGCTCTCAAAGTAGCATGTAAAGAATAGAGACATTGCCTGATGGGCACTAGAGAGCCTTTCAAAGCCAGGACTGACCATCCGCAATCAACAATGTCTTCGAAGCTTCCAATGCCATAATAGTCACCAAGCAAGATGGGCCTTCTTTTTTAACCAATATGATTTTGTATTAACTTACATACCTGGGTCCCAGAACCTAGTGGCAGATGCATTATCCCGTCAATATCCTGACATCGCCAATACCTCCTCTCCACACATCATTGAGTCCAGTCAAATCATTGGGGTTACTCAATCTTTTCTGGATGGCGTTAAATCCGGGTACCAGTTCCTTCCACTTGAAAAGTGGAATAAAGTGACACCTCTCTTACGAAAAGAACAAGACTACTTCTATCAGGAGAACACCCTTTTTCTACCTACTAAAAAAGTACAAACCGAGGCATTACAGATGTGTCATGATTCTCCAGTAGCTGGGCATCGAGGAATCAAGAAGCCCCAGGAGCTACTTCAACGATTTTTTTGGTGGCCTTCCCTTAAGAACGATACAGAAACCTATGTCTCAGCATGTCCAGTATGCACCCAAACCAAGATACCCAGAACAAAACCAGCAGGTTTATTGATGCCATTACCTGTTCCCTCAGCTCCTTGGTGTACCCTTTCCACAGTTTTAATTTGTTCCCTACCGTCTTCTTCTGGTAACCATGTCATTATGGTCACTGTTGATTCCTTCACTAAGATGGCTCATTTCACAGCCCTAAAGAAATTACCAACAGCCCCTGAAATGAGTTGCATATTCATGCAAGACATTTTCCATCTCCATGGATTTCCGCAAAAGGTAATTTCTGATAGAGGGCCACAATATGTGTCACGGTTTTGGAGAGCTTTTTGTGCCTTATTAAACATTGATGTGTCCTTGTCCTCTGGGTTTCATCCACAAACCAATGGTTAGACTGAACTGGTAAATCAGAAACTTCAGCAATACCTGAGATGCTACTGTAATGCCACTCAAAGTAATTGGTCAGATTTTCTTGCCCTTGCTGAATTCTCCGATAACAATACAGTACATAGCGCAACCGGAGCAACACCTTGTTATTGCAACTATGGTTTCCATCCTAGGGCCATTACCACTATTCCTTGTAAGACTTTGCTTGTTCCTGCAGTTACTTCTTTTGCATGACGAATCCGCCAAATCCAAAGCCTAATCCATACCACTCTTTTGGCCTCTAAACAAGCAATGAAATGGAAGGTGGATCGTCAATGTCAGAAGGCACCCTTATATCAAGCAGGACCCAAGGTGTGGCTTTCCTCCAGATTTCTGCCCTCTCGGTTTTCTCTAAACAAATTCAAACCTCATTTTTATAGGCTCTTTTGGTTAATGCAAGGGTTGAATCCTGTTGCTGTTCGACTAAGGCTGTCTGTACCTGGAGGGTTCATCCTGTTTTTCACATGTCCCAGTTGAAACCTTTCATTCCTGATCTGTATAACCGACATTTTCAATGACCTCCTGCCCTTTCTGTGGAAGGCCATCCTGAATATGAGGTGGAGGAAATCTGTGATTCTTGATTCTTTTCAAAACAAACTACAGTTTTTGATTCACTGGAAGGGTTATCTCCTTAGTGACTGCTCTTGGGAGGATGCCTCTTCCGTCCATGCTTCCTGTTTGGTTCGCCTTTTCTATCCCCGCAGTCCTGACAAGCCTGGGGCCTCGGGGAGGGGACCTACTGTGACGCCACGCTTAACCACTGCGTCTCTTTTTTCAGCCACGGTCAGACCGCGACTCTGATTAGCAAAGCGCCGTCCTCTGTGTTTTTGTACAAATTTAACAACGTGTTTCAGGACGCACATTTTGTGCTCCCGGTCACATCGTCCTTACCTTTTTCCATTAATTTCTTCTTGCTTGTCGGTGGTGGATTTCCCTTCTTTTCTTTATACCTTCTTTTCTTCTGGTTTCTGTGCACTTCGTTCCATGCCGTCTTCTTGCTGGTTTCCATTTTCTCTTCTTTCTCTTCCTTTTTTTCCAGCATGCCTTTTTCTCTTATACTACTGCCTTTTTCCCATTCTTTTCTATGGGCCTTTCCCAATCCAAGATGGTGTTGCCTTCTCCTCCTGGGTTCTCACTTCCTGTCTTCCAGTATATAAGTCACTCAGTCCTGATCTGCCTTGCGTTGCAAACACTTCTTTCTGGTGGTGATCCTCGCTCCTGTTCGTCGTGTTTTCTCCAGTTCCTGTTGCTCTGATTTAGATTTTTCTATTTTTCTAACTTTTTCACTCTTGTTATTTTTTTTCCTTTTTCAGGAGTTCCTGTTTTGAGGTTTTTTCCCAATTTATTGTTTTTTTTCCCTCTGGGACTCCTTCTGGAGGGTATGGTCTACTTAGACGTCTCCTGTCAAGCAGCACTGTGGCTTATCTTGGTAATTCCAGAACCAGCAGAAGACCGGGTGCTCTTTAAAATCCGTCAGTCAAAGGTGAGAAGCATTGTGCAAACAGTGACAGTCCCTCCATGATGCATGCCAACAGTCAGGAAACAAACCTTAGCCATTACTCATGTGCGGTGCACTTTTCCACATGATGTCACACCAATGGCATGGAAATGCACATTGTGTGTAAAAACTCTAGTCCTACCCGTCATATCCCTCATTGCTACTGCAGTTGTACATGCCAAATGACATGCTATGATGGGTCAGGATATGCGTGAGCCAGCGATCAATGGTGAACCACTCCTGTTTGTGGCACCACATGAACTGTAGCCCCATTGCAAATATGCTATTTCAAACACAGGTTGTCAAGCACACATGTGGGGGAATATAGAAATCATCCCATGAACACAGGTAGGGCATGCATGAAACAGCAGTGTACACACTGTGTCAAAAGAGAAAGGGGCACATGCTAACAGGTTGGCACAAGGAATGTTGACAACAGTTATGGCACATAAAGCATGTCAATGGACATTCCCCACTTACCAACATGCCTGAGGACAGTGATCCATCACTTCTCTTTCTTTGGCCTGTAACACTGAGGGTTAGTGGTCTGTAGCATAGAATTTACACCCACTACAACAACAAACATTACTTGATTGATCAATGTACACAGTCATGTGTTGTCCCTGGAGAGCAAATTGTTTGTGGAATGTACACAGTTGTGTCCTGGGTCCCTGGGCCAACAGGAAAGGCACATCAGTAGGCACTACATTACATATTTATACAAACAGTTACTCATTTACTTTGTCGCACATGGGTCATCTCTAATCGTCAGGGGGAGCGGAGAGAACCTAACACATTAACTTTGCAATGTGACAGGCAGGAATATATACCCTATACTCACCCTCTTGTGGTGCTGTGTTCCCATCAAACACCCATCAAGGTCTGGGAACGCTACCACCAGAATGTGGGCCATTAGGGGGCTCATGGTCTGATGTGTGCCTCGCTCATTTTGGGAGAACAGCCCCAGCTGGACTTCTGTGATTTTCTGGGCCTAGGGTCTTGGATCCTCCCACCTCTTGCAATAGTGGGTGCTCTACCGGGTGTGGACCCTAAGGGTCCGCACCTTCCGGGTGATGGCTCTCCATATCTCCTTCTTCAGATGGGCGTTTACATGTATGGATGCAATAGACAAATCAAGCAGGTAGCCCATGCGCCATCAACACGTACTGTGATGTGAGACACAATGAAACACTACCTATACACCTATGTTACTTCTGAAGGGTAAACTCCTTAGACCTGACTTCGCCAACACATTTACACTCTGCGAGATTTTCTCACTGCGTACAGTCCCTACAGGCAACTTCCATAGTACGGACTCCACCTTTACAGTTGAGTGACTGGCACGATGGGTAAAGAAGGTGTCTTCCCTGCGCATGTGTGGACATGTGAGCTACCAAATACAGACTCATGCCACTTCAGGGGTGTGCTGTGGTTGTACCTGTACCACAGAACACTCCATTGGGAATATGTGTCCAAACTACAGAGATGGCACCCAACATACAAAGGTATGCATTGTCCAAAATCTGCTATGTAACCAAGCTACTGAGTCACATGTCATGGCCTCCCAGAAATCTACACACTGTCTGCAATGTGGGTCTGTAATTTGGACAATAAGCCTATACAGGACAAATATGACTTCTGTGAAGATGACAACAGAGCTGTGGGAGTAAGGGACCTTTGATGAGTCAAAGACAAACATTGACAATGATGCAAAATGCACATATGGACTAATTTTGGAATTTACCTCTGTACCCATTCCTAATCTAGTCAATGGACTGAGTCAATCAGGGAAAGTATTGCAACTAGAACCTCATATTGGTGACATGGCAGGATCTGCTGGTGTACAGGGAGTGGGCACAGTGTCACAGTTGCAAAGCCACAGTGACTCTCTCAAACCCTGGCCTAGGTCCCATACTGGGAGATACATTTGGCAGGCCCTGGTCTCTGCAGACTGAGCATACAGAATCTGCATGTGACTCACATTTTTATCACTTCCATGCATGACAGTACATCATGTGGCCATCATCAATGTGGCTTGTGGTTTGTGTGGCAACCTGAAGGGCAGAATGAGTCATGATATGCCTTCCAGGACAACAGTTTGGCCTGGCCAGATGTGGGTTAAAAGATATGTGGCACTAAACACATTGCTTACAAGATCATTAAATTATTCAGACAAGATGCATACACAGCTCATGCTGTCATGCACATACATGTTGTCTAACATTTACAACCAACATAAACAAAGAAATGTCATTGGATTGCAGTAAAGACTCCTTGTCTAGTTATGTGCATCCAACAAAAGGAGGATCTAGGACTCCGGAAAACATCACACAACACAATGTGAATGAAGACAACATATAGTACCAGTCACCAATACCTGAAACTTGTACGTACCATTGATGCCACACAGGCTGCAACAACAGGCACACAAGAAGTCTAACTGGCACAGAAGGGCACATTGTAGCCTATGAGGAACAAAAGGATGGTGTTGAACAGTTTCATTTTTGGACCTTGTGATCAAAATCGATAATGGTAGACTTACTACTACCACATTCCATAAGAGTACTGATCGCAACAGTTTACTTGTGTATGATAGTCACCATCCAAAAGCATTGCGGGACAATCTTCCATTTGGGAAATTCTTGAGGTTACGTCGTAATTGTAGTACAATCCAAACCTTTGACATTCAATCTCACGATTTGAAACAGAAATTACAGGACAGACATTATCCGAATAAGATCATTAACCCAGCTTATAAGAGAGCTCGGAACAATCACAGGGATGCTCTCTTGACTTCAGTACCTAAAGAATCAGAAACACGACTGACATGTGTTTCTACTTTCACTCCATTGTCTAACACTATCAAAAAATTAATCAATAAACGATGGAATATACTACAGAGTGGTGGAACTTCAATTTCAAAACCCCTTTTTGCCTTCAAAAGATCGGTTAATATACTAGACCTCATCATCCACACTCGCCCCCGTATGTCCAATGATATACAGAAACAAACTACCTTGTGGAATTTACCTCCAGTCATGGGTCATTACCCATGTGGCTCTTGTAGTGTCTGTCCCCTTACCAAACGCATTTATAGTATTGATCTTAATCATTTCGGGACTTGGCACTTGAACAAGCACACTAATTGTAATACACGCCAGTGTATCTATCTAATTTCTTGTCCTTGCAACTTAAAATACATCGGAATGACTACTCGTCCAGTAAAATTACATATTAATGAACATCGGAGCAATATTAGATGCTCCTGCATCACTACAAAGCTCTGTTCACATTTTTTGGATGCAAAACACGGTCCTGACGACATATGGTGAATAGTACTACAAGTATCCAGACACGACAGTAATAACCCAAACTATTTATTTAAGATTGAACGGAGATGGGTTTTTCGATTGAAAACCCACAAAGAAGGACTGAATGATGACATACCATGGAATCTTTTAACATCTTAACCTGTGGAAGGGTAAGGGTTATTACAACCTACCTCTATATATTATGTACATTTTCTGTAGGCTTATATTGATCAGCTCCCCTCCTCTTTTAACTGAGTTGACATGCATATATATAGATTCAGTTGAGTGATCTTAATAGATCAGAAAATACTTTTTTTCACTTTTTTCATTTATTATTCTTTCTCTCTTTGTTGCCCTTATGAAAGAGACATGTTTTTATTGTCTGCACCATTTTTCATTAAAAAGAATGGTGCAATAGGGCAGTTTGCCATCTCAGTACCATCATATGGGTTCTGATACTTTTTACAAATGTAAAGATGGCCCCCATTTTGACTTCTATTGGCCTTGGCAGGAACAGCACTACTTCACAACAACACGACGTTATTTGATCACTCCAAGATGGCCGCCGATAATAGAGACTGTGGTCCTTTCTCTATTTTTAGTATCCGGAACAACCGGCTGGTTTGTTCCGGCATGCACGCGCTAAACAGCGCTTGCTTAAATAACATCCAGCCGCACCGGCACACCGTCTTCAGGTGCGCGGCACGGGGCAGGTTTTCCAGATCCTTCAAGGAGCGATCTAAGTAAGCACGGGGTCACGGAAGGTATTTCCTCCGTCCCCGTTTTCAGATCCTGCATGCATTTTTTTACTTTTTCCATTGTTTAACTGTTTCCATGATAGTATTTCTGCCATGTTATCCGGGTTAACCGACTAGGTTCACTATGACCCAATAATATATCTTAGTTCCTACCTTAAATTGTGAATGGGCATATGGTAACATATACTAGTTACTCTAGAGTATGTAAGCATTTTTTATTTTCACAACAGCATTTTTTTCGGGCCAAAATGAATAAGGGTTGTTACTTTGCCATATGACTATAAGTACTTACGATGTGGATTGCTTTTGATACGACTGAGCAGGCACATGGTTGCAGCACTTTCAATGTTAATTACATTGCCACAGAGCTTATATTAACTCATTCTTTTACATATAATTGACTTTTAACCAACACTATATATATGTATATACATCTTTTTACACCATTCTGTCTAATATAGAACTCAGTGATCTAATTTAGACGGCGATACTAAGACTTTGCCAATGTCGTGTCACTATGTACTCTTTGCGGTGCTACATTATTACATATTATTATTTCTATCTAGTACGATCTCCTTGGTTGATGCTAGCGCAGACCTAGGGAGCCCAATCTCTAATATGGGATGGTAAGCATCAAAACCTATTCATTCCTATTTTTATAATTTTTTTATACACTGACTGAGGGTGGTTGTCACTATAATTGTTTTTCTGTGTTGATCACTGGCACTAATTGTTATGTGTCTTTTTTGATTCTATGCAGGGCGACTGTACTGACCAACTGACTTAGACATACTCTGTCTTCTATTCTGTATGTGACTTTCTGTGCACTTGATTAATTTTTGATACATAGGAGAAGTAGTTTAATAAAAAGTTTTTTTCGTGGGTCCTGAAGAAGCGTCATAGGATCACTTTGTGACCGATCGTAGACGCGAAACATGTTGACCATGTAGGACTAGGTAAACTACCTTCCCTAATTAGAGAGTGTAATGGTACATTATTTCCAGTAACACTCCTATATTCCTGTTTTTAATCTTGGCCTGGACCTAGTTTCTAACACATTAAAATAATGGTTTAGGTTCTGAGCCAATTTTAAGAGTTTTTTGTCTCTCCTTTATACTCTCTGTTTCTTAGTCAGTCTCTTTCCCAGACTTCCTTTGTTAGCAATTTAACAATGGTTGAGAGCCACCCAGAATGCTGGGTGGCCCGCCAGGCATTGCAGCACCAATCTGGCGAGGAGTAAGCCCAATGATGATACCTGTCACCCTAGTGGGTGCTTGAGGGCTCTCCTAAAATACCCTGTATAGTTTAATCTTTGCTGAATAGAACCCAATTAGTTCTCTTGTTTTCTCTTTCTTCTGTGGAACAGTGCACTTATATTGATATTATGGTGTTGAACAGAGTCAGTTGTGCACATGAGGTACTTACCTCTGGAGAGAAGGCAGGGGCCCTATCAACTGCTGGACATGGCATGATTACTCCCAGCGGTGGCACAGGTAGTGGAAGTGTTGCTGACAGCAGTATCAGAACTCAGGAGTCAAGTGACTAATTTTGCTCACCATGGCGGTCATGTCTGCCACATACGCGGTCATCACCGCTGACGGACACAGCCATTGGGCCGCGACAGCCACAGGCAACAACATTAGCCTATGGCTATGTCTGGAGAGGTTGGAACTGCCTACTGCGCAGATGACTCCTGCCAATGGTTGCAGGTGGTTCCCAATGTCCAGTGGAGCAGTTCAGGCATCCGCCAATTTGGCAGTCTGAAATACTGTAAATGGCTTTGTAAACTGCACCACACCTACAATAGATGTGTTGGATAGTCAGAAGCATCCTTATTCTGGCTTTTTATGTAGGTCCTACTACACAACCACCAGTGTAGTGTATTGCAAGGCACAGATGGCATATGACGGGCAGTGGATGGTGCACCAAAACCAACAGTATTTTTGGCAGTCGGAAAATACAGTCACATTTTAAGGGCAATTATGTAGCAGATAGTTGGGTTTCCCCTGAATCTATGTTGTGGACACATGTATTGACAACCATGTGGCCCTTTTGTACTGACCAGCTGGGATGTGTACTGTGTGTCATATCTATCCAGTCAGAAATGCTTTGTCACATGATACTGTTGCCATGCATCATGTATGTTGCTGTGGACACACTGACAAATGTTAAAAATCATGTCTTATCGCACATAGGTAGCCTGGGAGTGGGAGGATGTGACAACCTCCTGTCTACCGTCCACTGCCAGACCTTCAGACCATGGAGGAATGCCACATCATCCGGGTATACAGTCTGGATAGGCAAACAATAGTGGATTTATGTAATCAGTTGGAGCTAGATCTGATGCTAGCTAACAGTAATCTGATCTCCATTATACAAGTCATGTCAGTATTGCACTTCCTGGCCACAAGGTCCTTCCAATATATAGTGGCCCTGTCTGCTGGTATGTCCCAACCTCTGTTCAGTCTGGTGTTGAAGGATTTCCTCTCAGCAATGCTGAAACACATTGACAGCTATATCAGGTTCCCCCGACGTGAAGATTTAGCCAATGTGAAGGCTGACTTTTATGGTTTTGCCCATTTCCTGCATGTGGTGGGGGCCATTGATGGCACACATGGTGGCTTGGTGCCACCACAGGCTACTGAACAAGTCTGTCACAACGGAAAGAACTTCCATTCCATCAACGTGCAAGTTGTCTGTTTGGTGGATCTCTATATCTCAAATGTGTGTGCTCGTTATCCTGGATCAGCCCATGATTCCTTCCTAATGCAGAACAACACCATACCCCAGCTGATGTCACAACTGCACCCAGAGAGGGCCCTCCTCTACTCACCTGGTAAAGTGTGTCAGATCACTGTGCCATGGTGCATGCTCCACAACATTGCCCAGCGGAGGACTATCCTGTGCATCCCAGAGGAGGGCGAGCCTGTAATGTCACCGGGTGAGACTTCTTAAATGCCAACTGAGGGTGACAGTGGTGAAGAGGAAGGAGCTGACTTGAGAGATCTCATCCACAGCTACTTCTCATTAGTGTAAGTATGTCATGTGATGTTATGACAGTGACTATGCTATTAACTGTAGTTGTGAGAATGTGTGGAGTTGAGTGTTTTGGATACAGCGAGGAAACTGATACTCTGCAATAACCAGACAAAGGCCACTTAATAAGATAGCTTTTGACACATCCCCAGCTTGATGATGTTGCTTTGTTTGTGTCATTTCCCTTGCAATGTACCTTGTTTTCCAGATGCTTGCTATGTCACGTGTGTCATATGTATGGTTTCAAGCCTATACTCCTTGTTTTATTCGTTGTACAGGTACCTTCACCATGACATCTTCATGTGGGCATTTCAGAGTTGTGACATTAGCAGGTATGTGATGCTGTTCTGCCATACGAAGTGGACATGGATTGTTCCAGGTAATGTAGGTCACAAAGTTTGGGTGTAAGAGACCTCTGTTAAGACAGCTTGCACAGTGTTTGGGTGGAAGGTCAGAAGTGCCCATTGGACTTGTTTTGTGTGCTTTGGTGGGCCTGATGCTTCATGTTTGTCATCATGTGGTCATAAAATATGTAGTCCTAGCTTACAACCAATTAATTTTTCTTCACATTAGCTAAACACTGTTTTTGTATGACCTGTAGGTAGCTATAGATGTGTTTCATCATTGTAGGCCACAGTGCATGTGCCACTACACTGACGTGTTTTTGTCATACCATCAGATGTATGGGAATTGGATTATGATGGCCATGTAATCAGGGACTGTTTTACCTCCATCTATATGTATCTTGGATTATGCAATGTTTAATTACTTTGGTATGGTGTGTGATAAGGCTCAAGCTGATGACATCAACCACGTCAATGTTTGCCTATTCTACAGGACAATGTCTGAGAAATCCCTTCCTTCCATGGCTTGGGGGTCTGTACCTGTCAATATGTTCATTTACTCTGTATGGTTCAATCATTCATCATTTCCAATAGTTCTGAAATATTGACACTGTAATAAAACTTTTAGTTAGAGCAGACACTTGTATAAATGTGTTTGTGTGGGAGGATTGTAATTCTGAGCTGGACACTGTTTACATGCAACATATCTCATCTTGAACACGTACTTTAGATCATCATTGTATGGTTCACATGGTGTGACATATCTACTTGGCTAAATATGAAATCAAAATCAGCAGACAATGAGTCAATGAAGGGTGATTTTATTGTGCAGCTCTGACTAACAGAAGATATGCGTGACATGACTCAAAAGAATTTCAAATGTGAAGGGGTCAGTCACGGTGAATGAAATCTTTTGAGTAGATGCCACACGACTGGGAGTCCAAAGTCCAGAGTACTCCTCCTGTTGGAAATAGTAGGTGGTTCAGGATCAGTCCAGAGTGAGTGTGTAATATACTAAGGAAGTCCTAAAGGAAGAGGGTTATTACTGGCAGTGGTGAGTGACTTGCTATCCGTACCACCTGGATTCTTTGCTGCGCGTCCCTGCTTGCATGGGGGTTGGAACTGCTGCTACACAGGCATGGGTGTATGAGACTTATTGTTCCTCCGGCAGCGCCTCCCTTCTAGTGGCTGGCACCGATGTTGATGGGCCTGCTGTTGATGAGCCAAAGGAAGGGGTAGACTGGTTTTGAAGAGCCCTGCTCAGGGTGGTGTGTATGTTCCTCAACACAAATGTTAGGGAGGCCATGTTGTTAATGTGCCCCTATGCATGTCCTTCTGTATCTGCTTGATTTCCCGGAGTTCGGTCAACACCTGGCCCATCATGCCTTGGGCCTTCTGATAGACCCCCAAAAATGTGGCTGATGCTGTCCTGGCCAAGAGCAGCCCCAGTGGCCTCACCCCGCTGGCCCACAGCATCCCTCCCACGTACCCTCCCCCCACAGGTCTGTGCCCTTGCCGTAGGACACCCTCTAGAACTTGTTTCTGAGCCCTAATTGTCCAAAGTGTTGCACTGAAACTCATGATCCAGGACTGGGGGGAACGAGATGGTGGACACTGTGCTAGGGACACAGATTTGTGGGTGAATGTTGCCTGGGATGTTGAAGCAACAGGGCTAGGTGGTGATGTTGTGGGCACAGTGAGACTCACTGTTGCCATCTGACCAGGTTGCTGAGATGGGCCAGAACCGTCCTCCACATCCAGACATCCAGGAGTGTCATTGTCACTGAAGGCTTCATCCAGGGGGCTAGTGGCAGTCTGTTCCATTGCATATGGGTGCCCAGTGGCAGATCCTACTGTTGATGTAAAACGTACATTGTTACTGGTTGTATTGTGACATCTACCTCCAACTGTTTAATGTTACAGTAAGCCAAGACCTTGGACAAAGTTAAGTTGTAGTTAATCTAATTGTGGCAAGTAGCCATGGTATTGGGTGATTTGACATGACATGTGTGAAGCATGCCAACCCAATTTGACTCAAGCAGCTGCTGAGATGTGAATATCAGTTGCACTTTGCAGGATGGCCTGAAAATGACATCTTGCCACCAGTGCAGTCAACACAATGGAGAGTCAAGATATGGCTTTGACCATTTTGAGGCCTAGCTGAGTGGGATGCAGGCAGACCCAGGACTTTTTTATATGAGGCTGGAGTCATCATGTGCACAATGCTGTGTCAATGTGTCTGCTGCTGTTGCCAATCTGGTGCTGCATCTTGGGGCCTTATAAATACTTGTACACACTGAGTAAGGTGTAATTCCTGTCCTCAATAGTTACATCTTGGCATAGTAAGTCAAGATGGAGCTAGGTAGACAGACATGTCTCTTATTTGAACAAGATCTGTGCTTGATCACTCCTGGGTGAGTACACTTCATTTGTGAGTTGACAAATAGGTTTTTTTTGACAAGGGAAAACTGTGCTGGTGTTTGGAGTTATAGAAATAGAGCATGCTGGGAGCTGCAGACAGGTCACTCTCTCTATCACACACACTTGAGAAATGTTCTCCCCCCAGGTGAGTAAACTTCATTTGTGAGTTCACTTACAGATGTATTGGGGCAAGTAAACAATGGGCTGATGATTGGAGTTACAAAAACAGGACCTGTTGGGTTTTGCAGTCAGGTCACTCTCTCTACTACCCAATATTTGACAAATGTTCTCCCCAGGTGAGCAAACTTAATTTGTGAGTTGACAAACAGGGGTATATAGGCAAGTGAGCAATGTGAGGATGTTTGGAGCTACAGAAGCAAGCCTGCTGGGAGTTCCAGTCAGGTCACTCCCTCTACTACACACACTCGACAAATGTTCTCCACGTAGGTGAGTAAACTTCATTTGTGAGTTCACTTACAGATGTATTGGGGCAAGTGACCACTGGGCTGATAGTTGGTGTTACAGAAACAGGGCCTTCTGGGAGTTGCAATCAGGTCACTCTCTCTACACCCCAAAACTTGACTGATGTTCTTCCCCCAGGTGAGAAAACTTAATTTGTGAGTTGACAAACAGTATATGAGCAAGTGAACACTGGGCTGGTGGTTGGAGTACCTGAAACAGGCCCTGCTGGGAATTGCAGTCAGGTCACTCTCGCTACTCTCCAACACTTGACATTTGTTGTGTATTACAAATCTGTAGGCAGGCTGCATTTATGTTGAGCATATGTTTTTATTTTGGAACATACCATGGATCCTGGAATGTTTTTTGTTGTTTGGAGATTTCCACGCCCCATTTCGAAACATGGCATGTGATGGGCCTTGGTAACTGTGATGTTAAGTCCAATGATACACACTGACAGTGTTTAAACTCAGATAATCTGAGTATTGACTGTTGGTGGGGTACATGAACAGGACAGTAGAAAAAGGTGAGCTGTGAGCATGCATGACATTGCATTTTTGTGTCATTTTTTGTCTTGTAACTTACTAGACTCCGTCCCCCAGGTATTCCTGTCAGGCCCTCGGGAGGCAGAATGGCCAAGACCTTCTCCTCCCAGGGAAAGTGTATTAATTGGGCACTGGGAGGGCCCAAGACAGTATTCTTGACCTGTAGCTGGTGCCTGGAGACCAGGGACCGAACCTTGCCTTGAGATCATTCCACTGCTTCCTAATGTCCTCCCCTGTGTGCAGGGTGATGCCTACAGCATTCACTCTGTTGATGATCCTGTCCCACATTTCAATTTTCCTTCTGAGAGGAGTATACTGGACTTGTGCTCCAAACAATTGTGGCTTTACTCTTATGATTTCATCTGCCATACCTCCTAACTCATCTTTAGACAAATGGGGATTTTTTGAAGAAAAAGGGTGACAGGGACTTACTTAACAGGGAAAGTGCAGTAGGATGTGAATGGACAAAAGGGGTGCAGGGTGCTTTACAGGATGGTGAAAAAGGGGTGCCTACTCAATGTATTCTACAAAAAAAGGTGCTTTGGGTTTTGCCACCATCCAGTGGAAATGTAAAGGATTGTGGTCTTTGAAGGGGTGTGTTTTATATTGTCCTTTGCAGGTGTGTCCACTTGGCCAGTGTGTGTCAGCTGTGTCGTGTTTAAAATTCATCCAAAGGTCAGTTGTCTTTTACTTTGCTGATCGCAAACTGGGGTGGTCGTCTGCCATTGGCTACTCACACTAGAGGACTGCCACGGCAACTGTGTGATTGTAATATGCTTAGTGGGTGGCCGCGGTGCTAATGCTCCCATAATAACCTATAGGCCTCCCTGTGCTTTGCTGGACAGGCGCCATAACTTATGGCACTAAACCAGCAAAGTGACACAATAGGGTCATTAGTTATGACGCTATTGTGCTAAAGTGTGCCATGGAGAGCTGTATAGTGAATACAGTGCTACCATGGTGATGTCTGGGGGGCTCAGGGCGACACAAGAAAAGTGGTGCATCAGAGTAGATGCACCACTTTCTTGTAAATATGCCCCTAAATGCTGGGGCCATAAGCATTGCTCAGAAGCTGCCCAGGAGGCTGCAGAATTTAGTGGTGCCAAACAATAAGGCTGCATAGTCTTGATTACCCTCATGCATATTTAAGCCATCAATAGACTATCCATGCCCCTCTGGCTTACTCCTGCATGTTCTTTTTCATCCCTACTTTCTCTTTTTTCACTCTTTCTCACCTTTCCCTTCCTGCTTCACCCCTTTTGTGTTTTCTCTCTCCAGTCCTGGATTAAAATAAGATGAGGAAAAATAAGTGCTGGTGCCCAAAAATAAGTGTCCGTGGGACCTACTTGCAACCACCAGCTCATTGTAAGCACTGCACATACTCATCTCTTTGAATATCTCAAATCTGGCTTCACTTATTTGAACCATTTAATGCTGTTATTATAAATTGCCCCAATCATTCAAACTTATTCAAAGTCCTATTGTTTAGATATGTTTGAATCGGATTCAAGGGAGCTCACCCTCCACTACTTAAGATACAATGTAGTCTTTCTGTGAAACCATTCACTTCTGAACTACCTCCAACCTTGCCCACTAGCAATTCTGGCCATCAGCCATGATGTTTGTCTTTGGTAAATATAACAGCAGAATCATTTAGAGAAGGGAATGTATCACCCACTTAGCAAATATAATAGACAGTCTCACTGCCTTAGGTTATGATGTTGCAAGACCAATGAGTAAAGTGTGTTTCTTCTGCAGTTAGCTGTACTCTGTCATCCCAGCTTTGTAACAAATTTACATGAAAGTTATGCAGACGTGGGTTTCCTTGTGCTCATTTCTCTTTTTCATTCATTAAAAATGTGTATTGTATAAAGAAAGTTTGTTTTCTAGAATGGTATATTTTGGCTACCACAAATTTTAACAAATATTTATAATAATTTTGTGAGTTTCCATGTGAACTTGTGTAAAAAGGATATGGGAGTTACTGCACAAGAATTCTAGGGATAACTATCTGTAGAAGAATTAACACACCCATTTTTATTTTAGTGTCAGTCAGCTGTTACTTCCAGAAAACATGTTTTCTCCTCTTTCCTGGACTGCTTCTAGTGGGCATTCTATAATACTGCTCAGACACTCACTAGTGGACATTCTCTAACACTGCTCCTGACACTCGCCTTTTAATTTGTAAGATTACAGCACATAGCTCCCTGTGCCTGAATGTATGTGTTTGTGATCTAGCTTCTATTTGCTAACCCTTGTTTTTTCAGCTGCACTATGTGAGCATTGCTTGTCCTTTCTCTCTTGGTATGCTTCACTGTGTATGTTTTGCTGGTATTTATGGGGTATGCAGGGCTATCCTAAAGGGGAGCAGCTGAGACTACTTGCTCAAGGCCTGCTCTTTCAGGGACTACACTGCCACAGTGCACTCTATACATATATAAAAAAAACACGTCTTAGCCTGCTTCCGTGATATATTCTTGTTAAAGGCAGGTAACCTTAGCCTTCACCAGATTTTGTCATATAACCAGAGAAGGGCTCCTTATTTGTAACCTGAGCCCCACAAAAGCTTCTGCCAAGTTTTAATGTGTGTTAATCACCAGAACACTTTGAATGCGAGAAAATTAGAAGAAATAAATATATTTCTCCCCGTTCCTCTATCAGGAAGGCATACAATCTTCACATATTCCCAGGCTGACTTTATTAATAAACCTGGGAATGTACCAAAATATACGGGTGGATGCATGGGAACATCCACTCTCCACCTATGTAACACCTTCAAAGAGCAATGTAATGCAAGACAGTGAATTGCCTTGCCTTGCTTTTGTCCAGAATTACCAAGCCAAGCAGGGCCACACAAGGTGGCTTTGCGTGACTAGGTAAATCTGACTTAAGGATTGCGTTGGCCTTGCATCACCATGTGTGACACAAGGGCAATACAATTCTTTGATAAATCTGGGCCTGTATGGCCTCAGCCATGGTCAAACACTGACAAACACTGCCTCAATACAAGGTCATATAATTGTTTATCAGATCAAGTGTTTCATATATACATGACTAACTAAGTAAGCAAGCTCTATAAGCCAGAAACACATCTTCAAGAGGAGAAGAACCGCTGACTTTCATAGAATTGTCTACATTTATTTGGAAAACAAGCATTAGCAAAGCCAAAAGGTCTGGCTTTTTACTCAGGGAACAGTTTGGTCATAGTTCAGTGACTTTGTGTGTGCTTTCTTCAGCAACACATTCAGTTATGACAATATGGATGATGGGAATAAGAGCCATTTGGTGAACCGACTACATTAGCAGTGTTGAACTCCAACATCAAAAGTGCTCTGAAAAGGGGTGTTTGGACAGAATATTGAATTAAAACAATGTTGACTTAAAAATTGTGCCATTAAAATACTGTTTATAGGAATATCAAAGGTGGGAATATCAGTGTTTTGTTTATTATCATAAAAAATCATTTTTAAAGATATTGTTGTATGTTATATTTTTATGGATTCATTTATAAGTATTTTTTGAATTTTCTTATTTTAGTTGTATGTTAATTTTTGTGCTAGTATGTTTTATTTATTTATTTAGTAATCTAAAAAGGGTTTAACTAAATATTGTGTTTTAAATTTGAATAATGTTTTTTATTTAATGCATATTTAAATATGTTACAGCAGTGGTATGTTGGATTTTTAGGGGGAAAAGGGTGGGGAGATCATTAAAATATGTTAATATTAATTTGCTTGTAAATATGTATTTAAAATATTAAAATTATTGATTTTTACTTTTTATGATGTTGTTACAGTTTACCTATATTTTCATATGTTAAATTTTTTGAATGTATATTAAAATTTCATCACTTATGTACATTATTTGTAACTTTTTAATGTATATTTATGACTATGTAATTTGATATTTTGGAGAAACTTTGAAAAATATATTTGCACATGTTTTTCAGATAAAATTATTAGAAACTGTTGTATAATTTTTTTTAAAACTAAATGTAATTTTGTTGCAAATTTTTACTAATATTAACATTTCTATTTCAAAATTATATATATTGTTTTATTTAATCACAATAAATACTTTTATGGTTTTAGTTTAACAATAAATAGGAATTACATTTTTATTAATGGTTTTGTATATACCAGATGTAAATAATCAATTATAAAAATATATACATTTAATTTGAATATAGGTTTTATATGCTTACATTTTAGATTTTGCATGTAATAATTTTGTATTAAAATACATTTATGTTTACAAATTACAAATAATATTGAGTTACATATTTTTATTTTTTATATGCTACATTATTTGTAAATTAATTGTACTTAGATACAAACGAAATAGTATAAATTAGGTAATTGTTAAGGTCATTTAAATATTTATGTGTGCTATAAAAAATGATTATATGTTATATATGTTTTAGAATTAATGCATGGTATTTTAAATATGTGATTCAAAAATCATGTTTGAAATTTTATAATTTGTTTACTTATTGTTAATGTAATGTGTCATTTGATGTAGTATTTATACTAATGTATAATTCTATAGTGAAAATATAGAATGTACTATATAATGTATTTAATGTTAACAATTATAAATTAATATTTTTTTAGATAATTTGTTTTGTTAATTATATTAAAAATATTTGTTAGGTAACAATGGTTTTATTTGTGTACTGTTTAAAACAAAACTTATGTAAGATGTCCTACTGTAGCGTGGGGGTAGTACATATAACCCCTTTAGTGTCCAACACCTTCCCTAAATGACTTAGAGTGGAGTGGGAATAGTAAATGTAACCACTTTAGTGAGAAACACCTTCTCCAAAATGGTTGAGATTCAAGTGGAAATAGTAAATGTAACCCCTTTGGTGCCCAGCATCTTCCTCAGAATGTTTAGATTGGAGTTGGAATACTAAATGTAACTCTTTTAGTATCTAACGTCTTTTTTAAAATGGTTAAGGGCCTGATTACGAGTTGGATGGTTGGAAAACCTGACCGACAGACCCTTGGCGAGGAGACCGCCGCAGACCTGGTGGTCTCCCTACCTGTCCTATTACGAGTTTTCCACTGGTTTGACCAGTGGAAACCAAGGTTTCCGCCGGTCAGCCCAATGGAAAACATGCAGTGATATTGTACTCGGCTCCACATGGAGCCTAGTCCAATGCCATCACACAGGGGGGCTGACCAGCACCCTCAGAATGAGCACTGTCTGCTGACAGTGCCCATTCCAATGGTGCTGGAAACCCCCTGCACTGCCCACAACAAAGTTGTGGGCAGTGCAGCGGCCCCCTTGGGGCCCTCAACACTTGTTCTCCTCCACCCTTTTAATTTTGGTGAAACCACCATGAAAAGACTGTCAGAGAACATGGTTGTAATTAAAAGGGCAGTGCTGACTTCAACACCGCTCTGACTGATCCTGAACCAATACCGCCGGCATCCCTTCGGGATCAGTGATCCTGGTGGAGTCGGCAGTCCCCTGGTGGTCTGACCGAAGTGGCATTGTAATGTGGTGGTCGGACCACTACAGTGGGGCAGTTCAACCGCCACTGTGAGTCTGGTGGTCTTGAGACTGCCAGACATGTAATGAGTCCCTTAGTTTGGAGTGGGACAAGGAAATATAACCCTTTTAGCATCCAACACCTTTCCTACAATAGTTTAGATTGGAGTGGGAATAATATATGTAACCCCTTTAATGTCCAACTTCTTCCTCAAAATGGCTTAGATTGGAGTGGGAATAGTACGTAAAACACTTTAGTGGTCATTCTCTTCTCAAAAATGGTTTAGTTTGGAGTGAGAAAAGTATATGAAACCCTTTCAGTGTCCAACACTTTTGGCAAAATGGTGTAGATTGGAGCAGAAATAGTCAATGTAATCCATTTAGGGCATGATTCTGAGTTTGGCAGCTGGAAAACTCGACCACCAAACCTGTGGTGAGGAGACTCCCACCAACCCTATTACAACTTTACTACTGGGCTGATGCCCATCAGTCCAGTGGGAAAGGTGAGGCAGCATTGTCCTGGGCTCATAATGGAGCCGGTGGGAATGCTGCCACACCTGGGGCGCACCAGCACCCTTGAAATACGCACTGTCTGCTGTGCAGACAGTGCGTATTATAAGGGTCCCGGGCGGAGGACCCCTTGTATCCCCCTGCACTTGTTCTCCTCCAGCCTTTTCATGGCGGTCAGACCACCATGAAAAGGCTGGCGGAGAACAAGGTTGTAATCAGCAGGGTGGCACTGACTTCAGCGCTGCCCTAGCCGATTACAACCAGAACCACAGTGCAAAAAAAAAAGGAGCACACTGCCTCACACTCCAGCTAAAAGTTGTCCCTAATGCATCTTGGTAAATGCAGTCAGATTCGTTTCACATCAACAAAAGTGATCAAAGTCTTTCACCTTAGTAGGTGCAGCAAGTGCTGTGTATCTCTGGACACGTGTTTCTGGGTTTCGCCCGTCATCAGCAGAGAGCAGCATATTTTGTGGGGTTGCTTGAAATGCCACCAAACGTCTTCTCAGGTTTATGTACCACTCTGGTGCGCAGGTGTCTCACCAGGGCTCGTCAGCCCGTTAGCTCAAGGGAGCCGTCATTTGACACAGTGCAAAAAAAAGGGAGCACACTGCCTCACACTCCAGCAAAAAGTTGTCCCTAATGCATCTTGGTAAATGCAGTCAGATTTGTTTCACATCAACAAAAGTGATCAAAGTCTTTCACCTTAGTAGGTGCAACAAGTGCTGTGTATCTCTGGACACGTGTTTCTGGGTTTCGCCCGTCATCAGCAGAGAGCAGCATATTTTGTGGGGTTGCTTGAAATGCCACCAAACGTCTTCTCAGATTTATGTACCACTCTGGTGCGCAGGTGCCTCACCAAGGCTCGTCAGCCCGTTAGCTCAAGGGAGCCGTCATTTGACACAGTGCAAAAAAAAGGGAGCACACTGCCTCACACTCCAGCAAAAAGTTGTCCCTAATGCATCTTGGTAAATGCAGTCAGATTCGTTTCACATCAACAAAAGTGATCAAAGTCTTTCACCTTAGGAGGTGCAGCAAGTGCTGTGTATCTCTGGACACGTGTTTCTGGGTTTCGCCCATCATCAGCAGAGAGCAGCATATAAAGTGGAGTTGCTTGAAATGCCACCAAACGTCTTCTCAGGTTTATGTACCACTCTGGTGCGCAGGTGCCTCACCAAGGCTCGTCAGCCCGTTAGCTCAAGGGAGCCGTCATTTGACACAGTGCAAAAAAAAGGGAGCACACTGCCTCACACTCCAGCAAAAAGTTGTCCCTAATGCATCTTGGTAAATGCAGTCAGATTCGTTTCACATCAACAAAAGTGATCAAAGTCTTTCACCTTAGTAGGTGCAGCAAGTGCTGCTCAAGGGAGCCGTCATTTGACACAGTGCAAAAAAACAAAAAGGCCAGAACCACCGTCAGCCCATCAGGATCACTGATCCTGGCAGGGATGGCAGTAGGTTGGCGAGTCTGCCCACCATTCTCATAATGTGGCAGTTGCACTGCCACAGCTGAGGTGGTCCGATTGCCACCACAAGGCTGGCAGTCTTCAGACCGTCAGCCTTGTAATAAGGCCCTAAGTGCAACGTCTTCCCCTAAATACTTTAAATAGGAGTTGATTTTGCATTTTTCATATATGTTTTTTAAAACAACAACGATATATAACACAGATTGTAATTGTTATTTTTATATTTTTCACTTTCATGTAAAGTATATGTACACATTTTCAGTTACATATATATTTGTACACATATGAAAAACATTTTTCATTGTTATGTTTAACCATTATTGTAGTACATTTTAAAACATGTACTTATGATTTTGAACAGTGTCATACATTTCTAAATGTTTCTTTTATGTTTTCAAGTGTGGTATAATTATTTTTTATACATGTATATGCTTGCTTCACAAAACATTTTAACAATTTGTAATTTGCTTTTAAGTATATCTTAAATAATACTATATTGTTTATAGTAATATTTATTTCATACTTTACATTTATGCTTCCTATTTTCATATAACTTTTTTACATTTATTTACATTTTTAAAAACATTTATAAGTATTTTCTATTTAAATCCCCATTGTTTTCTTAGTTTCATTTAGTGGCCATTTTTTTATTGCTAACTTAACTTTTGTACTCTCTGTCATTTTTCTTCGGTTGTCCTGGTTGTCAGTCCTCGGAAGGTGCTTCTGTTTGTCAGATCAGATAAGAACTTTTTTAGAGTTTTCTATAGGGTTTTGATGGTAGAGGTTTGTAGGGAGTACTTGTAAATAATAGTGTTGCTTTCTAGTTTTTTGAAAGTTTATTTATGTTTATGTGTGGTATTTTATTTACTAGTATTCTGTTTTAGGCCTTGTTAGACGTTGATGGGAAAGTATTGTTATTTTACATTACATTATGTTATTTTATGTGTCTTGTATAGTTTAATTATAATGTTTATTCTACTTCTGAAGACAGAAGTGATTTTTGTGGGTGGGTAGTATTCATTTTTTACAGGTTTATAAATCTGAAGGTATCGTATGGATGTTGCATTTTTACTTTAAAATATTTTTACTTTAAAAGGAAGTTATTTTGAGCTGTGTTGGTGACTTTTTCATTTTTTAACTACTTAATATTTGTATGCTTCAATCTTATTAGCTATTTTATTTGAATGTTTTTTGGCTGATATACAAAAATAATTTGTTTAATAGTTTGTTGAAAATATTTAATCAATGATGATTTGAATTTTGTTTATTAGTTACTGTGTAGATATTTTGTTGATTTATAATAGGCTTTTGGCTATTGATTCTAAGTTGTGTAGTCCTTTGTTGTTCATAGTCTACTTTGTAGGATGTCATATATTCTGTTGATTTGTTTTCTAATTTTAGGTTTAATTTGGGTTGGGTTACTGATTTTTCCATCTGCAGTTGTTGGTAGCTTTATTCTTTTTGTAGGGTCTCTATACATTTGTAGAGTGTAGGTTGTATTCTTTTTAGTGTAGATTGGAAGGCATTGTGCCTTCCTTCTACTGAACTGTTGCTTTATGCTTCTTGAGCCATGGTGCTTTTGAAGACATTCCACCATGATATTTGGAATTTCAGTTGGCGTCTGTGTCCAGAACTCTGCAGTCTGCCAACTCAAGTGTCTTCAAAGTAGTCTATTAGGGCACTTAGGGCCTGGTTTCGAGTTTGGTGGTCAGTGGTCACTGCGATGCATGACATTCCATAGATGAAAGACCGCCAGGGTCCCGGTGGCACCACCATGCAGCACAGACCACCACGAGACACGCCAATGAGGCTGTCGGTGGATGAACCACTAGTGTTTCAGCAGGACATAGTATGATGTTGCTTTCCGCCACCGTCACTGTGGCGGTGCAACCAACACGTCTCAGCTGGTGAAACAGAGGCTTATAAGGCAGAACTCTTCTGTAGGCAACTTCACAAATTCTGTGCTGCCACGGAGCCAATCCTTTATGTCCTGCTGCTGCTTCTGCTGAAAGAAGGAGCCCAAAATCAGTGCCGCAGTGGATGCAACCGACGATAAGCCAAAACACCTAACCACGTCCCCAATCTAAACAGCAAATTAATGCACCAACAGTGACCTGGTATGGGGGCTGTGCACCATGGTCAAAGTATACATTTGTGTGTCTTAGCTCAGAGTAGTACACAACGTATGACCCAATCCCAGGCCCATGATACCTGTCTTCTCTGCTTGCCTGTGATGATGATAAAATGCCAAAGACAAATAGGGTCATTCCATGTGCCTGAGCACACTCAAATAACAGCTTTGATTACAAATCATTACCATTAATGTACAGTAGCCCCCAGTCACAAGCCACAGCAAAGTGACTCCAACATTTGCTACACCATATGCATAAATGCTACATGAACTGTGAACTGTTGCCCACAGGTAAATCCAGATCTCAGACAACTCCAATTGCATGGGTGGAGTTGTGCATCACAATTCATATGGAGCAAGTACGGACCTTATCACCTTGAACGGTTTGGCTTATGTAACATCCCTCAGTAACCTGTTGTCACAAAATAGTATGGCAATGGCAAGTCCATTCTCACTGATCCCACACAAGGTCATGCATCCAGCTAATCTTCATATACCCACCTCCACACCATGATGAAATGATGGCCGAATAATACAGCCATGTTGCAGCAAGAAGTACAGTAGCCGGAAGAAAATGATATGGAACCAACCACTTAACACTGTGAAACAATCCCCAATAGTAACTTCACAATATGTCCATTGACTTAATATACTCATGGAAGTTGTACTAATGTTGCTCTGATAGATAATACATTTTGCACAGAAAAGTACACTGGAGATAATTTGGCCAAAATGTCTGGGAGATTTGTTTGCAAATATCCACACCACAATAAATCTGCTAGCCCAAGGGAAATCACCTGTCTTGATTGGTACTGCTGGCAATACCCTACTCAGATTGCATAAGTAAAAGCCAATAGTCCATTGGATGTTGTATTAGCTCAGGTAAATCTCCATTACCTGTAAAAGGCTCTTATTGTGTTGCTAAATGGGGAGGGACATCACTGTCCCTTTATGCCATGGAAATACATATTCACTTGGATGAATGAGTATACATAACCACATATGTCTCCAACATTCCTGCGAGTCACTCCCTGATGCATGTCAATAGTTAGGTAATGATCCTTCACTATTTAACACATGCTAAGAACTTTACCAAATGATTCTACATCAAAGTCATGGAACTGCACAATGTGAGTAAAAACTGTAGTCCTACCTGCCATGTCCATCATTGCTTCTGCAATTGTACATGCTAAATTACATGGAGTGAGAGGTATGTGTGAGCCACCAAGCAATGGTGGCACACTCTTGTCTATTCCAACACATGATCTGTAGCCCCATAACATATGTCCAATTCTAAACACATATTGGCATGCACACATATGTGAGGGAATCAGATATCATCCCAGGAAGACAAGTAGACCATGCACGAAACAGCAGTGAAAATGAAATGTCAAAAGTGAAAGGTACACATGTTAACATGAAAGCACAAGGAATGATGGCAACAGTTGTTACCCAAATCTTGTCACTGGACATTCACTACTTACCAAGGGAAAGTATTGCTCTGTGACTGCACCCAAAGGGCAATGTATGTTCTGTCAAATGCATTATAGCCACCTTCACATGAGAGACAGTAGTGAGGCACCAACACTTGTCACACACTGAAGACAAGTGTGGGATTGATTCCCCTACACTCACTTGAGCAGACACATGGCAGGGTACAGGGATCTATTACATCATGTTGTTTGTTGTTCAGGCTGACACACTGAAGACAAGTGACCGTTGGGTACAAATGACACACATAACAACAAACAGCATGACCTGATTGGTCGTTGTACTAAGCCATGTTTTGGCCCTGGAGAGTATATTGGTAGTGGACTGTACTCTGTTGTGTACTAGGTCAATGGGCCAATAGGCAAGGCACATCAGCATGCACCAACGTCTATACCTACACAAACAGTTACTCATCTTGTGTGTCACACATGGACCATCTCCAATCTTCAGGTGGAGATTTCACGATCTGCACGATGCTTCTCACCTTTAGATGAAGAATTTGAAAGAGCACCCGGTCTTCTGCTGGTTCTGGACTGACCAAGATAAGGGCGACCCTTTCTAGTAGCCACGGTGCTGCTTGACAGGAAACGCCTAAGCAGACTGTACCCTCCTTAAGGAGTCCCAGAGGAAAAAAAAACAAAAATGTGGGAAAAACCTCAACAGAGGAACTCCTAAAAAAGAGTGAAAAACAAGAGTGAAAAACATGAAAAAATTTGAAAAAATCTCAATCAGACCAACAGGAACTGGAGAAAATACGATGAACAGGAGCGAGGATCACCACCAAGTGGAAGTGTTTGCAAAGCAAAGAAGATCTGAACTGAAAGGCTTAAATACCAGGAGACATGAAGTGACAAACAGGAAGAAAGAGCGACACCATCTTGGATTGGACAAGCCACATAGGAAAGAATAGGAAAAAAGTAGCAGTAAAAAAGGAAAAGGAAAGAAGGCATGCTGGGAAAAAAAAAACACCAAGAAGAAGACAACATGGACCCCAGAACAAGAAAAGAAGTAAAGGTGGAAAACAAGAAGAAGAAAAAAGGAAGAAAGAATAGGGTTCCCACCAGATAAGGAAGGGAAAGTGTATCAGGTAGGCAGGCTGGAAGAGCAACGCGATCAGGAGCATGTAATGTGTTTACCCGACAGTGCCGTGAAAAAAGACAGGCAGAAACGCGGGCCGTGGTGATGCCGGTGCTCCGATACTCAGAGTGGCGGCCCGACTGCAGTGCACAGAAGGGATGCAGCGGTAGGGTGTGGCATCACAGTAGGTCCCCTACCCAAGGTCCCAGGTTTGTCAGGAGAACGAGAATAAAAGAGGCGAATCAAACGGGGTGCATAGACTGATGAGGCATCCTCCCAAGAGCAGTCACTAAGAGGATACCCCTTCCAGTGGATCAAAAACTGCAGTCTATTCCGACAAAATCGAGAATCACAGATCTTTTGCACCTCATATTCAGGATGGCCATCCACAGAGAGGGGAGGAGGTCGTTGAAAACGTCGGCTGTATGGATCAGGAATGAAGGGCTTTAACTGGGACACATGAAAAACAGGATGAACTTTCCAAGTATGAGGTAACTTTAATCCAATAGCAACACTATTCAATACTTGAAGTATCCAAAAGGGCCCATAAAAGCGAGGTTTGAATTTGTTTTGAGAGAAACGTGAGGGCAGAAATCTGGATGAAACCCATACTTTGTGTCCTGCTTGAAATTAAGGTTCCTCCTGACATTGACGATCCGCCTTCTTTTTCATTGCTTGTTTCGAAGCCAAAACAGTGGTGTGGATTAGGCTCTGGATATGGTGGATTTCTCGTGCAAATGAAGTGACTGCAGGAACAGACAAAGTTTTACGAGGAATAGTGGAAATGGTCCTAGAATGGAAACCATAGGTGCAATAAAAAGGTGTTGCTCCAGTTGCGCTATGTAGTGTATTGTTACTTTGAGTGGCATTACAGTAGCATCGTAAGTATTGTTGAAGTTCTTGATTCACACATTCAGTCTGATCATTGGTTTGTGGATTAAACCCTAATGACAAGGACACATCAATGTTTAATAAAGAACAAAAGACTCTCACAAATCGTGACACATATTGTGGACCTCTATTAGGAATAACCTCTTGTGGAAGGCCATGGAGGTGAAAAATATCCCGCATGAATATGCGACTCATTTCAGAGGATGTGGGTAATTTCTTTAGGGCTGTGAAATGCGCCATTTGGTAAAGGAATCAACAGTTACCATGATGACATGGTTACCAGAGGAAGACGGTAGGGAACATTTGAAATATGTGGAAAGGGTGCACCAAGGAGCTGGAGGAACAGGTAAGGGCATCAATAAACTTGCTGGTTTGGTTCGGGGTATCTAGGTTTGGGTGCGCACAGGACATGCTTATACACAGGTTTCAGTATCGTTCTTAAGGGAAGGCCACCAAAAAGAACGTTGAAGCAATTCCTGGGTCTTCTTGACTCCTCGATGCCCAGCCACAGGAGACTCATGACACATCTGTAATGCCTCGGTTTGTACCTTTTTAGTATGTAAGAAAAGGGTGTCTTGATGATAGAAGTAATCTTGTTTTTTTCGTAAGAGAGGTGTCAATTTATTCCACTCTTCTAGTGGAAGGAACTGGTACTCAGATTTAATGCGATCCAGAAAAGATTGAGTGACCCTGATGATTCGACTGGACTCAATGATGTGTGGAGAGGAGGTATTGGCGCCTTCAGGATATATCGACGGGATAATGCATCTGCCACTAAATTCTGGGACCCAGGTATGTAGGTTATCACAAAATCATATTGACTAAAAAAGAAAGCCCATCTTGCTTGACGATTATTATGGCATTGGAAGCTTCAAAGACATTGTAGATTACGATGGTCAATCCTGGCTTCAAAAGTTTCTCTAGTGCCCATTAAGAAGTGTCTCCACTCTTTACATGCTACCATGAGAGCAAGTAATTCTCGTTCTAATACTGAGTAATTGCGTTCTGCTTCTGTCAGTATGTGAGAGAGACAGACGATATGATGTTCCAATCCATCGTCGTCTTGTCTTTGAAGTAGAACTGCCCGTATGGTTCTTTCTGAAGCATCAGTTACTAGTATGAATTTCTTAGTAGTATCAGGATGTCACAAAATTGGTGCTTGAGTGAAGGACCTCTCTAGATTTTGAAAGGCCCGTTCTGCATTATCGGTCCAGACAAATCCCGTCTGCAGATTTTCTTTTTTAGTAGTCTGGGTGATATAACTTTGTTGATGGGCAAAGTCCTGCATAAATTGTCGATAGAAGTTCGAAAGCCCAAGGAAACACTGAGTTTCTTTTACAGAAGAGGGAGAAGGCCAGTCTATGGTGGCTCTTACTTTGTCTGGGTCCATGGCTATTCCCGTCCGATTGATGCTGAACCCTAGATACATTACTTCAGTCTTGTGGAATTCACACTTCTCTGGTTTACAATATAACTGATTCTGTTTGAGTCTTTCCAGAACCTGCAATACATGTTCAGTATGTTGTTCAGGGTTACGGGAATGTTTTAGGATATCATCCAGATAGATCACCACACTTTGATTCAATAAGTCAGAAAACACAGAATCCATGAATCGTTGGAAAACAGAAGGTGCATTGCTTATGCCAAAGGGCATGACTCGATATTCATAGTGACCAAATGGAGTATGGAAGGCTGTTTTCCATTCATCTCCTTCCTTGATACATAAAAGATGATAGGCACCTCTTAGATCTAATTTAGTGAACATCTTGGCTCCTTGAATGGCGTCTAATATATCCCTTATTAATAGTAAGGGATAACGATCTTTGATTGTTATCTTGTTAAGTTTGCGAAAATCCACACAGGGACGCAAATCTTTTGTCTTCTTAGGAACGAAGAAGAGGAGCCCCAGCAGGAGATGAAGAAGGTGTAATTAAACCATTCTTTAAGTTGTCATCTAAGTATTCTTTGAGTACCTTCTTTTCTTGGTAAGTCCAGGAATACATCCGACCAAATGGAACCACTTCGTCCAGAACCAAGGGAATAGCACAGTCATAGATACGAAGAGGCGGTAAGATGGGGTTGCAAGGCTTCTGAAAGACGTCAGAGTATTCCTGATAACAATTAGGCACTCCCTGAATCGCATTAATAGAGTTATCAGAATGCTTGGGAGAATGATAGAACCCTTTGGGAGATCAATACAAGTTGGTAGAATAGCAATTTTGTTGACAAAACTGAGATGTCAAGGATATTGTTCTTGTTTCCCAATTGATATATGGGTTGTGCCAGGTTAACCAAGGTATTCCTAGAATCATTGTGTGGTTAGGAGAGTATATGAGATCAAAATTGATATGTTCTTGGTGTCTCCCAAAATGCAAACAGGGAGTAGGAGTAGACTCCACTACTGGCCCAGAGTTTAAAGGGGAGCCACATACAGTGTGTACTTGCTCTGGTGTTTCCTTTGGAACACGTGGAATACCTTTATCCTAGTCCCAGGTCTCGTCCAAATAGATACCAGTGGCTCCACAGTCCACAAGAGCAAAGAGCTGTTCTTCCTGGCCTTGTGAACATTGTATTGTAAGATAAACAAGGTGGACATATTTTCTCTGGAGGAACATATCGACAGTACTTCAGCTCCTCCCGTCCCATTCCTCCTCACAGGGGGCGGGAGTTGGCATTTCCCAAAGGTCTGGAATCAGATGACCAGCCTGGCCCCAATAAAGGCAAAGAACCTTTCATCTTCTATCCTCCTTTTCAGAATCGTACAGAGGACCACGGACAAGATCTAGCTGCATGGGTTCTTCCGCAGTGGATGGAGATGCTTCAGAATGGACTTCGTCAGATCGCCGGGTTATGGTACAATGTGTTCCAGACTGATATGGTACTCAAGTTCTTCTTCTTTCGTTCTCGTAATCTATATTCTATGATCATGGCATGGTCCAAAAGTTCTTTAAAAAATCGAGTTGGAGTGGAGTGTACCAATTCATTCTTGATTTCTTCACACAGTCCTCGGCGGAACAAGGTTACAAAGGTGCGTTCTACCCAAGTGGTTTTGGATGCCAACTGTTTGAAGTGAGTTATATATTGTAAAACGTCCTGATTGCCTTACTGTATATCACATAAGGCCTCCTCCGCAGCTGCTTCCAACCCAGGTCGTTCAAACATCTGCTTGAAGAGTTTCAAAAAAGCAGGATACTTATTCAGTACTTATTCAGGACAGGATCTGCTGCAGAGACAAAGGGAGTCGCCCAAGCTAGTGTGGGGCCAGACAAAGCACTGATTAGATAACCCACCTTGGCCTTATTGGAGGAAAATTGTATCGGGCGAAAGGCAAAGAAGACTGTTAAAGCATCCAGAAATTCTTTTATCCTATGCGGATCCCCAGAATATCGAGGTGTTGAAGTGGACACGGGTGGTACATCCATTGACCGGGAAGACAAGACTTGTCTTAGTGTGGTATTCTCAGCCTGCAATTGCTGTAATTCTTGAACTTGTTGATGGACTGTCTGCACCATGGCTTGTACATTTTCTACGAAGTCTCCCTGTGGTCCTTCCATGGTTGTCTCACAATGCAGATTATTTTGGCGTTGCAATCTGACACAATCTGCACGATGCTTCTCACCTTTGGATGAAGAATTTGAATGAACACCCGGTCTTCTGCTGGTTCTGGACTGACCAAGATAAGGGCGACCCTTCTACTGGAGGACTGGAGAAAACACGACAAACAGGAGCGAGGATCACCACCAAGAGGAAGTGTTTCCAACGCAAAGAAGATCAGAATTGAGAGGCTTAAACTTAAATACCAGGAGACAGGAAGTGACAAACAGGAAGAAAGAGCGACACCATCTTGGATTGGGGAAGTCACATAGGAAAGAATAGGAAAAAAGTAGCAGTATAAAAGGAAAAAGAAAGAAGGCATGCTAGGAAAACGGAACACCAAGAAGAAGACAACTTGGACACCAGAACAAGTAAAGAAGTAAAGGTGGAAAACAAGAAGAAGAAAAAAGGAAGAAAGAATAGGGTCCCAACCAGGTAAGGAAGGGAAAGTGTATCAGGTAGGCAGGCTGGAAGAGCGGCGCGACCGGGAGCATGAAATGTGTTCACCCTGCCGCGCCGTGAAAAAAGACAGGCAGAAACGAGGGCTGCGGCGATGCCAGTGCTCTGATACTCGGAGCGGCAGCCTGGCCGCGGTGCACAGAAGGGACGCTACGATAGAGTGCGGCGTCACAGGAGAGGGCAGACTCTAACACTTCAACTCAGCAATATAACAAGCAGGAAAATGTCCAAAACGTACCCCCTTGTAGCTTCTGTGTTTCCCTCAAATGGCCATCAAACTCGTGGTAGGCCACCATCAGAACGTAGGCCATCAGCGGGGTCAGGCTCCAGAGTGCGCCTCATCCCTTTTGGGAGGACAGCCCCAGCTGGACATCCATGATCTTCTGGGCCCAGCGTCTCAGGTCCTCTCACCTTTTGCGACACACCATCAGCTATGGACCCCCAAGGTCCACACCTTCAGGGCAATGGCTCTCCAAATCCCTTTCTTCTGATGGGCATTGACCTGAATGGATGCAAAAGTAAAATGGAAAGGTTACAATTCCATTCTTTTTTCCAACTGGCTGTGTTACACACATTTCAGAAACACCAGGCACAAAATAATTGTAATTGTCAATACACCACAAGTGTAAAGCACACATGCTTATAATTACAGGGACAGAAATACACACTTTTGGAGTCATCTTCAGACTAAAATCAATACGCTGCTCATGGCCTACACTGACTAAGCAAGCCCACTGACATCAGATAGCTAAGGCTATGCACTGTGATGTGAGCCACAATGAAATACAACACACAAATGTGACCTTCTGAAACTCCCTGGGCCTGACTGGACCCACACTTTTACATCCAGCCAAATTGACTACAGGAAACTACCATAGTACACACTACACCCTAAGACTTAAGTGACAATGGAAGGTGTGCCATGGGTGGCACCGGAAGTCTCTTCCCTGTGCATGTGTGGACATGTTACCTACCCAAAATAGGCCCCCATTTTGAACATGGCGGGTTGGCCCGCCATGCCGGCATTGGCGGCTGAATCCACCAGCTGGCATGGCAGGCCAACGCGCCGCATTACGAACATGGTGAGGGCCGCCATCGGCAGCCCTCACTCACCACCAGGCTTCCGCCATCAGGCAGCCTGGCGGTGAGTGGAAACACTATCCGACAGGGTAGCTGCACTACCCTTTGGATAATGTTTCCATTTCCACCAGCCTTTCCCTGGTGGGTTCACCTGCCAGGGAAAGGCTGGTGGAGGGGGTGCCCCGGGGCACCCCTGGGGGCCCCTGCACTGCCCATGCACTGTGCAGGGGCAGTGCAGGGGCCCCGGTGCAGTGCCCCATCGTGCAGGTCAATGCCCGATTTTCAGGCAGTGATATGCACGACGGGTGCAGCTGCACTTGCATCTGCCGCACAGAGGCATTGATGGCGGGTCCACGTGGAGCCGCCGTCAATGTCCCGGCCGGGCCTTTCTGTGAGCCGGCAGGCCCACAGAAATGTTCATTATTTGCCCGGCGGGGTTCCGGGGTCGCTAGCGGTCAGTGTTTTGACTGCCAGCATGAACACGGCGGTTGCTACCGCCGTGTTCATAACGACCACCATAATCTCATAACGCTTCAGAGTGGGTTTGTGTGGTATGTACTTATAGCACAGAACACACCTTTTTACATATGTGGCAATCCTACAGAGATGGCATCCAACAGACTAAGGTATGTTTGGTCTGGTTGGTTGCATGTAACCAAGCTAATGAGTCACATGTCATGCCCTTCCCTGAATCAACCAACTAGCTGCACTGTAGGTTTGTGACTTGGGCAATACACCTGTATGGTACAAATATGACCCATGTAAATGTGACAACAGAGCTGTGGTAATAAGGAATCTGTCATAAGTCAATGACACACCTTGCCAGCGAGGGTCAACGCAAATATGTACTTGGTCATGGGTTTACATCAGTACACATTCCTAATGTACTCAATGTGCAAAAGCTAACAGACCAACTTCTGCCACTGAAGACTCATTTTGCCACATCCAAGGATCTGAACGTCTACAGGGAGTGGGACCGTGCCACAGTTGCATTGCCATACTACCAACTTTAGCCCAGCCTGGTCTATGTCCCATTCTGGGAGAAACATTTAACAATCTTCAGTCTCTGAAGGATCCGCATACAGAACCTACATGACACACACATTCCCATCATTTCCATGCATGACAGTACATCCTGTACCTATCCTCTATGTGGTTTCAGGGTTGTGTGGCACTGGGGGATGAGTGAAATATCGACTCAAAATGTGCAGCGTCACACTTGACCTGTATTTTTTCCTATATTCTTAAAAAATGCTTACCGTCCTAAACCCCAAACAGAAAATCATTCCATTACCAAATTCATTTATTAAGCACAGTTTATTTTCTTATTTGTATCTTACTTTATATCACCAATAGACACATTCAGAATTAATTCACAATTGATTTCACATAATTTTACCAAGTTGTTCCATGAATTACTTTGATGAGACACTTTACAGACAAAACATTGAACATATTACATACATAACAATAGAAAAAGGAATACCCCACATACCAATCCACTCACACCTGCTCACATCCAGAATCATCCCCTGTTATACTCTCCATTCACACCCTGATCCAGCCACTCTATACATACAAAGCAAAATACAATGTAAAAGCAGTTTTGATTTTTAGCAGTGGTAATGTTGTGTGCTGGAATCACTCCTAAAGGTGATCAACACTCGCTTTGGTGTGGGAAATAATTTCATCCAGCTACCTTCTTCAGGACCACACTATACTACAAATGCTTCAAGAGGTGGACAGTGGCTGGAATACTGACGTATAGATCACAATCACACCAATCTCAGAGCAATGTAGTACATCGTCGGAAACCCTTTTATCTTTATATTGAAAACTACAACTCCTAATAGTTAGTAAAAAAAAGAGAATCAATGGGCGTTCTCAAATTAAATCCTTCCTGTGAGGGACCCCTCACTGCAAAAGATTATTCAGAATTCGCTTTTAGCAAATCCTTTTCTATAGAAAGACACTCTGGAAATCATTGTGTTGAATCACTGACATCATAATCAGGCTCCCACTGAGACTGTGGGAGTCTCCTGTGGGATTAGTGAACTGCGGGAATATACACATTGCTAAGAAGATCCTAAATTTACTCAAACAGTATACATACATAGCTCATGCTGTAATGCAAATACATGTTGTTTTACATTTACAAACATCATATCCAAGATATGTCATTGTATGGCTGTAATGTTTCCTTGCCTAGATATATACTTGCCACAGAAGGAGGATCTAGGGCTCATCACACCACATAATGGTAATGTGAAATGCATGTCTCCACAACCAGCATCATGAACATCCCATGTATGGAACACCAAATGTGACAAAAGGCACCCAAAAAGCACATTGTAGCCTATCAGGAAGGAAAGGATGGTAGCAAACAGAGTCAAATATGGCTATGAGGTTCTTACCTACTCCTCTGGTGAGCCATTGAGATAACCATGGAGGGGAAGGACCTCTTCAATGAGCCTCTCCAGCTCGTCAAGAGAGTAGGCAGGGGCCCTGTCACCTGTTTGGCCTGGCATGATTGCTCCCAGAGGCAGTACACAGCAGCTGAAGTAGTGGAGGTATTGATGGAGGCAGTGTCAGGAGTCAAGTGTGTGATTTATCAAAAAGTGGCGTACATGTACTCCACCTATGGGGTCATCACAGCCGACGGCCACAGTCATTGGCCTGTGACCATCACAGTCACCAACATTAGCCTATGGCTGTGTCCACCACGGTTAAAGCTGCCCACCACGTGGTCAACTTCAGCCGCTGGGTGCGGGCGGTACGTAGTGTCCAGTGAACTAAGTCAGGCATCTGCCATTTTGGCGGTTGTAGCTACAGTGTTGGACCCTGTTAATTGCATCACAATATCAATATATGTGTCTGATCATCTCAAACAATGTAAAGCAGCCTTGTTGTGTGGGTTATCTTACACAATCACCAGTGTTGTGTGTTGCTGGTCACAGATGGGATATTACAGCGGTGCACTGTCCACCGCTGGTGACAGTATTTTTGGCAGTAGGGGCACTCTGTTAAGTTTAGAGGGGCACATGAGGAGCAGATAGTTTGGTGGTGCCCAAATCCATGTTGTAGACACATGTGTAGACAAACCTGGGGCTCACATTTGGCCCTTGAGTAGTAAACAGCTTTGTTGTGTAATGGGTGTGATTTTTTTCCAGTCAGTAACGCTTTAGTACATGATTTTGGTCCTATTCATCATGCATGTTGGTGAGGACACCTTGACTAATGCTACAACTCATTTAATTTCACAAATAGATACCCTGGGAGAGGGAGGAGGTGACAAGATCAAGCATGCATCCATTGCCAGACCTTCAAACAATGGAAGAACATCACATCATCAAACAGTTCTGTTAGAAATTGGGTCTCTAGTTGGCAGAGGTATACACCCTTGTCCAAGTAGGGACCACAATCCTAGTCAAGGTAAGTCACTACACAACCTAAATTATCCTGTGCTCACACTCTGATAGCTTGGCACAGAGCAGGCAGACTTAACTTAGAATGCAATGTGTAAGCTATTTGTGCAATAACACATACTGTAACACAGAACAAACACCACAAAAAGTACTCCACACCACTTTAGGAAAATAGATCATATTTATCTGAATAAAATAAGATGAAAATGTCAAGAATCCAATGCACACAAGTAAAGTTATGATTTTTTAAAGATTAAATTCTATTATAGCGCTTAGAATCACAATAGCTCCAACTGGAGTATCACAACGTTGTTCACGGAGTCGTTCCCAATACTCTGCTGCCACTCGAGAGGGAGTGCGGCGCTGGCCCCGTAGTTGCACGGACCCCCAGGTCCATACCTTTGAAAATGATGAAACAAAGACGTTGCAGGGAGTCGGGAGGTGAGGTGCCATTGGAGCTGGTGCGGCATCGGTTCCTTATGGCTACCGGGGAGGTATGGTGTTGGTTCCTTTCTGCGAGGCAGAGGAGGCATTTAGTTGCAGGGGAGCTGATGTTGCATTGGTGGCGACGCTTCGGTTCCTTGTGACCCAGCAGGGTCGATGAATCCAGTAGGTCAAGACGTGAGTGTCACAATCACACTGCAGGACTTCAGCAGCATCGCAGAGACATCAGGCTTATTTTGCAAGCCGCGTTTTTGTGTTCAGTGAGGACCACGGAGCAAACAGCGGTGCGGATTCAGTCAGCGGTGCCAGTTCTGGAGTCGCTGAAGTCAGTGAACTTGAAATGAGCTAGTCAATGAAGTCTTTGTTGGCCCTGAGACTTCAGAACAGGAGGCAAGCTCAATCCAAGACCTTGGAGAGCACTTGTGGGAAGGCAGTGTCCTTCCAACAGAGACAGCGGCCAGCAGGCAGCAGGGCAACAAGCAGGGCAGCAGTTCTTACAGAAAAGCAGTCCAGATGAGTCCTTTGGGCAGCCAGGAAATCCCTCTGACACAGTCCTTAGGTAGATCCAGAAGTGTTTGATTTGGTGGGGTCAGAGACCCTTTATATATACACCCAGAATTGCCTTTGAAGTGGGGTGAACGTCAAAGAGTGGTTTTGAAGTACACAAGGTCCCCTTTCAACACAGCCCTGTCTACCAGGATCCCTGTGGGGAGTTATCAGTCCCTTCTGTGGGGACGGGCCACTGGCCTTTGAAGTGTAAGTAAGAACCACTCCACCCTTCCTGCCCAGGGAGACCCATTCAGTATGCAGATGAATGCAGATGTGGCTGAGTGTCCTGTTCTATGACTGTCTGGATGGAATGCCCAAGAGGAGCTTTCAACCAGCACAGCCAAGACGTGGATTGGAGACAGGCTGGTAGGCACAGAAGACAGTAAGTTCAGAGAAATGCCCACTTTCTAAAATAGTTATATTAAATCCAACTTCACCTGTAAGTAGGATTTTCCATTACCATTCTGGCCATACTAAACATGACAGGGTTACTCCTTCTATACCAGAATCAACCACTTAGAAGTATATAAGGGCAGTTTTAATGCTGGCCTATGAGAGGAGCAGTAGAGAGAAACACATTTTTGAGTTCTTCACTACCAGGCCATGTAAAACACATAAGAACATGTCCTGCCTTTTACTTACATAGCACCCTGCCCCTATGGGTTACCTAGGGCCTACCTTAGTGGTGACTAATATGTAGGAAAAGGGGACTTTATGGCTTGGCAAGTAGTTTTAAATGCCAAGTCGACAATCAGTGCTGCAGGCCCACTAGCAGCATTTAATTTACAGGCCCTGGGTACCTCTGGTACACTTTACTAAGGCCCTACAGGTAAAAAAAAAAAAAAATTGGGTAGGAGCCAATGTTACCATGTTTAGGGAGAGAACAAATGGACTTTAGCGCACTAGTCATCAGTGATAAAGTGCACAGAGTCCTAAAACCAGCAAAAGCAGGATCAGAAAAATGGAGGGAGGCAGACAAAAGGTCGGTGGAAGACTACCTTAACGCTGTCAGGTCTAACAAGTTCTGTCTCAATAGGCAAACTATTGTGGATTTATGTTGTCAGATTGAGCCAGATCTGATGCCTGGAAACATAAATCCAACATCCACCCATTGTTAAAATCATGACAGTATTACACTTCCTGGCCTAAAGGGGCTTATAACATACAGTGGTCATATCTGGTCATATGTCCCAACCCATGTTCAGTGGTGTGTTAAGAGACGTGCTATCAGCAATAATGAAACACATTGACAGCTATATCATGTTCCCCAGATGTGAGAATTTAGCCAATGTGAAGTCTGACTTCTATAGTGTTGGTTGACTCCCACTTGGTGCCACTGCAGGACAGTGAACAAGTCTATCACAACAGGAAGCACTTTAATTCTACCAACCTGCAAGTTGTCTGCTTGTCAGATCTCTACATCTCAAATGCCTGTGCCCGGTTTCCAGGTTAATCCCATGATTCCTTTGTAATGCAGAATAGCCCCATAACCAAGCTGATGTCACATCAACAAGCAGAGAGGGCCTGGCTGGTTGGTAAGTCACATCTGTCCTGATTTGGCTTGGCTGGTTGGTAAGTCACACCTGCCCTGATTTTGTGAGTGCAATGTCAGGTGCTACAATCATGAAGTGAGTGACTCATTGTGGCACTTATGTCTCATTCCAAAACAGGAGACTCAGTATATCCAAACTGTCCTTGGTTGGTGACACCGCTGAGGAATCCAACTATGCCGGGGAAGCCTGCTTCAATGAGGACCATGAAAGAACACGGCAGGCAGTGGAGTAGACTTTTGGGCTCCTGAAGTCTAGATATCGCTGTTGGAAAAGACTGGTGGAGCCCTCCTCTACTCACCTGGAAGGAGTGTCAGATCACTGTGGCATGCTGCATGCTCCATAACATCGCCCTGTGGAGGAATATCCGTTACATCCCAGATGTTAGGGAGCCTGCAGTGCCACTGAGTGAAGGCCCTGGAGTCCCAAATGAAGATGATAGCAATGAAGAGGAAGGAGCTGACTTGTGACTAGACCTCATCAAGACCTTCTCCTCATGAGTATAAGTATGCAATGAGATGTCATTACTTTGACTGTACAATGAACTGTAGTTGTGATAAAATCTGCAAAAGAGTGTTTGATGACAAAGCTTTTGACACATTCACATTTTTATGATATTGCTTTGTTTGTGTCAGATTTTTTGAATGGACTTAGTTTTCCAGACATTTGCTGCGTGACTTGTGTCATATGCATGATTTCATAGCTATAGTACTTGCTTCGTTATTTGTTCAGGTAACTTCACCAGGAGCTTTTCAGACTTGTGACATTGGCAGGTATCTCTTGCTTTTGGGACATACAAAGTGGACATGGATTGTTCCTGGGAATATATTTCACAGACTTTGGGTGGTGAAGACTGGTGTCAAGACAGCTTGTACAATGATGGAATGGAAGTGCAGAAGACTCCATTGGCTTGTTTTTTGTTGTGTGGTGGCCATGAGGCTTCCAGTGTGTCATAATATGGTCAGTAAAAATGTTGCTTTAGGCCAAAACCATGTCAGTTCCCCTTCACATTGGCTAAACACTCTTTTTGTCTGAACTGTTTGTACTTGTTAATGTTTTTCATCATTGTAGGCCAAAGTGCCTGTGGCACATCACTGACATTTGTTTGTGTCATTCCACCGGATGCAGTAGCACTGGATTGTAATGATCCTGTGGTCAGGGACAGTTGTACTGCCATTTGCCTGGGTGTTGCATTATATGAGGTGAGCTTCCTTTTGAGAGGTAGGGAATATGGCTCCAGCTGATGACATCGAGCTTTTTTGCCTACTTAATAGGACAGTGTCTTATATGTCCATTACTCCAATGTTCTGGGTGTCTGTACAAGAATATTTGGTGGCCTCAACAGTCTGATATGGTTATGTCTGAATGTCTGTTTCTGACATCTTGACAGCCTACGTGCTGAACAATGTAATAAAATCTCTTCTGAAACAACCTTTTATTTAGATGTTGGTGTGTAATGGCTGTAATCCTGAACTGGACACATTGTACATGCAACACATCCCTGCTTGCACAAGTAGCTTGTATCTTCATCTAACAGTTCCCATGGTCTTACATATCTACGTAGCTAAATGTGAATTTTAAGACAGCAGGCAATGAGTTTGTGATGGGGGAATTTGTTACAATGATAATTCACAAAATGTATTTGGCACAGAATGAAACAAAAATGTACAGTGAGGGGGTCAGTCATGGTGAATAAAATCATTGGAGTAGATGCCACAAGACTGGAAGTCCAAAGTCTTCCTCCCATTGGAACTGGAATGTGGTTCAGAAGTAGTCTACTGAGTGTCTGTGTGGCACATAAAGGAGGACATTAAGGAAAAGCTTTCTTGCTGGCAATGGTGTGTGTCTTGCTATCCACACCTCCTGGATTCTTGGATGGATGTCCCCTCTTGTGAGGGGGGATCAGCTGCTGCAGAAGCATGGGTGTCTGAGGGTTGTTGTGTCTCTGGCAGCCCTCCATTCCTGTAGCTCCTACAGGTGTACATCGGCTTGAGATAGTTGACCCACAGGAAGGGGTGGATGGTGGTGAAAAAACACTGCTCAGGGTTGTGTGGATGTCCCTCAGCACCCCTGTTATGGGGCCTATGTTTGAATTGTGGTCATCCATTTTTGGATCATGTCCCTCTGCAGCTGCTTCATTTCCTGGAGTTCAGTTAACACCTGGCCCATTATGCCTTGGGACTCATGATAGACCCCCCTAAGACATGGCTGATGGTAACCTGGTCAACAGCAGCCCATGTGGTCCCTCCCATGCACCCTACTCCCACGAGGCTATGCCCTCTCCAACTGGGTCTTGGTCCGTCAGTGTCGGTAGTGTTAGGTTGCATCTCAGGATCCAAGACCGGGGGCCACAAGATGGTTGAAATGTTGCCAGGTGCACACTTTGGGTGGGGGGGCGCGTTGCTGCCTGTGATGTTGACACAACAGGGCTGGGAGGTGTCATTGTGGGCACAGTGAGACTCACTGTTGCTGTGTTACTAGGTTGTCCAGATGTGCCAGGACCATCCTTTGCGCCCACAAGTCCAGGAGTGTCGTCATACCTGGGGGTTTCACCTGGTGGAGTGTGAGTCTGGTCGGTGGACAAGGTCTGCCCAGGGACTGTGCCAGCTCGGCTTGTTGAGTAAGAGGGTACACTGTTATTGGTTGAAGTGTGACATCTACCTCGAAAGGTTTTGTGTTACAGTAGTTAGAGACATGGGACATTCGTAAGTGGTAGCTTAGCCTATTGGGCCATGTTACCATGGTTTTGGAGTATTTGACATGCCATATGTGAAGCTTGCCTAAACTATTAGACTCAAGCAGCTCCTTCGATGTGCTGATCAGTTGCACTTTGGATGAGGGAATGAAAATGACATCTTACCAACAGTGAAGCCAACACGGTGAAGAAGCAACATGTGCATTCGACCATTCGGAGGCCTAGTTGAGTGTGATACAGGTAAACACACAACTTTGTTGTATCTGTAGTCATCATGTTTGCAGTGCTATATCTATTTGCTTGCTGCTGCTACCAAGCTGTTGATGCAGTTTATGGCCTTAGGAATACTTGGTGTACAAACTTGGTAAGGTGTAATTCCTGTCCCCGGTGGTTTAATCTTGGGATACTAGGTCACAAAGGTCAAAATTGTGCTAGGTAGGCAGACACAAGTCTGAGCTGAGTATGATCTGTATGTTGCTCACTCTCAGATGAGTAAGCGTCATTTGATAGTTCACTAACAGATGTATTGGGGCAAGTGAACCCTAGGTGCTGCATTATATGAGGTGGGCCTCCTTTTGAGAGCTAGGGGATATGGCTCTACCTGATGACATCAACAATATCCATTTTTCCTATTTAACAGGACAATGTCTTATATGTCCAGAAACAAGCCCTGCTGGGAGTTGCAGTCGGGTCATTCCCTCTACTTCCCAACCCTTGGCACATGGTATACTCCCAGGTTGGTAAACTTAATTTGAGAGTTCACAAACAGATGTACTCTGGCAAGTGAACACTGGGCTGGTGGTTGGAGTTACAGAAACAATGCCTATTGGGCTTTGCAGTCATGTCACTCCATCTACTTCCCAACTCTTGACAAATGGTATACTCCCAGGTGAGTAAACTTAATTTGAGAGTTCACTAACAGATGTAATGGGGCTAGTGAACACTGGGCTGGTGCTTGGAGTTACAGAAACAGGGCCTCCTAGGAGTTGAACTCAGGTCACTCCCTCTACTTCCTACCATTTGATAAATGGTATACTCCCAAGTGAGTTAACGTCATTTAAGAGTTCACTAACAGATGCACATGGGCAAGTGAGCATTGGGCTGGTGGTTAGAGTTACAGAAATAGGGCCTCCTAGGAGTTGGAGTCAGGTCACCGCTACTACTTACCAACACTTCACAAATGGCATACTTCCAGATGAGTAAATTTCATTTGAGAGTTCACTAACAGATGTATTGGGGCAAGTAAACACTGGGCTGGTGGAGTTACAGAACCAGGGCATCCTGGTAGTTGCAGTCAGGGTACTCCCTTTACTTCCCAATACTTGATAAAAGTTGTGTATTAAATATCTGTTGCCAGATTGCATTTAGGTGGGAGCATACATTTACATGTTGAGACATAACATGAGTCCTGGGATGAATGTTATCTATTGAAAAACTTACAGGCACCAATCCAACGTATGGCATGTGATGGGACTTGGTAGCTGTGATGTTAGGTCCAGCAACACACATTGACAGTCTTACATATCAGATACTCTGGATATTGAATGTTGTTAAAGTCGATGAACGACACAGTGAAACAAACTGAGCTGTGAGCATGCATGACACTGTAGTTTTGCAAAAGTTCATGTGTTATAACTTACCAGACTCCGCTCCCCCGGTATTCTTGTCATGCCCTCAGAATGCAGGATGGCCAAGACCTTCTCCTCCCAGGGAAAGAGTTGTAATGTGGCACTGAGAGTTGCACCTTGCCCCTTAGGTCATTCCACCTCTTCCTAATGTCCTCCTCAGTGTGAGGGGTGGTGCCTACAGCATTCACTCTGTCAATGATCCATTGCCACAGCTCCATTTTCCTACTGAGAGGAGTGTGCTGGACTTGGGCTCCAAACACTTGTTCCTCTACTCCTATGATTTTATTCATCATGACACTCAACCCATCCTCTTAGAAACTGGGATTTGTGGGACATGACATGTCGGGGAATTAAAGTGGGTGGCAGGAAGTTACTTACAAAAGACAAGTGATGTGGGGAGTAAATGGAGAAAAGTGTGTGAAAGGGGTTTAAGGGATAGTGAAAAAGGTGTGACTTATCTCCCTGAACAAAATACAATTTGGGTTGCAATGGGGATAAAAAAGATCATAGTTTGTGATCGAGTGTGTTTTATAGTGTGAGTTGTAGGTGTGTCCACTGAGCCCATGATCGTCAGCTGTGTTGTCTGTTGCTTTGCTGTACATGTACCGAATCAATAGTGCAATCATTCTTTTCATTTTAAAGGCACAATGCCTGTTTGTTGCATGTTCTACACTTAGGGACCTATTTATGAGGATAGTCACACGGTGCAGCTGAGCAATTCACCTTTCTGTGCTGCTCTACGTGACAGGGAAAGGGCAGGAATGCTCCATATTTTGGATGCCTAATGCAAGGGTGCCTGCATTGCACGCAGGATTGTTTGTGTACAGGAAGGGACATCTTCTTGCACAAAAACAATCCTGAGAGGCATATTCCATATTCTGCAGTACAGATAGAAAGAGGAAAAAAACAAATAGAAATAAAAATATTTCTCCTCTGTACACCTCTTCTGGGAAGGTGAATCTTTTTGGCGCACTCTTAGGTTTACCAGTTCTGCTAAATCTGGAAATGCATCAAAAACCATGGGAGTTGCTTGGAAACACCCACACAATCCCATTGTGTTCCTTTGCTTTCCTTCAGATTCATGGAGCCACTCAGGGCCACACAAAGTGACCTTGAGTGGCTTCATAAATCTAATTTACAGTTGTGTCATGCATGTAGCATGTTGTGTGATGCAAGCTTAAGCAACTGACCTCATAAGTAGGCTCCTTAGTGTAGATTGCTGGAAGTGTCTCCGTATTCTTACGTTAAATTGGTAGTAACAGCCTTATATGGCGGTGTGTGGGTATAGTTGAAGGATAGTTTGAATCATGGCTGCTTTAAAACCTATTATTATTGTATGTGGGGAGTAGTTTGTTTTAATTCTAATGTGGTTTAGTAATTCATGGTAAGGGCTACTTAAGTAGCAGGGCATGTAAGAATTGTATATTAGTGTTTTGATATTCACTATTGTTAGAAATGGGGTCTCTGGTTGGCAGTCAGTTTGCACTCTGTCCAAGCAGGGACGATCTCTCTAGTCAGGGCAATGGAGATGCACACTTAGAATGACCCCTGCTCACCCCCTTGTTACGTTGGAACAAGCAGTCAGGCTTATCTCAAAGGCAATGTGTAAAGTATTTGCACCAAAACACACAGTAATACAGTGAAAATACTACAAAATGGACAACACACCAGTTTAGAAGAATAGCTAATATCTATCTAAATCAAACAAGACCAAAATGACAAAAATCCTACGTACACAAGTAAAGTTATGAATTTTTACATTAAAAAGAGTCTTACTCCATAGATAACAATGGATGCGTTGATGTTACACAAAGTAAAGCTGCACGGGCTAGCGTGTGTCGGAAAAGTCAGCGATGCGTTGATTCCTTACTCACAAGTGAGGCCCTGTGGTGTTTCTTCTATGGTCAGGTAGGCGATGCTTCATTTTCTTCTCCCGCAAGAGATCGATGCATTGATTTCCCGACGGGGCACCTCGGATCCACACAGGTTCACATCGACTTTGAAGCCCAGCGATGATATGTGTGAAATCCGGCCGCACAGTGATGGAAAACCAAGCTGCGTGGGGGGTTGAGTCATTATCAGCAGCCGCAAGCAGGTGTGGCGTCGTTTCTCCAGCCTCGCTGCATTGATGCAGGTGGAGCACTGATTTTATCCGCAAAGTGGGTGGCGCATCGTTTTTCAGCCGCGTTGCAGGTGGTGCGTCAAAACTGTCCCCGCCCAGTGTTCTGTGCATAGATTCCAGTCCTTGTTCTGCCAACTTCACTTCTCAATGGGCCAGGGACTGGATAGGGCCCCACTTGGCAAGGCAGGAATCTCAGCAGAGAGTCCAGGTGCTTGCAGAGGAAGTCTTTGATGGCCCTGAGACTTCAAAACAGGAAGCAAGCTCAATCCAAGCCCTTTGAGATTCGACACAAGCAAGAATATACCACAAAGTCCAGTCTTTGTCCTCTTTCAGGCAGAAACAGCAACTGCAGGCCAACCCAGCAAAGCAGTCACAGCCAAAGGGGCAGTACTCCTCCCCCAGCTCTTCTATTTGACGGAGGTTACTCTTGGTTCCAGAAGTGATCTAAAGTCTGATGTTTTGGGTCACTACTTATACCCCTTTCTGCCTCTGAAGTAGGCAAATATCACAGGAAAGTCTCTGTTATTCACAAGAGTCTGCCTGGCTCCGGACTCACACCAGGGGGTTGGCGACTGCATTGTGTGGGGGCAGGCATAGTCCATTCAAGTGTAAGTGACCACTCCTCCTTCCACTCTAGTCCAGAGGGCCCATCAAGATATGCAGGCTACACCCCAGCTCCCAGAGTGTCACTGTCTAGAGGGAATTCACAAACAGCCCACTGTCAGTCTGCACCAGACAGGGAATACAGAAGCAGGCAGAGTCACAGAATGGTTTAAGCAAGAAAATGCCACTTTCTGAAAGGGGCCTTTTCAACTGACAATTTAAAAAACAACTTTACTAAATGATGTCTTTTTAAAATGTGAGTTCAGAGACACCAAACCCCATATTTCTGTCTGTCTTCAAAGGGAAACTGCACCTAAAAGATATTTAAAGGCAGCCTTCGTGTTGACCTATGAGAGAGGCCTCGTAGTCATGAAAGCTGAATTTGGCAGTATTTCAATGTTAGGACATGTAAAACACACCAGTACATGTCCCACCTTTAACATACACTGGACCCTGTCCAGGGGGCTACCGAGTGGCTACCTTAGGGGTGCCTTACATGTATAAAAAGTGAAGGCTTGCGCCTGGAAAGTGGGTACACTTGCAAAGTCGATTTGGCAATTTAAAACTGCACACAGACAGTGGTAGGTCTGAGCCACGTTTACAGGGCTACCCATGTCGGTGGGACAACCAGTGCTGCAGGCCCAATAGTAGCATTTGATTTATAGTCCCTAGGCACCTCTAGTGCACTTTACTAGCGACTTACTAATAAATCAAATATGCCAATCATGGAAATGCCAATTACACATACAATTTACAAATAGGGAGCACTTGCACTTAACTCTAGTCAGCATTGGTAAAGTGCCCAGGGCAACAAAAACAGCAAAAAGAAGAGTCCAGCACACAGGAACAACCTGTAAAGCAGAGGCAAAAGGTTAGGGGAGACCCCACCAAAGATGCCAGGTCTAACACTGGCACATAACAGGAGCCGGCCCTGGAAGGTGGAGGTCCCCAGGGCCATCAATGGCTCCATGACGGGGGCCACGTGGGCCCCCCAACATGTATAGCCCAAGGGAGGTGGTGGTACCAGTGGCTAATGGGGGTCTGAAACAGACTTCCTATAATTATTTCTGATATAGGCCTGGGGAGGTAGTAATCCCTGGGGCTGCATAGCTCCCTGCACCCTATTGGCTAACTGCCCTGGGGAGATGGTAGTCTCCGGGTTCAGCAGGTGGGTCCGCACGGCTCTGCACACAATTCCTGTAATGCCCAGGGAGGTGGTGATCCCTGTGGCACAGGGGGGCAGTGCGCCCCCCCTGCACATATTTAATAATCACCCCATGGAGGTGGTGGTCCCTGGGCTGTTGGGGGGGCAGGAAGCCCCCACTAATAAAAAAAAAGTGCCCCTGGAACCTGGCCCACCTGGGGGCATATTTAAAAAACAGACCTCTCTTGTTTTTTTTATTTTTACCACGGATTAGACCCGCTGCGATTTTGCAGTAAAACATTTTTTTTAATGCTTTTTAGGCCAGGCATGCATGGTACCTTTGGAACCCCAGCACCAGAGCTAAGGGGTCAGGATGTTCATACCCTAGTCCCCTTTTGTATTTTTTATTCTTTTTTTCTGGGACTCCACTTCAGCAGAGTCCCAAGATGCCTGCCAACACTTCCTTGTTAAAGTTTTGGCAGCCAATCATATTTTAGCACTAGATCGGGAGGGGTCGTGAAAAGCTTGCGTCCCTAGATATACAAATTTATATTTTCTTAAAGTTCCCAAAAACTACTGAACGGATTTACACGCGGCTGCCGCAAATAAATGTGCAAACACAGAATACTGAGGCAGCCTAATCCTGAAGCCATCTCGGGCCTCTTCATTCCATTTAAAGCCACTCCCTGCCCCTTCAGTTTGCTCTGGCAGCTTTCTGCTTTCTCCCATTGTGACGCTTTTTCATTTTTCTCTTCCTCCGTCTTTCCCATATGTGTCTTTTGTCCGCAGCAAATGCTTGGGGCAGAAGAATAAGCGCCGGCCCTAACCAATAAGTGCCGGTGCTCAGCACCGGAAACAACAAGCACAAATTAAGCACTGCTTTCTGCCAAATTTGGTGTAATTCCGTATAGTGGTTTTTGCGCTATTGCTATTAAATTTTTTCTAGGGGAATTAACTTTGGAAACGCTCTAAATTTCAACTCCCCCCCTTGATGGATCACCCCAAAACTTTCAGCTCACATGACTGTCAAATATTTTTGGAAACTTTTGGGAAGGTTTGTGAACCGTCACCAAAGATAAAGGCAAGCAAAAAACTGTGTTTTCTATAGAAACTGGGTCTTAACTATAACTACCTAGTGGTGACCGCCATTAGGTAATAAATATGTATGTATATATATATATATATATATATATATATATATATATATATATATATATATATATATAATTAATATAATTAAGTCTCCACTGCGCACAGTGTAGTGATAGTTTGGGCAGACGTTTCATAGGAAAGGGATTTTTTTCTTTTTTTTTTGTTCTTTTAATAACGTCGGTACCTTTTGATGATCTGCATGCAACTTTCCAAAAACAGTTCATCCACTTTTGTCTCCTTCATGGAAAGTCTAGCAACAGTCTACCAACCTGGGGATGGTTCCAAATTGTGATTTCCCATGCTTTCTGATACAGAAAAAAGTGATTTAATGGAATTACACCAAATGTGACCAAACTTTGGCAGTATACCTGGAAAGTGTGTTTTTATTATACAATTGTTCAATTGTTTTTGAGGAATTAGCATTTAAAAAGATGTTCGGGGGGAAGAAAGGGGTTAACTCTTGTAAAAGGTTTGAGACATCAGCACAGTTGGTGTCTAGATGCACTCTGATTTGCCCATTGGAAGAGGCTGGGTGGATCCTGATTGACTAGCCACAACATGGAAAATACATTATGACAACAATTACAGGACTCCTAAAAGAAACATCAAAGGCCACATAACATGGAAGGGTGGGCACAACTTGACTCCCATGGCCATGTGGGAGGCTAGGAGGGCTAATGAGGTCCCTCCTGCTGGCTAGATTGGCCCACCATAAACAAAAGGAGACCAAAAGCATCCGCAACAGCAGAGAAAACACGGAAACAAGCTGGTCTTTTGGGGGACTTGCGTGTACTAGTCTCCACTCCATAAAGCTTGGTTGATTGCCAGGTAGGACCAAGGCCAGGTGGGTCAGAGCAAGAAGGAAAAACATGATGGCTCAAAGCGGACATGTGTGGAGCCCTCTCACCATTATTTAATTAATTCCTGAGGGCTCCATCTCCTCAGTTGTGTATAACATTTGCATAATTACATGGCGTTTCTGGACAATTATGTGACATACAAATCCATCATTTACTGCAATAGTTTGGTGCAAAATGTGCCCTTGCTCCAATTTTTGATGTAAAGGATTCATTTTTAACTAGAAAATAGAGCAAAACCCAAAATTCCTGCGAAAAACAGAAAGCATGTGTTCTAGTTGTTTGCTTTGTTCCCCTGCTATATTTACTGCATGGGGTAGGGTAATTACACAACTGATGTAAAAGCATAATTTCAGGAATTTCTTGTAACAAGAGTATTGCGTAGTTCCCAAATTAGGCCGCGTAATTAAAACCTCACTTGGGCTTATTAGTGTTCATTGGTCTGTTATGATAAGTTTCTGCTTTTATGAATGCAGTTACAGCCTGACTGCGTGTTGTTTATGAAGGAGGTATCAAGGTCTTGAGGATCAAAGCTTGCTAGGGGTGTGGACTGTTAGGATGATGTCGGCATAGGTATTTCCATATGACCTCTTCTCTACAAAGGCATACTTGGGTCCAGGGCATCCCTTATGCATATCATATGCACAGACATGTGAATTCACTGTAATTTTTGCCTGTACATAATTGTAAATACTTTCCTAACAACTGTCTTTGAAAATCATGGATACAGTGATGTCAGTTAAGATGTCATCAGTGATACCTTCATTGATCTCATTTAACATGTGAAAAGTAATTTAATATGTGAGGTCATAAGCATTGCATGGTGGGCAAAAGTGATCATTAGTTTACCAAGCTTTTTAAGTGGATTTTTGATTTTTAAACATTAGTTTTTATCTAATTCTTATCTAATTTCAACACCCAACATATCATTCATGAATGTTTAATTTATTGTTTGTCTCAAAGCCAATATTGTTTCCTAATTAAATTTGTCTTTTATTTTTCAGGCGTATCAATCAACACACCTGGTAAAGTAAAATTTAAATTAATAACAATTCAAAACAGGAACGGTTCAACCAACTTTCAAACTTTGATATTGTGCTGTTTCGATTTGTAAGATTAATTTAAGTCAATGTTCTTCAAGTTATATACAAAACAATTTAATTAATTATGGGATTTTATGCATGTAACTCAGCTTACCAGGGCTGGTTTCGGAGGTTATGAAAATGAATTTAGGTCTGCAGTTTGTGAATATTAAAAAGTAGTAAACTTAGGGCATGATTTAAATATTGGTGGATGGGTTACTCCATCACAACAAATCCTATGGGATTTAGATTTTGGCAGACGGGATATCTGTCACCATTGTGACAGAGTAACCCATCTGCCAATATCTAAATCAGGCCCTTATTTAAAATTGTATGTTACTACAAAAGTGCAATTTGTGAATAGGAAATTGTAGGACGATTTGTAGTACTACTTCACGACTACAAAACATACTACAAAGTACAGTTTGTGAATCAGGCCCAATGCGATTGCATGTGGACCACTAGGTGTCCCCATATGTGGAATCATATGGTAATTAAGAATAGCGCTTAGCTAGAAAAATAAAACTGGAAAAGGAGTGTTTGCATTAATCATAACAATTGGCAACATACAATTGCTATGTCTATGCAATAAACATTGTGTTATAAATATGTGGTGTCCTTTCACAATAGTGTGACTATGTTACATAACCACTGTATTAAAATTGAAGCATTTATTTAAAATAAATAAAACAGCTAATAACATTTATTTGACTGTCCAGATCTGTTTTCTCTGCATTAATTTCCAATGAACAATCAGTCAGGCTTTAGCTCGCCTATGTGTGTGTGAATCATTGCAGTTATTACTCCCCTATGTTGTATCACACATTTTAAATTGTTATTCCTTCAACCTTTCCAGGATGGAATATATTTAATTGCACATTGCGATGGCAAGCTTTGAATGGATCACCAGACCTGTCCAATCCGAACAGTGCGGCTTTCCAACAATACTCCAAGCAATATACAGATAAAGTAAGTAACAATACATGTTCTGCATACAGTATTTCAGGTGACATATTTCCTATCTTTGGTTTGCTACCTTTCTTGTAGGGGCAGTTTTCTCCGTGTGGGGGGGGGGAGGGGGACTGGGGTTAAGGATATTAGTTAGTGCCTTTACTCAGAGCAAGGTAGAGAGCACCTAACCATTCGTGCTGCTAATCCCATGCAATCTTCCTTCGATGAACCCACTGCAACATTTTATTGTTCTGACCGCATTTTCTTTCTTGACAGATTTGTATATAGCGAATGTCTATATCCTGTGACTTTAACTGTTTACATTAGCTGTGTCCAAAAATTACAGTCTTCTTGTCATATTTGCACTCTCGGTTCTTTGTACATGCACCTTGGCACCTTACTAGACTAAACAGCATGAGCAATTTTGAGTTCCTGATGACATTTTCTTTAAATTTTCTGTTTTGTGAATCTGTGCTGATTTTATTCCACGACTGTTTGATAATACTATGCACTTGCCCTGTTGCTTATTCCATGTTTGTCTGATTGCAGAGGTTTTTATTAATCATGCAATAAAACATTAGGAATAGTAATAATAAAGAGTTAAATTAATTATTGTTGCCATTTTTATTCAAAATATACATATAACTTTGGAAAAAACATGTAAGGGAATTCAAAAATAAAATTAACTACTGAATTATAAATCACAAATCATTATACATACAGCATTTTTTTAAACATATAACTTTTTTTATATTAAAGATAAAATGCCACATACACATATAATTATTAATTTAAATTAAATAGTATAAGATAGTTTATACATAACATGATATGAGAAAACAAATATTTTTTAAATACTAAAACATGTAAAAATATAGTAAATAGCTTTCAAAAGGAAAACATAATATACAATAATGAAAAATAAATTTTAAATATAGAATGTAAGTTTTAATTTAATATGCTCAAAATATCTTTAACAGTCTATTATAATGTAATATGTAGCAACTACATGCCATCCAACAATTATCATTTAAAAATAAACAAGTACTGAACAACATAACTATATTTTTCTAACTAAATTTCTACAACTACAAAAATTGGAGAAAATGCATACATTAGGTGGTTAGATTTACTGTTGTAAAATCAATCTAAGAAACATTTGGAACTGTGCATACATTGGGATACCTGGGGGCAAGGTCAGAGGTGATATTGTAACTCCAGTCTAACAGAATTTTGGGAAAGTGGATACATAGGGGATTCACATTTATTAATCTTACTCCAGTCTAACAAACATTGGAGAAAAGATGATAATACTGGGGGTACAAATACAATACTCATAAATAAAATAAAGAAACACTAATAATTAGTTTATCAATGTGAATAATCTGTTTAAAAATCCTAAATATACCAACTAAATTACATAAATTAAACTCAGTCTTAAATCTTTCAGCCACAATATGGGACCTAAGGCCACTTGGCCTGGACTCTGTGAAGAAGCCATGTATCACAAACTATGGGAATTATGTGTTACATGGATGTGACTGAGATGGATTATTACAAATAATGATGACTGCTCTATTTAGGCTAGTTTTTTTTATTTCACATTTGATAATTAATTTTGAATATCTGCATTTAATTTATTACTGGGTAATTGACCATATTGTAACATTATTTTGTATATAATGCATCATTTTGTGTGGGCTTTGATTTGCTTACTATAGTGAATCTTTCTGAAATCAAAATCTGAACCTAACTATAACGTCCCTGTAACCTTTGGTTTTGTAGAAAACTTTTGAGAATTGTTTTTAATTCTATTTCCTAACTATAACATCCCTGTAACTGTTGTTTTTTTCATCAAAGTTATACGTTTTTAAATGGTATTGCCTAACAATAACGTCCCTATAACCTTTGTTTTTTTGTTCCTAGGTTTTTTTTAACATTAAGTAAAATGCCCATCACAATGCAGGGTGCAAGAGGGATTGGACACTGGGCCCAGCCTGGCATTGTGATGCCCCCACCCAAGCTGCTGCTCCTGCCCTCCCTACTCCTTGCCATCCATTGTCCGAGTCCCTTCCCCTGCTTCCTTATTACAGCACTGTGTGGCCGTTGTTCTGCCACTGCCCTTCTCACCTTCCCCGAACAGTTAGCTTTCTGTCCCAACCACCTCCTCCCTACCTTCTGTTGTTCGAGTCCAAGCACCAACCCCCTCACTCCTGCCCTGCATAGTCTGATGTGCTGCCACTGCCCTCTATTTAGCTTGAAGTCCCTGCTTACTCCTCCTGCCTTCCAGTGCCCAACTCTTAGCTCCATCATTGCGCTTCTGCTTAGCCTCTGTGCTTAGCTTGCTGCCCGCTCCTCCTTCCCCCTACCCTCTGACGTTTGTGTGCTTGCCCCTGTTCCCTGCTTTTTGCTCACCATGTTCCATGTTCCATAGACCTGTCACTGCCACTTCTATTTACACCAAGTATTCCGTTCTGCCTAGCATGGTCAGATAACTGTTGTCTGTCCCTGCCACCTCCACCCTGCCTGTCCAAGTTCCATGTCCCTATCACCTCCCTCCTGCTATCCATGTTCCATTTTGCAGCTACTCCCTTCTGGCCTCCATGCTCTGTTGGGCTGTAACTGCTCTTCCTGCCTACCCCCACATTGTCTGTTGTGAAGCCCCTTCCACTGCCCTCTCTTGCCTGTGTGCAGCCCCTGCCCTTCCCTTCTGTCCTCCACGTTCCTTTATGTATGCCCATGCCCCTCCCTCTTGCCCACCATGGTCATTGTACGGCCACTAACCCTCCAACCTACTATGCATGACCTTCTGTGCTGCCACAGCCCATCCCACCTGCCCTATATGGTCAGCTTGCTGCCCCTGACCCCCTTCCACCTTTCCTCTGTCGTCTGTGTGTATACCATTATAGTCTCACTGTTGCCCTCCTTGGTGTAATGTGCTTCTAGTGTCCTCCATGGCCAGCCCTCAATGGTCAGCTTGCTCCTCCAACCCTGCCCCCTTGGCCTCTGCCCTCTGTTTTCCATGTGCAGGCCCCTATCCCCTCTCTCCTGCTTTGTCTAGTCTGCTGTTGTATCCCTGCCTCTTCCCTCCGGCCCTTCAAGGTCCGTTATGCTGCAAATGTCTTGGTGAATTGATTTTCCCTATTGACTTAAATTGAAAAAGAGGATATGTTAGGCAGGAGACAGATAAAATAAAGTCCTTTTGGGCTTATAAACATTGGGAGTCTCCTGCCTGAATTTGGTCTGTTGGCATGTATGGTTGTACTGCCACTGACTCTTCCTTCTGCCCTCAGTTGTCTACTATATTGCAACAGCCTCTCTTGCCTGTCTTGCGTGATTGGTTTGTGGCCCCTGGCCACCTTTCCCCTGCCCTCCATGGTCCATTGTGCTGCCACTGCCCCTCCTGCCTGCCCAGTGTGGTCACCTTGTTGCCTATGCACCTTCCTCCCTGCCCTCAATTATCCAAGTCCATGCTCCTGACATCTACCTCCCCACAGTATTTTAATGAACAACTAGATTGCTAAGATTTTATTATTCTTACAAAAGTGTGGAACACCTGATATAATCAAAACTGTAATACCCAAAGTAACTCCTTTAGAAATTATAAAAATGAGAAGGTCTTATTCCCATAGAAATTATGATTAGTGCTCTAAAATAATAAAATGAGGACATATTTTATGACTTCTCAAATAGCGACAAAGCATTTTAAAATTATTTGCTATCTTGATTTTTATCCAGTTGATCACTTGATTATATGTTGCACTTAGAGTTGAGACTGTGGCATTATGGCCAGCGCTGCCAACTTTGCAACTGGGGAGCCAGGTTTGACTTGCAGTGACAACTCAACATCCTGTGATTCTGGGCAAATCACTTAGGGGGTGATTCTCACCCTGGCGGGTGGCGGAGGCCGCCCGCCAGAGTTCCCCCCTCCAAAATACCGCTCCGCGGTCGAAAGACCGCTGAGGGTATTTTGGCCTTTGCACTGGGCTGGTGGGCGACCGCCAAAAGGCCGCCCGCCAGCCCAGTGCAAACCACCCTTCCCACGAGGACGCCGGCTCAGAATTGAGTCGGCGGAGTGGGAAGGTGCGACGGGTGCAGTGGCACCCGTCGCGTATTTCAGTGTCTGCAAAGCAGACACTGAAATACAAAGTGGGGCCCTCTTACGGGGGCCCCTGCAGTGCCCATGCCATTGGCCCCACGACAACCCATACCGCCATCCTGTTCCTGGCGCCAGGAACAGGATGGCGGTATGGGCTGTCAGAATCCCCATGTGCTCCCGCCAACGGGGTCAGAATGACCCCCTTAGTCTCCCCATCCCTAAAGCCCAAAAGCAATGTGTCCTTGTGTAATGTAGCTGATGCTCATGTAAAGCAATCCAATATCTTCAAATCAAGTCTGTGCTATATAAAAGTGCACAAAAGCAAAATAATATAGTGTTTTGCACACTTCTGTCATTGGGCTATACTTGGACTACATTTGGGTGATATTTGTGCTACATTTGGACTCTTTCTTCCCTGGTGGCCATCGTGGGAGCCTTATTTGTGTTGAAGCTCCCTTATTTTACTGTAGTATCCTTGGTAGAAAATGCTTTCAGTTTCCCACTTTGATTCCATTAAGCTGGCGGTCAGATGTGCCACATTATAACTCCCAAGGCTGTCATGCACAGCATTTTATAAATTTTTTAAATCAAATGTTACAGTGATATTATCAATGATGTTATAAAAGATGTCATGAGTGCTGTAATACCTGGGGTATCTGGAGTAATTTGCAGGGCACAAGTTATAGTTACTTAGAATAACTATAACTGCTGAATTTCTATAGTTTTGTCCATTTAAAATATGAGCCTAACTATAATGTCCGTGTAACCTTTGTTTTTTCAGTGAGTTTCTATGTTTTCTTTAACTCTATTTCCTAATTTTAACATCCCTGTAAACTATGTGCTTTTCAGTGAATTTCTATCTTTTTTTAACATAAACTAATTTCCATCACTATATGGTAATCCAACCACTGCCATGCGGTCAACCCTCTATAACCGCCCAACCCTTCACAATGCACGACCTTTGGCCATGCATAGCGGGGGTTGGCTGTAAGGCCTGACGTGTGACCAGGCCTTGTGGCCAACCCTTATAACCATACAACCCAGCACCACCCATGACCCTTGGATATGCAAGGTGGGGTTTGGCTGCAGGGTCTGCCTGCAGCCAGGCCCTGCAGCTAACCCCCTGTAGTCCCCGCCAATAACAATGATAAATGTTCTGATAAAGAAAAAAAATAATTGACAAGTAAAAAGAGTGAGAACTCTTTTCTGTATGTACCTAACACTTTTGAAGTTGAAAAGAATTTAAAGCTGAGAAATGACAACTGACACAACAATATTGGACCCCTCAACCTTCTGTGTGAGGGTCTGAAACCTTAACCACTGGGTCACAGATGACTCCATAGAATGGAGACATCTTTATGACATTCAAACCAAAGATGGTGATGGGGAAAAAGAAGTAAATATTTCATCACTAGGAATGTTTAACATTCAATACACGAGTAAATAAACAGACACACTACCATGAGATACCAGGATTTGAGCCTTCAACCTGCTGAGTGACAGTCCAAGAGCTTTATTAGTAGGCCAGACATGATTCTGTTCTGCTGTGCATCAAAAGGTAACTATAACATGCCAACAAAGATCTTGCTAGTGTGACACTTTGAAGTTATTGCATGGAGAGACCATTGCAATAACAATATCTGTTTCTCTGTCTTCCATCCCATTATGGGATGGAAGGGAGAGAGAGAAAGTGACAGGACAGCTGGGGGATGGTACATCTTACCTGGCCTTTTTGTAGTTGCAAACGTCCATTTACGCCTTTTGCCACCGCAAAAAGGCGTCATACATCGGGCCCTAGGTCGTAACTATAACTACCTATTGGTGACTGCCAGTAGGTAATATAATTTTTGATGATGATATTTTTGAATTACAACGTGATAAGCAGAATATTATGGTCAAACAATATTTTTGAGTTGATGTTCAGGAGAAGCACCCTGCCCCTCAAACTGATATTTTAACCTGCAGTTAAGAGTGCAGGTTTGGAGAATGAATTAGAGGGCAGAATATCTTGTGGAATTTCTATAGGAGGTCTTGTGGAACATTAGGGAAATCATGGTTTAAAAGTAAAGCCCATCACAGGGCACTAAGGCACAAGCCCTGACATGCTTTGATCTTAGAAGAGCCTGGCTTAGCCTACTTTTACTTTACGCCTGACATGCTTCTGGGGTGGCTACTCTTTTAAGGAACCAGTACGATAAGGGCCTGATTTAAGAAAGGTGGCACTACATCCAATGCAGCGCCACTTTCCTTGCGCCCCTTAGCACACCCCTAGTGTCACCATGTATGCACCGTATTTAATATTTGGTGCACCATGGCGGTAGTTAGGGAACTAGCGTCAAACATTTTGATGCTAGTTTGGGGCTTTGCAGGATTAGCGTAAAAAATTTGGACGCTAAATCCTGCAAAGCACATTGAGGCCCATTATAAATAATGGTGTGCCTCCTTTTAAAGCCTGCTCTGTGCCACTTTTTCAGCCCCCTTACATACATTATGCCTGGTGCAGACATAATGTGGCGCAAGAGGTTACAAAGTGGTGCAATTCATGCACTGCTAAATCTGGGCCACATTAGCCTTAAAAAAATGACGCTAATGTGGCGCAGGGAGGCACTAAGCCCTCTTAAAATGGGCCTAAGTCCATTGAGAAGGGCCTGAGTCCATTGAAAAACAGTTTGACAAAGATTATGAGAACTTTGAGAGTGGTGTTGGGCAACAGTAAGGTAGGCAGGGCTCATACTTTTGCCTATTCCACTTCTTAATTTATGAGAGAGCAAAATTCATTAGTTGCATGCTGCCATTCTCACGTTTTAGAAATGTAATAAGACGTGCAGGAACACACTATCTCTCTCAGTCGACTGAATTCGCTCGCTCATTCTACCTTTCTATCTGCCTCCCTCGCTCCTATGCCTCTCTGTCTTTGTCTCCATCACTCTCTCTCTCTCATACACACACTCCTTTTCTGTCTTGCTTGCTCTCCCCTATTTCGTTCTCTCTTTTTTTCTCTCAGTCACACGCTCCTTCCCACCTATCTTTTTCCAAGAATACCCTTACATTTTGTAGCATATATCCTTGATTCGATTGTATTATCATTGCCTTTGGCTGTCCTACGATTGCATTGTTTCAAACTGTTTTAGCTACAGTTCCTTACGGATGTAACCATGCATGAATGGTTTCGTAATCATGTTCTATTGCAGACTTGTTTATGCTCACTGATTAGCAAAAAAGAACATAGCATCATGCTTAAGAACTGCAAGTTTCTTTAGAAATACTGATCTTCCTGTCTGTAAAACATACATCTGTGCAGCGATACCACTCCTTACTGCCTTTCAAATCCGCCACGTCACCTGCAATACTACCAGGATTGCAAAGTTCAACTGTCTAATAATTTAGGTGAAGGTGAAAAATGTATGACGTGTTTTAGTCTACATAGGATCAGTAAAGATAGGTAATGACCTAGGAAACGAACAGTGAAATGTCTTCTAAGTCAACAGTTCACAGGAGTGGAGCTATTTCCCTAGGCATTTGCAGTTTTTCACACTGCTGGTACAGTGATTGAGTGGCCAACAGGCACATTTGGCCAAAGACTGTGCAAAAGAGTTATCTAAATGATAGCTTTCTTGGACCTTTATCATCTAAAGTGAGACACAGACCTGAACTATAGTTTAACCTCCTTGGCTACCTGTAATGGAGACACAAAAGAGCCTGATTTAGAACTCGGAGGATGGGTTACTCTCAAGGGTGATGGATACTCTAGACACCGAAATCTAAATCCCGTTATAGTCTACGGGATTTAGATTTCTATGGACCGGATATCTATCACCATTGTGACAGAGTAACCTGTCCACCAAGTTCTAAATCAGGCCCTAAGTTGTGGAAGCACCGAAAGGAACTTTGGGGTCATTTGTTGTCTAGTGAGTGGCCTACTATAGCATCAAGTCAGCAGAGGTCCTGGATCCAGCAACGTTAAAAGGTCACCACCAGAATGGGGATCTCTGTGCCATTCCTGCAACTGGGGGCAGTGTAGGGATGCACTGACGAAAAAGATGAATGCAAGCAAATGCTTTTATTTGCCTCCATAAATTTCATTTTTTGTTTTACTAAAACGTGGATTCTGCAGTCTCTGTGTCATGCCCATTCCTAAACACTTTAGGTCATGTCCGCAAACTTGCACGAGACCAGCGGGTCCTGCGGTACTCACACGTAATACCTGGTGTTTCCTGCTGAACCCTTTTTATTTTCTACAAGCTGCACTTGTTTCCCATAGATTGGACATTAGAACTCCCCTTGCACGTAATTACAATGGGCCTAGATTACTGAACTGATCTCCTGAGTTTTCCTTGGTGTCCATATCACCTTCTTTCCAGCATTCTTTTATAGGAAGTGAAGTGGAGTCTCTTTTTCTATGAACCTACCCAAGTTGCCCGTCACATTATGCTTCCCTTCCATTTCTTCCCAATCCTCGATGGTGGTAGAGAGGATCTTGGGATCATTGTTTGGAGAGTATTTAAGCAGCAGTACCCAGGGAGAAAGCTGTGCCACAACGCTTTTGGAGTATTTTTTCCCACACTCTTCACCCCTTCAGTTCTCTGTTCTCTTTTTCTTTTGAGTGCTTTTTTCAGTGCTCTTTTGGACCATCTTCCTGGAATTCCCTGTCATTTCTTCCTTTCATTGTTTAACAGCTTCTGCTCCTTCAAACAGGTTTGTTCTGTCTTTCTGGCCTTTTCATTTCTTGTGGGGCCATTCTGGAACGCACCGGATGCCAAAGTGCCTACTGGAAAGGGTCATTCATATGTCAGACTGTCCTACTGAAACAAGGAAGATTCAAGAATCCAGCCTCCAGCCCTTGACACTCTGATGTCAGTGTTAGGTTTGCAGCTTCAATGCACAATACACTGTGAGCGGAGTGGCAGATCAGGTCTCCTCAGTCAAAACAAGTACATCACCCAACACTACAGCCAGTGATTTGGATGCAGTCATGACATTTGAAGAATTTCTTCTTTGCTGGCAAGCAATTATTACAGTGATGAACTAGCAGGATAATCCAAATAGAACGGTGTGCATTTGTACATAGGGCAGTGAATGGAAGAGCAGGGCACCACACATTTTGAGATGCATAAGCCACAGGATATGGTGGCAGCAACTGCTACTCTTTTTCAGGCCTCATTGTACAACTCTCTCTGCTTGAATCAAATGAAAAAGTGTTCTTAGGCGAGGTGAGTGGCTCACATTTGCTTTCTTGAAACTTCTGTTATGAGCCAATTTAGTCAGTTTCTGTATCACACATTATGGTAAATTGACTTCTTCAAAAATTGTAGGGAGAAACATCTAACATTTGTAACATTTATCTTTGTTCCATCTTCTCATAACCACTCTCGATTAAGCAGGTGAAGGCTTCACCCATCCTACTCTACCACAAGTAATGTACCAGCATGTGCTCTACCTGTTGCACACGTGCTAAAGCAGTCAAGTCTTAGTGAATATATTGATGAGTATTCATGTATTCTGAGTAATAGATTTGGGTAGAAAATGTAATAATATAGAGAAAATAATGCACGCATTTGGAACTGTGATCACAAGTGGCCGTCTGTGTTCAAGAAGTTTACTTATTAATGGCTTATTAATATGAAATATGGAGCTTATGTTTGATTAATGTAGTAGTAATTACATCATATTAAGGGTTATGCATTATGTATTTAGCTTTATTAATTGTATGCCTTAACTTAGCGGACGTCTTGGCCTAGTTGCACGGCCTCATGTCATGCTATATTTCTAAACCAATTAACAAAATGTTTGCTTAGAGAATTAAACTGTGATTTTCCACTGTATCGCTCATGTGCTCCTAGCTAAAAGTTTTTCTCATGGGAACCGTTTGCTACGAGATGCTGTTCTTGCTAAGTGTAACAATTTGAGTGTAATGTGTGTAAGACCGACTTTCTCAGGAGAAGAACAATGGAGACTCAGACTGGAGTATAGGCTGCAACAATATTGTTACCTGACGAGCCGGATGATGAGGACATTACAAGAGAAGCCAATTAGCGACATGTGAACAGAGTAGTAGTAGAAATCATTAATTTTATTGGATAAAGTGTGAACATGCAATCCCTTGACCAAAAGGGACTTGGGAAGTAGTTTTAGGAAATCTAACTTAGCCGGACTGCACTGAAGGAAGACAGCCCATTTGCTCATGTTCATTCTGCCCGAAAGGTTATTACTTTCTTGAGCGTCTTGACAAGAGACGTGCTTAACTTTAATGCTTAAAGACTTTGCATTTCCTGAACTTTGATGCTGAATCCTGATGCCTTGCTGACTCAACTGATGTCCTGATGACGAAGACTATTTTACCTTGCTGATCCATTTGAGGAGAGGTATATTATTACAGATGTGACTCTTAAGACTGTTAGCTTTTTCTTTCTAGGTACCAACCGCGCTATTTTGATAGAGCCATTGTTAGATGTTTTCTAAATATGTGTTTACTAAATTGTTTTGCATGAAGCCCAACATGCAGATGATAATCTGGTGTTAGATAAGGATTCTTTACTAATGAAAGTCTGCTATAGGGAATAACGTTTGATGTCTTTTCTTTGCTGAATAAATGTAAGTGAGATTGTCTGCGCAAAAGGTTAATCAATTGCACTGTAACTTTAGAATGTAAAGTGGCTCAAGCTTTGATTTGATGATGCTTCTTTTGTCATTTTGGACAGCCAGAGATGTTTCTGTATGTTTATTTTTTTAATTGAGATTATCTTCATAACATTAGCATTGTTAATATAGGGAAATAAATATTCTAACTTTTACTAAAGGTGTGGATATTCATGACCTTTCAGTCATGGTGTGTGACAATTACTGACTCCCATTGATTGTTAATGCTATTCATTATCATTGACATTAGTGATTAATTATTGATTATGAATCTGCATGTACTGGAGTTATAGTGGGATCATCTTAATTGCAAGTCAAAATGTTCACCGACCTATTTGTGTCCCCTTGTAAGTTTACTTATTAAGGTCAGACACGCTAACACACGTAAAGAGAATCCTCATTGCCCTGTGTGTACCTCAATGCCATTGATTTTTTATTTTAATGAAACAAGCTGCCACTGGGAGTTTGTTTCAGTAAAAAAAAAAAAATCAAACTAGGCAAAAAAAACATTTCCTCAGCAGTCATCTGTATCTTCAGTACATTCCTGCACTGTCATTGGATGCACTAATGGTACAGAGGTCCCCACCAGGTCATTATGTACCAGTTCTACATGTGTAAGGGTTTAGGCTACCCAGTTCTTTACTGAAACCCACGTGGGACACTGTGAGAATAGCGAATGTTGACATTCTTAACAACCCTCCTCCTAGGTTCAGCCCTGCTGGCTCAAGGGAGTAAGCTGGTCTGCCCACACAGCACAGATAGCCTGCATTTAGGTATTACTGGCAGGCTTCTGTCACAGGCTATTGAAAGGCATTGCCATGAATGCACATGGGCATCTGGAGTATGTGGACGCAGAGTTCTTATATTCTTCAAGGGCAACCATTCTTTTGTGTATTTGAATACTGGACTTGAAAAAAGCAACTTCAGTTGGTACTTGCATATATTTCTACATTTAGCTATGTATTCATCTATTCTCCCATTCATGCACTCATCCGTTCATCTTGTATATGTGTATGGGAATTTCTATCACACAAAATGTGTTTTCCCCATAAATACCGCGGTCATACATGGTAGGTTTCCTAGACCCAAAAAGGAAGCATTGACCATTTCAGAGAAAAGGAAATCTTTCAGGTCTCTCACCCTCCCAAAGGGTTGTGTTTGTTTGGCTAAGAGTTTTAGGAGTCAGATAGATCCGTCAGAATTCTTTCATCTACAAGTGATTTTGCGGAGACCCATCCCACACACACACACACGTGCACACACACACACACGCATGCACACACACACAATTGCTATTTTGCAATAAACTAAATATTTATCATGTAGTATTTTTTGCAAGTCCTGTAAGAGCTACCACAATAATTATGGACAAGTAGGTGAATATATCTATCATTAGATTTATAGTTAGAATGAATGCAATCATAATTAATGACACATCACCAAACTGTGGACCTAATTCACAAAGGTAAACTTACATTTTTGTGTAGGTTTATGATTTTTTGCTATTCACAAAGCAACGTTACAGTAGTATTTTTTATGACTGCAGAGTCTCCACACACGTTGTACTACTCGTAAAGTTCCTTTGTGAATGAGGGCCAATTAGTCTAAAATCCTGCCTGAGTTACCAATAGCTGACTACTGGTATTATAGTTCTGTAGTTATATTCCGTTTCAGCCATATTCTCTGTAAACCTCATGTATTTAGGCCTGAAATAAAATATTCACCTGTCATCATGCCTCTTGCAATCTGCCTATATGCCTGGCTCCACCCCAAATACAGGCACCACTTATATATTTTAACACATGATAGTCTAAGGAACGACGAGGAGCTCTGTGCTAAGCTCCCCTGCCTTTTACACAGAAGAGGCAAACAATGCCTTTGTTCCGGCTTTAGGAAGCACTGAGAAACTGCTGCCTGTTTATCGTTTTTTGTTTCTGTATCAAAGGAACTAAAAAAGATTGAACACATCACCAGTCTATTTTGTGATGTTAAGTGCAATAGAACATCCCTTCTGTGGCTTGTTATCATGAGTAAGGGAAAATATGTGAAAATCAAATATATGTAGTTTTGCATTTCCAGCAAGCTTGTGTTAGCATAAGCCTTCGAAAGATACCTTCTCATCCACCCTAATGCACTAGACAAGATTATGTTAACATACAGAAAGGCCTTTGCTGTATTCAACATTACCAAAACATGAAAAAAACATGCCAACCATGTCATAACCCAGATCCTGTGTCCTGAAACTTTAAAAAAAATATATATAAGGAGGCAGCTTAGGAGTACCCTGACCCCCTTAGAGTTATCAAAGGGTCCTAGAGGGATATCCCTCCCCTTGGGTCAAAACGCTCCAAAAAATGTTTTATCACACAGTTCCCAGTGCTGTGGCTCCTGTAAGAGCACACGGGGTCTGTGCTACCTCCCATGGGTGTACAGTGGGAGCACCTAGCCAAGAAACAAGACCTATTAGATGACTAAGTCCCTACTACCCACACCTTTTGCCTTGAACATAAGTCTTTATAGAGAGCCCACTCCATCCAGACATCCACGCCCCATTAGGTGGTCAAGCCCCTACTATGCACAGCTTTGGCTTTTTACAGAAGTCTTTCCGCATGGCCCACTACCTCCAGACACCAATCCCCATTAGGTGGCCATGCCTCTACTAGGTACACCCTTCACCTTTTACAGAAACTTTCAAGCATGGAGAGCCCACTCCCTCCAGACACCTACCACCCCTTTGGTCACCAAGCTCCTACTAAGCTCACTCTACACCCTGTACCAGATCCTTTGCAGGTACGCAATCTCTTGGGTGCAAACAATGAGAAGAGAGTGGCCACACCCCTATACTGCAGCACTTACACCATGTACTGAACTCTTCATGGAGAACCCACTCCCTCCAGACACCCAAACCCCTTTAGGTGGCCAAGCCCTTAATATGCACACTCTTTGCCTTGTACAGAAGTCTTCACAGAGATTCTACTCCCTCCAGAGACCCAAGCTCCATTTGGTGGATAGACTCCTACTGTGCACATCCTTCACCCTGTACTAGAACCTTTGCAGGTAGGCAATCTCTTGTATACAATCAAGGAGACACGAGTGGCCAAGCCCCTATAGTGCATAACCTATGCCTTTGTTCATAAGTCTTCATGAAGAATCCACTCCCTCCAGACAGTTAAGCCCCCTAAGGTGGCCAAGCCCTTACCATGCACACCTTTCTCCTAGCAGGGAAGTCTTTATGGCGAGCCCACTCCCTTCAGATGCCCAACCCCCATTAGTTGATCAAGCCCATACTATGCACATCCTTCACCCTGTGCCAGACTCTTTGTTGGTAAGTGACTGCTTGGGCACAATCAATAAGATGCGAGTGGCTAAGCCTCAACATTGCAGAGTCAGAAGTCTTCATGGAGAGTCTACAATCTGCAAAGACAAAAGCCCCCGTAGATTACCAAGCCCATACTATGCACACCCTTCATCTTGTACAGAGATCTTCATGGAGATCTCATTCACTCCAAACCCCCAAACCACACTAGGTGATCAACACCCTACTGCGCACACCATTTGCCTTGTACAGAAGTCTTCATTGAGAACTCACTCCCTCTACATACCCAATCCCCCATAGGTGGCCAAGCCCCTAATAATTACACCTGTCATCCTGTACCAGACTCTTAACGGGTAGGCAACCTCTCAGGCGCAACCAGTGAAACATTAGTACCAGGCTCTTTGCGGGTAAGTGATCTTTTGGGCACAGTCAATGACATGCAAGTGGGCAAGCCCCTACAATTCACATCCTATGCCTTGTACAGTAGTCTTCATTGAGAGCCCACTCTCTCCAGCTACCCAACCCATTAGGTGGCCAAAAGCCTACTTTGCACACCCTTTGCCTTGTACTGAAGTCCAACCAGAGAACCCACTCCCTTCAGACACCCAAACCCCATTAAATGGCTAACCCCCTACTATGCACAGCCTTCACCTGGTATGAAAGTCTTTATGGTGAGCTCACCCGCTCTATGAACCTAAGCCCAAATAAGTGGCTGAGCCACTAGTATGCAAATCTTTGCCTTATACAGAAGTCCTCAGAAAGAGCCCACTCCCTCCTGACACCTAAGCATCATTATATGGCCATGCTCCTTCTACAAACACCCTTCACCTTGTACAGAAGTCTTCACATAGAGCCCACTCCATCCAGACACCCAAGCCTCATAGCAGCAGGGTGGCTATGTTGTGCTCAGGAAAGTTTTTGTGAAGGGGCTCTCTTCCTCCTTGTAAACTATCCTTTAAGGCTATTTCCTCTATCTCTGTGTACTATAGAAGGCATTACACATGCAAAGTGGAAAAACAAAGAGAAATAAAAACATTTCTCTTCTTCATGCCAGCCTCAGGTATGAGCAGGATTTTGGCGCAAATCCATATATGCACATCTTTGTAAATACAGATTAGGATCAAAATCCATAAGTGGATGCAGAAAAATGCCCATAGGCTATACATAGAATGCCCCTTTACACAAAGTAATGCAAGGTAGTGCATTGCACTGCATTGGATTACTTTTGGTTATAATCCAACGCAAATAGTGATTTCTGCTGGTTTATAATTACGAACATAAATTTTGTGTCAGGTCTGCATCTAGAAAGTTATGCAAACCTGAAGCAAAATCTTTGAAAATCTCACAGAAATCTATTGTCACAAGTGTTTGGTTTTACTTATACTTATAATAATATTAATAGATGTACATTTTAATATTATATATGGACTGCTATAGTATACTATTATACTACACTAACATAAAGAGATGCCTGTGACAACCACCAACACATTTTTCTATTTTAAAAGTCAGTGAAGGTGGGTCTGAAAAGAACAATTTCTTTGGTAGGTTTTTAACATTTTTACACTTTTTTATATTTCTGTATTTTGGGGTGAGTTTCATGTGTAAAACAAAAACTGGGCACATCAGCCTGAAATGAGAAAAAAACCTAGTCCTTGGGATACTCATACACTAACCTGTCCCTCAAGCAAGTGCTCTGTTCTCCTGAAGTAGGTTATCAAGTTCTGCTATGTAGTATTTAGGTCTGATCTCCAAATGCCATAGTGACCCAACAAAAAAGTTCTAAATTACACCAGAAAGTGAAGAGCCAAGCACAAGACGTTATAACACCAAAGTGATAATCGCAAATGAGGATGAAAGGGAGAAGAGACACTCGCTCCCTTCCTCTATAATTAAAGGTTGGCGTCATGGGTTGGGGTTATGATTCCCAGTTGGGCTTAGGAAGGGGGCCCTGTGACCTCCTCCCCTGGAGTTAGTTGTCTGCAGGGGCTGCACATGGCCAGGCTTTGTGGCCAACCACATGCCGCGCATGGCCAAAGGCTGTGCACAGTTAGCTTTACGTATGGTAATAAATATTTATTGTACCTTAGGAAAGCCTTTGAAATTCACTGAAAAAGACAAAGGTTAATGTGTAGTTAATGTTAAGTGAACATTTCAGTGCCAATGTAACATTTTAAACTAAACACAACACTGAAATTCATCAGTTCAAGTTATCTCTTGTAACTATAACTCATGCCCCAAGGTGACTATAACTCATGCCCTTGGCATGCACTGCTAACATCCCTAAATATTACATCACTCATGACGTTCTTTTACATCATTGATAACATCACTGCAACATGTGAAATTTACATCATTAATGCCAGGACTGTGCATGGCGGACGTGCAACTTGTTACCTTTGCCTGTAACTATGATACTTTCTGTAGATCAGTCCAAGGTTTCTTGCTCCCATAAGCCACTTGTAGAATCCGAGAAAGCCCTGAACTTCATGGCAGTGCTGATAATGCAGAAAGACCAACCAGACATGGGCACCAGGCAGTAACCAGCAATAGTGGAATGCAACAACCTACTTTTGGTTACCCTTTCAGTCTGCTAAAAACTACAGATTTCAGTTGGAAAAAGTGTTTGGAAACAGCTAAAACTCATCAGGGTGTATATTGTCTGTATAGTGAAAGTGGATATCTTCCCCTGCTTATGTTATCCTGTTCTGATGCTTGTAAAGGCGAATGCTTGTACTACTGCTTTTATAAATTTTTCCTGATGAGCGGTTTTGTTACACACGTTTGTGTCTATAACATTTTTGATTTACTACTTCTCTGATTTACGAAGGCTGAATGAGCAACATAGCTCCCTGTCTAATTACTTGGATGGTCACTATATGGTCACTGTGAAGTTTCTACTACCTGGCAAATATTCTTGACTCCTTTATGTACATATGTTATCATGACATGCCAACATTACGTGGATTGTTTGACTAGCAAGGAGCTAGCGTCATTGTCAGTGCTTTATGATGTTCTGTGTTTCCCACTTCACTACAGCTTGGTGAACTTCTGCAAGATGGCTTTGAAAACCAATTCTATGGCATCCAGTTCAAGAAGTTTTCCAATGGAGGACTGTTTGCTGAATACAGAATTAACGTTTCCAGCGATACACCTCATTGGTACATAACAAGTTACTTACATGTTATCGGCAAGTACAAAAACTTCAGCTCTTCGTCCGTTGAAGGTAATACCTATTATTGACTTTTCTCTTTTTCTGACTATTGCAAGGTTCATGCCTTACCTTGGGTGTGTCTTCCTTGTAAAATATGTTGTTATGGATCTGTAGCCCACTCCCTAGGGTCATATACCATATAATAGTAGACTATGTCTAATACTATTTTTAAGAAGTGATTTACATTCGCTTCAAATCAAGTTGCTGTGACCTTCAAAACGTTTCCTAAACAACCATTGTTTAATAATGCAAGCTGTCTGAAATGACTGAGTATAGGGGGATGCACAGATTCATCACCAGAGATTCAGTGTTCCTGATGCTGCCCATCTCACTGACTACAGAAAATATTGTTATCCTTTTGCCTGGCGCTAGATGCAGCACCTACATCAACACTCTAGATGTCATTGTAAAGCTGTTTCCTATAAACATTGCAAATGTTATTATATTGTACATTTAATTTGAGTGTTGGTCTACCTTTATTTTAATAAAATCACAAAAATATGTAAATGATCACTATAATCACTATTATCACATTTACACAACTAACTTAATTAACAAAACTCACTGCATTACTTGATGGACTGAAGACCTGCAGCACGTGGAGTAGCAAGGTTTTTGCTCCTAATGCAAAAAGGCGAATGAACTCCTATCCCATGGTTTGATAGTGAAAAATAGCCATATCAAAGGTGCAGAGGCCCCTCAGTCTCCGGGCCCAGTGTCACTGCTCTTGTTGCACTGTTGAAAGCTATCACCCTGCCGACAGCTAGCGCAGCTTGCAGCAACAGACATGCAAACCATAACTCACACAACAAATGCAATAACCATGAGCTCACAATATTTATGCCAATCAATAACAAAACATAGAAGCAAAATGTAATTAAACAACACGTGCTGAACCAAATAAAAGATATTTCATTCATAGTCCTCTCTGTCAAAGTGGTAAGGGTAATGTGACATATGATCTCATCTGTAAGATGATTTGTAGCATTTAAAAGTGCATCTGTTTCATTAGAGTGAGTTCCTGAGCATTTCTTTTTGGTGTTAATGATTTGCATGGCTGCTGTGCGAGTTATGGATTGGGGTCCTAACCATGTCTTTTAAATTTCAGTGGATTTCTGATTTTAACCTCTTTGCTGCTAGGCCTTTCTCCCCACCGCCCCCAGTGCTAAGCTTTTGTTTCGCTATTTGAGGTAGTTTGAGCTTCGGCCTCCGTAACTTTTTGTCCTCATAAGTTATCCATGCTAATTTTGTTTCCTTTTTTTTCCAACATCCCGGGGATTCTAATGGTGCCCACGGTTTGTGGATTCCTCTAGAGGGAACTAAGAAAATAGGCAAAATATAGCAAACTTTTTTATTTTTTGAGGAAAAATATGGAAAAAATGCTCCAGATAAGTGTCTGTTTTTTCCCTAAAAGTTACATCCACAAACGGTTTGCTGTAATAAAGTCGGCATCTTCCCAGCTTTTAGGAACATGCAGAGCTGAACCAAAAAAATCAACATTTTTAACACAGGTTTGGAATTTTTCTAAGACGTAGCCTATTTTCCCTGTTTTTTGTGCTCTCAACCTACTTCCAGTTTGTGGTGGAAACGAGTGTGAAACTAAAAGGTGAACCAGAAAAGCTATACATTTCTGAAAAGTAAATACAATTTCAAGTTCAGCAAGGGCCCATATGTGTAAATCCCTCAAGGCTTTCTTAAGGAAAATGATGAAATAAAGAAAAATAGAAAATGAGTTGGAAAAAAAGCTGGCGTTTTAGACATTTTCACCTGTAACTTTTTGCCATGAAGGCCGATTGACAAAATCAGTATACCATTACATCTGCTAGACCCTTCTGGTTGTGAGGATATATAGGGTCTGTAGGTTCTCCAAGAACCTTAGCTACCCAGGGCAAACAACTGAACTGAACCGTACAATTTTCTTTCATTGAGTACCGAGTCTAGACCAATTCTTATAGCAAAATAGGCATCAAGGAAATGGATGTATTCCTTAAATGGACCCAAAATATAGAGTTTAGGAGCAGCGGTCGTTTCTATATCTCTGAATTTGTGGTTACCTGTACTAGCGTATTATTTGGAGGGTATTTTTCAAAATGTCATCTTTCTTATGCAGCAACAAATGTTCTACTATTCTCTGCTCCCACAAGTCTCCCGAAAAAATGGTAGCTCACTTGTGTGGGTAGGCCTAGTGCCCACAACACGAAATTTCCCAAAACGCAACATGAACGCAACACATTTTTCCACCAAAAACTGACCCTCTTTTTCTAATGTGAGGAGCTCTAGATTTTGGACCCCAGCTTAGCAGGTGCCAGGGGAAGCCTAGGCAACATGTAAATTTTTTTAAACTAGACACTTGGGGGGCTTCAGGATAGGCTGCTTGCATAGCATTCACCACGCTTTTTACCCCTCATCCCTTGCAAACCTCAAACTCTGACTAAAAATCCCATTTTCCTCACATTTCTCTGATCGAAAGTTCTGGAACCTGTGGGGAGCCACAAACGTCCTTCCACTCAACATTCTCCCAAGTCTCCCAATAAGAATGGTACTTCACTTGTGTGAGTAGACCTAGTGCCTGCAACAGGAAACAGCCTAAAATACAACCTGAAAGCAGCGTATTTTTCCACTGAAAGCTGACCCTCTTTTTCCAATGTGGGTCCCTCTAGATTTTGGACCCTAGCTCAGCTAGCACCTAGGGAAACATAGCCAACCTGTCCATTTTCAAAAGCTAGACAGGTGGGCTGACTTGTGTGGCCCGCACCATGTTTCCTTACCCAGAATCCCTGGCAAACCTCAAACCTTGACGAAAAAAAACAAATATTCCTCACATTTATGTGGTGTAAAGTTCTAGAATCTGAGGGGAGCCATTAACTTCCTTTCACTCAGCATTCCACCAAGTCTTCCAGTAAAACTGGTACATCACTTGTGAGTGGAGACCTAGTACCCGCGAAATGAAATGGCCCAAAATGCAACATGGACACAGTACTTTTTTCCTCTGAAAACTGACCTTCTTTTTACGATGTGAGTATCTCTAGATTTTGGACCTTAGCTCGTGTGGCAAATAGGGAAACCTAGCCAACCTGTTAATTTTTTAAAACTAGACACCCAGGGAAATCCAGAATGGCATGACTTGCTTGGATCCCATTAGGGTTTTTACCCACAATGCCCTGCAAACCTCAAAATTTGGCATAAAGAATGCTGGAAATCACACATTTTCCTTACACTTCTGTGATGGAAAATTCGGGAATCTGCAGGAATCCACAAAATTCCTACCAACAACATTGCCTCACCTATGCAGATAAAAATGCTGCCCCACTTGTGTGGCAGCACTAATGCAGTGACATGAAAGGATCATACCTAAGACAATGTGACACCGACCAAGGACAATAGGAGCCCTTGCGTAGAGACTCCTACTGACTTTGGTTGGATCCGTTCCTGTCACTGGCACTAGGCCCAGCCACATATCACAGAATTGTAGCAAAAATATGTGACTTCAGGCAATGTTGGTGGTTTGCATGGACCATTGGGTAAAAAACACATCATGGGATTCACACAAGGCACACCACCCTGGAATCCTTTGGTTGTCTACTTTTAAAAATGTCTGTGGTTGTAGGTTTCCACAGGTGGCAACGAAGCATGTCTCAAAATCCCACAGTTGCCCCTATTGTTCAACCCTCCATGTAGCTCTTTTAGGGCCTTTTGTGTCAAGGTCTCTTGGCCCACCTACACAAGTGGGGTACCATTTTTGTCAGAAATGCTGTGTGTTAGGAAATATTTGGCTCCCCACAGATTCCAGAAGCTTTCCTCATATAATGTGAGGCAAACGTGTGTTTTTAGTCATTGTTTGAGGTTTTCAGGGCATTGTGGGTAGGAAAATGGTGTGGGTTCCATGTGATGCACACCACTTTGGACTCCTCCAGATGACTGACTGTGTCTAGGTCTGGTAAGTTTTTCTAGGGGGCAGGCTACCCAAGCCCAAAAAGTGCAGCCATTCACCATTGCACGTGGGATGATATTGGGAGTTAACCAAGCTCTCCTGGCCCATTTTTTCCTGGTGTCTAGTGGGTTGTATGGCCCCTGGGTGGCTGATCAAGGTAATTACCCCCATCTGCCCACCAGGGGGGAATGTAAGACTTTGTCCCCAAAGTGGGCAGCCCCGTCCCTCTTTTTTTATAACAATGATTCCCTGATGCCTATTGGGCTTTCTGTCCCCGAGGGTGGCAGAAAGATTGTGGCCATGTTTTGAGGAGGGTGGCACTGTCATGCCCATTATGGGCAGCTCCCACCCTTAGAGGTTTCTAAAAAAATAATCCCTATTGCCTAGTGGGCTTTCTGCCCCCCCCCCCCCCCGGGGGAAGAAAGACTTTGACCCCCATTTATTTGGGATGGAGTCATGGCCATGCCCTGCCCTTCTTTTATAATAAAAAAAATAATTCCCTGGTGTCTAGTGGGCTTTGTGCCCCCTGGGGTGAAGATCAGGGGTAATAACTCCTATCTGCCCCCCTGGGGGCAGAAAGACTGTGCTATTTTGTTTAGGGGAGTTGGGGCATTGCCATGCCCATTCAGGGCAGCCCCCACTCCTACAGTAACTACAGTAATGAAAAACAATGTCTCTGGTGCTTAATGGGCTTTCTGCCCTTCGGAGGGGGGAGTGGGCAGATCAGGGGCTGTTGCCTTCATCTATATCCGGGCGGCAGAAAGACTGAATTTAAGAACAAAATACAGAGCGGAAGCAAACGACCCAAGGGTCCGCTTCCCCCTCCCAGGTGTCTAATGCTTGATTCCTGCTCAGGAAATGCCCTCCTGCGGCGAAGCCCAAGCAGAGATCTACTAGGGAAAGATACAATTGGGAAGGGGAGATTCTCACTGGATTACCACATCACCCACAATAAGCGGTGAAAAGATACAGAAAAACACTGATCCGACTGAGGATGGTAATACAGGTCCATGAACTCAGGAGAATCAGAGGTTGAATTTGTCAAAGGTACAAACAGCACCGCTAAATGAAGGGGTGATAAAAGTGTGAGGAAAGCACTGTAAAATCATTACCTTAAGTATCACTAATTCATATAGAATAGGACTCACCAACCTTTCCAATTGAAAATGCCCGAGGCATATCAGGAGCCATCCTTAATGCTGGAGAAGCAGGGGGTGAATCTGAAATAAGCCACAGCGGGTGCAGATAACAAACATGCAAGTACTGAGCTATTGACGAAGGCCAAGTGAACAGGATAGGAAGAAAAAAACAAAGTGGAGGAAGTGCAGAGTCTGGGTGTGAATGAAGTGAGTAGCAAAATGCTAATGCAACACAGCAATTTGTCTCACAAACTTATAAGGTAAACATTCCTTCCTATACTGTCACTGCCCATGGAGACCTGGAAGCAACCCTGTGAATCGAAACAATAAAATGTCTATGTGGGTGTGTGAGGAATTGAGTTGTTGGTTTAGAGGGTGAAACCCTACTCAAACAAAAGGCACAATCCCTGTCACGATGAACCACAAAAAGTCACTAAATTAAGCCATGATTCACCCTCTAGTAGCTTGGCACAAAAGCAGTCAGGCTTAAGTGTAACGCAATGTGTAAAGTAATTATGCAGCTAACAAACAATAATAAAGTGAAACCCCATCACATGAAAATCCCAACCAATTTAAAAAATAGAGTCCTTTTTAATAAATGAAATGAAACCAGAAAAACAAAATCCCAATCAGTAGTATCAGAACTATTTATTTGTACAGGTATTAATAAAAATAGTATTAAAATTCCAAAGTACCACCTGTGGTTATCTGGCAGTGCCAGACCGGGACAGTCATTATTTCAGGCCCACCACAAAACAGCCTGGTGTTCATACAAAGACCAGGTTAGTTACAGTGAGAGTTGACCCTTATGTCCCAGTTTCTGATAAGGCCACCCATCAGGAGCTGCAAGGACTGCGATGGGAAATCCTACATTGAGTTGTATTGTGCTGTGTCAGTTCCAATCAGGCACTATGAGGGCTGCAATGTGAGGTCCTGCATGGAGTTGCATCATGCTGTGTCCGTTATGAGGAAGCCGCCGATCGGGCGCTGCATGGGCCTATGATGTGAGATTCCAGCTGCATGGCACTGCTTCATATGTAATGGGACCCATAGTTATGCAGGAGGGAGCACACTGTGATGGCAGCCAAGGATTCAGGACCTAGAGGGCAGCTTTTGGGGAACAAGACTCACTCCAGGCAAAGGCCAGCAGGAGGGCACAGCAAGTCCAGTGGCAGGTTCAGGCAAGTCCAGTGCCGTAGATCAGCTTGGCAGTTGCAGGGGAGTCTCTGAAGCTTATTGTGTCCTTGTAGCTCACAGAGGAGGTCAGTCAACTGAATGTTGGATTCACTCTGGTTAGCCTGGGATGAAGGCAAGCAGGTGCAGTCTTCCTTCTCAGACAGCAAGGCAGTCCTTCAAGCAGCTGGGCAGTGCCCTGGCAGCACAGCAGTCTTTCTATAACTTCCACAGGTCCAGGAGTGATCTGATGGGTGGCTCTGGAGATCTAATATTTATTCTTGGTGCCACTAGCACACCCTGCCTTATTAGCCTCTAGGTCCATCCTTAGGGCTGACATATAAATATTAAAAAAGAATGTTTAATCCTGGCATAAGGTTTACATTGTCAGGTCGAAATGGCAATTCAAGACGACACTCTAGATGGTAGTGGAAGACCTGAGACACATTTTAAAAGGCTACTTTAGTGGGTAGCACAATGAGTGCTGCAGTTCCTATAGTAGCATTTAATATAAGGGTACAGGGTACATGTAGTGCCATTTACTAAGGGCTTACAAGTAAATTAAATGTGCCAGTTAGAAGAAGACGAATTGTATCATGTTTGAAGGTGGGAGCACAAACACTGTGTGAAGAGTCCTATGCTCAACAAAAGCCAAACAGAAGGGGGAAAGGCAAAAGGTTTGGAGGAATACTACACCAAGATGCCGGGTCTAACACTATGGTTATATGTGTTAACAAGGATCAGAGTTGTTGCTTTGAAAAATATTTTAGTGAATGCATTGGTGAAATCACCCAGGTGATTTCTGCATTTCAGGTTCTTGATGGCCTCCCTTATTTCTAGTTCTGTTATTGGAGTATCCAGATGCTCTTGGTCTAGTTCAGTTATAAAAACCATGGCTTGGCTATGTGAAAGTCTTTGCTGCACATAGACTGACTCTGTCTCTAAACCTTCTATTGATAGTAGCTGTGGCTCCCTAAACATTGTACAATTTGACTTTTTTCAATGGTCGTAGCTTGACAGCGAAGTCTTAGCTTTGCAACCATACTACTTCTTTCAACCTCCGCAGGAGGACAAGGGTCAGTGTGTGCCTTTCAGTATTAAGCACGCGCTTGGGTTTGAGTAGATTTTGACTTGAGCAGCAGAAGGAAGCAACGTTTCTAGGTCAGTGGTTTGTGCTGCCTAGCCTTTTTAGATAGTTGATTAGATATACTCCTTGTCTGGGGTGCTACCTAACCTCTTTAGATAGTTGTTTAGATATACTCCTTGTCTGGGCCCATCAGAAGAACAAGATATTTGTTCAATGTGTGAATGAAAATTTGGATGAAAAGAATGCTTTGGCTATGTAAAAAGTCTGCTAGTTTTATGATCACTTGGCCTATAGATGTTTGATGTGTAAGTAGGCACCTGGACACCTAGCCTGCCATTTGTCTGTGGCCTCCAGTTCCTGCTCGTTCCAGCCTGATCCAGTGGTAACGCCGGTGCCTGAGTTTTTCTGCCTAGGTTTTCCCACTCAACACTCTTCCTGCCAACAGAAGCTCTGGCCATCCCAGGAGCTACTTAATGCAGGCCTCTGTGCGACTGTACACTAGGTACCTGGACATCTAGCCTGCCAGTTGTCTGTGGTTTTCAGTTCCTGCTTGTTTCAGCCTGATCAAGTGACACTGCAGCTGCCTAGATTTTCTCACCTGGTTTTCCCACTCTGGTTTAACTATTCACCGTTATTCCAGCCAATAGAAGCCCTGCTGCCCCTAGCGCCTACCTAATGCAGGTTGCAGTGCATCTGTGCTAAGGGTGTGCCACTGATGTGCCGAAGACAAGTATGTAGGCAACCGTCTGCACCTCGACTGTGCCCAGTGCCATGACATTTGACTCCCCTAAAGATACACCATCGCCGAGCTCTACACCCTTGTCCCTGGACACCATTACAAACACTGCCACTGCGCCTACCCATGCTCCACATTAGGACCTTTTATCTGCACCGACTGCCACTTCCCCTGCCACAGATCACACACCAGCCCACCAACTAACCCCACCCCGAACACACCACAGACACTACCTGAACATAAATACCAACTTGCATGCACCCTTCTCAACATGCACTCACTATGAAAACACAACACCAAGATTTGGGAACTCATCTCCACTCTCACACCCAACGTCCTCTTCCTCCTTCCTCACTAAGACCTGGCTCAACCCCACTTCCACACCTGACAATAGCCAAAGGATACAAGCTCACTCACTGTAACTGCATCAACAAGTCTGGTGGAGGAATTGTCATCATACACAAGGAATCAATTCAATGCACCACCCTAACTGATGACATCACCAGAGTCATGGAACACCACAACTTCCAACTCCAGCCAGACAGCAAAACAACCATCAGGGGTGCCCTCACCTACTGTACTCCAGACACATCCAGTCTTTTGCATCTTCATCGCCAAACTCATCGTCCCCTTCCCATGGACTCCAACAACAACATTTTCCTTGGCGACCTCAACTTTCATCTCAACAACCACAATTACATCAACACTAACAATCTTATTGACAGCATGAAGACCATTGGACTCACCCAACTTGTCCACAATCCCAAGCACACTGAAGGCCAAATGTTAGACCCAATTTTTACCTCCAACTACTGCATATTGTACAGCCTCACCACAGAACTCACGTGGCCTGAAAACTCCATCCTCCACTTCAACATCACTAGTTCATGGACCCCAGTCTACCCTATGCCTCCTACCACAGCTGGAGCAAAGTCTCAAAGGGCACATGGATCAATGCTCTCCAAACCACCCACCTCCTCTCCTCCAACAACCTAGACCAGAACATCAGAAACTTCAACAATTGAATCACCAACTGCGCTGACAATGTTGCTCCTATCAGCAACATCACCCACAAAGTCCATCAAGCAGGTTAGCTGGTACACCGAAGACCTCAGAAGGCAAAATGACACTGTAAACAACTAGAAAGGGGATGGCCGACAAGACCGCCTTCATGGCAGCCCTCATCTACCACAGTCAGTTGAGAGAATTGAAGAAAAAGTCCTTAGCCACACACATCGAATCAAGCCCCAATAACAGCAAAGAATTCATCAACATCATCAAAGAATTCCCCAAATCCCTCAGCTGCAACAAACAACATTACCTCCTCACAGGAACTCTGCGCCAACCTTGCAAAATTCTTCCACAACAAGGTCGCCAACATCTACAGAAACTTCAAACCCCAGCCCAAGGCCACTGCCTTCTTTGAGCAACACAACAACCCTGATTCCACCACAGTCATCAAACTAACAGAATGGAGCCATCTTGCCCCCACAGGACACTGCCTCGATCGTGAACTCAGGGACCCTAACTAACCCATGCCCTCACCAAATCTTCACCGTAGGTGAAGCCAGAATCAGCCACAAACTCACCACCTTGTTCAACACCTCAACTGCCACGGCCTCCTTCCTCAAGGACTGGAAACATGTAGAAGTCAATGCCCTTCCAAAGAAACCATTAGCAGACCCCAGCAAACTCAACAACTACTAACAGATCTCCCTGCTCCCGCTCATGGCTAAAGTATTAGAAAAAGCCATCAACCAACAATTCTCCTCCAAATCTGGATACAGCAGCAACCACAGTAATGAGACAGCCCTCATCGCTGTTACCGATGACATCCAAGCCCTACTCGACCAAGGAGAGAGTGTGGCTCTGATCCTCTAAGACTTCTTGGCAGCCTTTGATATGGTCTCCCACCACACACTCATTACAAAGCTGCACAACATAGGCATCCAAGGAGCCTCCCTCAGATGAATCGCCTCTTTCCTCACCGGAAAAACACAAAAAGTCTGCCTTTATCTTAAAAACCAAGGAAATCATCTGTGGAGTATTCCAAGGATCCATGCTCAGCCCCAACCTCTTCAGCAGTGATATGATACCTCTGGCCAGCATCGCCAAAACCCACAGACTCAACATCATAGCCTATGCTGACAACACACAACTTATCTTCTCCTGCTCCGAAGCCACCACCAAGGCCAGTTTCAACAAGTGCATGACAGACATCACCAACTAGATGAAGGACAACTGTCTGAAGCTCAACACGAGCAAGACAGAGGTACTGGTTTTCTGAAACAAAAGCTCCCCATGGGATGCATCCTGGTGGCCCTCAGAACTTGGACCTACGCCACTGCCTATGCTAGGAACCTAGGCATCATTCTGGGCAACAAGCTGACAATGACGACTAAGGTCAACTCTGTCACCTCCTCCTACTTCTTTATCCTCCCCATGCTTTGTAAGATATTCAAATGGCTACCCCGAAGCTCACGATGCATCATCACTTAGGCTCTCATCTCCAGCAAACTGGACTACGACAACGCTCTGTAAAACAGGATCGCAGCTCATCTCCTCTGATGACAACAGACCATTTGACGAACTGACATCACCTCCTACCTCAGGAATCTCCACTTGCTTCCTGTACAGAAAAAATGTCAGTTCAAGCTCCTGAACCATGCATACAAGTCCCTACACAAATGTAGACCCTCCTACTTGAAACACCGCCTGAACTTCCATCATCCCACTACACACTGCTGCTCCACATTGCTTTCGCTAACCCCTGAATCTAATGTAGCAGATGCAGAGGTAGCTTCTTCTCATACCTAGCAGGAAAGACATTGAACAAGCTTCCCTTTCAACTACGGGCCTCTTCATCTCTTCCAGAGTTCCAAAAATTCCTATAGACCTGCTAGTCAGCTAACTAACTGGATCCTGCCAGCAGCTGGATACCCTCCCTGGTGACAAGTAGCGCTTTACAAATCTACTGATTGATTGATTGATTGACAAACCAGTTCTCACTATTAAAACAGACACACATAGCCAATGCATTATGTCAAAGGTGAATATGAAAACAATTAGAGCTCATTGTGGTTATTGAACAGCTTGCACTCAGATGTGCAAAGAGTGTCTGCTAAATATTTACGAGTCAGTATCACAAATAAATATGAATCCCTTTATGAAATCCACTAGAGTGTCCTTACTGACAGACTGAGGAGATCATAGGGATGACCAAGTGAAGTGGTGTGGTTTAGCAGTGCCATGGATTTGAAGGATAACATACAAGAAAACTCTTTCCCATGGTGCTCTTCTTATTTCAATTGTTATTTGTCCTGTTTCCCCAAATGATAGACAGGAACTACAAAGAAAGGTTATGTGTTTTATTTGAGCAGGAAAGAAGCCCAGAATCCAAGTGGCACTTCAATTGTATTCATTTATGGATTAGAAATATCATCTTTCAACTGCTCAGGTTACTTTCCTGCTGTCCAACATAGGACTTTACTGAAGGCAAATAAACACTTTGTGGTGGTTGCAACATGGAAACAATGGGGTAAGATCACAGAGACATTCATGAGTATGTGAAGTAGTGCTTCCTCTTAAATGCTTTTGTAAATTTACTTAATTTTCGCTGGTGGTTGCATGTGGGGCCCGCCCACACCACTTTTTGGGGGCCAACACATTTTTCTTCAACAGATTTTGTTCCAGAGCACTAGAGATAAAAACACAAAAGGAGGAAGGGAAAGATGGAAAAACAGTGACAAAGGAAGAAAACAGGGATGAAAACAAACCTGTAAGAGTAAGATAACAAGGCAGAGAATGTCTGATGGCGGTATGAGGTGGACTCAAGACTGTGTAGCCTGGCAATTTAGCATCCCAACCATTGATAGTGCCAGGCACGGGCTTCTGAGACAAACTTTGGACCCAAGCATTTTTCTTAATTTACTTTATCTAATTTTTTTTACAAATTAAGCACTGCAAAAAATAATCTAAAATGGGAATGCCCAAGGAATGGCCACATACAATTAGTACAAATAGAAAGGACTGTGCTCCTTTGCACTTTTCTAATAGGAAGCTGGACACAAATGCCCCATTGACAGCACACGTATTTATATATGTCCTAATGTAAAATCTCCCTCACAAACCTGACAGAAGATATAAATTCTATTAAAGACATGGAGGTGAACAGTGTGATGTTTTCTTTACTGCTAAATCTGTAACAGCAAACAGTAGTAATCATTCAGAAATGAAAGTAAAATATTTCACAGTTAAACAGTACATCCAATATAGTAATCCCTTTGTAATAATGTTTCTCACATTTAACCAATCGTGTATCCCACATAAGTTTGGGTCAATGTCATACTCCCTTTTCTTTGCAGATGAAACATCAGATCACAGCCTGTATTCTAAAGTTAAATCCAGTATATATGAATTATATATAGAGAACACCTCTAAGGATCTAACATCATAATGAATGTAAATTCATATGTGCTTTTGAAATTCGAATAACTACAAGTTAAAACAAGATGTTAACCTTTTCAGGTGCCTCCCAGTCACCCCCGCACATTGCACAGGAAATCCCTCTAGTGTGGGCACCAGAAGGATTCTTTCTGCCAAAAATAGCCTCAGGAGCTAAGGAAGAGCTTCCCTAGCACCTGATGCTGTTTTTGGCTTTTCATTGAAATGACGATCAGTGAGCATGGTGCGCTGATGTCATTTCACAGAAAATGAAAGTGAAATTAGATAATCAGCTAATTTCACTTCTGCTTTGGTGCTCGCTGGGCTATCTCATCCCTCTGAGCACAGAGGCAGCTGGGAGAATCTTTCCTTTCCAATGGTACCCTTTCCTAGTGAATCCCTGCTTGGAGATCACCAATCCCAGCTTGGGGATTGCTGCAAGAAGGTGATCCCCAAGCAGTAATCCACCACTAGACACCAGGGAGGAGGGAGCAGTCCCATGGGCAAGGGCTTTTACGCTCCCTTTATTTTTGTTGGCAATATTCAGTATTTCTGTGCCCCCCACAGGACAGAAAGCCCACTAGGAATCAGGGATCATTTTTTTTAAATTCATGCAAGGGCGGGGGCTGCCCAGAATAGGCATTGCAATGCTCCCACCCCTTCTAAAAACAATGGGCACAGTCGTTATTACCCCCTGATCTGCCCCCCAGGGAGGGCAGAAAGCCAACAAGACACCAGGGACTATTTGTTTTTTTTAGTATAGGGGTGGAGGCATTGTCATGCCCATTCTGGCACAGCCCCCACCCAAAAATGGGCACACACTTTCATTGCCCCTGGGGGCAGATGGGGGTTATTACACCGTGTGCCCACTAGGAGTGGGCAAAAAGCCCACTAGACACCAGGGACTATTTTTATTATGTTAGTGTAGGGGTGGGTGCTGCCCAGAATGGGCATGGCAATGCTCTCACCCCTTCCCAAAAAATATGGGCACAGTCTTTCTGCCGCCCTGTGGGCCGGGTGGAGGTTATTACCCTGGATCTACTCCTCAGGGACAGAAAGCCCGCTAGGCACCAGGGACAATTGTTTGGTAGTGTAGTGGTGGTGGCTGCCCAGAATGGGCACAGCAATGCCCCAACCCCCCAAATACCATCAGCACAGATACCAGGGACAATTGTTTTTTTGTTAGTGTAGGGGTGGGGCTGCTCTGAGCATTGCAATGCCCCTACCCCTTCCTGAAACAATGGGCACAGTCTCTCTGCCCCTAGGGTTCAGATATGGATTATTACCCTCAATTTGCCCCCTGAGGGGCAAAAAGCCCACTAGACACCAGAGACTATTCGTGTGGATCTCTAGGGATGGGGGCTGCCCAGTATATGCATGGCAATGCCCCACAAATAAAATGGATACAGTCTTTCTGCCCCCCCTGGGGGGAAGATGGGGATTATCACTACGATCTGTCCCCCCTGCGGAGATGGAAAGCCCACTAGAAACCAGGGAAGATTTTTTTTTTTTTAAAGAGGGATGGGGGCTGCCCACCATGGACGTGGGATTGGCCATGCCCCCATCCCAAAGTCTTTCTGTCCCACTGGGGTGTAGGTGGGGGCAGTTAGCCCCAATCTTCCCCTGAGGAAGCAGACAGCTCACTAGATGCCACGGAGTAAAAAAAAAAAAACTAGAAGGGTGGGGGCTGCCCACCCAATGGGCACGGTTATGCCCCCATTCCAACTGAAAGAGGCAATGGTATTTCTGCTCCCCTACAAAATAAAGCATCTCATCCCAACGCAAGCAAGAGGACATTTGACTCTTTTGGGTGTTAATTTTACTTATTGGCCAGAAGAGCTTGGTTTACTCCCAATATCGTCCCACTTACAATGGTGAACGGCTGCACTTTTTGGGCTTGGCTGGGCTGCCAACTGGGAAAAACCTACAAGACCCAGACACTTCTGAAAACTAGACATCTGGGGGAGTTCAGGGTGGTGTGCTTCACATGCACCCTATACCATTTTCTCACCCTGATAACCTACAACATTGCCTGAAGTCAAACATTTTCCCTATATTTCTGTGAAACTTCCTGAATCTGCAGGAATCCACAAAATTCCTACCACCCAGCATTGTCCAACTTGTGCCAATAAAAACCCTGCCTTTTGAGGTTCGCAGGTGCATTCTGAGTAAAAAAAACAAAACCCTAGTGCTATCCATGCAAGTCACGTCATCCTGGATACCCCCAGGTGTCTGTTTTTAAAAAATGTACATTTTAGCTAGGTTTCCCCGGGTGTTGGCTGAGCTAGAGTCCAAAACCTAGAGCTACCCTTATCGGAAAAAGAGGGTCAGTTTTCGGTGGAAAAATGTGCTGTGTCCATTTTGCGTTTTGGGCTGTTTCCTGTTGCAGGCATTAGGTCTACCCACACATGTGAAGTATCATTTTTATCGAGAGACTTGGGGGAATGCTGGGTAGAAGGAAGTTTGTTTCACCCTGCAGATTCCAGATCTTTCCATCACAGAAATGTGAGGAAAATGTGGATTCTGGGTAAAACAAATGTGGTGAGAGCCACGCAAGTCAGCCCACCCTGGATACCCCTAACTGTCTAGTTTTCAGAAATGTACAGGTTGGCTATGTTTCCTTAGTTGCCAGTGGAGCTAAGGTCCAAGATCTAGGGCAACCCACTTTGGGAAAAGAGGGTCAGCTTTGGTTGGGAAAATGTGATGTTTCCATGTTGTATTTTGGGCCATTTCCTGACACAGGCATTAGGCCTACCCACACAAGTGAGGTACCATTTTTATTGGGAGACTTGTGGGAGAATAGAATTCTAGAACATTTGTTATTACCAATGGAATTTCAGTGCATTTGTACCATTCAAATGTAAGACAGTGTATGAGAAAGATGATCATTTTGAAAAATACCCTCCAAATCATACGGCAGTATGGGTACCCACAAATTCAGAAATGTAGAAATGACCACTACTCCTAAACTCTATCTCTTGTGCCCATTTCAGAGATACATATGTTTGCTTGATACCCATTTTTCACTCCTATTTTGCTATAAGAATTGATCTAAACTTGGTACTTAATGAAAAACCATTGAATGGGGAAGCTCAGTTTGCTCTGAGTACCTTGAGTTCTTGAAGATCCTACAAAGCCTATATATCCCTGCAACCAGAAGGGTCTAGCAGACGTAATGGTATATTGCTTTTGTCAATGTCCCATCGGGTCAAATTGTTACAGATGAAAAGCCCTTTTTTCCCACTCATTCTCAATATTTCTTTCTTTCAACAGTTATTTTCCTTGGGAAGACCTTGAGAGATGTTGAATTTTGCCTACATTTTAGAAATCTATAGCTTTTCTAGATCACCCATGGGTTTCACATTGGTTTCTACCACAAGCTGGAAGTAGGGTGAGAGCACAAAAATTGGGAAAATAGGCTACCTCTTAGAAAAATGCTAAAACTGTGGTACAAAATTTGTTTTTTTTCTGATTCAGCTCTGCATGGTCCTGAAAGCTGGGAGACGATGACTTTAGTACAGCAAACTGTTCATGGATGCCATTTTCAGGGGGAAAAACAGACACTTTTATCTGGAGCACTTTTTCCCTATTTGTCTAAAAAAACTCAAACTTTTTCTCAGCCCCCTCCGGAGCAATCCAGAAACCCTAGATACCTTTCAAATCTCCAGGATATTGGGAAAAAAGGACACACGTTTGGGGTGGATAGCTAATGTGGACAAAAAGCTAGAAAAGCCTATGTGCAAACTACCCCAAAAAGCCAAAAAAGGGCTCAGCACTGGAGGGAAAAAGGCTTAGCATCAGAAGGGATAAAGGAGAGGTCAGGAGGGGCAACCTTTGCCCCAGTTAATTCATAGAACATTTTAGAGAGGGAGTTTGGAATTAAGTTCTCTTGCTTGATCCGAGACCTAAAAAGATTGGCAATTCCATCCCAATACATGCTCTCTTGCTTGATCCGAGACCTAATTATGGCACGTTCAAAGATTGGCCATCCCAACCCAATACATGCGCCACCTGCTTGTAAAAGAAATTTCCAAGAGAGGATTTGTGAGACCTGTCAGACTTAACGTAGTCTTCCCAAATGTTTACAAATCTGCTAGCTGGGGACGTGCTTTAGTTTGATAATGTGCAGGTGCAATGCATAGACTTGAATATTCAAAGAAGGTGTTCACATGACTGATTATGATGCTGTAGAATGTATGTCACATGTAGTTTAATGTCACTTGCATTTTAATGTCTTCCTTTTAAAAATGATATGAAAAGTATGAATGGTATCTGTGTATTTTGATAGTGTGAGTGGATTTTCTTTTGCAGACTCGTCGATTGTTTGGAATGATATCTAAATGCTTATGTTTCAATCTTTATGGAATATTCGTACACATACATATTTTTTTAATAAAGTGATTGACATATTTGCTTCAGGTTTTGTGTTATTCTATCTAACGTACGACTCTGGTGAGCGTTCACTGGAGGTGGTTTGTTCTTTCCCTCATTTATGAAGGAATGACATCCGTCCAGGGCTTCTCTAGGGTGGCCTGCTTCATGATTGGTGGACTGTGCATGACATCATAACAAAGCAAGAATTATACCACAAATGTAGGGCCTTATTCACAAAGTAGGATTTATAGGTGGTGGACATTCACAGAAAATGCCCTAACAATCGCAAATCCATTTACTCTTGCTTAAGTGTATGGTACAGTAGCATAAATTAGCATATAATTATGCAGTCCTCATTCAATGGATGTGGAAGGGTCATAGCATTGTTTATCTTGTGAGTTTGTGAACGTTCACTAATCTGTGAATTATTCATCATTCACAGACTCCTCTCCAATCCTTTGCCACCTTAGGAACTGTAGATTTGTTCCTGAAAAGAGGTGAAAGGCTGGGAACGGGAATAAAACATCCCCAAGATTGCTGGGGGTGCAGGTGAAACAGTTTCTCCAGAGGAAACGTTCTCTATGTGGAAAGAACAAAGAGAAAAAATTTACAATTGCACATTTGGGTTGAATTTGATGTTGCACCTTGCAGAACTGTGCCTTGGACACAATTTCACGTTTGGCAAATAGCAAAATCAAAAAATGTACCATTACATTCTCAATAGTTACCATGGAAATCTATGACTGCTTCAGCTTTCCATGCATACATTTGGAAATCGTTGAGAATAGAAAAAAATATGATTGCCGAGGGAGTGCAGGCCCCAATCATTTACTGATGATGTAACAAATGCTACACATACGATGTGAGCTCAGTTTTTTTAGTTTTTTAGTTTTATTGACATATCAAAACTTAAAATCTCATCGTCAAGTATAAAAGCTATCACCAAAACAGTTGGAAATGACAAAATAAAATGTTATATAGTATAAAAATGTACATTATAAATAGAATATATAAGAACAGTTATTATGACCAGTTGATGATTACTATATTTCATGATACAAACAATTAAACCCACTATAATACAGATCATCTCATTGCAATAAACTAAAATCCAAATCTGTGAGCTCAGGACTTCACCATGCCCTACTAAGTCACATTGAAAGAGTCACTAAATACAGCCTACAAGAAAAACACACAGATCCCTTCGCTCTAATAAAACCAAGAATCTATTTCCTCGAGGCTGGAAGAGGGATTTTGGCAGAAAGGTTTCCAATATATGCTTTAATTCCCATTGTAACCTTGATGTATTGCTAATGGCATACATGGACAGGAGTTACGATGTTCTCTTCCACTGATGCTCCAATCACAAAAGCTATAAAGCTATTATAAAAACGTCCACAATCTGAGTGAGCTGAATTTGAACGAACATCCAATGGGAAGTGGTCTTGATGGCTGTAACAGGCAGATCAATGGCTTATAAAAGCTTTGCTCACTATAGGGCCTAGTAAAAAATGCATTTTGTACACTAGTAGTAGTCTTTTGTGTACTGTTACATGTATTTTTGAATTTGAGCCAAAACATCTACAATGGGAATACAACGTGAATACTCCTATACAGGTAATACAAATTGAGAAAGCTATGCCCTCTTCACACTTATACTGATAGGGAGGCTGTAAGTGTAATTCAGGGCCGATTCACAAGGGCATGTAAGAGTACGTAAAAGATAGCATACCTTCCCATACTCATTAATGCTTTTGTGCACTGGCTCTATTGTGTTCAGTACCTTGTGCTGAAAGTTCGAAACATTCACATAATGGCAAAATTAACCTGATGTTGGTGACTATGTAGTACGTCCACATGTGAAAATTTGAATAAAAAGCAATAGTTAGTTGCATATAAAGTTAGTTGCCTGTAATTTTGCATCTGTATTTCAATCATCAAATTATCTGTTGGCCACCATTAATGCAGTAAAGTCATCCCTGTAATTGATAAACTAGCTACCTATATGGTTCTTTTGCTGAGCTATTTTCAAATCATTTACAGCACCAAAAAAAGTTATGTCCATTTGGTTCTCTTTTCAGATGTTAACGAATGTGCAACTAAGGAGCACGACTGCAGTGAGCTCGCCCAATGCAGAAACACTTATGGAGGTTACAAATGCATCTGCAACTCAAGCATCACACTGGAGTCTGTAGCGTGCTACCCAGGTAAGGGGGCGCACATCTTCCACTGAATGAATCAAGATAGGGTGGTGCAGTGCTTAATTTGTAAATAAAATGTGCCTGTGCTCAGAGCTCTCCTCTGAAACACGCAGCTGCTGCAGTTAAATGTGCGAGCACGGAATACTGAGGCAGCGCAATCCTGAAGCCATCTCGGGTCTCTTCAGTACATCTAAAGCCACACTCTGCCCCTTCAGCTCACTCCTACAGCTTTCTGCTCTCTCCCATTGTGACACGTTTTCGTTTTTCTCTTGCTCCTTCTTTCCCAAATGTGTCTTTTGCTCGCAGCAAATGCTTGAGGCAGAAGAATATGTGCCCGGCCCTGAAAAATAAGTGCCGGTGCTCAGCCCCGGAAACAACAAGCACAAATTAAGCACTGGGGTGGTGAGAAAGCAAGATGCCTTCCCCATTATGATACATCACTGAATACATTTGGATTGGCAAACTCACCAAAAACATGCTAAAATGACAATAAAAAGCTCTATTCGATTTTGTATTAACTTAGTTACACTAGTTTCATTTCTTAGCAACCATATGGTAAATAAACAAACTCATATAGAACTTAGTACCAGAATGAGGACAACAGTACAAAATAATCACAAAATCACATAAAAATGAAACATAGGGGCATATTTACAAGCCCCTAGTGCCACCGAAAGCATAACTTTTTGTCACACTCCAGTGGGGCTGTGCCCTGCACAATATTTACAAGGTGGCGCTAATACACTTTTTGTGGCTTAACAATGCCTTGTAAATATGGGCCCAATGCAGTTTTCTGCAGCAGAGGGGGCATGTAATGGTTGTTCAAGTTGGTGTACCCATACAACACCCATTGCTTTTTGACACTGCCCCAGATTTACAAGGTAACGTAAATATGAGGCAGTGCGAAAAACTAACGCCACCACAGGGGTGGCATTAGCATGGCACAACGATGAGAAATACTTTTATTTTCCTCATTTGTACTTTTTTTATGGGCCTGATTATGAGTCTGTGGGTCTCAAGACCGCCTTACTCGCAGTGGTGGTTGGACCACCATGGCTGTGGCAGTCCGACTGCCACATTACGACCCTGGCAGTCCGACCACCAGGGGACTGCCGTCTCCGCCAGGATCTCTGATAGGATGACGGCGGTCTTGGTTGTGATCAGCCAGGGCAGCACTGAAGTCAGCACCATCCTGTCGATTACGACTTTGTTCTCTGCCAGCCTTTTCATGGCGGTCTGACTGCCATGAAAACGTTGGCAGAGAACAAGTGCAGGAGGCGACAAGGGGGCCCCTGTACTGTCCATGCCTGTGGCATGGGCAGTACAGGAGTCCCTCTGCCCAGCACCCTAGAAATGCACACTGTCTGCTGTGCAGACAGTGCGCATTTGAAGGGTTGCACCCTGAGTGTGCAGCATTGACACTGGTTCAATTATAAGCCGGAAACAATGCTGCCACACCTTTCCCACTGGGCAGATGGGTGTGAACCTTGGTTCCCGCCTGTCAGCTCAGTGGGAAAGTTGTAATGGGGCCAGTGAGGGAGACTGCCAGCACCGTGGCGGTCTCCTCATCGGGAGTTTGGCGGTCGGATGTTCCCCCACTGTATTCTATAGCACACATAGAAAGAGCAAAAGGCATGTAATGATTGTCTATGTGCAGGGAGAGTCCCTTCCTGCACATAAATAATCATTACATAATGACAATTTGCATCTTCATAGTAGTGACAAATCACCATTATTGATTGTTTATGTGCAGGAAGAGACACCTTCCTGCACATAAACAATCATTCCCTGCAAGGCAGGCACAATTGCACTTTGGTGCAAGGGTGCCTGCGTTGGCGCTAGGCAACTAAATTTAGCGCAAGCACTAGGGAAAACACAGGTGTGCGCCCTATTTTTTTAAATACAGCACATCCCTGCATTTCTCAACTGACGCAGCATGGCACTGCCTATTTGGCAGGGCGCTCCGCCACTTTCTTTGAAATATTTCCATAATATGTTGTTTTAAAGACGCCACAACCATTACTTGGTCGTCTAATTGTATGACATTTGAAGACTTGTAATGCGTTATTTTTGCAATTTTACTTATGTTGTTGAAAGTACATGCACTCAGAGTGCTATGTTACAAAACAACAATAAATGAATAAATAAATAAATACATACGTAAATAAATATTGTTAAAGCCTGTATTATTATCTCAGTTCCTGAAGTAGTCCCAATTTGGAAAGAATCGTGTATTTAACTGTTATCCCTGCCTGTTGTTGCAAATCCAATGCAGTTTTTTAGTGGCCTCCTTTTAGGCTGTGCTGCTCTGTTCTGCATTTGGCCTTTTCTAGTGTGCTCCACTCCTCTTTGTTCTGTTGTTTTTTACCTGTTCTGTACTTCTGTGGTCTGATCTGTCCCTGTGGCTTGACTCTTTGTTCTGTTTTGTTTTCCTTTGCTTTGTTTAGCTATAATATTTTCTGGCCTGCTATTCAACTTTGTTCTCTTTTTCACTGCTGCACTCTGCTCTGATAGTTATGTATTTGTAAAGATTTATACAATACCAGCATGAGAGCTACAGAGATTCAAACTTCCGCCGAGTTGCCTTTAGGGAGCCAGCCTCAAAAAGGACTTTAGCTAGTACATAGATTAATTGCAGGGCTTTCCCTTTAACCGTCTTCTGACAGCACTCTATTTCTGTTTTAAGTATTGCATTTGTTAGAACTTACATTGCATTCAGTACTTTCTCCGAAATTTGATAATACCAACTTGTATTATTATACTAGAACTATGGTTAGATACAGACTGTTCTGAGGTTATGACCTATCACCATGTCATGTTATTAGCATGGGTTCTTTCTTTTGTTAGTAATTCCTTAAACAATTTCGATTTTTCAGTTCCTTCTGACACTTTGATTTCTGTCTGTGTTCAGACCTATATATTTTTCTCCATTTGAATGTGTATCCCATATTTCCCTTGGCTTTAACTTGAACCACTCCTCTCGTATAGTCGTCCCCTTGCTAGTCGGTTAAGTGTTATTTAAGAAAAATATAATTTAATAATTTTACTATCAAGACAATTATGGTTCCCATGTTGTAATAATATCTGGTAATGCTCCAAATGTATAGCGGATACCTGGGAACAGATTGTGCATACCCTTTCTCCAAAATGATGGTTTTATGCCAGAATATCGTATTCATAAATATCATTTGATGTACATAGTGTGTTATGGGTTTCATTTACAAAAACACTGTTACAATGCGTGCATGTACATTTTCTAATATTAGATAATGATGTTCGGGCTACGATAGTAACAGCATGCCATTACTAAATACATTTAAAGTAAAAATGTTACAAAATAACAATATATTTCAACTGAATTAGGTGGACCATTGAAATGATCGTCATCCTCTTCTGCAGGAAAGACAGACAGCTCTTTGTGTCTCTGTGATGGTAAAATCACATGTAAACACACAAACATTTGTCATCCCCCTTTGTTATTTTTTTTATCTGTTTTTTAAACACATTACCTCAGCATCCCTGATCCTCGCACAGTACTTCTTTACACATTTCTGCTTCGGGAGCACAAGGCGGCAAAGTCTTTCTTTCACACACCACCAAGGCACCGCACATATGCGGCAGAATACCCTTGGACGAGCATTCTTGCAGCACAGCTCTCCTGGCCCCCTTTTACACTAGCATCCAGTGAGTGAGGCTGCTGCATCTGCAGCAGTGATCGCAAGTATTTGCTCTTCTGACTGCCCTTTTGGAGGAAGTCATTCAGCTGCGTGTAATTGTGTCTGATTTATTTGTTTAGCCTGAGTACATTGCATGGTTTATAATTGTTGTCATGCATATTCCATGGTGCATGAAACACACAGCATACTCTGGTTGTCTTCTGTCTGCTTGGGATGCTAGACAGACTGCCCAGGTCTGATAATCTAATAGTGTGCCAAATGACCCTTTGCTTGGGAGTGCGGATAGAGTTAAGTGGCTGTATTTTTCAATCTCACACACTGTTTCATTTAGGGCCTAATTTAGATCCTGGGGGAGGAAATAGTCTGTCACAAATGTGATGGATATCCCGTCCACCGTATTACAATCCCCTTAGGGTATAATGGAATTGTAATAGGGCTGATTGAATATCTGTCATGTTTGTGACAGAGTAACCCCCTCCATCAGGATCTAAATCAGGCCCTAAGTCTTTTACTTTCCCGTGTACACCTCTACTGCACATTCTGGCCCAGATTTACTAAGCCCTTTTATGAGCAAAAGAAAACACAAGGACCCTCATTATGAACATGGTGGCAATCACTGCTGACCGCCGAGGAGACGGTGAACAGACCGCTATTGGCGGAAGACTGGACACCGCTGAATTATGATGCCAAAAAGCCAAACCTCCAAAGATCCTGGAACCTCCACCCGCCTCCAGGGCCTACAATGGCGGAAAGGCAATACACCCCACCACCGCCATGCAGACAAATCCTCCGCCCACCAAATAATGATGCACAAATCAGAATGGGGGACAGTGGATGCTGAACGACCATTGGCGGTACGGACCGCCACGGCCAGCAATGGGACCCAACAACAAATGCACACATTGGCAACTTTGAAACCCACACACCTGACACATGTCCACAACACCATAAAACACTCACATATACACCACACCCCACAATCCTTTGCAATGCCAATAGCACGACTGAGACTGACAACACAACTTGCATACTCTGAACACAACATAACCAAATTCACACGCACAAATACACCACCAAAACACACACAAACCCCAAACACCCTCATCGACCACACACATAAACACACAACAGCACCCTCACCAACACCCACAACACACCACCCACAACACACACCATGGCACCCCCTAAGCACCCCTGCTTCACAGATAGGGAGCTAAGGACCATGGTGGATGAAATGCTCAAGGTCGAGGCACAACTATTCGGGGCACAGGTGCAGCAGACACCCATTGCCAGGAAGATGGAGCTATGGCAGCCAATTGTCAACAAGGTCAATGCAGCGGGAAACCATCCACGCACAAGGGAGGAATTCCAGAAGAGATGGAATGACCTGCGTGGGAAGGTGAGGTCAATGGCATCGAGGATAAATGTCGCCGTACAGAAGACTGGTGGCAGTCCCCCACCTCCGACTACACCGACTGGGAGGAGAATGTACTGGCTATCCTGCACCCGGAGGCCTTAACTGGACTCACTGGAGGACTGGACTCAGGTAAGTTCACTACAATGCCTTTACAGTCACCCCACCTATTATGCATGCAGCACCCCACCCCTCTCACTACCACCAGGACCCCATCCCCACCCAGCCACATCACCCACATCCAGTGAACCTGCATGCCCACAATCCCACAAACAGGCCCACATCCTGCCCCCTGTGCACAGTCACCTACCCCTACAAGGATTCACAGTGGCACTACAGCACCCACAATGCACCTTCACCCCCACACAAAATGCAAAGATAAGTACACGAAAGGACCCTGCATGTCATGACAGGGGAATAAAAGCACAAAATAGGACAGAGCTGTGCATCAATTTCCGAAATAGTACATGATACATACATGTCCATTCCCCCCATAGGCACCACCACCCATGCCATCCGGACGGAAAGGCAAAGGAGTGCCAGCGCCTCACACGGAGACAGAGGCCCCACTCAGGAGACTGGAGAGGGATGTATGGAAAGTAAGGAATACCCTGGCCTGTCACACAGTCCTTGACTGTCACCCTCCAGCAGCCCAACCCAGGATACCACTGACAGCCCTACCATCCAGCCACCAACATCAGCTCTGGCCAAACGTCCCCACACCAGTGTCACCTGGGCACAGACTGGAGGCCCACATGTACAGAGGCTAGAGTCTCAACCCACCAACAGGCAGGATGACGAAGGCCCCAGTGCGAGTGGGACTACCAGACCTGTGCAGGAGACACAGGAACAGGGGGCAAGGGCCAGTGGGAGGGCATCAGTGGCCAAGGGGGGGAAGTGAAAGGATGGATGCCGCAGCCGAGGAGGTGATATCTCAGGTCCTGGGAGCATACCACCATACCCAGGACAGGATGGGCCAGATCCTGGCCATCCTGGAGCAGAATCAAAGGCTGCTGATAGCACACCACCAAGAGGCCATGGAGCAATGGAAACAGCTCAATGCCACCATGGCCACCATTGCAGGGATGCTGCAGCACCACTACCCTAGCCAGCCTGAGACCCCAACCCCCCTGCAAGCCCCTACCACTAGCCAGGACACTGCCCTGCCATCTGCATCTGCAGCAGCCGCTAGACTGGTGGCACTGCCAGGGGACACACAGAAGACCAGCACCCCTAGCCCTGCAGCTCAGCTCCAGCCACGTAAATGTGCCCTCAGACCCAGACATGCCACTGGAACACCAGCCAAGACCAAGGCACCTGCTAAGAAGTGACTCTGCCCTGAACTGTCACCCTTGTGTGCCATTGTGCTACCTTGTAGACCTGCCACTACCAACACACCATCTACCAATGGACACATGGGCCAAAACTCAGAGCCACCAACAGCTGAGCACATGCACCAGAGTATGGATATGCACCATGAGCCCACTCCCTATCTCTGTGCAACGATGTACCAAATTTGTGTCACTTAATAAAAACACATATGCACTCAAATCGTATGTCCCTCGTCATTGTGAGTAAAAAACGTGAGTGTGTATGCATTAGCCAGTCAATTTCATATTCATAGCTTTATTGCAGGAAGGGATCCCATGCACTGTAGTGTCTGCTGTAAGTTACAATGTACACAATATTGGGTTCCCTGGTACATGCCACTTCACACTCATTTAACAATGCCAATGACTATAGACACCACATTACCAATTACATGAGGCTGACTGAAACTATGCAGTGAAGACAACAGCATCATTGAACAATGCCTTAGAGTCACTGGAAGTATAGGCGGATCAGCTGGGTCCTGGAGTTAAGATCTTCCCCTTCTTCTTCCTCACCATTACTCTCATCCCCTCTCTAAGGTTGCTGGGCTGGTTGGACTGCACCTGCCTCTTCAAGATGGGGGATAGCTTTCCTCACAGCCAAGTTGTGCAGCATGCAACAGGGCACCACTATCTTACACACCTTGTCAGGGACATAGGACAGGGAACCCCCAGAGAGAGGGAGGCAACAAAACCTATCCTTCAGAAGACCTTTAATGCGTTCAGTCACCCTCCTAGCACGTCCATGGGCCTCATTATAATTCTTCTCTGCTTCTGTCCTGGGATTTCTCACTGGTGCCAGGAGCCATTGCAAGTTGGGGTAGCCAGAATCACCTGCAATAGTGGACGTAAACCGGACCATAATGAACTGACTTCACATCGATATTGTCTGGCTGTCACCTATGTACAGAACCATTGTCATACACACTCACCTATGAGCCATCCTCTGTCCCCTTGTAGTTGTCTCATTAAGTGTGGTACACTGCTTTTTCTCAGGACAAAGGAATCATTGACTGAGCCTGGGAACCAGGCATTTACATGTGATATGTACTGGTCAGCAGTACACACCAATTGTACATTCATGGAGTGGAAGTTCTTTCGATTCCTGTACACCTGTTCATTCACTTTTGGGGGTATGAGAGCAATGTGAGTTCCATCAATGGCACCTATCACATGTGGGATGTTAGCAAAGGCATAAAATCCAGACTTGATGGCGGGCAGTTCAGCCCTTTGGGGCAACTGGATACATGTCTGCAGGGGTTGGACGAATGCATTCAGGAATTTTGACAGGATGAGGCTAAACATTGGCTGTGAGACCCCTGCACCTGTGCCCACTGTCACCTGAGATGAGCCTGTAGCCAAAAAATGGAGTACCAATAGCACTTGCACTTCAGTAGGGATGGCATGCTGATTCTGATTAGCCGGTCTCAGGACAGGATCCAGTAAAGCACAGAGGTCATGGATTGTAGCACAACTGAGTCTGTAGGTGACAATGATGTGTTGTTCACCTATGGTTTCCAAATCAACCAGAGGTCTGTACACAGATGGGGCTCTCCCTCGTCACATGGGACTGTACCTAAGGGGGAGGAAAGAACACATATGAAGGGCACACATGCACCTGCAACACATGATGTTACTGTATCAATTAATGTGCGACACATAGGTTACACACACAAACGCTAAGTATTAAATACAGTCAGGCAAATGTGCAGTCAACTCTGTTGTAATGGCATACAAATGCAGACACATTTCCAAAGATGGGTGCATGTGAGGAACAGAAACTCATGTCGGCAAGCAACTAAGGTCGGAGACTTGGGGGCCCTGAACGGGGCCCCCAGCTGGGCTATGATAACATGGCGGTAGCAAAATGGCAGCCTCCTGCCACCCGGTCTGAGGGAGTGGAAGTGACATAATTCCGCTGGCAATAGTCGTCATGGGGGAAGGCAGTGTTCACCGCTGTGCACCCAATCATTGGATTACATGGTTGTCAATGGGGAACCTGGGCCTATCATGATCGCTGCCGGCAGTGACGGTGCACACCGCAGCGGAACGTACGCCAGGTCGTCAAACCCTTGCCACTTGACTCTTGATTCCTGTGCAGGGCAGTACTCCACTGCGTGTGCTGCTGTGTCCTGACTCTGGTCCCTGAGATGGTAGAGTCACAGGGGAACAGGCCCAGGCCTTCACCATGGAGGAATTGGAGAAGCTGGTAAACAGGGTCCTACCCCTCTATGCTAAGTTGTATGGGCGACCACAGTAGCAGGTGAGTTGGCGGCTGTCATCCTTGGATGAGTGTGAATGTGGCAGATGCCTGTATGCATGTGTGTTTGATTTGTGACTGCCCAGCCGTCGACTGTCTGGCATGTACTGTATGTGTGTTGATAACATGGCTTTCTAAAATGTCTGTTCCATAGGGGACGACATGTCATCTGTATTAAGAGAACACATACTGATGTCTGTTTTTATGCTCTGTGTGTCCCATGTAGGTCAGCGCCCATCAGAAGAGGGGACTCTGGCAAGTCATCGCCAAAGAAGTGCAGATCCTGGGGGTCTACAACCGGCGGAGCACCCACTCCAGGAAGCGGTGGGAGGACCTGAGGTGCTGGGCCAGGAAGACTTGTGAGGCCCAGCTGAGGAAGGCATCCCAACAAGGAAGGGGTGCTCTTCGGACCCTGACCCCCCTAATGTCCCGCATTCTGGCAGTGGCCCATGTGGATGGGCACTTGAAGGCGGCACAGCAACCACAAGGGGGTGAGTACCAACACTATTGTAATACTTCTTTGATGGATAAGTTTGGGTGCTGTGGCATGTATGCCGTCTGGTGCCAGGCACTCAGACAGGTGTGTTCCTGCAGTCCTGCCTCCTCAAAGACCCCAGGATGGTGTGAGGGCATGGTTGGACGGTCCCAATAGGCCCATGGGGGGCCCCCTTTCTGTAATCTTGGATGGTTTGTGGGCTCATTGACTGGTGAGTGCATTCGCTGGCATGATCTCCCATGTGTGTATTCCACACAGTTTATCAGGTCTGTGTTTCCTGTGGGCAATGTGGTGCATTCTGGGGTAGTGGCCACTAGTCAGGGGCACAGCCATGACTATTGTTGTAGGTGCTGCGTGTAGGTGTGGGACCTGGATGGGAGTGTGTGTGAACCAGAAATGTACATTCATCAGGTATTTACAGAATTCTCCCATGTTTAGTCTCTCCAACCCTGTGCTCTTGTGTCCTTTGTGTACATCAGTATCATCTGTTGAGGGAGCAGTGGCACCAGCAAGTGGGGATGCAGTGGCCCACGGTTCCAAGGAGGCAGAGTTGGCGAACGCCAAGGGGACCAGTGGGTTGGAGGGCGAGGGGAGTACCATGGGGGAGGCAACTACCACTGGCGGTAGTGACTCTGATACCTCCTCCGATGGCAGCTTCTTGGTGGTGGCGGACCCTACTGGGCACACCCATTCTCTGCCACCCCCATTCCATCTCCACCCTCCCAGTTGCTCCCCATCCAGTTGCCCGTTCCCGCTCACCCAGGAGGGTGGGGGTCTCCTTCGCCCCGGCACCTCTTCCCCTGCCCCAGTCAGCCCTGCTGCCCTCACAGAGGAGGCTATTGACCTCCTGAGGACCATCTCTGTAGGGCAGACAACCATCTTGAATGCCATCCAGGGGCTAGCATCCCAGATGCAGCAATGCAATACATACCTGGAAGGCATTCACAGTGCCATGTCTGGCCTACATAGATCTTTTCAGGCTCTGGCCTCCTCTTTGACGGCAGCCAGTGTCCCTGGCTTTCCGTCCCTCCTCCCACCACCTCTACCCCTTCCAGCACCCTACTCCCTTCACCCATCCCAAGCACACGTCGAGACAGCCATGCACACAGATCAACACATAAGAAACACACAGAGAAACACAAGCACCACACTTCCCACCACAGGCATGCACACACCCAGCATACCAAAGCAGAGACAACATCCACTTCCCCCACTGTGTCAAACTCTCCCGCCACCATGTCTGTCACCTCACCATGCACACTCACACGGATTGCACCCTCAGTCACTCCTGCTGGCCCCATTCTTGCAGTCACCACAACATCTGACATCCAGACATGCACCCCAGACACCACACCTGCACTCACCACAACTACATTGACAGACACTTGCAGCACACTCACCAGGCCCTGCAAAAATTAACCCTGAGTCAGAGCAGGTGCTGAAACCAGAGCACGGGAGAGTGGGGACACAGATGTTCCCGTCTTGTCCACTTAGTTTTGGCACTTAGGGGGTCATTCAGACCTTGGCGGACGGCGGAGGCCGTCCGCCAAGGTACCGCCGACAAATGACCGCACCGCGGTCAAAAGACCGCGGCGGCCATTCAAACATTTCCGCTGGGCCGGCGGGCGCTCTCCAAAAGAGCGCCCGGCGGCCCAGCGGAAATGCCCCTGCAACGAGGACGCCGGCTCAGAATTGAGCCGGCGTAGTTGCAGGGGTGCGACGGGTGCAGTTGCACCCGTCGCGTATTTCAGTGTCTGCAAAGCAGACACTGAAATACTTTGTGGGGCCCTCTTACGGGGGCCCCGCGGCACCCCCTACCGCCATCCTGTTCATGGCGGGTTTCCCGCCATGAACAGGATGGCGGTAGGGGGTGTCTGAATCCCCATGGCGGCGGAGCGCGCTCCGCCGCCATGGAATGGAGGATTCAATGGGGCAGCGGTAAACCGGCGGGAGACCGCCGGTTTACCCTTTCTGACCGCGGCTGAACCGCCGCGGTCAGAATGCCCTTGGGAGCACCGCCAGCCTGTTGGCTGTGCTCCCGTGGTCGGTGACCCTGGCGGTCACCGGCCGCCAGGGTCAGAATGACCCCCTTAGTGAGGAAGACAGGTTGCTTTCACCGGCCCGGGTAAGAATATTGTGAACTAATATGTGCCTTACTGGTAATGTGTTCTTTATGGACTACGCAGTAAGGGAGATATGTTCCCATGACTTGCCATGTGTTTTCTAATGTTCCTTATATGGGCATTTATAATGGTATTATAGCATGTGCATTGCTGGTAACCTGTTTTATTATGTCCTATGCATTTCTGGTGATAAGTGTCTTACCTTGATATGTGCATTTTAGCATTGTTTACCTGACTACTGCTTATGTTTCAGAATAACCAGTAACATATATGTTCTATGTGACTACTTCTGGCTTTCGCAGAGTAATAGTACTGTGTAATGTTTTGACAACTGCTTGGGTAGCAAGGTATTACTGACATGTTGTATTTGGTTTAATAATGTTGGGTACAATACAGTTTATTTTTATATAACTTGGTGTTGTGTTTTCTTTGGGGTGGGGATAGTGCGTTACGTGTGTTGTGTATGTTGTGCAAACACTTTACACATTGCCTCTGGGATAGGCCTGACTGCTCGTGCCAAGCTACCAAGAGGGTAAGCAGGGGTTATCTTGGGTGTGTAACTCCCCCATCCTGACAAGAGTGGGTGGTTCCGGCTGGCTTAGGTGCATACCCTAGCCAACCAGAAACCCCATTCATAACATGCTGGATAATTGGTAAGGCTGAGAAGCTGTCACATGCAGTGAGATTTGGGCCCGTTCTCTCACTTCATTGTCCTTGGAAAGAGCTGCTCAGCACTTCTGAGCCAAATATTGTCACCAGATTGTCTGAGTTATGCCTAGGTTTGAGGATATGATTGTTAGGTGACTAAGATACACCAGGAAGTTTTGTTGTGTTGTAAATAATGCATTGAGTATGGGCAGGTTTCTGGAGTTGCTGGGGCGAACAGCTTATGAGCATTCAAGGGTAATGATACGTTATGAGTGTAGGTGGCAGCAGATAGTTCTGGGATGTAGGAGGAAAGGAGATTTCTGAGTTTAAAGTGAGTTGAAATATGTGTATATATATACTTAAGAGTGGTGCACTGTTGTTGCCCGTGCTAGCGTTGGGTGGTAAAAGACCACAAACCCGCAAGTAATTTTACAACGAAAAGGAAAGAAAGCGCTACACACCTGAAAAAAATCCAACAGCCGATATTGTTTAATGGGAATGTAGCAATTGGCACCACAACCTGTTTTGACATTATGGGCCTCATTATGACCCTGGCGGCCGGCGGTATGGCCCCTCCACTATACCGCCAGGCTTTTGCCTGGCGTCCCTGGGGATTATGAGTCCCCGACCACCAGCCTGGCCACGGCGGTAAACACTGCCATGGAAAGGCTGGCAGTAAGGGGGACTTGTGGTGCCCCTGGGGGCTCCTGCACTGCCCATGCACTTGCAGGGCAGTTCAGGGGCCCCCAGGCATAGTCCCATCGCGCATTTCACTGCCCGAATTTCTGCACCCGCTGCACATCAGCATTGCTGCCTGCTCTATTACGAGCCGGCAGCAATGTTGATGTGACTTTTCCGCTGGGCCAGCGGACGGTAACATTGTTACCGTCCGCTGGCCCAATGGAAAAGTCGAAATAGGGAGCCAGAAATACCGCCAGCACTGGCGGTATTCTGGCGTCCGCTGCCTCTGCGGTCTTCTGAGAAGATTGCTGAGGTTGTAATGAAGGCCTAAGTCTTTCTCAAGTGGTCACAGTCATTGGTAGTTCACACAGCTATGCCTTATATGTAATCCAGGGCATTGTGGGATTTGTAGTGTCAATTCTACTAAGCATCTGCCCTCGTTGTTAATTTAAGCTCCTGTTAGAAATGGGGTCTCTAGTTGGCAGTCGGTTTGCACCCTGTCCAAGTTGTGACCCTCACTCTAGTTAGGATAAGGGAGATACCTGCTCACATAACCACTGCTCACCCCCTTGGTAGCTTGGAATGAGCTGTCAGGCTTACCTCGGAGGCAATGTGTAAAGCATATGCAGATAACACACAGTAATACAGTCAAAACACTACAAAAGGACACTACACCAGTTTTCAAAAAATAGCCAATATTAATCTATATAAAACAAGACCGAAACAAGAAAAATCCAGCATACAGTAATAAAGATATGAATTTTGCAAGAATTAACTAAAAAATACTGTTCCTTGAAGTCGATAGCTCCACCTGTGCTATCACGGCATATTGAACAACAAATCCAACAGTTCAGGCCGCCCGCGGTGTCGCAAGCCAGCTACAGTGACTCGCAAACAGTACCTTGGAATTGCGGGGCATTGTGACCCTTGCGATGAGATCTGGAGAATGCATTACTGGTGTTGTGGTGTTGGTTCCGGAGTCGGTGCGGGGTCGTTGAGCCCTTGAAGTCACACGCATTGCAGATCGATCTCCAGGCTGATGAAGTCAGGAGCGCTGGCGTGGATGGTGTCGGGGCTGCGGTGCAAAGCGGGATGATGCAACGCATGGTGCACACAGGTCACAGTGCAGGCAGTGGCTCGGTGACGGCATCCATCGTCGTTGGTGAGAAAAGGGCTGCCGTGTGAAGTGGGAAGTGGGAAAGTGCGACGTGTGTTGTCACCAGATCACTGTGCAGGCAGCGGCATCGAAGATGCTGAAATGCTGTTGCCGGTAGGCCCAATTCGGTGGAGTGGCACGGGAAAGCTCCATGCGGCAATGTGTAAAGCATTTGCATATAACACACAGTAATACAGTGAAAACACTACAGAAGGACACCACACCAATTGTAGAAAAATAGCCAATATTTATCTACATAAAACAAGACCAAAACAAGAAAAATCCAACATACAGTAATAGAGATATGAATTTTGCAAGAATTAACTTAAAAATAAGGTTCCTTGAAATCGATATCTCTACCTGGCATCGTGAACCACAAATCCAAGTTGGTGGCGTGGTGCAGGACGGGCTCCATGCAGCTTCCACTGGTCGCAGTGCAGGCAGGGATGCCTGGTGATGACACTGGAGTCCATGGTGCTGGCGTCGGTGGACCGGTGCTGCGGTGCGGGATGGGAAGGTGCTTTGTGAATCTCATGAACAGTGTCCACAGGCCACGTGCAGTCAGTGGCGCCGGTGTCAGCAGGAGCATCATCGTCGGGGATGCCCTGGCTGCAGTGTGAGCAAGGGGATAGCAGAATGTGGGGCCCACAGGCCACGGTTCAAGCAGCGGCTCTGTGGCGGCGTCATTGTTAAAAATGTGGTCTTTGGTTTGCAGTCATGTTACCCCCTGTTCAAACAAGGACCCTCATTCTAATCAGGGTAAAGGAGACTCACCCTCAGTTAACCCTCACTCACCCCCTTGGTAGCTTGGCACAAGCAGGCAGGGTTAACTTCAGAAGCAATGTGTAAAGTATTTGTACCAACACACACAGTTACTCAGTGAAAACACTACAAAATGACACAACACAGGTTTAGAAAAATAGAAAATATTTATCTAACAAAACAAGACCAAACAACAAAAATCCAACATACATAAGTCAAGAAAACAGTGAGAACGTTGTTAGTGCACAAAAGTACCTGGGTAGCATCAAAATAAAACCGAACCGGCGAGCGTGCGTCGGAAAAGTCCAGTAATATGTCGATTTCTCACCTGCAAACATGAATGTGCATCGCTCCTCCTCTGGTCGGGTCGGCGGGTGTAATTTCTTCTCTCCCACAAGAGAGACATGCGTCGATCTGGACAGGCATCTGGGGTCCGGGCAGGCCTTCTGTGGATTTTCTGTGCCCAGTGATGTTGCATTGAAATCCGGTCGCACAGTGTCAAGAAACTGTGCTGTGTGGGGACTTGTGTCATTAACAGCCGCTGCTGTGGGTGTTGCGCGTCGTTTCTCCAGCCACGTTGCATCGATCTCCCAGCCGCGATGCAGGTGGACCATCGATTTTAGCCACAAGGGGAGCGGCGTGTTGTTTATCAGTTGCAAGGCGAGTGGTGCGTCAAAAGTTTCCCCACATGGCAGTCTTTGTGTGGATTTCTGTCCTTTTCCAAAAGCTTCACCTTTCCGCAGCCCAGAGACAGGTTAGGCATTTGATTTTCAGGCCCTGGGCACCTCTAGAGCACTTTACTAGGGATTTACCAGTAAATCAAATATGCCAATCATGGAGAAGCCAATGTACACATACAATTTATACAGGGAACACTTACACTTTAGCACTGGTCAGCAGTGGTAAAGTGTCCAGAGCCTAATAAAAACAGCAAAAATAGAGTCTAGCACACAGAAACAACCTGGGAAGTAGAGGCTAAAAGTTAGGGGAGACCATGCCAATAATGCCAAGTCTAACAGTCGGCGAGACCAGGGTTGCAGTGCAAAGCGGGGCAGTGTGACTCCCTGCGGCGTCAACAGGTCACTGTGCAGGACAGCAGCGTCGTTGGCGGAGTCACAGTGGTTTTTCTTCTTGAACAGCACAAAACACACAATTCCCAGTGCTGTAAGCAGATGAAACTGACATCTTTGATATCCTTGAGACTTCCAACAGGAGGCAAGCTCTACTCCAAGCCATTGGAGAACTTTCTCAAGCAGGATACACAGAAAAGTTCACCCTTTGCTCTCTTTTAAAGCAGAAGCAGCAACTGCAGGCCAACCCAGCAAAGAACACACAGCAAAGGGGCAGTACTCCTCCTCCAGCTCTTCAGCGCTTCTCCTTGGCAGAGGTTCCTGCTGCTCCAGAAAGATTCTAAAAGTCTGGGGTTTTGGGTCCTCTACTTATACCCCTTTCTGCCTTTAAAGTAGGCATACTTCAAAGGAAAGTCTCTGTTGTTCACAAGATCCTGCATTGCCCAGGCCTGGCCCTAGACACACTACAGGGGGTCGGAGACTGCATTGTGTGAGGGCAAGCACAGCCATTTCAGGTGTAAGTGACCACTCCTCCCTCCACTCTAGCCCAGATGGCCCATTAGGAAATGCAGGCTACACCCCAGCTTACTTTGTGTCATTGTCTAGAGGGAATTCACAACAGCCCAACTGTCAGTCTGACCCAGACATGGAATACACAAGTAGGCAGAGGCACTGAATGACTTAAGCAAGAAAATGCCTACTTTCTAAAAGTGGCATTTTCAAACAAACAATTTAAAAAACAACAATTAAAGGCAGCCCCTATGCTGACCTATGAGAGGGATAGGCCTTGCAACACTGAAAACCAAATTTGGCAGTATTTCTCTGTTAGGACATGTAAAACACACCAGTAGATGTCCCACCATTAACATTCACTTCACCCTACTCCCTAGAGCATACCCTAGGGGTGCCTCACATGTAGTAAAAGGGAAGGTTTGGGCCTGGCAATTGGGTGCACTTGCCAGGACGAATTGGCAGTTTAAAACTGCACACACAGACACTGCAGTAGCAGGTCTGAGCCATGTTTACAGGGCTACTCACGTGGGTGGCACACTTAGTTCTGCAGGCCCACTGGTAGCATTTGATTTACAGGCCCTGGGCATCTCTAGTGCACTTTACTAGGGACTTTACCAGTAAAACAAATATGCCAATCATGGATAAACCAATCAACAGTACATTTTACACAGAGAGCATATGCACTTTAGCACTGGCTAGCAGTGGTAAGGTACCCAGAGTCCCAAAGCCTACAACAACTGGTCAGTAAAAAAAGGAGGAAGGAGGCAAAAAGTTTAGGGATGACCCTGTAAAAAGGGCCATTTCCAACAGCTCCAACAGCTCCATTACATCTCAGTGCTCATTCCTGCCAGTTCACACATTGCACTCCACACAATCCCATCAAATATTGTTTGTTGCATGGCATAGTCCAAAAATGCATTTCCAATTCATAAACTCATGATACTTGTCCTCCGGACCCACCTCCAATTAAATGTGGGTTGCGTCGATGAGAATCTGTGAAAGAGCACACTCTCCCTTGACAAGCCTGTCCCAAGAAAAGCAAATTTTGCTAGGCGCTCTTGAAGTAGTCCCTCCGCCGTCTTCAAATGTAGTCATTTACGGTTCAGTCACATCACTGTGCGATGGTGCTTCGGAGTGATACAACAGTGTCCATAAAGATAATTTGCAGTAGCAGTGTTGGTTATACAGGAGATGTATAAGTCTTTACTTCCATGTCTGTTTGAGTTGCTAAACATTCATAGATTGTGAATATATTTTTGGAAGACAATGGCTTCCTCTTTAGAGGCTTGACGCAAAGAAGAATCAATTAACCAGTCTTTTTTTCAAATGGATGGCACTCAGCCTGATCAGCATGGTTCCAGTAATGTAGGGACCATAGTGAGAACACAAATCACGTATGAAAAATTGAATAAGAAGCAGTTATTAAAGTGGTGGGAAATTGAATCCCTCCAGAGATATATTGAGGCTGCAAGAGTGCCTAGGGGTCTAAGGATCTATATAATACCAACATATGAGGATCCCGACCCTGAGATGTTGGAAGATTGGGTGAAAAATACCAAGCAAAGTTCCCTAAGTATGATGAGGATTTTGTTAAAATATGCAATGAAAGGTAGGGCCAAAAATTTGGAGGAAATTGAAAAGATTAACATTGTGTTGTTGACGGCAATATCGCAAAATGTTTTTGATGATTTTATGAGGAATATGGAGAAAACAACTCTACAAATTTAAAGAGGAGATCACTAATAAAAAGCAAAGGAAATTTATACGTGACTTCAAGGACTATCAAGCAGGAAGAATTTTAACTTTCCATTGGAAATATTACATGTATACTGAAGATTTGATAGGACAATCATCCAAGGTTGTTCAGGAAAGAGATTCATCCTCTAGGGAGCAAGACGAAAGTGATGTTTCAGACAGCAACCTCTCTGATGTATCAAATTCTACATTTGCAAAAGGCCTGCTAATAGATAAAGCTGCAAATAGATCTAATTTTTTGAAGCAGTTTCAACTTTAAAAAAAGGGGAGGACAGAACAACACAAGGAACCATATTTACAGAGAGGCAGAGGGAGAGGAGGAAGAGGAAGAGGAATGGGCAAGCAAAAAGGAGAAGATGCAAGAGAAGACTTAAGGCCCCTGGGAATGGCAACAAGGGCCCAGAAACCAATGCAATTAATTTGGTAGATCTTTCTAGCAGAGAATTGTCTGTGGAGGAACAGGGACTTGTATCTCTAGGTCTCTCATTTGTCCAACTGGTGGGTTTGATTATACCCAGACTAGAATTGATCTGTTTAAATTTGTAAGGAAGCTAAAAAATTTAAAATGGTATCATACCAGAGTGCGTGGTCATAAGCAGCCAGATGGATGTCTTGAGTTTAATAATCTATGTATTTCGGATATAGAATTCTTGCATACATTGACAACCTTGCATGATGATTCAATAGCACATGAAGATCCCTCTATGAATGTGTTGGGTATGGTGATTGACAAATCATGTCCTAGTTCTTTTAGACCTAAGTCTACCTTTTTACTGTCTGTACATTGTGATGCAATAGAGGGTTTTGAAAAGGATGTGATAAAACAACTAAAAAGAATCAGATATAAACCTAGCAACTTGAGGAAGAACAATTTGTCAGGATTGCAATTGAAGGCCCTGTTGAGTTTAAAAAATGACACCAGTAATGTGATTAGGCAATCTGACAAAAGGGGCAATGTAGTTGTCTTCGATGCAAATCAGTATTTGGCTGAAGGGGAAAGACAGTTATGCAATGTAAGTTGCTACAAGAAGTCTAGCAGAGAGGATGTTAAGGTAGCGAACAGTAGATATTTTAAAATGTTGTCAGGATGAAGAGATAGGGGTCTGATAGAGTGTGAAGAGTACTTATTCCTGAAGTGTGATCATCCTGAAATTCCTTTACTTTACCTCCTGCCTGAACTGCATAAAGATAAATTTAACCCACCAGGTAGACTGATTTTATCGGCCATAAGTTCCCTTTTAGAGAACACCGCCAAATACATTGATTACTACCTCCAATCTTTTGTAGAAACGTTACCATCTTATGTGAGGGATACTATGCATTTTCTGAAGATCGTTGAGGGTATACAATAGGAGGATAACTACCTGTTATTGACATTGGATGTTGCAAGCTTATATACCTGTATTCAACAAGAGCTAGGCTTGAAAGCAATTAGACATTACATGTGTGTAAGATTTGTCTCATTATTGTTTCATACTGAGATGTTATGTGACATGATTAGCTATTGTTTGAGGAGTAATTTCTTCATTTTTGACAACCAGGTATATAGACAGTTACAAGGTACTGTGATGAGCACCTGCTTTGCCCCCAGATATGCTAATCAGTTCATGGGCTGGTGGGAGGGGGCAAGGGTCCGTTGAGATTTCGGATTTTGATGAGAGAGTGGTTCTATGGTGTCGATACATAGATGATATCTTTGTGATTTGGAGAGGTGATGAGAAATCAGCCATGAGATTTGTGTCTAGGGTGAATCACAAGAACTACAATTTAGAGTTTGTTGAATAGCACAGTGTATCACGCATTGAATTTTTTGGATGCAGAGGTCGTGGTAGAAGAAAATTCTTTGACCACTAGACTACATAGAAAACAGACGGCTGGTAATAGCCTACTCATAGTGCACATCTTTCTAGTTTAATCCAAAGCATTCCTTACGGTGAATTGCTACGAGCATGATGGATTTGTAGTAACATGAAGAATTATCAGTGTAAAAGCAAGATTATGTGTGAGAGGTTTAAGGAAAGAGGATCTGGCATGAATATCATCACACAGGCCAAGAAGAAGGTGGAAAATCTCTCCAGAGAAAACTTACTATAAATGATCTGTACTACCAGTGAGGAAACACAGACATATTTATTGCAACATACTGTAACCAGTCTTAAAATGTAAGGACAATTTTGAATAAAAGTTGGCACGTTTTGCAAACTGAAATGGTGTTATTGAAGTATATTCATGACACGCCACAGATCACATTTAGAAAAAGTAAGTCACTTAAAGATGACCTTAGTCACAATATAGTGAAACATGCGAGGGAGATGGGGATGACCAACATGTTAGCATCTGGTTTTTACTGTTGTATGCAATGTAGAGCTTGTAGGAGCAGTGCAAATTGTAAAAAATTGAGTGAGAGGTAATGGAAAGGAATACATCAGTAAAGGCCATTACAATTGCAACACGGATTTTGGTGTGTACTGCTTGATATGCTCATGTGAGAAGATCTATGTAGGTCGCACAATCCATTGTGCCAGGAAAAGAGTTTTGAAACACAAAAGGGCTATTAAACATCACAATCAAAACTACCCAGCAGTGAGGCATTTTTGTGAATATCATTTTGGAAATGAGAATTTACTTTGATTTGTAGTTATTGACCAGATTAGGGTAAACAGCCGGTGAGGGGACGGGGAACATAAATTGAGTGTACTGGAGTCCAAAAATATAATACATTTTAATACATTTGATCCCTTTGGGTTAACTCTAGTGAAGACATGTGCGTTCATTTGGGGCAGACACAGGAAATAATAGTGAATAATGCATTGAGCCTCTTTGCAATAATTTTACAATTTTATGGTGTATATATGTTACATATCTGTGGGGTTCATCTCACTATGTTGTTATTTTACGCAGGTGGTGACAGTAGGAAAGTCGATGGTAGCATGATGTGCTCAATTGATCTACACTTGAGTGTGTAGCTATATTGCTGTAGAATAGTCTGGTTCCTGGGACACTTATGGATCAGCAGTGCTGCCCACTTAGGATCATTTGTTGGTTTGTGGTGGTCGTATCTGTAATATTCATTTAAATGTGATTTGATTGCTCTTTCAAGACAAATGTGTTATTTTTTTTCTTTTCAGAGCAGAATCAAGCTGTGCATGTGTGACATTAATGTTTTCCCCACTTTGGCTTGATTGTGACATGGTGATCTCTATATGATCTTATTTTAAGGACCAATCGCTAAAATTACAGGCAGGAATTATTGTAATTATAATCATGTATGGTATGGAGATATATTTAGTCCAATGCTTGCAATGAATTGCTTATAATCAGTGATGACTTTTTTGTGATCTGGGGAGAGATATTCTGAAGAACAGATATTGTGTTTGGCTGTGGCACAATTTGTACTATATTAGGTTAATTGTGAATATTTGCATTTGACGAAAGATCATTGCAGATTACGAGGGTCAATAATAATGTGTAAAGATGGCTGCCATCGTCTATGTTATATTGTATGCAGATGTATTGAGGCCCGTTGTTTGTGTTTGAGCTCATTTAAATATCTGTTTTTTTCATACCCACTCCATCCATGACCAACGCGTCAGAGGGGAAACCTGTTTCCTAAATAAATTAATTTGCAGCACTTCTGAAGTGTCCGGGCTTTCCTTAGACATAAGGATGATTTCTGAATCCTTTAGGGGTTTCCAGAACCTGGCCTCGACCGCTGCACCACAGCTTCCATGTTCCTGCGAGGTTTCATTTTTTGCATATATGTATGTATGTAAATATATACATATATCCAAATAGTTCATCAAATTGCCACAACTCCAGCAGAGATGAGCGCAGCACACCAGTCCCTTGTATCCAGCATATTGACACCAAGAAAAAGCATGACTAGTTTCAGCTACAATGTAGCCTTTGTGAAGTGAAAAGGTATTTCCAAGCGCTTACAATATAATCACTGCAAGACTCTCACAAGATTAAAAAATTAATTTAGAGGAAGAAATTACATTTTCCTTCATTGCAATACTTATCTCTTACAACCTCCACTACTAGGCTATGGAAAGAGAGTGGCCTCTCCACTGAGACCTTGCATGAAGATAACTAGTGTGTAGAGCAGGGTGTAAAGAGACACTGCCTCTCCAGTCACACCTGTCCCCAGGCTCAGTAGTTTGTATAGTATGGTGGGGATGGTACTTACCCCACATGTAAGACCTCACTATGCCATTTTAAGTATAACAAGTACTAAGCTTCCTTCTGGTACCTCTCCCCAGGGAAATAACAATATTTATTAGTGTGTGGGAATGTATTTCCCTGTCCACTCACAGCTCTCCCAAGCATGACAGATATAAACAGTAGCATGTAGGGAAACACTGTCTTCTGCACTAACACCCATCTCCTGGACAACTTGGATGTACAGTACGATGTAACGAACCAGTGGCCTCCGTGCTTACACTACTCCTTGGAACAGTAGTAATATGTAGCGCTGTCTCTGCTAACACATCTTATCAGAATAAAAGGTGTCTGTAGTAGGGTTTGAGAAAAATGTATCTCTCTACTGATACCTCTTCTCATGCTAACAGTTATGCATATTAGGCTGTGGGGAAAAACTACCCTGTTTCCTGACGCAGGTCTGTTGCATGGTAACTCTGCGTAGTATGGTCAGGGGAGAGACTGGCCTCTCTACTGTGACCTGTGTCTTGGATAATGCTTGTGCAAATTAGGGTGTGAAAAGTGGCTTACCTTTCTAGTCACAGCTCTCCCCATTATGAAAGGTGTACATGTATAGAGTAGAAATTACCTTTATGCTCAAAAGCCTGTCTTGCACAACAACTATAGGGACTATGATATGAAAACACACTGCCCTCTCAGATGAGACATGGCCTCTGAGTAACATATGTGCAAAGTAGGCTGTGGGTAGAAACTGTTCTCTCTCTGTACATACCTCTCTTCATACTGATGAAAGTCCATAGTAAAGTATAAAATGGAGTATCCTCCCTGTACAGAACTCTAGGTCACAAAGCCTAGCTCGTCCAGAGCTGACTCGTGCTGCTGAACTTCTCATCCGTTCAGGCACCCCGCATCCTTTCAACCTGGAAGCACTGTGCCTGAAGAGGCAGTTATGGTTGGACAGCACAATAATCCTGCTTCTCTTAGCAAGGCTCTTCTTTGCTGCGTAAACTGGTTATGTAAGCAGATAATTATTTCTTTAGAGACAAGTTAACAGTTTCCTCCTAAACAAAAAGACAAAATACCCAGAAGAAAACAGTTATACATCAGTATATTTTCTAAGCCTTTTTTGTTTACATTTTCCACCCACTATCATATATGTACATCTAATGCACCAGTAACTTGTTTTCCTTTCTCCTGGAAATTTTCAACATCCTCACCCAGTCCATTTTTTATCACAAATAAATTATAACATGCCATCAACCTATTTTCATAAAAGATTATAACGTAACATATTCCTATTGAGACACCTTTGTTAGTACTAGCCACAGCCTTTCACTCTAGAAATATCAATATCACCACTTAAACATTTCTTAGGGCTAAAGTACATGTACAGTGAGGTTCATAACAACAGTACAGCTTGTATTATTACATTCTTTGTTTTATAATTTGAGAAACACTGCTTCCATTACTGTTAGAAATGGGGTTTTTGGTTGGCAGTTAGGTTGCCCTCTGTCCAAGCAAGAACCCTCACTCTAGTCAGGGTAAGTCACACACAATCCAAAATCAGCCTGTGCTCACCCTCCGGTAGCTTGGCACGAGCAGTCAGGCTTAACTTAGAAGGCAATGTGTAAAGCATTTGTGCAATAAATCATACAACACCATAGCATAACACCACAAAAATACACCACACAGTATTTAGAAAAATATATAATATTTATCTGGGTATCTTCAGGTCAAAACGATCAAAGTTGCAATATGAATTTGTAAAGATATCACTGAAAAGTGATATAAAGTGTCTTAAGTCTTTAGAAAGTAAACAGAGTCTCTTTCAAACACAAAGTACCTGGTTTCTGGTGGAAAATCTCCTCAGAGGGCCACAAAGGAAGAGGTGCGTGGAAAAAGGGTGTGTGCGTCGATTTCTCCCCAGCACACACGGACTTGCGTCGTTATTTTCCACGCGGGGAGGTCGGGCGTCGTTTTCTGGCGCGCGGACAGTCTCTTTCTGTGGGTCGCGGGGATTACCAGATGTCCCGGGTCTGTGCGTGGATTTTCCTGCTTGTTTTCCGGCTGCGCGTCGTTCTGCGGGGCTGCGCGTCGAAGTTTCGATCTCACGGCAGGCGTCGCGTCGATTTCTCCTGCGGAGTCGGGCGGCGTTGTCCTTGCGAGGCCGTGCGTCAAAGTTTTGATCTCACGGCAGGCGTCGCGGCGATTTCTCCTGCGGAGTCGGGCGGCGTTGTCCTTGCGAGGCCGTGCGTCAAAGTTTTGATCTCACAGCAGGCGTTGCGTCGATTTCTCCCGGGAAGTCGGGCGGCGTTGTCCTTGCGAGGCCGTGCGTCAAAGTTTCGGTCGTCCCGAAGGCGTCGCGTTGATCAGCGTCGGTGTGCGGCGTTTTTCTTGCCGCGGAACAAGCTGTGCGTCGAAAAGTTCGGCGCACGGAGCGTCCAAGAGGAAGAGTGAAGTCTTTTTGGTCCTGAGACTTCAGGGAACAGGAGGCAAGCTCTATCCAAGCCCTTGGAGAGCACTTTTACAGCCAGGCAAGAGTTCAGCAAGGCAGCAGGCCAACAGCAAGGCAGCAGTCCTTTGTAGAAAAGCAGACAGGTGAGTCCTTTGAGCAGCCAGGCAGTTCTTCTTGGCAGGATGTAGTTTCTGGTTCAGGTTTCTTCTCCAGCAAGTGTCTGATGAGGTAGGGCAGAGGCCCTGTTTTATACTAAGTTGTGCCTTTGAAGTGGGGGTGACTTCAAAGAGTCTCTAAGAAATGCACCAAGTTCCCTTTCAGCTCAATCCTGTCTGCCAGAGTCCCAGTAGGGGGTGTGGCAGTCCTTTGTGTGAGGGCAGGCCCTCCACCCTCCCAGCCCAGGAAGACCCATTCAAAATGCAGATGTATGCAAGTGAGGCTGAGTACCCTGTGTTTGGGGTGTGTCTGAGTGAATGCACAAGGAGCTGTCAACTAAACCTAGCCAGACGTGGATTGAAGGGCACAACAAGATTTTAGTGCAAAGAAATGCTCACTTTCTAAAAGTGGCATTTCTAGAATAGTAATATTAAATCCGACTTCACCAGTCAGCAGGATTTTGTATTACCATTCTGGCCATACTAAATATGACCTTCCTGCTCCTTTCAGATCAGCAGCTGCCACTTCAACAGTGTATGAGGGCAGCCCCAATGTTAGCCTATGAAAGGAGCAGGCCTCACAGTAGTGTAAAAACGAATTTAGGAGTTTCACACTACCAGGACATATAACTACACAGGTACATGTCCTGCCTTTTACCTACACCGCACCCTGCTCTAGGGGTTACCTAGGGCACACATTAGGGATGACTTATATGTAGTAAAAGGGGAGTTCTAGGCTTGGCAAGTACTTTTAAATGCCAAGTCGAAGTGGCAGTGAAACTGCACACACAGGCCTTGCAATGGCAGGCCTGAGACAGGGTTAAGGGGCTACTGAGGTGGGTGGCACAACCAGTGCTGCAGGCCCACTAGTAGCATTTAATCTACCTGCCCTAGGCACATGTAGTGCACTCTACCAGGGACTTACAAGTAAATTAAATAGTCAATCATGGATAAACCAATCAGTAGTACAATTTACCCAGAGAGCATATGCACTTTAGCACTGGTTAGCAGTGGTAAAGTGCCCAGAGGTCAAAAGCCAACAACAACAGGTCAGAAAAAATAGGAGGAAGGAGGCAAAAAGTTTGGGGATGTCCCTGTCAAAAAGCCAGGTCCAACAATTACTTACAAGTACACACAGTTTGCAAATTTCATTTTTAACACAATCTGCAAACCTTGCTCACATTTCTCTCCATCGAAGATCAAAAACAGCGGCAGGATGTGTGTGATGGGCTCCATGGCGGCACCGGATGTGTGAGACTGCCTGCAGGTGAGTGTTTCCCTTTAAAGTCCCCGTTTCCACCTGCTGAGATGTGGTGGTTGGACCGCCACTGTCACAGTGGTGGTATGCAACCTCATAATGTCCGTCGGAAACACAGGCTCTGCCGGCTGGTTTGTGCTTCCTCATGACCATGGAGGTCTGTGCTGCCTGGTGGTGCTGCCAGGACTGCAGCGGACTTCGCTCCATAGGCCAGCATGACTCATAATCTGGCAGTCCGACCACCAACCCGCTGGCAGTCGACTGCCACCACAGTCATGGCGATCAGCGGACCGATAATCTCGTAATGAGGCCCCTGGTGTGTCTCTGGTTGTTTGCCTATTTTTTTTTCTTCCCGGTGCACACTGAAAGATGATCTCACTCTTTTTACTTGCCAATTACAATTTTTATTTTCATTTTGTCCTAAAATTCCTAAAATATATCATTCTAACTGTATCATTTATATAAAGTTTAGAAAAACTCTCTGGGTGGTTACAGGGAGTTGGCTGCAGGGCCTATGCGTGGTAGTGGTTGGATTTACATATAGGGCCTCATTACAACCTTGGTGGGCGGCGACCGCCGCCTGCCAAGGCTGAACCGCAGTGCGGCCGCCAATGCGGCGCACTCCCGCCGTGCCCAATTCGACATCCCCACTGCGCCGCAACATGGGAGCCGGCTCCAAATGGAGCCGGCGGTATTGCAGACGTGCGACAGGTGCAGTTGCACCCGTCGCGCTTTTCACTGTCTGCTAAGCAGACAGTGAAAAGCAGTGTGGGGCTGTGCCATGGGGCCCCTGCACTGCCCATGCCAAACGCATGAGCATTGCAGGGGCCCCGCGACTCCCCTTCCCACCAGCCTTTCCATTGCGGTTCCTACCACCATGGACAGGCTGGCGGGAAGGGGACTCGTAATCCCCTGGGCAGCGCTACAAGCAGCGCTGCCCTGGCGGATTAAAACCGCCAGGACGACCGTGGTGGTAAAACCGCCGGTCCCGGCGGTACGATCACGGCACTTTCGCCGCAGACATAATCCGCGAGTTTGTACCGCCAGCCTGTTGCCGGTACAACCTCCAAAACAGTCCTGGCGGTCTTTGACCGCCAGGGTTGTAACGAGGGCCATAGTATTTAAAATTACTTTATGTTTAAAAAAACAGAAAAATTCACTAAAAAAAACGAAGGTTAAAGGGACATTATAGTTAGTTTTTTCGGGTGTTCGGCTGAAGCAGAGTCCCAAGGTGGCTGCCAGCACTTTCTTTTTGAAGTGCTGGCTGCCAATCAGAGCTCTACATTTCCTGCACGACCTCATTATTATTCGCTAATTCTTCATGCCTCTTGATATCTATATTTCTTTTTCTTTTAATATCTCAACAATTACTGAATGGATTTACACCAAATAACAAAAAGCACTCTTTCTGGACCAAGAGCTACCTTCCTGCCAACTTTGGTTTAATTCTGTGCAGCAGTTTGGATGGTAGTCATGTCTAAAATCCCTAGAGGAATTATAATGGGAAATGCACTTTTTTTAACCTCCCTTTTTCTCGACCCCCGCTTGACGGATCACCCTCAAACTTCCCATGTACAACAAGATTCTCTCAAGCACTTTTTGGGCAAAATATTGTGTAGATTCGTCAAACAGCACTTAAGATACAGGCAAGTCAAAACAAGCTTTTTCAATGGAAACATGGTCCTGACTATAACTACCTACTGGTGACTGCCAGTATGTTTATAAATATATATGAAAAGTCATTTTTAGGGTTTAGGTGTGGGTAGGGTGGCTACGGATTTTTGCGTGGTAAGTGTTTTTTTTAGGGTTTAGGGTGGGTATGGGTTTTTGGGTGGCAAGGGTAATTTTAGGGTTTAGGGTGGGTAGGGCTTTTATGGGTGGCAAGGGAATTTTTAGGGATTAAAATGGGTATGGGGTTTTGGGTGGCAGGGGAATTTTTTAGGGTTTGGGGTGGGTATGGGTTTTTAGATGGCAGAAGTAATTTCAGGGTTTAGGGGGAGTATGGGTTTTTGGGTGGCAAGAGTAATTTTAGGGTTTAGGGTGGGTATGATTTTTTGAGAGGCAAGGATAATTTTAGGGTTTAGGATGGGTTTTTAAGTGGCAAGGGTAATTCCAGGGTTTAGGGTGCATATGGGTTTTTGGGTGGCAAGGGAATTTTTAGGGTTTGGGGTGGGTATGGGTTTTGGATTTTAAGGTGTTTTTAGGGCATAGGGTGGGCATGGGTTTTGGGTGGTAAAATGTTTTTAGGGTTTAGGGTGGGTATGGGAGGTGGATGGATTAACGTTTAGTAATTAAAATTACTTTACGTTAAAAGAAAACATAGAAATTAAATGAAAAAAACAAAGGTTACAGGGACGTTAAAGTTAGGAAATAGAATTTAAAAAAACATAGAAATTCCTTTGAAAACCAAAGGTTAAAGGGATGTTATAATTAGGCTCACATTTTAAAAGTACAAGACCATAGAAATTCAGTTATTATAGCTAGAGTCATTTCAAGTAACTATAACTCGTGCCCTCAGGTAACTATAACTTGCGCTCTCACCATGCACTGCTATGTATACATATATACATATCAAACCAAGGCCCTTACAGGATTAGAGTGACGCATAAATTATGCAAAAAACAAAGGAGAAGGTAGCTTTACTCATTCCAGGTTGGCTTGGATGGTATTTGACCAGTCCAAATCTGTAATACTGTGCCTGGAGTGGTAAATGGCTTTTGTCATTTTACAGCTCAGCGAGGATGACACTATGTCAATTCTATGCTTAAAGATTTTGCTGTACAAATGGCAAAATACTTTGTCACTATCTAGCTCGGCAAGGATAGCACTGTGCTGATCCTATGCTTAAAAACTTTGCTAGATAAGCAGACATTTGAGGTGAGCAAATCTAGAGTGTTGCTGGTGTTGCAGGGTGCTCCTTACTAGAGCAGCTCTCCACCTAAAATTGGGAACTTCCCAGAGTTCTCCTTTGTTTTTTGCATCATTTATGCGTCACTCTAATCCTGAAAGGGCCTTGGTTTGACTTATACTGGGTGCTCCCTTGTGTCTGGACAAAGCTATACTCCTCTGAAGAGCTCTAATGAGAGCGAAACACGTGTCAGGGGTTGCTTTACTCATTCCAGGTTGGCTTGGACAGTATTTGACCAGTCCAAACCTGTAATACTGTGCCTGGAGTGGTAAATGGCTTTTGTCATTTTACAGCTCAGCGAGGATCACACTATGTCAATCCTATGCTTAAAGATTTTGCTGTACAAATGGCAAAAGACTTTGTCACTATCTAGCTCGGCAAGGATAGCACTGTGCTGATCCTATGCTTAAAAACTTTGCTAGATAAGCAGACATTTGAGGTGAGCAAATCTAGAGTGTCGCTGGTGTTGCAGGGTGCTCCTTACTAGAGCAGCTTTCCACCTAAAATTGGGAACTTCCCAGAGTTCTCCTTTGTTTTTTGCATATATATGTATATATATATATATATATATAAAAATATTTTTTTTTTACAATGCATTCATACTGTGCAGATTTTTGCACAGTCATCTCGGACCTGAATCATAATGATTTTTTCTATGAGGAGGTATGATATACTGCTGGAATTGTAGGGCTAAGTGAGTCACATAGTATGACAGGTAACCTTCCTACCTTCAGGTTAGTAAAATCCATGGACCCTGACACCCTGATGCAATTCTGTCTGCCAAATTTAGGGATCACCACTTCTGTGGCAGGGATCTCTGTGATAAAGGTCCATCCACTACAATGGTGCATGGACGTCATTTAGGGGTCGCCAAGGGTCGCAGCTGCGACCCCCAGCTTTCCCCTTGTGACCCCTGGCACTGCCTCTGAGACCCCTGGCCTCAGATGTGACAAAATCAGTGCCAGGAACACAAGGGCAGCTCGTTCTTATGGGACGTTGTGTTGTGTGCATGCTTGCGGATGAGAGTGTGCTTATGTGAAAGAGTGTGTGCATGAGTGAATGAGTGCTTGTGTAATCATATGTGTGTGAGGGAAAGTAAAGATGAAATTGGGTGTGATGTCACTTCCGCTTCCCCTGGAATTTTGGCGAATTGACGTCCATGCAATGGTGGATACATTTCATGAAACTTAAATGGCTTTGATGGGTGTATTTTCATCAGTACTGAATGTCAAGCACGCTACTATGTTTTTTTCAGAAATCTCCAAAAAGGTGGGAAAAAAAAGCAAAAGACAGATGGTTCAGTGATTTTCTCCATGTGCCAGGGACATGTTTGCCGGCATGCGATCACAGGAAGGAAACAGGAATAGAGTGCTTCGATCACAAATGTGGCCTCGCGGCCCATTGCTGAATGGACATGGACAACTGGGTCAAGTTTTCCAACAGCAGAGTAGGCTGTGGCTCTTGCATCAGAGCACGTGCAGTTCTGTCAATTTATAGCAGAGCTCGCTTGGAGTGAAATTCTGCCTTGCGTATGTGTGTGTGTAATAAATACTTGTGCAGAGAAAGAACGCACAGTGCTTCCCGCTCCACTTCTTCACTTTGCAAGCATGCACTTTGAAAACAAGAGGCTTGTGAATGTGGATGGCAGTGTTTCATCTGTGTATTCAGTTAATAAGGATGAGACATTTTCACAGTAACTCTTTACAGTATAACTTCACATTATCTATGGCAGGAGTTACAGAACAAATTGTGTTTTTTTTTTCTCATTTAACAGCTTCCTCACTTGGCTATGCAAACAATTCTAATAATTCAGCAGCTCAAATTTCAAAAGACGGAAAATACAACGATCTGATCCTGGGTTTAGTGCTTGGCATCGGGATTCCTCTTCTGCTGCTGCTGTTACTCCTCTTCATCCTCTGCTTCTGCTGTGGAAGAAACAGGAGTGGGACTGGAGAGTACGTTGTACCAATAATTATATTTCATTGTTTTTTCAATGTGCTCACCCTGAAAAGTGGTATCGTATTTCCAATCCGTTTTGGTTTAAAGACAAATGTAGTTCACTGTGGCCGTCTGTCTCTACCAATGTCACGTGTAAAGCATTGCAAATGTCCATAACCTGTCAATTAACTTCCTACACAGCCGAAAAACATTGCAGTTAATTGTATGGTTTCTATCATAGATGTGCAATTATGTCTGCGTGCAGGGGATTGTCTGTTAGAAGATAGAACATACATCAGAAGAAACCTCTAGTATTGCTAAATCCCCTATCTTCACTTTCCACACGGCCAAGACACAAATGGCAGAAAGCAGACCCCCGCAGCCCCGCGGCACAGGTGGACCCCCGGCTGCTTAGGGGCCCCCTTGCCCTTCAGTGGGGCCTAATTCAGCCCAAGGTCACTAAACATCCATGTGAGGGCCCTTCTTAACATTTACAGGGTGACCCATTATTTTGTATTACGCCACTGATTAGCTCTGTGACTGTGCAATCTATTCTAATGTACTGGTCTTCGCCAAAAATAAACGCATATTACTCCTTGTGGATAGGCATAGGACAAACCATCCCATTTACATATGCAAATCACGGCTTGAGGTTTGTACATCATCATCTTTGCATGAAGAGCGGCTACCAGGAGATTCCACATGGAAAAATACCCCAGCAGTACGCACAACAGAACGTGTACGTGTGCTGGTCATAGCATGTTTTGCAGGTGCCTTGAGATATTGTGAATCAATAATAAATAATTATCCACATTCGATCCCAATCAAACACACTTGGAAGCAATAAAAAATCCAAAGCACTCCCAAAGCTCTGGCCACTTTCTCTGGTACTTCACATCAACCAGGAGCCCGACTTGCAACATTCAGCCTTAAGTACCGAAGAGGAAATGACATATCATTGAGCAGTAGGTAGGCATTCTGGTAAGCTTTGTGGTTTGACCTTTTCGTGAACTCTACACTCTCCACACACCATCAGGGTGGCAGACAAACAGGACAAGTGCCAGAACGCCATGACAGGGTGATAGCAATTAGGAGAAGACACACTTCTAATGAAAGATCAAAAAGAAGTGGCAGGACGAGAAGAGGAGTGTGAAAGATGAGTGCATCCGGACAAAGGTGACAGCTGTACTCACTGGTGGCAGACCTGTAGCATGCCTCAGACTCAGTCCATTGAATCACCATTTCCTGGACATCGCGCACCCCGCCAGCAACATTGTCAGTATGTTTCTGAGGCCACAGTAATCAGGCCAGGTGATGTATGTCACGAACACAAGTACCAACATATGTCTACTCTCCCAAATATTTTTACATCTACTTATTTCGTGCATGGTAATGAAACACACCGTGATGGCAGTAGTTGGGCACAACCACTCTCCACTCAAGGACACAACTTGACATAAAATGACCTATTCAAAAAGGCCAGTTTGAACTCTAGGAAATCTCTCTTCCATTCCTACTATGGTAAATATTTGTGAATAATTACGAACCTAGGCAGGTGTGGATGGTCTCTGACGTTTGTACAACCTACAAATTCCTTGTGAATCCCGTTTTGTTGCCATTATCTTAAATTTACAACAGTGAGAATTTTAGAGGATTTTCTTCTGTATTAAGTGTATGTTGTGCTTCACAAATTCCCATAATGTCGATTCTGTGAATAAGGATATGTAATTAAGAAACATTCATTGTGGGTTTTTTCCCATTTGAGCCACACTTAGGTGACTAAAAGACCTTGTGAAGCAAGCAATTTCAATTTAATGGTTCAATATTTTTTATCAAGATTTATGTCAATAGTTTAAGGGAAACAAATAGAACAGCTAAATATAACCCTCCACTTGCAATCCAATCCGTTACTCCTAGAGCACCTCCCCCTAGCCAAAATGTGGGTTGTATATAAAGGCCGTGCATGTGCTAAAGTGACTGCTGCATTTGCCATGGTCTTCGTGGTGAAATGGTCTGAATTGTCCCTCAAGGTAAATGGACAATAATTCTCTGACATCCATGGTGAAGAATGTCAGTAATTTCCCCCAAAACTTTCCAAGGTGCATTTCGGTGCTGTTATAGTATGTGATACCTTATGGATACCCACTTACACAAGAAATATTGTTTAGGAGCGAACAATAGGAGGGAGATCAGATCATTGCTCGTTTTCTCAGTCCCATTTCCAGTAGCTGAGGTTGGAAACCTGGGCCCATATTTATGGATGGTTAGCATCACTTTAGCGGCATTTATTTTGGCGCTAAAATGGCGTGAACCTAACTCTATATTTATATTTTGATGCTAGACCCGTCTAGCGTCAAAATATTGGAGCTAGCACCAGGTTTAGGATGCGCGAAACCACCTTGCGTCAATGAGATGCAAGGTAAGTGTTCCCATCCTAAACACAATGCTAACCTCCTAGCACCATATTTATTTCCAGGCGCATAAATGACACGCAAGGAGGAGGCAGACCTTAATAATGGGGCTAAGCCCGCTTAGTGCCCTTATTTAACACTTGGGTCACACCAGGCATTAGGGTGCAGGTAGGCCCATTTCCATGGTGGAACACACTTGGAATGGGCACAAAGATGCCCACCCCAAGCCCCAGGAACACCACCACCCACACCACAGGGACACCACAGGAGAGGGACCCAATCGCAGATAAGCTTAGGTAAGTATCAAGTTTTTTTTGTAAGTGCCATTGGGGGCCCCTTACATGGGGACCCCTGCCTGGCACTGGGTATGTTGGGCTTTCCAGGGGACACTAGTCCTCTGTGGTGGGCAGTGGGGAGGTGGTAATGACTCCTGTCTACACTTAAACAGGAGTCATTTTTTTGCTGCCTGGGCGTCAAAAAATGACACAAGGCTGGTTAGCGGCATATTTTTTGCCGCTAACCAGCCTAACGTAATTTCAGACCCACTAGCTCCATTTTCCCTAACTCCATCCCTGACCGGCTAGCGGCTTTGTTTTAGATGCTAGCCATTCCTTAGCCCCATCCATTGTGATTAAATAAATATGGTGCAAAAATGGCTCTAAAGAAAGGTGTTAGCCGGCGTTGCGTTAGCGCAGTTTTGGTTCATTTTTCATAAATATGGGCCCTTATGTTTGCTATGTTTGAAACTTCTTTGCAGGCCTCCCTCCAAAAGATCCTTAGTTTAGTGCAATGCCTTAATGGATGTGGTGCCCTCGAGCAAGTTGTTTCCCTGGTGCAACCAGGTTTCTGTGTGCCTTGCTGTCCCTTGTTTGATTTTCAGCCTACTGCATCTTCATTTGTTGGTCAGGAAATGTGCCTACTTTTGAGGTATTCTACAGGACAATTAGTTTGTCTCATTTTGTACTCACAGGATAAAAGCACAATATATCAACATAGCACATGTCTATGGGACAATATTTACACATTAGTATCCAACTTTTTGTAATAGTTCCCTATTTGCATGTTTAGGTTGCATGCTTTCGAACACAGATTCACGCCTTGGTGCCAGGAGTCACGGACTTGCTTGAGTGTGTGGAGTGGAGACCATAGACATTCATTTGGCTGGAGCACATATGAGACATAGTAGGCATGTTCTGAGTATATTTTAATGTTTTGACAACTCTTGTAATTTTATTGTTTGTCCTGAGGAGGCCTTTACACATAGGATGAAACACATCAACACTTACCCATAGGAGCACGACCAATAATTACAAGAAAAACATACAAGGACTTACACCTGGAGGAAACGGTTCCATTACATATTGGACATTAACACCACCTTCACGTCTTAATATAGGTTGTACCACAAAACAAATCCAACAAGTGGACATCCTGAGATTTAAAGACTGTACAACAAGGATGAAGTGCTTTTGGATCTGTATGAATAATGGTCGTTATTATCAAATTATTAAACTAACTGTGATGTAAATATTATGCAAATATGTCAGAACCTGACATATATGAAGATTTATTTGTTTTCCTACCTTGATGTGAAAGGATGTGTGCTATATTACTTGATACAATCTTCTTTGGGTGAATAATACTGCGGATCCAATAAGATGATGTGATTATTGTAGACACAATAATTGCTGAGTGTATCCCTATGAAGAATCCCTTTCTTTCATAGCTATGGCATTTGCCCAGTTTCTATAAGGATTATTTGGGCCCCCCTTTATTTGAAGATATATCCTAAATATATTGGCCAATATGTACAATCACATTTATCCACAGGCACAGAATTGGTACAACCCTTTGACACATTAGCCCCTTTTTCTAACAAATCAATATTGTAAGAAGGTGACCTTTAAAAGTTTCACAAGGTACTATGCAGTTGGCAGAGCTGACCAATCCTACAATATCATAATATTCATTAAGTAATAGACGAATGACCCAGACGGTGTTCAGGCATTTGTTTAATAATACATTTGCATACATCAGTCTTATTTTTGAATCCGTTAATCAATTAGTAAACAAGAGTCTTGATAGAGTCAGTGTGAGAGGTACTGAGATGTGACAGAGGGCAATGCGATGTTACTGAGAGTTTCAGTGAAATACTGTTAGAAATTGGGTTTCTGGTTGGTAGAGGTATGCACCCCGTCTAAGCAGGAACCACAATTCTAGTCAGGGTAAATCGAAAACACACCTTAAATTAACCTGTGCTCACCCCCTGGCAGCTTGTCAGAGAGCAGGCAGGCTTAACTTAGGAGTGAATGTGTAAGTGAACTAGAGCTTCATTTAATGACCAAAACAAGACTGAAATAACAGAAATCCAATAAGTAGAACTTGAGATATACATTTATAAAGAATAAACTGAAATGTAGTGCTTAAAAGCATAAAGCATCAACTGGGGCTATCTGGGCATGCTAGACTGGGTCAAATCCAAAAGTTCAGGCTGACCACAATGGAGGGCGGATTGGATTTAGGGACCTGCCTTGTCCCGCTACAAAGTACCTTGTTTGCATTGACGTTGAGGGAGATGCGAGGAGCAGGGGAGGTGATGCACTGTGGTCGATCCCTAGGATGGAGGCAATGCTTGGGTTCCAAACTGTGCAAAGCTGGAGATGCATGGGAGATGGAGGTGATGCGCCATGCTGATGGCGATCTGATGCACTCGATCCTTGCAGCAGTGATGCACTGCGTCAATGGAGATGCACCAGTTCTGAGCGGTACAAAAGCAGTGATGCATGGATTCTTGTTGGAGCAGCACTTTATACACACTTCCAGGGGCCCAGGACTGTATTGATATCACTTTGCAGGGCAAGACTCACAATTGGCAGAGTCCAGGTGCTGTAGCAAGTGAGTTGGAAGTCTTTTATATCCCCAAGACTTCAGAAAACAGAAGACCATTCAGCTGGCCTTTGGGTGTTGGTTTCAAGTAATGTGGGTCCAGTCCTTGTCACCCAGGCAAGGGGAACAGCAGGCAGCAGGTCAGCACAGCAATAAAGAAGTTCTTTCAGAGCAGTAGTCCAGCAGAGTGGCAGTCCTCCAGCAGCACAACAGTACTTCTTCCTAGCAGAGTATCCACAGGTCCAGAAGTGTACTGAAGTGGTAGGGTCTGAGGCCCAGTTCTTATACTCAGTGGTGCCTTTGAAGTGATGGGGACTTTGAAGAAGGGTTTTTGAAGTGCACAGAGGTCCTCCTTTCCTGCCCTGGTTTCAGACTCACTGCAGAGGGAGTATGCAGCCCTTTGTGTGGGGAGAGGACACAGCCTACTCAGGTGTAAGTAATGCAGTGCTTAGCTACGCCCCCATCAAGACGGTTAGTGGCCCATTGAGACTCATCAAGTCACATTTAAGTTCTCATTGTTTGTGGCTGTCTAGAAGGAATACGCAAACGCCAGTTGTCATCTAACCTATACAATCAATGTGAGACAGGCTGCAGGAACTCGGGCTAAGAGCAGGAATATGTCAACTTTGTAAAAGTGGCATTTTCAAAATTGTAATGATAAATTTAACTTTGCCATTAAAGAGGCTTTATCATTACAATTCCAGAGGTACCAAGCATGTCACATCCTCTTATCAATTAGGAATTACCGCCCATTAAATGTAATAAGGAATCCCCAATAATATCCTATGTGAGGGATAGGCCTCACAGTAGTGAAAAACAAATTTGGGAATTTTTCACAACTAAGACATGTAAAACTTAAATGTGCATGTCCTACCTTTTACTTACACAGCACCCTACCCTATGAGGTACCTAGGGCCTACCATAGGGGTGACTTGTACAGAAGATGAGTTTATGGTTTGGTAAGAGAGTTTAAATGCCAAGTCGTCATGGGTGTATAACACTGCATTTAGGCTGCACTGGCAGACCTGGGAACACATTTTAAAGTGTTACTGAAATGGCTGGCACAATAAGTGTTGCAGGCCCACTGGTAGCTTTTAATTTACAGGTCCTGTGTTTATAGCAGACCACACCACAAGGGACTTACAAGTAAGTTAAATGTGCCAATAGGATAAAACCCAATTTGAACATATTTTAGGGAGAGAGCATAATCACTTTAGCACTAGTTAGCAAAGGTTGTAAATTGCAAAGCCCCAAGGTCAACAAAAACAAATTCAGCAAATAGTGGAGGGTGAAAGGCAAAGTGTTTGAGGGTGACCCTGCAGAGAGGGCCATTTCCAGCAAATATACTTTATATGGTTAAAACAGTTTAGTAAAAGTTGATTGACCACACTGCCAGTAGGAAGATACTACATATCCTGCAAACATTATCCTTTACAATAAATATTTGCTACATAACAACCACTATATAAAAAAAAAAAAAAACATGCAGCTAAATAAGTACTGGTAAACACTGATTTCAAAAGTTTTGGCAAACACTGAGAAAACATCACTGAAATCCACAAAAATATACATTGAAAACAGGTCAGCCTAAACATGGGCATTACTCAGTTAATTAATAGGAATAGTGTTGTTTGTAGTTGTACAATTTACCTACATATAATTTAGCAAGCACTACATAAACATAAGTTAATATACATATTGTTTAATGAAAAACAAAAAAGTTATCTATGGAAGGTAAAGTAATAATGGGTGTAGGCTGCAATACATAAAACAAGTCCCAAAGGAATTGGGAAGATGCTTTTTTAAAGGAATCGCATACAAATGCAAGCCAAACATCTTAATTATTCCTGAGTAATCTAAGGAGCCATGACCTTCAAGTTTAGGATTTTGTTCAGCAATATTATGTATTTTATTTCAAAGCCTTTGAGAAACATTTTACATGCTATAGGCTGCACCAATACTACTGTTAACTCAGAGTACATCGCACACAATAAGCACATAATAAGGAATTAGCTTTATATGTCTATAAAGTAGTAGGGCATGTACAGGAAATATTTATGATCAAGATCACTTGGTACATGTTGATTGAATCCTATTAATGTGATGTGTGGATGACGTTTGAATGTGCTTTTTTTATGAATGTACATTTATTGGTCCAAACGTACAATAATACTTGGTGTGATTGTACAATTGTAATTTCAGGTGTACTCTGTGGTTTCAAATGTACGTTGGTTAAAATGAATGTACATTCATTAAGGTGACTGTATAGTTGCAAAGGCTAATTTTCAAGTGCTCCAGATAGTTAATTAAGTGGAACTTGTACCAGTTTCTTTAAGGAAGGCACATTTTTGTCAGGATGAACAAGGTAGTGCTTATTGTTCCACTCAGGCTTTTTTTCCAGTAAGCTACAGATTAGAAGTTAGGAGGATTTATTTAGAGGAGGTGGAGCCGCTGCAGCCACAACGTTTCCACTACCACCTCGGCTCACGGAGCATGCTGCATGCCAACTATTTCTTACAATATTCAAATAGCAATGCGGATGCTGCTTGTCACCCGGAAGGAATTCTAGCAGTTCGGAAGGGGAAGTATGCATCTTGTTGGTTGGTGGCTGTTGTATTTACCTTCGGTCCCTCAGCAAGTGAGAGCACATAGTACAGTTTCCTGCATCGCGAAGTGCTGTGGGATACAGCCATGGGCGTCATTTAGGAGTCACCAAGAGTCGCAGCTGCGATGCCTGGCTTGCTCTTTGCTAGCCCTGTCACTGCCCTTGCGACCCCTGGCTTCAGAGGTGGCAAATCCGTGGCAGGAACACAGTGGCAGCTCGTCTCTTTGTTTTCTGTCAATTCGTTATTACACTAATGGTGAATAATAACATATCATTCACTATTAGGGTAATAAAAGTTGAGCACAATTAGCTGGAACATGCCCTCCCATGGTCACTGAGGTAATTTAAAAAAAACTCTTAAATGTATGTTGTGTGTGTGCTTGCGGGTGAGAGTGTTTATGTGAGAGACGGTAAATGTAGGTGTGAATTTGTGTGTATGTGTAAGTATGTGTTTATGAGTGAAAGTGGATGTCAAAGGGCATGTCATGTCCCTTCCGCTAACTCCGGAATTTGACTTTCATGGATTTAATTCATAAACAAATAAATATTAAAGTAAAATATTAAACATATAATTACAAATGTACACTGTAAAATGGAGACCTCCAAATATACACTTATTCGATTAAACATATTTCACCATTAGCTTACTAGGTTTAGGCTGAATTTGGCGAAACTGTAGTTTATAATTTTTGAAAGTGTAGTTATATTTAACAGCTATTAAGACAATCCACGGCATATGTTAAAGTGGTGGTGATCCTGTTATGTTTCTTGATCCTAAAATGAATGTTCTTAACAGAACAAATCAAAATGTGAAGTTGTCCACATTTATTGTCAGGCTACCTAATAGACTCTAAGGATAAGCAGGACGCTTCAGACACCATTGTGTAATCATTATTGCTGAAAACCTCTGAAAATCACAAGAGGAGGAAAACTATGTTATAGTGAACTGTTGTGAAAATGTTGCCATATAAACTAATCCAAGTAAAACAAAATTGGGATCAGAAGACACTTTGGCGGTCATTCCAACCCTGGCGGTCGGTGATAAAGCGGCGGCCAACCGCCAACAGGCAGGCGGTCAAAAAAATGGAATTCTGACCCTGGTGGGAACCGCCAACACAGCCCGCCACTTTAACACTCCGACCGACACGGCGGGACAGACAAACAGCGCGGCGGTCACCGCCAACAGGCAGGCGGCAGACAATGTACCGCCCACAGTATCACAACTCACCAATCCGCCACCTTTTCCGGGGCGGGAGCCCCGCCGATAAAAACACGGCGGAAACAGACTACGAACGGGAAAACGCTCACCTCTATACACTCCACGAGGACGGAGGACAGCATGGAACCCGAATTAAACATCCTACCAGCTTGTCTACCTGCTCATCTACCACGAGTACGAACTCCGGCGCAGAAGACAACGGTGAGTACTGCACCTACAACACAGGGGAGGGGGGAGGACGAAAGGTTACGGGCACACACATACACCCCCCCCCCCCAACTACCAACATACCAATGCAGAGCAACAACTGAGTGACACCCCCCAAACCCCTTGAAAAATGCAAAGACATAATCAAAATGTTAATTTAAATTTATGTATAAATTAGGTTCATTGAAGTCATGGAAAATTATCATTATGAAATATCAAAGCAAAAATAATGAACAGTGCGAAAGCTATGTACATAGTCAATAAGTCCTGCTCAGTGTGTCAAATATTCACAGTCCGTGGGCCAATGTCTACCAAACACATGGGCAAAGCCCACACAGGAGACCTGAGTCCGTTGGAGAGAACACTGCTGGGGCATCAGATGACAAAACTACAGGCACCTCAGGGGGAAGGGAAGGGGGGCACCTCAGCCACAGGAGTCCACGACGCCAGAACCACGAAGGGGCCACCATGCCCACTGTGCCATCCTGGGGAGTGCAAAGCCACAGTCTCTCAAGTCTCTACAGTGGGTGGGTTGCCCACTGTGCCATCCTGGGGAGTGCAAAGCCACAGTCCATCAGGTGGATTACAGACTCCACTGGTCATGGAGGAGGCAGGGTGCCCAGAGTGCAGCGTGAACACTAGCTCGACACAGAACCGGCACTGTCAATGGGCCAGCGGAGCTTGACAGGAAGGGTCCAGCGGAGCGGTGCTTGAGACGGCGGGGCCCAGTGGAGCGGTGCTTGACAGGAAGGGCCCAGCGGAGCGGTGCTTGACAGGAAGGGCCCAGCGGAGCGGTGCTTGAGACGGCGGGGCCCAGCAGAGCGGTGCTTGACAGGAAGGGCCCAGCGGAGCGGTGCTTGACAGGAAGGGCCCAGCGGAGCGGTGCTTGAGACGGCGGGGCCCAGCGGAGCGGTGCTTGACAGGAAGGGCCCAGCGGAGCGGTGCTTGACAGGAAGGGCCCAGTGGAGCGGTTCATGACAGGAAGGGCCCAGCGGAGCGGTGCTTGACAGGAAGGGCCCAGCGGAGCGGTGCTTGAGACGGCGGGGCCCAGCGGAGCGGTGCTTGACAGGAAGGGCCCAGCGGAGCGGTGCATGACAGGAAGGGCCCAGCGGAGCGGTGCTTGACAGGAAGGGCCCAGCGGAGCGGTGCTTGACCGGAAGGGCCCAGCGGAGCGGTGCATGACAGGAAGGGCCCAGCGGAGCAGTGCTTGACAGGAAGGGCCCAGCGGAGCGGTGCTTGACAGGAAGGGCCCAGCGGAGCGGTGCTTGACATGAAGGGCCCAGCGGAGCGGTGCTTGACAGGAAGGGCCCAGCGGAGTGGTGCTTGAGACGGCGGGGCCCAGCGGAGCGGTGCTTGAGACGGCAGGGCCCAGCGGAGCGGTGCTTGAGACGGCGGGGCCCAGCGGAGCGGTGCTTGACAGGAAGGGCCCAGCGGAGCGGTGCTTGACAGGAAGGGCCCAGCGGAGCGGTGCTTGAGACGGCGGGGCCCAGCGGAGCGGTGCTTGACAGGAAGGGCCCAGCGGAGCGGTGCTTGACAGGAAGGGCCCAGCGGAGCGGTGCTTGAGACGGCGGGCCCTGTTCAGCGGTGCCTGTCTTCATGGCGGGGCCCTGTTCAGCGGTGCCTGTCTTCACGGCGGGGCCCTGTTCAGCGGTGCCTGTCTTCACGGCGGGGCCCTGTTCAGCGGTGCCTGTCTTCACGGCGGGGCCCTGTTCAGCGGTGCCTTTCTTGTCTATCATGGGAGCCAGACCTGGCCAGGACTCCCTGCTTAGTCGCCCTCCGACCGTGCAGTTGCTGGACCCTCCTGTGACAGAGTCCTGGGCCCGTGGGTGTCCTCCGTCATACCCGGGATGGGGCTTGTGGGGCCCTCCTGGTCCGCGCCCCTGCTGGCTGACTTCTCCGCCCTGCTGCCCTTGCCCTCCTTCGATGAGGCTCTCTGGCCCTTGCCTCCCCTTGATGTTGTGGCAGGTGACGGGCCACGATTTTGCTCCTTGGGGGCAGCCGTGTCAGCCTTCTCACGGCGGGCCTTGGTTTTACGGGTTCTCTTTCCAGGGGGGGGGCTGGCTGTCCCCTTGCTGCTGGCCGATGTATCTGTGCTGGGAAAGGGTGGACTCCAAAACCCGTGCACAATGGTCAGACTTGATGCAGGGCTGGTGGTGGCTGAGGTGCTCTTCGGACTCTTACCAGATGAAGGGGGTGGGTCAGGTGGTGCAAAGAGGTCAACTTTGGAGAGGAAAAGTTTTTTTGGAGCAATGGGAAGGGTATTGTGCAGTGGGTATGGGAGTGGAGGGAGAGGATGTGGTTGTAGGAGAGTCAGGTGTGCTGTCTATGGGTGCAGGTGCTTGTGACGTAGGCTGTCGTGTGGTGGTTGGCTGTTGTGTGGGTGGCTGCCTGCGTTTGTGTGTTTTGGAAGAGGGGGTGACAGACACAGTGGGAGAGGACACAGGGGACGTGTAAATGGCAGTGGGGGTGGTGACTGCACATGTGTGGACTGTACTGGAGGGTGTGGTGGTGATGGAAGTACTGGCTGATGGTGGTGTGCATGCAGGTGTGAGTGGAGACGTCACAGGGAGGGAGGAGGGAGACGAGGAGGAGGGGGACACAGAGGTGGTAGTGACTGTTGCCATGGCTGCATCTGGATGTTGCTTGGGTGAATGCTTGTGGGATCTGTGGTGCTTATGTCTGGATGAGCTGCCCTTGGGTGTTGAGGTGTGTGCAGGCTGGTCTGATGGTGTGGATGGGATAGGCTGAGGAACAGGAGACTGGGAGACGGTGGAGGCAGTTAGAAGAGGGAGGCTGGAAACAGGGACAATGGCTGCCGTCAGTGCTGAGGTCAGAGCATTGAACGATCGTTGATGGGCAGCCTGACCCGAATGAATGCCCTCCAGGTATGCATTGCTCCGATGCACCTCCCTCTCTACCCCCTGGATGGCATTCAAAAGGGTAGACTGCCCAACAATGATGGTCTGTAGGAGGTCAATGACCTCCTCACTGAGGGCAGCAGGGGTAACTGGGGCAGGGCCTGAGGTGCCTGGGGCGAAGGAGATGCCCGCCTTCTTGGGCGAGCGGGCACGGAACGAAGGCTGAGGGGCTGCTGGGAGGGCGAAGCTGTTGCGCTGGGTGGCGGCTGTACCTGTTGAGGCGGGGGCACGGATGTTGCCGCCACCGCTAGGGAGCTCCCTTCCGAGGACGTGTCAGTGTCGCTGGTGTCACCACGGGTCCCCGTTGTGGAGCTCCCCTCGCCCTCCGTATCACTGGTGACCTCAGTGTCTGTAGCATGGCCCACCGGGGCCTTGTGAGTTGCAGCTCCCTCGTGCTCCGATGCCAATTCTCCTCCGCCTGATGATGCTAATGCACACATGCACAAGAAGATAAAGAAAAAGGGTGGGGGGAGAAATAAAGACAGGTTGAGTGCATGCATTGTCAACACCGTTGTCGGAGAGGACAGACACAGGAGCCTCCAGTACCACGCTGCGCAATCGGGGTACACTACTCAGTACTTGTGACTAGGCCTACAGGTCTATGGACAACAAATGCACACATGGGTGATGCTGGACCATGGATTGCTGTACTTGGCACCCTACAGAGGTGGGGGGCGGGGGCACAGGGCCATGCCTAAAGGAGGGGACTACACTACAGAAAGCGCCCTGGCCTAATGTCACCCACAGCCCTCCTCCCCCACCCAGACACCTCCACTGCGCGTAAAGATAGCAGAATGTGCTGGTACTCACCCCCTTGTGTCTGCTGTGATGTCCTCACGCGCCCATCCAAATCGGGGTAGGCCACCACCAGGATCCGGGACATCAGGGGGGTCAAGGTACGACTGGCACCCCTCCTACGCTGGGAGGCCATCCCCAGCAGTGACTCGGCGGTCTTCCTGGTCCCGCGGCGGATGTCCTCCCACCTCTTTCGGCAGTGGGTGCCCCATCTGTTGTGGACCCCCAGGGCCCGGACTTCCTTGGTGATGGCACGCCAAATGTCGACTTTCTGATGGGCGCTGACCTATTTGACATGTACAGGGTGGGAAAGGAAATTTCCAAATTTTTCTGCATGTTAGATGTGATTGCCCCCCCTCCCCAACCTTGCCATGTGGCACATGCTCTCATCTGTCGTGCCTTGCACTCCTCATTCTCTCCCCACCCCACCATCTTACATCCACCATACACAACCCAGGCATAGCCCATTCAACGTGCACCCAGTGTACTTACCTGTTGGTCTGGAGGACCGTAGAGTAGCGCATACTGGGGCAGGACCCCATCCACAAGATTCTCCAACTCTTCTGAAGTGAAGGCAGGGGCCCATTCCCCAGTCGCTGCAGCCATTGTCTCTTCCAGACCGAGGTCACAGCAGCACTTGCAGTATAGGTCCTCTCCTGTGGATGATCAGGTCTCGAGTGATTAAGCAGTTAGAAAATTTCGGGCACGCCCGCGGCGGTGCGTACCGCTGCGGTGCATACCGCGACCGCCGGCGCACATCGTCATTGGCTCCTGAGACCCATAGGGTGCAATGTGAACCAATGCGCCTTCGCACTGCGGTCTTCGACCGCCTACCGCCACGGTGTGCCACGCCAGCGCGTTGACCTCACATCCCACTGTCACACTTCTCAGGTCAGGCAGCCGCCATTACAAGGGCCCACATGGCTTAATTACTACTGCGTCACACAGGCCTAGGCCTTGCATTGCCACTCATACAAGCCTTTCAATGCATAGCGATTCGTGTACTGTGCAAGCTGGGTGAACGTACCTGTGGGTTGCTTGACTCTGGACTCCATGTTGTCCTTCCTAGGCACCGTCCGCTGGGACTTGCGAGGAGAAGGATGAATCCTCCCGTGTACCGACCGCTGGTGGACCTGTCGACAATGGAAGAACGACATATTATACTTCGATACCGACTTGACCGAGCCACTATACATGAACTGTGTGCCCAGCTGGAGCCAGACCTGATGTCCCCCATCCGCCAACCCACAGGAATTCCCCCTCTGGTGCAGCTTCTGTCAGTACTCCATTTTTTGGCAAGTGGGTCTTTTCAGACAACAGTGGCCATGTCATCAGGGATGTCTCAGCCTATGTTTTCTAAGGTTTTGTCCAGAGTGTTGTCTGCCCTGATGAAATACATGCGGAGCTACATTGTTTTCCCTGAGGAGGGTGATTTGGCCACTGTGAAGGGTGATTTCTATGCCCTTGGACATATCCCCAACATCATTGGTGCCATTGATGGGACCCATGTGGCTTTAGTACCCCCAAAAGACAATGAGCAGGTGTACAGAAATAGAAAAAATTACCATTCGATGAATGTCCAGGTGGTCTGTTTGGCTGACCAGTACATCTCCCATCTAAATGCCAAGTTCCTTGGGTCAGTGCATGACGCGTATGTCATGCAAAATAGCAGCATCCCTTATGTGATGGAACAGCTACAGAGACACCGTGTGTGGCTAATTGGTGACTCTGGTTACCCCAACCTGCCTTGGCTATTGACCCCAGTGAGGAATCCCCGGACCAGGGCAGAGGAACGGTACAATTGGGCACATGGGCGAACTAGGAGGATTATAGAACGGACCTTCGGGGTCCTGAAGGCCAGGTTTAGGTGCCTGCATATGACAGGTGGATCCCTCATGTACTCACCAAAGAAGGTGTGTCATATCATCGTGGCCTGCTGTATGCTTCACAATCTTGCATTGCGAAGCCAGGTGCCTTTCCTGCAGGAGGATGGTCCAGATGGTGGTGTTGTAGCAGCTGTGGAGCCTGTGGAGAGTGAAGAGGAGGAAGACGATGGGGACGACACGGACAACAGGGACACAGTTATACAACAGTATTTTCAGTAGCACACAGGTAAGAATCACCCACGCCATTTTACATTTACTTCTGGCCTCCTGCATCTCTACTTTCTGTGTTTCCCCCCAGTTCCTTTTAACTGATTTTTGACTTTCCCTTCCCTTTTCAGAGCTGTATGACCCACAGCGTGACTTCTGCTTTGTTTGCCCATGGACTAATGCTTATTGACATTGGTATGTTGTCATCACAATGTAACTGAACATTATTGCACCGTTATGTGTAATACATTTGTTAAGAATACAAGCAGACTCCTGATTTTTGAAGTGCAATTGGTGATTTATTTTAAGTGCTGCATATAGGTCCATGATAGTAAAACGGTGATGGGTGGGGGTGGAGTAATGTCCATGGCAGAGTCCAGTTCTCAGTCTCACAGGTGCATTGTCCATATGCCTGTGGAAGGATGGAGCAGGGGCTGTTTAAGGTTTGACAGGGTGACAATGTGGGACAGTGGGATGACATCAGGGGGTATCTTATGCTGGCGGGGGTCTTGGCATCCTACTCTGTCTTCTTGTGTGATCTCAGGTTCCGCTTGCGGGGTGGTTGATCTTCAGCAGGAGGTGGGGTTCTGGTGGCCTGTCGTTGTGTGGGGGCCTCCTGTCCACTAGCGCCGGCGGAGGTGGAAGGCTGTTCGAGGGCCAGGACGATGGTCCCCATTGCGGAACCGATGTTCCTGAGTTCGTCTCTGAACCCCATGTACCGTTCCTCCTGCTGTGCCTGGATCTCCTGGAACCTGGCCAGTACCGTCGCCATCGTCTCCTGGGAGTGGTGGTATGCTCCCATGATGGTGGTGAGAGCCTCTTGGAGAGTGGGTTCCCTGGGCTGGTCCCCCCCCCCTCGCACAGCAGCCCTCCCAGTTCCCCTGTTTCCCCGGGCCTCTGTCCCCTGGACGGTGTGCCCACTACCACTGCCCCCAGGTCCCTGTTGTTGTTGGGGTGGTGGGTCAGCCTGGGTGCCCTGTAGTGGCGGACACACCGCTGATTGACGCGTCCTGGAGACAGAGGCATGGGCCTGCTGGGTGGGAGCTGTGCTGGTATTCCCAGAGGGGGTTGGGTCTGCTGTGGCCTGTGTCTGTGTGTGGGGAACCGACTGTCCAGAGGTCCCCGATGGTCCGGGCTGGTCATCAGGTTCTAGGTCGACAGAGCTGCTGTCATCACTGGGGGCCTGTTCTGGGGGTGGGATGGACAAATCTGGACCCTCCTGGCCGGTGTGTTGGCGTTCGGGCCCTGCAGGGGTAAAAGAGTATGGTTATTGCTTCTGTGTGTGCCATGGCGTGCGATTTGTGGGTGCCCTTGTCCCCCAGTGCTGGCATTCCCTTGTGGGAGGAGTTGTGAGGGTGGTTTGTGGGGGGGGATGGGTATGTGCAGTGGTCATGCTTAGGTGATGGGTGTCCATGGTTTGTGTTGGCATTCAGGGATTGGTGTTGTGTTGGGTGGGTTGTGCTGGTGAGACATTGGCAGGGAGGATGTGTGCTGGGGGGTTGGGGGTGAGGGTGGGGGTGTGGGTTGGCATGCTGGTGGTTGGGGGGGTGAAGTAGTTGAGATTAGACTTACCAGAGTCCATTCCTCCGCCTACTCCAGCGAGGCCCTCAGGATGCAGGATGTTCAAGACCTCTTGCTCCCATGCTGTGAATTCGGGTGGAGTGGGTGGGGGTCCGCCGCCAGTCTTCTGCACAGCGATGTTGTGTCTTGACACCATCGACCGCACCTTCCCCCGTAGGTCGTTCCAGCGCTTTCGGATGTCTTCCTGATTTCTGGGATGCTGTCCCACAGCGTTGACCCTGTCGACGATCCTTTGCCATAGCTCCGCCTTCCTGGCTATTGTGGTGTGCTGCACCTGTGTGCCGAAGAGCTGGTTGATCTACCCTAATTATTTCCTCCACCATGACCCTGAGTTCTTGGTCTGAGAACCTGGGGTGTCTTTGGGGTGCCATGGGGTGGTGTGGATGAGGTGTGGGGTGGTGTTTGTGGTGATGTGAGTGGTGGTGTGTGGTGATGTGTGCGTAGATGTGGTGTGGGTGATGATGTTGGGTTCCTGTGTGTGTTGTGGTTTGCGTTCCCTGTCCTCTCTCTCTGTGTATTGCGCCTTGTCTCTGAATTTCGATTTGGGGGGGGTTTGTGGGTGATGTAGGTGTGTGTTTTATATGGTGATGGGTGTTTGGGAGTGTTGTGTGTATGTGTCTCAGGTGTGTGTATTTGGAATTGTCCAATGTGGCTGTGTTTTGTATGGGTGTGTGCATTTTGAGCGCGGCGGGGTGTACCGCCAATGGAATACCGCGGTTGAAAGACCGCCGCGTGGATTCGTGGGTCGTAATGGCATGGCCGTGTTTGTGTTGGCGTGACGGTGGAGGTTTGGTCATCTCCAGTTTATCGCTGACCGCTGATGAGGCGGCCTTCCGTGGATGTCGGGTTTTTGGCGGTTTGGCAGTTGTAGGTCAGAATGACCGTGGCGGTTTACCGCGGCCGCGGCGGTAGAATGGCGGTCTTCTGACCGGCGGTAAGAGCCTTTTACCGCCGAGGTCAGAATAACCCCCTTTTTTCTTCTTAAAGGGTAAAATGAGCCTGCAACCAGCGCGACCGTAGTCCTCCAGGGAAAAGCATAAACTGTTCTACCTGAAGATAACAACCACACGAATCTGCACCCATACAAATCTTAAAGCTAAAATAATCAAGAGACCAATTTTAAACATAAACCAAATGACATAGTAAAATGCTACATTAGAATATAGCCTCAAGAACACCCGGCACCCGAATGTGCTCGAGCAAAGAACTAATTATGTATTTCAAAGAACAAAAGCACACACTACAACACCTTCCCCCTTTTTCAGAAACAAATTAACAATGAAGAAGAAAATAAAGAAAAACAAACTCATGAAATATAGTAGTCATTGAGCTTGATAGGCATACCTACATTGCATTTCTCACTAACAGGTGGGAGAATCATTTACAAAACATGCTTGATGTAGTGCCTGATCACCATTTGCAGAAGATGATGACACCACTTCATTTTCAGGCAAATCTACTGAGTCAGACATACATGCATCATAATTGTAACTAACACACCCTGTTTGTTGATCCTCAATAAACATGTAACCTGCCAAAGGTTCAGCATTCTTGGCTGCTAAAATGTTCTTGTTTGAACCAGAGTTACTTTGAAAAGATATCTTTTATCCACCACCCTTTATTTTTCAACACAGTGGAACCCTTCGCAACTTTCTCAACCTGTACAGGTGACATGAATTTATAATGACCTTTCCTCACTCTCGCAGGAATTTTCACTAGTACCCAATCCCCAATCACTAGGTCGAACAACCTTATTTCTGTGTTTCCTAATAAATAGTTCCTATGAAGGGACCTGATTCCTTAGTACTGTAGCCTTAAGTTCAGAAATATCTTCTAACCTGTCCTGTTGAACTTCCTCAACCAGTGTGGACAAATAGCACACCTAGGAAATCTCTTACGTAAAAGAGCAAATGGACACACACGCGTGGTACTCTGGGGAGTAATCAAATATGACCACATTTTCTGTTGCAAAAAAGCTTTGACATCATCACTACTTGCCAAAGCAGTCTGAACTCCTTCTTTAAGAAATCTGTTCATACGTTCCACCAAGCCATTAGCAGAAGGAGAATATAATGCCACCCTAATATGTTTTATCTGGTGTTTTTCAATAAAATCTTTCATTTTATGTGAAAGACAATGTGTGCCATTGTCAGTAACTATTTCCTTAGGTGCTCCTTCAATTGAGCACATTTTAGCTAGCAATGTTAAAATAGAATCAGCGTTTGGAATAGAAGTAAAACCTACATAGAGCCCTTTGAAAAATAATCATCCAAAACCATAATATACCTTTGTGATAGTAGAAGTGCTACGAAAGGTCCCACAAAAAGCTACTTTCTGCCAAGCTTCTTGTGGTAACAGAACATTGAAAAGTGGAGTATTTATAGGTTTCCAATGTTTATCCGAAATCAGGCAAGTTGTACATTCAGTAATAAATCTAACCACTTGAACTTCCAATCCTGGCCACCAATAAAACTGCTTGATAGTTTTGCAGGTATTGCTAACTCCTAAATGTCTCTTGTGTGCCTCTTTAATGAGAAAGTCTTTTAACTAAACAGGAGGAATGCACCACGTAATAATACATCATCAAAGAAAAACTTTATAATCAGATACTTGCACATATGGATGTAAACTTGCAATTACATTCCTTTCTTTTGGCCAACCTTTATCTAAGAAAGTCTTAACCTCTACTAAAGTTTTATATTCTTGTGCTGCTGTGACCCAAACCTTATGTGATAATGGACTAGAGCAATGACACAATCACATTAATCAGAATCGTCAACATCTGCTTCATATATAACTGGCAACCTGGAGAGACAATAAGCACGAACATTTCTGCCACCAGAAATATACTTAAGAATAAAATCAAACTCCTGCAACTTTGAAAGTAACCTCACTAAACAAGAAGATGCTCTACCAGAACCATTACCATTCAAAAGATGAAGTAATGGCTTATGATCAGTGAACATGTCAAACTTCTCACCCCAAATAACATTTTTAAATCTCTCTAATGCCCATGAACATGCTAATGCTTCACGCTCTATGGAACTGTAATGCGATTCAGCATTAGAAAGGGAACGTGAAGCAAAGGCAACAGTGGTCTCATTACCTTGGTCAATCTGCCACAACACCACTCCTAAACCTGACTTGCATCCACAGTGATAACACATTATTTACCTGCAACAAAAGGTGATAATGCTGGTGCGGACAGAATCATATTCTTCAGTGTAACAAACGCTTCATCCACTTCTTTGGTACAAATGTACTTTGACCCTTTTTTAAGTACATTTCTTAGTGGTTGCGCAATGTAAGCATAGCCTTTTACAAACCGTGAATAATGTTCACTTAAACCTAAAAATGATCTAAGAGTATCTTTATCTCTGGGAGGTTGTGCATCTTGAATAGCTTTAATAAGTGAACATTCTGGAGAAATTCTTTCTGGACTAATGCTATGTCCCAAGTAATCAAATGTTGAACATTAATGCAACAAACACCGCAGCAGTAACCGCCAACAGCCAGGCGGAAGACAATGTGCCGCCCACAGCATTACAACAGGTCTATCAACCAGCTTTTTGGGGCGGTACCAACGTCATCAAAAACACAGCGGAAACAGTACTCTGAAGGTAAACAAATCACCTCTCGACACTCAAGGAAGAACCACGATGCCATGGAGCCCGAGCTGCACTTTTTTCCAATGCTGGTCTACCTTCTCATACACCAGGAACACGAACGCCAGCGAAGATGACCACGGTGAGCACTGCACCTAGCACACAAGGGAGGGGGGAGGAAAAAGAGAGTGATACACACATGCAACACGCAACACCCCCACCCCCATCCCCAACTCCACCCCCAACATCATACACACAAGTAGATGCAATAACATTACATATACACCCCATATCCCTCAGGAATAACGCAAAGACAAAAGGAATGGATTAAAATGAGTGTAATAGTACAGTTTGGGATATATACATCCTTAAACAATAAACAGTATGTACAATATATACAAAAGGAGGGACAATGCCCACTCAAAAATGTCCGTGGCCCATGGGGCCATAACACATAGGCCAAGGCCACACTTGACTCCTGCCTCAATACGGAGAGAACATTGTAGGGGCATCAGGTCGAAAAAACACAGACACCTCAGGGGGACGGGGAATGGGGGGGCACCTCAGCTGGAAGATAGTACAACACCACTGGCCTGGAGGGGGCTCCATGCTCACTGCTTGGTCCTGGGGAGTGCAAAGCCACAGTCTCTCAAGTGGATGGTTTGCCCAGTGCTTGGTCCAGGGGAGTGCAAAGCCACAGTCTCTCATGTGGGTGGTTTACCCACTGCTTAGTCCTGGGGAGTGCAAAGCCACAGTCTCTCAAGTGGGTGGTTTGCCCACTGCTTGGTCCTGGGGAGTGCAAAACCACAGTCTCTCAAGTGGGTGGTTTGCCCACTGCTTGGTCCTGGGGAATGCAAAGCCACAGTTTCTCATGTGGGTGGTTTGCCCACTGCTTGGTCCTGGGGAGTGCAAAGCCACAGTCTCTCAAGTGGGTGGTTTGCCACTGCTTGGTCCTGGGGAGTGCAAAGCCACAGTCTCTCAAGTGGATGGCTTCTCTACTGGGTCTGGAGGGGGCTTTGTGCCCAGTGTGCTTCATCCTGGCAAGGAGGGGGTGAGTGGATGCCTCCTTCCACTGGTTCTGGTGGGGGCTTTGTGCCCAGTGTGCTTCATCCTGGCAAGGAGGGGGTGAGTGGAGGCCTTCTTCCACTGTTCTGGAGGGGGGCTTTGTGCCCAGTGTTCTCATTCTGGCAAGGAGGGGGTGAGTGGATGCCTTCTTCCACTGGTTCTGGAGAGGGCTTTGTGCCCAGTGTGCTTCATCCTGGATGGGGCAAGGTCACAGTCTCTCACCTGGGTGTCACAACAACAGGTGTTGCAGGGGCCAGGATGCACTGCATCCCATGAAGTCACTACTACACACTGCTCTCTGGCGGTAATGGCTGCTCAGTGGATGTCAGTTGCGCTGTAGGTGGCGGTGCTGTCAGTGGTGGTGGTAAGCTTCAGCCCTTCACCTGTAGCCTCGGACGGCTGCCCACTGGGGCTGCTGCTGGCAGTGGTGCTGCTGGTGGCGGGGCAGGTGGCAGTGCTTGCCGCGGTGCAGGTGGCCGTGCTGGCCGTGGTGCAGGTAGCGGTGCTGGCCGTGGTGGTGGTAGGCTCCAGCCCTTAACCTGCAGCCTCGGACAGCTGAAGTGCCATGGCTGGTGTTGTGTGCCCCTTCCTACCCTTGGCAGATGGTGTTACCTCCTTGTTTCTATCAGCTGGTGTCTTTTTCTTGCCCTTGCTGGCTGGTGGTGTCTCCTTCCCCTTGCTGGCTGGTGTCCCCTTCTTGCCCCTGCTAGGTGGCGGACCCTTCTTGGCCTTGGCAAGTGGTGCTGGCACACTGGCTGGGCTGACGGGTGCCTCCTTGGAGCCTCTCACACCTGCAGTAGCTGCATAAACCACAGCGGCTGTTGACTGGGTAGCTGTGTGTTGACTTGGGTGATTGCTGGTCTGAAGGTGTGCTTGGGATAGGCTGGGGTTGAGGGGATTGGGACTGGGTAGAGGAAGTTGGAGGAGGGACGCTGAAGACAGGGACAATGGCTGCCGTCAGTGAGTTGACCAGAGCCTGGAATGCTCTCTTTTGGGCCACCTCCCCAGAGTGAATGCCCTCCAGGTATGCATTTGTTTGTTGCAAATGCCCTGCTAGACCCTGGATTGCATTCAGTATGGTTGACTGCCCAACAGAGAGGGATCTCAGGAGGTCAATAGACTCCTCACTGAGGGCAGCAGGGCTGACTGGGGCAGGGCCTGAGGTGCCTAGGGCGAAGGAGATGCCCACCCTCCTGGGTGAGCGGGCACAGGAAACACGATGAGGGGCTGCTGGGAGGGCGGTGCTGGTATGGGGTGGCGGCTGTGCGTGTAGTTTGGGTGAGCACAGAGGTGTCAACCACCACCAGGGAGCTTCCATCGGAAAAGGTGTCGCTGTTTGTACTGTCCCCTCCTGTCTCTATCGTGGTGCTCCCCTCGCCCTCCGTCCCACTGGTGCCCTCACCATAGGTGGATTCTGCCTCCAGGCCCATGTGGGATGTAGCTCCCTCCGTCACCGGTGCCTCTGCTCCTCCGCCAGATGATGCTAATGCGCACAAGGACAGGGTGACAAAACAAAAAGGGGGGAAGAGACAGAGGATACACTTGGTCAATGCCAGCAACAACACTACCATTGGTGTACACAACTCACAGGGCGCAGCCCTATGCACTAGGCCATGCACTACCAGTTACAATGCTTTGTCACCAGGCCATGGGGTACAGTGCCTAACGCCATTAGCTGCACAGTTGAAACCCACAGGACCCTGCCCAGTAGTAGATGCCCACTAACATTATTGGGGTTGGAGTGCATCTTAGCTTGCCCATCATGGAGCCTACCCTGCCATGTTCGCCCTGGTATGGGGGCACCCACAGCCCACATCCCCCACCCAGGTAATGCCTCAACGCGTGTAGAGTCATGATTCTGAATCTGTACTCACCCCCTTGTGGCTGCTGTGATGCCTTCAAGCGCCCATCCAACTCCGGATAGGCCACCGCCAGGATGCGGAACATCAGGGGGGTCAGGGTACGACAGGCACCCCTTCCTCGTTGGGAGGCCAGCCCCAGCTGGGCCTCCGCCATCCTCCTTGCCCAGCGGCGCAGGTCCTCCCACTGTTTGCGGCAGTAGGTGCTCCGCCTGTCAAAGACCCCCAGGGTCTACACCTCATTGGCGATGTTATGTAATGTTATGTTATGTTATGTTGTGTTATGCTATTTGAATTTATATAGCACATATCTGACCAAAGGCCTTGCAGCGCTCAAAATTTAATGAAAAGCATCCAGCGAAGATAAATTGGCACGCCAAATACCTTTTTTCTGGTGGGTGCTGACCTGCAGAAAAAATACAGCAGAAAAGGTATTACTCATACCGTCCGGACTGTTATACTCATGGCCCACATATTCCCCTCATCCCATTACGCACATACATTGACCACCAGACAGGCAGCACTCTGCCCAGGACCCCTCAGACCTCCCCCTACACGAGGCTTACACACACAGCAATCCATACATTCATGCCCCACGCATCATGCTCACAATGTACTCACCTGTTTGTCTAGAGGACCATAGAGTAAAGGGTACTCGGGTAGGACCCCACCCACCAGTCTCTCCAACTACTCCGAAGTGAAGGCAGGGGCCCTTTCCCCAGACACTCGAGCCACTGTTGCTTCCAGACAAAGGTCACAGCAGCACTTGCAGTGTAGTGTAGTTTGCTGCACTTGAGAGGGCTTGTATGGTACAGTTGGTCCCTCAAAGGCAGTGGGCTGCTATCTTGTGGCTATCTTTCACTGGTAAGGGTAAGGATAGGATCCTTACTGTCAGAGAAAGTGATGCTAATAATTACAAAGTTTTGACGGATGCACTCTTGGATGGATTTGGCTTAACCACTGAACAATACAGGATAAAGTTCAGAGACACCAGAAAAGAGTCCTCTCAAGACTGGACAGACTTTGTAGACTGTTCAGTGAAGGCCTTGGAGGGTTGGTTACATGGCAGTAAGGTGATTGACTATGGAAGCCTGTATAATCTAATCCTGAAAAAGCACAATTGTGTGTCGGATTTGTTGCACCAGTACTTGGTAGACTCAGATCTGACCTCTCCCCAAGAATTTGGAAAGAAGGCAGACAAATGGATCAGAACAAGAGTGAACAGAAAAGTTCATACTTGGGGTGACAAGGATGGCAAGAAGAAGGATGGTAAGTCTTCTGACAAGGGTGGGGACAAAGATAAAAAACATTCTGAGTCTTCATCAGGCCCACAAAAATCCTCTGGGGGTGGTGGGTCCAAATCCTCTTCCCACAATCAAAAGAAGGCATGGTGTTATTGATGTAAAAAAAAAGGCCATTTGACAAGTGATTCCACTTGTCCAAAGAAAAACACCAAGGCTCCCACTACCACAACCCCAACTGCAACCTCAAGTGCCCCTAGTAATAGCAGTGGTGGTGGGAAGTCTACTACAAATAGCCAATCTAAGGGTGTAGCTGGACTCAGCATTGGCAGTGTAGTTGGGGTTGGTCTTTTTAGGGAGACCACATAGGCTGTTTTAGTCTCTGATGGTGGTATTGACTTTGCCACCTTGGTTGCTTGTCCCCTTAATATGGGTAAGTACAATCAACTTCCCCTAATAAATGGTGTTGAGGTTGAGGCCTACAGGGATACAGGTGCCAGTGTCACTATGGTGATTGAGAAACTGGTCCACCCTGATCAACACCTACTTGGTCAGCAGTACCAAATGACTGATGCTCACAATAACACACATGAATCTCAATGTGGGGGGGTTACTGGTCCAAAGAAAGCTGTGGTAGCCACTGGATTACCTGTAGATTGCTTACTAGGCAGTGATTTGGAGACATCAGCTTGGGCTGAAGTGGAGTTAGAGGCTCATGCAGCAATGCTGGGCATTCCTCGCCATATTTTTGCTTTGACAAGGGCTCAGGGCAAGAAGCAAAAAGGACAGGGAAACTTGGATCCTGGAACAATGGACCAAGTGCTCCCAAAAGCTAGGGGTAGAAAGGGTAAATCCTTGCCCACTATCCCTCCCTCTCCAGAAGATTCCCCTTTTGAGGAAGAGAAATCTTCTCCCTGTGCAGAACCTACACCAGAGGAGCTGGCAGAAGACACTGCTGAGCTTTTGGGTGCATGGGGGCATGCTAGGGAAGAGCTGAGTGTGGCACAGCAGACCCACACTAGAGGGTTTGAGACAGCAAGCTGTCAAACAGCAGAATGGGGATGTCAGTGATAGCGTATAAGGGGGGTCATTCTGACCCTGGCGGTAAAATCCGCCAGGGCCAACAACCGCGGGAGCACCGCCAACAGGCTGGCGGTGCTCCCTTGGGCATTCTGACCGCGGTGGTACAGCCGCGGTCAGAAACGGAAAACCGGCGGTGTACCGCCGGTTTTCCGCTGCCCTGGGGAATCCTCCATGGCGGCGCAGCTTGCTGCGCCGCCATGGGGATTCCGACCCCCATACCGCCAACCTGTTCCTGGCGGTTTTGGCCGCCAGGCACAGGATGGCGGTATGGGGTGTCGTGGGGCCCCTGGGGGCCACTGCAGTGCCCATGCCAATGGCATGGGCACTGCAGGGGCCCCCGTAACAGGGCCCCACCAAGATTTTCAGTGTCTGCCATGCAGACACTGAAAATCGCGACGGGTGCAACTGCACCCGTCGCACCCCTTCCACTCCGCCGGCTCCATTCGGAGCGGGCATCCTCATGGAAGGGTGTTTCCCGCTGGGCTGGCGGGCGGCCTTCTGGCGGTCGCCCGCCAGCCCAGCGGGAAACCCAGAATACCCGTGGCGGTCTTTTGACCGCGCAGCGGTATTCTGGTGGTTCCAGCCAGGCCGGCGGCTTCCGCCGCCGGCCGGGGTCAGAATGACCCCCAAGGTGTATTGTGAAGACAACCTCCTGTATACTGAGTCAAGGGACCCTAAACCTGGAGCTACCAGGAGATTGGTCATCCCTTTGCAGTATAGGGAGTTCCTACTAACTTTGGCACATGACATTCCTTTGGCTGGGCATTTGGGCCAGAGTAAAACTTGGGACAGGTTTGTCTCATTGTTTCACTGGCCTCATATGTCAGAGGACACTAAAGAGTTTTGTCACTCTTGTGTGACCGGCCAAGCAAGTGGCAAGACTGGTGGCACACATAGGGCCCCCTTAATTCCACCTCCTATAGTTGGGGTGCCCTTTGAAAGGGTAGGGGTTGACATAGTTGGCCCCCTTGACCCTCCAACAGCTTCAGGCAATAGGTTTATCCTTGTGGTAGTGGACCATGCCACTAGGTATCCGAAAGCAATTCCCTTAAGGACCACTACAGCTCCTGCAGTGGCAAAGGCCCTCCTGGGAATCTTTTCCAAGGTGGGTTTCCCTAAGGAAGTGGTGTCAGACAGAGGTAGTAACTTCATGTCTGCATACCTCAAAGCTATGTGGGAGGACTGTGGTGTAACTTACAAATTCACTACTCCTTATCATCCACAAACAAATGATCTGGTTGAGAGGTTTAATAAAACTCTCAAAGGTATGATTATGGGACTCCCTGCAAAACTCAGAAGGAGATGGGATGTCCTGCTGCCATACCTCCTTTTTGCTTACAATGAGGTACCCCAAAAAGGAGTGGGAATTTAGCCCCTTTGAACTCCTCTTTGGGCACCCTGTAAGAGGTCCCCTTGCACTTGTGAAGGAGGGTTGGGAACAACCTTTAAAAGCTCCTAAGCAAGGCACTGTGGACTATGTACTTGGCCTAAGATCAAGACTGTCTGAGTACATGAAAAAGGACAGTAAAAACCTTCAGGCCAGCCAAGAGCTGCAAAAGCAATGGCATGACCAGAAAGCTGTTCTGACCCAGTACCACCCAGGAAAGAAGGTGTGGGTATTGGAGCCTGTGGCCCCAAGAGCACTCCAAGACAAATGGAGTGGACCCTATCTCATTGTTGAGAAAAAGGGTGAGGTTACCTACTTGGTAGACCTGGGCACTGCCAGGAGTCCCCTTAGGGTGATCCATGTCAACCACCTAAAACCCTGCTATGACAGGGGTGACTTAACCTTGCTCATGGCAACTGATGAGGGACGGGAAGAAGAGAGTGACCCTCTCCCTGATCTCTTTTCCACCACTGAAGCTGATGGCTTAGTGGAGAGAGTGGTGCTTGCAGATTGCCTTACTGCTGAGCAGAAGGACAACTGTGTAAATCTCCTAAGCCGATTTTCTGAACTCTTCTCACTGATACTAGGTACAACTACCTGGTGTGAGCACACAATCAATACTGGAGACAGTTTACCTGCCAAAAGTAAGATTCATAGGCAGCCTGACCATGTCAGGGATTGCATAAAACAAGAGGTCCACCTATGGAAAGGTTTGGAGGCTCTGCATAAGACAGGCCTCACTATCAAGGCTTCAAAGTGCCAGATAGTGGTTTATCTGGGCCACCGAGTAGGTTGGGAACAGATTGCAACACTGTAGGGGAAGGGGGAAGATCCAGACAATTATGGAATGGGCTCCCCCTACAACTCAAGCCCAGATGAGAGCCTTTCTAGGCCTCACAGGGTACCAAAGGAGGTTCATTAAGAATTATGGCTCCATTGCAGCTCCTCTTAATGACCTCAATAGTAAGAAGATGCCTAAAAAGGTATTGTGGACAGCTAGCTGTCAAAAAGCTTTTGATGAGCTCAAACAGGCCATGTGCTCTGCACCTGTCCTAAAAAGCCCTTGCTACTCCAAAAAGTTCATAGTCCAGAATGATGCTTCTGAATTGGGGGTTGGGGCAGTGCTATCACAGCTTAATACTGAGGGCCAGGATCAACCTGTTGCTTTCATCAGCAGGAGGTTGACCCCTAGAGAAAAGCATTGTTCTGCCATAGAGAAGGATGCATTTGCTGTGGTCTGGGCACTGAAAAAGTTGAGACCATACCTGTTTGGTACTCACTTTATTGTTCAGACAGACCACAAACCTCTATTACGCCTTAAACAAATGAAAGGTGAAAACCCTAAATTGTTGAGGTGGTCCATCTCCCTACAGGAAATGGACTATACAGTGGAACATAGACCTGGGAGTACCCACTCCAATGCAGATGGACTCTCCAGATATTTCCACTTAGACAATAAAGACTCATCTGGGCAAAGTTAGCCTTAATGTACCTCGTTTTGGGGCGGGGGTTGTGTAGGAAAGTACCATCTTGCCTGGGATTTTACCCCCATTTTTACATGTGTGTCAGTTTGTTTTTGCCTGTCTCACTGGGATCCTGCTAGCCAGGACCCCAGTGCTCATAGTTTGTGGCCTAAATGTGTTCCCTGTGTGGTGCCTAACTGTGTCACTGAGACTCTGCTAACCAGAATCTCAGTGCTCATGCTCTCTCTGCTTTTAAAATTGTCACTGCAGGCTAATGACCATTTTTACCAATTCTGATTGGCACACTGGAACACCCTTATAATTCCCTAGTATATGGTACCTGGGTATTCAGGGTATTGGGGTTCCGGGAGATCCCTGTGGGCTGCAGCATTTTTTTTGCCACCCATAGGGAGCTCAGACAATTCTTACACAGGACTGCCACTGCAGCCTGAGTGAAATAATGTCCACGTTATTTCACAGCCATTTTACACTGCACTTAAGTAACTTATAAGTCACCTATATGTCTAACCCTCACTTAGAGAAGGTTAGGTGCAAAGTTACTAAGTGTGAGGGTACCCTGGCACTAGCCAAGGTACCCCCACAATGTTCAGGGCAATTTCCCCAGACTTTGTGAGTGCAGGGACACCATTACATGCGTGCACTACATATAGGTCAATACCTATATGTAGCTTCACAACGGTAATATCATGGAATTGTCCCCCCATGCCAAATCTGATATTGGGGTGCCAATCCTATTCATCCCCGGGGCTCCAGCGTGGACCCGGGTACTGCCAAACTAGCTCTCTGGAGTTTTCACTGCAGCTACCGTTGCTGCCAACCCACAGACAGGCTTCTGCCCTCCTGGGGTCTGGGAAGCCCAGTCCCAGGAAGGCAGAACAAAGGATTTCCTCTGAGAGAGGGTGTTACACCCTCTCCCTTTGGAAATAGGTGTTAAGGGCTGGGGAGGAGTAGCCTCCCCCAGCCTCTGGAAATGCTTGGAAGGGCACAGATGGTGCCCTCCTTGCATAAGCCAGGCTACACCGGTTCAGGGATCCCCCAGCCCCTGCTCTGGCTCAAAACTGGACAAAGGAAAGGGGAGTGACCACTCCCCTGTCCATCACCACCCCATGGATGGTGCCCAGAGCTCCTCCAGTGTGTCCCAGACCTCTGCCACCTTGAACGCAGAAGTGTGAGGGCACAATGGAGGCCTCTGAGTGGCCAGTGCCAGCAGGTGACATCAGAGACCCCTCCTGATAGGTGTTTACCTGGATTAGGTGGCCAATCCTCCTCTGAGGGCTATTTAGGGTCTCTCCTGTGGGTTTCTCTTCAGATAACGAATGAAAGAGCTCACCACAGTTCCTCTGCATTTCTCTCTTCGACTTCTGCCAAGGATCGACCGCTGACTACTCCAGGACGCCTGCAAAACCGCAACAAAGTAGCAAGACGACTACCAGCAACATTGTAGCCCCTAATCCTGCCAGCTTTCTTGACAGTTTCCTGGTGGTGCATGCTATGAGGACTGTCTGTCTTCACCCTGCCCTGGAAGGCAAGAAGAAATCTCCTGTGGGTCGACGGAATCTTCCCCCTGCTAACGCAGGCACCAAACTTCTGCATCACCGGTCCTCTGGGTCCACTCTCATCTTGACAAGCGTGGTCCCTGGAACACAAGAGCTGGATCCAAGTAACCTGACAGTCCAGTGTTCTTTCTGTCCAAATATGGTGGAGGTAAGTCCTAGCCTCCCCACGCCAGACAGTAATCCTGTGTACTGCGTGATCTGCAGCTGCTAGGGCTTCTGTGCACTTTTGCAAGGAATCCTTTGTGCACAGCATAGTCCGGGTCCCCAGCACTCTGCCCTGCATTGCTCAACTCACTGAGTTGACCACTGACTTCGTGGGACCCTCTTTTGTAGTGTTGAGATGACTGCTGTCCTCAGATTTCTTGAACGCCTGTTCAAATGCTTCTGTGGGTGCTGCCTGCTTCTGCATGGGCTCTCTTTGCTGCTGAGCGCCCCCTCTGTCTCCTCCTCCAAAGGGCGACCTCCTGGTCCTTCCTGGGCCCGGGCAGCACCAATTTTCTTCAACCATGACCTTTGCAGCTAGCAAGGCTAGTTTGTGGTCTTTCTGCGTGGAAACAACTCTGCATCCTCCAGCATGCCGTGGGACATCATCTATACAAAGGAGAAGTTCCTGGCTTCTTCAGTTGTTGCAGAAGCTTCAGCTTCTTCCACCCAGAGGCAGCCCTGTTGCACCTTCATCCGGGGTTAAGTGGGCTCCTGCTCCCCCCGGACACTTGCGTGACTCTTTGACTTGGTCCCCTTCCTTTACAGGTCCTCAGGTCCAGGAATCCGTCTTCAGTGCTTTGCAGTCAGTTGTTGTCTTTGCAGAATCTCCTATCACGACTTTAGTGTGTTTCTGGGGAAGTAGGGTAACTTTACTCCTACTTTTCAGGGTCTTGGGGTGGGGTATCGTGGACACCCTTAGTGTTTTCTTACACTCCCAGCGTCCCTCTACACGCTACACTAGGTCTGGGGTCCATTTGTGGTTTGCATTCCACTTTTAGAGTATATGGTTTGTGTTGCCCCTAGGCCTAATGCATCCTATTGTATTCTACAGTGTTTTCACTACTTTTCTAACTGTTTACTTACCTGATTTTTGTTTGTGTGTATATGTTGTGCATTTTAATTACCTCCTAAGGGAGTATATCCTCTGAGATATTTTTGGTGCATTGTCACTAAAATAAAGTACCTTTATTTTTAGTAACTCTAAGTATTATGATTCTTACGATATAGTGCTATATGATATAAGTGTTATAGTAGGAGCTTTGCATGTCTCCTAGTTCAGCCTAAACTGCTCTGCTATAGCTACCTCTATCAGCCTAAGCTGCTAGAACACTACTAATCTACTAATAAGAGGTAACTGGACCTGGCACAAGGTGTAAGTACCATCAGGTGTCCACTATAAGCCAGGCCAGCCTCCTACAGTCCTCTCCTGTTGAAGGTCGGATAGCAAGTGAGTGAACAAATAGAAAATGGCAGTCATGTCCGCTGTGGTGCATACCGTCACCACCAGCGTACATCGCCATTGGCTCCTGGAACCCATAGGCCCTAATGATAACCAATGTGGTGTTGCACGGCGACCGCCGACCGCAACTGTGCACAATGCCAGCGGAATTACCTCATTTCCACTTGTCCCTCCTCACAGGTCAGGCAGCCGCCATTTCAGGGGAGCACAGGCCATGGCACCTAACTGCGTCCCAGCAGACATTGGCACATCAACTGACTTACGAGTTCACATACTGTTTCCGTAAAGCAAAAATTGCATATTAATCTGAGAATATGTTTGAATATGACCTTCTGCTCACCGTTTTTCACCCTAGGGTTCAACCACTGAGGATGAATAGGAGATAGAGACATCCCCCGTGTACAGACCCCTGGTTCACCTGGCAACAATGGAGGACAGGCACATTTTCCTAACCTACAGACTTGATAGGGCCACAATCCAAGAACTGTGTGCCCAATTAGAGCCAGACCTGATTTCAGCTATCTGCCATCCCACCGGTATCCCCCCTCTAGTGCAGGTCCTGTCAGTGCTCCATTTCCTGGCAAGTGGTTCCTTCCAAGCGACAGTGGCCCTGGCATCAGGGATGTCACGGCCTATGTTCTTAAACGTGCTGACTAGAGTGTTGTCTGCCCTGATGAAACACATGCACAGCTACATCGTTTTCCCCCAGGTGGAGGATTTGGCCACAATGAAGTCTGACTTCTATGCACTGGGACATATCCCCAACATCATTCGTGCCATTAATGGTACACATATTGCATTTGTGCCCCCTCCCAGAGAAATGAACAGGTGTTCAGAAATAGAAAAAGCTTTCACTCTCTGAATGTGCAGATGGTGTGTTTGGCGGACCAGTACATCTCCCATGTCAATGCAAAGTATCCTGGCTCTGTGCATGATGCCTTTATATTGAGGAATAGCAGTATCCCATATGTGACGTCTCAACTCCAGAGGCACAGGGTGTGGCTAATAGGTAAGCCCATGGTCCCCACCCAGTTGATGTAGGTATATGGGTGTGGGATTGGCCCTAAGGGTGAGTGTGTGGCTAACAGGTATCCCTTGATATTTACAGGTGACTCTGGTTACTCCAACCTCTCATGGCTACTGACCCCAGTGAGGAATGCCAGGACAAGGGCAGAGGAACGTTGCAATAAAGCACATGGGTCAACAAGGAGGATCATTGAGCAAACCTTTGGCCTCCTGAAGGCCAGATTCCAGTGCCTCCATCTGACAGGTGGATCCCTGTACTACTCACCCAAGAAGGTGTGCCAGATCATCATTGCATGTTGCATGTTGCACAATCTGGCCTTGAGACGCCAGGTGCCTTTTTCTGAAGGAGGATGAGCCTGGGGATGGTCGTGTGACAGCGGTGGAGCCTGTGGACAGTGACAAAGAGGAGGCAGAGGAAGAGGATGTGGACAACAGAACTACACTAATTCAACAGTACTTCCAGTGACACACAGGTAAGAAACTGTAACTTCACCTTCCATTGCGGTTTTGTGTTGGACATTGAACATGGCAGCCTGATTTCCCTATTTCTATGGCCACTTACTGTATCTTTTGGCATCTCTATTTTCAGATCTCTGTGCCCCACTCTGGCTCCTAGTGTGTTTACGGATGCCCACTACAGGTCATACCTATGTAAATATTACAGTACATTTGAATTGCAATGTTTACAGTTTGTTAAATCAATACATATTTCAAACAATTGACAGACTCCATACTTGTAATAGTTCCAAGGTTGTTTATTTCAGTGCTGAAAAGTAAATGGGGATGTGCAATGGGCTGGGTTGATGATGGAGGAAAGTCCAGGATAGAGTTCAGTCTATTTGTATCAAAGGTGTATTGTCCAAGGGGCCATAGGAAGTGGAGCAATGGCAGTTCAAGGTGGACAGGGTGACAGAGGGGGACACAAGGGTGACAATCAGGAGAGTCTTATTTCCTGGCAGGGCTCTTGGCAATGTTCTCTGGCTTCTGCCTGGATCGCACGGACCGTTTGTATGGTGGTTCTCCATCTGCAGGTGGTGGGGTGCTGGTGGCCTGTTGTTCCAGTGGCGGGGCCTCCTGTCCACTAGCGTTGGCGGAGGTGGAGGGCTGTTCTTCAGTGTGGCTAGTGTCAGGGCCCGTTGGTGTGCCACTGCCTCCCTCATGGTGTTGCCCATGTCTGCCAGCACCCCTGCAATGGTGACCAGGGTGGTGTGGATGTCCGGCAGGTCATCCCTGATCCTCAGGTATTGTCCCTCCTGCAGCCGCTGGGTCTCCTGCAACTTGGCCAGTATCTGGCCCATGGTCTCCTGGGAATGGTGGTATGCCCGTACACAAAGGGAGAGTATAAGGGAGTAAGAAAAGGCACCCATCGTACTCGACTCCCCAAACACAATACTAAGTCACAAAAGAGAGTACGGGGTTTTTTGGAAATATAAATGGATTGGAAGTGTGCTAATTGCGTCACCATGCCAGTCCTAAGTCTCAACTAGAGATACAACGCGGGGTGGTTCACGGTCTGTGGAGGGAGATTTCCTTTACGGACTAGGTGGTCTCACACACTATATAGTGTCATGCTTCATCATATGACCACCTAGCCCCACCCAGGTAGGGCAATACCACCTGGGCGGACTCAACCTCGCTGTTAAAGGAACAGGAGGGAGTGCGTAAATTTAGTTAGATTTCTGGAAAGATAGGGATCCAGCATAGCATAGCTGGATCCCTATCTTTCCAGAAATCTAACTAAATTTACGCACTCCCTCCTGTTCCTTTAACAGCGAGGTTGAGTCCGCCCAGGTGGTATTGCCCTACCTGGGTGGGGCTAGGTGGTCATATGATGAAGCATGACACTATATAGTGTGTGAGACCACCTAGTCCGTAAAGGAAATCTCCCTCCACAGACCGTGAACCACCCCGCGTTGTATCTCTAGTTGAGACTTAGGACTGGCATGGTGACGCAATTAGCACACTTCAAATGGTGGTATGCCCCCAGGATGTTGGTGAGTGCCTCGTGGAGAGTTGGTTCCCTGGGCTTGTGCTCCCCCTGTCACACAGCAGTCCTCCCAGCTTCCCTGTTGTCCTTTGCCTCTGTCCCCTGAACCATGTGCCCACTGCTACTGACCCCAGGTCCCTGATTGTCCTGTGTTTGTGGGGTTGCCAGGGTTCCCTGTAATGGTGGACACACTGCTGATTGTCCTGGGGACAGAGGTATGGGCCCGCTGGGTGGGTGCTGTGGTTGTGTTTCCTGAGGGGGAGGCTCTGTGGTGGGTTGGGGATGTGCCTGGATAACCGACTGTCCAGAGGTCCTTGATGGGCCAGGTTGGTCATCGTGATCCATGCGTGCAGAGCTGCTGTCATCACTGTGGGCCTCTTCTGAAGGGGGACTGGATGTGGCTGGCAGCTCCTCTCCGGTGACGTTGAGTGGGGGTCCGGTGGGGATGTAAATGCAGTGTTATTTTTCTGCGTGTGCCATCTTGTGCAAGGGTATGTTTCCCTCTATTGTTGTTATTACCAAGGCAGCTTTGGCTTGTGTGAGTTGCGATTCGGTTGGCTAAGTGACTGTCACTAGTGTGCATGCTGTGGTGATGGGTGTCCATGCAGGTCTGTGATGGGGGTCCATGAATTGGTGTTGCATGCAGGGCTTGGTATTGGGATGGTTGGGTTGTGATGGTGGGGTATATGTGAGGTGGTAGGGTGATGGTGGTGAGGTTAGGAGTATGTGTTTGTGATGGCATGCAGGTAGGGTGGGGGATAAAGTAGTAAAGAGTTGACTTACCAGAGTCCAGTCCTCCTGCTACTCCTGCCAGGCCCTCAGGATGCATGATCGCCAAGAGTTGCTCCTCCCATGTCGTTAGTTGTGGGGGAGGAGGTGGGGGTCCACCACCAGTCCTCTGTACAGCTATCTGGTGTCTTGCAACCAGGGAACGTACCTTGCCCGTAGGTCGTTCCACCTCTTCCTGATGTCATCCCTTGTTCTAGGGTGCTGTCCCACGGTGTTGACCGTGTCCACGACTCTCCACCATAGCTCCATCTTCCTTGCAATAGATGTCTGTTGCACCTGTGATCCGTATATCTGTGGCTCCTTCACCATGACCCTTAGCTTCTCCTCTGAGAACCTGGAGTGTCTTTGTGGTGCCATGGGTGTAGTATGTGTGGTGTGTGTGAGGGTGTGTGGGGTGATGTGTTGGGGTGTGTGCTGTGAGGTGCGCGGATGGTGTATGGGTGATGGTGTTCTGTGGCTCTGGTTCTGTGGGTGCTCTTGTGTCTTTCTCTCAGTTGTCAATTTCTTTGAGTTATAAAGGGTTGTGGGTATGTGGGTGTGTGTTTCATAGTGGTGTGGGTGTGTGGGTGTGTTGTGTGTATGTGTGTCAGGTGTGTGTATTTTGAATTGTCCAATGTATTGTAGTTTTGTATGTGTGTGTGTATTGTGAGCGCGGTGGTCTATACCGCCAATGGTTTACAGCGGTTGAATGTCCGCCGCAGTGATTCATGGGTCATGATGCTGTGGGCGTATTTCTGTTGGCGTAACGGTGTGGGTTTTGGTACTGCCAGTTTATCACTGACCTTTGGGCTGGCGGACTTGTATGTGTTTCTGTATAGTGGTGGATTTCCATGTGTGGGTCATAATACCTGTAGTGGTATACCGCCGTGGTCGCGTTATGTTGGCAGCAGTCAGCATGGCGGTAAGCGGCACTTACCGCCAATGTCATAATGAGGGCCTAAATCTAGATTTGTCAGCACGAAGTGTAATACCAAACTCCCTAAATCTGTCAAACACTTGAGGTAGAATTTTGTTATGTTCAGAAAAACTATTTGCAAACACAATGATGTCATCCTGAAAAGCCTGAACCCCCAGAATGCCAACCAACACTGTGCCCATCAACCTCTGAAAGACAGTTGCCACTGAAGCTAAACCAAACAGTAACCTAGTAAATTTAAAAGCTCAAAGGGGGTGACAAATGTAGTAAAATCTTGTGAAATGTCATCAAGAAGAATTTGATGGTAAGCAGATTTGAGATCTAATAACGAAAAATGCTTAGCAGTACCAATATTTGCTAAAAGTTCATGTATTTTAGCTAAAGGATGAAATTCACTAATTATCTTTTTGTTGAGGCTACGAAGGTCAGCCCATAGCCTAATGCTATTGTCCTTTTTACGCACAATAACAATAGGACTCTCCCATTCTGACGGACCAGCTTCTTTCATCACCCCATCCTTCAACATTTTCTCTAATAATACTTTCAATTCAGCTCTGATACTTAGTGGAACTGGTCGCAGTTTATGCGCAACAGGAATAGCTTTGCTTTTAAGCTCAATAGAATGAATATATTGCTTGATGCAACCAATGTTATAATTGAATAAATCAGTATAAGCTTTCAGTATGCTTTCCTGAGACGTTAAATCTGAAAGTTGTACAGAAGAAACAGAAACGTCAGAAATTCGGACCGGTGAATCAGACCCTGGGACCCCCATAAGACCCAATTTTGCTAGATCTCTCCATCCAATGATATGCCAACCTTTAACAGCTACATAAACTTACATTTTTGCTTGCCACCCTAAACAGGCAATTTGTTGTTCAAAATATCCAACCATGTCAATGTCTTGGTCACCATACGCCTTAGGGTGTACATCAGATTCCTTCAACATTACTGTATCTTTCCAATGTATCGGAAATAATGGTGATGGGGGCACCTGAATCACACATCATTTGAATAGTAATAGTATCCCCCAACTTCACCAGACAAACAGGATCTTTGATTTTGCACTCCAATTCAGTATTTATTTCTAAAGTTCATTTCAAATTGGACAAATCACAAGGCACGTCTTCAACTGCCACTTCAGCACTATGAATTTTCATTACCCCTTTGCTCATCCTACACACACCATGAAAGTGCCCAATTTTCTTGCACTTCATGCAACGTGTACCGAGAGCTTGACAAAGCTGAAAAGTTCCCAAATGTGACTTTGAACCGCACCTATAACAAATAGAGCTATTTTTGGTAGGGTAATTTCCAACATTTCTGTTGTGCTTGAGTTGAACGAAATTAACCTGTTCCTTAACCGAATTAATATTCACAGAAGACATTGTGGAGCTATCCATAGCCATTACATTTGTAGAAACAATGGATCGTTCTATACTTTTTGCTAAATCTAGAACTTCAGTTAACGTTGGATCTCTACAGGTTAGCAACCTTTCCTGAACTTTTCTTGAATAGCAGCTATAAACAATTTGGTCACGTAAGGAAATGTCTAATGATGCACCAAAATTGCATGTCGAAGCTAAATGTCTCAATGCAGAAATAAATTCTTCAATTGATTAATCTCCAGCTTGTTTTCTTTTAAAGAAGTTGAACTTTTCTAGAAGAATACTGGGTTCCTCAGGAAATCTCTTTTTAAGATGTGCAATCGCCTCCGCAAAATCATCCCAATCACCAGCAGCTTCTGGAGAATGAGGAACTACGGCAAATTATCAAACATTGTTGCCCTTCTTGCCCCAAATGACTGTATAGAATAGCAGCTTCACGTTTCGCTTCAAAGTCATCCGCACCAACAGCAATTAAATATTTCCTGAAAGAACGTAAGAAAATGCACTATTTCACTGCTGGCTTGCCTGGATGTGGTAAGAAAGAACTTAAATTGGCAAAATTCGAATTCACCATGCTAAAATATCAACTAATTGTGGAACCTAGACTAAAAACAAAACACACTAAACAACGAACAGAACTATATTGTGCCAGAAGTCATTTTGCAGAAACTTGTGGTTACATACCTCCATAAAAGGTCCTGAAAGGTGTGCCTCAAGTGAAGAACTATTTACACCCGAGTGAAAATCTAATTACGTAGTTCAAAGAAAAAAAGCACACACTATCACATATACATAATCACGCCAATAATGATGGATTAATTGGCCTCTTGTAGAATGGTGCTTGATGACTCACACTAGGTGGCAGTGTTGACCTGGCTACAACTGTTTTGCTGCTGCAATGCTCTGTTTGTTCTATTACTGCTGGAATAGAGTTAGTCTTCTAAAGCTAAAAATATATGAAGTTGGTTTAAAAAACATTTTTAGGGAAAATTAAATGTTTGAGGCAGAACATTGTCAGAAGTTATCGACAAACAGATGCTTGTAAAAAGTGATTCGTGAAAGGGTGAACTGACTGGCAAAGTCAACCTTGTTTTTGACCACCAGAACATGGGATTGTAATCCTAAACCTTCACTGTCCGTGCTCTTGCAGAAGGCACAACTAAATGGTGATATCACAGTCTACAGTAAAACTCGATGTTAGTGGGTGTGGGGGCTTCTCTGAAAGTCGGAGTCTGAATAAAACTGTTGTTCGCCCATCAATATCCTTATGTCCCCATTCTCACTCTTTTCACTTGTGGATTCAACCAAATGACAGGGATAGTTGAAGTGACCAGGCTCGGCCCGTCCTTTAGGGCAGAGGGGCCACACCCCCCTCCTTTTGCACCTCATGAAAAGTGTCTGTTAGGCTGAACAAAGGTGAGCCTGACAGACACTCTTCATTTTCAGCTCAGACAGCCAGGAGTGAGACATGCATGATTTGCACAGACTCCTGGCTGCCTGAGCTGAACTTTGCTGGGCTGAGGAGGTCACAGTTCCTATGGGCGTGACCTCCTCGGCTCGGCAAAGGTGCCTCGAGGCCCTACCCTGGGTGACGAGGAAAGCATCACCCATTGACTTTGACTGGGCTGCTTCAGGTTTAAGCCCTGAAGCGCCCAGGGCCAGTGTCAATCAGTGACACTTCATCACAGAGTGGGATGGGATCAGCAGTCTCACTAACCCCATCCCACTCTGTGACGAGGCTGGGACTGCTGCCTTCCCTCATTGGCTGAACTAAGGTCAGCCAATGAGGGAAGGCAGCAGTTCCAACCCTCCTGAGACCTTGAGGCTGAAGGTAGGTGTGTGTGATGTTTTTTAAATGAATGTTTGGTGCGTGCGTGCATACAGGTTTGAATGTTATGAGTGTTGTTAATGGATGTGTGTGCGTGCATGTGTGTGTATGAAAGAATGAGTGTGTGTGATCTTTTAAAATGAATGTTTGGTGTGTGCGTGCATGTTTGAATGTTATGAGTGTTAGTGGATGTGGTTGTGTGTGTGAAAAAATGAGTGTGAGTGTGATGTTTTAAAATAAATGTTTGGTGCGTGCCTGCATGTTTGAATGGTATGAGTGTTGTCAATGGATGGGCGTGCGTGCGTGTCTGTGTTTGAAAGAATGAGTGTGTGTGTGTGTGTGCGCGCTTCCTGCCCACCCCCCTCCCTCCTAAAGCTGCCGGGCACCCCTGGAAGTGACACTACTCTCTTTGACCCCTCCCCTTCTGACTTCAGGTAAAGTGACATGACATACCTTCTGACCCTGATTACATTACAGGGCGTTACATCACATGCCCTTTGAATCTATTGATATTACAGAAACAATGCTGAAATTTCAAAACCCATGTGTGCAGGCTCACCTCCCTCTCAAAAACTAGTCTGCACACAGCATACAGGGACACTCTGGTTTCACAGCATGCAAAACCCTGTACATTCTGACACTGATGCCTTAGTTTATGCTCAGGAAACCAGTGGGTAGTGTAATCATTTACAGCGGTGGCTCCTCCGCTAAGGCGGAGGAGCATCGCCCCACTGCTTTCAGGAAAAGAATCAGAAAAAGAAAAAAGGACAAATAAAGTGATAAGAACGCAATGTTATCATCATTTTATTTTTCATCTGGAGCCAGGTTAGGGCGGGGCTGGGCTGGAGGATGAATGGTATGTGCACCAGAAGTGTGCATGCTTGTTTGGCTGGTCATGTTGGGCTGGCCAAACAGACATGGACACTTAGCATTTCTCCACCCAGCTGTATTGCAAGGCCGGGAGGAGAAAGTGCACAGGGTCCCATTCCCTGTGTGAGCGCCAAACCAGGCCACTCACAACAATCACAACACTGCTGTCATGCTGGTGACAGCAGCATCGTGATTGGCTTAGGGGAGTGTGGGAGCCTGTGTACTTCCTGGAAGAGGACAAGGCTGCTCAGGACGAGGACGAAGGGGAGACGATCCCGTCTCCCGATGGAGCCAGCAAGTGTTCTTTTTTATTTATTTATTTGTTTATCCCCCCTCCCCACCCCCATTCAGTGGCAGCTGCCACTGGAAACCAAGCTTAGATTGATTATTGATTTGTGTAGCAGAGAAATACAGTCAAAATATTCTAATAATTATTATTGTTCGGTTTTACACACACTAAATATATTTGGCATGGATAAATCACACTCTAAAAAACAAATTCTTTCATGTGGATTGTTTCATTAAACTGGTATAATGAGAGCCAGGTTTACACTTCGCTCTAGGACGTACAATTCTGACTGCATTCCTGTTGGATGGGGCCCTTTTTGTAGGGTCATCCCCAAAGTTTTTGACTCCTTCCTCCTATTTTTTCTGACCTCATGTTGCTAACTCTATGACTCTGAGCACTTTATTGCTGCTGACCAGTGCTAAAGTACAGGTGCTCTCCCTTCTAAAGTTGGTATGAGTGGCTTACACCTAATTGGCACATTTAATTTACCTGTAAGTCCGTTGTACAGTGTTATCTCTAGACCAAGGGCCTGTAAATTAAATGCTACTAGTGGGCCTGCAGCATTGCTTGCACCACTCACAAAAGTAGCCTTTCAAACGTTGTCTCAGTCCTGCTAGCGCAGGGCCTTTATGCGCAGTTTACTGCCACAGGGACCTGGCATCTAAATTTACTTGCCGGGCCTGGAAATTATCTTTATTTACATGTAAGTCACACTTAATGTAGGCCCTAGCTAGCCCTATGGGCAGGGTGTACTGTATGTAAAAGGCAGGCCATGTGCCTGGTTGTGTGGCCTTTCCTGGTAGTGACAAACAGCCTATTTGGTTTATCACTGCCATGAGTGCTGCCCTGCTCATAGGATTGCATTGGAAATACCCTGCCTTATGTCTTGGAGGTATTGTCTGGTCTATTAGGGAAGCGTAGGTGTTAGAAATGGGGTCTTTGGTTGGCAGTCAGGATATCCCCTGTCCAAGCAAGGACCCTCACTCTAGTAAGGGTAAAAGAGAATCACCCTCAGCTAACCCCTTCTTACCCTCTTGGTAGCTTGGCACGAGCAGTAGGCTTAACTTCAGAGCGCTAGGTGTAAAGTATTTGTACCAACACACACAGTAACTTAATGAAACCACTACAAAATGACACAACACAGGTTTAGAAAAATAGAGCATATTTATCTAAACAAAACAAGACCAAAATGACAAAAATCCACAATACACAAGTCAAGTTATCAATTAAAAAGCAAAAAAGAGTCTTCATGTAGTTTTAAACACACACTAACACTGTTAGCGTGAAAATGTAGCTTCGGTGCGTCAAAAATAACCCCGCAAGGACGAGTGTGCGTCAAAAAGGGCTTGCAATGCGTCGATTTCACTCACGAGCGAGACGTTGCAACGTTTTTCCTTTCATCAGGTCAGTCGCGTTGTTTCTTCTCTCCGCAGGAGAGCGATGCATCGATCCGGTCAGCACTCTCGGGTCCGGGCAGGCCTTGCGTTGTTTTTACACGCCCAGTGGTGTTTGTGTCAGAAATCCGGCCGCAAGATGATCCGAAAACCACACAGTGCGGGTTGCGATCTCACCAGCCTCCGTCAGTGATGCCACGCTTCGTTTCTCCAGCTCCATGCGTCGATTCTTTGGTTGCGTTGCAGGTGAGCGTTGATTTTCAGCCGCAAAGCCAGCAGCACGTCTATTTTCCAGCCGCAGATCGGAGTTGTGCCGATCTTTTTTCCTGCATGGCATTCTGTGCGTGGATGTCTTCCGCTTAGGCTGACAGCTTCTCCTTTCAGGGTCCCAGTAACTGGATAGGCACCACAAGGCAGAGTAGGAGTCTCTCCAGAGACTCTAGGTGCTGGCAGAGAGACGTCTTTGCTGTCCCTGAGACTTCAAACAACAGGATGCAAGCTCTAAATCAAGCCCTTGGAGATCTTCACAAGATGGAAGGCACACAAAGTCCAGTCTTTGCCCTCTTACTCTGGCAGAAGCAGCAACTGCAGGATAGCTCCACAAAGCACAGTCACAGGCAGGGCAGCTCTTCTTCCTCAGCTCTTCAGCTCTTCTCCAAGCAGAGGTTCCTCTTGGTTTCCAGAAGTGTTCTAAAGTATGTGGTTTTGGGTGCCCTTCTTATACCCATTTTCTCTTTTGAAGTAGGCCTACTTCAAGGTGAAGTCTATTTTGAATGTGAAATCCTGCGTTGGCCAGGCCAGGCCCCAGACACTCACCAGGGGTTTGGAGACTACATTGTGTAAGGGCAGGCACATCCCTTTCAGGTGTGAGTAATCCTAGCACAGATGGCTCATCAGGAAATGCAGACTATATACCAGCTCCCTTTGCGTCACTGTCTAGTGTGAGGTGCAACCAGCCCAACTGTCAAACTGACCCAGACAGGGAATCCACAAACAGGCAGAGTTACAGAAATGGTATAAGCAAGAAAATGTTCAATTTCGAAAAGTGGCATTTTCAAACACACAATCTTAAAATCAACTTTACTAAAAGATGTATTTTTAAATTGTGAGCTCAGAGACCCCAAACTCCACATGTCCATCCACTCTGAAAGGGAATCTACACTTCAATCAGATTTAAAGGTAGCCCCCATGTTAACCTATGAGAAGGACAGGCTTTGCAACAATAAAAAACAAATTTAGCAATATTTCACTGTCAGGACATATAAAACACATTACTATATGTTCTACCTTAACCATACACTGCACCCTGCCCTTGGGGCTACCTAGGGCCTACCTTAGGGGTGCGTTACATGTAAGAAAAGGGAAGGTTTAGGCCTGGCAAGTGGGTACACTTCTTGCCAAGTCGAATTTACAGTTCGAACTGCACACACAGACACTGCAATGGCAGGTCTGAGACATGATTACAGAGCTACTTATGTGGGTGGCACAACCAGTGCTGCAGGCCCACTAGTAGCATTTCATTTACAGGCCGTAGCACCTCCAGTGCACTTTACTAGGGACTTACTAGTAAACCAAATATACCAATCATGGATAAACCAATCACATACACGTTTTGTAAAGGAGCACCTGCACTTTAGCACTGGTTAGCAGTGGTAAAGTGCCCAGAGTAACGAACACAGCAAAAGCAGAGTCCAGCACGCATCAACAACCTGGGAAACAGAGGCAAAACGTTAAGGGGGACCATGCCAAAGATGAAAAGTCTAACAGTAGGCACATTTGGTAAGGTTGTAATGGTAGTGAGAAATGCTGCGCACTGCTGTATGTGGATTTTTTATTACCATTATAGAAATGCCACTTCTAGAAAATGAGCCTTTCTCTGTGCTTATGACTGTTGTTTTGCAGCTTGACTTCAGTCCACCTCTGGGGCAGAGTGACAGCTGGGCTTTGTGAATACTTTTGAGACAGCCTGCACAGGTAGTGTGGAGGTGTCACGGAGGTGCGTCTGCATATTAAATATTCTTCCTGGGCTGGGAGGAGAGGCGGGGCAGACCTGCATTTCTAAAATATGTGCCATGGCCTCATACAAAGAGCTCGTTTACCCCCAACTGAGGTCTGGAGCCTGTGCTGGAGGAGAGAGTGGACACTCCTAGAACCTGTTGGAACTGGTTGGGGTGTCCTCTGTTTCCTTTGCTTTTTGCGATAGCAATGGAGCCTCTGGCGGCCTTTTTGCGACAGCACCATGGTGCTAGAGGGTTGCCGTTTCGTCAGAGATCAATTCTAATATCTATGCATGTGGATGATGTTGCGCTGTATGTGTGGAGCCTGCGCACAACTTGGACGTGCTATTAGGTGAGATTGTTCGGTTCAGAAGAATCTCTGGAATAACGATAAACTGGTCTAAGTCTGTGGTGTTGCCTCTTTCATCTGGAACGGTGGTTTGTCAGTCTTGCTATCCTCTTGTTTGGGCGGATGGCCCTGTTAGGTATTTGGGACTTTGGTTAAGTTGCGATGTTGAGACGCTCTGGCTGGCCAATTATGGTAAAGCCATGTCTTGGCTGGAGGACATTATTGTGGCGTGGCGTTCTTTGCCTTTGTCTTTAACTGGACGGATTGCGGTGGCAAAGATGCTGGTATTGCCCAAATTTTTATACTTGTTTAATAATCTTCCTCTGGTGCTTACGGCTGCTTTTCTGCAGCGCCTCTGTTCTGCAATGGCTTGCCTGGTCTGGGCTGGGGGTCAGCCTCGCATTGCATGGGAAAAATTGGTGCTACCATTTGGGTTGGGTGGACTTGCAGCCCCTGATCTGGCGCTTTATTATCATTGTGCGCAGGCTCACTTTGCATATTATTGGATTCGGCCAATTCGGTATTTGCCGCACCTTGCACCGGAAAGTGATGCGGTGTGGCCGGACGGGCTTGAGCGAGTGTTTGCAAATCTATTGAGGGATCATTCCCGGGGTGTGGATATGGTGGCCTGTACCGTTAGGGCCTGGACGGTCCTGCTGAAGCGATCTGGGGTGTGTGTGCCTTTTGCGCCGTCTATGTCCGTGATGGCTGTGGCGGATGAGGCGATGTTTTCATGATTCGCAGCTGCAGAATTTTCTTCGTACTTCGGACTTGGTATCCTTGGAGGACTGGTTTGCCGATGGGAGGTTGAGGTCCCCGGGGGAACTACTGGGGGATGGGCCTGCTAACATGCCGCATCACTTGTTTGTGCTGCAGATACGCGCTATGCTGCGCGCACGGTATCCTAGTCTTCCTGAGATTCCACCGATTTGCTGCGTGTTGGAGGTGCTGTGGAGTGTACAGTCACCGAAGAAGCTTATTACTAAATTGTATGGCTGTATACAGGAGCAGGGGAGGACTGGGGCTGGCTGCTAGGGCGAAGTGGGCAGCGGATGTGCGGGAGGACATTTCAGAGGATGTCTGGAGGGCGTGCTGTGCGCATATGAAGGAGCTATCGCCCAACTATAGGTTGCGCCTTATTCACTTTAAGTTTCTACACCGCTTGTATTATACCCCTCGAAGCCTGTGCGTTATGGGGCTGCGAGCGGAGGACGCCTGTGTAAGATGCCAGGCTCCGGCCGCTGATTTTCTCCATTTAGCGTGGCACTGTGCAGAAGTATATGACTTCTGGAGGGAGGTTTTTCGTGTGCTTGCCGAGATGACGGGACTGGAGCTAACTCCGTCTCCTGTAGTAGCGTTGTTGGGTAAGGTGAGTGGGGTGCCGTTGAGGGTGCGGCGAGTAGTCGGTATGCTGCTACTGTTGGCGAAGCATAGGGTGGCAATTTGCTGGGGCCGGGGTTGAGCTCCTTGAATTTCAGACTGGCTGCGGGATGCTGCGTTTTGCCAGGAGCAATTGACAATTTATTGGGAACTGGCGCCGGAGGGCTCTAGACCACGAGATATTTGGGTGACCCTCCGATCCTATCTTGCGTCTGTGTGTAAATGAGGAGCATTTCTGCTGACTGGATATCCTGATACATTGGTTAGGTCCTCGCTTCTGTGCGTGGCTGCTGAGTGAGATGCTTGCTGATGGTGCTGACTGGTTCCTCCCGGCCTCCTCCTTGTTTGTTTTTTCTTTTTTCCTTCTGTTGATTGCTTTTTCTGGGTTTGCTCCTTGGGCTTGGCGGTCTGCTGAGGCTGGTTCGGATGTAGGCTGTATATACATGACATTTGATATTGTTGCTGGACTTTGCCTGCTAGAACCTCATGGATGCTTAGAGACATTTGGCACTGTTTGGGCCTGGCGAGACTTCGTGGTTAAATTAAGTTGTCAATGCATTCGTTCCTATACTGTGTGGGCTGAAGGGGCAACCTTGTCTGTTTGTTGTCTGCTGTTACAATAAATGAATAAATAAATACAAATAAAAAAAGCTGTGCAAAACTGAGTATAAGTACCAGGGGTTTTGCCCATGAAAAAGAGACACTCTTAAACAACTGACATGGACACAGAATGCTGCTGGAGCGACTCACCATGAACCGCCTTGGACTGCTGCTGTTGTGCTGACCTGTGACCTGTTGGGTCACTAAGAGGAACTGCCTGACTGGAACTCTTTGTGCTGGTCTGCTCATTGGGCCTACTGCCCTGTGTTTCCAATTGTTGTCTCCAGGGGCTAGGTGCTGTGGCCCCTGCTCCCTGCAACTTCATTGCTAAAAGCGCAAGGACAGTGCTCTGAAGGCTCCTGTGCTGGAACCTAGCGCATGAAGAGCACTCAGATTTGTTGGTTTAAAGCATATTAAGAGTGATTTTCTTCATTTCCCCGAGGGAGTAATAACCGACGTGGCCCGGGCAGGACTAGCGCATCCGAACACTCTTCTTTATGTGCCCCCGAGACACAGGCAAATGATGGAGGTAGCGATTGCACTCTGTCTGTTGCCCCTGGAGAGAGGAGCGCTGAGAGAACTGCCCCCAGGGCACAGGCAGGCATCTACTTTGAGTGCTTCACCGCCGCAACCTGAGTTTTAAAGAAGCAGGTCTCTGCCTGTGTGGAAGACCGGCTGTCGAGGGCCACATGAGGTCAGTGGAGCCGCCATGTCCACGCCACGCCCCTGGAGGAGCGCTCGACCCTGTACGACTGCTGCTTGTCTGCCGTAGGCGAAGCAGCATCCCGAAGCAGAGTATCGCCACCAGCTGGGAATATCAGGTGGCCTCCCATCCCCGAGCGGGCTTGAGGGCTGGATCACCACGTTGAGCCGTGCGGGCCTCCTCAAGCCTCATCAGGAGCCTTTTGTTGCTTTAGGTGGCCCCCATTCGAGGAGTGGGGTCGCTTCCTACCTGGGTGTGGGCTTTCTTAGTTGTTCCTCCCCCCACCGGCATGTTCTGGGGATTGCGGGGGCCTTGATTGTTGGGAGCATTACTTTGCAGGACAGACATAGGCCTTAACGGAGGCCTTAACAGAGGCCGTCCCTTCGAGGGCCAGTTTGTGTCCACTGTACTCGAAGCTAGAGGAGTTCCAGGATTAGGACATGGATGTCCCTGCTTTCACCTAGCGCATGGCAGCCCTGGTTAATAGGCTGACCTGTGCCCCCTTGGAACAATGGCTTTCTGATGTGCACGATGGTGCAATATGTTGATGATCTGTGCATACTGATATGTTTTCATGTTTTGCCATGTGTTCTCTGATGTTCCTTTTGTGGGCATTTATGATGATATGTTTACTAGGGCATGTGCATTTTTTGTAACATTTTTACTGTGACCTTATGCATTTATGATGATATGTGTTTTACCATGATATGTGCATTTTAGCAATGTTCACCTGACTACTGCTTATGTTGCAGGATAATCAGTAACCTATGTGTTTTATGTGACTATTGCTGGCTTTTGCAGAGTACTAGTAACTGTGTAATGTTCTGACAACTGCTTGTGTGGCAGGGTATTACTGACATGTTGTGTTTGATCGAATGATGTTGTGTACAATACAGTTTATTTATATATAACCTGGTGTTTTGTTTCCTTTGTGGTGGGGATAGTGCTTCACACATGTTGTGTGTGTTGTGCAATTGCTTTACACACTGCCTCTGGGAAAGGCCTAACTGCTCATGCAGAGCTACCAAGGGGGTGAGCAGGTGTTATCTTGGGCAGGTAACTCCCTTGCCCTGACTAGAGTGGGTGGGTTCTGCCTGGCTTATGTGCATACCCTAGCTAACTAGATACCCAATTTCTAACAATTCCTTTTGCACAGATTTTTGCAGTCTTCATTCAGCTGGCTGATTTATCGTACCACCCATAAATGTCTGGATATTTTACCAGAATACAGCGGAAACAAGTTTGAGTGGAGATATAAATATCTGGCCATTAATAGTAGACACAAGCTTTACATTTCACATTTTTACATTGCTATTATCATACAATGCTGTAAATGCACATACAACACCTGAACTAAAGCTCATTGTGCCAAAGGTGTCTGCATTCAATAGCATATTTTATACTATTTCATGTTATAGATGCACAGATCAACTCCCAAAGAAGCTGACTATATTAGTCACTTTATGGTGGTGTATGATCAAGATGTGCAGGCCCCAGTCAAGCTGCAGTGGAGCACATCTCATCCCAAAGTTATTTTGTGACCGTTGATTAGGTACTTGGCCAAGATTGAAGAAGACTGTAGATTGGAAGGTGATGACAGTGTGGTGTAGTATCAAGCAATAGACTTGCGCTGCTCAGCAAAAATACACTGTCTTAATGCAATGTAGCTTTTGGATGTTTCATGTGAGTTTATTTGTACTGGTTATAACTTCAGTGGTGGCTGGTGACATTTTGAAAGTGGTGGGATGTAGAATTTAGTGGTGAGTGTGTGGTGGCGAGCGAGCAGGGCGAGCGAGCATAGCAAGTGAGCGCACCTGCCATAAGGAGGGTTTGGTGGGGTTCTCTCCCCTAGAAAGTTTAGAAAAAATAAGTGGGAAAATGGTGCATTTTCAAGCTAATTTGAGAAAGCTAGAAGGTTAATAAAGCAATTGGGAAAGTGTAGTTATGTCATCAATAAAGAGTCCATGGGCACAATTTGGAAACAGGTGGCATATCACCTATTTCCTTGACAATACTGACCGCCTGACATAGCAGACAAACTCTGACCCGGTAAAATGGGCTATTTCACCCTCAGTTATTCGTCTTCCCATCAGCTTGACAAATGCAGAGATATTTGCACAGCTATGTCACCACTTTAATTAGATTTCATCCAAGAGGAACCAGAATATTAATATAAAGAACTTTCTGGTGTCTTTTGAATTTGTGATGGGATGGGAGAGATGCAACAGACCTGGACTCAGCCTGGACTGGCACGTATCCAGTGGGGCACAATAGTCAAGGGGCCTGGTGAGTGAGGTAGCCTGGTGGCCCAGAGGGAAGTCAGGAACATTCCAGACAGACTTAAGCCAGTGAAACACTAATAGGGAGTCTGTACAATAGTAGAAATGGGGTGCCAAATTCCCTGGTGTGCAACTGACTTTTCTTGTCACGCTGGCCCTTCAGAGACACAGGCCTATTGGCAAGGCCATTGGAATGATGCGATTCTGCAGTCGCTGCTTTTTCCGCATAACTGTGGAGTTGCTGCATTTATTACATACTCCATCTGCTCCTGCATAATCTGCAGATTTTAACAAAAAAAATCTTTCTAGCTCAAACAGATAACAAAAGTAACAAAAAGCATGGTGACATGTCACCATGCAATGAGAAGCTCTTCGCAAAGGTTGACTGGTCATCTTTAAATTGCTTATTGATGTATTTGGGTGTTAAACTGGTACTCATAAGGTGAAATCTTTGCCCAGACATTGTTACCTTGTTCAAAAATGATAAAATAATGATGTAATACTATCACATAATACACCTGTATAATTCACCTTTTCTTCCTGCATAATTTAGTTAAGGTAGCTGCATAACTGGGCCCTCCCCTACTGCATAACTCCACTGGTCCTGCCTTTAGGTGTAGCTGTACTGTCACAGACTCTACCCCAGTTGTGCCAGTCTTTTTTCAGGCAATATCCTACCTCTTGCATTGCAAGTCTTGTAGCTCAGCCTTTTGCAATGAAAAGTCAATTATGCACAAACCAGAATACAAAAGGGAAAAAACAAGCATGAGCAAACTGCTCCCATGTGACTTTTGACAACTTCAAGTGGGAAGAACTGCTCTCTCACCTACTCAGTCTTACTTTCTTAAGTCCCTGCCTTTCCTCTGATGTTTGGGGAAGTGCTTTGAAGCAGCCTAGGAGCTACACAACCAGTCAGCATGGCATAAGAGGCAAAGACAGTGTTGTTTAGTAACCCCACAGTTTTGTGTTGTGTTTGAGTTCCTCCTTTTGTTTGCTTGCTCAATGGCCCACAAAATAGCTGTGAAATGCTGAGTATATTGGTGAACATGACAAGAAAGTCTGCAGCAGTAAATTGTTGCAGTGAGTGTGTGACAAAACCCTGTGCAACACTAGCAGGAAATCAAGAAAGCAGACACACACTGGCAGCAGCACAAGGTAGGAGAGGTGACATATCCCACAGTGGGTCACCATGCACCTGACAGCTCCTGTGTGCCTCACTCCTGCAGAAGACGCCCAGGCTTCCCACACTGGCCATGGCCCTACTACTGCAGCACAAGAAAGAGAGGAAGGCGGGGTAGAGCACTAGGTAAAATACTGGCGGGGTGGCCACCCTAGTCTGAGGGTGTAGTAATCTATTAGTGGCCAGTGTGTGTGTCTGAGAAAGAAGTGTGCATCAATCTTAATGCTGCAGTACAAAGAATATAAAGTTATGCAACATGTGTTCTTGGCTCTCCCTTTCATATCAGGCTGGCATTAGTCTTAGGTAGTCCCTATCTGCGTGTAGTTCATGCATATCTCACCCTCCTTACCCACGCCTTAGCTTCCAGGTGGCTATTTGACTTTAGGCTGAGTAAAAGTTTAAACACACTCACCGTCCAGTTCAGAGTCAGCAACAAACATGATGGCTTTTTCTTTGTCTCGGGCTCCACTCCAGATGCGCGTGCATGCCACCAGCATGGAAGTTATGACCTCACCTCACTCATGCCCTGACTCACCCCATGTCTCCTGAGCCATCCTAGATGCTGCCCTCTTGCTGTTTCTGTTAGGAAACAGCAAGAGAGCAGTGCAAGGATTGGCTCAGTCAGGCACTGCCAACGCTCATTTGGAGCCTTTGGGGCTGTGCCAGCAATCCCCGGGCTTCTACATTGCAGCGATATGTGAGGGTTCAAGTGAGCATGTCAGGCTGGACACAGCAAGGCACTCGTCCATCTGACATGAGCACTTCACCCTAAGGAGGCCCAGCACTTGCCAATCATGAAGCAAGCTCAGAGCGGTGATTCCCCCCTCCCCCTTGCTCTGTCCTGTAACTTTGCCCTGGGTTATGCCGTACACTGCGGATAAAAAATGAATATGTGATAAATGCCATTATTAAACATTTAATATGACAAAATAAACAGGGTCCAATGCCCCATTCCCTCATAAAGAACCCTGCGTACCTTTCTATATAAGATGCATCGTGTTCTTTCTGTCTGACTTTTGAAGGTACTTGACGATGAACTTTACCGTTATTATACCCATAGTTGAGGTTTAAGGGTGAAAATTATATGAGTTTTGTTAGACTGCTGATGAGAATTGTTTTATTCTTTTTTTTGGTCTATTATTGCTATGCTAATCACTGTTGTGAATCACATAGTGTTAGACCTGACAGCCTTAGGGTTGTTATTCCCCAACTTTGTACCTGCCTCCCTCCATTTTTCTCACCCTGATTTTGCTCGTTTTATGATTCTGCACACTTTACCAGTGCTGACCAGTGCTAAAGTGCATGTGCTCCCCCCCCCCCAAGCATGGTAACCATGGCTCTTACCCAATTGGCATATTTAATGTACCTGTAAGACCCTAGTAACGTGCACTAGAGGTGCCCAGGGCCTGTAACTTAAATGCTACCAGTGGGCCTGCAGTAGAGATTGTACCACCCAAAAAGTAGCCACTTAACCATGTTTCAGTCCTGCCATTGCAAGGCCTGTGTGTGAAGTTTCACTGCCACTTCGCCTTGTCATTTAAAACTACTTGCCAAACCTTAGACTCCCCTTTTTCTACATATGTCACCCTTAAGGGAGGCCCTAGGTAACCCCTAGGGCAGGGTGCTATGTCACTAAAAGGCACGATATGCACTTCTGTGTTTTAGATGTCCTGGTAGTGAAAACCTCACAAATTCTTTTCTCACTTCTTTGAGGCCTTCTCCTCTCATAGGCTATCATTCGAACTGCCCTTATGTACTTTTAACTGGTAGATTATCATCTGAAAGGAGTAACCCTATCATGTTTAGTATGGCCAGAATGGTAATCGAAAATCCTGCTTACTGATGAAGTTGGATTTAATATTCCTATTTTAGAAATGCCACTTTTAGAAAGTGGGCATATCTCTACACGTACTGCCTTCTGTGCCTTACAGCCTGTCTCAATCCAGGTCTGTGCTGTGCTGGTTGACAGCTCCCTTTGTGCATTTCACCCAGACAGCCATAAACACAGGCCACTCAGCTGCATCTGCATTCATCTGCATACTGATGGGTTGCTCTGGGCAGGAAGGGTGGATTGGCTTTCACTTACATTCCAAAGGACAGTGGCCTGCCCTCAGGAAAAGGACTGATAACTCCCTACAGTGCTCCTGGCAGACAGGGCTTGGCTGAAAGGGGAACTTGTGTACTTCAAAACCACTCTTTGAAGTTTCCCCCACTTCAAAGGCACTTTGGTTATGTACATTGGGTCTCTGACCCCACCAAATCAGACACTTCTGGATCTACAAATGGAATCTGTCAGAGGGACTGCCTAGCTACCCAAACGATTCATCTGGTCTGCTTTGCTCGAAGAACTGCTGCCCTGCTTGTTGCCCTGCTGACTGCTGGCCCCTGACTCTGCTAGAAGGACTTTGCCTTCCCCACAAATGATCTCCAAGGAGTTGGTTTGAGCTTGTCTCCTGTTCTGAAGTCTCAGGGCCACAAACAATTACCAAAGAGAAGAAAATCACGGTGCATCGGAAAATTGACACAATGCTAGCAGAAATCGAGACAGCGCCTGCCTCCTGGCTGAAAGACTGCTGCATCAGCTACTGGATTGACACAGAGCCTGCTCCTTTTTACCAGCGTGTCAGGGATTTTCAGTGTATCACCCTTGGATGTCAAAATGTCCCCATATCTCAGCGAGGAACCAAGGCTGTGCTCTTGAAAATTGACACACCACCTTGCAGCATGGAAAGAAACAAAGCATCATCTGTGCCACACCCAAAAATCCAAGGCATATTTTTCAACAAATCTCTTCCTCCCCCCCGGTTTATCGTTATTTTTGATTTATCGCAGGTACTGTGTGCTACAAGGATACAACCACTGATTCTTAAGGATTGGGACTCATTTAAACCTTTAAAAAGTAATATGGCATGTGCCTACTGGATTTTTGTTGTTTTGGTCTTATTTTATTCAGATAAATATTATCTATTTTTCGAAACTGGTGTGGAGTAATTTTTGTGGTGTTTTCACTGTGTTACTGTATGTAGGTCTGAGTATAAGCAGGAGTATAAATATGAGTTATTGCACAAATACTTTACACATTGCCTTCTAAGTTAAGTCTACCTGCTCTGTGCCAAGCGACCAGAGGGTGAGCACAGGATGATTTAGGTGTGTAGTGGCTTACCCTGACTAGGATTGTGGTCCCTTATACCTCTGCCAATTAGAGACCCAATTTCTAACACATAGCAATCAGAAATCCCTGTAGAGCATGAATAAACTCAAGGAACTATTGTTGCTGTATTTACAATTATCATATAATGAAGTGACTTGTGCAAAGATGATTCCAGATAATTGTGTATCACACATATCAATGAACATTTTAAAATACAAACAAAAAATGATTGTTGCTTTCTGAAGTCTTGCGAGATCTCGGAACTTGGTTGTTGATCATTTGAGATTTCATCCATTTTCGGACCATTTTAGGAAAAGGCACAAACCAATGTGTGGCTGTCATATGATCATGCTCGCACTCGAGTCCTGATGAAAACATTTATAAAATGCTCTAGGTAAAAAATGCATGTGTGATGTAATGAACTGAATATGTGATGATGGAGTGTATCTTTGAATGCAAAATAATCCTGCATGCATTGCAAGCCAAGTATTCCAAAAGAAGCAGAATAATACACCAAACAACCAATAGCATGAGGTGAGAGAGTGATACTTCTCTATGGCAGATCAAAAGCACACTGCATCTGTACAGTAAATAAATTATAACAATAGGTGACACAGACAGCTGCACTGTCAGGCCAGACCTAAAAAACATTTTGCTCAATTAGGCAAAGGAAGGATACAAATAATCCAATGAGAGCAATATGAGACTGAATTGCTTCTTGATTAGGGACAAACGCATGAACAAGGAAGAAAGTCATTGAATCAGGGGAAGAAAACTGATGTAGACAACAAAGCTATCCATTCATGAGCAAGGGGCTAACTCAAAACTACTCTAGGTATATGTTATTAATAGGAAACTGAAGGTCTGCATGCAGACAGCTAGAGTTGTCTGTAGCAGAGACCTTAGAGGAAAAGTTCACTATTTTGTAGATGTCAGACAATTTGAGTAAAATAAAACTCTGTTAAATCTCTGGTAACATGACACCAAGGAGTCAGGCTTATTTCAAAGGCAATGTGAAATGTATTAAAGTATCCACAGTAGGAAAAGTCACACAAACCACAATACAACTTCATAGCCACTTTTAAAATAAAGAGAAAATGTTATGAGCAAAATACTACCAAAATTATAAAAATCAAACAGCTTGAATCAGAAATACGTATTTTTAAAGATTTAACCAGAACAAAGAAAGCAGAAAGCACCAATGATAGTCGATGAGAGTGGTAGACAGGGACTGTAGAAGCAATTTGAGGCTCACTGCAATGGAGTCCTGGTCAGATACAAGTGGATTGGTCCTAGTGAAAAGTATGGGAGACAAAAGGCATAAAAACGGTATTAAGTCCCAATTCAGAAAGGGTCTTCTCCACTTTTTTTTAAAGAGAAGTGTTTACATTTCTTCTAAGCCCTAATGCAGAAAGAGACGGCATGGGCACTGCAGGGGCCCCCGTAAGAGGGCCCCTAAAAGATTTTCAGTGTCTGCCATGCAGACACTGAAAATCGCGACGGGTGCTACTGCACCCGTCGCACCCTTCCCACTCCGCCGGCTCCATTCGGAGCCGGCTTCCTCGTGGGAAGGGGTTTCCCGCTGGGCTGGCGGGCGGCCTTCTGGCGGTCGCCCGCCAGCCCAGCGGGAAACACAGAATAACCGCGGCGGTCTTCTGACCGCGCAGCGGTATTCTGGTGGCTCCCGCCGGCACCGCGTTTACCGTGGCCGGCGGGAGTCAGAATGACCCCCTTAGTTTTGTGGAGGTGCTACGAGGCTTGACTGTGACAAAGCTGAAATTCAATCTGACTTCATAAGTCTGCTGGTCGGATGCTTTTTCCAGTGCGTCTCGCTGAGGCTCTGGAGAAAAGGTTTTCAAAAGTTTTCATATTTTCATCTGGTGTCCAAACAACCACAGTAGTACAATTCAGTGGCTTGCCAGGACTTCAGGAGAGGCACATGGAGACAGGGTTGGGCAGAGGTTCACAACAAAGTCCAATCAAGGTCCAGTAGGCAGTGATCAGCTGGGTACTTCAATAAAAGGCCACTTGCAGCTTGTGTCCATATGGCCACACATGTTGTTAGCCAATTGACCCTTGGAGTCCACTTCTTTGTACTGGGTACAAGTGGAGCAGGTCCAGTCCTTCAGGGATTCTTTCAGGTCATGGGCAGACAACCTAGTCCTTTTCTGATCTTCTGCAGGTCCAGAAACGGTTCTACGGAGGGTTTATGGTTGATGGGGTGACTTATGGGTACTCCTAAAACAATCAGTAAAACGTCCACTGGGAAACACTGCCCACTTTTTCAGTAGGTACTGTCTGCCTTACTGCAGGCCCAAAATGCCATGTGCCACAGCAATGCCAAGATGTCTGAAGTCTTCAATGAACAGTAAACTTGGGTTCTGAGAGATGGGGGTTGTGTTTGGAGGGATACTATGTAAATCACCAATTTACTCCTACCATACCTAACACTAAAATCTAGTTTCAAGTAAGCCCTGACCCCACGATAAAACAGGAGACAGAAGTCAAGTAAAAACAAAGCAGGGTATCTCAGTCACCAGAAAGGAGATACACAGGAATTGTTATCTGATCCTGTTTGATTCCTTTCAAGAGCTCAAATGTTCTACACGTGCCTCAGACAGACCATCCAGGATTTGACATGTTTGTGCTTACAGTATGCCCACAACCCTCACCTTGAATACCCTGCTAAGCTCAGAGGGGTCATAGCTGCCCATTGAGGTTGACCTGCACACAAACTGACCAATTGTACAGCTCCTGGTAGGAATTTGTCACCTCTATCACACCTCATTCAGGCCAAGGACAGGCTGGCCAGCTGTCAGAGCTAATGCTAATTAGCCACCCAAAAGCTAAGTCATGGAAACGATAACTTCCTAGAACTTACTTTTCCTAAATATTTATTAAAAATCCAACTTTATTGTTGATTTTTTAATATAAACAGCGGTTTCATTATTTGTCTAGCTGGACTCATTCCCGAAATAACAGTACTACATTTCTAATTTGCACTCTGGTTTCCACATAGAACAAAGAGGCCCACCACAGTGAAACTAGTTTTTTGGGCTTTATCACGTAGGAACATTGCAACACTAACTATCTACATGTCTTACTTTTAAATACCATGCACTCTGACTTGTGGGGTATAAGGGCTACAAAAGGGTTGATTTGACAGGATCACAATGGAGGTTTTACTATGCAGCTGTCTTACTACACAGGGTAAGCCTGGATCCATGTTTTCAGTGCCTCTGTAGAGCATGGCACAATAGGTACTGCAGGCCATAGAGGTATTTCACTGTCTATGACATGGATGCATTTTTGCAGCATATACTTAAAATTAGAGGTAAATGTGCAAATCATGGTTGAAAGCCAATTGTAATATGTTTAGGGGTCACAGCATGTACACTGGGCACTGGATACAAGTGTCCACGTTAGCATTTAGGATTACCAGCTAGAAAGTCCAAAAAATAAAAATAAACTGGTGGTGACCAACCAAAAAGGATCAATTTGAAACTGGGCCAATTACAAGTTCCCCATTAATCCTAATGGGTTTAGTAATAAAAGTTATGAAATGCTTTGAGAGTACAATAACACAGTAGCATGTTGTGTGCTTTTTCACCCAGACACTTTGACTACTGAAATCAGGCAAAATGTCCTTGTGAAAGTTTGCCATTAAATGGCAAAAAACATGCAGGTATTAGCACAGAAACACTAGTTCCCCGTGTTTTTCCCCAGTTACGTAATTTCCCCTCACCAGTCTGAGTTATCAGTGTCTGCAATATCCATAGTTTAAGGCACAAGTACTGGCCTACTCATAATGGCCCCTAATGTTGCACTTTAATAGATTGATGGATGGATGGATGGGATGGTTGGTTAGATGGAAGAATTAATGGAGTAATATGACGATGGTGGCAGCTGGATGGATGTGATTCCGAAGATAAATTATGAAGAATGCTACTGTTTAATGGATTCAGCCGACTGCCGTACACCAAATTTAATGTGGAACTGGAAATGACAGCTCCACTATTTAATCCTCACCCCAAAATATTTCAAACATGGCAACCTCATAATTTATTTCTGCCTTCTGTCTCGATGGTCTGAATTTTTCTATTTATGATTATCACTATCTCTAGTCTGACTCAAGTATGGCACATACCATTGGACAAATAAGCTCAAATTGCCAAGTCCTGTGATGTTTCCAAAACAGCCTTGCCAGCGCAAGCAGCAGACACAGAGGAAAAGCAGATCTTTTATTGGCACGTTATGTCAAGTTTAAAGCCATTGATTGTGCGGGGCACAGGAAATAACTCTATGTCATATTCATGTTACTGTGCAAACTATTGTATAGTCGTAAAATAAGAAATCATGCTATTTTATAACATAGTTATTTCTATTTTTATATCATGGACGTTTTTAATGGAAGGGACTGCGACCTACTGTAATTTATATAATTTTGATACTGCTTTTTTCAAATATATTTCCATTTTTACTTTACAGGATTGCCAAAACCGAGGATGAAAATCTACACCAGAACAATTCAAATCAAGACTTTGCTGTTTATAAAGTTCATTTTATACCCCCGTACAGATGAGATGTGAAAATAGTTGTAATTTAAAAAAATACTGTGTAGTCTTTTCAATTATGTCCTCATTATTTTCGAAAAATGATATAAATGTTCACTTTTCAGCAGCTTGTACAACTTCCCCTTAAAGAAAACACAATTACTGGTTTGTGTTAGGAATTATGTTTAATAGAGAAACTGGGCCTGATGTAGATTTTGGCAGATGGGTACTGTGTTCCAATCATGACACATATCCTGTTCGCTAACTGCAAGTGAATTATACCCTAATTCACTTGTAATACGGCGGATGGTATATCCTTCACGTTTGTGAGGAAATACTCATCCGCCAAACTCTAAATTAGGCCCTTAGTTCTAGACCTCAGAGTAAATGTAGCTTGGATTGGGCTTTCAGGCTGGATTCCCTTGTTAAGTTACTCAGGGAACACAACGTTATGTTTTGCAAGGTGGAAATTCCAGTTGCCCAGTTACGAATAATTTTGACCCAAGATACACCTTTTCAGATATTGGAATATAAATGCCCGGCACAATAAAAACAAATCCACTCCATTATATAAAAGTACAACCTACCACCAAATAGAAAACATTAAACATCAATGATCAGTTACAGGTTCCCAACTGAACCAACAGATACATCAAGAGAAACAGACGGTGGGCATGTTTATTCCCCTCATTATGTGCAGTTGTGTTCAGCTTCAGTTGCTATACGAGCAGCAGGCAAATAGAAGCAGTGAATATGCTCTATAGCCAGAGCTCATGACAGTAACGGATTTTTGCACACTACGACATTAATGCTTTCTAGAGGAACTCGTGTTTATTCATTATCCCTGTTTTGTCTATAACTCTTGCAAAATGTCTATACAAAAGCCTGGCATCAGTTGCTGTTTGTACTTTCGATTTTTAATGAATGGTTTTATTGTGCAGATAATAAAATCCAAAACAAATAAACAAAAAAAAGCAATAAAAAATACACTACAATCAAAACTGAATTCATGTCAAAACCACACGCCTTGATTTAAACACGCATGACATATTAAAAGAGGACATTCCTGCCTGGAAATGTAAAACAATCCTGAGATATAAAGATAAAATGAACCACCAAGCCCAGAACCCCACATAATACACAAAAAGACAAAATACATGAGGCACAAGCCCTAAAATGCATGGTGCATTAAATAGTGATTACACTAAATACCAACATATACCGTTGGAACTGCATAACCTGACCAATAACGGGCAGCATAAATTATATATACAGGCGAGATAGATCTATGAAGTGATATAAATCCTAAGCGAGGAAATCAATTACTCACTCGAAGACACTTATTGTCTATTTTATTTTCAACATTGTTGGTCTGTTCTTTTGGGCTTTTCTCTATCAACAATCTCCCCGTGTTAGTGAGTTCTGACAAAAATTATAGAAAAAAAACATTCTATACAACTGGTCTCACCGTTATTCTAAATACATAAACACATAACATTAAAAAATTAAACTAAAGAAAATTATGGAAAAAAGTTCTTTGCACTGGAGTCATTCTTTGTATATGCTGCTGCTCTTTTGGGCTAGCAGTCTGTTATAAAGGAGGGAATGTCTTTTGGTATCATTTAGTAGGTTCTTATTCGTCCTATGTATTTATAGTGCCATCTATTTCCTTTCTAGTCCATGACTGTAAATTCCAAGGGAATTCCTCTGAAGCCTTTGGACGGATAAGAACCTACTAAATGATACCAAAAGACATTCCCTCCGTTATAACAGACTGCTAAACAGAGAATAGGGGGGATTACTTGCCCGAAGATCGCCAGCACCTAATCGCTGTTTACATTCAACCAAGAAATGAGAATAAGTACCCTTTGATTTCGACTCACTAATTTCTTGCCACAAGACTGCCTCCAGGTGACCATCCTTGGCCTGACACAGCTTATAACAAAGCTTCAGAAAAGCACCAGCATCGACTGCCACCAAATCCAGAAGCCCACATTCCAAACGTACCTGCGCGGGTGAAACAAGGCACGGGACATTAAAGACTCTTTTATAGATTTTATTAACCAGACTAGGCAAGAACCTTTACCCAACAAAATTTCTTGACCGTAGGCCAGTGAGGGGATAATCTTTGCTCTCATAACTTGCATTAAGGGAAGAAGGGTCAGCCCCTTTCAAACTTTAGATAATTTGGAGAAGGCCACCTGCAGTGCCACAGCTTTGAGTTCAATTTCCTTGTTATGTTTAACAAAACTGCCCCTGGAATCTAAATGTACCCCTAAGTATTTGTAAGACTGGTCGGAAACAAGTTTACAGCTTTCATAATACCAACTAGAGCCCAAATGTTTTTTCCTTCCAAAGGAGACCACTTTTGTTTTATGAAATAATTTACAAACTCGAAACAAATGAACATGAGTTAAGAGAGTACTGTGTGTTTAGGCTCATAGTAATTTAATGATACATTTGTTCAACAATAAATGGGTGATCAAGACATAAATGATTTAAAAAAGTAGCATGTTCATGTACAGTAAACTTTTTCGACCACAAAATATTCTGGCTTTATGTGCATGGCATTTGGGCCATGGTAAGCAGGCATCTTATTAGTGAGCAGATATAAATTATTTTCACGTTCATGTGCTGTATAGACCTCTCGAATATTATCGTCTGTAAAATTACCAAGTAATACATTTAAGTAAATCAAACAAATGGAATCAATTGCAAAAGGTATCAGATAGATTGGTGTTATCTATTTTTTCACCCACTTTTTAATGAATCAAATGTCATGTTTCCTACAATGTTGTCATATTATCTTGAATATCTTATATATTATCTCCGTCCAGAACAATATATTGTTTAGCGCCAGTATCTAGCTTCCTTGTTACCATGCCCATTACCCTGCATACAGACAAGTACTGAAATGTTCATCTATTAACTGTTTAAATGTGCAAATAGTACAGGAAACAACATTGTCAGTATCCAGAAATCAGTCTGTAGTTTAAAAAGAATATGCTTTGAGTGTCTAAAACCATAAACTGCACTGGGAAACTAAACTCAAAGCACAGCCTGTTAAGCCCACGTGTATTGTAAAAGACTGAGAGAGGATGCTTATTTTCTCTACAGCACTGACATGTGGAAAACAGCCTTTGTCAGGAATGAACTTCAATATTTGTTTTACCAGGCCATCTTTCTAGTTGAAAACTCAATTATAGGAAGTAATGGCTATAGGGATGGCGCATGAATGAAAGTGCCGTTTGTGTCAGTGAGTGTAGACACTAAAGGCATCATGCAGGCACAATGTCACTCGTCTTTGCACTTATGCATCCATTCATCAATCCACTGACTTATTCTTCCATTCACTCTCTGACACAACCACAATAACAACACATGCAAGACTGATTAAAATAATATAAGTAGAAAAAATAAGACATGCTGCCTTCTAAACACAGCTGGCATATATTTACATTAACAAAACTAAGCACAGCAGCGAATGTCCATGTTGCAAAGGTATTGTAAATAGTCTATCATTGAGTTAAAATTTGAGAATCGTAACTACACATGGAAGCTGCATGTTGACCATCTTGGAATGGTAAAACAATGACCCACTATGGACAACAACATTCAATAATGATCTCCTGGTTTAGTAGAAGTGGCCATATGGAATGAGATGCAGATTACTGACAGACAACTTTCTATTCTTGTGACTTGGATAATTTATGCTACATTGATCAATTAGTAAGGAACTGTGATTCAATGGAAAAAGCCAAATTTAGATCAATGTTTGATGGCCCTTTTACCTTGCTGATGGCAAAGTGCACATTGTCCTTTCACTACTCCCTAGAAATATCCAGTTCTCTGTTTTTTTAACCCATTTTCTCACCCTTAGGTTTAGCCTTCAGGGTATTTTGCATTTGCCCTGGTGTTTGCTATTGTCGTTACTGACATCTAAGGACTTCGTTTTTAAAGAAGTGAGTTAATTTTACATGTATGTAAGTGAAATCAGTTCTGGAATTCACAATATTTTCTCAGGTTATGCCTGAAACCTGATGCCAGTCACAGCTTTCCAGGCTTAATCTTGGAATACAAGATGTTACTTATGATGCACCTGAAGAGGACTCCACACATGTTGCCCCTTGATTGCTGAAGTTATTTCTCATTACAGTTGTTTATTGTTAAACAACCAAATGCTGCTCATTTTATCACCCTCAAAAGGACTAATGGCTGAGTGTACTTGTCACCATTGAACAATATGATTTTGGGTAATCACATGCCAATCCAATTGACAGGTTGGTCAGACGAGCCTTCTCACTGGTTCTAGGGTATCACAAATGAAGAGATATCAGACAGACAAACAGAACGAATAACAATTTGTTTACATAAGTCAGAAGTACAAACACGAATACTCTGATGTATTAGGTCAAGCTTTTGAGACCTGTAGTATATACTTTGTGGGCTTACCGCTTGCCCACTGTGTTTCTTTTGTTTGTTTCATTGTCCTTTGATAATTCTTGCTTGCTACTGGTAAATCCTTCCTCTTTGTACTTCCTTTTTGTTTTTTGTTTCCTCCCACAGAGCACCTCCGAAGTCCTGTATCCTTAGGATTTGACTGTTTATCTGTTGCTTTGTGGGAATATATTTTTCTTTGGTTCCTGCTGGTGTTACTCTTTGCCTGTCTTCCCCATGCCCTCACCGAACCACCACCTCCCACCCTGCTTGTTTCTGTTACTACGAGGCAAAATGTAAACAGGGCTTTAAATCTTCTTCCCTGATTCCAGTTGTGGGTGATGGCCGCTGTTCAATAGCCTCTTGCGTTTCTGCTAGTCTGCAGGTCCACGGGCTCGAAGGACGGTTTACGATGAGGTTGCCTTTAGCATGGGAATGAGCTTACGCAATTTCTCTGTTTTTTTGGGGAGTGTTCTTTGTCTCACCCCTATTTCCTTAGACATTGTGTACTTGCAACTACGTTTTTATTTCATTGGTGATTAATTTAATTATATTTTTCCCTCTGTAAAGAGCGTTTTATTCTCGTTCTGAACCATTTTGTTATATTTTATTAAGCCACAGTGGTGTGGAGAGACAAGTGCTCCGTTGATTGGCTTTTTTCTCCAAAAAATGCATTTTTGATTGGTCTTAAAGGTTCATGCTTATGATCAGTGGTTGCCTTTTGAGTACCGGTAGATGATTGTTGTTAAGATTTTCGAGGCGGGTGGGTATGCCCTCATTCTGCCTCTTTTTTTGCAGGAGATATCCGTTCTGGTCACCTTCTTCTCTTTCTTTGGCTACAGTGGGAGGGGTTGAAAGGACCCCACACAGCGCCACCACCACTACCCTGACCAACATGTCTGAATTTAATGAGTTTGAGCAACAGCTGCATGAAACTAACAAAGTGAAGCACCCAAAAACCTGCCCTTGAGTGCTTTTGAGGCTTCTTACTAAGTATTTCTAGTCCTTAGGCGCAGGTTGAAAGACTGTTGACAGTGCATCTGCGAACAAATTTTGGGTGTGGGGCAAAAGATTTGGATTTCTTGAAGCGTATGTTTAAACAATCCCCATTGATCAAGTATACGTAGTTTACAAAGCGATTGTTTCATTGTACGTTCCACTCCTTGTACCCAGCAAATACCCATCAGGTCAACCCTCCACGTTAGCCATGCTTCGTGGCATAGCGATAGATACTTAATGGGATGTCTGAGAACATTGAATTGCTTTACTTCATCATGCATCTAATGCCCTTGAGGCAAATTGTGTTTAACACACTTAGGAAACTGGTGCCAGGTGAAAGCTTCAGGCATCATGGTTTGCTGTGGAAACTACACAAAGGCACGCAGAGTTGTTAGTCAGTCTAGTAAAACAGTACGATTGCGCTCATGCCCCCTCCCTGCTTGGGGTATTTTATGAAATTGTACTGAAACTTTTAAGTTCCTCAATTTGTCTTATGGATAGGCAAATGACACGTTTAAAGCACCTCTAAAGTTCACCTACACTATTTTAACGTGCTCATTGTTATTACGTGGCATTTTGTGTGAAACAAAATCCCTTAATTCATTCTATAGAGTGTGACAAGGAGAATCATCACAGGAACCAGAGTCACAGTCACCCTAGTTATGTTGTGCAATAACCATGAGGAGTAAAGTAAAAATCGAGGCATGTTTCTTCTAACCGGCGTGAACTGTAAGTGATTAAGCACATGCCCATTTATCATTAATTAATCTTCCCTCCCACCCACAGCACCCACCGCCCTCCTATTCACCTCCCCCATAGACCCAACAACCACACCCGCCCTCCGTTCAGCACCTCCACCCTATTGCCAAAGACAGTAGCTCACCCATAGGCGAGACATACTGGCTTTGCCAATGCACATTCACATTTGTCACAGAGGGTGCCTTTTCATTGGACAATTTTTACAGGTATTTTCCAGCCATGTCCCTCATATCATACCTCTATTTAGGGTTCCTTTTTTCCGTACCAGTTCCTTTTCATATCTTTGTAGGAGGCTTCATTTTTCTGACATCTCCATACTCTTTTATTTCTTTTGCATCAATAACAAATGTGTCGGAATCACATAATCACAATCACAATGGTGGAAAATGTATATTTTCCAGTGTTGTATGGTTTAGGTGAGGTGTGTTACAAAGGTCGTTCTGGACAGTGGCGCAACGGAAGACGGAGGAGCACCCCTGCAGAATGTGAAGAGGGGCTCCTTCCTCGCCAATATCTCACAAAAATGAATTACTCTTTGGTTGAAAGGGGACGCCCAGAAAGGCTGGGGGACATCAAAAAGTCCCCAGCCTCCGGCAACTTAAGGTCTTGTGTTACAAAGGGCATTCGGGGAGGGGAGAGGAGATGTGGCACTGCGAAATGCTGTGTATACTCACAAAACATTTCAGAAACTTTTCCTACATAGTGTCTTTCTCGGGACAAACACACAACTTTACCCTTGTGAAAGGCAATAGCAAACAATTTCCAGGATGGTAAATGGAAAGATACACCCCTCATTTTATGCCTTTATATAGGAAGGGCATTTCCAAATGGAACAATATTTTCCCCGGAGATAAGTAAAGATAATACTTGTGCAGAACCACCTTTTCATCATTTACTTTTGCTAATTTATCACGTAGTTAAAAATCAGCATGAATATTACGAAGATAAGAGACCCCCAAGAAACCACCGATGTTCATAGTTTCACATGTCTGTTTGGGATTCCTTGTGAATCCCGAAGAAGCCTGCTTTAAGCTTAAAAGTAATGCTTACAGGAGTGAATGTCCAAATTGTTGCAGCCTGCATTTATGAATTTTTCTATAGTACATGTCCTCTTACATGTCCCTTCGTGTTTTTGGACCGTCCTTATATATGATATCCTATTTCGAAATTTCTGTACCCTTTGCAATATGGTTTGTGGCATCCCTCGCTATTTTTAATACTAGTGCCCTCAATGATCGCACTCCTTTAACTTTTATTTTGATTACAAACTGGGCATCATCGTTCGATTTCATTTGTAGTTCTTACACATCTATTGATCGTTTCATCCATACATCCTAAGTGTCCAGTTTTAGTTGAATCATATAGGTCAGACAGTCGTTTAAAGTAATGTTGTACTTATTCACCTTTGTTATTTAATTACTTTATAAATGTAGTTAGAAGCATAAAAACAATTGTTCGTGTCATGCATTTTACAATACTTCTTATTTTTACCAAACTGTTTTTAAAGTGTTATTCAGACTTTATTTTTGGCACCTACCACGAAACACAGTTTTCTCTATGTGGAGGGAGATATTCTCTGGTTTAAAGGGGGCTTTCATGTATCATGTCTCAACATCCTCAGAGCCAGTGGGGCACCGTGGTTGGTACGCACAGTGGCTCAGAATAACCCTGTGGTGCGGGGCCTAGCAGAGGCCCGGAAATTCGTGGGTAAGTAGGCGATTTAGCACCCAGGCAGAGCAGAGGCGTGTCCTTAGCACCCAGCCAGAGCAGGAGATTGTCCTTAGCGCCCAGACAGAGCAGGAGATTGTCCTTAGCACCCAGGCAGAGCAGAGGCGTGTCCTTAGCACCCAGGCAGAGCAGAGGCGTGTCCTTAGCACCCAGCCAGAGCAGGAGATTGTCCTTAGCATCCAGCCAGGGCAGGAGATTGTCCTTAGCACCCAGACAGAGCAGGAGATTGTCCTTAGCACCCAGCCAGGGCAGGAGATTGTCCTTAGCACCCAGCCAGGGCAGGAGATTGTCCTTAGCACCCAGCCAGGGCAGGAGATTGTCCTTAGCACCCAGCCAGGGCAGGAGATTGTCCTTAGCACCCAGCCAGGGCAGGAGATTGTCCTTAGCACCCAGCCAGGGCAGGAGATTGTCCTTAGCGCCCAGCCAGAGCAGGAGATTGTCCTTAGCACCCAGCCAGGGCAGGAGATTGTCCTTAGCGCCCAGCCAGTGCAGGAGATTGTCCTTAGCACCCAGCCAGGGCAGGAGATTGTCCTTAGCGCCCAGACAGAGCAGGAGATTGTCCTTAGCACCCAGACAGAGCAGGAGATTGTCCTTAGCGCCCAGCCAGGGCAGGAGATTGTCCTTAGCACCCAGCCAGGGCAGGAGATTGTCCTTAGCACCCAGCCAGGGCAGGAGATTGTCCTTAGCGCCCAGACAGAGCAGGAGATTGTCCTTAGCACCCAGACAGAGCAGGAGATTGTCCTATAACCCTACCACCCTCAATCCAGTAGAGGAAGTTTAGGCATCCTGTACACAGCAGAAGCACAGACATCTTGTACACAGCAGAAGCACAGTTCCCAGAATAGGCCCTGCAGGATGGGCCCTTTGTTAGTACCCTGAGCCCAGCAGCAACTGTGGCCCAGAAGAAATCTAGCACCTTGTATGGATGGGATCCAAAGCAATCTTAGCTTCAGTGGTCTAGCAGTACGTTAGTACAGAAACAATGGAATGCAAAGAAACTCCTCTTGCCAAAAGTATATGACCCAACCTGCAGCAAGGGCAAAGGTTTTGATGTAGTCCCCTTGGAAAATATCGACTCTGAGAAACGAAAAGCATAGCGAAGAGGTCTGTGGCAGAATAGAAGCCCAGCAGATTAAAACAAGTTGGAGAAAACCAACAGAAATAAAAACTACTATGCCACGCAAAGCTGTTCTACCTACAAGGAGGTACCATGTGCTACATGAAGTTCTGCTTGTCCCACTACTGTGCCAGTGAAAAGGGCACCCACTTATCAACGGTTGAAAGATCAGTAACTCCTCCATGATTAACCCTCTACGGCATGGTTTGGGAGACAAACTTTTACAAGGAAAATATCCTGTATCAGAGAGATTCCTCTAAGCCAGGTTAGCATACTGTTATTATCATGTGCCACGAAACATGGCCATAAGAAGGAAGTCAACAACAGTTCTAGGTCAGACTCTGATGACAATGATGACGTGGATGACTAAGTGCAAGCTGAGTTTCCCAAAAGCTATCTCCCGTACATGCTAGGAGTAAACAACCTTTTATACAAAGTCCCAACCCCACCAATGCTGCAACACCACCAAGAGCTCATATTTGTTTTACTTTTTCAGACTGTCTGGCCCACCTCCTTTCACCCACAAATGAATAGACTGCCAGGGTGTGATGCCTCCAGAGCAAAGCCTTGGGAGCCAAAGCCGCTGGCCGATAGTTCCAATGGATTTGCATAACAAAGTAAGGTCAGAAGACTGGGCCATGGAGCAATGAAGTCAGATCACAAATTCATTATGGCTTTTCACACCAAACCTGCTCACTTCAAAGCTACACTAAACATTCTTCTATCTAATACGGATGTGATCTGGTTGTACAATTCACCTTCTCTACTAACATAAGTAAATCTGTAACGTCTTCTGAGCCCGTGCTCTCCCAATTGACTGTGGCATATGACTTCACACACAGATATACCTTCATTCCTACATGAGTGTCACTTCTTTTATAAATTGGTTTAACTTCGTTCATACATGGCTTTGCATTCTATAATGCATAAATACATGAATATTTATACATATCATTCATATGAACAATGACGTTGAGAGACTAAACAAAGACTTTTTAAATTATCAAAGAGGTGGCACACATCTGTAAAATCACAGTGAATTGTCTGCATTCTGTCAGAAATGCCTTATCTTAGTTGGGCATGTAGGCAACTGCATAATGCTCCCGTTAGGTTTTACTATATGGGAAGCCAACATACAACTTTGTCTAAGGTTATGAAAACCTCTCTCTGTGACCTACAGATGAATGCGTGTAGATATGTGAACTTTCTTCCAGGTTCTAATTATATGTCAGTATTGCATTTTATAATACTCAGATATAGGAACTATGGATGTTCCATCTATGATTGCAAATGGTCTACAGAGTATAAAATGGACTGACCTTGCTTATTTTGGGTTCCCCACTGACCTTCAGGGCTATTTGGCATAACTGCTTACACCAACATGATCAAGTATGTTCTGCCAAAAAGAAACAATGTTTGCTGGTCCACCATGCCATGTCATCTGTTTTTTTTATTTTTTTTATCCAAAGACCAACTTTCAAAGCTGGGGTATATTTCTGGAAAACAATAAATTAGTGTCCTGGGTGTGCTGGTTGTCTTCTCTGTTGGAAACCTTACACCAATCGATGGAAAGTCATCTCTACAACTCTATGTGCTTTGTGTATTGTGGGCCTCTGTCAAAACTGTGTATTGAAAATCAGGTGCTTCTGCCAAGGATGATTCAGCCAATAGCAATGTTTTAAGTGCAATTTTGTACTATAGACGTGAAACAGATTGGTTGTTTTTTAAGTGTATAGATGACTAAGGACACCATTTATGGGTGGGAGGAAAAACAGTGGTTCCCTCCAATATATAAGGCCGATGGAGTTGAAGGGATGACTCGAGATGACTATAGAGATGCTAGGGGCACTTGAGTGAGTTCCTATTCTCTTGTGACAACAACGATAACAAGGGCATATTGTCATTGTTATGAAGGTGAACAAACTATCATGCGACAAAGAATCATTTTTGTCTGGAACACCAACATGTTCACTTCTGTAAAGCCTGGTCTTGTGAATAATGAAACACATACTTCCATTAGATACAGGGCAGTGCATTAATGTGCAAGATATACAAGCCCACACTGAAAGGAATTCCTCCTTACCTGTTCTCATCACAGGTGTTCAGCAGGTGACACTGCAGCACCAACTCCTCTCCAGAAGCCTCTGCCCATTGTGTCCTCACTCTTCAGCTTCCTCTCTTCAAAGAGGCTTGGTATCTCACAAAACTCACATTAGGAATGCTGTGTCTCTGTAACACTTAGGTCAGAGTTTAGTTTCCGTTCCTTTTTTTAAGATCCAGAGATTTTATTATTATTTTCGGCTAACAGTTCCTTGCATTCATAAAAGTTTTCCATTCCAAGATGGAGGTTGATTACTTCCTGATTTTAATTATCGGTCACATCCTGGACCAGCACTATGAAAGGGATTCATTTTGAGTCTAGTTTTGTCAATCAATCAGTCAATCAATCAATCAAGTATTTGTAGAGCGCAGCTATTCACCCATTAGGGTCTCAAGGCACTGGGGGGGGGAGTGAAGGTTAGAGGGGATCTTGTAAAGAGTCAAGTTTTGAGGTCCTTTCTGAATTGTGATAGAGTGGGAGATCTTCTGAGGTGGATAGGAAGGGAGTTCCAGGTCTTGGCGGCGTGGTGGGAGAAGGACCTTCCTCTGGCTGTGGCCTTCTGGACGGCGGTGAGGGCGAGGTAGGTGGAGCGAAGTTGCCTGGTAAGCATATAGATGTGGAGTCTTTGGTTGAGGTATTGTGGTCCGGCGTTGTGCAGGGCTTTGTATGCATGCTTGAGAAGTTTGAATGTGATTCTTATTTCTATTGGGATCCAGTGCAGGTCTCTCAGTACAGTGTAGGTGTGACTGTGTTTGCAGGCGTTCTTGATGAGATGGGTGGAGACGTTCATGATGCGTTGTAGTCTTTTCTGTACCTTGGTGGTGGTTCTGGTGCAGAGTGCATTGCCATGGTCTAAGCGGCAGCTGATGAGGGCCTGGGTAACTGTTCTTTTTGATTCGGTTGGGATCCATTTGAAGATCTTCCGGAGCATGCGCATGGTATTGAAACAGGTGGAGGAGACTGTGTTTACTTGACGGTACATCGAGAGTGCGGAGTTCAGGATGAAACTGAGGTTGCGGGCGTGGTCGGTGGGGGCCGGATTGCTTCTGAAGGCAGTGGGCCGCCAGGAGATGTCCCAGGCTGAGGGGTTGTAGCCAATGACGAGGACTTCTGTTTTTTTGGTATTTAGCTTGAGGTAGCTCTCCTTCATCCAGGCTGTGACTGCCCTCATTCCGTTGTGGAAGTTGGCTTTGGCTGTGAGCGGGTCGTTGGTGAGGGAAATGATTAGCTGAGTGTCGCCGGCATATGAGACGATGTTGAGTGTGTGTGTGTCTGTCGATGTTGGCTAGGGGGGCCATGTAGAGGTTGAAGAGAGTGGGGCTCAGAGATGAGCCTTGCAGGACGCTGCCGATGATCTTGGTGGCCTTTGAGTAGAAGGAGGGGAGACTGACTTTTTGGGTCCTGTCAGAGAGGAAGGAGAGGATCCATTCTAGTGCCTTGTCTTGGATGCCTGCACCATGGAGACAAGTCCGTAGGGTGAGGTGGGAGATGGTGTCAAAGGCGGCAGACAGGTTGAGGAGGATGAGAGCTGCGGTCTCACCCCTATCTAGGAGGATGCGGATGTCATCTGTGGCAGCAAGGAGGGCAGTCTTGGTGCTGTGATTGCTCCGGAAGCCTGACTGAGAGGGATGAAGGACGTTGTAGAGTTCGATGTGTTTGGTGAGTTGTCTGTTGACAACCTTTTTGATGACATTGGCTGGGGAGGGGAGTAGAGAGATGGGACAGAAGTTCTTGAGGTCATCTGGGTCTGCGGTTGGTTTCTTCAGTAAAGGCCAGACTTTGGCGTGTTTCCAGATTTCTGGGAAGGTGGCAGTTTCAAAGGATCGGTTGATGATGTGCTGCAGCGAGGGTGCGATGGTGCGGCTTGCTTTGTTGAAGATTTGGTGGGGGCAGGGATCAGAGGCAAAGCCTGAGTGGATGGAGTTGATGATGTTGAGGGTTTTCTTGTCTTAGATGTTGGCCCAGCAGAGTAGGTGGTGGGGGTTTGGAGGAGCTTCGGTGGTGGCTATGACGGTGTTGGGCGTGGGATGGTTCTGGGTCAGGAAGCTGTCGTAGATGTATGCTATCTTGTGGTGGAAGTAGGTGGAGAGGTTGTTGCAGAAGTCTTGTGAGGGGATGATGTCCGTGGAGTTCACACTGGGGTTGGCCAGTTCGCTGATGATCAAGAAGAGCTCTTTGCTGTTGTGTGCATTGTTGTTGATACGTTCCTGGAAGGCTTTTCTCTTGGTGGGCCTGATGAGTTAGTGGTGTGTGTTTAAGGCTTTTTTGAAGGCTTCTTGGTTAGTGGGGGTCTTGTCGGTGCACCATTTCCTTTCGAGGCGTATGCAGTTTTGTTTGAACTCCTTGAGGGTTGGGGTGAACAAGTTGGCATTCATTGATGAGTGTCTGTTGGAGGGTTCGTTGATGGGGGCGCAGTCTGAGATCGAGTTGATGAGGTTCCGGGCAGCTGAGTTAGTGTCAAGGTCATCGGGGGTGAATTATTGAGGCTGGGGAGTAGCTGGTCCTTGGTGATCTTGTTCCAGCTCCTGTGGGGTGGTAGGTAGGCGAGGTGTCGGTCGGGGGATTTGCTGAAGGTAAAGTGGACACAGTGGTGGTCGGTCCATTGGAGTTTGGTGATGTGGCTAATGGAGATGTGGTTACTGGTGGTGAAGATGGGTTTGAGTGTGTTTCCGGCGGAGTGGGTGGGTGAGGTGATGAGTTGCTTGACTCCGAGGTTGGCGAGTTTTTCGAGTAGCGTCGTGGAGTTGTTGTCATTGGCGTTCTCCAGGTGGAAATTGAGGTCCCCGAGGAGTATGTAGTCCTTGGAAGCGAGCACTTGAGTGGTTGCGATGTCAGTGGTGATGTCGCAGAATGGGGGCCTGGGCCCGGCGGCCTGTAGATGAGGGTTCCTCACAAAGTGGTGTTAGGGTTGGTTCCAGTCTGGAAGTGGAGGAGTTTCATGTTGGTTGTGGAGTCTTCGGTGCTGATGGAGAGGCATAGGGACTCTTTGTGGACTATGAGAATGCAGCCCCCCCGGGTGATTAATGCAATCTTTGCAGATGATCTTGTAGCCGTCTGGTATCCCGATGGCAATGTCTGGAGGGGTTAAGCCAGATTTCTGCGAGGAAGGCGACGCCTGGGGATGTGATGTCGATGAGGTTCCAGAGTTCAATGGTGTGCTTGTGGATGGAATGAGTGTTGATCAGGATACATCTGAGGTTGTGTTCGGTTTTGTGGGTCTTCAGGGGTGGGCTTGAGTGACGGAGGCTAGCGAATTTGCCGTGGGGACAGGTGAAGGTCCCTTGGTGTTATTCCGGGTTACAGTTGTTGTCGTGTCCTGGATTGAGTGCGATGAGTGCTGCTGATGAGTAGTGGTGGTGGGGGAGAGGTCCAGGGGTCCTGGCGCTGGTCAAGGTCGGTTCACGTATGGGCACAGAAAGGCTTGCCTTTGGCACGCCTTCGGCACGCCAGCGGGCACCATTAAGTATGGAGGGGAGGAGGAGAGGACAGCCTGAAGGTGGGAGTGGGAAACGGCGCAAAAAAGGGGATGGCTGCGGCAGGGAGAGAGAGTGAGAGAGAGGAGGGGGCGGGGCTGGGGGGCAGCAGCCTCAGGGAGAGCGGGGAGAGAGAGAGAATGAGAATGAGAGGAGTGATAGAAAAAACGAGAGCAACGAGGGAAAATGATAGAGGAAAGCGCAGAATGTGAAAGGCACAATAAAAACAGCGCACTCAGAGAAAACAAGGAGAGAGGACTGAAAAAGAGAAGGGCAAAGGGCAGCCCAGCAGAAGAGCAGAGCTCTCCTTTAGATTCCAGGGATGAGGCGCAGGCAGAGCCTGCAGGTGGAGGAGGGCCTCGAACTACTGACAGGGGTCAGAGGACAGGGACAGAAGGGCTTCACTTACTGGTGGAGCTACTGGGTGGTAGAGCAGTTCACTGACCACTGACCAACTGTCATAGTTGTGCTTTGCCTGTTTGCTGGCTTGCTGGACTCGTCAGTTATTCTAATATTGCTTATTTTCCTGCTATTTACATCTTGCTTCTCAGCTTGTTAGCTGGCCTCGGCAGTAGGAAGCTTTTTCTGGATTTCAGTTCATTCCTTCCTGCTGTGAATTATTTCTAAATTAATCTCAGACTATCAGTATCATCTGGAGTCTAGTGTTGTGTTAAAGTTCACACTAAAACCTTCTAAGCCTGAGATAAAATCATTGCAAGTTGTCTTCACAAGGGGTCTCAGGACTGAGGAAGGAAAATCAAGATGAAGAAAGATGGATTTATGCCTATATTGTGAACTAAAGAAACATCTTATAAGTCACTTTTCCATGCAACCAACTCGTCAACCCGAGAACTCTGAAAGATAAAAGGCCGATCACTAGAGAAGGGCAAATAAATTAATTCCAACAAAAAGCTTCTGGTACAGCCTTTCACTTTTCCTGGGTTTGCTATGCTTGAAGGGGAACTTCAGGCCAGGAGTCCTCATTACTTGGCACCAAGTTTGTGTAGACTGCAAAGCTTTGAATGTGCATGTGGATAGTCAATGGGCATCAGAACATCAGAATGCTGTTAAAAAATATGCATGCCTCAGTATCTTAAAAAAATTACTGTGACATGTATATGTCTGCAGTGGTCCTGACCTCCTGTACAGTGCCCACCTAATGTACCCTAGCAATGCGTCACCCCTACCTTCGAGTCCGGCGACGGGGGGGTTCATGTTTTCTTCATAGGTCGATGGCAGCAGTAACACAGGTGTTGTCCAGTCATATCCAGTCGAAGACAGGGGTGCAATGCGAAAAAAAGGTGAGTTTTGACCCCTTCCCCCCCACAATGCGCCAACTCAGACATGGAGGTCAGACTGACACTTTTTTCTTGGCGGTAAGGCACATCCAAATCTTCACAGCTGGAAGGGTGGCTGGGGCCCCATTGGCATCCCCTTTACCTGCTCCCACTGTCGATTCGGGCGGTATTTCTTGGCAGAGATGGCAATTCGAATGCAGGCTTTTGTCTCTGGGACTGCCAACATCTAATACGGCAGGCAGACAGTCATGACAGCGGGCGGGTTTTCAGTCGATGGCGGGATCGTTAGCCCTTGAAGACATTTCTGGTAGTCCTGGGTGCAGGTGTAGAAGCAGGGCTCAACAGCAGGACTGGCCTCTGAGGGTTCTAGGCATGCTCAAGGCAGCAAAGCAATCTGTCAGGAGTGAGTTTCTCAGGAGCAGTACCAGTACCCTCTAATGCCCACCTTCTGGCAGCACCGACTGTGAATGAGTATACACCAGAGGATCGATTTTCCCGGATGAGGGGAAGGGTTTTGGGAGGGAATGTTCTCCTAATGTTTACAGTTCACACTGAATATTATTATTATGCCACTCAAACTGTTCTTTCATTGAGCATTGCTCATTTCACACATCTCTTATGCCTGTTTTGCGTTTGCGTATAAGCCACAAAGAAATAACTCAACTTTCAGGGTTTGTATTGCTACAATGTACACAATATATATATATATTTTTAATATATTTTTGTTCTTTGGTGAGATCATCTGTTTGAGTCACTTCTTTCTTATATATATAAATATATATATAGTATGAGTTTTGCTACAGACTTTTTTAGACTTTATAGCACATTAATGCAAATAGCCTTTATGCACTTTTACTACAGATTCTGCTTTTAATACATCGTTTTGTCCTTTGTGCGCCTTTTCACTTAAATGCCAAGCGCTATGTCTTTGTACTCTTTAATACTTCTTTTTCCATACACCATGAATGCAAAATGAAATGCTTTAAAATTTGGTGAGCGTTCTCTGGGAAACCCTCTAAGATGTTTCTTAGATAAACCAGGTACTGAGAATGTGATCAGCATTTAAAGTTCCTACAGTGATTCAGCCATCGGGAACAAGAGCTGAGGCTGCTGGCAGGATCAGAACTAATCAGGAGCGCTCATCATTGGGAAGGGCCCATTTTTATACTACACTGCTATGGCCACACCCAACGTAGCCGATGTGCGCACACCCAATATGGTGGGCGTGGAACACTAGAATGGAAACAATAAAGTCAGTGGGTGCAAGGGTGTTCACACATGCAATGCTACTCGCATGTTTGATATTGAGTAATAGGCAATGCACTTTGAAGGCCATGATGCAAGTGTTATACTGTTGTGCAAACTGTTTCAATGAGTGAGCAAACAGTACAAAAGATACAGTACATACAATGCTTGTTTCACTACCAACATACTCTTGCCGCAGATGACAGTCTGAGATGAAGGAGCACATGAAGGTCTGAGAAGAAGGACTGAATGAGACGCAGGATGCCCGAGAACTGTCCTGACCAATCATGACACAATTCTTCCACGTACAGCAGCAGTTTGTCAGAGCGCACCACAGGTCACAGAAGTAGGCAGGCCCCTAAGGGTCCTTCTGCGGGTCCAGTAGTGAACTGAAGTGTGGGTCCAAAAGTCCTATTTTTATACCCTGGTGTCTACTCTTAGAGGTGGGAGAAGTTTCTAAAAAGGTTCTTTATAGTTTTTGGAATTTCCTGACTCCCCTGCCCTGGCTCCAAGCTGACTGCAGTGACAATACACGGTTCTTAGGCCTATTGTGAGGAGGCAGGGCACAGTCTAGTGAGGTGCAAGTTGGGCTGTGCTCAGCTCCACCCCTCCCCCATCAAGCCAGTTAAAGGCCCATTGAGGCACACCCAATCCCACCATTGTGTGCCTGTCTGGGAGCAATTCTCAAAGGCTAACTGACAGCTACACCCAGTCATGTGACCCAAGACAGGCTGTAGGCACAATGGGTTAAAGACAGGAAAATGCCAGCTTTCTAAAAGTGTCATTTTCAAAATTCTAATGATAAATCTGACTTCACCATAAAGGAGGCTTTACCATTACAATTCCATAGGCACCAAACCTGATATATCTACCTCTTTTCATTTAGGAATTACAGCATATTAAAAGTAACACATAATCCCCATTGTTATCATATATAAAGGGGTAGGTCTCTCAGAAGTAAAAAACGAACTTGGGAGGTTTTGGGAGGACATGTAAAACTTAAAAGTACACGTCCAACCTTTTTATTCCACAGCACCATACACTATGGGCTACCTAGGGCCTACCTTAGTGGTGACATATGTAATAACAGAGGAGTTTAAGGCCTGTAAAGTGGCTTTTAATGCCAAGTCGACGTGGTTGTGTGATGATACTACATTTAGGCTGCAATAGCAGTTCTGGGCAAGTTTCAGAGTTTCAGGTAGATGGCACAAAAAGTGCTGCAAGCCCACTGGTAGCATTTCATTTACAGACCCTAGGTATATGGTTTACCACTCTACAAGGGAACTTAAAAGTAAATTAAATATGCCAATTGGGTATAAACCAATCAAACAATGTTTTAGAGAGCGAGCACAAGCACTTTAGGACTGGTTAGCAGTGGTAAAGTGCACAGAGTTCCAAGGCCCAGAAGGACAAAAATCCAGCAAATATAGGAAGAGGAGAGCAAAGGTTTTGGGGAGACCCTGTAGAGAGGGTCATTTCCAACATCCTGTTATCCTTGGCATCAATTAGTTGCTCAGTATAATCCATACATTGACTGGTCCGCAAGAATCGTGTTTCTTGGTTTGGAATTTTGTGTCACTCATTGCTCACCCAAATAACCCACAACTGTCAAGAATACTGAAACCGCACTGGACCTATCTACATATTCAATTGCTCAGCTTTCAGGTATTCTGGAAAATAATTAAGGGTTTCTTGATGTCTTTCAAGAATACATCTCAAAGGAGTTACCGCCCCACTGGACTATAGAACTTCTTCCTGGGGCCGTAGTTCAATATGGATGAATTATTTATTTACCTTCCCTGGATGGACAAGCCTTTAGATAATATCTAGATGACAATTTAGAGATTGGTTTGATTGTTACATCTAAATCTTTTGTGGGCGCTTTATTATTTTTTGTTCCTGAGAAAGGCAACACTAAGCTCTGGTTCTGCATAGACTAAAAGGCCTAAATCAAGTGACTCTCAAATATTGTTACCCCTTGCACCTTTTCAACATATTAGAAGCCATTCAAGGAGCAATAATTTTTACCGGACTGAATTCAAGAGGGGCTATCAGTTCATTCTTATTAAGGCTGGTGATAAATAGAAGACAGCCTTCAGAACATCTTTTGGGCATTATGAATATAGTATGTTGTCGTTCAGCCTTTATAATGCCCCAGCTGTCTTCCAGCAGTTCCTGAATACAATGTTTTCTGACCTCACCCTTCAAACTGTTGTTGTCTATCTTAATGATATTCTTGTCTTTTTAAAGGTTTCTAAAAACCTTTCCATGTATAAAAAAAATCCTTCAAAGGTTAAGAAAGAGCAATTGTTCGCTAAAGCCAAAAATTACCTAATAGAAAAGAACTCTGTCAAGTATTAGGCTATATCCTTCCTTCAGAGGAGATTGCTGCAAACTCTTGAAAGGTTAAGGCAGTCTTGGACTGGCCAATCACTTCTGCGAAAAAATAAACAAAGCTTTCTGAGCTAGGCAAATTACTACCGGACGTTTATCCAAACTTTTTCCAATAATGTTTTTCCAATCTCTGATCTCCTCAAGAAGAATACCTTACATTTCAATCATCCGGTCACCTTAGCCTTTAATAAACTGAAGGTTGAGTTTGTATGGGTCCCATTCTCCAACAACCTTATGTCACTAAACATGTTTCCTGCAAACTAATGCCTCAGACCAGGCAATGGGTGCTGTCTTGTTCCAAACAGGGGCACCTTGTCAGAAAATTTGAATCTCCTTTGTTCACACTGGCTTTCTCCAACTGAACTTAACTTAACTACTCAGTCCTATTTAAGGAACAAACCAAAAAAGAATATGAGGGGCAATGAGATATCATGTAAAAGAGTAACTGGCATAGTGCCACTCAGCGAACAGTGTAACTGCGCTAGTAGATCCCTGTGATCTGAGACACACTCGCTGATACAAGATTGTTTGCACATGTCACACACCCAGAAGAAGCGATTTGTATTGTGAATATCATGTTGACCTATCTTCATTTGTGACAATAAACCTTTAAATAATATCTCATTGCCCCTCAAATTCTCTTTTAGTTTGTTTTGTATGATGTTCCTGCGGTTGTGGACAGGCACAGTGTGGAGGGGGATTTTTTTTGCTGGTCGAATTGGTGTATCTGCCACAATTGTGCTGTCTAGAAAAGGAACTCCTTACTATTAAATCAGCTTTTATTGATTGGACACGTGTCCATTTGGAAGCTGAATTCAGGGTGACTGTCAGCACTAATCACCGAAAGTTACAAATGTTGCAACAGGCTTAGTGTCAAAAAAGTCGACAAGCATTTTTCCTATAATTTGATCTTTTTACTTACATTTCTGAAATTGAAAACATTGTTGTTGTTTCTTTATCCCGATGGTATCTGTTAGAACTGGCATTCATGGCGGCATCTCCTCTGTGTTTCTGCCTCTGATTCCTAGGTTGCGACTGTGTGCTGGACTTTGTTTTTGCTGGTTTTTGGTACACTGGGCACTTTACCACTGCTTACCAGTGCTAAAGTTCAAGTGCTCTCTAGGTAAACTGTATGTGTAATTGGCTTTTCCATGATTGGTATAATTGATTTACTAGTAAGGTCCTAGTAAAGTGCACTAGATGTGCTCAGGGCCTGTAAATCAATTGCTACTAGTGGGCCTGCAGCACTGATTGTGGCACCCACATGAGTAACCCGGTAAACATGGCTCAGACCTGCCACTGCAGTCTGTGTGTGTGCAGTTTTAAATTGCCAATGCGACCTGACAAGTGTACCCATTGCCAGGCCCAAACCTTCCTTTTTTGAACATGCAAGGCACCCCTAAGGTAGGCCCTAGGTAGCTCCAGGGGCAGGGTGCAGTGTATATTAAATATAGGACATGTACTAATGTGTTTTACATGTCCTGACAGTGAAATATTGCCAAATTCAGTTTTCACTGATGCAAGGCCTTTCTCTCACATAGGTTTACATGGGGACTGCCATTATATATCTTTTAATTGCAGTTTTCTCATTGGGGGCAGATAGAGATCTGGAGTTTGGGGTGTCTCAACTCACAATTTAAAAATACATATTTTAGTAAAGTTGGTGTTTAGATTGTCAGTTTTAAAATGCCACCTTTAGAAAGTCAGCATTTTCTTCCTTGAACCATTCTGTGCCTCTGCCTAGTTGTGTATTTCACGCCTGAGTCAGACTGACAGTTGGGCTGGTGTGAATTCCCTCTAGACAGTGACACAAAGGGAGCTGGGGTGTAGCTTGCATATCCTGATGAGTCTCCTAGGCTAGAGTGGGAAGGCAGGAGCTGACACTTACACCTGAATGGGGTGTGCCTTTCCTCACACAATGCAGTCCCCAAGCCATGGCGTGTGTCTGGGGTCAAGTTTGGGCAAGGCAGGATCTTGTCAACAACAGAGACTTTTTCTTTTGAAGTGTGCCTACTTCAAAGGCAGAAAGGAGTATAAGTAGTGGACCCAAAACCCCAGACTTCTAGAACACATCTGGATCAAGAAGAACCTCTGCCAAGGAGAAGAGCTGAAGAGCTGGAGGAGGAGTATTGCTCATTTGCTGTGTGTGCTGTGCTGGGTTGGCCTGCAGTTGCTGCTTCTGCCTTAGAGAGGCCAAAGACTGGACTTTGCTGTGTATCCTGCTTGTGAAGTTTCTCCAAAGGCTTGGACTGAGCTTGCCCCCTGTTCTGAAGTCTCAGGGCCATCAAAGACTTCCTCTGTCAGCACCTGGACTCTCTTGCTGAGACTCCTGCCAAGTGGTGCCTAATCCAGTCCCTGCGCCCTTGAAAGGAGAAGCTGGTGAAACACCAAGAAAAACTAAGTGCACCGACTTCAGACAACGCCCAGACTGACGCCGCTGCCGGATCCCATGACGTCACCTGTAACTAAAGCCGTGGTCTCCGCTGGTGTGTGTTGACCCCGGAGGCCCAATACCACTGCAGCCTTGCCAAAGTAAACGACTTCAGGAGTTTTGAAGTGCCTTGTCTCCGATGTCCATGACACCTGACTCCGCCACGGCGCCTGCTGCCTCGAGGCGTCACCGTGACCCAGTGAGGTCGCCGCACCACGACATGACCACCGGATATCGACCCAAAGAAGTGTAAGGAAACAACATTTCACACTGCTGCCCCCTCACCTCCACAACTCAGCAGCAGGGACCTGACACCTTACACAGACGCCTCCGCACCTTTGTTCCGCAGCACTGGAACTGACGTTGCACAGGATCCAGCAATACCTCGATCCTGACTCCGTGCTCTGGCTTGTTTGCTCATTTTTACAAGTTACTGGACCTGGGGGTCCCGTGCGACTTTGTGACCAGTGCCATTGGCGTCAGACTGTTGGGAATGACTCTGTCACGATGCCGTGATATCAACAAATGGCAGCATTTGCGTTTCTAAGCACTATATTGAAGTATAATCTTTAGAAATTCATAACTTTGCTTGTGTATGTCGGACTTTTGTCATTTTGGTCTTCTTTTACTCAGATAAATAATGGCTATTTTTCTAAACTGGTGTGTTATGATTTGATCTAGTTCACTTGAGTGGAATGGAGTGACAGTCACTTTTGAGGTCACAGCATTCCACACAATGAGAAAATTCTAGGGAGTTTGAAGTAGGTGAGTTGGAAACGGTTCTCTGCCAGAGAGGTTGGTGATTCATGTAATGTCCTAAATAAAATATTACAAGACAATATTTTGAAGTGGACGACTCATTCCTAACACTGGTTACAAGTGGAAAAGAAGATTATCATCACCAACCTCGATCAAGAACTCACGCAACCCCAATGTAAAGGTAAAACTTTACCTCACTTGTTTTGTGGATATTAGCAAAGCGAAGTCTTATGTGGGGTCCTGTGTTAGAGTGAAGCCGGTGTTGCATGTCGCAGGTGCCATGGTGTGGGAGAGACCATTTAGGAAACAGACCTTCTAACAGCTGGTGGAGGCAGTGAATCGTCGAGGGGTGTATTGTTCTCGCAGTCTGCAATCAAATGATGACGTCCATGGAGCGTGGAATGTGCGTATGAATATTCTGCGATGCCCAAGCGTTAAAGAGGAACGTATTTTGTGATTTAGTCTACTAACTTTAGCCACCATTTTAATAGTATTGCTAGCAGTGATCCTCACACAGTGATCTGCACACCTCAAAAAGGTTCAGCATACATGTTCAATTATTTTCTTCAGGTGAGAAGCATTTATTTTTATGATAATGGAGCGTTTCATTAAAGCATACGGCTACATGCAATCAGCGTGACTATTTTGTTCTAAAGCCGTATTCTGCATAACAACGTGCTCACGGCCACATGCAACTACCGCCACCATTTCGTTTGTAAATTGTGGTCTACATTACAAGGTGCTCACTATTTAATCCTGTCAAAGCATTGTTTTTATTGGTTACCTGTCAAGTGGTTGTTGGTGTCACATGCAATCGGGATTTTAATATTCATATCATTATCTTCGGGCTCTTGTTCAGTAATCAGCACACTACTGCATGATAAAACAGAAAATATGGAATTGTCCTACAGTGCCATCTGCTGGAAATTCTCAATACAATTATTTACACATCAACATTTGGAATAGCAGTTGAACTACTGCAACATATTATGCTTTAGGATTCTGACATTATGGCAAGCACTAACATGTCTGACCTCCTCACTTTCTTTCAGAGAAGGGTGATTCCATTTTACCCTGGAAAAAATGGAAACAGATATTTGATTCATATTTACTTGCTGTGGAGGAAAAAAAATGTTCAGCAGTTCGCAAACAAGCTGCTCTATTACATAATTTAAGAATAGAAGGGAGAAATGGGTATGAAAGTTTAGATGAAATTAATATTGGTCAGGGGGAAGGTGAACCAAATAACATTTATGACATGTCTGTGATGATGTTGGAGAACCATTTTGGTGCACACATTCATGGGGTTTTAGAGAGACAGACATTTTTCCCGAGAGATCAAGGGAAACAAGAGAAAATTGGTACGTATGTGGCAGCTTTAAAAACATTCGCTCGTACATGTGAATTTGACCAATTGACAGATTCTCCTATTAGTGACCAAATTGTCAGAAGTACGAATAATATAAAAGTTCAAGAGAAACTTCGAGCAAAAAATCCCAGTTTACAAGATGCAGTAGCTATAGTTGAAGGTATGGAGAACACTAGTATGTGGGTGCGTGAAACGTGAAGATAAAGGAAAAATCAACTCGGGTCTGGACGAGTCAGTTAATGAAGTAAAGGGAATTAGTCAGCATACAGAGAAAGAATTAGACCTACATGGAAGGATGAAATGCAAAGATGGAGATTGGAAGTTTGAAAAAAAGAACTCCACGGAGAATTATTATTCAATATCAATAAGAAGTGGAGGATTGAAATGTTTTAGATGTGGGAGTGAAGGTAATCTTTCCAGTAGTCATGGTTCTTTTGCATGTTTAGCAGTCTGCAAGAAATGTGGTAAGAAAGGGCATTATGCCAGGGTGTGCAGAGGTAATTAACAAATGGCCGTGAGTTGTGCAAATGACGAAGAATAGTTTGTTTTCAGTATTAGGGATGATGGATGTGTGGATGCTGATCCAATAGAAATGTTAGAGTGTGAAATTGTAGTGGGAGGTAGAAAGGTGCCTGTACTTGCTGATTTTGGATCACCATATACTATGATGGGTGACAAGAATTGAGACTCAATATTTTGAAAAGGAGAAATCAAATTATTGGCACCGGATATCAAGCCTGTGGGATATGGAGGAGTGAAAATAGATGTTTTGGGTTATTCGGTGATAACCTCTTGGGTTGGAGACATCAAAGAGATATGGGAATAACATTGAATCTATATTCCAGTCAAAAGGTGTTGATTATGGCGCATGAAGAACTCTCAGATGAAATAGTTTCAAGATTTCCTGAGATATTTGGGGATAGGTTAGGGCTACTAAAGAATTTTGAACATAAAATTATCCTCAAGAATGAAGCATCGGCATGTGTGTCCAAAGTAAAGAAAGTTCTGCATATGAATTTGGCACCACTTGAACAAGAGTTAAAGAACTTGAAAGAAAGAGGAGTGATTGAAGAAATTGGGTGTTTGGAGTGGTTGCCCCCCATAGTTTTGACACTGAAAGATGGGGGTAAAGATATTTGTATGTGTGTTGATATGAGAGGATTAAATAAACATATCTGGGTTGTTCTGAAACATTGGCATTAATCAAAGATGCAAAGTTTTTCAGTGTGATGTACTTGTCCTCTGCTTACCACCAGGTTATGCTCCATCCTGACTCTAGACCATTGACATCATTTGTAAACCCCTTGGGAGTGTTTAGATTCATCCGCATGCCGTTTGGACTTGCCTCTGTGGCAGCATGTTTCCAGAGCGTCATGAAGAAAGTATTAGAAGGGTTGGACAAAGCTTTATTTTGCCAGGACGACATTTTAGTCTATGGCCAAGATCAACAAGAACATGATGAATTATTGTGGAGAGTGTTGGATCGGTTACAGAATTCAGGCCTAGGGTTAAAAATCAAAAAATGCAAATTCAGAGTGTGCACTGTAATTCACTTGGGACACACTATTTCAAGTAAGGGAATGAGTCCGAAAATTGATTTGCAAACAGTATTGTGCAGGTTCCTAAGCCAGAAAACAAAGACCAAGTGTGATCATTTCTTGGCCTTGCAGAATTTCGTTCAAAGTTTATTCAGAATTTTGCTAGTGTTCCCCAACCATTGTGGACGCTGCTAAAAAAGGGTACCCAGTTCAAATGGACTGAAGAATGTGACCAGGCTTTCAAAGGTGTTAAATGTAGCATTGGAAAATTACCCATTTTGCTTCTTGCTCATTGAAAGGTGCTGATGAGTGATATTCAGTTATTGGGTGAGAGGCGTTAGCTGCATATTGGGAAATTCTCCACTTCAATTTTCAATGGACTACCTTTTGTGGTTAGATCATATCATCGACCACTTACTTGTATATTTTTGTGCAGATAGATGGAGACTGTATCCCCTAGGATCAGGAGGTGGTCAGAAGGATTGTCTAGTTATGGTTTCACAGTTGAGTATGTGCATGGATCAAAAAATGGAATGGCAGACTGTCTTTCTAGGCTGCCGATTGACCATAATGGAGAATTGTGTGAAGAGACAGCTGTTGACTAGGTACGTGAGTCAGCTTTGGAGAATAGTGAGTGGGAAAATGCTAATTCAAGTGACTTAGAGTTGATAACCTTAAAAGAACTCATTGTAAAGGGATGGCCAAACAAGAAAGATGTACTAACAATCATTGAGGGATTATTTTGTGTTAAAGATGAACCAAGCATTAGTGATGGGAAAGTGTTGAGGGGGAAATGTGGTACCTCCTAAAGCTTTCAGAGGAGAATTAATTAATTTGGCTCGCCAAGGACATTTGGGGAGAAATATGACCAAAGCTCAATTACGAGAATGGTACTGGTGGCCCAGGATTGGTCAAGAAGTAGAATTGTTGTGAAAGATTGTTGGCATTGTGCGAATAATGACAAGACAAAGAAAACTGACACAGCTCCATTGTCACCTGTGGATGTTCCAGTGGAACCATGGACTAAATATGGTCAAGATATAGTGGGTCCATTGGATCTTTTGGGCAATTATGAATTATATGTTATGTTGCTGGTAGATACACATCTAAGTGGGTGGACAAAAATGTGAGGCTGAAGTAAACACTAAAACAGTGAATTATTTTTTTAAAGTGGCACTTTTTAAGGGAATGTGTTCTCTTGTGGCTGATAAAGGGGTACAGTTTGTATCTCAAGAAACGAAAGATTTTCCCAAGGATTTGTCAATAGCTCATTTCAAGACAGCTCTTTATTCGCCACAAGTCAATGGTTTAGCAGAAAACATGAATAAAACCGTAAAAGGCTGTGCACAGCATGCCCCCTTGAACAATAAACCTCTAAAAGAAGTGCTAAAAGAAACCTGGTGTGCACATCGTGTCACCCCCATTAGTGTGACATCTATATCTTCATTTGTTTTGCTTAAGGGCAGGAAACCCCATTGTAAACTCAATATGGTATGGCTAAAATTAAGTATAGAACAAGAAGTGAGCATTTCAAATGAGGAACTGGTTCGGCGTAGGAGGGCACATCAAAACAAGTATAAATCTCACTTTGATGCAGGAATGTTGCAATGTTAGACTCAGGAGATGTGTGAAGCATGTCCAGATTAATTAAAGTGATTCATGCCAATTTGGAATCCGTGTTAAATGGAAACCAAGATGTAGAGGACTTAAATGATACTAATGAGCTTTTGGCAAGAAGGAAGACATTTACACCTAAGACATTTACACCTAGTTGGCATAAAGATGATGTGATGGGGGAAGTTACAAACTACAAACATAATTATAGTTATGGAAGGGATGGAAATGTGCTCGAACAACTTTTGTAGGAGTAAATAAAATGTTAAAATGTACACTAAATGTAAGCATGTTACACAACTTAGTTCATTCATATTCTGTAAAGATATAAAATGTTATCATGTTATTGTTTTTATTTCAGCAACATATGGTTTGATGTTAAATTCAACTATTGTAGATAGGTTAAAATATTATTATAAGGGAGGGAGATGTGTTATGATTTGAGCTAGTTCTCTTGAGTGGAATTCTGTGACGGTCACTTTTGAGGCCACAACATTCCACACAATGAGAATGTTTTAGAGAGTTTGAAGTAAGTGAGTTGGAAATGATTTGCTGCCGGAGAGGTTGTTGATTCATGTGATGTCCTGAATAAAACATTACATGACTATATTTCGAAGTGGACAACTTATTTTTAACATGGTGTTAAGTGCTTTTGTGGTGTTTTTACTGTCTTACTGTGTCTATTGGTACAAATACTTTACATATTGCAATCTGACTGCTGAGCAGAGACCCCATTTCTAAAAGTTTCCTCAACAAAAATAATGAATTCCATGGAAAAAGATTTTTTCTGCTCAGACTTTAATCTCCAACCTGATGTCAGTCTTTTTGGAACTAGTCCGTCAATAGACACAGAGGGTTGATCTTCATCCTCTTGAAATCTGTGCTCCTCGATCTCAATTAAAATCAGTTCAGGGGCTCATTTTTTGTGAAGACTTTACTCCTTAAAATAACCTACAATTGATGGTTCTTCTATTGTGTCTAAACTCCTTGATTTCTGTCCACAAGAGCAGAAGGGACACTAAAGATTTGATTAGATGAAAATTCTGGTCCTGTCTCTCCATCAAGAGTGGCAGATTGTGTTGGCCCCTTCATATAAAGTGAAAGATACAGTATGGTTGTCCTCTAATATTGTACCTTGTTTGATTTTGAAAATCTAAATTTTACCCAAAGTTCTTTGGTCCATTCAAAGTCCCTAACATCATAAATCCTGTCCCTGTAAAGCTCACGCTTCTTTTTTCCTCTAAGGTTCTTCCTTCTTTCCATATTTCCCATTTGAAGCCTTATCTTCATTATACAGGCTCTCCAGACAAAAAATCCTGAGCATGAGGTCTAAGAAATATGTGACTCTGATTTTTTAAGGGAGACCTACACTTCCTCATTACTGGGAGGTATATGACCCTTGTGAGTGTTCCTCGAACCAGCAGAAAATGTTCATATCTCCCTTTCGATGAAGCGTTTGTTTTCTACTTTTCCCTATAAACCTGGGGGCATATTTATACTACATTTGCACTGAATTTGCGTAATTGTTTTTTACACAAATTTGGCGCAAAACTAACTCCATATTTATATTTTGACCTTAGACCTGTCTAATGTGAGTTTGCACCATTTGTTAGATGTGTGAACCTACCTTGCGATAAAGAGATGCAAGGTAATAAATGGTGCTATCCCTATAGCCCCATATTTATCCTCCCGTGCTAAAATGACGCACAGGTGGGAGGGGGGCTAAATAATGGTGCAAAACTTGCTTTGCACCATTATTAAAATCCTGGGTCAGACAAGGCGTTAGGGGACCTGTGGACCCATTTCCATGGTTAAACCCCATGGAATGGGTCCACATATGCCTTACTCAAACCCCAGGAACACCCCCACCCACACCAGAGGGACACTGGAGCATGGGGGACCCCATCCCAAGTAAGTAGGGTAAGTATAGGTAAGTATTTTGTTTTATTAAAGTGCCATTGGGGGCTCGAGTGGGGCCCCCTGCATGGCACAGAGTGCAATGACCATGCCCAGGGGACACTGGTCCCCTGTGCTGGCCATTCAGGTGGTGGGCATGACTCCTGTCTTTTCTAAGTCAGGAGTCAAGTGGTATGGATGGTTTTGAGTCAGAAAATGTTGCTAGGCTGGTTAGAGGCATTGTTTTGCCTCTAACCAGCCTAACATAATTTTTTGGTGCAACCCCCCTTCTCCCACACCGCCACCCCCACCGGCTAATGTCTTTTCTTTTTACGCTAGCCTGCCCTTTGCGCTGGCTTGTGTCGTTCCATTAAGATGACACCGACTGGCGCTCAGGAATGGCCAAGCCGATGCTAAACGTTTTGATGCAAAACTGCGTTAGTGCAATTTTGCATCAAAAAGTATAAATATGCCCGCTGGTTCTCCTAAAGGGAGATAGAGTGTAAGGAATTCCTTGCCTTTCTGCATTGGGGTGTGAGGCTGGTGCTGTGGTGGCACCAGATCCGCTCTAGAAGCCTCCACCCACGTCATCCTGGCTCTTCAGCCTCCTCCTCTCCTGCTCGTCCTCCTCTTCTGCTCAGCCTAAGCTTGCCCCAGGAATTCTGAGGCGACATGTGATCCTGCATGCAGCGACTCTGTAATGACACATGCACATAAGGAATTCCACGTCAAACCTGCAGCATCTCTTAAACATCGTGGGTTAGAGTTTAGTTTTGACTCCTTTTTCTTTAAAGACCATGAGATTTTGATACCATTTTTAGGCATTCAGCTCCTTACATTTATAGAAGTTTCCCAATCCAAGGTGGAGGTTGAATATTTCCATTTTTTCCTTTTAGGTTACATCTTATTCCAGCAGTATAAAAAGTACAGTTTTGAGTCTAGTTGCATCACAATTGTGCTTTGTGTGGTTGCTTGCTCACTGGACTCGTCTGAAATTCCTGGGTTCCTGCAACTTATTTCTTGCTTCTTGTCTTAATGGTTGGCCTGAGCAATAGGAATAAGTTCTGGACTCCAGCGTTTTCCTTCCTGCTGCAGTTTATACCCAATAAGCATTTTTCACTTGAACCAATTATCAGAGACAGTCTTAGGCTTCAAACTCCCTCCAGTGAAAACATCCTCTAAAACAATTCTGCTGCCACCTCCGCAGTAATTTTCTGCACAATTCTCAACTCAGGCCATTTAGGAAAATAATCTACTGAAATTAGAGTATAACTTGTGCGTTCTGGCAAAATAGTTTGTCACAGACTCATATTTAAAAAAACTTAGCATGATGTAGTTACAATGTTTTTAGTCAATTTATCATTATTAACACAGTGTCAAAAATGGTCAGAAACTCTTTCAACCAAAGCTCTTTGAGAATAAAAACACCTGAGTGGCCTTTGTGCCACACTTTCCCAATCATACATTTCACAAAAAATATGTGTGGTAATATGTTATTACTTTATAATGCTTATGGCCTATGATATTTTCTAATGACAAACCAAGGCATTCAAGTATAGGGTCTATATTGTTCAAGCTCTCAAGTGCATGTTAGCATTTCACAATGTATCACAACTGATTTTTTCTCAGGGATCTTTAATATATATATATATATATATATATATATATATATATATATATATATATATATATATATATATCATGCACTGCTCATGACCTCACATTTTACCTCACGCATATGTTAAATTATATCATTTTTTTTTTATATACTTCATTTTTCATCTTTATTCATCAAAACTGGATTTTTTATCAGCACTGCAATCATTGCTTTTACATAGCATGAAAGAGTGTGCACAGGACACTTGACACTGTAAGTTGAAGTTCCATACATGGTGACTATACAATACACAGGAAGGTATAGAATGAGACAAATGTCCCCCCCCCCACTGCAACACATCAAATCGGCAATTCATATACCCCCAGCCAGGGCCAGAACCGCCTCCTCATCATGCTGCACGATCCCTTCCCATCGCGGGCACAGCACCAACCACAGACTACTATGTGTCGCTGGAAGCCTACAGGGCCATCCAACTTGCAGGCAGCACTGTCACACACTATCCCGGCATTGTGTCCCCTACTGAACTATCCACCTCATCAGTCTCTGCTCTAGCCAGATACGCCCCGTACGCTCCCCAAATGTCATGTGGTCCATTCCTAATTGGCATGAGATCACTTTAGACATCCGACATGGTATTTCAGAACGTCATGACTACATAACATTCCTTGATTGTGGAAAGGGGCTCCTTCACCAAATGCATGTCAATCCCAAACTTTGTGAGTAGGAGACCAAGAGCCACCAATCCCCCTGTGGGCCTTTGGAATCTGTCTGTCATAGCCCAAGAGTGCCAACAGCCATGTAGCCTCAATCTGATTCCCTGTGATTTCGCCCAAAACACATTATCCCAGAATTATTTAACACATCATTCTTTATATTTAAAAAAGTACATTGATGACATTACTAAAGAGAGCATTCAATATTTCAATCATTCAAGAGATCATTCAAAAAGTCTTCAGTTTCAAAAAGCAGGAATGATACAACAACCTAAATTGATGTTTGGACCTTTAGCCAGGCCATGTCCCCAACCCTTGATCAACACCCAAACTTTGCTGCCCTCAGTCTTTGGGCATATGCAGCATGGTTAGCCGCAGGTCCCGGCCTTGAAGCAGACACTACGCTATGTCCCGACAATTTCCCATCCCATATTCTCAGCCATTTTTTCAAATTTTAACATGTAATAAGAGATGTAACATGTGAGCTCATATGCAGTGCATGATACGCAATGCTAATTAAATTATGAGAGAAGAAGATATTGGAAAATTTAACTAGTGGTGAAACTCAAAACCACTTGAATGACTGGTTGCGCTGCTGCTATGTTGTTGATGCTGTTAACTACACCAACAGTCGAAGGTGCAGAAGATGAGCATGGAAAAACTTGCTGCATGGCAAAGTACTTATATGATAGCAAAGCAAGTAGAGGCACAAATTTCCACCTCAAATGTTGTGAGAATAACAAAACTAACAAGAATCTGCAATGCAATGGGTCTCACGTTTGCTCAAGTTAGAGCTATTAGTGTTGTAAATTCCTAACTGGACTTTTCTTGCCACATAAATTGAAAATGAGAAGAAAACAGTTAACATAAGCGAGTCGATTCAAAGTGCCACAGCCACCATAAGCAGGAAGGACAGACACAAAGGAAAAAGAAGTTTACTTGCAGTCAAACATATTGGCAATCGTGCAATTATCCATGTAACAGGGTCGGTGTCCAAGGCGGTAAAAAAAAGTCCTAAGGACGGATAAACGTAAAGCATTTACCAATTATAACAAAGGATTTTTGAACAGCAAGCCCATGAACAAGTGATAGTGATGGGTGTGGTTAAAAGCCCACAGATAGATTACAACAGGCCAGAGTGCTTGCGCACTCGGCCTAAAAGGAGGCCCCTGCACCTCGACGATTACTATCTGAAATCTGTGCTATGTGGGGGTGTCATGGATTCCTCTACTGATTCTCCTGCTATGGTTTGTGACTTAGTTGTAGCCACTGGTTATACTACAGATCAGTCATCACAGCGGATCTGCGCAGTTGCATGCCATGGCGGCTTTAATGGTGTGGAGCCAAAAGAAAAGGCAAGTGAGTCCAACGAAGTGCAGAAAGTCAAGAAGAATGTAATCAGGGAGAAAGCTGCTGGAGTCTGCCCAGCCACTACACTTCAACCAAGTTAGCTCGAATGAGCGGTGCTGAGCATATGATACGACAAAGACTACCCGAGCTCTGGAGATTCTCATTCTTGCCGATTTCCATCTGGGTACGTCAAATAATTGAGACAGACCGTTAAGGATGACATTTTTAGTCTAGGAATTTGTCAGGGATTAAGTATCATTCAGAACCGATATCACTAGACAATTTAATGATGAAGTTACTTGCACCAAAAGAAATCAGAATAATGCCCATTCCATCTACAGACACAAGATTACAAATGCAGTGCTAGCCAAGAAGGACATTTAAGAGAAAAAAAGTAAGAGTACCGCATACATTTGGACATGCAGGTCCACTTTGTGAAATGCCAACACATTTGGAGTAGAAATCCCTCAGTTGATCTGGAAATATGCACAGTTCGAAGCTGATAGTAAAACTTTAGCCTCAAGTAAATGTAATTCCTTTTCCTACATGAGTCTGTACCATGAATACAATCTTACAAATGTTATCAGGCCAAAGAGCCTCGAAACGAATGCTATTCAGAGTTATTAACTCAATTTTTATGAACAATTTGTTTGTGGGGAAACTGGTGCAGGGGCACAGGACAGCAAAGATAAACAAGGCCAATTGATGCGAATGGAGACCAGTATCCCCAAATGCCCGGGGTCTCTAACTTTTTAAATGGGTAAGGCTTCTGATAGGCACAACAGACCTCCATCCTTAAGACAGATTCACAACTTCGGTATGGATGGAGCTATTTCATTGAATATTGTCTTAATCTGACTTGATGGGAAAGCAACTGGGCCATTGCAGTTCCCAAAACAAAAATGAGTCATTGCAGTCTGAACCCGCCTTCATAGAAAGTCCGATCAGCTTTCTCGGTTGTTGCCTTAAAAGTGCTTGCCTCAGTATACCTGTGGTCAGCTCCAGTCAGTACTAGATGGTTTGCTCTCCATACCCAATGTAGAAAGCTGGATAAACCAGCAGAAGGGTGATTGCTGTGGCGGGTTTTGGACATGGTTTTCCACCAGCATCTCCACTTCTTTATCAATACCAGCCCTAGAGTACAGGGGATTCTTCCTAGGACTAGGACTCAGTTGCAGCTCTCCCTGAAAATAGGGAAAGCCTATACAATTTTTAAAAAGCAAGATACTGCCATGCCATACAAATCGAAAAGCTTGTCTCGTGGTTGGTGCTTCCTCTGAGACCACAGTTAACTTTGTGATATCCCTGGCCCCTCTGGGAACCACAACTTCAATCAGAGGGGGTCGGAAAGGTCCCCTGAGGGAAACAATAGCCCCTCTGTCGGAGGCCCTATCAAGATTACATTTCAAGAATAACCATTTCATTTGATGAAGGGTGAACCTGAAAGCAGTGGCTCTGTCTGATGAGCTTGCCCTTGGACCACCAATTACAAACTACCATATATGAGGTTGGTAAGGTGTGTTGTTATGGCATAATAGAGGGCCTCACAGTACCCCCTTCCCCCCATAGTGCCGACCCCCATTCTCCTGGTCATGCGAAGGGCCCTCCTTAGCCCCCATCCACCAGCTACATTTATTTCAAACAACGCACTGACGCATAAAAGTATTCTGTGCAGTGGAGCTTTCGAGCCCAGCTCTTCTCCTCCCTCTTATATTAGCATTTGGTAGTGCCCAGATGGGGCAGTGGCAGCGGGGTCACCTAATCCAGCGCCTCGATACTAAATTTCATTTTGAGCATGAGACACCTGCCTCAGCTCTTTTCGCCTGTACACCTCACGTAGGATTAGGTTAATTCGTATTTAAAGAATGAAAATCTATGTCATGTTTAAATTCCCTAAAGGGAGAGTTACAAATTCCATTCTGCTATCTTCACAGCAGCAAAAAAGCAGCATATCCCATCCTGAATATGCGTGCTTGAGATAGGTGCTTTATATTACACATATGTGTTTCAAGGAGCTGCACTATAGTTCGCTCCAGTACAGATGTTCATTTCAGACAGGTGCAGTATATTTTTTCATAAAGGCTCAATTGAGGCCTTCCTGTCTACATACAGGGTTTGCTCTGTGTATGTGTAATCTCAAGAAATATAGGGACAATTTTACAAATTTTGGAACAACGCAGCACAGCTACCAAGTTTACTGACTTGTGTCAGAGAGAAAGAGAAAAACAGCACCATATGTACTAAGACATGGCATTGTTTCCTTTCCTCGAGCACTCTTCAATTTTAGGCTGTCAGGCCCAAATGTACACTCACTTGCACTGTACGACAAGGGTATGTGTGTTCTGTCATGTATAAGCTTTGTACTGGAAGGGTGCCCCTGAGGTATAAATAGTATCCTTTTACATACTTTAATATGTTTCCCACCTTGAAGGTGTGCTACACAGCATGCAACAGACATGCAAGTTGGATGAATTTTGAGAGTTTTATACGATGCTCCATCGATATGCTTGTTTTGAGGAAGCAACATTTTTGGTGCAAATCCCCCTCTACAAATGTTAGTAGATAGGGATTTACATCAAAACCTATGAATGAATGTATGGGAAAGCCCATAGTGCTACTTTGCATTATGCTAGACAACTTTCCAAAGTCAATCATTATTTCGGTTTGAAAGTAAAACACAACACTTTGCACCCGCTTTGCATGACTTTGGATGGCATTTATTATTAGTAAATTTCCTGTGTGGTAGCAGCTAGAGAAATAATTCAAGTACTCATTTTTATTGTCATTCAAAACTCTTTTTAATGGTGAAATTGAATCTTTGTACCTAATAAGTACCAGATACTTTTTAAAAGTGGCCATTTTTATGTCTAGCACTTGTGATCATTCAACTGTCACCTGGCAGATAAATAGATCCCTTGTGGTGAGATGCAGATGCTCCAAGACAAAAGACAAAGGGCTAGGGTGTGGGCAAGTGCTAGCCTTCCTTAACAGAATGACCTAGGGGCTATGCCCAGTAAATTTATCAACGTCAAAGGGCCTTCACTGTCACAAGTAGATGAGGCAGATTCCAGGCCTTCCTCTTCCTTTGTCCATCTAGCCAGCTTGGCTCCAAAACCAGCGGGAGGGAGAGATACACCAGAATCGGTTAGGAGTGACCACAAGGGAGGGTTTGCCCATTATCACAACTACACGTTTGGGTGGGCACAGAATCACTAAACAAGGGGAAGAATAGTTCTTCAAAATTGTATTGTCCCATAATGCTGTGCAGGAGGGCTGGAACAGGATGGAGTGATGATGTGGCATCCTAGGATTTGCCAGGGTTTCCTCACAGCTATAACTTCCCAACCAAACTTATAAACCCCTGTACAAGTAAAACATGGCGAGCAAGACCCTGAAGCTGGACGGTGACGATACCAGAATCATTAACAGCTGGATGGAGAAGCCACCTGGTGCCCCTGATGGACTAAAGACTTTGCCTACAGATGACCCCTAGGACTAGATGGGTCTTTCCAGGGACAGTGGTGCTGGTTATGCCCCCTGAGGACCAGTTGGGGGAAAGACTTGGACTCCACTGTACCTTGAGAGCTCTGCAAGACGGCTAGTAGGTCATGGGACCTGTAGAGGAGGAGGAAGCTAGTGCAGTGTGCCGATAAAACGAGCTCCCCGCAAAGTGTACCCTTTGGAGGCCTATTGGAAATGCTCCAGGTGGCTAGAGTTCACCACCAGGAGAAAAATGAGCAGATCTAAAAAATAGTCCCAAGGGCCAGAGTTATGCACCCGTGAAGCTTGCATATTTAAACATGCCTAACAAAGAATCGAGAGAGAAGGGCTCCTCTTCTTCTCTTTAACTTACCCCTGGAGTGGGCAAGTGCCCAGGAGTCGATGCAAATGTAATTGATTATTAGTGCACATGTAGGGGATGTGCATGGTGGTCCACACTTGTACTCATGCCATAGACCTCATCTCCCTGGAGCAATAGTAGTCCCCCATCTCCTGGAAAAAAATGCTCAGAGTTTGTGGTGCAGTGCCTTCCTCCATCCTACTCACAGGGCAGCCAGAGCCCCAGGAGCGAGGCACAGACCTCCTCTGCCCTTGTGCCCATGTATGGGGGGGTGAAGGGTCAGGAGAAGGCAGTGCTCCTGTCTGCTGTAGTGGTAGCTGAAGGTGCACTGCACGGGATGCAGCACCTGCGGACAGCCAGCAGGGCTGAAGGGGCTGTGTGGCTCCCCCTGTGAGACCCAAATGACTCCGGCCAGTGTGTTCTTCTCCCGGATGGGACCTGGACACCCAGGATAAAAAAAATACAGAACAAAACTTAGTGAGGATGTGAAAGTGGGCTAAGTGACCAGTCTCTTAAATCTGCATTTTTTTTGTGGGCTTGAGCACCCCATGATGACCCCTAAAGGGCCTACTCAGACATTTCTCTTCTTTGTGGTGCCCCGAAGAGTAGTAGGGGGGCAGGGGCACAACCAACATGTTTGTAAAGTGTAGGGGGGGGCGGCAGGGAATGCAGGAGCATCCCCAAGTGGATTTAAGAAATTAACCCTATGCCTCCCAAGTCCTAGGGTGCATGACCTGGGTGACTTCACCATATTGTAAGTATTCCTGGAGTTGGAGCTGGGGCTTTGTGCTCTATGGTGTGGGAACATAGGGACCTCTAGTGATTGGTCCTATGGACCACATTTTGTGGCCTGAATTGGGAAAATAATGACTCTAACACACGTTTAATGTTGTTTTAAATGCAAATGCCTTACAATGGTTATATGAAAAATACTGCAATACTTTATTAATAATGAATGCAATTGTTTCCATTGGATGTAATGATGGTTTTAACATTTAGTGACCTCTTGACAAAGCCAATAGATTTGCTTTATATATCAATGTTATTACCCTGTGGCAAAGCCAATAGGCTTGCTTTAAATTTTAACAAGGTGATCTCCTGATAAGTCGGACTTTCTAGAGGGGGAGTAGTAACAGACCCCAAGGGAAGGGTGCCTGCTCTTAACCTAGAATCGGGCCTGATGATACTCCCACTCCTGTGTGACCTCTGACACTTGCATGCATGCTTCTGTACCTGATTCCCCGTTAGATGGCCCATCAACAGTAGCACCAAACTCTTAACTGCGCCCACCATCTGAAGAACAGTGGCCAAATCGATTCCCCCATAAGACAGTGACAATCTACCAGTGTCCAGGGACATGTTAGCCGTGACATTGTCATCGGCACAGGCTCCTGGTTGTGTATGTATAACACGGACAAAGGACCCCCCCTTCCCCTGCCAGGGGCCCGAACCGATTCGTACACGGTATGTTGGAAACCACTGTAACCACCGGACTAAATGGGAGGTGGGGAGCCTCGTCCCCCGTGGGGGAATCACCAGTGGCGCAAGATGCAACACCCAGCTCGCTGCACAAAGTTGTAGTCAGCAGAGAGGATGGATTTACCCTGGGAGCTTGAGGTGCCAATTTTGAGTCAATCCCCAAGGGGGAGTTAGATGATTGCAACTTCTTCTTAAATATGTCAGGAATTATTTTTGCACAAGTGCCACTCTTTACAGAGGGTGGGTTAGAATTACTTCTTAAAATAGCCTCCACCTCTTCAAACAGTATATCAATATCTTCAAGGGGATTATTTTCTTTGTGAGTTAGAGAGATCATTTGATTACTTGGCCTTTTTTTTTTTTTTTTAAACTGCTTGATGGTGTAGGAACATCCACAGTTTTGCGTTTCCCCATCAGAAGGCAGCAGAAATTAGAGATAACATGGCAGTAGATAAAACCTGGGGATTAACTTCCATAAATAACTTACTTAAAAAAATCAGGGAGATGTACCCCGCATGGCCTCTATTGGGCGATGACGGGTGAAGACGGGTGCGTCTTGGCCCAGTCTTCGCCTGGGCATGTTCCGTGCAGCGGGTGTTAGCCTGCACTTTTGTAGTGCGATGTGAATGGAGGAGCCTGGGGGATGTAGTCTCACCCCGGGCGAGAGTCACCAGTCAAGAAGCGCGTCCCGCCGTTTTATAGTGTAATGTGGATGGAGGAGCCTGGGGGATGTAGTCCCACCCCAGGCGAGAGTCACCAGTCAAGAAGCACAACCCGCGCAGTGGGTGTTAGCCTGCGCTTTTATTGCGCGATGTGAATGGAGGAGCCTAGGGGATGTAGTCCCACCCCGGGTGAGAGTCACCAGTCAAGAAGTGTGTCTTGCGCAGCGGGTGTTAGCCTGCACTTTTATAGCTTGATGTGAATGGAGGAGCCTGGGGGATGTAGTCCCACCCCGGGCGTGAGTCACCAGTCAAGAAGCGCGTCCCGCGCTTTTATAGCGCGATGTAGATAGCGGAGCCTGGGAAATGTAGTCCCACCCCGGTCGAGAGTCACCAGTCAAGAAGACTTGGATATTATATTAGAAAATATAAACTAAAGGGAAAGTCCGGGCTCTGCGACTTCACTGCCACTTAGAGTCCACCAGGTCCTCCTCAGACTTACCCTCCGTGGGGAACCAGTGAAGAGCTTCACTTCCGGGTGACCTGTGTGCATATGATTTAATAAGGCTCATTACATTTCACTCTGTTAGCAGAGTAGAGGGTGCTGCAGTGTAGTTCTACCTGTGTGCATGTGCACTTCAGAAAGGTGCAGTATATTTCACATTGCATGCTCATGTCAGTGGCATGTAACAAATTCCACGCCGTGAGCATGTGTGAATTGGGATTTTGTGTACAGGTGTCATTCTGAGATGTCTAGATTATTCCCATCCTCGTTGCATACAGCCTGATTTCTCTGTTTAGAGACAGGTTGTACTCAGTGGTATGAAGGTTTGTCGATGTGTGTCAAGGTCAGACAGGCATTTTATTCCACCGAACATTTCTTCAGTGGCCTAGAGCCCTAGTACCCGATTTAGAAAGCCCAGGGCCACCCCGAGATTGGGAGATTAATGGCAGCAGGTACTGAGAGGCTTCAAGAGACAGAGAAAGACAGGGAGGGACGTACAAAGTAGAGAGGAAGCAACCAGGGAGGGAGAACAGACAGAGGGGAGAGGTAGACGGGATAGATGAAAGAGAGTGTTAGCTCGAGAAGACAAAGGGAGCTAGGCTGGTTTGGGCCGCTTTTGGTTGCTCAGTCATGCCCTGGTGTATGCACAGCCAGTGAAAGAATGTTGAGCTAAGAAAACTACTCCACACCTTCTTCGTATAATGCCATAGCTATTGGGCACTGACTGTCATTGAGACCCATAGATCCATACTAAACTCTGGTGCCAATGTGCAAATGTCATCATTCTCATTTTTCACTTGAGAATCATGAATCGGACATTTGTCGCCTGTGGGACATGTTTACCCTTGGAAAGTTACTTCCTGTTAGCTTGCAGCTGCATTCACTTGGAAACATATATTTATGTGGAGCCTGATTCTCAACCAACCCCTCCATCAACAGTGTGGCTGCCTTGCCCTACCTCACACACACTCAGATAGAAGTTCCCTCTCGTTGACCTTTCTTTTCCCCTTAGTCGAACCACAAAGAAAGGAGGAGAGGCAGATCAGAGGGAGTTGAGAAGCTTCATCCCCCACAGTGAATCTTTGTCCTGATATACTCTTAGTAATGCTATCCCAGTGCTCGGACATCTGTTATGCTGCCACAATGTATTTCTGTTCTAAACTGCACATGCACTGCTATCGAAATAATGAGACATTCCCAGAGCTCTCCCAATGCACCTCTATCCTGAACTACATCCTGCACTGCAGTTCTTGTGCTGAGTCATCTACATAGCTCTCACACCGTCCAACTATCTCCTCCCTGAAGTGCTAACCCGGTACTGATAGATCCACCAGGCTCCCACAAGATATCTCTGCCCCATCTTAGACCACATGCTGCTATCCCACTGCTGCACCACCCACAGCGCTCTCACAAATTCCCTATAATTTGGACATGTCACAGATCTCTCATAATGCATGTCTGTTCATACTGAGTCCCCTGTCCAGAGCTTCATTTTGCAGACCAGTAGAGACAAACCTTTGATATTTCACAAAGAACATATCCAACTGTTACTTGACTTCCAGAATGTTACTGGCATATGAATAGCTCACATGCTGCCTTTACTATGGCCGTGTAGTACTCTCATGCATGTATTTCTGCTCCGGTATTGAGTCCCCCACAAACCTCTTGCAATGATTTTCTTTGCAGATATCCAGTGCCACTAAACCTGCGGTACTGTGGTTTTTGGAGACAATGAAAGGTTCTACAACACATTTCTATCCAGACTTACAGCATGCACTAGCATAGAAGCATACACAGTTGTCTCACAATGCATTTCCAGCCTGAATTGTGGCATGTACATATATTGCAGTATTGGCGTATCTATAATGTCACTCTAAATGATATTTTACAACCAACCTCTGTTCTGACTTACAGCATGTACTAGTTTGCCATTAATGTTCTGTGTCACAGCAACTCACAGACTTCTTAAAAATATGTCCTAAAGCTTTTGATTATGGTGAAGGGGCATGTTTCTGTTTCTGATAAGATAGTTAAGGGATCAACAAAACTAGGGTGTGAAAAACCAATATATTTAACAGATGCAATCCCTGTAATTCCCAAAATGACAAGGTTTGCCATCACAAAATAATCTTATATTATTTACAAACACCCTCTTACGAGCCAGAAAATTCTTTCCCACTCTTAAAAGGATTATTGCGACCCTGTCTCAATCGTAGCTAGGAGGAGGCGTAAACGAGGAGTCCCCATCTTATTTGCAATTTGGAGAGGAATGTATCAATGGCTTGTGACCGTATTTGTGGTCTCAAACCATTGATCACATACCAACCCCTCAAAAGGAGTGTTTTCTGAAGGTTGTACCGGTGGGACACCCACCCCTACGGGAATTGTGATTGCGGCCTTGGGGGGAGCATGCAGTGTTCTAGAACACCAGTGCCTTCTCTTCCAAGTGTCTTCCCAAACAGATAACTTTTCTCTTAAAGGCAGAACTAGTCACTTTAACGCATCTAAAATTGCATTCCCATTTGCAAACCAGTGGGAGTGCAAATTCTGTACCCCTGGTTTGTGAGTTGGCATAGTACATCAGGCCCCTAATGCAGAGATCTGTGTACCACTACGTGTGGAAATCCTAGATGAGTATCATTGTTATTATTCACCTCAATGAGTACAAAGAACCACTACGTGCTGGGCTCATCCTGGTCTAATAACTTTACTTTAACTTTACACTCAAAATTACCAACACAGTGAACAGCTTTAAATTTGGTATGCAGAATTACGCAGTAATCTAAGCTATCCTTTATAGAATGGGGAGCAACATTGAAAATTGGTGTTGCCACACCTATTTCGGCGTGCCGTTTAGCAAATTTGTCACCAGAAAATTCTGCATGTAAAACGATCGCATTACCAGTAATGCTAGTTTGAGAGGAACTCCTGTTTGCACACAAACCATTATTCCGAAACCTCTTATAATAGGAGTGTGAGACAATGTCTGGTTAGATGTCAGAATAAGGAAAGAATATCCGTAAGGCAGGGGGCCCCATCAGTGTACCTTGCACAATGGGGCAAGGGTCCACAAGATTTGCTACACCACTGTGTGTCGTGTCTGTAAAACACAGTGAGCATGAAGTGCGACATCTGTTCTGGTAGTGTGTTTACATAACTCATTTTTGATGAGAGGAGTACAAGTCGCCCCGTCAATTCCGGGAACACTATTTAACATGCCTTTTAGAACTACTAGAAATCTGCTCCTGCTAATTTAAGGTTGGGCATCAATCTGACCCTAAATAAGTATCCTTGTTCTTATTGGTGTCCTTTGTCCAGAGTCTGCCCAGAAAGTTTTACTATGAGTGGTACGAATCGAGATAACTTTTAAAGATTCTAGTTTGTGTTAATACATAGCCATATAAACATTTAAACCTCAATGAAAATGAAATCCCAAACGACATAATATCTCTGATAGATCAATCAAAAACACAAAGGTGGTCATTATGACATTGGTGGTGAGTGATAAAGTGGTGGTAATACCGCCAACAGGCTGGCAGTAAATACCACCAAATTATGACCATGGCGGTGATACCTCCCATAGACAGCCAATGTACCATACCAACCGCCAGGGCATTAACACCACTGACCCCGGCAGTAGCCATCAACAGCCAATGCGGAAGACAAGGTACCGCCCACCATGTTCTGACATAGCAAACCACCAGGATTTCCAGGGCGGTGCGGACGCCATCAAAAGCCTGGCAGCAACAGAACACAGAAAACAAAAGACTCACCAACAGATACACAGAGGTCTCCGCTACCGCCATGGAACCAGAACTTCAAGTCTTTCCGATGCTATTCTACACCATGGCCCTCCTGGAACACCAAAGCCGAAAAAGACAACAACAGTGAGTACAGCCACCTAGTACACACAGGGGGAGGAAAAGGAGAATGACACACACACGCACAACACACACCATACAATCACACATCATACACAGAACCAGTTGCAGAGTTAAACCAACGTCACAGGACACATGTTAAAATAAAACAAGGACAACTTTGAGAATCAACAAATACTGTAATTTGATGCCAACAGCCACCACATTGTCCATTCGATTCCAAATGCAGGCGACAATGCTCAGAATGGGCCAATGGCCAGTCCAAAGTACAAAAGGGCCACATGGCCACAGGGCACAGTCCAAGGCCCAACTTGACTCCTGACAACGTCCGGAATCAACTGTTCAGGGGCATCATGTTGGAAATGGGCAGGCACCTCAGGGGGAAGGGGGTAGTGGTAGGGGGGCACCTCAGCAGAAGTGGGGAACTTGCCCACTGGTTCTGGAGGGGGCTCCATGCCCATTTGTCTTTGCTGGAGAGTGCAAGGCCCAGTCTCTGAAATGGGGAACTTGCCCACTGGTTCTGGAGGGGGCTCCATGCCCATTTGTCTTTGCTGGGGAGTGCAAGGCCACAGTCTCTGAAGTGGGGAACTTGCCCACTGGTTCTGGAGGGGGCTCTTTGTACAACAGTCCCTGGAGGGTGGCCTACATGCCCTCTGCTGGGGGTGGGGGCTCCCAGCCCTCTGCTGGAGGTGAGGGCTGCTGTGTCTCTGCTGGAGGTGAGGGCTTCTGTGTCTCTGCTGGAGGTGGAGGCTCCTTGCCCTCTGCTGGTGGAGTGGGCCTCTTGCCTTTCATTGGTGGTTTAGTGGGCCTCTTGCCTTTCATTGGTGGTTGAGTGGGAACCTTTACTTTCATTGGTGGTCAAATGGGAACCTTCACTTTCTTTGCTGGTGGAGGGGGATTGATGTGTCCCCGCTTGTGATGGGTCCCCTTGGCCTTAGACATGCCACTTGTGTCCTTGCCCCCAGGACTAGGGGGTGCCTCCACTGTCCCCGTCTCACATCCTTTGCTTTTCACCACCCTAGTCCTCCCTTTCTGAGCTGGAGGTGTGCTCTCAGTAGGAGTGGCAGCAGTCACACTCTGGGGCCCCTTTGTGCCAGCAGCTGATCATTTGATGGGAGCAGTGACAGACTGGCTGAGGTGCTGGTCTGGGTCATTGGGACCCTACTCTTATGGGCAGGACGGGGGTGTGGAGGGGGAGGGAAGAGGTCAAGACTTGCAAGGAAAAGCTTCTAAGGGGCATTGGGGTCGGAGGTTGGAGGAGGGTTGGGAGTGGAGGTTGAGGGAGTGTTTGTCGGAGGTGTACATCTGCTGGACTTGGGTGCAGGTGCATGGACATTGTGCGTGTGAGGTGGATGGCTGTTGGGTGTCTGTGCGTGCCTTTGTGTCTCTTAGGAGGGGGCATACAGGGTTGGAGAGGACAAGGGGATGCATGGATGGATGATGTGGAAGGTTCGGCAAGTGAGGTGTGTGTGCCTCATGATGTGTTGATAGTGGTGGTGGGGTGATGGTAGTGATGGCTGTTGATGCAGTGCATGCAGATATGAGTGCGGATGTGACAGTGAGGGAGGAGGAGGAGGGGAAGACAGTGGAAGCAGTTGATGTGGTTGTGTGTGCAAGTGTCTTTTGTTTGTGTGAGTGCATGTGGGCTGGAGTCTGCCGCCTGTGTTTGACTGTGCTACTCTTGTGTGATGTTTTGTGTGAATGCTTGTCTGTATCTGTGACTTGGATGGGTTGGGATTGAGGAGACTGGGCCTGGGAAGTGGTAGTTGGAGGGGGCACAGTAGGAACAGCGACACTGGCTGCCAACAGAGAGGAGGCCAGAGCCTGAATCGATCTCTGTAGGGCCGCCAATCCACTGTGTATGCCCTCAAGGTATGCATTGCATTGCCCCATCTGGGATGCCAGCCCCTGGATGGCATTCACAATGGTTGACTGCCCTACAGAGATGGATCTCAGGAGGTCAATAGCCTCTTCATTGAGGGCAGCAGGGCTCACTGGGGCAGGGCCTGAGGTGCCTGGGGCGAAGGAGATGCCCATCCTCCTGGGTGAGCGGGCACGGGCAACTCAGTGGGGGGCTACAGGAAGGGCAGTGCTGGTACAGGGAGTGTCGGCTATACCTGTAGCTGGGGTGGTTCCAGAGGTGTCCACCACCACCAGGGAGCTCCCATCAGAGGAGGAATCAGAGTCAGTGTTGTCACCTCCTGTCTCCACCGTGGTGCTCCCCTCACCCTCCGTCCCACTCGTCCCCTCGGCGTCGGTGGACCCTGCCTCCTGGATCCTGTGGGATGCAGATCCCTCAGTCACCGGTGCACATGCTCCACCGCCAGAAGATGCTAATGTAAACATGGACAGGATGACAGAAGATAATGGGGGGGAGGGAGAAAGGGAGCACTGGGTCAATTACAGCAACAACACCACAGTTGGCATACACATTACCATCCCACACAGGGATCAGGATTGAGCACTATACATCGCACTGGCATTACATTGGCTAAGTGCCACAACAAGATGAGAGCCGACCATTGCCAACTGCACCCCTCCTGGGAACTACTAAGCCCTGTCTGACATGCAATGCTACCTATCTAGGTTACCAAAGTTTGCTATACACCCATTTACCTTGAGCTGGATCACACAATAATGGCTGAGCTAGCATTAAGGGACACCCACTAACTGAAACCCACCACCAGGATCCCATGCCACCCAAAAATAATTGTTGTCACGCTCACTGTACTCACCCCCTTGTGGCTGCTGTGCTGTCCTCAATCTCTTATCCAGCTCTGGGTAGGCCACCGCCAGTATGCGGGCCATCAGAGGGGTCAGGTTCCGACGGGCACCCCACCGTCATTGGGAGGCCATCCCCAGCTGGGCCTCCACGGTCTTCCGGGCCCAGCGTCTCAGGTCCTCCCACCTTTTTCTACAGTGGGTGTTCCACCTGCTATAGTCCCCCAGGGTCCGCACTTCCTTGGCGATGGCATTCCACAGTCCCTTCTTCTGATGGGTGCTGACCTTCAGAGGTAATACAGACAGGAGGACACAATTGAACATACAACCCAGTCACATATATGGCCCAAACATACCATTTCCATCTCCATTGCCACACACATCACCCGGAGCATTGCATGTACACTAACACCAGACATACCCCCCACCCAAATTACACACTGTTAGCACACACGTCTCCATGCAACCTTGTCACATGCATCATGCCCATGGTGTACTCACCTGTTGATCTAGAGGGCCACACAGCTGTTCATACAGGGGTAGGACCCCATCCACCAGGCACTCTAACTCCTCCGAAGTGAAGGCAGGGGCCCTATCCCCTGTCACACGGATCATGGCTGGATCTAGACACAGGTCACAGTGGGACATGCAGTGGAGGTGTTGTCCTGTGGAAAGTCAGGAATCAAGTGAGGTTTTAGACAGAAAATGGTGGTCACGTCCACGGCAGTGTACACCATTACCGCCAACAGTAATCCCCATTGGACACTGTACTCCATAGACCCCCATTTTAGCAAGACTGCCTTCTGCCATGGCGCCCACCGCCAGTGGAGTTACATCACTTCCACCTCTCCCTACGTACAGGACAGGCGGTCGGCATTTTATGGTGGTGGACAACATTCAGAAATAGGAAACTGCGTAATTTCTATAAATTGCACTTACATTGCCATTCACATTGTCCGATTACATACATGCTCTATGTACACTGAGGTGGTGTACATTGTTCTGATTGTGACACCCTGCTCACTCTTATGTCCCTTAGATCCCTACCACTGCGGAGAAATAGGAGGAGGAGACAAGGCCCGGTATACAGACCCCTTGTGGACTTGGCTACACTGGAGACAGGCACATAATACTAACCTATAGACTGGACAGGGCCACAATCACAGAGCTGTGTACTCAATTGGAGCCTGATCTGATATAAGCTATCATTCATCCCACTGGGATCGCCCCCTTGTACAAGTTCTATCAGTGCTCAATTTCCTAGAAACTGGTTAATTCTAAGTGACAGTGGGCTTGGCAGCAGGAATGTCACAGCCAATGTTCTCATTCGTGCTGGCAAGGGTTTTGTCTACCTTGGTCAAACACTTGTGCACCTACATCGCTTTCCCCCAAGTGGAAGATTTGGCCACTGTGAAGGCTGGATTCTATGCACTGGGACATATACCAAATATTTTCAGTGCAATTGACTGAACATATATTGCATTCCCCCCCCCACCTGGCAAAATGAACAGGTATTCGGGAATCAGAAGAGTTTTCACACACTCATTGTGCAAATGGTGTGCCTAGCTAACCAGTACATCTCCCACGTCACTGCCAAGTCTCCTGGGTCGGTGCATGACTCCTTCGTCCTGAGGAATAGCAGCATCCCAAATGTGATGGCACAAGTACAGAGGCACAGGTTGTGGCTAATAGGTGAACCAGAGTCCCCACTCACTGTATGTCAGTGTATGCCTTCAGGAGTCATCCCCCATACCATTATGTAAGGCTAATGTTTGTCCCTCAATACTTGCAGGTGACTCTGACTGCCCAAACCTACCGTGGCTCCTGACCTCTGTGAGGAATGCCAGGACAGGGGCTGAGAATCGGTATAATGATGCACATGGGCGAACCAGGTGGATCATAGAATGTACCTTCGGACTCCTGAAGGCCAGGTTCAGATGCCTCCATCTAACAGGTGGATCCCTGTGCTACTCCCATGAGAAGGTTTTCCAGATAGTTGTTGCATGCTGCATGTTGCACAACCTGGCCCTCAGATGACATGTGCCTTAGCTGCAGGAGGAGGAGATTGGAAATACCCCTGTGGAAGCAGTGGAGCCTGAGGGCAGTGAGGATGATGAGGCAGAGGATGAGGATGTGGACAACAGAACATCAATTATACGTCAGTACTTCCAAAGACACACAGGTGAGACAGTGGAACTAACTACTCCTCTGATTATTTATCCTTTCAGTGTGGCTGTAGCATGATGGCAGTCAATTCCTTTACACCTCAACTGACTGTCACCTATGCCTTCTCATTTTGCAGATGTTGGTATTATTACTACTGTGCACTGATGTGATGACTACAGACGGCTACATGTCATTATTTGTATGCTATCACAGAGTTCAGGTCATTTGCACCAGATGTAACTGTTACCATAATTGCACATTTTCTGAACATAAAGCACTATCACTCAAATTGTGTTCAAGGGTGTTTATTGTAGTGAAATGTATGGATGGAATAGTGCAATGGAATGGGATGATGGTAGAGGTATGTCCAGGGTACTGTTCCAGTCTGTTTGTAGCACAGGTCCAGTGTCCAAGAGGCCATAGGAAGGGGAGCATAGGCAGTTCAAAGTGGACAAGGTGACAGAGTGGGACACAAGGGGGACATTCAGGAGGATCTCATTTCCTGGCAGTGGTCTTGGTCTTGGCAAGTGTCTCTAACATCTGTCTGGGTCACAGGGACCTTTTGGGGGGTGGTTCGCCTTTGAAGGGGGAGGGGTGCTGTTGGCCTGTGGGTATTGTGGCAGGGTCTCCTGTACAATAGCTGCAGCAGATGTGGTGGGCTGTTCAGTTGACTGGCTAGTCGGAGAGGCCCACTGGTTTGCCGTATATTCCCTCATTATGTTGGCCATGTCAGCCAGCACCCCTGCTATGGAGACCATCTTTACTGATCTCCTGATGGTGTACCTCCTGCAGCCACTGGTTCTCCTGCATTATGTCAAGACTCTGGCCCATCTTGTACTGGGATTGTTGGTAAGCCCCCAGGATATTAGTGAGTGCCTCCAGGACAGTTGGTACCCCTAGCCTGTCCTCTCCCTGGCACACAGCTGTCCTCCCAGTGTCCCTGTTCCCCTGTGCCTGTGTCCCCTGAACGGCGTGCCCACTGCCACTGACCCCAGGACCCTGATTGACTTGGCTGTGAGGTGTGGACTGGGGTCCCTGTACAGGTGGGCACACTGCTGATTGACATGTCCTGGGGACAGAGATGTGGGGACGTTAGGTGAGTGCTGTGGTGTTGGATACTGAGGGGGGAGGCTCTGTGGTGGACTGGGAGTTGGCTGGTTTGGCCAACAGACCAGTGGTCCCTGAAGGGCCAGGAACTTCATCCAGATCCAGATGTCCAGAGTTACTGTCATCAGTGGGAGCATCTTCTGTTGGGGGACTGGATAGCCGTGGCACCTCCTCACCACTGGGATTGGCTGGAGCACCTGCAGGGATGTAAGTGATGTCTTATGCTTTATGTCTGTGACATATTGTACATCCCTAGCTTCCCCTATATCCTTGCTGTTGCCCTGCCACCTTTGCTCGTGTATGGTGATGTATTGCGGGATTGTTAGTTCTCCATGCTGTGCATACATAGGTGGTGGGTGTACATGCAGGGCTGGGAGGGCTGTACATGCAGTGGTTATGGCATGCAGGGACTTGGCACTGAGATTAATCATATGCGTAGGTGCACTATGTGGGATGGAGTGGAGTGATGGGAGTCAGGGTGAGGGGGTGAGATGGCATGCAGGTATGTGGGTGATAGTTTGTAAATATTGACTCACCAGTGTCCAGTCCTCCGGCAACTCCACTGAGTCCCTCAAGATGCAGTATTGCCAAGATATGCTCCTCCCATGCTGTCAGCTGTGGGGGAGGAGATAGGGGTCCGCCGCCAGTTCTCTGGATGGCGAGCTGGTTTCTTGCTGCCATGGAACGTACCTTCCCCCGTAGCTCATTCCACTTCTTCCTGATGTCGGTCCTTGTTCTTGGATGCTGTCCCACAGCGTTTACCCGGTCCACAATTCTCAGTCAAAGCTCCATCTTCCTTGCAATGGATATTTGCTGTACCTGTGCTCCAAACAGCTGTGGCTCTACTCTGACTATTTCCTCCACCATGACCCGTAACTCCTCATCTGTGAAACAGGGGTGCCTTTGTGGGGACCTGGGTGTTGTGTGGTGTGATTTGCAGTGCGTGTTGAATAATGTGGTGGGGTGTGGGGTGCGTGACGGACGGCTGGGTGTTAGTGGTGTACAGTTGTGTCAGTGATTTGTGTGCCTGTCTTGTGGCTATTGTTCGTGTTCGGAAAGGGTTGTGGGTAATATGGTTGTGTGTTTTATAGTGCTGCTGGTTGGTCGGTGTGGTGTATGTATTGGTGTCAGGTGTGTGTTTTTTGTAGTGGCCAATGTTGTGTTATTTTGTATTTGGGTGGCCATTCTGACCGCGCCGGTGTGTACTGCCTATGGTTTACCGCCATTGAATGTCTGCCGCACTGGTTCGTGGGTCAGAATGTGGAGGGCGTGGTTTTGTTGGTGTGACGGTGTGGGTGTTCGTACCGACAGTTTAACACTTACCTTTGATCTGGCAGATATGTGTTTATGGCTGTATTCTGTTGGTTTAGTGTGTGTGTCATAATATGGCAAACGGATGTTTGCCTCTGCAACGGTATGTTGGCGGCCATCACCGCAGCGGTAAGCGGGATTTACGGCCAATGTCATAATGACTACCAAGGTGTAATTTTGTGGAGGTTTATCAAAACTGTTAGTTGGCCAGTCCTTAAGTTCATCATTAACATCTTTAACAAATTTGTAGAAAACAGGTTATACATTTTCAAAAGCTATTCTACACAATCAACATGGCCTCTCTTCACAAGGGAGCACCCACTCAGCACTCAGTGACCTCAAGCAAGAACAAATGCCCAAAACAAAACTGCATATTTTTACACATACATAAATGTCCACATCTCTCCTTCACATTTTTTTAAAATTGGAAGTAACATCATACTCGGAATGATAAATGGCATAAGGTGGGTTTAACGTTTACCGACACTTTTTTGCCTTCTTACAACTGGCTCTAATGGCTTTCTTTACTAATGCTTTTATTGTATTGTTAGATACTATGGGCATATTTCATTATAACAGATAAATATGCTTGACTGCAGCCCCACCTCTACGAGGTAAACAAAGATACTGATTCCACCTCTTTTTAATAAACTGAACTATGACCAATGGAGCACCAAACTGTTTTCATGAACACATCTCTTCGCACACTAACCTATGATCTGGAGCACAAGATATATTTTGATTTCTATTTATACATTAATGTATATTCCTGCTTCCAAACCACCAACTAATGGTACTTCGTACGTGGGGTCTTTGAGATAATCATCACAGCTGTAGTTGATCCTGAGATGCCTTGGTACACCCCTTCTCAGCTGTCCAGGAAGATGTGACACCTGCCAAGATAGTAACATTTATTACTCAGTGCTTGGACATGAAGTGTATTAATCACTTTAGTATATTGCCCATATTTGGAGATTGTAGTCATTGCAATCACCTCCATTAGACTTGGTTAGAGCCGTTCAATGAATAACTAACTAATTGTCTACTTACCTCTTAGCATTACAAGCACCTTTAGGATCATATCTGAGATTATGCTAGTAGAACTTACAGGTTTGCCATTTTCATCCTCATTTACAATGCCTTCACTTTTTCTGTATAGAAAAGTAGTCATTTCAACTTTAAGGATGTATCTTTGACATGATAGGGATATTTTCATTGCATACTATTTTATATCGCAACTGAACACTGCCCTAACCACCTAGCTCCTCTAGTACACTCATGCAACTGCACACAGAATTACTTCACAGGGTTTTCTCCCTGTGGCACCTTTCTAGAGAGTAACAGCAGACCACCTGTAAACATCTGGTTTGAAGTGTGGGAGCATATCCCCGAACCTCAAAATTCAAGACACCCCAAAAGTTAGATCATTCAAAATGCACCTCTGGTGGTTCAGCTCCTGGGTTGATCTTACACTAAAGATGCCCTCTTCAACATCAAACCAGACACTAGTTAGCAATGTTGCAAATAATTAATTTGGACCCCTCAGTAACCAAGGGCCAGATGTAGCAAGGCTTTTACGCGTCGCAAACAGCGAAAATCCCTGTTTGCGAGGCGCAAAACCCACATCGCGATGCCCATTCCCATTTTACGATTTGGTAACCTGGTTACCGGCTCGCAAAATGGGACTGTGAGTTGCAAATAGGAAGGGGTGTTCCCCTTCCTATTTACGAGTCGCAGCGCGATGTAGGATTGTTTTGTGACTGCGAACGCGGTCACAAAGCAATCGCAGTTACCACCAGTGTCACACTGGTTGTAACCCATTCGCAAAAGGAAAGGGATCCCCATGGGGCCCCTTGCCCTTTGTGAATGGCCTTGAAAACATTTTTTCATTTTGTAATGCATCTTGTTTTCCTTTAAGGAAAACGGGCTGCATTACAAAAAAAAACTGCTTTATTGAAAAGCAGTCACAGACATGGTGGTCTGCTGTCTCCAGCAGACCACCATCCCTGTGAGTGCTGCGACTCACAAGAGGGTCGCAAATTGCGACCCACCTCATTAATATTAATGAGGTGGACCTTTGCGACCCCCTTGCAACTCGCAGATGGTGTCAGGGACACCATCCTAAAATCCTGCATTGCGACTTGCAATTTGCGAGTCGCATTGCAGGAATTTCCTACATCTGGCCCTAAGTTCTATGCCAGCGAAACACCAAAGGGTTTATATCACAAAATTAAGCAGTACAGAGTAAAAGTTAAAATGCAATGAAGGCTCAAAAGCAGAGTATATCATTAGAAATCAGAATTATTCTAAGTCCCAAATGACCAGCAAAATCATAAATAGAACAGGAAAGTTATCAGCAAAAATCTTTAAAAATCTGGTTCACCCTCAGAATCAATGGGTTCTTATACACAATTCCTGCATAGAAATGTAGCTAAACCACAGACTCAACATGGTATGATCCTGTGTATCAGGTCTTTTGACAAATAAGAGAAATCCACCCCAATTACATTATATGTTAGCACTATCCCGCTTTCTAAGAAAGAGCTAAGTATCTTTAATGTCACGTTATCATAGGAAGTTCAACTAATATTCAGTTTTTCTAAACAATGGACTATGCACCAGTAAAAGCGTGCTAAGCCCAGAAATGGAACAGTGGAATGACCTTGAGCATTTGCAACAGTTAAGAACACTAGAAAGTTAATTCACAGTACATGCACATTAGGAACATTTCTAATATATTAATTTGAATTTGCTCTGTGGAGTCTGCGGGGAGATAAGATGCACGGAGGGCGAGATGAGAGGGGAAAGAGAACCATTCGTGTTAACCAATATTTTGAATTATTAAAATGTGGCACAACTAAATTACAGTAATAAACACACTTTTTCACATCAAATTAAACTTATTTTAACTACAATACTATTCATTCAGAATCTGTATTGGATCTGACATAAAAATCATCATTTATCATCATTACTTGTTCATTTGTTGGGGAAAGTGTTGTGAAATTGCTTTATCAACCTTGGAGCATGCACATTTTGGACGGCTTCCCAGGACCTTTCTTCTGGGCCAAAACCTTTCCAATCAATGAGGTAATATAATGTTTTTTTTAAACTTTGAGTCTAAAATTCTATTCACTTCACATTCCAAATGTGAATCTACTTGGATAGGATCTGGAGAGGTGGTTGTCCTAACACTGGGAGGGCTTCTTTTGAGTAGCGAGACATGGAATACTGGATGAACCTTAATCTGAGGGGGCAAGGCGAGTTTGACTGTTACTGGATTTACAATGTTCTTTATTTTAAAGGGTCCTACATATCTAGGCTGGAATTTTTGGTTCCCTCTTAAATGTAAATGTCGAGTGGATAGCCAGACCTCACCCTCGCAATAACCTGGGTTGCCTCTCCTCTTTTTGTCTGCATGTTTCTTGTAAGAGACCTTTGCCTTGATCAAGTGTTCTCTGGCGGATTGGTAGGTCTTTTGAATTTTCTTACTGAATTCATTTGCAGCTGGTACCGAGCCTCCCAACCTTCCTAAGATAATGTTTAGGTGGCTTCCAGAGTTCAAATAGAAAGAAGAATAACCGGTGGAGGCATTAATAGCATTGTTGTACATAAATTGGGCCATCCAAATGAAATCTGGCCAATCATTATCTTGGTCCAGGAGATATAAGCGTAGGTACTACTCTATCTCCTGGTTAACTCATTCTGTCGTTCCATCCATTTCCAGATGATAACTGGTAGAATAACATGAGTCTATTACAAGTTTTTTCATAAAGGCCCTCCAGAATTGGGAAACATATCGGGGACCTCCATCTGAGATCACAACCATGGAATGCCATGAGCTCTCACTATGTGCTGTGAAAATAACTGTGCTAAATGAGAGACTCTAAGAACCTTCTTTAGAGGGATGAAATGACTCATTTTAGAAAAGGTGTCTACAAAAACTACGATTGTGTCAAAACCTTTACTTGAAGGTGAATCTACAATCAAATCAATAGTAAAGGTGTGCCAGGGATATGATGCAATGGGAAGAGGCTGAAGCCCACCTTCAGGAGCTAATCATGTTGTATTTCTCCGAACGCATTTATCACAGGTTTGAACGTATTGTCTTATTTGAGGGATCATGGCAGGCCACCAGAAATACCTCCTAATTAATTTGGTAGTCTTCAAAATTCCTTTATGGCCAACTAAAGGATAATCATGACATCACGACACGCTTGTAGTGCTAGCTCTTGCAACTCACGAGTTGGCAAATATCAAGCATTTTCAACAAAAGGAAGATTTTCTAAAACCCTTCTTCCTTCTTTTTTGTTGGCTCAATCTGAAATTTCTTGGTGAGACATGGATTCTCCAACCTTTCTTTTTATTTTGGAAAATTGTAATGGTAAAATTAAAATCTGCAAAGTACAAGGACCATCTCAATTGCCTTGGAGTTAATGTCTTAGCAGACTTTAAAAACTGAAGATTTTTATGATCGGTGAACACAGTGACTACATGACTAGCATCAATAAATAATGCTGCCATTCCTGAAAGGCATCCTTCACTGCCAATAGCTCTTTGCCAGCAACTGGATAATTTCTTTCAGGAGGAGTTAATTTCCTGGATCAAAATGCCACTGGGTGAAGTTGACCTGTTTCCTTGTGCCTCTAAGACAATACACCACAAATCGCTTGGTTGGAGGCATCAGCTTCCACAAGAAATGGCTCCTCAGGGTTAGGATGGAGAAGGATCGGGCTGTCATAAAAGCTCTTTTGAGGAACTCAAAAGATTCTTCAGCATCAGTTGACCAATAGAAGGGTACTCCTTTTCTCAAAAGTTTTTGTAATGGGGACCACCTTTATAGAAAACTCTTTTATAAGCCGGCGTTAGAAATTGGCAAAGCCAATAAACCTTTGCACCTCCTTCACTGTTTTGGGAGAAGGCCAATCCAGGATTGTTTGAATTTTAGCAGGATCCATGGAAACTCCATTTTCTGATAAGATGAATCCCAAGAATTCTACTTCCTTCGCATGAAGGGCACACTTTTCCAACTTCACGTTTAGTTTATTTTCCAACAATTTCTTTAGAACTGCTCTCACGTGATCTACATGGTCTCGCACAGTCTGGGAGAAAATTAAAATATCATCAATGTAGAGTACTACAAATTGATCCAAAAACTCTCTCAGAACATCAGTCACAAAGTTCTGGAAAGCGGCCAGCTCGTTATATAGCCCATAAGGCATCACTTGGTACTCGTATAGACCAAACCGGGTGCGGAAGGCGGTTTTTAATTCGTCTCCCTTAGCAACTCGAATTAAATGGTACACTCTGCAAAGATTTAGTTTGGTGTAGATTTTTTTGCATCGTTTACCTGATCTAGCAGTACTGAAGTCAAGGGCAGAGGGTATTGATTCTTCACTATAACTTGATTTAACGTTCTAAAATCGATACAAGTTCTTAACTCTTTACTCTTCTTCTTTGGGACAAAAAAAAAGGGGGAAGAGACTGGGGATAGAGGGGGACAAATAAAACTGTTTGCCAAATATTTTTCCAAATATTCTTTTAGAAACTTGTTCTCCTTTTCAGTAAGAGCATTGATTCTACTGCAAGGTAGATTCACACCCACCTGGCTTAAGTTTGATCGTGCAATCATAAGATCTGTGGGGATGTAGCTTCTCTGCCTCTGCTTGGTCAAACACTGCAGACGATTCTTTATATTCTGGGGGAAATGACAACCTTTTCCAGAGCACAAACCACATTGGATTTAGTAGCTAAAACTTGAGCGGTAGATGGTACACTACTTATCTCTTGAGGACCGTAACAATGCTTCCGACAGTAACTTGAATTTAATTGGACAGTCCTCTTTTCCCAATTAATTTCAGGGTTGTGTTCCGTAAGCCACGGTAAGCCCAAGATCAGCTGAAATTAAGGAGCATCTATGAGATTGAAAGATAACTTTTCTTGGTGTCCTAGATGATCTTTCAGAACTATAGGTTCAGTTTCATCTATGATAGGACCTGAAGACAGGTTTGTTCCACCCACCGTATGAACAGGCTCTGCTATTATCTTTTTTACAAAATGTATTCCCATTTTTGTGGCATACTGGATGTCGCAGACATTTCCCGTAGCTCCTCAGTCAATCATCACTGAAACCTCCTGCAGCTTGTTTTCTCTGAAGATGAGGTCAAAAGAAATAGTAAGATGAGGGGAAGCAGACTGTAATGTGTTTGCCAATAATTGGGATTCAGGGGCTGGGTGGTGTTATAAGTCAACCAGGGCTACTCTCTTGGTAGAATGGGTTTTCTCTTTTCCTGAATTATCTTGTTTAGGCTTCTTTGGGCATTCTGTTACAAAATGCCCAGACAAAACACAATAGAGACATAGATTCATAGATCTTCACTTGTCCTTTTCCTCTTTAGACAGGGGACCTCTAACACTGGTGATTTGCATTGGCTCTTCCGAAGAGTGTGTCTCTGAGGTCTTGATACTTTCCACTTTACTCCTATCGAAATGTGGTTGAATAGGATGAAATTCTCTCTTGCGTTCAGCTTTTCTTTCAAATAGACGCTGATCAATCTGTAAAACTAGATCAATTAATTTTGACACATCAGTAGGTCGATCTGGAATTTGGGCTAGCACATCTTCTTGTTCTTCTCGTAAACCTCGGTAAAAAACACAGCCCTTTTGCTCTCGGGTCAACCAGTCTCCACAATTAATTTGTTGAATTGGGCCAGATAAGAGATCAAATGCCTATTACCTTGTTTTAAGTCTAGTAATGCATTATCTGTGGCTTGGGAAATTGATCTGCGGTCAAAGATTCAAAATAAATAATTTTTTAAGACTTCAAAATCATATAATACAAGGTCCATCATCATCATAGCATAGCGTTATTCAGTCAAAGAACCATCAAAGCATAAACAACATTCAATAATACAATATACAATAACTTATATAATACAATATACAAAGAGAAATTAAATATAAAATAGATAAAAAGGTAAAACATCATTCATTGTTGGCAATAAAACTAGTAAAAATCTCTCAATACATGTCCCAAAACATACATTACAGATTACAATGTTTTTAAGAAACAAATTTGTATACACCATGCAGCCACCCGAAACTTGCTAACTGCATGGATCAGAATATCAGCGGTATCGCTCTTTAAAATCCTAAGGGCAATAGCATGTTGTTTAAAACACAACATCTGACAGACTTGATGAATAAACTTAGGTCGGGGAGGGACATACGCTGTACGGAAGAAAATGAAGTGTTCAACTGATTCCGGAGCAGTAGTGCAGCATGGACATGGATTGGGCGCCAACGATGACCTCCAACTACCAACAAATGACATTAGCGGTAAACACCCATAGTGAAAGGGGGCGTACAAACTCTTTCCCAAGGAGTCGGGAATAATATCTAGATAAGGCTCAAACTTGGGATACCTTTTAAAACCGAGAAATGCATTAGTCAATCACCCGTACGATGAATCAAGGAGATCATTATTCCTTACATAAGGCCAGTAAGCTGTTTTCAAAGACAATTTGTGAGCCTTCCCTAAATCCTGTGGATTCTCCCAGTAGTTCCCTAGCCCCAAGATACAAAGCCAGTTAGACACATGCCTAAACCATGGGATAGAGGCTGCATTGGGTCTTTTTAAGAGATCAAGAAGGTAGTCCCTCTAAATAACAAGCCTGGGGGGGTCGTCCAAATTCTTACCCAAAAGAGTAATGGTCTTAAGGCTATCAAATCAGAGATATGTTTAAAATCAAGATCCAAAAAGGTGGGAACCAGGAGAGTACTGCCTAGGCACGCAAGTAGTGCTCTAGCAAAATTATTTTCACCCACAGATAATTTAGAGGTTTTACAAAAGCCCCACACCTCTGCTCCATAAGTTGCAGCATTTTGTGCTTTAGCTAGATAAATCTTAATAGCAGGAGAAACGGCTTTCGTAGCAATACTCTTATAAAAGCGCAGAATGGCACCCAATCTGTGTTGAAGAAGAGACACAGGTGGTCATTCTGACCCTGGCGGTCTTTGACCGCCAGGGCGGAGGACCGCGGGAGCACCGCCGACAGGCCGGCGGTGCTCCAATGGGGATTCCGACCGCGGCGGTAAAGCCGCGGTCGGACCGGCACCACTGGCGGGGTCCCGCCAGTGTACCGCGGCCCCATTGAATCCTCCGCGGCGGCGCAGCTTGCTGCACCGCCGCGGGGATTCCGACCCCCCCTACCGCCATCCAGATCCCGGCGGTCGGACCGCCGAGATCCGGATGGCGGTAGGGGGGGTCGCAGGGCCCCTGGGGGCCCCTGCATTGCCCATGCCACTGGCATGGGCATTGCAGGGGCCCCCGTAAGAGGGCCCCTACATGTATTTCACTGTCTGCTGCGCAGACATTGAAATACGCGACGGGTGCAACTGCACCCGTCGCACAGCTTCCACTCCGCCGGCTCGATTCCGAGCCGGCTTCATTGTGGAAGCCTCTTTCCCGCTGGGCTGGCTGGCGGTCTGAAGGCGACCGCCCGCCAGCCCAGTGGGAAAGTCAGAATTACCGCCGCGGTCTTTCGACCGCGGAACGGTAACCTGACGGCGGGACTTTGGCGGGCGGCCTCCGCCGCCCGCCAAGGTCAGAATGAGGGCCACAGTCTTATTAATCAGTTCTTCCCAGTGCAATTTGTTAGAAATCCTCACACCCAAATAATCTATTGAATTTACTTTCCCCAAGGGAACCCCAGCCAAAGTGACGGTGCATCTCCTAACTGATCCTGGGCTAAATACCATTAATTTGGTTTTACTAACATTCAATTACAGCTCATGGTCAGTACCGATTGTTGTAAACCTATCCACGTGGGTCCGAAGGCCCATTGGGGTCTTGGAAATGAGGAAAGAGTCATCCGCAAAGAGCAGTATCGGAATCTTTTGCGCATTTAGGGAAGGTGGCATCATTTTGACAGAGAGATACAGCTTGAATTACCTCATTATATATAAAGTGAATAAAGTTGGTGCCAGAACACATCCTTGGGGAAGCCCCTGTTGAATAGCAATGTGGTCTGTTAATTCACCCTGATTACCCCACCTCACCTGGGCATATGTGTCCTCGTGTAGCCGCTGTAGGAGATGAATTATATTAGATGGAGTATCTATTTTGTATAGGACATCCCATAAGTTTTCTCTAGGAACCATATCAAACGCAGACCGAAGATCCACGAAAGCAACATACAAATTTTGTTTAGCAAGCGTTACATATTTCCAGTATAAAAGTGCCAACCTGAAAACCTGATCCACAGTTTAGGACAAAACCCTTCCTGGAGTGGAGACATCTCATAATGGATATCAGCCTGATTTAGAAGCCTTTCCCAAAGTTGTTTGGCAAAAAATATTTGAAGGTTGTCAATGAGACTAATAGGTCTATAATTAACAGGAGAGCTCACCACCCCTTTTTGTAAATGGGGACTATTTCAGCTCCTTTCCAAGTACTAGGTATCGGACCCCGCTGCTATAGCGTCAGATATCATATTTATATAACTAGACCAGATCACTGGCTCAGACTTGTATAAATCCCCTGGTATCTTATCTGGACCTGGGGCTTTAGAGGGTTTAAGGGAATTAATTGCAGCTAACATTTCCTCCAAGGTAAAGACAATATGATCATCCTGTTTGCACAGATCTGTTTCCAAATCACCAAATGGTAGGCACACTACGGTCGACTGCTGGGAATAATGATTATGAGGAGAGAAATTACAGAGCAGAGCATAAAGATTAGAGAAATGATCAACCCAACTCTCAGGTTGGATATGAGTACGAATCATATTCTTACCCTCTCTGTGTCTATCAGCCAATAATTTCCAGAAAAACATGTTGTCATTGTGTCTGGAAGCATCCACCAGATTCTGCCAAATTAGCTCATCCCAATTTTTCTTTGCCTGTGCTACACCTTTATAGTAGAGCAGTCTATCTGTTCTGATCGCCCCCTGAGAACGGGACACAATAGCTTGCTTTAGTGCAAGTTGGCCTTCGAACAATCCTTATTAAACCATTCCTTATTTTTAGATGAGTGGTCAAATTGCTTAATGGAAATTTTCTTATAGAAAATATTCTGTAATTTGTCTCATGGATGGTAAGAATTGGAATACTGGCAACCTCATGTCCCCCATAATCGGTCATAGCATCAATAAAGCTGTGTCTTGGGCAACTATCAGATACACTGAGGTAGATAAAGTGTAAGGTATGTGTGACTTAGGAAATTGAATTTGGATCATTTAAAACAAGAGATTTTAGCCAGTATTGCAAGGAGTTTGAGTGGTGCCGGCCATTCTGGTTCCATCAATTGACTATTTTACTTTCGGTTCCACTATTCAGCTTTTTATTTTTTTCCTGCATGGCCTAGTTAAATAAGTATATTTGTTTTCTTGTTTTCCCTAACTTTAGTATCATACTAAGTGCTTAGTGTCTGAAAGATTCAGTCGATTAGCGCCTCTAAGGTGACCGTGCTGTACTAGCCAATGAGCCATGAGTTATGAATCAACTTACTAGGATGTTGGGCATTAGGTTAAGGCTGGTAAAATACTGCATTACTTTGTTATTCTATAAGACTTCTACCCCACCCAAAGGCAGCTTTGATGCATATGTTGTCTTCCTAATATCTTTTCCAGCAATGCTTCGCTGTGCTCATTAATCTTGAGTATGTGCTAAATGTGAGTTTTCTCTAAACAAGGCTTCTATCATTGTGGCCTATCTAAATTCTCTCTTGATTAACCCAATTGGCTGAGTTCAGCCAGCCTGCAGCCCACTGCAGCTACGTTACTATATAGTAAGTCTCAAAATTGACACTTGCTCCACGGTCAGTTATTGGTAGTTGTAATTTCTTAAGGGCGAGCCTGCTTCTGCCTGACCCCCTAAATCATTTCAATCAGCAAGGCATTGAGTTCACTGTATGTATCGCTACTATGTCATAACAATAAACTACACACATAGGGGGTGATTCTAACCCTGGCGGTCGGTGATAAAGCGGCGGCCAACCCGCCAACAGGCCGGCGGTCCACAAAATGGAATTCTGACCCTGGCGGGAACCGCCAACACAGGCCGCCACATTAACACTCCGCCCGCCACGGCGGTACAAACAAACAGCGCGGCTGCCACCGCCAACAGACAGGCGGCAGACAATGTACGCCCACACTATCACAACTCACCAATCCGCCACCTTTTCCGGGGCGGGAGCACCGCCGATAAAAACACGGCGGAAACAGACTACGAACGGGAAAACGCGCACCTCTACGCACTCCACAAGGAAGGAGGACAGCATGGAACCCGAATTAAACATCCTACCTGCTCTCGTCTACCTGCTCATCTACCACGAGTACGAACGCCGGCGCAGACGACAACGGTGAGTACTGCACCTACGACACAGGGGAGGGGGGAGGACGAAAGGTTACGGCACACACATATGCGACCCCCACCACCCCCCCAAACTATGTACACACCAATGCAGAGCAACAAGTCACAGTGACACCACCCAAACCCCGTGAAAAAAGCAAGGACATAATTAAATTGTGAATCGAAATTTATGGAAAAAAAAAAGCCACTGATAAGTCATGGTCAAATAGCAATAACAATGTAAAAAAATCAATTCAATATTTAGTGCATACGATAAAGTGAGGCAATTAGTCCTGCACATCTAACGAATTTCCAAGTGTCCGTGGGCCAAAGTGTATCAACACAAGGGCAAAGCCCACACAGGAGACCTGAGTCCTTTGGAGAGAACACTGCAGGGGCATCTGATGACAAAACTACAGGCACCTCAGGGAGAAGGGAAGGGGGGGGCACCACAGCCACATGAGTCCACGACGCCAGATCCACGAAGGGGCCACCATGCCCACTGTGCCATCCTGGGGAGTGCAAAGCCACAGTCTCTCAAGTCTCTACAGTGGGTGGCTTGCCCACTGTGCCATCCTGGGGAGTGCAAAGCCACAGTCTCTCAAGTCTCTACAGTGGGTGGCTTGCCCACTGTGCCATCCTGGGGAGTGCAAAGCCACAGTCCATCAGGTGGATAACAGTCTCCACCGGTCAAGGAGGAGGCATGGTGGGCACAGTGAACCGTGAACAGTATCTCGAGACAGATCCGGCACTGTCATTGTGCCAGTGGTGCTTCAGACGTCGGGGCCCAGCGGAGCGGTGCTTGACAGGAAGGGCCCAGCGGAGCGGTGCTTGAGACGGCGGGGCCCAGCGGAGCGGTGCTTGAGACGGCGGGGCCCAGCGGAGCGGTGCTTGACAAGAAGGGCCCAGCGGAGCGGTGCTTGACAGGAAGGGCCCAGCGGAGCGGTGCTTGAGACGGCGGGGACCAGCGGAGCGGTGCTTGAGACGGCGGGGCCCAGCGGAGCGGTGCTTGAGACGGCGGGGCCCAGCGGAGCGGTGCTTGAGACGGCGGGGCCCAGCGGAGCAGTGCTTGACAGGAAGGGCCCAGCGGAGCGGTGCTTGAGACGGCGGGGCCCAGCGGAGCGGTGCTTGAGACGGCGGGGCCCAGCGGAGCGGTGCTTGAGACGGCGGGGCCCAGCGGAGCGGTGCTTGAGATGGCGGGGCCCAGCGGAGCGGTGCTTGACAGGAAGGGCCCAGCGGAGCGGTGCTTGACAGGAAGGGCCCAGCGGAGCGGTGCTTGAGACGGCGGGGCCCAGCGGAGCGGTGCTTGACAGGAAGGGCCCAGCGGAGCGGTGCTTGAGACGGCGGGGCCCAGCGGAGCGGTGCTTGAGACGGCGGGGCCCAGCGGAGCGGTGCTTGAGACAGCGGGGCCCAGCAGAGCGGTGCTTGACAGGAAGGGCCCAGCGGAGCGGTGCTTGAGACGGCGGGGCCCAGCGGAGCGGTGCTTGACAGGAAGGGCCCAGCGGAGCGGTGCTTGAGACGGCGGGGCCCAGCGGAGCGGTGCTTGAGACGGCGGGGCCCTGTTCAGCGGTGCTCTTCTGTGCGGCGGGGCCCTGTTCAGCGGTGCTCTTCTGCGCGGCGGGGCCCTGTTCAGCGGTGCTCTTCTGCGCGGCGGGGCCCTGTTCAGCGGTGCTCTTCTGCGCGGCGGGGCCCTGTTCAGCGGTGCTCTTCTGCGCGGCGGGGCCCTGTTCAGCGGTGCTCTTCTGCGCGGCGGGGCCCTGTTCAGCGGTGCTCTTCTGCGCGGCGGGGCCCTGTTCAGCGGTGCTTGTCCAGTAATTCAAGGGAGCCAGACCTGGCCTGGACTCCCTGCTCAGTCGCCCTCCGACCGTGCAGTCACAGGACCCTTCGGTGACGGAGTCCTGGGCCCTTTGGTGTCCTTCCTTTGAGCCGGGATGGGGCTTGTGGGGCCCTCCTGCTCCGCGCTCCTGCTGGCTGACTTCTCCGCCCTGCTGCCCTTTCGCTCCTTAGAAGAGGCTCTCTGGCCCTTGCCTCCCCTGGATGTTGTGGCAGGTAAAGTGGCCGAACTCTGGTCCTTGGGGGCAGCCGTGTCAGTCCTCTCACGGCGGCCCTTGAGTTTTCGGGTCCTCTTGCCTGGGGGGGGGCTGGCTGTCCCCTTGCTGCTGATAGAAGTGTCACTGCTGCCAAAGGGTGGACTCCAGAACCCATGCACCACAGTGACACTCAATGCTGGGCTGGTGGTGGCTGAGGTGCTCTTGGGACTCTTAGCAGATGGAGGGGGTGGGTCAGGGGAGGGAAAGAGGTTAAGATTGGAGAGGTAAACTTTTTTAGGACCAAGGTAAAGGGTGGGAGTAGTGGTGATGGGAGTGGAGGAAGAGGATGTGGTTGTAGGAGAGTCAGGTGTGCTGTCTTTGGGTGCAGGTGATTGTGACGTAGGCTGTCGTGAGGTGGATGGCTGTTGGGTGGGTGGCTGCCTGCGTTTGTGTGTCTTGGAAGAGGGGGTGATAGACACAGTGGGAGAGGACACAGGGGACGTGTAAATGGCAGTGGGGGTGGTGACTGCACGTGTGCGGACTGTACTGGAGGGTGTGCTGGTGATGGAAGCACTGGCTGATGGTGGTGTGCATGCAGGTGTGAGTGTAGACGTCACAGGGAGGGAGGAGGGAGACGAGGAGGAGGGGGACACAGAGGTGGTAGTGACTGTTGGCATGTCTGCATCTGGATGTTGCTTGGGTGAGTGTTTGTGGGATCTGTGGTGCTTGTGTCTGGATGAGCTCACCTTGGGTGTTGAGGTGTGTGCAGGCTGGTCTGATGGTGTGGATGGGATAGGCAGAGGAACAGGAGACAGAGACAGGGTGGAGGTAGTTAGAAGAGGGAGGCTGGAAACAGGGACAATGGCTGCCGTCAGTGCTGAGGCCAGAGCATTGAACAATCGTTGATGGGCAGCCTGACCCGAATGAATGCCCTCCAGGTAGGCATTGCTCCGATGCACCTCCCTTTCTACCCCCTGGATGGCATTCAAAAGGGTAGTCTGCCCAACAATGATGGTCTGAAGGAGGTCAATGACCTCCTCACTGAGGGCAGCAGGGGTGACAGGGGCAGGGCCTGAGGTGCCTGGGGCGAAGGAGATGCCCGCCTTCTTGGGCGAGCGGGCACGGAGCGTAGGCTGAGGGGCTGCTGGGAGGGCGGGGCTGGTGCGCTGGGTGGCGGCTGTACCTGTAGAGGCGGGGGGCCCGGATGTTGCCACCACCGCTAGGGAGCTCCCATCCGAGGACGTGTCGGTGTCGCTGGTGTCACCACCGGTCCCCGTTGTGGTGCTCCCCTCGCCCTCCGGATCACTGGTGCCCTCGGTGTCTGTACCACAGCCCACCGGGGCCTTGTGACTTGCAGCTCCCTCGTGCTCCGATGCCAAATCTCCTCCGCCTGATGATGCTAATGCACACATGCACAAGATGATCAAGAAAAAGGGTGGGGGGAGAAATAATAAAACAGGTTGAGTGCATGCAATGTCAACACCGTTGGCGGAGAGGACAGACACAGGAGCCTCATGCACTACGCTGGGCAATCGGGGTATACTACTCAGTACTTGTGACCAGGCCTACAGGTCTATGCACAACAAATACACACATGGATGATGCAGGACCATGGATAGCTGTACTTGGCACCCTACAGAGGTGGGGGGCGGGGGCACAGGGCCATGCCTAAAGGAGAGGACTACACTACAGAAAACGCCCTGGCCTGATGTCACCCACAACCCTCCTCCCCCACCCAGACGCCTCCACTGCGCATTAAGATAGCAGAATGTGCTGATACTCACCCCCTTGTGTCTGCTGTGATGTCCTCAAGCGCCCATCCAAATCAGGGTAGGCCACCGCCAGGATCTGGGACATCAGGGGGGTCAGGGTACGACTGGCACCCCTCCTAGGTTGGGAGGCCATCCCCAGCAGTGACTCGGCGGTCTTCCTGGTCCCGCGGCGGATGTCCTCCCACCTCTTGCGGCAGTGGGTGCCCCGTCTGACGTGGACCCCCAGGGCCCGGACTTCCTTGGCGATGGCACGCCAAATGTCGACTTTCTGATGGGCGCTGACCTATTTGACATGTACAGGGTGGGAAAGGAAAATTCATCATTTATCTGCATGTTAGATGTGATTGCCCCCCCCCTCCCCAAATTTGCCATGTGGCACATGCTCTCATCTGTCGTGCGTTGCACTCCTCATTCGCTCCCCACCCCACCATCTTACATCCACCCCACTCAACACAGGCATAGCCCATTCCATGTGCACCCAGTGTACTTACCTGTTGGTCTGGAGGACCGTAGAGTAACGCATACTGGGGGAGGACCCCATCCACTAGTTTCTCCAACTCTACAGACGTGAAGGCAGGGGCACTTTCCCCAGTCGCAGCAGCCATTGTATCTTCCAGACCGAGGTCACAGCAGCACTTGCAGTATAGGTCCTCTCCTGTGGATGATCAGGTCTCGAGTGATTAAGCAGATAGAAAATGGCGGTCACGCCCGCGGCGGTGCGTACCGCGGCGGTGCGTACCGCCGGCGCACCTCGTCATTGGCTCCAGAAACCCATAGGCTTCAATGTTAACCAATGCGGCTTCGTATAGCGGTCTTCGACCGCATACCGCCACGGTGTGCCACGCCAGCGCATTGACCTCACATCCCATTGTCCCACTTCACAGGTCAGGCAGCCGCTATTTCAAGGGCCCACATGGCATAATTTGTACTGCGTCACACAGGCCTAGGCCTTGCATTGCCACACATACACGCCTTTCAATACATAGATAATCGTGTGCTATGCATGCTGTGGTGAACGTACCTGTGATTTGCTTGACTCTGTGCTCCATGTTGTCCTTCCTAGGCACCGTCCGCTGGGACTTGCGAGGAGAAGGATGAATCCTCGCGTGTACCGTCCGCTGGTGGACCTGTCGACAATGGAAGAACGTCATATCATACTACGATACCGCCTTGACCGAGCCACTATACATGAACTGTGTGCCCAGCTGGAGCCAGCCCTGATGTCCCCCATCCGCCAACCCACAGGAATTCCCCCTCTAGTGCAGGTTCTGTCAGTCCTCCATTTTTTGGCAAGTGGCTCATTCCAGACAACAGTGGCCATGTCATCTGGAATGTCTCAGCCTATGTTTTCAAAAATTTTGTCTAGAGTGTTGTCTGCCCTGACTAAACACATGCGGAGCTACATTGTATTCCCTGAGGAGGTTGATTTGGCCACTGTGAAGGGTGATTTTTATGCCCTTGGACATATCCCCAACATAATTGGTGCCATTGATGGGACCCATGTGGCTTTAGTACCCCCAAAAGACGATGAGCAGGTGTACAGAAACAGGAAAAGTTACCATTCTATGAACGTCGAGGTGGTCTGTTTGGCTGACCAGTACATCTCCCATGTAAATGCCAAGTTCCCTGGGTCAGTGCATGACGCGTATGTGATGCGTAATAGCAGCATCCCTTATGTGATGGAACAGCTACAGAGACAACGTGTGTGGCTAATTGGTGACTCTGGTTACCCCAACCTGCCTTGGCTATTGACCCCAGTGAGGAATCCCCGGACCAGGGCAGAGGAACGGTACAATGAGGCCCATGGGCGAACTAGGAGGATCGTAGAAAGAACCTTTGGCCTCCTGAAGGCCAGGTTTAGGTGCCTGCATATGACAGGGGGATCCCTGATGTACTCACCAAAGAAGGTGTGCCAGATCATCGTGGCCTGCTGTATGCTTCACAATCTGGCATTGCGACGTCAGGTGCCTTTCCTGCAGGAGGATGGTCCAGATGGTGGTGTTGTGGCAGCTGTGGAGCCTGCGGAGAGTGAAGAGGAGGAAGACGAAGAGGACGACACAGACAACAGGGACAGAGTTATCCAACAGTATTTTCAGTAGCACACAGGTAAGAATCACCCACGCCATTTAACATTTACTGAAAGCCCCCTGCATCTTTACTTTGTGTATTTCCCCCCAGTTCTTTTAAACTGATGTTTGATTTTCCCTTCCCTTTTCAGTGCTGTATGACCCACTGCGTGACTTCTGCTTGGTTAGCCCATGGACTAATGCTTATTGACATCGGTATGTTGTCATCACAAACTTAACTGAACATTATTGATCAGTAATGTGTTATACATTTGTAAATAATACAGGCTGACTCCTGAATGATTTCAGTGCAATGAGTGATTTATTTTTAGTGCTAGATATTGGTACATGATATTAAAACGGTGATGGGTGAGGGTGGAGTTATGTCCATGGCAGAGTCCAGTTCTCAGTCCCACAGGTGCATTGTCCATATGCCTGTGGAAGGATGGAGCAGGGGCAGTTCAAGGTTGGACAGGGTGACAATGTGGGACAGTGGGATGACATCAGGGGGTATCTTATGCTGGCGGGGGTCTTGGCATCCTACTCTGTCTTCCTGTGAGATCTCAGGTTCCTCTTGCGGGGTGGTTGTTCTTCAGCAGGAGGTGGGGTTCTGGTGGCCTGTCGTTGTGGTGGGGCCTCCTGTCCACTAGCGCCGGCGGAGGTGGTAGGCTGTTCCTGGTCCTGGCTAGTGACAGGGGCCCTTTGTGGTGCCACATGGTCCCGCAATGTGGTTTCTATCCGGTAGCGATGTTCCTGACTTCATTGCTGAACCCCATGTAGCGTTCCTCCTGCTGTGCCTGGATCTCGGTGAACCTGGCCAGTACCGTCGCCATCGTCTCCTGGGAGTGATGGTATGCTCCCATGATGGTGGTGAGGGCCTCTTGGAGAGTCGGTTCCCTGGGCCTGTCCTCCCCCCTCTGTCGCACAGCAGCCCTCCCAGTTGCCCTGTTTCCCCGGGCCTCTGTCCCCTGGACGGTGTGCCCACTACCACTGCCCCCAGGTCCCTGTTGTTGTTGGGGTGTTGGGTCAGCCTGGGTGCCCTGTAGTGGTGGACACACCGCTGCTTGACGCGTCCTGGAGACAGAGGCATGAGCCCGCTGGGTGGGAGCTGTGCTGGTGTTCCCAGAGGGGTTGGGTCTGCTGTGGCCTGTGTCTGTGTGTGGGGAACCGACTGTCCAGAGGTCCCGATGGTCCGGGCTGGTCATCAGGTTCGAGGTCGACAGAGCTGCTGTCCTCACTGGGGGCCTGTTCTGGGGGTGGGATGGACAAATCTGGACCCTCCGTGGCGGTGTGTTGGCGTTCGGGCCCTGCAGGGGTAAAAGCGTATGGTTATTGTTTCTGTGTGTGCCATGGCGTGCATTTTGAGTGCCCTTGTCCCCCAGTGCTGGCATTCCCTTGTGGGAGGTGTTGTGAGGGTGGTGGGGGGGGGTGTATGGGTATGTGCAATGGTCATGCTTTGGTGGTGGCTGTCTATGGTTTGTGTTGGCATTCAGGGGTTGGTGTTGTTTAGGGTGGGTTGTGCTGGTGAGACATTGGCAGGGAGGTTGTGTGCTGGGGGGTTGAGATTGGGGGTGAGGGGGGTGGGGGTTGGCATGCTGGTGGTTGGGGGGGGGGTGAAGTAGTTGAGATTCGACTTACCAGAGTCCATTCCTCCGTGTACTCCAGCGAGGCCATCAGGATGCAGGATGTTTACTACCTCTTGCTCCCATGCTGTGAATTGGGGTGGAGTGGGTGGGGGTCTGCCGCCAGTCTTCTGCACAGCGATGTTGTGTCGCGACACCATCGAGCGCACCTTCCCCCGTAGGTCGTTCCATTGCTTTCGGATATCTTCCCGATTTCTGGGATGCTGTCCCACAGCGTTGACCCTGGCTACGATCCTTTGCCATAGCTCAGCCTTCCTTGCTATTGTGGTGTGTTGCACCTGTGTGCCGAAGAGCTGGGGCTCAACCCTTATAATTTCCTCCACCATGACCCTGAGTTCTTGGTCCGAGAACCTGGGGTGTCTTTGGGGTGCCATGGGGTGGTGTGGATGAGGTGAGGGGTGGTGTTTGTGGTGATGTGCGTGGTGATGTGTGGTGATGTGTGCGTAGATGTGGTGTGGGTGATGAAGTTGGGTTCCTGTGTGTGTTGGGGTTTTCGATTGCTGTGCTCGCTCTCTCTATCTCTATCTCTATCGCCTTCTCTCCGATTTCCAACTAGTGGGGGTTTGTGGGTGATGTGGGTGTGTGTTTTATAGTTGATTGGATGTGTGGGAGTGTTGTTGGTATGTGTGTTAGGTGTGTGTATTTCAAATTGTCCAATGTGGCTGTGTTTTGGAGCTGTGTGTGTATTTTTAGCGCGGCGGTGTGTACCGCCAATGGAATACCACGGTTGAAAGACCGCCGCGTGGATTAGTGGGTCAGAATGGCATGGGCGTGTTTGTGTTGGCGTGACGGTGGAGGTTTGGTCATCTCCAGTTTTCCGCGGCCCGCTGATGAGGCGGCCTTCCTTGGATGTCGGGTTTTCGGCGGTTTCACAGTTGGTGGTCAGAATGACCGTGGCGGTTTACCGCGGCAGCGGCGGTAGAGTGACGGACTTCTGACCGGCGGTAAGGGCCTTTTACCGCCGAGGTCAGAATGACCCCCATACTCTTTAAACCTGTTTAACTAATGTATATTTACTCATGGTTTCAATATGTATATGTACGTACATACATGTGTGCATATGTGTGTGTATTCATGTGTGTATGTATGTGTGTGTGTGTATGTTTATATATATATATATATATGTGTGTGTGTGTGTGTGTTATTCTATGCTTAACATGTTCATATGTCATTGCATAGCTCCTAGATAAGTTGTTATATTCGATACTTATGAATCCCTGGTCTCATTTTATATCACTTTGTCTACCCATCACCATATGTCATGTCTCTATCAATCTATCCTCTATTACCAATCTGACTCATCCCAAATCCATTCTACTTATTTCATCTCCTAAATAACCCTGCCAAAGCTCTCCCTTCCTTTTCCACATCTAACTCACTTTACTACAATGATCTCCCAAACAACCCTACTAAATTCTCCCTCATTCATCTCACCTTTAACTCATCCAAAACCCCTCCTGCTACTATGATTTCCCTAAACCTTTCCACAGACTCTTCCCTACTCCATCCTCCCTTTACTCATCCCAAGCCTAAATCCTATTACCATAAACTCCCAATTAAGACTTCTGGATTCTTCCCTCCTCCACCCCTCCATTACCCCAGTCAATCCAACTAACACTCACATATCGGCGGCTCAAATTAACTCATAATAATACTAAAACTGTACTCATATTTCCCTATGCTAATTCACCACTAATTCCTTTTGGGTTCCGGAGTAGCGTGCTACCTGCCAAAAAGCGCTTCGATGTCTCGTCAGGGGTAGTAAGCGCTATATAAATACTATTACAATACAATAAAATACAATGAAAACATATGTCTAGAAAAACCGTATAAGTCCCCCCTCTGATTAGTCAATAATCACAAAAAACATATTAATAAAACTTTATTAATCAAGAAATCATTTAGCTGAAATCTTCATAATTTTCAGTTGCTTCCTGGAATTCTGCTCTGACATCTTCATCTGATTGTAGACATAATCTAGGTTTGACCTGTCAGTCTTAGAGTCATTTCTCAAATGTGAAAGCTGTGTGCAGAGGGGATTAGAAAAGTGAGTCTTGAAATACATTACTGTGTGGGGTAAATAGTTTGATTATGTTCACAAGTGGAGTTATAAAAAAAGAGTGGGGAATAATTCAACCCATAAGCAGAAGTCAACATGTTTTTGCCCATTTAACCCTTTATGGAGGTGTCATTGGCATTCTTTAGGGTGATTCTACTTCATGGCATCCCTTTATCTTTGGAGACGCCAATGAGTGGTGGCACTGACTATATCAGATTTCTGAACTACACACTCCTACATCAGTGATGCCATGAAATAGAATCACCCATTGGGCTTTCATTGCTGTTGACTGAAATGGGCATCCAACATCATAGAGTTTTCATAAGATGTGGTTTGGATAAAACATTTATTCATTACTATCTTATTCCAATATTATTTTAAAGCAGCAAGGGCGACCACAGTCCTGAAGAATGCTGATGATGCCTCTGTAAGCAGTTGAACAGGCGGACACTTTTACTCACTTTTCTAATCCCCCCTGCACACAGACTTCACGTTCGAGAGACCACATGAGTGGTACGGTGGTACGGTGCTGGAACTCTGCCATCAGGATGCTTTTCTCAAATCTACGTAGCTCTGGTCAGCCTTTCTGGATGAAGGAATGCTGTTGCTTGCCTTGTTATTACTCTGGATAGGTAAGTTCATTAGTCCTGCTAAATTTGACACTTGAAAGGGTGACAGGAGAGAGCAGTAGGCCACTCTTTGATTCCCCTTATCCAATGCCCCTCTTTATAAAATGTGGGCATTTCATCTACTCAACGGGTCCTCCAGTGATAAGAGCTGCCTTTTTGCTGATGAAATTGGCTGGTTCCTCTTGTAGGAGGTGTGGGGATAGATGTTCGTAAGTGAACCCTTTCTCCACGGCTTGAAGAGGAAGTTGTGTAGCGGATTACTTCTTCTACCCTTGCTCTGGTGTTTTGAGATTGAAGGGTACATGGTGAGAATACGGATCATCCTTCAAGGCCGGAGACCAATCTATGTTGGCAGTGCAAGTGAGCCAATGGCTTTCATTTGCAACTTGACTTTTCTTTAATGCCATTTTTTAAATCGAGGGGATGGAAGGTACACTGCCCTCAATGCCTCAAATCCCGGCTTCCTCAGTTGGCCAAATTGTGTAATCCACTGTACATCTCTTTACCTCACTTTGTAACCTCTTCCTCAACCAAACAATTGAAGACCACATTGAAGCTGTTTAGTTTAGGACTATGCTATACACAAACTTCACTTGTATATGGTTAATATAAAATGCCCTGCTTCCCAAAATAGTATACACCTTATATAAACAGAAAACATGACAATCTGGCACAGCCTGGGCAACTCTTGTCAACATCGTCAAAGCATGGGGTTATTCTTGCATGTTCTTGACTATTACTTTCAATAAATGTCCTTCAATTCAGTGATACAGCCGTATCTACTTAACTGAAATATGTAGAAAAGTTTCAATCTTTTATTTTAAGAAGTTTTTATCATATTTTTCATTACATTTGTTTCATGATTTAACCCTTCCCATAACCTAAGAAATTCAGAAATGTAGAGCCTGATATAATTCTTTGCAGTAAGGACACTCCTTCGCAATGCTGATGGAGTATCCTTACTGCCAAGAATGAGATCTGCCTGCCAAATGTAATTGCGGTCGGACCTTAGGGTTTATCACTGTGGGGACTACTCCATTTCTGCCGTGATTAATCCCCTCTGACAGCCCTGTGTAGTAAGAGCCCTCGGAGGCTGATGTATCATTCCACCCAGCTAACTTAGATGGGCAGAATTAAGGGTCAATTTCCACTGCCCATCACTACCAGGAAAACCTTTGTAGTTAAGAGCAGTGAAAACTGCTAAATGCTCCCCTCGCTGGGGCATTGCACTGTTTATTTTCAAAAAAAATATCTTGTTGCAGGATTTTCTTTATGAAAATAAACAAAAGGAACCTGGGTGGAACAGGGCTCCATCCTGCTGACAGAGCCCTGCACCAAATAAAAATTAATTGACAGAAACTGCAGTTTTAAATGACCACTAGCTTGGCCCTTAGTGTCTCCTACACCCTTATTTTCCAGGTATAGGGAACAGACCTCTGTTATTAAATCTAGTCATGTACTGGACCTTTACTTCTCCTACATCATCATAGTTCCACACCGGGTGCTAAGGCACTCACACCTGTCCTACCTGCAGCATTGATAAGTGTTCATGTACATTTGGCCGCAGTCACACCGAATGGCCTTTTGTTCAGCCTGTAACACAGGTTTCATTGAGGTAAGAACTCTCAAGTCACACTTACCTACAGTCCACTAATGGTAAACAGAGTGTATAACTCCATGGTGACATAACTCAATTTGATGCCCCCCTGTAGAAGGTGACTCCTGTAATTTCAGAGGCTCTAGGTTGAAAGTAGGGTGACCACCCATCTGTAATTTTCATGGACTGCCCATAATTAAGCCCTTCCATCCGTTGTTCGTGATGAGAGGCTTAACGGACAACATTTGTCGTAATTTTAGCCTTTTCAGTCAAAGAACAAATGCAATTAGGACAGTTCAGCTTCCTCAGCTGGATGGAAAGGCAGGGAATCTCCTGTGCTCTGATCCAGAGGGAGGAGCAGACAGAAAAGAAACTGGCCTTTCTTCCAGGGGATCTCCTTTCCAAAAGAAATGCAAATGTGCACAAATGGTAAATCTGCAAATGCAAAGGGATTTGGAAACCGGTATTGTCTTTAATCAAAGGACTCACTTGAAGCTTTCTAATGGCAAAGTATTTTCTTTTAAATAGGTACTGTAAGGGTGTTCCAAGGTAAGGGAGTGTGTGGTTTTAATGGACAGTTATAAAACATGTGTGCACTAGGTATAATCTGTATATTATTGGAATGTGTATTTTAGAAGGGCTTTTTAAATTTATCCTAAATGTATTTGCACATTTTGTGGCAGCCTATAGTATGCTGTGTGTAATGCATGTTTAAAATAAGGAATTACACATTCACAGTGCTTTTAGGGACCTCAGCACCTCATAGTACTAACACACATTGTCAAAGCCAATAGGTCGCGTCTACGCAAGAGTTACTGGTTTTGTCAATGTATTTTAGCGATGTTGTATACTTGAGTGGCTGGCTAAAAGTTAGTGACATAGGGAAGAGTGGCGTGGAGGGTTGCAGAGTGGAATGGCGTAGAGTGGCTTAGAGTGTTGTGGAGTGGCAGAGAGTGTCATGTTTAGGAGTGGGATACTGTGGAGTTGCGTAGAGTGGCATGTAGTGGGGTGGTATGCAGTTACGTTGACTGGTGTAGAGTGCATTGGCATAGAGTATTTAAGAACATAGTGGTGTAGAGTGAAGTGGCATTGAATACAGCAGCATAAAATTCAGCAGTACAATGCAGTGTCATAGTATACAGAGGCATAGATTAGACTGGTGTGTATTATAGTGCTGTAGTGTAGAGTGGAGTGGTGCAGAGTAGAGTGGTGTACAATAGAGTGGCAGAGTGTGTAGTAGAGTGGTGTATAGTGCAGTGGCATAGAGTGCAGTGGTATAGAGTGGAGCAGAGTACAGTAGCATAGAGTGGTGCAGTGCAGAGTAGAGTATAGTGCTGTAGAGTGCAGTGGCATAGAGTGCAGTGTCGCAGAGTAGAGCGTGAGAGTGCTGTAGTATAAAGTGGCATAGAAAGCAGTGACATAGAGTACAGAGGTGCAAAGTAGAGTGCAGTGGCGTACAGTGCAGTTGTTTAGAGTGCATTGGCATACAGTGCAGTGGTACAGTGCAGTGGCATAGAGTGGCATAGGGCAGAGTATAGTGCCATACAGTACAGTGGAGTAGAGTGGCGTACAATAGAGTGGCAGAAAACGCAGTAGTGTAGAGTGATGTTGAAGAAAAGTACCATCTTGCCTGGCATGTTACCCCCATTTTTACTTGTATGTCAGTTTGTTTTTGCCTGTCTCACTCGGATCCTGCTAGTCAGGACCCCAGTGCTCACAGTTTGTGGCCTGGATGTGTGTCCCTGTGTAGTGACCAACTGTGTCACTGAGGCTCTGCTAATCAGAACCTCAGTGCTTATGCTCTCTCTGCTTTTAAAATTGTCACTGTAGGCTAGTGACCATTTTCACCAATTCTAATTGGCACACTGGAACACCCTTATAATTCCCTAGTATATGGTACCTAGGTACCCAGGGTATTGGGGTTCCAGGAGATTCCTATATGCTGCAGCATTTCTTTTGCCACCCATAGGGAGCTCAGACAATTCTTACACAGAACTGCCACTGCAGCCTGAGTGAAATAACGTCCACGTTATTTCGCAGCCATTTTACACTGCTCTTAAGTAACTTATAAGTCACCCATATGTCTAATCCTCACTTGGTGAAGGTTAGGTGCAAAGTTACTAAGTGTGAGGGCGCCCTGGCACTAGAGAAGGTGCCCCCGCATTGTTCAGGGTGATTTCCCCGGACTTTGTGAGTGCGGGACACCATTACACGTGTGCACTACATATAGGTCAATACCTATATGTAGCTCACAATGGTAACTCCGAATATGGCCATGTAATATGTCTAAGATCATGTAATTGTCCCCCCAGGCCAAATCTGTTATTGGGGTGCCAATACAATGCATCCCCGGGGCTCCACCATGGACCCCAGGTACTGCCAAACCAGCTCTCTGGGGTTTTCTCTTCAGCTACCGCTGCTGCCAACCCACAGACAGGCTTCTGCCCTCCTGGAGTCTAGGCAGTCCAGTCCCAGGAAGGCAGAACAAAGGATTTCCTCTGAGAGAGGGTGTTACACCCTCTCCCTTTGGAAATAGGTGTTAAGGGCCTGAGAGGAGTAGCCTCTCCAGGCCTCTGGAAATGCTTTGAAGGCCACAGATGGTGGCCTCCTTGCATAAACCAGTCTACACCGGTTCAGGGAACCCCCTACCCTGCATTGGCGTGAAACTGGAAAAAGGAAAGGGGAGTGACCACTCCCCTGTCCATCACCACCCCAGGGGTGGTGCCCAGAACTCCTCCAGTGTGTCCCAGACCTCTGCCATCTTGAATCCAGAGGTGTGAGGGCACAATGGAGGCCTCTTAGTGGCCAGTGCCAGCAGGTGACGTCAGAGACCCCTCCTGATAGGTGCTTACCTCTCCAGGTGGCCAATCCTCCTCTGAGGGCTATTTAGGGTCTCTCCTGTAGGCTTTTCCTCAGATAACGATTTGCAAGAGCTCACCAGAGTAAAAAGAAATTCTAGCTTACGCGTCAAGAATTTTCAATTCTATTAAGGACACGGAGGTGAGGATTATGCTATCTCTCTCTTTTACTGATCCAAACAGCAGCCAATCAAGTACAACAGATGAAAAAACTACACATCCCAGGATGCTTAACCCACAGTCACATGGTCCAATCCCCAACTCCGACCTTAGACCATAAATATTGACCCACAATGTCACTTCCTCTTTCTTTGATGAAGTCAGATAATGTCAAAATACGAAACAAAACTTCTTACAGAGTCGTTGGATCAATGAGCCTGGAAAATCCAAAAAAAAAGCCAATAGAGCTCAACAGGAGCCCAAACTTGCAGACAAAAACTCCAAGGATAAGACTCACAGAAAGGAAGCCTCATCATCAAGAGATGAACATTCAGGAAGTCTTCTGATTGGAACCTATAAATATAATAACAGAGAAAAGGTAGATAATACCCTGCTGATTGAACACACTCCATAAAACTGATAATCATTTCACATAATCAAAACGGGTGGATAACATAAATTAACAAAATACAATCAAAATACAACAAGCCTTTCTGAGCAAAGAATACACTACCTTCCTCTGGGCGGGATAATCCTCGCCTCCGTGTCCTTAATAGAATTGAAAATTCTTGACGCGTAAGCTAGAAAATCTTTTATTCTATGTCAGGACTGGAGGCTCCGATTATGCTTGTTTAAAGCTGTTCCATTACCACAGTAGCCACGTTCACCACAGGTTTGTGGTAGAACTTACGAAAAGTGACTTCCGAAGACCAATCAGCAGCCTTCATAATGTCTTCCAGATGAGATCCTAAAGCATATGACTTGGAGGCCATGGCCCCTCTAGCAGAATGAGCCCCAAATTTAGTGGTATCTATACCCGCTTCATTCATTAACCATCTCATCCTTCTAGATAAAGTGGTTGAAGAAACTGGTTAGAAAGTTTTTTTGCAAAGAAATCAATAATTGACCATTAGTATCTTGTCTAAATTCTTCTATAACTACTTCATACTCCTTTAAACATTGAACTACACATAATTTCAAATTATCTGAATACATTGGATATGATACTGACCTGCAATTCGTTTTTGTCCTTCTGGTAATGGAAAAGGTAACTACTTCGGGGGAATACACCCTACAAGATAAGTCCAAGGCTTTAACATCTGATGCCCTTTTACAAGAAATCAGACATAATAACATGGTCAGCTTGGCTGAAATCTGTTTGCGAGACAATATCTATTGACAGGCCAAGAATCCAAAAATTTCAAAATAATATTAACATCCCACAACACTGAGTACTTTGCTTGAGGAGGCTTAGATAAACGGATACACCTCAACCGTTTACAAATTAAAGGATGTTCTCCAACAGGTTTATCATCTGTATGAGTGTTGCCTGCTGAAATAGCTGATCTGAAATTATTGGTTGTCCGATAAGCTAAACCTGAGCCTGCTAACTCCGCTAAGAAATTAATAATCAGTTCAATATGGCTTCCACAGGATTGCCACCTCTTCCATCACACCAACTATTCCATCGGCGCCAGGCTGAGGAACATCTTTTGTGAGTGCTACAGGCCCAAGCCTGTTGTTAGAAATGGGGTCTTTGGTTGACAGTCAGGTTACCCCCTGTTCAAGCAAGGACCCTCACTCTAGTTAGGATAAAAGAGAATCACCCTCAGCTAACCCCTGCTTACCCCCTTGGTAGCTTGGCAGAGCAGTAGGCTTAACCTCAGAGTGCTGGGCGTAAAGTATTTGTACCAACACACACAGTAACTTAATGAAAACACTACAAAATGACACAACACCAGTTTAGAAAAATAGGAAATATTTATCTAGACAAAACAAGACCAAAACGACAAAAATCCAACATACACAAGTCAAGTTATGATTTTTTAAAGGTTTAAAATAAAAAGAGTCTTTAGGTAGTTGTAACAACACACTAGCGCTGCTAGCGTGTAAATGTACCTGGTTTGCGTCAAAAATAACCCCGCACGGGCGGTGTGCGTCGAAAATAACCCTGCACGGTTATATGCGTCGAAAACAGCTCGGCACGGCGAGGCGCGTCGAAAAAGCCAGCCACGCGACGGTCCGAAAGTCCCGCGGCGCTGGTTGCGATCTCTCAGCCTTCGTCAGCGATGCTGCGCGTCGTTTCTCCTGCTCCGGGCGTCGATTCTCCGGTCGCGTTTCCTGCGGCGTCGTTTCTCAGCTGCGGAGCCGGCGTCGCGTCGTTTTCTCAGCCGCGATCGGATTCGCGTCGATCTTTTCTCCGCACGGTGCTCGGTGCGTGTATTTTTGTCCTTAGGCTGCCAGCCTCTCCTTTCAGGGTCCCAGGAACTGGAAGGGCACCACAGAGCAGAGTAGGGGTCTCTCCAGAGACTCCAGGTGCTGGCAGGAAGAAGTCTTTGCTATCCCTGAGACTTCAACAACAGGAGGCAAGCTCTACATCAAGCCCTTGGAGATTTCTTCTTCAAGATGGAAGGCACACAAAGTCCAGTCTTTGCCCTCTTACTCAGGCAGAAGCAGCACTGCAGGAAAGCTCCACAAAGCACAGTCACAGGCAGGGCAGCACTTGTTCCTCAGCGATCAGCTCTTCTCCAGGCAGAGGTTCCCCTTGATTCCAGAAGTGTTTCTAAAGTTTGTAAGTTTGGGTGCCCTTCTTATACCCATTTTAGTCTTTGAAGTCACCTTCCTTCAAAGGGGACTCACACCTTCTTGTGAAATCCTGCCTTGCCCAGGCAAGGCCTCAGACACACACCAGGGGGCTGGAGACAGCATTGTCAGAGGCAGGCACAGTCCTTTCAGATGAGAGTGACCACTCCACCCCTCCCTCCTAGCAGAGATGGCTAATCAGGAAATGCAGATCACACCCCAGCTCCCTTTGTGTCACTGTCTGGTGTGAGGTGAAAAACAACCCAACTGTCAAACTGACCCAGACAGGGAATCCACAAACAAGGCAGAGTCACAGAATGGTTTAAGCAAGAAAATGCTCACTTTCTAAAAGTGGCATTTCCAAACTCACAATCTTAAAATCAACTTTACTAAAAGATGTATTTTTAAATTGTGAGTTCAGGGATCCCAAACTCCACATGTCCATCTACTCTCTAGGGGAATCTACACTTTAATCATATTTAAAGGTAGCCCCCATATTATCCTATGAGAGAGAGACAGACCTTGCAACAGTGAAAACGAAATTGGCAGTATTTCACTGTCAGGACATATAAACCACATTACTATATGTCCTACCTTATCCATACACTGCACCCTGCCCTTGGGGCTACCTAGGGCCTACCTTAGGGGTGCCTTACATGTAAGTAAAGGGAAGGTTTAGGCCTGGCAAGTGGGTACACTTGCCAAGTCGAATTTACAGTGTAAAAATACACATACAGACACTGCAGGGGCAGGTCTGAGACATGATTACAGAGCTACTTATGTGGGTGGCACAACCAGTGCTGCAGGCCCACTAGTAGCATTTGATTTACAGGCCCTGGCACCTCTAGTGCACCTTACTAGGGACTTACTAGTAAATCAAATATGCCAATCATGGATAAACCACTTACATACAATTTAAACAGGAGAGCATATGCACTTTAGCACTGGTTAGCAGTGGTAAAGTGCTCAGAGTTGAAAAGCCAACAGCAACAGGTCAGAAAAACATAGGAGGCAGGAGGCGAAAAAGACTGGGGATGACCCTGCATAAGCAAAAGTCCAACACGACCCCCTACCAGCCTAAAGCCAGGGGAGAACAATCAATACCTTGATGTACTTCCCTGATTGGGGCGATAGAACAGGGACCCAGGCCCACAACAGCAGGGGCATGTTCCAGTTCTACGCCTTCCTGACTCCAGTTGGATCCCTCTGTCCATACTCTCAGGGCCCACTAAGCTAACCCATGGGGAACCCCTCTCCACATCTACAAACACCCTCTGTGCAACACCTAACTTTACTTTGCTCACAGATGTATTGCAATGGGCAGATAGTACCACCAGGGCCAACACAGTGGTGTTGCCCACTCCACCCCCGGGGTGTGACTCTCGTCCTCCCCCCCCCAGGGGCAACTCTGTCCACCAGGACAGCAAGCCACAGTGGCCCCAGACAACTGTCAGGGATGAGAGCCCGACCTCAGGCCTCTCTAACCACTGTGACTGTGGAGAGTGGGGGGTGGTAGCCCCAGGTGCCTGGCACCCTTTGACCACTCTCTCTTCCACCAGGTCAGGGATGTTAACCTGACCCTGGTCCTCCCCTCTGGGGCTCTGTACCCTCCCCGCAGAAGCGGCACCCCCAGAGTCAAAAACTGTCAGGGTGCTTGTAGAAGCAGTCCTGCACAATTCTTCCATCAGTGCAGGGATGTTAACCTGCAACTGATCCTCCAACCTGGGGTCTGTACCTTCAGGTTGGACCAGGGCCAGGGGTGAGGCTTCCCTCCCCCTGCCCTCTCTTCTGGGGTCCTGAACCACCCAACTAGGAGCGGCCCCCCCAGAAGACAACATGGTAGGGGCACTGTTAGCAGTAGCCCCTTCCTCCAGGTCAGGGGGGACACCCTTAACCTGGCCTCCCAATCCAGGGTCTGTACCCACAGACTGGATCACTGCCTGGCAACCCAGGACTTCCTGGGGGGCATACCTACCCCCTACCAGGTCAGAGTTTACCCTCTGAACCTGGTCATCCAACCCAGGGTCACCACCCTGCGGTTGAACCACTGCCTGGCACACCAGGACTTCCTTGGGAGCACACTTACCCCCCATCAGGTCAGAGTTTACCCCCTGAACCTGATCATTCAACCCAGAGTCACCACCCTGCGGTTGAACCATTGCCTGGCACACCAGGACTTCCTTGGGAGCACACGTACTCCCCATCAGGTCAGAGTTTACCCCCTGAACCTGATCATCCAACCCAGAGTCACCATCCTGCGGTTGAATCATTGCCTGGCGCACCAGGACTTCCTGGGGGGCACACCTACCCCCCACAAGGGAAACACTTTCCCCAAGGGCCATACAAGAGTCTGGCTGGCGCAGGTCTCCTGACCTCTGCCCATCTGACAGAGTCTGGATTCCCCCCAGCCCAGAAATGGTCTCACCAAGGTCATTCCTGGGGGGCTCTGCACTCAGAGCTGACCCCTGACCCTCCAGGTTCTCCACTGGGGTCCGCAACCCCCTCTCAACCCTCTGTCTGGACTTCTGCAACCCCTCACTGGGAGTGGTACTGCCAGACACCAGAACTGGTGGGACGCTGGCTACAGCCGCCCCCCCAAGTTCTCCTGACACTGTGGGGTCTCCCTCAACAGATGGCCCTATGGTACAGGCTAGGCTCCCCTCCTGGGGTTCCCGCAGGGAACCCTCCAGGACCTGGGACCGGATCTCGGGCACCTTGGGCCTCAACCCATCCCCATTCCCTCTCCTCTGAGACTGGACATGGGGTCCCTCACCCATCCCACTACACTGGGACCTACCTGGGACACTACAATCCTTCCCTACCTCACCTGGTTGGGAACTACCTAGACCACTCCTCTCAGGAGCACCCCCAAATGCCTCTTCAGACTCTCTGGTACTCACCCAGAAGTCTGCCTCCATTGTAAGCTCCCTGGGGTCAGAGAACTCACACTCCACCTGGTGTTGGCATAGCTCTGGAAAATAAGGACTAGACATATGCTCTCCAGCACTTACATCACTCAGCCCCTCACATGAATTAACCAAAGTACCCTTCACCCAACCATCCAGTGACTCTGCTTTGACAAAGCACCCCACATCACCCTCCTGAGACTGGTGAGACAGTACCTGACTGTCCCTGACACTCAACCCACACTCTTCTGGGATGTTTTCACACTCCATAACCAGGACTTCTACCTGGGGGGAACCCCTCTCCCTGTCACTCTCAACTAGAGTCAGTAGAGTGTCCCTCCCACCAGTAGGAATATGACTCCCCATGCCAGTTCCCCAATCCACCTCAGGGACCCTGTGCATCACTGGAGCTACCTCATACCCCTGAACCTCCTGGCGTGTGTTAACTCCCTCCTTCAAGTAGGGCACCACATCTCTGGGCATGTGCACTTCTTCAGCAGTACTGGATACAAGATTTTTGCTGCCACCATCTGAACTGGACTCAGCCCTCATGGCCTCCAGCTTCAGCTCTTCACAGCTCAGCTCTTGAGCTGCAATCCTTTCTTTTTCCAGGACTAAGGCTCTCTCCTCCTCAGCCCTCTCAAGCTCTGCATCTAGCTCTTCCAGACTCCGGATTCGAGCTAGGAGCCACTCATCTCTTTCTGTTCCCTCCTCTTCGGAGTAGTCATCCTCCTCAGACTCATTTGGTGGTGTTGCCTGACAACGTTTCAATTCATACTGAAACAGGGCTGACTCAAGATCCTCCCTTCTGGATTTCTTGTTCACAGCCAGTCCCCTTTCCATGCAAAATGCTTTAAGCTGCCACTTTTTATACATAAATAGGTGCCAGAAATTGACTTCCATTCTGCAAAGGCTTCACAACCAAAAAACAAAGTCCAAAAATATTATCAATACTTCCAGGAGGACATCAGAGAACAAAAAGCAGAATCACAAGACAAGTAGTATGTGGTCACGTAGTGGTCTGAGATCAAAACAGTAGTGTACACTCAATTACTGTATGTCAAGTACAAATACAAGTCCAAATCCCGACCGCTGGTCACCAATGTTAGAAATGGGGTCTTTGGTTGACAGTCAGGTTACCCCCTGTTCAAGCAAGGACCCTCACTCTAGTTAGGATAAAAGAGAATCACCCTCAGCTAACCCCTGCTTACCCCCTTGGTAGCTTGGCAGAGCAGTAGGCTTAACCTCAGAGTGCTGGGCGTAAAGTATTTGTACCAACACACACAGTAACTTAATGAAAACACTACAAAATGACACAACACCAGTTTAGAAAAATAGGAAATATTTATCTAGACAAAACAAGACCAAAACGACAAAAATCCAACATACACAAGTCAAGTTATGATTTTTTAAAGGTTTAAAATAAAAAGAGTCTTTAGGTAGTTGTAACAACACACTAGCGCTGCTAGCGTGTAAATGTACCTGGTTTGCGTCAAAAATAACCCCGCACGGGCGGTGTGCGTCGAAAATAACCCTGCACGGTTATATGCGTCGAAAACAGCTCGGCACGGCGAGGCGCGTCGAAAAAGCCAGCCACGCGACGGTCCGAAAGTCCCGCGGCGCTGGTTGCGATCTCTCAGCCTTCGTCAGCGATGCTGCGCGTCGTTTCTCCTGCTCCGGGCGTCGATTCTCCGGTCGCGTTTCCTGCGGCGTCGTTTCTCAGCTGCGGAGCCGGCGTCGCGTCGTTTTCTCAGCCGCGATCGGATTCGCGTCGATCTTTTCTCCGCACGGTGCTCGGTGCGTGTATTTTTGTCCTTAGGCTGCCAGCCTCTCCTTTCAGGGTCCCAGGAACTGGAAGGGCACCACAGAGCAGAGTAGGGGTCTCTCCAGAGACTCCAGGTGCTGGCAGGAAGAAGTCTTTGCTATCCCTGAGACTTCAATAACAGGAGGCAAGCTCTACATCAAGCCCTTGGAGATTTCTTCTTCAAGATGGAAGGCACACAAAGTCCAGTCTTTGCCCTCTTACTCAGGCAGAAGCAGCACTGCAGGAAAGCTCCACAAAGCACAGTCACAGGCAGGGCAGCACTTGTTCCTCAGCGATCAGCTCTTCTCCAGGCAGAGGTTCCCCTTGATTCCAGAAGTGTTTCTAAAGTTTGTAAGTTTGGGTGCCCTTCTTATACCCATTTTAGTCTTTGAAGTCACCTTCCTTCAAAGGGGACTCACACCTTCTTGTGAAATCCTGCCTTGCCAAGGCAAGGCCTCAGACACACACCAGGGGGCTGGAGACAGCATTGTCAGAGGCAGGCACAGTCCTTTCAGATGAGAGTGACCACTCCACCCCTCCCTCCTAGCAGAGATGGCTAATCAGGAAATGCAGATCACACCCCAGCTCCCTTTGTGTCACTGTCTGGTGTGAGGTGAAAAACAACCCAACTGTCAAACTGACCCAGACAGGGAATCCACAAACAAGGCAGAGTCACAGAATGGTTTAAGCAAGAAAATGCTCACTTTCTAAAAGTGGCATTTCCAAACTCACAATCTTAAAATCAACTTTACTAAAAGATGTATTTTTAAATTGTGAGTTCAGGGATCCCAAACTCCACATGTCCATCTACTCTCTAGGGGAATCTACACTTTAATCATATTTAAAGGTAGCCCCCATATTATCCTATGAGAGAGAGACAGACCTTGCAACAGTGAAAACGAAATTGGCAGTATTTCACTGTCAGGACATATAAACCACATTACTATATGTCCTACCTTATCCATACACTGCACCCTGCCCTTGGGGCTACCTAGGGCCTACCTTAGGGGTGCCTTACATGTAAGTAAAGGGAAGGTTTAGGCCTGGCAAGTGGGTACACTTGCCAAGTCGAATTTACAGTGTAAAAATACACATACAGACACTGCAGGGGCAGGTCTGAGACATGATTACAGAGCTACTTATGTGGGTGGCACAACCAGTGCTGCAGGCCCACTAGTAGCATTTGATTTACAGGCCCTGGCACCTCTAGTGCACCTTACTAGGGACTTACTAGTAAATCAAATATGCCAATCATGGATAAACCACTTACATACAATTTAAACAGGAGAGCATATGCACTTTAGCACTGGTTAGCAGTGGTAAAGTGCTCAGAGTTGAAAAGCCAACAGCAACAGGTCAGAAAAACATAGGAGGCAGGAGGCGAAAAAGACTGGGGATGACCCTGCATAAGCAAAAGTCCAACACCTGTTTAATGAAGTCCGCAGCTTGCTGCAAAATGCCTGGGGTACTCCATCTTGTCCTGAAATCAACCAGGCCAGCAGAGTCAACTTCCCTGATAAGATCATTAGATGTTGAAGGCCCTCCGGATTCAAGAGAAGATTCCGACGAGGAGGAATGAGAAGTGGAGTGGCACCTGCTAATTGAAGGGCTATTGGGAACCAAGGCTGAGCTCTCCAAAATGGTGTCTCCAGAACAATCTCTGCCTTCTGCCTCCGCACCTGGGACAGTACTCTGGCAATCATCGGAAAAGGAGGGAAAGCATACCCTCGAAACTGGGACCAATCTTGGAGAAACGCATCTGTCTTCAGTGCCAAAGGGTCTGGACACCAACTGTAAAATTTTGAAATCTGAAAAATGAGACGAGAGGCAAAAAGATCTATTTCACAAGTGCCCCACTCCCTGGTCATCTGAGAGAAAATCCCTGGATCCAGTTTCCAGTCGCTGGAATCGGTCAGATACCTGGAATTCCAATCCACTGCTGAGTTCTGGTCTCCCGGGAGGTACTCCGCCAGGACAACCAGGCTATGAGTCAGACAATAATGCCAGAAATTCTTGGCGATTTCTGCCAAAATCCTGGACTTCTGCCAAAACCCCTAGCTTGTTCACATATCTCACTGCTGCGATATTGTCCATTCGTAACAAAATGCAGCAATCTGTCTTCTGCAAGGAAAGACTCTTTATGGCAAAAGAGCCCGCTAGAAGTACCAGACAGTTGATGTGAAGAGTCTGTTCCCATTCTGACCATCGACCCCTGTCACTAGAGTGTTGCAATGTGCTCCCCACCCCCAACGACTGGCATCGGACTCGATCACCACTTCTGGTTGAGACCCGAAAAGAGCTCTGCCGTTACAAGCTTCCATGTGCTGGAGCCACCACTGAATCTCCGACTTCACTTCAACAGTTAATGGAATCTGCTCTGAATAACTCAGGCCCTGCTGAAGATGTCTGATTTTGAGTCTCTGCAGAGCATGATAGTGTAAAGGGGCTGGGAAGATCGCCTGAATAGAAGAGACTAGTAGTCCCACTACTCTGGCAACGGTCCTCAAGGATACAGTTGGACTGGCAAGGACAGACCTCAGTTCCCTCTTGATGCTGCAAATTTTCTGAGAGGGGAGAATTAGTTGACATAGGACAGAGTATTTCTGGAAGCCCAGGAAGTCTATTACCTGAGTTGGTTTCAATAATGACTTCTGCGCATTGATCAAGAAACCTAAATCCTGCAAAATGTTGATGGTCCAGTTTAAATGCAGTAGAAGGGATTGGGGAGTCTCAGCCATCAGTAAAATAGTGTCCAGATATATGATCAATCGACTCCCTTGGATCTCAGCCATTCCATCACTGGTCTCAATAGTGTGTGAAGCACCAGGGGGCTGACGAGAGGCCAAATGGGAGAGCAAGAAACTCTAGACACTGGTCTTTCCACAGGAATTGCAGAAATCTCCTGTGTGGAGGACAAATTGGAATTGAAAGATATGCGTCTTTCAGGTCTAGGTGGACCATCCAATCTCCTTCTAATAGAATATCCCTTAACATGTGGATCCCTTCCATCTTGAAGTGTCTGTACAGGATCCAATAGTTGAGATCTTTTAGATTCAAGACTAGACGATGACCTCCCCCTATTTTGTCTACTACAAATATGGGACTGAGGAAACCAGAAGGATGAGGGGATGAAAACTGTACTGTGCCTTTGTCCAGAAATGCTTGAACCTCTTTGTCTATAAAATTTTGATTTGACTGGGAAAAACACATCTGTTGAGGAGGGCTTAATTGTTTGGGAGTACCGAGAAACTGTAGTCGAAAGCCCAGAACAGTCTGGAGAATCCAAGGATCCCCCGAAATCTTTTTCCAATTTTCTAAAAACAATCCCACTCTGCCCCCAAGAATCACTTGAGAGAATGGAATAATGCTCACCTGAGTAACTTGTGTCTTGTATTGCTCCTTGTTATCCCCTGCGGGGACCTTTGCGGAATCTAGGATGACCTCCTCTGGAGCGTATAGGGTAGAAGGTGGAGTCTTGCTCTCCATACCAATTGCCTCTCCCTCTGGGGTAGTAGTTCTGAGCATTATTGAAAGTTCCTCGGCCAGGCATGTGTCCTCCATAACGACCGGCCCTGACAAAAAGGCCCTGTCTAAACACTTTCTTAAGTGACATTTGGGCCTTGTCCAATGAAGAAAAGGTGGAGTGAAGCTTAGCCAACTCTTTAATAAATGAAGACCCAAAAAGAAGACCATTGGCAGGAGGGCTTGCTTCAAAAGAAGCCAAATCCGACAGTTCAGGGTCAATGCGCATCAAAATGGACTTTCTGCGTTCTGATGAATTAGCACAGTTAGTGTTGCCAAGTTGGCAAATGGCTCTCTGGGCCCAGCCAATCAGTACATCAGTGTCCACAGGGGTATCTGACTAGCAATAAAGGCCATATCAAGAATTTTTGTCAAAGGACCAGTCAAGTCCAGAAGCTTGTCCTGGCAACTACGCCACGACCTATCTAAACCCTTTTTTGGGTCTTTTGCAAATTTTCTCATGAACGTGACCATGGTAGGGTCAATCTCAGGGGTATCGGATACTTTACCCTCTAGATCTGGTCTAGGAAATTCCGCCCGAAGGCATGATTGTACTTCTTTGTCGAAATGTCTTCTAATATTGGACTGGACATATTGTACCACCTCCGGAGAAGGAATCCAATTAGAAGCTCTGGGGTGCACAATCTCAGTAGGGTCAAAATCCAACACCTGAAAAGGTGGAATTACCTTTTTGGCTTTTTTGATGGGACCCGGAGTATCCAAATCATCTGAGTCAATAGATGAAGAATCATTGTCCGAGGAGGTCGGGGAGAAAGAAGTATCCTTTTTTGAACTATAGTTGTGTTCAGCCCCACGTTTCAAAAGCATCAGCATGTAAATCACCAGCACCTGCATTAGAGCCTTCTACATTTTTTGATTTTGATTTTGATTTTACTGTAGTCCCTTTGGGTTGTGATTGTCCTTGAAGCCAACCCTGGGAACGGGCGTAGTCAAAAAGTTGACCTGAAAAGGGTCCTAAGGCTCTCACCAGGGCATCATTAACAGATTGCTGAACCCTGGTATCAAGGGCTTCCACAAGGTTAAACTTTAGTTGGTTACTTATCTCTGCATCTTGATCACTCCACTGAGCCATGATAATGTGAGAGAAAGTTATATTTATTGTATAATTCTGTTTAGAAACAATAGGGGGAGTGTAAAAACCCCTAACAGGCAACAAAGAGCCCAATAGAGTGTGGAGGAAGCTGCCTGTGAAACACTCTAGGCAAAATCCTTTTTTATTTTACAACCTACGTTATTTTTTGAATAACTGGGTGTCAGGAAGCAAAAAGGGACAGAAAAACGGGTCTCCGGCACTCCGCGAGACTTCAATCACGAGCCGATCTCTCAGAAGAAGGGAACTGAGACAATCGGCTCGTGTGAAGCGCGCGAGTGTGCGAAGCATTGAAATGTAAATAGGACTATGTGTAAGCATGAAGCCAGCTCCCGCTCCACAAAGATAAGGGCATAAAGCACGGTAAAAAGCCAATGCAAATACAGCGTGTAGCGCTAAATAAACACACCAAAAAGTGAGCGGAATCGCATCGTTAATAAAAGTCTTTTAACATAAAAATAAATACATCAATACAAATAAATGTCCTAGACAAGGAAGAAAATGGTACTTATCTGCTGCGGAGCAGCAAAGAAAGAGGAAGTGACATCGTGGGTCAGGATATTTATGGTTTAAGGTCGGAGTTGGAGATTGGACCATGTGACTGTGGGTTAAGCATCCTGGGATGTGTAGTTTTTTCATTTGTTGTAATTTGATTGCCTGCTGTTTGGATCAGTAAAACAGAAAGATAGCATAATCAAAGCCTCCGGTCCCGACACAGAATTCCTCTGCATCTCCCTCTTTGACTTCTGCCAAGGATTGACCGCTGACTGCTCCAGGATGCCTGCAAAACTGAAACAAAGTAGCAAAAAGACTGCCAGCAACATTGTAGCGCCTAATACTGCCGGCTTTCTCGACTGTTTCCTGGTGGTGCATGCTCTGGGGGCTGTCTGCCTTCACCCTGCACTGGAAGCCAAGAAGAAATCTCCTGTAGGTCGACGGAATCTTCCCCCTGCTCCAGCAGGCACCAAACTTCAGCATTACCGGTACTCTCGGACCCCTCTCATCCTGACGAGCGTGGCCCCTGGAACACAGGTGGTGGACCCAAGTGACCCAGACTGGCCAGTGGTCCCACTGTCCAAATTTGTAGGAGGTAAGTCCTTGCGTCCCCTCTCCAGACACTAATCCTGTGTACTACGTGAACTGCAGCTGCTAGAGCTTCTGTGCGCTTTTGCAAGGATTCCTTCATGCACAGCATAGCACAGGTCACCAGCACTCCGTCCTGCATTGCTCAACTCGCTGAGTTGACCACCAGCTTCGTGGGAACCTCCTTTGTAGTCTTGAGATGACCGCCGTGCTCAGTTTTCTTGAACCTGTGTTCAAGTAATTCTGTGGGTGCTGCCTTCTTGCGTGGGCTCTCTGTGTTGCTGAGGGCCCCCTCTGTCTCCTCTTCCAAGTGGCAACCTCCTGGTCCTTCCTGTGCCCAGGCAGAACCCTTTTTCTTCAACTGTGACCTTTGCAGCTGGCAAGGCAGTTTGCAGTCTTTCTCCAAAAAAACAACTCTGTATCAATCAGCACTCCGTGGGACATCTTTTGTGGAAAGGGGAAGCTCCTGGCACCTTTTTTTGTTGCAGTATCTTCAGCTTCTTCTACCCAGAGGCAGCCATTTTGCACCTTCATCTGGGGTTTAGTGGGCTCCTGCCCCCCCGGACACTTTTGTGACTCTTGGACTTCATCCCCTTCCTTAACAGGTCCTCAGTTCCAGAAATCTGTCTTCAGTGCTTTGCAGTCTGTTGTGGTCTTTGCAGAATCTCCTATCACGACTTTAGTGTGTTTCAGGGGTAGTATGGTCACTTTACTCCTACTTTTCAGGGTCTTGGGGTTGGGTATCTTGGACACCCTTAGTGTTTTCTGACACTCCCAGCGACCCCCTAGACACTACACTAGGCCTGGGGTCCCTAAGTGGGGTCCCTAAGTGGTTCGCATTCCACTTTCTTAGTATATGGTTTCTGTTGCCCCTAGACCTATCGCATCCTATTGTATTCTACAGTGTTTGCACTACTTTTCTGACTGTTTACTTACCTGCTTTTGGTTTGTGTGTATATTTTGTGTATTTTACTTACCTCCTAAGGGAGTATATCCTGTGAGATATTTTTGGCACATTGTCACTAAAATAAAGTACCTTTATTTTTAGTAACTCTATGAGTATTGTGATTCTTATGATATAGTGCTATATGATATAAGTAGTACAGTAAGAGCTTTGCATGTCTCCTAGTTCAGCCTAAGCTGCTCTGTTATAGCTACCTCTATCAGCCTAAGCTGCTAGAACACTACTAATCTGCTAATAAGGGATAACTGGACCTGGCACAAGGTGTAAGTACCATTAGGTACCCACTATAAGCCAGGCCAGCCTCCCACAGGTGTATAGTGCAGTGGCATAGAGTGCAGAGTAGACTTGAGTGGTATAGAGTGCAGTGGTGTAGAGTGGTGCAGAGTAGAGTAGTGTAGAATGGTGCAGTGGAGAGTAGAGTATAGTGCTGTAGATTGTAGTGGCATAGAGTGGAGTGATGCAGAGTAGAGTGGCGTAGAGTGCAGTGGTGTAGAGTGTATTGCATAGAAAACAGTAGTACAGAGTAGAGAGGTGTAGAGTGCAGTGGCAGACTACACTGTAGAGTGTCAGTTTAGTGGTATAAAGTGGAGCAGAGAGCAGTGGCATAGAGTACAGTGGTGCAGAGTAGAGTGCAGTGGCATACAGTGCAGTTGTTTAGAGTGCATTGGTGTAGAGTGCAGTGGCACAGAGCAGCGTGGGGGCAGAGTAGAGTGGCATAGAGTGCAGTGGACTGGAGCGGCATGCAGTAGAGTGGCACAGAGTGCAGCGGAGTAGAGTGGTGTATAGTGCAGTGGCGTAAAGTTCAAAGTAGACTTGAATGACAGAGTGCAGTGGCATAGAGTGGTGCAGAGTAGGGTAGTGTAGAGTGGTGCAGTGCAGAGTAAAGTATAGTGCAGTGACGTAGAGTGGAGTTATGCAGAGTGGACTGGCATTGAGTGCAGTGATGTTAAGTGTATTAATGCAGAATGCAGTAGTACAGGGTAGAGTGGTGTCAAATACAGAGGTGGAGAGTGCAGTGTTGCAAAGTAGAGTGTCAGTACAGTGGTGTATAGTGGAGTAGAGTGGCATAGAGAGCAGTGGCGAAGAGTAAAGTGGTGCAGAGAAGTGTGCAGTGGCATATAGTGCATTTGTATAGAGTGCACAGGTGTAGAGTGCATTGAAGTAGAGTATACTGGAGCAGAGTGGTGTAGAGTGCAGTGGCATAGAGTGGAGAGGTGCAGGGTACAGGGCAGTGGCACAGAGTGTAATGGAATAGAGTACAGTGATGTAGAGTGCTGTGGCATAGAGTTTAGTGGTGCAGAGTAGATTAGGATGACATACAGGGTACTGGTGTAGAGGCATAGTGAAGGGGCATAGGGTTGACTGTTACATAGCAAAGTGCATTAGCCTAGAGTGTACCTTAGCATAGAGTGCATTGGCACAGAGTGCAATGGTGTACAGTGCAGTGTTGCAGAATGGAATAGAGTGCAATAGTGCAGAGTAGATTTGTGTGGCCTAGACTGGAGTGGTGTACTGTGCAGAAGTGCAGAGCGCAATGGTGTAGAGAGATGTAAAGTGGTACAGAGTAGAGTAGCATAGTGCAAAGTGGTATAGAGTTGAGTGGTTCAGAGTAGAGTAGAGGGCAGTATCACAAAGTGCAGTGGCATGGAGTGATGTAAAGTGGAGTGGCGCAGAGTAGGGAGCAGTGGTGTGGAGTATGCATGGTGTGGTAAGACACTGCCTTACAGACAACACGTTTTTGATTGAAATAACCATTTCATTTCAACAGATATACAGTTTTTCCAATAAAATCTACAGTGCACAGACGATGTGTGTGCAATCACCTAGAGTAATGACTTGTTTTAAATTATATCAAGGTATTTGTTTCCAGACAAATTCAGAATTAACAGAAATGTGCTTCATTTTATTTCCTAATTATGATATATTCTGAAATACTTGCACAGTTCATTTAAATGTTGTTGTTTGCTAGGAAAAAAAACTCTCTCCTACCCCAGTAGCCAGCAAGATTATCACAGAAATTGTCACATAAATCCTCTCACTCTGAAGTCAGAGAAAGAAAAGTAAACACTAAGCTCTGACCGAAGGCAGAGCCTGACATTTTATTTTGTTCTTTCAATGCACAGCAATTGTGATTAGATAAGAACAAGATTTTCAGGCCTGTTTACAAAAAAGGGTCACTCAGAAGGATACCGTAAATAAGGTTTGGGCAAGGGAAGGGACAAACTCAAGCTGAACAGCCTAAACAAATAAAGCCAGCAAATTGAAAGCAACAAAATGTGAGTCACAAACCACAAAGTCAATGGCAAGCAAAGGGTGGAATGCATTCCCAGGGAAGCTCTATGAATGTACCTATAGTGGCAGCTAGGGGATACTTTGTGGTGAAAGTTCAGAAGTTGAGCCCAGTCCATATCTTGCAGACGTTTGGCTACATCAATCTCCCATGTAGTATGACAAGAAGCCCTGGAGTGGTCTCCATGTTTCAGGAAAGGTCTGTACACCCATTTTATTAGTTTGCCACCAGTCCCTATGGTAGCGAGCTTCTGGCACATATCATGTAGGGTTAGTGCTAGGTGGCAGACATGAAATAGGGCATTTAATGATTGCTTAAGGTGTTTGTAAGTAAGGTGTTGACCCAGGTGAAGACGGTATTCTGCCTCAAGGGACTGGAAATCCAATAGCTTGACATCCAGAAACAAATTCCCCAATTTTAAGATTCCTGCAGCATGCCACTGATGAAGTTGCTCTGAGCGCAGCCATACTTTGCGAGTGGGAAGGCCTAGCAAAGGTAGTGCAAGATCACAGTGTTTCTTTGTGTCAGTGAGTCTACAGGTTCTAGCAAGGCACGAGAAAGCTTTGCAGGATAACCCCGGATGGTGATCAGTAGAATGGTCAGTAGGAAACAATGAACAGTGAAATAAGCCCTCCTTAAAATCTTTATGGACAAACCTCATTTCATGCAGACAGCCATTGAGCCACCCGTTGGACCTGTGCAGCTAAGTAATAGCATTTCTAAGTCCAGAAGGCCTAATCCACCTGCATTTACGGATAGCTTTAGAGTGGAAAGAGCTACCCGACGGGGCCCCAGCAACCAAATCTGATTTGTGGTGGGTCTGAAGAAGGAATGGGGCATGAGCAGGGGAAGGTTTACAAAATAATACAAAAATCGAGGTAGCACACTGTAGGAAACTGTCACTTTTTGCAGTTACACCCCCCACGTTTTGCCTGATATTGATGCTGACTTTACTGAGAGTGTGCTGGGATCCTGCTAACCAGGACCCAGTACCAGTGTTCTTTCCCTAGAAATGTACCATTGTTTCCACAATTGGCACACCGATAAGTCCCTTGTAAAAGGTACCAGTGGTAGGGAGGGTCCCTAAGGGCTGCAGCATGTGTTGTGCCACCCTGAGGGACCCCTCACCTAACAAATTCACACTACCATTGCAGATTGTGTGTGCTGGTGGGGAGAAAAAGGCAAAGTCATCATGGCATCCTCCTCAGGGTGAAATGCCCACAAAACACTGCCTGTGGTACAGGTAAATCATCCCTGTAGTAGTCCTTCCAACCCTAAGGCAGGGAGCACTATACCACAGGTGAGTGCTTAGCTGCAGGAGCAATATGGCCTTGTAGTGTCTAAGTCCATTCTTAGACATTGTAAGTGCAGTGTGGCCATATGAAGTATATGGTCTAGGAGTTTGTCATTACGAACTCCACAGTTTCATCATGGTTTCACTGAATACTTGGTATCAAACGTCTCAGCACAATAAACTCACATTGATGTCAGTGTTGGATTTATTCTAAAAAGCACACACAGGGCATCTTAGAGATGCTCCCTGAATTTTACCCAATCCTCTAGTGTATTGCTGGCTGATCTGTGCCAGCCTTCCACTAGCAGACAGGTTTCTGACCCCATAATGTGAGGGCCTTTGTGCTCTCTGAGGCCAGAAACAAAGCCTACTCTGGGTGGAGGTGCTTCACACTTCCCCCCTGCAGGAACTGTAACACCTGCAGTGAGCCTCAAAGGCTCAGGCCTTGTGTTACAGTGCCCTATGGCACTCCAGGTAGTGGAGAAGCCCGCCCCCTGGACAAAGCCCCACTTTTGGCAGCAAGTTCGGCGGGAAACTTAAGGAAAACAAGGAGGTGTGACCACTTCAGCTGGGACCGCCCATAGGGTGTCCAGAGCTGAAGTGACCCCCTCCCTGCAGAATCTTGCATCTTGGTTTGGAGGACGGAGACCAATAGGGATAGGAATGTGCCCCCCCCCCCAAAGGGAGTGGACACAAGGAGGGTGTTGCCAACCTCAGGTACAGTAGCCATTGGCTACTGCCCTCTGACCCCTGTAACACCCCTAAATCTTGTATTTAAGGGCTTCTCTGAACCCAGTTCACCAGATTCCTGGTGACCTGACAAGAAGACGAAGGACTGCTTAGCTGAAACCCCCAGCAGAGTAGAAGGAAGACGACAAATGCTTTGGCCACAGCCCTACAGGCCTGTCTCTTGCTTCAAAGAATCTGCAAAAGAACAGCGATGCATCCAGCGGGACGAGCTACCTCTGACAAACTCTAGAGGATTGCCCTGCACCCAAAAGAACCAAGAACTCCTGTGGCAGCAGCCCTGTCCAAGAAGAAACCAACAACTAAGAACTTCCCCCTCACTCCACATGCGTGAGTCCTAACCACTCTACACCCGACGCACACGGCCCGTGCCCAGGTGCCCCAAACAGCTAGAGAGGATCTCCAGGTAGTGCTGAGCATGTGCCCACCCTGGGTTGACTTCTCCACCCCTCCATGTCAACACCTGCAGAAGTAATCTCGAGGACCCCCCTGACGGCAAAGCTCCTGACCAAGATATCCGATGCCTAAAGACGCATTGCACCCGCAGCCCCCAGGCTTTCAAGAACCCAACCTCTGGTGCACCAGCATTCAACAGGTGGCCCTCCTCCCTGTCCAGCCTGTTGTCGGCCCGAGGTGACCCCCTGGACCTCGCCTGCAGCCTCTGAGTGACCCCCAGGGGCCCCTCATAGACCAGCATTGGAAGCCTGACGTCCGTTTGGCCTACTGCACCCGGCCGCCCAAGTGCCGCTCAGGGTGTGTGTTTGGTGTCTACTTGTGGCCCCTCCAGTGCTCCTTCAATTTCCCCTGGTTTGCCCTTAAAGCCGCGGGTACTTACCTGCAGGCAGGCCTGTAGGAAAGTACCATCTTGCTTGGAATGTTACCCCCATTCTGACATGTATGTCAGTTTGTTTTTGCCTGTCTCACTGGGATCCTGCTAGCCAGGACCCCAATGCTCATAGTTTGTGGGCTGAATGCTAAGTGAGACGACCGCCATGTTCAGACTCCTTGAACCTGTGTTCAAGGACTTCTGCAGGTGCTACCTTCTATTGCGTGGACTCTCTCTGTCTCCTCTCCTAAATGGCGACATCCTGGTCTTTTCTGGGCCCAGGCAACACCCTTTTTCTTCAACTGCAACTATTTTAGCTAGCAAGGCTTGTTTGCAGTATTTTCGCAAGGAAACAACTCTGCATCCTCCATCACTCCGTGGACATCTTCTGCACAAAGGAGAAGTTCCTAGCACCTTTCATTGTTGCAGAATCTTCAGCTTCTTCCATCCGGAGGCAGCTATTTTGCACCTTCATCTGGGGTTTAGTGGGCTCCTGCCCCCCTTGGACACCTTCGCGACTCTTGGACTTGGTCCCCTTCTTTTGCAGGTCCTCAGGTCCAGGAATCCGTCTTCAGTGCTTTGCAGTCTGTTGTGGTCTTTGCAAAATCCTTTATCACGACTTTAGTGTGTTTCTGGGGAAATAGTACTACTTTACTCCTACTTTCTAGGGTCTTGGGGTGGGGTATCTTGGACACCCTTAGGGGCATATTTATACTCTGCTTGCACCGGATTTGCATCATTTTTTTAACACAAGTTCAGCGTAAACCTAACACCATATTTATACTTTGACGCTAGACCCAGCTAACGTCAAAATATCTCAGTGTGCGTCATTTTCTGGATGCGTGAAACCGCCTTGCGTTAATGCCATGCAAGGTAGGCGTTCCCATCCCAAAAATGACTTAAACAACCATGCGCCATATTTATCCAACCGCGCAAAAATCCCGCACGGCTGGGAGGCAGAGTCGAAAAATGGCGCACACCCTGATTTGCGTCAAAAATTAACACCTGGGTCAGGACAGGCGTTAAAATGGGCCAAACACACCAGTACTTAAGGAAAACACACAGAAGCAACATCAGAGCTCCAAAAGGAAGACATGGAGGTGCTATTCATCCAGCATGCACAAAGACGAAGAGCACAGGACCAACAGCAGCAGCTTCCACCACAACCAACAGGGACCCCAAAGGCAACACAGAAGGCAGGAGAGGATATTCCGGACCAGGACAACCATTCAGGGCCTCAGGGAACATGACATCATCCAGAGGTACAGACTTAACTGACAAGCCATACAGCAGCTGCTGCGCAACATTGAGCCACAGTTGGCACCCAGCTTGCAGACACCACACATCATTCCACCACAGACCAAGCTGCTAGCTGTCCTCCACATGTTGGCAAGTGGCTCTTTTGAAACCACTGGTGCCCTGGTTGCCAGGATTTCACAGCCCTCATTCTCTGCCTTCCTACCTAAGGTATTGGATGCCATCATCTCCCTCACACCCCACCACATCAGCTTCCCCAACACACAGCAGAAGCAGCAGGAGACCAAACAGGGCTTCTACCAAATCAATGGCTTCCCACACGTGCTTGGTGCCATTGACTGCACACAAGTACGGATTGTGCCACCTGCTGCAACCGAGCATCTATACCGCAACAGGAAGCACACACACTCCATCAGTGTGCAGGCCATTGTGGACAACCGGGGACTGATCACCAACATCGTGGCAAAGTATCCTGGGAGTATACATGATTAATTCATCTTCCGCCACAGCACCATCAAACAACACTTCCGGGATGGACGATATGGAAATGGCCTACTTGTTGGTAAGTACAGAAACCTAGTAATATATACACACTGCACAGCAACCCTGTAGGACGCCCAAACACATACACCACTACATTGAAACGTGGCTAAGAAGACACTGAGGTTGTGACACTGCTAGTCAAGTTTGATATCCTGACCCAATGGGATACACACCTATGGACAAATGACAGATGCAAATAACAACAGATGCCACTCCAGAGACACAAGGGACCAATTCAAAACAACACAGTGACAATGACATGGCCTTAACTGGCAGTACAACTTGGAAGATGAATCCTACTATATCACATCAATAACACTCAATCACACACCCTTCCAAGCAATACATACTGTGTAAGGGGTGTGTAATGTGTTTCGCTGTAGGTCAAACACCATGAGACACATAGCATGATGATGATGACTCTAATGAAGGTGACATGGAATCATTGAGGCAGTACCAACATATCACATCACTCCTGGGGTGACATTGCCCGCTAGCAATAATGAAGTGGACTGTGCTAAGAACACATATTGATGTAACATTATTGCAAAGTGCACATTGCTACACATACGGATTGAGACAATTACACATATACATAAAAGATGTATAGGCACAAGGACCTTCTGACACTTAGACCTTCACCCCCACAACCAAGTTAGCCAGCTTACCTGAAGCAGGTGCAGTAGTGTTGGTACATGTTTGCACATGAGCCAACTTGGTGAGGGCACAAAAATAGGTTTGCATAGAACTTGTCACACATGGGATATTTGTGCATTGTCAATTGTCAACACTTCAGTGCTGCAATATTTATGGAGATGTATTGTACATTGTCACCTAGCCAAATCAAAGGGCCTCACTGTTGTTTTTAACATGCTATTACCTATGTTGAATTGAATGGGATGTTCAGGCCACATAGTGCAACCATGTTACCACCACAGTGGAATCGATTCTGTGTGTGGAAGTATCATGTCACCTCCAGTGAAGGCAAATGCACACTTCTTTCACATGACATAATGTTTGGGAGACACACAATGAACTGCAAGTTTACAAATATACTGCTAATATCCAGTCAATCAGCCAAACACCGGTTAAGATAAATAAATAACCCATTGCTGATAGAACATCATAGAAGCCTAGGATCCCACACAATAACACAAACACAGATGAGTCACAGACGATACAAGATAACAACTGTCATGCAAAGTGATAATCAAGGTGCAACCAACATCCAAATATTTACACTCATTTTCTCTTTCAGCTGATCAGGGGTATGGGATCCAGCCATGGATCATGATCCCATTTGCAAACCCAAGCACTGCAGCAGAGCGTGCCTATAATGAGACACATCGGAGAACACGCACCATAGTAGAGAGGACTTTTGGCATCCTGAAGTCAAGATTCAGGTGCCTCAACATCACCGGAGGCAGCCTCTTATATTCACCTGAAATGGTCTGCAAGATCATTTTGACCTGTGCCATCCTGCACAACATTTGTGTAAGGAGGAACATTCCCCTCTATGAACCAGACCCACAAATGCCTGAAGAGGAGGAAGAGGAGGATGCTGTTCATCAACATGAGGGGGACCATCCAAACACTGCAGCAGGATTGCGTCTGCCACAACACATTGTACAAAATGTCTTTTAACTCCAGTCACCATCACCACTTTCTTACCATATGTCATAAAACACCTCACTTCATCACTCAATCATGGTCTGGGTAATTATTTATGCGTCATATGATCCCTAGGAATCATAATCAGAGTTTAACCTCATGGAGCATTGCAGAAATACAGATTAGGATACTAAAAAAGCCACATCACATTTAATGGGTATAAATGTACACCCAACATCACACACAGTGGAAATTGCATATGTCCTGTCTATTTCACATGTGAAGGGCAAAATCAGAGGACTACATCTATGAGACACATCCATGTTGCCAACATGGGCCATTGCAGCACATGACACACAACTACGACACCATCAATCGTAAGGCAAAAAAGCGTTTCATACATGAGTCAGTGGATGTACTATTGCATTGATAACAGGAATGTATGACCACACCATTGACAGCAGTAAGTGTGACATCAGCTATCTTTGCAAGGAGCATGTGTGACAAGAAGTCCATCTAAGCTGAAAATGGATAGCACGAGTGCCCCAGGTATGACAAGCATTGCTCACTACCATGTTTTCAGTTTCTCCCCATCCTTCTCTAAGGGGTCCTGTAAATGGACTATTTGTACCCTGATAACCTTCATCTACACACACCCAGACTCCCATTCTGACTCCTGTGTGCTTCCCTCTTTAGTATGGCATTCCATAGTCATAGTTCATCTGTCTGCATGGACTTCAGGTTGATAATGCACTGCCTGGTAGTCGGTAGGACCTGTAATCACCTGTGCATTTCTTCCCCTGTGAAAGGTACGTTTGGCCCTTTGAACTTGATTCTCACCTACAGGACTTGTGAGAGACTGAAGCTGCACACACCTGTGAGCACTTCCATGCAGACCAGCCGTTTGACCCTGCACTGCCATTGCTCCTGCCTGGAACTGCTCAGAAGCTGCCATTTTCTGAATATCCTTGTTGTCCATTGCCATATAAATCACTTGTGTTACACAGGACATGGGGTATTGTGTAACGTTGCAGCCCACAGTACAGTTTTCAGTTCCCACAGTGTTGTTCCAGCTTGTCCCAGTCAGAGTCTGCTCACTGTGTATTTGCCTTGTTCATTTTTGTTCCTGACTGACCCTGCATCCTTTTAGCCTGACTGGTTCCTGTCTTTGCGTTACCATAGAGGTTCCCTGTGGCTACATTTGTCTCATAGTTGCTTTCCATGCCTCCTCTTTCCGCCTGGGGTATTGTGTCTGGTAGGTCTCCGATGAATCCTCAAATGTATAGAATAGTTTAATCAGTTTACTTATCGTATTATGGTCTGGGACATGTATTCAAAATGCCTAATCCAGACCCCATGCCTTGTCCGGGTTTCATGTATTCATGAGTGACAAACAATGACATTGTACTATGGCTGTATGCATGGATTTGGTACGGTGCCTCCAGCACAACAAACAACGTTTGCTAATGTGTATGAAAGGACATAACATGTTTATGCCCTGACGGTCCACACACAGATTCACATTGGCCGCAACCTATTGATGGTGCTTGCGTGGTGACTAGCTGTGAGATGAATCAGCACAGAGGCACTGATGTTCCCTGTTGCAGTGGGAATTTTAGAGGCCACCCTGTGTACAAATGTTGGGATGAAACCTGCCTGTTTCCTATTATTGATCCATAAAGTTTTTAAGCACACCAAGGTTGCCCTGTTGTCAGCCTTATAAAAGTTCTGCAGTGCCATAGCTGGACTATCCCCATTTGTGTCGTCAATTTATCTTTGCCTTTAGGTCAATTCTGCTTTGAAGGATACTCTGTTAATGCAGGGAATGGCTCCACAGACTCATGACTAGACCTGTGCTTAACTGTGACAACATGGAGGCCAATACTGACACAGAGTACATACGGCCACACACTTGAACTGGATACCTTTGTGCAATGAACCACTGGAAGTATGTGAACACATGCAGCATGGTCTGCTGGTCCTCCACTGCCACAGGAGAAACATAGGTCATTTAAATGACTCAAAATGTGGTGTGAAATAACTATTTTGGATTGGATTTGGGACTCTGTGTCACAAACACTGTACCTACCTAGAATGTTCAAATGCCTGACTCATGGGTAGTATACACACAAGTGACCATGAAGTGGTATCCAACATTCCATTACATGTGATGGCTTACATTTGTAACATTGCCGTTATCAACCGTCCTTTATCTATCCTGTGTATAGTTTGACATGGGAGATTTTTTTGTCCCCCAAGTCAGGGGAGTCCACACAGCATTAGATGATACGGCTATTACAAACACATATCCTGACTGATGTACCACAGTGAATGGCATCTGATGGTAATACACATTTACAACACATGCATACAAGCACATTATACAAAACACGTCTTGTGACGTTCACACAGAGGCACAACAACAATTGAAATAGTCAATTCACAGACATATACACACAGGCCATGAGTGAATGTATCAAATTGCATAGCCTTGCTATCCTCTATTAAAGCACCACCTGCTCAAACTAGGTGTAGGAAGTTGGCTCTGTAAATACTATTTCAAAGTAAGAAATAGTGTGCACAGAGTCCAAGGGTTCCCCTTAGAGGTAAGATTGTGGCAAAAAGAGATAATTCTAATGCTCTATTTTGTGGTAGTGTGGTTGAGCAGTAGGCTTATCAGAGGGTAGTGTTAAGCATTTATTGTACACACACAGGCAATAAATGAGGAACACACACTCAAAGACTTACTCCAGGCCAATAGGTTTTTATATAGAAAAATATATTTTCTTAGTTTATTTTAAGAACCACAGGTTCAAGATTTACAAGTAATACTTCAAATGAAAGGTATTTCACTAAGGTATTCTAGGAACTTTGAATAATCACAATAGCATGTACAGTTTTGAAAAAATGGCAATAAGCTATTTTAAAAGTGGACACACTACAAAACTCAACAGTTCCTGAGGGAGGTAAGTAATTGTTACATTCACAGGTAAGTAAAACACTTACAGGGTTCAAAGTTGGGTTCAAGGCAGCCCACCGTTGGAGGTTCAAGGCAACCCCAAAGTTACCACACCAGCAGCTCAGGGCCGGTCAGGTGCAGAGGTCAAAGAGGTGCCCAAAACACATAGGCTTCAATGGAAACAGGGATGCCCTGGTTCCCGTCTGCCAGCAGGTAAGTACCTGCGTCCTCGGAGGGTTAGACCAAGGGGGTTTTGTAGGGCACTCGGGGGGACACAAGCAGGCACAGAAAGTACACCCTCAGCTGCACAGGGGCGGCCGGGTGCAGAGTGCCAACAGGCATCGGGTTTTGCATTGGAATCAATGGGGAGACCCGGGGGTCTCTTCAACGATGCAGGCAGGCACAAGCGGGGCTCCTCGGGGTAGCCACCACCTGGGCTAGGCAGAGGGTCACCTGGGGGTCGCTCCTGCACTGGAGTTTGGTTCCTTCAGGTCCTGGGGGCTGCGGGTGCAGTGTTGGTTCCAGGTGTCGGGTCCCTTGTTACAGGCAGTCACAGTCAGGGGGAGCCTCTCTATGTCCTCTGCAGGCGTCGCTGTGGGGGGTCATGGGGGTCATCTCTGGTTACTCACGGGCGCGCAGTCACCGGGGAGTCCTCCCTGAGTCGTTTGTTTTCTGCAGGTCAAGCCGGGGGCGTCGGGTGCAGAGTGGAAAGTCTCACGCTTCCGGCAGGAAAAGTGGAGTCTTTAAAGTTGCTTCTTTGTTGCAGAAAGTTGCAGTTTGTTGAACAGGGCCGCTGTTCTCTGGAGCTTCTTTGTCCTTTGGATGCAGGGCAGTCCTCTGAGGCTTCGGAGGTCGCTGGTCCCTGTTGGATGCGTCGCTGTTGCAGTTTTCGTCGAAGTAGGGAGACAGGCCGGTGGGACTGGGGCCAAATCAGTAGTTTTCTCCGTCTTCACTGCAGGGCTTCAGGTCAGCAGTCCTTTTTCTTCTTTAGGTTGCAGGAATCTATCTTCCTCGGTTCTGGTAGCCCCTAAATACTGGATTCAGGGGTGTGTTTAGGTCTGGGAGGGCAGTAGCCATTGGCTACTTTGTGCCTCCTCCCTGTGGGGAGGGAGGCACATCCCTAATCCTATTGGGGGAATCCTCCATCCACAAGATGGAGGATTTCTAAAAGTAAGAGTCACCTCAGCTCAGGACACCATAGAGGCTGTCCTTACTGGGGGGTGACTCCTCCTTGTTTTCCTCATTATCTCCTCCAGCCTTGCTGCCAAAAGTGGGGGCAGTGGCCGGAGGGGTGGGCATCTCCACTAGCTGGGATGCCCTGTGGCGCTGTAACAAAAGGGGGTGAGCCTTTTAGGCTCACCGCCTGGTGTTACAGTTCCTGCAGGGGGAGGTGAGAAGCACCTCCACCCAGTACAGGCTTTGTTCCTGGCCACAGAGTGACAAAGGCACTCTACCCATGTGGCCAGCAACATGTCTGGTGAGTGGCAGGCTGGCAAAAACTAGTCAGCCCACACTGGAAGTCGGGTATGTTTTCAGGGGGCATCTCTAAGATGCCCTCTGGGTGTATTTTACAATAAAGTGCACACTGGCATCAGTGTGCATTTATTGTGCTGAGAAGTTTGATACCAAAATTCCCAGTTTTTAGTGTAGCCATTATGGTGCTGTGGAGTTCGTGTTTGACAGACTCCCAGACCATATACTCTTATGACTACCCTGCACTTACAATGTCTAAGGTTTTGCTTAGACACTGTAGGGGCATAGTGTTCATGCACATACGCCCTCACCTGTGGTATAGTGCACCTTGCCTTAGGGCTGTAAGGCCTGCTAGAGGGGTGACTTACCTATGCCACAGGCAGTGTGAGGTTGGCATGGCACTCTGAGGGGAGTTCTATGTCGACTTAGTCATTTTTCTCCCCACCAGCACACACAAGCTGTGAAGCAGTGTGTATGTGCTGGTGCTGAGTGAGGGGTCCCTAGGATGGCATAAGCCATGCTGCAGCCCTTAGAGACCTTCCCTGGCATCAGGGCCCTTGGTACCAGGGGTACCAGTTATACGGGACTTACCTGAGTGCCAGAGTTGTGCCAATTGTGGAGACAAAGGTACAGTTTAGGGAAAGAACAGTGGTTCTGGGGCCTGGTTAGGAGGGTCCCAGCACACTTTCAAATCATAACTTAGCCTCAGCAAAGGCAAAAAGTCAGGGGGTAACAATGCCAAGGAGGCATTTCCTTACACAAGGGAATACCAATTTGTATTCTAAATGTTTGGGTTGCTGTTGCGTCAGTCAAGAGTGCTTATCCAGCACAACAACATGAGTTTTATGGTCCGCAGTAGTGTGGTCTGCCACATGTGCTCAAGCACTGAAACACACACAGCAGGCCCTAACAGCCTATCTCTGTATAGTTACAGCTTTCATGTACATTAAAAATGCGAAAAATGACACAAACACAGTTAAAGACAGATGTTTTGATGCAAACGCGTAAAAAATGACGCATATGCGTCAAATTGTGCCGCATATGCGTTGAAAAATTATGCTGACAGCCATTATACAACCATTGGTCCCTAGCTGTAATTCCAACACTGCACCCCATGAAATTGGTTATCCATGAAAAATATATTGATCTTTGAATGCGAGGGAATTTTAAAGCATTTGCGTCAAAAAAAATGTATGAAAGGCCAGTAAGCATCATAAAAATTTCACGCATTGTAATAAAAATGCACCGCATTTGAGACAGGAAGTGATGTAATAGGATATCCTGTTTACAGAAATGGTACAGTGGGTGTACTTTCACTTTCACTTTGCAGTCTTTGATTCTTCTAGACTGTGCGGCTGTGCTGAGAGTTTTGTCTGTCCAAATTGTGCTTTTGTCTCCTGTGTGCCATTCCATTTGTCATCTGTTGTATTTGTAATTGTCTCAGTGAATCAGTGTGAGTGTGTATTTGTCATTTTTTGTGTCTGATTTTGTCTTTGTACTGTTGGGAGTGTGTAGTGGGTATTGTTATTTGGGGTATTGTTGGGCTGTTTGTGGGTTCTTTATATTTAATTTTCCTACCTCCTTTCTCTGTATTTTCCTATTTACTCTTTCCTATCCCTATAACTGTTTTGTCATGTTGGGAAGGCCACGTCTGGGGAGAATGGGTGAGGAGGAGCTGGGGACTTTCATTTGGCTGGTGTGCCACTTCCTACCCCTGATGTTAGAGGCTGGTGACAGGGTGATACAGGGGTATCACACGGAGGCGAGGAGGCTCAGGTGGTCCAAGGTGCTCTTCCATCTGAAGAGAATATTCAACACCCAGTGCAACGACCACCAAATCAAGCATCGCTGGGCTGACCTTGTGGCCAGAGAGCAAGACCTGCTGGACCACCTGGGTATGGTGATTGGTGGCCCTGTTGGTGAGTACAGATCAGACTAATGTGCACAGTTAAATGCTCTGTAGTGACAGCAGCAGATTTGTTGACATGCTGTATGCAATGTTTGTGGACATGTGGAATGCAAGTTAAATATACAGTGGCCCTGATTTATACAATATTTGCTACACATTACCATCATTTGTTGGCGCACAAGCTGCACAAACTTACAAAACACAACTTGATTTTGTAAATTAGTGCTGCTTTGACGTCAATAGATGATGGTAATGCCGCACAAACAAATGTTTTATTCATGGTCTGTGAGTGTACCAGGAATAAGATGTATTTCACATGCTAACGCAAGGAATGAATGTAGTCTCCAATTATTTGGAATACATGTCTGAACTGTATTCATGGCCATACGTACAAAGTTCTTCCTAACCTCTGGTAATATCGTAGGCTGACACTTTGACTTGGTTTGTGCAGCATTTCAATTAGAAATGGATGCCAAAGTAATGCACATGGGATAATACCTAAATGTTTAGTGCTATGTTCCATAGCTGTAGCGTACAAACATGAAGCAAATACTACACATTGAAAAAAATAAGAATATCTGTTCATTGTTCCTGTGTGTTTTAATTTCCCTTGGGCACAATTGCTGGTACAGAGCTGATGCATTTGCCATCTGTGTCACTTTAGAGCCAAGCAATTTTCATAAGTTAATGGGTCACCATGGGACCCCTGAACTTTGTGAATGCATGGTCACAAAATATTTATTTGAATGATGTTGTGCAAGGGACCCCTGAGTGCTTCCATCATACATTTTAAATGACAAAATAGTTTGCTAGTTTATGTTTGGTACACCCATGCTGATCTAGTGCAGCATATGTACAACAGTTAACTTCTGGGTATGAAGGCTATGTGTATGCTAAGATCAGCAGACCAGCATTCCTGTGACTGCTGCCATTCCCAAGGTGCATACAAATTGAGACCTACCTCATCAAGATTGCCACAGGCGGACGTTTGTTACACCATGTTTCAATTAGGGGACAATGTCAGTTTGTTGTATAACCACAGACCACCCAACTTGGCAAATGTAAGATAATGAATGTGGCTACCTGTGATTTACAATACCTGATATAGGTACACAGGGCCCTGAGTAACACATTTCAGATGCAATGACTACACCTGTGCCCATGCATTCTGCCATGGATATGTCAGCATATAGTTGTTTGTTGTTTTGATTTAGATGAATGGCCAATCCATGTTTAGCGTAACATTGTCATCAAGTAACACACAGGATCCCTGCCATCATGGTTTCACAGGGGGCATATACAGCTGTGGGTTCACTGGCAATGTGGCATATGTAACCTACACACAACACAGGCCGACATATACTGGACCATAGAAAGCATAATAATTCATGAGCTAAACTCAACCCACATGAGCATTACACAGTAACTGATTGTCCCTTGATGCACAAGCCACAATACCTGAGTGACTGGTTTTGCAGTGTACCTGGAATGTTGCTTTGCATGTCTCTCATAACAACAAATGAAGAAATGGAGTACTCTCTCTAAATAAGTCTGCACCCAATTAAGTAATCATGTTTGTCACCACATGATTGTTAGGGCCAGAGCATGTGTGCATAAGTGTGTATATCACTCACTGGAGCGACAGGGTCAATACATGCTTGCAGTAGTATGTCTGTTGGGGTGTCTACATGTCTGAGGTGCTGCTCTATCATATAAAAAGTCACACACAGTGAGTTTATGTTCCAAGTTTTGTACAGTGAGCAGACATTGAGCACATTTCGCCCTTCCAGGTTTTACAGGTGGACGAGCCCCCTACACAATTGGAGAAGTGGCTCGAATTGCGGACCCAGACATATCCAGTAAGTGTTGATATGTTAGTTCTGTGTTGTGTTTGCAGCTGTTGTGTGATTGACTCCTGTGTGTCGGACACATAGCAATGTATGATGTGCTGGCACATGATCTAATATGTGACTTGCCTGGAGTTTGACATTTTGTTACATTTTTGAGTTGGACAATCAGTGGCGGAGAGTCATATTTTGGGTATCTAGTGCTGCTCTGTAGGCATGAGCAGGTGAACAGGGTGATATTTGTTGCTACATTGCGGCCAATGAAAATTCTTGAGGTAGGCAATTTCATGCTTTAGTCAGCAAGTCATACCCTGATTCACACAGACCAGTGGTGCCGAACTATTACCCACAGACTTGAGCCTCCCTGTTAACTAATGAACATGTAGGGCTGTATGTTTGACTTCCTAGCAGCAGCTAGCTCCACATGTTGTGCTACGTTTATGTGGCACTTGAGTAGAATGTCATAGGTGTACATGCAGCTCAAGCCCAGATGGGTGCTTGCATCTATGTGCTTGTTTTTGGAAAGGTATTAGTGAGATCAAATGATGTTGACAATTGTCCGCAATTAGGAACATAAATGTGGATGTGATTGTCCAATGTTTGTGTCTATCCTAGTTGGCAGCACTCCTTACCAGTGGTGGGCAGACTAAACGCATGGACAGCTGTCCACAGCTTCCTGGCTGTCCTTGATGTTTGAAAGTATGTGTTGCATGTCCATCACCCCCTGAGGCATAGTGTTAGGGTTATGAAATATGTGTACCTAGGTGTGAGGATCCCAGTGTAGAAGACAGACATGTAATTCCAACATTCATTTGTTCCAACCTAGGATACCCCCTCATGGTTAGCAACTGCATCCCGTCCTGGCAATTCCATTTACAAATCACTGATCTTGTGGCCCTTGATTGTCATCCAGAAGATAGTCAATAGTTGGCCTGTCACACGTGGAGTACTTACAGCATTTGTTATGTGACTAATGGCAGAACAATGATACATAGATCATTTAAGTAGTTACACACCTTTTTGAGCATTGCTGTGCTGTTAGATAGGAGATGTGTAGGCTGCGTTGGCATGTCATTCCTCAGGGACAATCTATGATCTGTACTGGGATTTGGACTGTTTAAGCTCATTTTGAGGAAGTGTTAGAATATCATCAGTAGATGTAGCACACAATGATGTAACTAATGTTTGGCTTTCTCTACTTTTTACAGCTGCCAACATGGATGCCAACCAGATCAGAGAATTCCAGAGGAGGGCGATGCGTTACCGCCACATTCTGGAAGTGGAGTCTGGGTTCCGCAACATGGCACAGCGTTATCGTCATGAGAGAGCCACAGGAGTCTGGAGGGCATTTGCCCAAAGGGGGGCATCCTTGCCAACAACAGCCACCAGCACCACTACTCCAACCCAAGTCGCACCAAGGATGACAGCCACCATTGCAGGTCCCTCTACATCATCCGCTCCTGGCCCACTAACAGCAGCTCCTGCACCTCCCCCTCCAAGCATGGCACCGGCACCAGCACAGCCATCCACTAGTGGCACACAGACCATCCCTGCTGCAGTGATAGACAATGCAGAATTCCAACAGATGAGACGGGACATGCAACGGATGTTGCACAGGATGGACAGGCTGCAGCAGGAGGTGTCCCGCAATAGCAGGAGACTGTGTGGGATAAAGAAGATCCTGCGGAGGGCAAACCTGTGACTGTTGGACCCTCAGCCATGATTCCCTCCCCTCCCTCCTCTTTCCTGGTTCTTATATTTAGTGGGTTTAGGGGGCTTAGTGTTAGGTTAGAATAGGCTGTTAGTTTAGTTAGTATAAGTGGGTTGGGGGTGGAGGGTATTATGCTTTAACGTGTGTTTTTTTGTGGGTGGGTGGGTGTTGGATTATGTTGGGGTTTGTGTGTATAAAAAAAAAAAATACCAAAAGATATATATTTGTTTAGGATAAGATAGTATGTGCTTAGGTTAGTATATGTTGTCCTACATGTGTCCCGTCATATAAGGGGGGTTGATGTTAAGAGTGTTTAGTTAAATGTGATAAGTAAGTTTAGACAAGGGTAGTTAGGGCCAGTTTTGGGTAATGTGTAGTTAGGATAGGTTAGGTTAGTTAAGGAATTTCCCCTAGTTTTAGTATCCTTTTTTACTGTTAATACATATTTAGGTACTCCTTTACAGTATGTGTCATATGCTTGGGGATCAGGACCTTGGCATGGGTGAACAGTGTCAATTTAGTATTAGCATTTGTGTTCCATCCTGCATCCAAATCCCATAATTGACATGGTTATTCCCAATTACAATTGAGCTGTCACATTGGCAGCTACACCAAAGCTACTTCTCTATGAATCTGCCATTCATTGCACCCACCACTCAAGCTTACTAAGGTTCTCAATGTGTTGTTAAGTTTGGATGTGTGTTTTCAATCTGTCATAGTTTGAGACCAGATTTGGAATCTTGGGCGCTGTGGTACATCTGCCTGCATCCTGATGTTCATGTGAACCCTGATAAGGTGAGTGATGATATAATTGTATGTAGTATAGTATACATAACTCACATCTATCATTTCTTACATTGTACTGCCAGGTTACATATTTGTCCATACACTTGGAAACATCCATTCCTGCGGTATGGTGTGTGTGGGTGATGAAAGTTTATAGTCAGATATCATATACATATTGTCTAGAAGGAAAATGTGAACACATTGATTTTCAGCCTAAACATCCCTTGAAGCTGACTTTTACAGTCCAACACAGCATTATACTGTTAGTTTTCTATTTACTTCAGAAATAACCCTCGGGAAGCGCAGATGATGATACAATCCAGAACCCATTGAATAGTTATCAGCCCACATTCTTTCAAGGCAGTTGTATTGACATTCTGTGGCCATTGACATGTGACATACATCACTAATCTCCTACACAGTTGATGTGTCACATTACACAGAGGCAAAGTGGTTGTGTAAGTGCTATTTTTTTTAAAGTGCTGCAGTGCAATATTTACTTTGTCCAGGATTGTGAGTCAATTAGTGTGACTCATTCTATTGTGATACTACACAGGTGCAATGGGACATGTCATTGGACATGCTGGGGTGAAGTGTCATACAGTGCAGAGGAACATGAATTGCCAATGAGGTAGTGAGAGACAATCACAGAGTATAGTGTTAAGGTAAACAGTGGGCTGGAGAACAGTGCATGTGAACAGATGTTGCAAGACTGGCATGTTAACAAGCACAGGACCTAGGATATAAGTGCCCATTTGGCATGGACTGGTGCTACCGGCTACTCTAACGGGTAAAGGTGATCTGTTCCACGTCTTCATTTTCTGATGTGTGTGTTGTCTCCTCTGCCGTTGGTGGTGGTGGGTTTGAAGGGGCAACACACACTTCAGTGCTTGAAGACGTGGAGTCAGAAATCCCGGTAGCTGCCAACTGTGTGGCTATTAAGGGCAGTACTGCAGCAAGGAGGAGCTTCTGGTTAAGTATAGCAGCTACATCACTGTGGTAGGCAGCCAGGTCAGCCCTGAGGGGTCATTATTGTATTAGTGCACACAGTGAAAGGTTTGGTGTGTGAGGTGTTGTGGCAACTCCCTTACTGCTCTGCTGATTTCCTTCACACTTTTTTGAAGTTGTTGCAGGATGGATGTTCGCCCTTGCATGGCTGCTGCCTGTTCTGCAGATTACATCATGCACGAACGCACCCCCTCAAGGCTGGCTGCCATATTTTGCATCCCCACCCGCACCTCCTTGGCCAGCTCCCTCTGTACTCCAATTACAGTCCTCTCAAAGCTGGTGCCAGTGTCGTCAGAGTCCTCAGCTGGGTTGGAGCTGGCAGGTCGTACAATTCGGGTGGTGGGTGGGTCCTCTGTGATGGCTGCTACTTCTGTGCTCCTCCTTGTGACTGAAGGTGGGGTCTGGTGGGTTCCAAGGACATCTTGGAGGGTCTGCTGGCTGATGTTTGTCAGCTCGTCATCCATGTCATCAGGGAATTCCAGGACAGGCATATCACCAGGAGAGCCTTCGTCCTCTGCAATGAGATATTGTACAATTAGTGTGTCTGTGTTGTGGCATTTGTAATGTGACGTGCCTGAGTTCCTATTAGTTGCACATTGTGATCTTGTTTCCTGTTCATTGTTCCTGTCATTAAGATTAGCATTCTCCCAGGCCTATGCCCCACCTGCATGTCACATGTAGTGTGGGCAGTTTGGGGAAATGTCTGTGTCACATCCTCTAGGTGTAGGTTCTGCCCAAATTGTATGTTGCCACTTTCTTGTCCTAATCAACCCTACGTCTACTTCCATTATCATGGTGTGGCCTTGCACTGGCTGTGGGCATTCGGATGACACTTGCACCATACTTAACAATCTGGAACTGACCGAGTCTCAGATATTTCACATCCACCTATATGTTGCTGAGACCTAGCATACACTATGTATAGCATTGGCATGGCACAATACGGGTGTCAGCATTGGTATTGTATTCTGCTGATGTTGGGGAATGTGTGCTACATCGGACTGCACTGATGGTCCTAGCAGTGTTCCATTTCCTCTTATGACTGTGCGGGTGTGTTTTTCCTAGCAAGACACATATGTCATCCCCCTCAATGCTGTTGTCTTAGCACTATGACACTTGAGATGTTGCATGGTGGCATTTTATTATTTACAGGGGATTGATAACGTTGTCGTCCTGAAACCCCTAATTTGGGTGTGTTTGATCCATGGGCACGAAACTGCCATTAGCTATTTGACCTGCACATACAGCAGAGGTGGTAGTGGCAACTGTTGTAAATGTTAAATACCACTTGCGGATATAGCCTGTGACTGGAAATTGAGCCCTAGTTCATGTAGCGACAATATCAGCTGTTGTGTGACAGCATGCCAGTTTTACTTTGTACGCTAGCCTCCTGGACTGGCTTTGCTTTTCCAACATCCTTGGCATGGCAGAATACCCTAATGCAAAGGTTGTTGGTGTAGTGCTGTGCTGTGCCCCAGGTTTGCCCTGCACAGCCCATGCCCCTGTGCTGTGTCCCTTTGCCCTTTCCACTACCTGATTATCATGGCTTACATGCATTGTGTAGTAGGTATGTCCCACCCCGTGCTTTCAGTTAACAATTAGGCATTTTAGTTCCCCATGCCACTTACCCTGCATCTGTGTTGTATCCTGGTAGTCTGCGTTGTCCTGTCCTTGAATCCCTGTGACGATCTCCTCTGGGATGACGGCTGCCACCATCTCCTCCATGTGGTCCAGGGCCTCCTGCAGTTCTGGACTCCCACCTCCAGTCTGCAGTGCTGCCTTCCTGTTCCTTGCCATTTTTCCCTTGGCCCTGCGCTTGCAGTCATGCCAGCGCTTCTTGCACTCAGTGACTGCTCTCTGTACTTCTGCCACACTGTTGATCTTATCGACAATTTATTGCCAAATTGCCTCTCTCCTCCCAATTGGCAATTTAGAGGTGACAAAAAGTTGGTGCTGGTGTTCTGTCACCTCTTTCACCAGTATTTCATGCTCCTCTGCACTGAACCAACACTTCCTTTTCTTCTTCTCCCTCTCTTGTGTCTTGTCTGGGTCCTCCTGGCTGATTCCTGGTCGGTTGTCATCTTCCTGGGGTCTCTCATAGCTTCCGGGATCTATTTTGGGTCTCCTTTGCACATTTTGCTGTGTTTGCGCCGCTTTTTGATGCTATTGCAGCGAAAAAAGGTGCGTATCCGGTTTGCGATGTCTTTAACCGGATTAAAGTCATTTTCGTAGCATTAACGCCGTTTTTCTTTATGAAGTGGCACATTGGTTTGAGTAAAAAAAAAAATACTCTAACCAGTGGTTTGCTCCGCCGAGGGTCAAAGTATAAATTTGATGCCCGGATAGCGCAAAGAAATGGCGTTAGCCAGCGTTAAACTTTTTGACGCAAAACTGCGCCAGTACAGTTTTGTGTCAAAAAGTATAAATATGGCCCTTAGTATTTTCTTACACTCCCAGTGACCCTCTACACACTACACTAGCCTATGGGTCCATTTGTGGTTCGCATTCCACTTTCTCAGCATATGGTTTGTGTTGCCCCGAGGCCTATTGCATCCTATTGTATTCTTCACTGTTTGCACTACTTTCTGACTGTTTTACTTACCTGATTTTGGTTTGTGTGTATATCCCCTTCGCTGCCAGGCCTTTTCCCCCTCCTGTGCCGAGTCTTTTTTGGCTATTTGGGGCAGTTCGCGCTTAGGCCCTCATAACTTTTTGTTCACATATGCTACCCACACCACATTTGAGTCCTTTTTTTCCAACATCCTAGGGATTCTAGAGGTGCCCAGACTTTGTGGGTTCCCCAGAAGGAGGCCAAGACATTAGCCAAAACACAGTGAAAATTTAGTTTTTTTTTTAAAAATGGGAAAAAGGGGCTGCAGAAGAAGGCTTGTGGTTTTTTCCCTGAAAATGGCATCAACAAAAGGTTTGTGGTGCTAAAATCACCAGCTTCCCAGCTTTCAGGAACAGGCAGACTTGAATCAGAAAACCCAATTTTTCAATACGATTTTGGCATTTAACTGGGACATACCCCATTTTTACGATTTTTTGTGCTTTCAGCCTCCTTCCAGTCAGTGACAGAAATGGGCATGAAACCAATGCTGGATCCCAGACACCTAAACATTTCTGAAAAGTAGACACAATTCTGAATTCAGCAAGGGGTAATTTGTGTAGATCGTACAAGGGTTTCCTACAGAAAAAACCAACTGAAAATAAATATATATTGAAATTGAGGTAAAAAACCAGCAATTTTTCTCTACGTTTTACTCTGTAACTTTTTCCTGCGATGTCAGATTTTTTAAAGCAATATACTGTTACGTCTGCTGGACTCTTCTGGTTGCGGGGATATATAGGGCTTGTAGGTTCATCAAGAGCCCTAGGTACCCAGAGCCAATAAATGAGCTGCACCCTGCAGTGGGTTTTCATTCTATACCGGGTATACAGCAATTCATTTGCTGAAATATAAAGATTGAAAAATAGCTATTAAGAAAATCTTTGTATTTCCAAATCGGGCACAAGATAAGGTGTTGAGGAGTAGTGGTTATTTGCACATCTCTGAATTCCGGGGTGCCCATACTAGCATGTGAATTACAGGGCATTTCTCAAATAGACGTCTTTTTTACACACTCTCTTATATTTGGAAGGAAAAAATGTAGAGAAAGACCAGGGGCAATAACACTTGTTTTGCTATTCTATGTTTCCCCAAGTCTCCCGATAAAAATGATCCATCACTTGTGTGGGTAGGCCTAGCGCCCGCGACAGGAAATGTCCCAAAACACAACGTGGACACATCCCATTTTTGGACAGAAAACAGAGGTGTTTTTTGCAAAGTGCCTACCTGTGGATTTTGGCCTCTAGCTTAGCCGGCACCTAGGGAAACATACCAAACCTGCACATTTTGTAAAACTAGAGACCTAGGGCAATCCAAGATGGGGTGACTTGTGGGGCTCTGACCAGGTTCTGTTACCCAGAATCCTTTGCAAACCTCAAACTTTGGCTAAAAAAAACACATTTTCCTCACGTTTCGGTGACAGAAAGTTCTGGAATCTGAGAGGAGCCACAAATTTCCTTCCACCCAGCGTTCCCCCAAGTCTCCCTGGGCCAGGTGCCTGCAACAGAATAAGGCCAAAAACTTGTAGAGATAGAGGGGATAGCACAGCGAGTTGATAAGGGCATATTCTTCTTTTATACATCTTTAGGCTGACTCTGCTTTGGGGACCCACAAAAGTGAGGTGTCATTTTACTTGGGAGACTGAGGGGAATGCTGGGGAGTATAGAATTTTGTGCTGGAGCGGTGATCGTACAAACGAAAGTCAGGAAAATATGCTTTTTTAAGCAAATTTCAAGGTTTGCAGAGGAGTCTGGGTAAAAAAATGTTGGGGGATCCACGCAAGCCACACCTCCCTGGACTCCTTGGGGTGTCTAGTTTTAAAAATGTCTGGGTTTGATAGGTTTCCCTAGATGAAGGCCGCACCCAGGCCAAAAAACAAAGGTGCCCCCTCCCCCCCAAATACAGGTAGTTTTGTAATATATCATTTTGATGTGTCCACATACGTCTGTGATGTGCCAAACACTAAAATTGTGAAAAGAAACGCACATAGGTTATGTGAAAAAGACCCCTCACCCACCAACCAAGTTGGTGGCATGCTTCATCATCGGGGTCCCACCCGAGGCACCTAGCGTGTCACAGGTGTGCTGCGACGCCTGATTACAGCGGAGCAGGTTTTGTCATTTTTACCACACATACTGGTTGGATTGGCACGAGGGTAAGTGATGGTTCAGTAGATCAAATTTTATTAACAAGAGATTTCACAAAAATGAACTGCACTGTTAATAACTGAAAGGCCAAAAAACTGGACCAATGACTCACAGCTCGTGAGCTGTAAAGCCACGGCAAGGCACCAACCGCTTTACAGTCCATTCACACACCTTTCATACATGATATGCACAAGACCATTCACGCCGCCAGCCACGGGCCCAGCACATTACAACAGTCGCATCGACAGACAGCGCCACTCAAGGGCCCATCACTTACATATGCCCACATGCCTGATACTGCAATCACACCAGCTGATGGGAGTGTGTGGACTGGTGTTTGGCTGGCAGTGTGTTGCAGTAGCCAACAGCAAGTCAATATGTACACTATGTACACCCTCAGCCAAGCCCCACTCCACACACAATGGCATCAATTTTTTTTTTTTTTTAAACAAAGAAACCCCTAACTAATTAGAAATAATTACAAAACTACAAACACAAAAGCTCTAACTAAGTACATGACAGAAATGCTAACCATGAAACTGAACACATGAAAATACAAAACAGACATGAGTTTACACTCATGGTTGTTCCCAGTAATTCTTCTGGGTGTGGTAATTCTTGAAACAACCACCCAAACCCAGCCCAGGCTTTGAAGGACAATCTGGGCAGTACATTCGAGTCTCCCTCCGGCTACCTCTTCGAAAACACACTCTACATTTCTTAGCTGGAAAGTCTTTTTTGGGTGTGGGAGGAATGTGCTCAGCAAAGTGGCGATCTTTCAATCTAGCCACATCCTCCACCACTGCTTCTCTAGGAACTCTGGCCTGTTCCACCACAATAAGGCTCTCTATCACTGACTCCTGAAATTTCACAAATGTCATCCTTGACTCTGGAGACCTATCCTTAAACACAATAAAAGCATTAAAGGTTGCTAAGTGGAAGAGGTGAATTGCTAACTTCTTATACCAAACGTAAGACTTACGAATAGCAGTATAAGGTTCCAACCTTTGATCAACTCTATCTACACCTCCCATGTGCTTATTATAATCTAAAATGCACACAGGTTTGAGCACTTCAGCAACCTGGCCTCAAACAGTCATGTGGGGAGTACTCTCATCATGGATGGTACTTAGCATGTAGACATCCCTCCTGTCTGAAAACTTCAAAGCTAGCAGCTCATCATTCCGCAAGGTACTGCACTGTCCCCTCTGAAGTTTTTTATAGACAAGCTCCCTTGGATAGCCTTTCCGGTTACAACGAATTGTGCCACAAGCAACAGTGTCCACTCTAAACAATTCCTTGAACAACTGCACTCCAGTGAAAAAGTTAAATACATACAAATGGTGACCTTTGTTGAAAAGTCGTCTACCAAGTTCCCACACAATTTTCTCAGTAACTCCAAAAGTGGGAGGACAACCAGGGGGGTCAATACTGGAATCCCTACCAGTGTAGACACGGAAATTATACACATATCCTGTACTACTTTCAGACAGCATATACAATTTAATTCCACATCGTGCCCTCTTGATAGGAATGTACTGCCTAAAAACCAAACGACCCTTGAAGAGGACCAAAGGCTCGTCCATGGCTATTTCTTTGCCTGGAACATAGACCTCTGAAAACCGATCTACAAAATGATCAAGGACAGGCCTAATCTTAAAAAGACGGTCAGAATCAGGGTGATCTCATGGCAAGGCTAATGCATTGTCAATAAAATGCAGCATCCTAAGAAGAAGCAAATACCGATTACGACTCATTGTTGCAGGAAATATAGCTGTTGCCATCAAGGGACTAGTAGACCAATAAGAAGCCAGTGACGGCTTCCTTATCAACCCCATCAAAAAAGTCAAACCTAAAAACCTTTTCATCTCCACCAAATTTGTGGGAATCCACTGGGCAGCTCTAGAGTGCGGCCTAAGTCTAGCAGCGTTGTCCCTCAAATACTGCTCCGCATACAAATTAGTCTGCTCAACAATCTCTTCCAAAAACACATCATCCACAAATAACTCAAAGAAATTGACAGGCAAAAAGTTCTCAGTATTGACTCTACACCCCGGGAGACCAGTAAAGGCAGGCAACTCTGGCTGCTCCATGTTTGGGGCAACCCAGATTTCAGGTCTTCTATCGGGAAACCTTTCAGCCCCAGGTTGCTGCACTAATGGCACATCAGTGTCCTCCTCTGAAACAGACCCTTCATCTGCACTGAGTGTGGCTTCCTCATCAGAAGATTCCTCTCCGACAGAAACTTCACTGCCAGAATCTCTCACTTCCTCCTCTGCCTCAGATGCAGAGTCTGTCTCATAATCATGATCAGACAATGACTCAAAAAGCATACCAACCACCTGCTGAGCTGTCATCCTGCGGCTAGCCATGATCTTTCCTACGAAAATTAACTGGACAAATGCACCGCCAACAACCAGCACTGTGTAAGATAAGTAATAAAGTGTAGCTTTATTAGTAAGAGTCATAAACTCAAAAACTATACCGCTCACTTGCCTGAAAAAGCTTGAATCACCAGCAACTACTCTGCACAGACACAGCAATCACCAATGATATCCCACTAAAAAGAAAGAAAGAAAAGCAAATTAGAAATAAGACAACACAAACCTGCATTTAGTACACCACCTACAAACATGTCATTCATGCATGGCAACAATACTCCTTTGGAGTAAATTGTTTTTACTTACCTAAAACATGCAACTATGCAAACCGCAGGTCAACCACCGCCAAAACCGCAAGGAGCCACAGCAAAGAAAGAAAAAGCTTTGAACTAGAACAAAAAGGAGGAAATACATTATCACAAATGCAAATACTTTGTCAGTTGACAAACATCCCACCATCAAGCATTTAGAAATTGGTGCCTAAGTGGATTCTGCCATAGGGGCAGATGGGCCTACTAAAAAATAGGCCTATCCGCCCCAAGGAGGGCAGAAAATACCTTTAGTAGTGTGTCCCCAGGGGGAGCGACCCTTGCCCAAGGGCCCACCCCCAAACAAAAAACAAACCACACACACACTATCCCTGGTGCCTACGTGGCTTCTGCCCCCTTTGGGGGCAGATGGGCCTAAAAAAATAGGCCCATCGGGGGGCAGAAATGGCCAACAGTTCAATGCCCCCCTTGGGGGGGCGCCCCTTGCCCAAGGGGACGCCCCCCACATAAATAAACATATTTTAAAAAATCCCTGGCATTCTAGTAGTTTCCAGCATAAAAATAATAGGCTGATCTGTCCCCAAGGGTGGCAGAAATGGCCTTGGTACACGTGCCCCCAAAGGGGGGACGACCCTTGCCCAAGGGGCCTCCCCCCTCCACTAACACACACACACACACACACTATCCCTGGTGTCTAAGTGGCTTCTGCCCCCCTTGGGGGCAGATGGGCCTAAAACAAAATAGGCCCATCTGCCCCCAAGGGCCCCCCCCCCCAACAAAAATACACATGTTAAAAAATCCCTGGTGTTCTAGTGGTTTCTGCCCCCCTTGGGGGCACATCAGCCTAAAAATAATAGGCCGAAGGGGGGCAGAAATGGCCAAAACAAACATGCCCCCAAATTGGAGCGACTCTTGCCCAAGGGGCCGCCCCCAACGCAAAACATTGGAAATATAAAAACAAAAATCCCTGGCGTCTAGTGGATTCTGCCCCCCTTGCGGGCAGATCAGCCTAAAATTAATAGGCCGATCTGCCCCCAAGGGGGCAGAAATGGCCACAAGAAACATACCCCCAAATGGGAGCGACCCTTGCCCAAGGGGCCGCTCCCCAACGCAAAACATACAAACATCAACAAAAAAAAAAAAATCCCTGGCGTCTAGTGGAGGGGCAGATCGGCCTAAAAATATTAGGCCGATCTGCCCCCAAGGGGGGCAGAAATGGCCACAAGCAACATGCCCCCAAATGGGAGCGACCCTTGCCCAAGGGGCCGCTCCCTGACAGGTAAAAAACAAAGGAACAAAAAACAGACAAAATCCCTGGCGTGAAGTGGGCATTCCTGCTGCTCCATGGGGGGGAACCCCACGGAGCTCCGAGCCGAGGATGTAATGGTTACGTCCTCAGCACAGGAGCACTGTGCCGCGGGACGTAACCACTACGTCCGCGGCACAGAAGGGGATATTTTGTGGATTTTACTTACCTCCTAAGGGAGTATATCCTTTGAGATATTTTTGGCACATTGTCACTAAAATAAAGTACCTTTATTTTTAGTAACTCTGAGTATTATCTTTCCTATGATATAGTACCTATATGATATAAGTGGTATAGTAGGAGCTTTGCATGTCCCCTAGTTCAGCCTAAGCTGCTCTGCTATAGCTACCTCTATCAGCCTAAGCTGCTAGAACACTACTACTCTACTAATAAGGGATAACTGGACCTGGCACAAGGTGTAAGTACCATTGGTACCCACTATAAGCCAGGCCAGCCTTCTACAAGGCCTGATTCCGAGTACCCCTTGTCTCCATAGGAGCCCACGTTAAATTTGCTCATCTTTGACCTCTGCACCCAGCCAGCCCTGTGTTGCTGATGGTGGGTGCCTGGGGTTATCTTGAACCCCAACTGGTGGACTTCCTAAAACCCAGAAGCTGAAACTGTAAGTGTTGTACTTACCTGCAAATAGAACTAACATTTCTTCCCCCCTGGAACTGTTTCTGAAAATTGCAGTTCCATTTTTAAAACAGATTATTGCCAACAATTCAAAAACTGTATATCTTATCAATTTCAAACAAAGTACTGTTAATACATGTGTGAAATATGAATCTATTGACGTACTTACATGCAACTTGAATATTGTGGTTCTAAAAATAAATTAAGAAAGTATATTTTTGCTATAAAAAAATTGGTTTGGAGTTAAGTCATTGAGTGTGTGCTTCTTCTATTGTCTGTGTGTTTACAACAAATGCTTTGCACTACTCTCTGATAAGCCTAACTGCTCGATGACAGTACCACAAAAGAGAGCATTAGAATTATCTACTTTAGCCTCTGCTAAGCCTCTGGGGAACTCCAATCTCATTTTGATACAGTGTATACAGAGCCAGTTACACACACCATCTTCATTAGTGCCACATGGCCCACTACAGAAAGCAGAAGAGAAGACCAAAAAGCAAACTGGACTCAAAGGGACCGTGTCACCCTGCCGAGATTTCCATCCTGCAAATCAGTGGGGAAATGGTTGATATTTCATCTTAATGTATCAAAAGGTAACCAGTTCCCAGTTCAATCTGAGGTCTAATTGTATATAAAGGGGAAAACAGTACTGTATGTTAAAGAAACACCAATTACATTTCATATCTTGCTCATGTTTTTACATTTTGTTTCTGCAATTTATATCCCAAATATTTTGAAGATTATATGAGTACTTTGACACTTAGGGATAAGCCAGGTCACTTGTTTGGCGTTTGCTCAAATACAAAATGTAAGGCATTGGCAGAGTGGGCAATTGCCTTGCACAACCTTGTAAGTGGTCTGGAAGCACGAACAGCGGACCATTGCTCCAGAACAGTTTGCCGGGGTGGATAGGTGCTGCTTGTTTAACTACTTGACAGTGCCTCTTCTGTTTCTCTCCTTTCTGCAGACACAACCCCTCAGGTACGCAATACCTTCCGATATTCTTGGTGGACCCATCTTGTCTGATTGTTCTTCTCTTCCTTATTAATCCAGCAACAACCCTTTGAATCAGTTGCCCTGGATCTCCCATCGGATCCAGGTTACATCCTCCTCTTTTATTATCTTTGATTGGTAGTCCGGGATCCCAGTTCTTAGATAAATGTAGAGTACTGGGCATACACTCTAGTGCTGTGAGACTACAGACAAGTTGTGGGTACGTCACATCCTGACATTAGGTGTGAGACTGTCACCCACACCATCTGCCCTGCCTCATTAATTATTTTTTTAGGTTGAAAGTCCATGGGAAGTTGAGGTGAGCGAGATGTTTTTGTTCAACTTTTTTAAACTTTCATAAGGTTACTTACCTTAATGTTTCCCAAATTGTTTGCCATAGGTTTTAAAATGTTTAGAAACATAATAAAAATGTTGCTTTTGATTTTTCTCCAAGAAAGATTGGGTAGATTTGGGTAGGGGTGATGGCCTTGACACAGTGCTGAAGGGGATTAATTTACTACTGAACAAGGATGTAATGTGACACCTGAATGTTGTATCCCAGGAGGCAATCACATAAAGACCACAGTGAATAAATAGTGCTATGTAAAAAAAAGAGTAAATAAATTCACTGATAAAATAATATGGTATGGCCTCTCTTAGATGCGCCTGTAAAACTGGCGTTTGTTGTTGAACCTTTGTCCAGAATTTTTGTCCTGAATTTTGACCCTTCGTCCTGAATTTTTTACAGTCCTGTCCAGAATTTGCCTCGATGCTAGGTGGTCACCCTAGTTGAAGGTATCCTCTCTGAAGAGTGGTGGAGTGCACGACAGAGGCTGCAGGGTCCGGCGTCACACCAAGGCATTCATTATCCATATATTTGTGGGATCCAATACACCTACAATGTGTTGAAGAAGTTCAGATCGTCTTTAGGGGTGTATTGTTTTCAAGATCTTCCGAAAGAGGGCGCCAGCAGTCTATTTCTAAATCGAATTCATTTTAGTATATTAAAAACACCCGTTGAATCCCGTCTGTCGGCCTCGGAAACCAAAGGGCGGGGGAGCGAGCGACGCTTCAATTTTTTTGATTTTCAAATGTGAGGGAACTCCTCAGTGTCACGGATTTACTGTTAGTGGAATGAGGGGCGCAGCGATTGTACGTTAGATTGTTAGGATGCCATTTGCTGGGATGCCTCATAGCAGCCATGAACGTGGCCCTTATGGGCAGATTTGCACGTAAGAGACCTGTACGGTCTGCTGCTACGCAGAGAAATCGAATATTTCACGAATTCCTCTTTTCATATGGATATTACATCCCTGACTATTTACCCCCGATATTTTGAAAGCTATAATATTTTTTTTTTAAACGTATTAGACGCTATTTAAAACAAAATCGGGGAATGGGGGGGTCCTCTATTCCTTCTGGAGGGAGATTAACTTCTACTGTTACAGGGGGTGCAGTGCACCGGTACCAGAGAGGTTAGGGGCGCACTAAACCCGGTTGTAGGTGTTTTTCACAGATCAAACAGCGGCACTAGGGCCCATGACACACTGGCTACGTACTACGCAACTGGCTGGTATTTAAATATTTTTGAGGGCTCCGCTGCCCGCAGTCCTATTCTCGGGCATTGCCTTTCATGGTTCCGTTTATCAGGATGTGTTATATGCAAAAGATGTGTTACATGCAAAAGAAAAGGAAGCGGTATTGTGTGAAATTGTTTGCCTTGGCATTGTTACTACCCGCCAGATGTACTGGGAAGTTTTGGCAGCACATTCTGAATTGTGCTGGAGCAAACCCAAAATACAGTTGTCACATGGTTGCCATGTAGCTCTAGCACAAAAATGTATAAAATATCTAACTTTAGCAGAGGTATGGGAGGCGTGTGCGCGCGCTTGTGCAGCAGGGCTGTGGTGCGAAACAGAGAAGTGAATTGTTCATCAGCTCCATGCACTAAGAGGTCGGCTATCGGCTACGACTACTGTCATTTAGAAAAGAGACGCATAAACACCTCTGCGTTAGTTAGTAGTGTAATCCTATACTGTTCAAACATATCGCGGACTGGACAGCCATGGCGCCAAAAGTCGTCAGAAGCACTCTTCACAAAAATTCCCTATCAGGCAGGCTGAGAATTAAAGAATGGATGGGCTTGTTGCTGATGGGGGGGCTGACCCTCTACATGAGTCCTAAATCACCCTAAAAGAGGAATAGGGCAATCAGGGATGTATGTCAATTCTTCCTCCCCTATTACTTTGACCTTCATGAGACCTGACCATTACTTCAACCCAATTCCTTAAAAAATAAGTGTGGTGCCCAGAATTCTGCTTAGAAGCCGGTGGTGTGCCAAATAAAAAGTCTGTATAGTCTTGAATGCACATCATGTATTTTTAATCCACTGCCAGGCACCCCCCTCCCTTTATCTCACTCTTGCAGGCGATTGCTTTCTTCCTTTGTTGCTGTCTTTCTCTTCCTCCTTTCTTTCCCTTTTCTATGTTTATCTATGTCTTGCTCTGCATCTAATTCTGATAAGAAAAATAAATGGTGGTACCCGAAGGTGAGTGCAGGTGGGCCCCACCTCCAACCACCTGCTCAATTTGATCACTGCTTTAACCTATTCATTACTTCGACCGCATAGATGAAGTATTTGCAACTCCATGGAACAGGAGGTAATGAGAGGTCATGTTAAGGTCCAATTCATGGTAATGTAGATTTTCCTAGTAATTTATGAAGGAAAGTCTTAATTTTATTAAAGACACATAAATTAGTAGGAAAATCTACATTTTATGACAAGACCAGAGGCTCCTATTATGCAAGTATAAAGCTTGTCAATTACTAATGAAGTTGCAGTTTTAACAGGTTTACAATAAAACGTTTTAAAAACATTATCATTGGACCAATCGGCAGACCTGAGAATGTCCTCTAAGCTGGAGCCTATTGAAAAGGCTTTAGACGCCCTGGCTCCTCTGGAGGAATGGGCTCCAAAAATGGAAACATCTATACCCGCTAGGGACATAACCCATTTGACCCAACGGGCTAATGTGGCGGAGGAGACAGGTTTATGGGGTTTACAGAAGGAAATTAACAGTTGATGGAGAGAGGACATTCTGAGGTTGAGAGTTTTCTTTTCGTATTCTTTTAAACAAAGGCCCACAAAAAGTTTTGGTTTGTCGGGAAAAAAGGGATAGAAAACAGAATGTAGATTGTTTTTTGTGTGTTTTGAAAAGTGAAAAAGGACACCAGTAAGCAAGAATTGATGGGAAAAATCATCTAAAGATTTAACATCAGACACACGTTTAATGGAAATTAAGCACAACAACATGGTTAATTTAGCGGAAAGCATTTTTAGAGAAAGATCTGGATTGTCCGGCCATGTAAGGAACAAATTTAGAACTAGCGATACGTCCCAAAGGTAAGAGTATTTGGAAGCTGGAGGCTTGGACAATTTTACTCCCTTTAGAAGGCAACAGATAAGAGGGTGTCCTACAGGTTTGCCATTAATATGTTGGTGATGCATGGAGATAGCAGATCTATAGAGATTTATAGTTCTGTAAGATTTTCCAGAACTGTCTTGAGTAGCCAAGAAGTTAATAATTAAGTTCAAATCTGTTGAAAAGGGATCAATAAATTTTCCCACACACCAGCCTGTCCAAAGAGACCAGGCTGATTTATAGGCTTTCTTTGTGCCGGAACCCCAGGCGTTATTAATGAGTTCTGAAGCCTCTGCCGAAATAAGAGTGGTTGGTCGAGGCGACCTGAGACCCTCCCAGCTGAAAGAGTTAAAGACTTTTTGAGAACAGGATTGTGGGGAGATCCGGACGGGTCTAGAAGGAGGGACGGAAAAACTGGGGGAAGGATCGGAAAGTCTGAGGATAGTTCAAGAAGAGGAGGAAACCAAACCTGGGACTGCCAGAAGGGAACCACGATGAAGAGAGAGGCTTTTTTACAGGAAACATCCTTTTTTACAACTTTTTTTTTAACGAAAAGTCGTGGTTAATGAAAGCGCAACAACACTTTTTTTAACCACGACTCCGTTATTTTGTGCCTTAACTACATATGTTCTGAACAACAAACATGCGTGGTTAAGGTACAAAGAAAGGAGTTGGCGAAGGAGGACGACGCAGGTGAGAAGGGGTCGACTAAGGTAAGTGGGGGGTTTTAGGTTTTGGGGTGGGGTTGGGGGGGTGGGGTGTTTTAGGTTTTGGGGAGGGGGTGGGGGGTTAGGGGGTTTTAGGTTTTGGGGTGAGTTTGGGGGGTGGGGCGTTTTTGGTTTTGGGGAGGGGGTGGGGAGTTAGTGGGTTTTAGGTTTTGGGGTGGGGTGTTTTTGGTTTTGGGGAGGGGTGGGGGGTCAGGGGGTTTTAGGTTTTGGGGTGGGGTTGGGGGGGTAATGGTTTTATCAGGAATGACTTTGCAACGAAAATCGTTGTTAAGGCATTCGTGGTAAAATCATTAGTAGTAGCAACGAGGTCGGTGTTCCGACCTTGTTGTTTAGGAAATCGGTGTTCCGTCGTACAACCGATTGAGATACCTCAGGGAACAGGCAGAGAACAGATTTATCATATTAACTTCTTAAAAAAAATGGAATGAGTGAACCGAGGCCCACCCCTCTTATTATGTTAGGACTGAAACGGACCAAGATATATCCCTATATCAAGGCCCGGATCCCGGTTAGGAAGAGACTCCACTACCCCCGATAAACAGCTCCCTCACCCCTGAACAAAACCAACAACTGAAGCGACTAATCTGTTCAGGTCTGGATGTATTCTCCAAATTACCCAGTCGCACCCGGTTAATACAACACCACATCCGTACTATAGGAACCAAAGTAGCTCGCCAGAGGCCATATAGGATACCTGAGTGTAAGCGACAGATAGCAGAACAAGAAGTGGAAAACATGTTAAAAGCCAGCATAATAGAGCCCTCTTCCAGCCCCTGGTTTTCCCCAGTTGTCTTGTACCGAAACCCGATGGGAGCACCAGATTATGTATTGACTTTAGACAGGTCAACGCAATATCCCATTTTGATTACTATCCCGTGCCGCATATTGATTAACTTTTAGAACGGTTAGGACAGGCCACTTATATGTCCACATTAGATTTGACTAAAGGGTATTGGCAGATTCCCCTTAGGACAGAGGACAGAGAGAAAACTGCATTTGCGACTCCCTCCGGTCTTTATCAGTTCAGAGTGCTGCCGTTTGGTCTTCACGGGGCCCCTGCTACCTTTCAGCGCCTCATAGATATGATTCTTCGACCCTTCCAGAAGTTTGCGGCTGCATATCTGGATGATATTGTTGTGTATAGTGCCACTTGGGAAGAACATCTTGAACATTTACAGCATATTATGCAAGCCCTACGTGAAGCCAAACTAACGGCAAACCCAGATAAATGTAAGTTGGGTCATTCAGTCATTAAATATCTGGGCTATGTCATAGGGGAAGGGAGGGTTCGACCCAAATAGAAAAAATCCAAGCCATTAGCCAGTTACCACTCCCATGTACCAAGAAGGACGTTCAAGCCTTCTTGGGCATGGTAGGATACTACAGGCGATTTATACCTCAGTTTTCTACCTCGCAGGACCTCTCACGGATCTCTTACAAAAAACCAAACCCAATCGTATTCTCAGCCTTTCCCAGATGAAACGGCAAAGCTTTGAAACCCTCGGGGACCTCTTGACGTCTGAGCCGGTCCTCTGTTGTCCGGACTTCGCTAAACCTTTTCTGGTTCAAACTGATGCATCTGATGTGGGACTAGGTGCTGTACTAGCACAGGCAGACGAGGAAGGTTCCTTACACCCAGTTGGGTACATCAGCCGGAAACTGTTACCCAGGGAACGTCACTATCCCACTCTGGAAAAAGAGTGCCTGGCAATCAAATGGGCAAAAGAATCCCTGCATTATTATTTCGCTGGGCGCCTGTTTACTTTAATTACGGATCTTGCCCCTCTGACCTGGCTGGCTCAACATAAAGACACTAATGCTCATGTTCTCAGATGGTTCCTCTCACTTCAACATTTCTCCTTCCAGGTCATGCATGCCCCTGGTTCTCACATGCTCAATGCTGACTACCTGTCCTGATATCCTGCTACGGAGTGGTTCTATCAGCCACATGCTAGGGGGAGTGACTGTGACGGACCGCTGTTACAAAATGCGGACCTGTCCTGCCAAGAGGGGAGAACTGCAGCTGACTTCCCCGACCCGGAAGAGTATGACGCACTGTCCTATCAAATCAAATCAACTCAAATCAACAACATTTATAAAGCGCGCTACTCACCCGTGAGGGTCTCAAGGCGCTAGGGGGAGGGGGACTACTGCTGCTCGAAGAGCCAGGTCTTGAGTTGCCTCCGGAATGCGAGGTGGTCCTGAGTGGTCCTGAGGTTGGTGGGGAGGGAATTCCATGTCTTTGCTGCCAGGTAGGAGAAGGATTTCCCACCTGCCGTGGTGCGGCGGATGCGAGGGACGGCAGCGAGTGCAAGGTTGGCGGAGCGAAGTTGGCTGGTGGGCGTGTAGAAACTGAGGCGACGGTTGAGGTAATCGGGTCCTTTGTTGTGGAGGGCTTTGAGTGCGTGGGTGAGGAGCCGGAAGGTGATCCTTTTGTTGACGGGAAGCCAGTGCAGGTGTCTCACGTGGGCGGTGATGTGGCTGTTGCGGGGTATGTCGAAGACGAGGCGGGCGGAGGCGTTTTGTATTCGCTGCAGACGTTTCTGGAGTTTAGCGGTGGTTCCTGTGTATAGGGTGTTACCGTAGGCCAGGCGGCTCGTGACGAGGGCGTGGGTCACAGTCTTTCTGGTGTTGGCGGGGATCCAACGGAAGATCTTTCGGAGAATGCAGAGGGTGAGGAAGCAGGAAGATGATACGGCGTTGACTTGTTTCGTCATGGTGAGAAGTGGGTCCAGGATGAATCTGAGGTTGCGTGCGTGGTCTGAGGGGGTTGGTGTGGTGCCAAGGGCCGTGGGCCACCAGGAGTCGTCCCAGGCGGATGGGGTGTTTCCGAGAATGAGGACTTCCGTTTTGTCTGAGCTCAGTTTCAGACGGCTGAGTTTCATCCATTCTGCGATGTCTTTCATTCCATCTTGCAGGTTGGTCTTGGCGCTGGTGGGGTCCTTGGTGAGGGAAAGTATCAGCTGAGTGTCGTCGGCGTAGGAGGTGATGTTGATGTTGTGTTTGCGTACGATGTCGGCGAGGGGGCTCATGTAGACATTGAAGAGAGTCGGGCTGAGCGAGGAGCCTTGTGGGACGCCACAGATGATCTCGGTGGGGTCTGAGCGGAACGGTGGGAGGTAGATTCTTTGGGAGCGGTTGGAGAGGAAGGAGGTGATCCAGTCCAGGGCCTGTCCTTGGATACCGGTGGAGTGGAGGCGGGATATTAGGGTTCGGTGGCAGACGGTGTCGAAGGCAGCCGAGAGGTCGAGGAGGATGAGGGTGACTGTTTCTCCATTGTCCATTAGAGTTCTGATGTCGTCTGTGACTGAGATGAGGGCGGTTTCTGTGCTGTGATTGGCTCGGAATCCGGACTGAGAGGGGTCGAGTAGCTTGTTGTCTTCAAGGAAGTTGGTAAGTTGCTTGTTGACGGTCTTCTCTATGACTTTGGCAGGGAAGGGGAGGAGCGAGATGGGGCGGAAGTTCTTCAGGTCGTTGGGGTCCGCCGTAGGTTTCTTCAGTAGGGCGTTGACTTCTGCGTGTTTCCAGCTCTCGGGGAAGGTGGCAGAAGCAAACGAGCTGTTGATGATGGTCTGGAGATGCGGGGCGATGATGTGTGGGCAGGGGTCAGAGGGGGCACCAGAGTGGATGGAGTTCATGGTAGCTTTGGTCTCTTCCGTGCTGATGTGAGTCCAGGCGTTGAGGGTGATGGCTGGGGTTGTAGGTTCTGTGGTGGTTGGCTGTGTCTGGTGTCCGAAGCTGTCGTGTAGGTCGGTGATCTTACGATGGAAGAAGGTGGCGAGGGAGTTGCAGAGTTCTTGTGAGGGCGTGATGGCATTTGCGTTGGCGTTAGGATTGGAGAGCTCTTTGACAATGTTGAAGAGTTCTTTGCTGTTGTGAGTGTTCTGGTCCAGTCTGTCTGTGAAGGAAGTTCTTTTGGTGGCGCGGATCAGTTGGTGGTGTTCGTGGGTGGCGTTTTTGAGGGCAGACATGTTTTCTGCGGAGGGGTCCTTGCTCCAGGCTTTCTCGAGGGTGCGGCAGTTTTTTTTTAGATTCCTTCAGGGTGTCTGTGAACCAAAGAGGTTTCCTGGTGTTGGTCTGTCTTGGGAGACGTCTGAGGGGTGCAAGGTTGTCTGCTCAGTTGGTGATCCAATGCGTGAGGCTGAGGGCTGCGTCGTTGGGGTCGGTGGAGAAGGTGGGTTGATTGTCGCTGAGAGTTCACTTCCGGGTAAAGGAGGGCAGGGAACGTTGATGCGTGCCGTGCACGGGAATATAAAGGAGGACCCGGAAAGGAGTGGCGAGAGGAGAGAAGCGGACAAGAAGGATACACGAGGAACTACTGACGTGACCAAGGAGACGGAGGCTTCGCGGAGACCGACTGCCGATCCGACGGGTTGCCCCAAGAGTCAGCGGCGCGGGGGACACCCAGCGCAAACTCCGGCCACGATTGTGGGAAAGCGTGGCCATCTCAGGAGTGTGGATGGTGTAGATAAAAGGGGGGAGGGAAGGAGGGTAATGCAAAGACGGCAAGGGGAACAGAAAGGATCTTACCCATTTGTTTTGTTGACTGTAGTTCTGGGTTATTTACGTTTTTTTTTTTTTTTGTCCTTTCGGGAAAACAAAAAGTGGTGGACCATCAAAAGGGGAACAAATAAAAGCAGGGTTCCATTAGATTAACAAAACCCTAAGGGGATTCCAAGGACAGGGCACAGTGATAAAAGAAGACCAAGGAGGGGTTGCACGGGACAAGAAACAAAGGGAAGAATAGCAGAGCAGACAGAAAGCCAGAGCATGAACAGAGACATAAAACCAAGGGCTAAAGCAGGTGTACCTCTAGAAAGGATAACCCAAGGCACACCCAGAAAAGAAACACCGAACAAAGAGAGGAATACAAGGGAAGACATACAGAGCAGGTCACAGGGAAGGAGAAGGAGGCTCAGACAGATACAAGGAAAAGACGGAAAAGAGGCAGAAGACAAGGAAAAGAGAGGAAAGAACGACTATAGGGAAGAAATAGAAACCTAGGGAAAAAAAAACTAAACACTTACCTATCTCTCTCTCTCTTCCCACATACGCCTTCTGGAAGCCCAGTAACGAGAAGAAAAGGGATGGATAAGAGAGGCAATCATCCTCCAGAAGGAAAACCTGAACTGTAGTAGAGAAACTAAGCACCAAATAAAAATACAACATCACATTTGCCACTGTCTATGTGTCCTTATTGCACCAACCTGTCACAGCAGGATTTCTCACATACATTCCAAACATACCAAACAAGCCTACACCAACGCCTTTCAGATCAGAAATTACCACTTAAAAATTGATAAGGGAATTCCCAAAGCTAACCTATGGGAGGAGCAGCCATCACAGTACTGAAATACTAAATAGGTTGTTCGTCACTACTAGGATGTGTAAAGCATAAAAGGACATGCCCTACCTTTTACATACACAGCACCCTGCCCATAGGGATATCAAGCGCCTACATTAGGGGTCACTTAGGTGTAAGTTTGGCCTTGGTGAGTAGTACGAAATGCCAAGTCAATGTGGCAGTAAACTGTGCACACAGCACTGTAGTGGCAGGCCTGAGACAGATTTGAAAGGCTACTTCTGTGGGTGGCAAAATCTGCGCTGCTAGCCGAGTAGTAGCATTTCATTTACAGGTCCTGGGTATATGGTATACCACTTTACAATGGACTTACAGGTAAAGTAAATATGCCAAACAGGTGTAAGCCAATCTTACCAAGTTTTATGGGAGAAAGCACATGCAGTTTAGCACTGATTAGAATTGATAAAGTGCCCAGAGTCCTAAAGCCAACAAAAAAAGATCAGTAAAATAGGAAGAGGAAGGCAAAATGTTTGGGGAAAACCCTGCAGAAAGGGCCATTCCCAACACAGTATAATCAAGATGTCATGGGATCTGCACGACTTGAAGGTATATATTCATAGGTTGGGAGCAAAAAGAAATGTACTGAGCATAACTGAAGTCTTCAGCATGCAGCACAGATATTCCTATTGTAGCAGCACAATTTATATGTCCTGCAGGGTAACACAGTGATCTGCAGGAACTGTAGCGTTCTTTGCCTGAATCATACACAAAATCAGTTTGGTAGCCTTTAGGACAGGGCCAACCTACTACTATATACTACTAACATAATTCCAAAAATGTTATTTTATAGTAACAACAGACAATATATAAAACATTTTTTTACTCAAAATAGAAGTATGGGCATTTACGATTTGTAATATCCCATCAACTTTGCATCAACCAATATGTTTATTAAAGAATGCATATTCTATTATACAGTAACATAAGCAATAACAATCAATCACTTGTTCACAGAAAACCTGCTTTTCGTTACAAAGTGTTGGTGTCCGGACTGGACACTAAACAAGCCTTGGTGCTTGCAATGGGCTGGGGTACTCCTGGTGTTGGTGCAAGAAGCCTCCGGGCAGGCTTAGTGTCTCAAAGACAGGCTAGGTTGGCGGAACTGCACTCCTGGACATCTGAGATCTTCTTCCTGGTGTGATGCTCCCTAAGCAGACTCGATGGTCAGCCAAGTGGAGAACCATACAGTTGCGGTTGGTGCCTGCTGGTGCAGGAAAGTGGTTCCTCCACTCCAAGGGAGACGAAGACTGGGGCAATGTGCTGGCAGTCCTCCAAGGCTCTGGGCACATGCACAGCTGCAGGACGAGTTGGGTCTTTGCAAATACCTGGGACAGAAGCAGGCAGGCATGGTATTGCGCCAGGTCATCAGATAGTCCACAGTTCTTGCATCTTCGGCTCTTCTTTGTCCTTGTTCTCTTTGTAGTCAAACTAATCTAATTTTCTGGTGTCAGGGGGCCACCTAAATACCCAGTTTAGGGGAGTCTAAGGTAGTAGCCAATGGGGTGTGTGGGGAGTGGGCATAACCCTCTACCAGATTTCCCAATTCCACCAAAACAAGGAGGGTGCAAACCTTCTTTCGTGAAGAACATCAGGCTGCCCACCTTAGGGGTGTGACTAGCTTGGATGGGCAACACGCCTACTTGCATAGCTAATTTCTTGCCTGTTCTGGTGCCAAGTGGACCTCAGGGCATGGGATGGCAACTCCCAGTTCTTGGGGGAAGCATATTGAAGCCAGCAGAGACTTTGAAATCCCTGACCTTGGCATGCAGATTCACTAGCCATCCTGCTAGAGGAGGTGATAGCACCTTCCTCTGGATGTTTCTGACCTCAGAGAGTATGAGCTCTCACCTCCAGGGAGTCAGCTAACACACTAGAGGACTAGTAGGTTTACAGGGGGAACCTCTGAGGTGCCCTCTGGGTGCATGTCATTATAACTCTAATACAGGCATCTGTATGGATTTATCAAGACAAAGTTTTTGATACCAAACACCATAGGTTTCAGTGAAGCTATTATCTAGCTGGTTAACTTGTAATGACCAGTGCCCAGTACATACCTTACAATGGCTTCCCTGTTCACTTGTAATATCTGGTAATAGAACAAGACGTCACAGGAGCATATGTGCTCATGTAGATATGTCCACACATACAAAATACAATACACCTTGCCTTGGGGCTTCAAGGCCAGCTGTAGTAGTGAGTTACATATATTATATATAGTGACCTTGCCATGGCAGACAATGAGTGTGCCATGCTGTGTTTTCACTCAGGTGTGCAAAATAACTCACAGCCTGCAGTGCCAGTCTGCATGTAATTTGTTTGGGGATCCCTTGGGGGTGGGCATAATACATGCCATAGTCCTTGAGGACCCTCTTTAGTACGCCTGCCTTAGGTACCAGGGATACAATTTACTAGGGACTTACAGGGGTGCTAAAGTGCTTACCGATTGGGTTACAATTCGGTATTTCATTGTTAGCACTGGCACTGGAACCTGGTTAGCAGGCTTCAATGCACTGTCAAAGTCCAAAACCAGCATCTAGTAGTTCAAATGGGGCAAAACGTGCGGGGGCAACCTGCAAAAAGCCTGGCTTCCCACAATATATAATAAGAATAGTACATAAACACAATTATACTTAGAATAGAATAGTTATTAAAGATATGTTAAAATAAGGTTCCAAAAATGATACTTAGTTTGCCAACAGTAGCCATTTAAAGAGGCGGCATCCATAGCATTTGAGGCTTTTATTCTGATGCTTTCACAGATGTCTATGATGTTCTTTCTGCTGGGAGTTACAATTAAAGAGAAATGTATATATAATATAACTTTCCTTGTCTTTAACAACATTTTGATGCTCTCAGTGTCTATCAGGAAAGCTTGGTGAGAATAGGTATATAAGGTCTGAAGGTTTCTAGAGTGTTAGTTGACTTTCAGTGTCAGATGAAACTTAGAAAGGAGCTTGCGGCGCAGAGTTCAATCCTATGGAACTTTGGCCTGGTAGTGTGGAGCATTGGTAAAAAAAATCTCCCCTGATAGAAATGGGGCCTCGTCCAAGAGAACGGACCTGACCTGAAGACTGGACATTCTGGCAAAAAGATCTGAACCACAGACAGGCTATTTCCTCAGGGCCTTGTATGTTGAGAATTATTTTCACCATATGCAAGACATAAAGAATACATAAGAAATCATCAGTATCATGATCTGTTGATGCAACAGTGTGTTGGTGAAGTGCTATCAGGGCCGGCTTTAGCGCTGGTGGTGCCACTGCAACAATATAATATTGTCACCCTACTCCATTGATTACCTCACTACAACCCTTCACCAGTGCTCCTCCTCTTTCCATAACCCCTCTCTCACATACATTTAATTTGTTTTAGAGTGCTAGTTGGAGTTTGCCCTACTAATAAAAATGTATTTCTACACAAAAGAACCCTTTTCAGCAACATTAGGATTCAATAATGAAAAACTGGGCAAAACACATACTATCCTATCCTATACAATGCAGTTTGCATGGAGCTCTTTGCTTTGATGACAGATCATAAGTCACCAAGCTATATTAAGTTTGTAACTTATGAACTGCAAGTAACAAAATGATCTCTGTGAGCAGTAAACCACATAAAATACAGTTCTGTGATCTTCATAGTGCACATTCTTTCTCTTTTACTTTATGATGACTCACACCACCACTAGAGAAAATTTGGTTTTCTCTCTCTAGCAGGTACATTAAGCAGGCTTTTCTTGACATTTTTGTTGTTGCCTGAAAACTGATGGACACACACAAAACTCTGCAGCAGGTGCTGGTAGCCCCATGTTATTTCTAAACAGCACCCCTGTGTTGCTCTACTTTAAACTAAGAGGAAACAATGCCACATAATGCAGCATTCTTAGTCTGAGTAATAAATGTATTAAGGCACTTCCCAGATGTCAAATAAAAGCACACAAAAATATGAACATAGGCATTTAACTTGAATGCAGTGAAACATGTATATGCCAAAATACTCTCAGCTGTTAAACACTGACAGGCAGAAAATGTGCAATACATCAACAATGGATATATGCAGTGAAGATATACATATATATATATATATATATATATATATATATATATAGTCAAGCTCAATAAATAAGAATTAAAAATGCATCACCATAGGGGTTGAATCCTTCGTCCGGCATCAAGCTGAGGAACCCTGAACAGCTGAGGTAGGAGGTCGTCCCCAAGATGGGATTTTTCCCTGAACAGTGTGTCCACTTTCAGACGAGCTCCTACAACATTGCAAGTTTCTCCACCTTATATACCTTAAACTCAAGAGGAAGATAGTGGTAATCCCCCCTCCCTTTCGTTATAAATTTGACACGCTGGTTGTACTCAGTCTGTGTCAAAAACACAAAAAAGAACAGGCCCTGCCCCAATGCACATTCCAGAGACATAGCTGAACCTTTCCTTGATGTAAACATTACCATGCTGAGACTCTTGTATCATGTCTACCTTCCTCATCCCCCATGTTGTGTTCCAGCACTGTGTGACCCTGTGCTGGTGGGAAAAGTGCAAACATTCTTTTTGGAAAAAAAGCTTGATGTGGAAAAACCCTGCGCTGCTGCTGTGATGCCACCTGAAGCTCAGCACAAAATGTTGTCAGTGGTCAAGAATGAGTCGGTGGTCAAATACACATAGCATTACAGCCCCCAAGATCAGTGCCAGGTGTGGCTACACCAGTCGTACTGCCCTAAAGCTGGACCTGAGTGCTATAAGCCACCTCGTAAGGCTACTACACCGGTGAGACAGTAGCTGTACTACCTTGGAGATACAACGTGCTCATGTCAGTGCCCCACAATTTTTGACAAAGCCTCATGCTTTCCATAAGAGAATTCAAAGAATTGTTAATTATCTAGGTGGCCCACCTCATAATTTATTGAGCTTCCACCTCTCACTCTTTTGAAGACCTTTCAAGGTAGTTACCCTCTGTGAGGGAAAACGTACTTCTGTCAATACTCATGAGAAAAGGTGGGGATGTTACATCACTTTTGCGAGACAGCAGGGCTATACAAAATGTATCTTCCGCAGGATACGTGTATTTACATGCACCCTCTTTTCTTGGATATCCCTACCTATGTAACACTACAAGTGGTAAATAACAATCATAATACGGTATTTTGTTTTTGCCTCTTGCATCAGAAACGTATTGTGTAAATAAACCTACCAGAGAATGGCACCCTGCCTACTGTCAATGTGATCTCATTGCAAAGTACATGACAGCATTTCCTAACCCCAACATTAAGTTGGTTCTTATTGCAAACATATGGGAACTAACGCAACACAGTGAGCTGTCCTCTGCCCTCCCAGTATTAACTGGTGACCCTTTGACCTCTCTACTTTTCTGTGATATAGATATCCTGCCAGTGCTTAATATAGCTAATAATCCAGGCTGACGTTTTAACACTTTTTATTGAAATGTTATTACAACAACTGCCATATACCTGGGAAACTCAAGTAAAGGAAACAGCAGACACAACGGTTCCATAATCACTACAGTACAAGTCTGCAGTGTCATGGGTACAGTCTCCGGCTAGCACTCAACCCTACATGTCTAACATTTAAATCCTGTGCTACATTCTCCCACCAGCGTCACCCCACTCACAAAATCCTCACAGAGTCCAGCCTGATTTTGGATAGAAGACAAGTCTCCTCTGAGTGTTACAGTTTCAGGCATCACAATCTTCAACATACTTGCACGTGTATTTATTTGGCCCAGCTTCTTGCTTCCCGAAACATTCTGGTACATGTAGTGTTCAATGTTCTTAGTATTGATACTGTTAAATACTGTTGATACTATTGAACATAAAATAATAAACACATTGTATGTGGGCTTGTGAAGAGCATATTTACCCATGGGAATCCTAGCATTGCATAACACTTTTTTTGTGAACCCATTTTAATTGTAATGACTTTATCAACCTCTGGAGAATGAAAGACCGAATAGACCAGCAGGTATTTTAACCTATAACCATGGGACCACACACAGCTCAGTGTCGTGGAAGCACTAATCCCCTGACCTACCAGACCGAGGGGGGAGTAGGAGTGCTCTGTGGTGCTAAACAGTCATTGTGACATCCTCAAATAATTTTCCGAATTTTTACCAACCTACTACAAGTATCCGAATGGCTCGCTAAACGTTTTATAGACATGACATAACAAGGGTGCCTTGGGAACCAATGCAAGCTTGGAAAATGGGCTCTTGTATTCTGTACTCGATAGTAAAAACATCCATAATTTGGATGCAATGGATTCCTCTCAGACCAAGGCCTTGTACCAGTGCACCTGCCTCGCCATTGATAGTTATGCCCCTGCCTCATAGTCACTGCTTTGTGTTTAAAAGACTTTATTTAAATAACTACGCATAAATATCAGTCATGATAATACATAACATTTTTAACAACAGTGTAACAATAAGACAATGAAAGTCTTTAGGATTTTGATGTTGGAAAAGTAGGGAATGGGTGCAAAGGAGAGGTTAAGGGAAATAATTAGTTGTATTTTTAAGAAAAGTAGTTAAAGGTAACCAGAACATCTGAGCGTTATGATAATTACTACTTTGATGCATATTTAAAGTATCCATTATGTTGAAAAGCAATTGCTAGGAATATATCTAATAGTTTACTTTCTGGAAAGCAGGGAAATAATTAATTAGACAATGTACCTAAAAATATATGTAAAATGTTAAAGGTACATTATTAATTGAATACATATTTGAGTTGTGGCCATATTTTTCCAAACAGAAAGTATATTGGGACACCAAAATAACACATTCCTAAGATCTTTTCTGGGGAGGTCACAAGACCCGCATTTAGGTGAGGTGGGGCAGGAACATTTTGAACATTGTAGAGGTGTAAAATAAAGTTGGTGACAAATAAAAAAGAGATTTTGAGTAATGTTAGCTGTTCTGGAAGTTTTATAAATACGTGACCAATTTACCCCGAGATCCTTTTCCTATAAGATTTCAGCATTGGATTTGGCTTGAGATGAATTTGAGTATAAAAGAATTCTGTAGATAGTAGAAGTCTTGGGAGTAGTAATAAGTAGGTCAGTTACTGTATTTATTAGGTGAGTAAATGTGTTTTATTGGGATCCAATCTCCTAGGCCCATTGTAGTGTTGCTGCATATCTGATGGCTCGAGCAGGGTTTTTCCTGTCCCCAAGTTTGTTTGCAGGCTACGTGTCACCCCCACCTGTGATCTGTCAATCAGTTGCTTCATGCCTAGGTTGCAGGGCTTGCCTGACCACATATTTCTGATTCGGGATTGATCATCAGGTGGATTCGATAACAGTGATGCGAGTTCGTTGTTATGAGCATATATCATGGCGTACATTGACATAGTTTGTATCAATATTAAAAAGATCTCTCTTTATTGGACTGTATTAGGATCTTGTTTTGTATCTTGTCTCAGGACAAATTGCATCATGAAACCTAGGTATCCATTGTTCCATATCCACCTAACTGCTGGGTGTGCTTTTAAGGTTTCAGATTTTACGGGTAAGGTGTGCCCACACACCTGACCCCTCAGTAACCTCTAACTTGTGCAGAGCAATACCTTGATGTGCCCACCATGAAGTTTCCTCCACTCCTCGCCCAGGCTAGGCTATGGAGGTATATGTAAATGTCCACAGATCATGTAGACCAGGGTTATTTGAGGTTTGCAACCTGCGTTATGTAGTGTTGCAAGTTTTGCACTTCCCATGTCCAGACCACACATGGTGTTGAAGAGCTGCTGGTGACCCCAAGGAGGATGAGTATGGTGCACTATACCCCAAGATGGTTCTACTGCTGGCTGCTTCAATAATTGAGTCATGGCTCATAGGTAGCCTAAAACTGGGGTTAAACTCACCCCTTGTCATGCGCTGCAATAGAACACTTGACCTTGAAAATGACCATGATTTAGCTTTGTTGAGAAGTCAAGGTCCAGTGCATGGAAGGTGATGTGAATGTTGAACTTAAGTACAATGTATCACAGTCATTATGTTTCCAATAAAGCTGAATATCCAGCCAGGGTTTCTACTATGAAAAGGAAATAACATTTACATAAACATATTCAAGTTGTCATCTAGTAAAAGTAAAACAAATAGTGAAAGTTTGATTTTAAGGGTGTGGTCTGGCCGCTGTCTCTAATTGCCATCTGAACGAAGTGCTCCGTGCGCCAGGCTGGTTTGGGGCCGGTGGAGGGGGTGCTATCTTTCATTTGGAGCCTCACCTGATATGCTGGAGACCCCTGAGGGAGCGCCGGACCCTAGAAACAGAGGGTCCCATGGCACGCACTGGCCATACTGGCCGCCGACAGACAACGGCCGGGTGCAGCCTAGCGACGTGCGCTGAGCCACGGCCTCGATTACAGAGTAGGATGTAGGGCTTCAGCAATGCAATGAGAGGCCAGGAGTGTCTCTTTCTGGTCACGTGAGCCAGCTCGCGACCTACGACCCATGACCCGCTTCCCCTACAGAGACCGGGGCTTACCAGGAGGAGGAGGTAAGGGGTGATTACCCTTCTCCTCCGTGTGGAGGATCGGCTGGCGGCCTGGCGCGCGGCGATGCATCTCGATTCGGCGGAGGGGCCCCGGGGGAGCCTGCAAGTATAATGGGCAGATACCACCTACAACCGACCGTCTTCAAAGGGGTGAAGTGTACTGGCCCCCCTACCCCCCTGAGCCTGGTAATCTAGTTTTGGGAGCACATGTAGGAGTCTGAAGGATGCATCTCGCGGAGAGGTCTGCATCTAGAGTTCCTCAGGCAGGGACAGGGGCCAAATTTAGAAGACCCAGCAAGAGGGCCCCCGTCTGCGAAAAGTGGCTGATTTCCGTGGTGGTGCATCTCGTAGGGCAGGGTCCACCTGCCAGTTTATGAAGGAGCAGTGACTGAGGTCCCATTCAGTCAGATTCATCGAGGTTCATCACTGCAGTCACCATCCCTCTATCCTCCATTCTTTCATCACTATGGCCCTCATTATGAACTTGGCGGTCTGGGCTGCCATGCCGGCGGTGGCGGGAAATCCTGCCATCCGACATGGAGGCCTAGACTGCCACATAATGAAGACAAGGAGGGCCACCTATGGCAGCCCTCCTCCACCGCCAGGCTGCTTCCGACAGGCAGCCTGATGGTGGATGGCATCATTATCCAACAGGGCAGCGGCGGAAGGGGGTGCTCCGGGGCATGGGCAGTGCAGGGGCCCCTGTGCAGTGCACCCACCGCACAGAGGCATTGACGGCGGTTCCATGTGGAGCCACCGGCAATGTCCCAGCCAGGCATTCTGCTGGGCCGGCGGGCGGAAGCAATGTTTCCGACCGTCAGCCCAGCAGAATGTATATTATACAGCAGACGGGGTCCCAGGGGGGCTGGCAGTCGATCGAAAGACCGCCAGCATGAACACGGCGGTGTTAACCGCCGTGTTCACAATGACCCCCTATATCAGTCTGGCTATTAGTGTTGGGCCCTGACTAATATAGACTGCCTCCAGAAGTCCTGAAGAAGGGGTCTGTCACCTCTTGGATTGTCTAAAGGTGGAAAAGAGAATGCAACCTTATGTTTGGGTCAACTCAAGCACCCATATGCCTCCTCTGTCTGCTTGATTGATTCCTTGCGATGGCTACAATATCAGTAGCCTGGTCGGCTACATTACAGATATCGACACTCCTCAAGCAGGAACAGGGTTCAACAACTGCATCTCCGCTAGCTAATTCCTCTCCAGGAACTTCTCCGTCCTGCGGCAATGCCAAAAGGGAAGTCTTCCAGCAAACACTCGAGCCAACTGTTGTTTTCGGAGGCTATCGCACAACTAAAACCCATGGCAGCACATACGGCCCCTCCAAGTTCCGCATCTTCACCAGCTGACCCCCATGTATTGGAGGCGGAGGACCGCATATTGCTGGAGATCGCCGCAGTGGGGCGTCGTCTGGAGGTAATGGATTCCAAAATCTCAGACAAGACGGTGGCTTCCTCCTCCATTCGAGCTGACATTGCTGGCTTCCAGGAGACATTGTATGATCTGGATCTCACGAATATGGAGGGTCAGGTAGCGGCACTGCCCGATCATGAGGCAGAGTTGCGGTTTTTATGAACCAAGGTCATTGACTTGGAGGATAGGACTCGCAGAGACAACGTAAGCTTTTTTGGCATTCTGGAACACAAGGAGGGCTCTGGTATCAAAATTGTTCTCAAATCTCTACTGCCCGAGCTTACTGGTCTGGAGTTCTCATCGCCTTTGGAGTTCCAAAGGGTCCACAGGATTGGCCCTTTACATAAAGCAACCTCCGACAAGCCCCATCCTATCATCGCATGGTTTTTGCGTCATGAACAGGCACGCCAGATCATCTCAGCAGCCGAATCCCAAGGCCCATACTCTTTGGAGGGACATGAGATTAGGGAGGCAGCAGATTTCTCCAGACTAACCAATGATAAATGGAAGGCATTCCTGGCCCTCTGCCCACAACTCAGGAACCTGGATGTTAAATATGGTCTCTTTGAACCAGCTCGCATGTGGATTACATACAATGGCAAATCCAGGGACTTCACCGAACCTGCAGATCTCAGCTCCCTTCTGAATGGCCTTACCTCACATCCTATGGACATCGCCTCCGCGCACTCGGATCTTGACACCCTTACTCCTGAGGATCTCTCCGCTGCTTCGCCCCTGATGTCTCAACCTCAGTGTCCAGCCTCGCAAAAGAGAGACAGGATCTATGACTGCTCGCTTAAATCACAGGAGGGTCATGACCATGCCCTCCAAGCGGTGATTGACCACACTCAGGACCTGGGAAGAGACAAGTCCCATTCCCCCTTGAAGCCAGCCCTCAAGAGCACTCATAATGCTGGTTCCCAGGGTGCCCTGAGGATTTTCTACAATCAACTCAATAATGGGTTCTTCTTCAACGGACAGCTAAGTGTCATATTAGACTACCACTATTATTGCCTTTCTCCACAGTTGGAGGGGGTCAGGGAGGGGCTTGGGTTGGTGTTATGCTTTCACGTTCATGCTATGTTTGTTGTGATGTCCTATTGCTTGTGAACCTGATATGCAGCTAGCCTCATTAGGAACACTCTGCCACCTTGGGGATAGACTTATGATCGGAACCACGGGGCAGCAGCGGATATGAATGGTCTGTTAAAGTAACATCGCATACGTTTCCTGCTACAGTCTGTGCAGATTTATTTCTTTCTTATTAACGCTTTTTGTATGGTATCGACTACACTACACGTAGCACGCATTTGGCCTCTGGTTGTGGATAGTGTTCTTGTTGCCAGACGCCACCCGCTCCTTCTTATCTGCCCTACCCTCCGTGCTTCCTATTCTCTCTCTCCTGTAGTCTAGTAGTCGCGGGGGAGGCCGCAGGGTGGGCCGCCAGTGGACCTTTGACATTTAACAAATGGTAAATAGGGGGAGTCATCTCTTCCCCCATCTCATTTATCCCCACTCACCAAATTAGAGAGAAGCACAGTTAACATGAGTCAAGGGATTCTAGTCTTCATTCCGCCCCTCCCTGGGATTGTAGTGTGGCCATTTTTATTGTAGCTTTATGCGCGTTAGCTTAACGTATTAGGACTCTGTGCACTTTGCCCTAGATGCATTTTATTTAGCCTCACACTGTTGTTTTGCAATAACCAGTTTCACTGTATTGTTTTATTTCCTTCTATCACACTGTTTAGCTTACTTCAGCACTGTGTTCTCAAACAATACATTCTTGCTCACTCTGTGCTTCAGTCAAGGATACAGTCTGGTACATTGCCGATAGACGTGGTAGAAGTTTAGTCTTTATGGTTCGTAGACAGTACACATTCTTACGTAGGGAACATCGGGGTGTTAGTTCACATCAATAGTATAAAAACACTTTCTAGTCCCGGTACACGTGAGAGGGAGATTCCGACCAGGAACCCACAACTAGATGCTGACTGCCCTGTTGCAGATGCTGATCCAGATCACAGGCCTTTGCTCAGGTATGAGGGTTGATGTCCTCCCGGGGAACCCAGAAAGGCAGGCTTAGAGCTTAACATGCTGAGCTCAAAATAGAACCTAGAGAGAACATAATTTAGTTGCAATATGATAGCCTTATTCTTATGTTTCACTCTCCTCGTTACTATTTCAATCCTACTGTGTTGTATGGTTCTGGTTATTGCAGCTCACACCTTGTTATCTAAAATGCAGTTGTTTTATTAAACCAATCTTTAAAACTCAAACTGCCTTTTTTCATTTATATATGAGACCGCACTTTGTACGAGAGAACTGGTTGTGACCTGAGTGACCACGACTTCCCTGGGAAGTACTAAGATGTCATGCGCTCGGCTGCCCAATTGTCTCTTCCCTTTGGGAGAGATGAGGCACTGCTAGTTAGCCGGAGCAAAACCCGGATTTAGAGTGACAAGGGTCCTTCACCGTGGGTCAGACTTAGTCCCCCCACACTGTGAACGATCTTGCTGCTCAAAATCCAGTAGTCTCATTCGGATAATGAGAACCTACGCGACAGGATCATCTTACTTTTCCTAGGTATGTCTTGGGTCGTGTTGTAAGGCTACTCCCCTTCTTATAGCTATAGGGCCCTTGACTAAACCCCCCTTGCAGCCTCTGACAATGGCGGTCAGGTTTTGCACAATCCCCAAGAGAGATCCCGTTGGCGATCCCGGCCCTATTATGACGTAGCATAGTCTCCACCCCTTTTTTATGGTTAGATGGGTACTACTTCATGATTACCTAACTAAATGGTCGTCTAGAATGTTTTCTTCTCCTCCACACTTTTAGAGTATTGCCCTCCGACATATTTCATATCTCATATTTCATATCTCGTTTTATTCCATCTCTCCATACTTCAAGCTCTCTGCTCCCCACACGTTACCGCCCAGCATTACCTGTCAGTGGGGCTCCCTAGCAGTCCTATTGGGCAGCGGGCTGACCCCTTTGCTCTCCTCCTGCCCTCCCTGACGCCTGCCCGGCACGCAGGTCTTACAGGTTTCGACACGCAGTTTAGCAGGGCTTTCGGTGGCGAGCGCCTTCTCGTTCACTGAAGTTTTCACTCTCTCTTCCCTTTTTTAAATTCATTTGTTTTCTTTTTCTTTCCCTCTTTCGTCGTTCTCTCCCCTCACCCGTCTCTTTTGGGTTTCTCCATTTCTATTTCAACTCTCTCTTCCTTCCATCTTGGTGATTATTCTTTCTTTCTAATTCTCTTTTTCTCCCCCTCTACTGCATATCTTTCTCCTCCCCGCCTTGCTCTTCCATTTGACTTTCTTACATTTTATGACCGAGGGTCTCCCCCACATTTCCCCCTTTATCTCTTTGTACCTCCCTAGATTCCGAGTGCTCGGACCTTCTCTGCTCTTAGACTGTCCTTCCATCCTTTAAATCAGCGAACACGTAGTCCCCCGCACCCCCTTGAATAGATTCCTCTTACGCTCCACAATGGGGACGACGACCCCACTCACGGTCATATCTTGGAACGAACACGGTATGACACACTATATCAAGCGTCAGAAGGTCCTATCCTATCTCAGGTGCAAAAGAACTGACATTGCCCTATTTCAGGAAACACACCTCTCTCCATCAGAATCAGAAAAGCTCTATAGAGACTGGGTAGGCAAGGTGTTATTCAGCGGAACACCATCTATACACAGTGAGACGCAAAGTTCAGGGCGGAAATGTGGGGTGGCAATACTCATTCGTCGGTCCCTGAAGTTCAGGCTTCTAAAGACATGGTGCGACCCGGAGGGGCGTTACGTCCTAGCCAAGCTCACCTTGGGCTCTTCTACAATTTGTATTGGTTCTATCTATGCCCCCACAGGCTCCAGACATTCTTTTTTCCTTTCTCTTAATCGACTATTGACAGAGATTGGCACCTCCCAATACCTGCTGGCTGGGGACTGGAACGTAGTGCAAGATGTTATTTTGGATCGGTCAAGTGGTCTTGATGCGGGCAACAACGCTGACCGCGCCCTCCTACGTGACGTCCTATCGGACCATGGTCTGTTGGACCACTGGCGCCTTTCCCATCCATCCGATCGTGAATACACCTTTGTTTCCTCTGTACATGGGACTCAATTTTGGCTAGACTATTTTTTGATCAACCATCGGTTATTACAGTCAAATCGAATGTCTGAAATTCTTCCAGTCGCACTGTCTGACCACTCTCCGGTTTTATTGGCTTTGGTGCTGGAGATCGCCTCACCTGGTCATAAGCCTTAACATCTCCCAAACCCCAAACACCAAACCCCAAAGGGTAAGGAACAACTTAGATTGCACGTTGCCACGTATCTTCGGGACAATAAGGGCACAGTCTCTTCGCCCCAGCTACTATGGGCGGCGGCGAAGGCAACAATTAGAAGACAGCTCATGAGAGATGCGGCCATTTCCAATGCTCAAAGGAGGGACCAACAGCGCAAACTGGAAGACTGCATTGCACAGACCACCCGGGAGTACACCCGAACACCCACCCCGTCCATCCGCCTAGAACTAGCCAAAATGGAGCTCAACTCCCTTTATACCTCACAGGCGGAATATGCCTTACAGCGGCTGAGAGGTCGCCACTATGAGCACTGGGAGAAGGCGGGTCGTCTGTTAGCCGCTCAATTCCATCAAAGGGAGGGGGCATTGGCCATACCAGCCCTACGCAGACCCAATGGCACATTCATTACGTACCCACAGGCAATTGCAGAGAAGTTTGGTCATTTTTACCGCACCCTATACACCCCAGAAACAACCGAGGACATTGGGCATTTGGACGCCTTCCTTGAGAGGGCGAATATACCATGCCTTTCGGATGAAGGTAGAGCGCTTCTGGAGGGTGTCATCAGCAAGGAGAAGATACAGCAGGTGATAGCCAACCTCCCATACCACAAGGAGCCCGGGGAGGATGGGTTCACATCCGAATTCTATAAATGGACAGGAGCTGATACCGTAGATGCCTTATGCGAGGCGTTTCAGGGTGCTAACCAGAGAGGCTCTTCACATCCTCTTTCTAACAAAGCCTCCATCTCAGTTCTGGCCAAGCCGGGAAAAGACCGTCTTCTAATGCTGTAGCTACCGTCCCATATCTCTCCTCAATGGAGATATCAAGATTCTGGCGGGGATCTTGGCATCCTGTCTTAAGAAGGTCATTCCCTCTCTGGTTCACCATACCCAAGTTGGCTTTGTACCGGCCCGCTCATCAAGAAATCACCTCCGCATGCTACTCCATGCCATCTGGACAGCACGGGATTCACAGGAGGAGGCCCTTGCCCTTTCATTGGACGCCAGAAGGCGTTTGATCGAATAAAGTGTTGGTACCTGTTTGAAATCCTAAAACGTTTTGGTCTTGGGACTAGTTTTATCAACAGAGTACAATTGCGATATGACTCCCCGATAACCCAGGAAAACTGTGGCGGGTTTCTGTCAGACGTCTTCTCGGTCAACAGGGGGATGCGTCAGGGCTGCCCTCTATCTGCGTTATTGTTTCTATTAGCCGTAGAACCCTTAGCGACAGCAATCCGCAGCTCAAATCTTATATCCTGAATCTCGGTTCCGGGCGGCAGCTCTGTCATTTATTTATATGCCAATGATATTTTACTCACTCTCACCGACCTGCCCAACTCCCTTCCAGCCCTCAGAGTTGTCTTAACTGAATTTGAACATCTTTCGGGCTATCAAATCAATTGGGATAAGAGCGAAGCTCTACCATTATCCCCTGTAACAGTAAGTGCCTCAATTCAGTAATTTTTAGTCAAATGGAAACATTCACGTTTACGTTACCTGTGTATTGACATTAACAGAGGTTTGGATAAAATGATGACTGACAATCTGGATCCCTTGTTTGTTACTATGAAGCGGGATTTTGAGAAATGGTCTCATTTGGGCCTTTCTATGTGGGGCAGAGTGCGGGCAGTATGAATGGTGACCTTACCGCAATTTTTATACATCCTGGGCATGCTACCCTTGCACATACCCTTGTCTCTCCTCCAAGAGATAGATCGTTGCATCCAGGCTTTTGTCTGGGGATCCATGCGCCCACGGCTACCTAGATCTGCCTTGCTCACCAGACATGAGTTTGGGGGTTTGAGTCTCCCCTCAGTGGAACACTATGCCTTAGCATTACATCTCTTGCAGACGGTCATTTTACTCCCGGGAGTACGGGATCCATCGCTTTGGGTGGAAATAGAATGGACGCTTTCTTGTTCCGCATCAGGACTCCAAGTGCTCTACAATGCAGGTTCGGTACCCAATAGAACTATCAATTCCATGGTTAGGGCCATGCAGAATGCATGGCAGCAGGCACATCGTTTAATGGGTTTGGACCTCCAAATGCATGATAAGGCACCATTATGGGGCAATAAAGGGTTTCGGATTGGGGAAAAGACTATTTTTTGGAGGGAGGGGTGTTTGAAGGGTCTCACGTGGGTGGATCAGCTCCTAACGGAGGGCAGATGGAAGTTGTTCTCGGAACTAAAGGAGGAATTTGATCTTCCAGATCATCACTCGTGGCGTTTTATACAGCTTAGACATTGTCTGGTGAGATGTCTAGGGAACCCCCCCGTTGACTTATTTCATCCCCGATACTTGGAAACCTGGGGTCAATTAAGGGGGAGCAGTATCAGGACTACAGACACTGTTGACCCAACACCTCTTCTCACTCCCACTTCTCATCTCTCTCAAGAATAAATGGCAGGCGCGCCTGCAGGTCAAATACAAACTAGAGGATTGGGCAGATTTAATAGAGGCCAGAGACCGCGGAGCACAAGAGGCCCACTTGAAATTCAGTCTTTTTAAAACGTTACATGATTGGTATTGGACTCCCCAGAAACTGCGTAATGCAGGGTTATTATCTCATGCCTCCTGTTGGAGGTGCCCTCACGCACGTTGTGATCTGCCGCATATTTTACATGACTGCCCAGTTATTCAGCCTTTTTGGGGGACACCCTTAGAGAAGTGTTACCCTTACCGTCTTCCCTCACCCCTACCCTCCGACTGCTACATGATACCGGAGAGCTCTTCGACCTCTCCTGATCACAACATCGTTTATTGTACACCGCACTGGCCACAGTAAAGGTATGTATCCTCAGGCATTGGCGGATGGCAACCGTCCCCTCACATGGGGAATGTATCACTGCAATGTACCAGGCAGCCTCCCACGAACGGCTCATATATGCTTTGCAGACTAAAACAGACGTGTTTTTACAAACGTGGTCACCCTTTCTCACTGGGCCACTGAGCTGAATAATTCCTACACAGGTTGCAACACACCTAATTAGGTGGAGTTCCGCTTATCTGGTACGTTTACAATTGCATACCATCAGTGTGTTGTTATACCTTTTTGCTTTGTACCAGTCCCAGCTGAGTGCAAGCATACACCCTTATTTGCTCCCCGTCCGGTCCATCCACTTACCCCCATCTTGCCCCTCGCCCTCTTCACTTCTCAATTCTCTTTTCTCTTTTAAATCTCATTATTTTCTTGATTCAGGATTCAGTCTTCTTCATGCTCTTCTCAGCCCTTCTTTTCTTTGTCTCCAATTCTCCTCCCTCCCCCCCCTTTGTGTTAATTTTACCCCCCCTCGGTCACTGTCACTATCATTATTATTCTCAATTTCTTTTTCATTCCTATCCCCACCTATGTCTTTGCCCCCTTTATTCTTATTCTTATTCTCACTCTCCCTTCTGCTCCCCCCTCCACTGTTCCTCACACTGGCACTCTTTCCTTCTCTCTCCTCTTCTGTTTCCTCTTTTGCTGTCAACCTATAGTTATGTTTTTTCTATGGGTTTTCTTAGTTTTCTATTTTTTTTTAGGTATCCCCTCCCCACTTTTGACCTCCCCCATGTTAATTTCTACTGGCATTCAGAGACATCTACCCTTCTTACCTGCACTACTATCACTGGGGTGCTAGTCCACCTCTGCTCCCCCCTCTTTTTCTCTATGTCTCCTTACAAACCACCTGAGACCCCGTTCTCCACCTTTGGCTTGTGTCTTTGGACTGAGGGTCCTACAACTTTGTCTTTCTTTTGCACCTCGTCCCCCTTATGCGACCTCCTAATGCTCCCCGTCCCTTTAAGACACTTAGGGGGTCATTTCAACTTTGGCGGGCGGCGGAGGCCACCCGCCAAAGTTCCCCCGTCGAAAGACTGCTCTGCGGTCAAAAGACTGCGGGGTCATTTCGACTTTCCCGCTGGGCCGGCGGGCGACCGCCAAAAGGGCGCCCGCCGGCCCAACGGGAGAGACCCTGCAACAATGAAGCCGGCTCCGAATGGAGCCGGCGGAGTTGCAGGGGTGCGACGGGTGCAGTTGCACCCGTCGCGATTTTCACTGTCTGCAAAGCAGACAGTGAAAATCTTAATGGGGCCCTGTTAGGGGGCCCCTGCACTGCCCATGCCAGGGCATGGGCAGTGCAGGGGCCCCCAGGGGCCCCACGACACCCGTTCCCGCCATCCTGGTTCTGGCGGTGTAAACCGCCAGAAACAGGCTGGCGGGAAGGGGGTCGGAATCCCCATGGCGGCGCTGCATGGAGGATTCTCTGGGACAGGGGAAATCTGGTGGTAAACCGCCGGATCCCCTTTTCTGACCGCGGCTTTACCGCTGCGGTCAGAATGGCCCTGGAAGCACCGCCAGCCTGTTGGCGGTGCTTCCGTTGCCCTCCACCCTGGCGGTCAGAGACCGCCAGGGTTGGAATGAGGGCCTTAGTGATGGGACTGCGAGGGGTGGCAGGACGATTGGTTTTGTCGGGAGTACCTATATACATGCTCTTTGTCAGAATGTTAAGATGTTAGACTTATTATGTTATTATAGAATTGCCGTAATGCATTATTATTACATTATTATATCACTGTGTTCCTGCTTTAATTTATCGGGGTACAGTACTACTGTAGTGTCGTATTATTGTGTCATGGTTATTTTCTTTATTCTTTCTTTACTCTATTTTAATAGTAGTTGTGTGCTTTAGACCTAGACACTTTGCTAACCTGCATGACATTTTTTGTGTGGTTCTATCAGATTTCTAGATGTCCGATGTGCACGACTCCTGATGACATGTTATCTGCTCTTCGTATATTGTTTTGGAATATGAAAATAAAAAAAGTACAACACAAAAAAGAAAGTTTGATTTTAGGGTTAACCCGTTCAACATAATGACCCAAGATAGATGTGTTACAGTTCAAGTTGCAGATCACAGATCGATTCGGGTTCTGGTATATGGTCAGTTAACCAATTCGGTCTGGTTTGAGAAACTATTATAGAAAATAATAAGATAATTTTATCTAAGAATTTCAATACCAACGATACACACAAAACATTTCTTAGTGCAATAATATAATTTCACATGGAAGACTTTGCATGGGCATTGATGAGCCTTATTTAGAACAGTGTTTTGTTTAAGAGCCCAAGAAGGAACCTGTTACTGATCCCACCAGCAGTCAACCAAAGTCGAAACAATAAATACAAAGTATGAATACAATTAAATAATACTTAACAAGATTAATAGTAATAGTTAATAAAAATATAGAGGTCTCAATTTCTAGTGGTCATGGATAAACATTTATGATGCACTCTCAGTGCCTACAAATCAAATTCTGATGTCTCAGCATCCACCATTAACAAATGAAAAGGTCAACCTTTTGTGACCTATGACTGCTCAAGACATCCAATCAACCTAGTTTGATAGTCCAATATCTAAAATGCTGTCTCAGAGAACACTGTTAATGTTTGACAGTTTTCAGTGCTGAAAGGACAAGGGGATATAGACAGTCATTCACTCTAGGGTTAGTGACTTCATTGGGTTTAAAATTAGTAAAGATCTGGTTCTGTTCCTGATAGTGGCAGATAAAGTTTCAAAGTGACTGAAGACGTGGAACTTCTTCTAGCTGATGCTGTGGTCCGCAAAGCGGATTTAACTGAATTTATCATATTGTTTATTCAGTGCGGACTGAAGGATGAAAAATAGCCAGTCCCTCCATGGGCTGGAATTCATGCTCTGGTCTCCCAGAATAACATCCTATTGAAGAAGGTTGAGTTTTTACTAGTAACGTCATCTCCAGCAACAAACTTTGCAATGGTATGCACAGCTTGAGAACATTTCCAAAATGTGTGGTCTTAGCTTGAAGACTAGCCTTTCCTGCCAATTGTCTGTGATTAAGGTGTTTTCCTTGATTGTAGCTGACATTTTTATGAGCATTCCATTAGAAGTTGATGATCTTTATCCAATGATGGGCGTTTTCCACATGACAGGAGTTGCATTGTGATGTGCAGGAAGTTATCTCAATCAATCAATCAATTTAGGATTTATAGAGCGCACTAATCTCCCGTTAGGGTCTCAAGGTGCTGGGGGGGGGGCTACTGGTCATAGAGCCATGTCTTGAGGTGTTTCCTGAATGTCAAGAGGTCTTGGGTCTGGCGAAGGAGGAGTGGTAGGGAGTTCCAGGTCTTGGCGGCTCTCAGTGGATATGTCATAGACAATGGACTTCTTGAGGAGGAAATATTTAGAAGCAAAGCTGTCCTGTCAGTATTGAGCAGAACTCATTATGTTCATTTGATACAAGGAAGGCTTATCTTATCTAAGGCATTGGAATGCCTTCAGGAACAAGGTTTTGCATGTCTTATCTCAGATGTGAACAATGCACAGGGTGCACTTCCTTCAAGACATAATGCAAAGCCATGCAATGTTCAAAACACTCAGTTCAAAATCAGAAAACCTGAAAACCAAGTTTGTATAGTTTGCCAAGGAATGTGAAGAAAAATCAGAACTATGCATGTACTGCAGAAATGTTTTGCACATGATAGCTCTAGTGAGACACTTAGACATGCTGATCGGGAAGGTGATTGGGAGTTGCATGTGAAGACTGTTGAGTTACTGAATCTGTGTTTTGTGAATACGTTTGCATAAACTGCCTGAGATATGGGTCCTAGTATTTGGAAAGAGTCAAGAAGCCAGAGGTGGAAACCCTATACCTCTATAGAAAACTCATCCAAAGACATTTTGAGGTGAAAGACAGAGAGGGAATGTTCAATGCTGTGGCTCCAGATATGAAACTGGAAAAGACGATCAAGAGATCACAGGATAGCATCAAGGGAATTGTTGGTTAGACATGTAAAAGTGAACAAGTTGCTCAATAGCAGCTAGTTTACAATGAAGTCCATTCTAATTGCAATGTTTGCAGAGAGATGACGAATTCAAAATTATTGGAGCATCATGAAACTGCTCCTCACCACATATTTGTGGGAAAAAGAGGGGAATGTTTTAATAAACATGTTGACAGCCTTTTTCATTTCATGCAGCACCAAGGAAACCCCTTTGAAAGGACTGAGCCTGTACGGCTACACAACTTTGTGACCAAACAATATGTGGATAACGATATAGAGACTAGGCCGGGACAGAGTGCGGCTACACAACTTCGTGGACAACGATACGGATACTAGGCCAGGACAGAGTGCATGGAGTCTCGCTATGCAGAACTCTGCGAAGTGGCTAAAAAACTCTGCCACACTACATGGGGTTCCATGGTCCACTAGTGGGCGGAGGTCTAGCTTACACTGGTTCACCTTGCATTTGACGTCAACCGCAACCTGAAGTACGTACTTGCATTCAAAATCGTGAGCAAACACTACCACGCACTTCACATGGGCATGGCCATCTTGTTTGTCACTCTGGTTATGGTGCTGGGCCTTCATCTTCAATCTGTCCCTGATCTTTGTATTCCTACACCCCACACTTGATCTACCCCTTTTTTTTATTTATTGTGTTACTGTGCCATTTTGTGCCTCATTATTTTAACGGTTTTGTTTTTTGTGACTTTTTATATTTTTCCCTTATTTCTTCCTTTCTTTTCCTCCTCCTCTTTTCTTCTCCTATGACAGTACCCCCCCCAGCACCATGGCAGAGCAGCAGGCAACAGCGGCCGCCTGCCTTGTGGGCAGCACCGCTGTCAAAGGGGTGCAGCCTAAGCTGACCTTCAGCGAGGAGGAGGTGGAAACTTTTTTTATGTGCAGCACCACCTCGCCTCCAAGCTGGCAGCAGACGGCAGACCTGGAAGCTGTTACCCCCTGCAGGTGCATTGGAGGTGCTGAGCTAGGGTGCGCCGGTTTGTTAGGGCCACCACCCAGGTCCAGCGCACGACCCAGCAGCTGACGCACCACTGGGTGGATATCATCTACCCCAAGCAGGACCTGCTAGGCGTTGAGTTCCCCGGTCTTGGTGAGTATCATATTTTTATTGTGTTTGTGTTCTACAATGCTAACTTTTTTTCCGACTAGCACGCGGTTTCCACTCGGAGGTAAGTTACATTGAGTTTACAAAATTAAAAATATTATTTATTATGTGATCCAGTTAGACCTAGGCAGATGCTCAGCACGACATCATCAAACTTGCAGGTAGGCACTCGCTTTGTCTGATTATTTCCGAAGTCATCACACGTCAGACTCCTCTATCCTCCTGTCTCCATAGTGAATTAGTGATATCATGAGTTAGCGTTCTCTGTGCTCGTACAGTCCCAGGTAATTTCACAGTTATGCAAGTATACATGCACTGCAAAAAAGGGAGACTGAGTTGGTCCATCAAGGGGCTTGAGAAATGAGAATAGAATGAAAGATCATTCATTGAAAATGCAATGCATTAGTTCCAAATGCAATTGGAATAGGGATTTTAGGAGTATAGCCAACTCAACAATAGTTGATCATACTAGTATAGTACTATAGTGTGAGAAAGTAGCCTCTTTCTAGCCTTGTTACCCCGACTTTTGGCCTGTTTGTGAGTATATGTCAGGGTGTTTTCACTGTCTCACTGGGATCCTGCTAGCCAGGGCCCAGTGCTCATAGTGAAAACCCTATGTTTTCAGTATGTTTGTTATGTGTCACTGGGACCCTGCTAGCCAGGACCCCAGTGCTCATAAGTTTGTGGCCTATATGTATGTGTTCCCTGTGTGATGCCTAATTGTCTCACTGAGGCTCTGCTAACCAGAACCTCAGTGGTAATGCTCTCTCTTTACTTTACAAATTGTCACTAACAGGCTAGTGACCAATTTTACCAATTCACATTGGCATACTGGAACACCCTTATAATTCCCTAATATATGGTACTGAGGTACCCAGGGTATTGGGGTTCCAGGAGATCCCTATGGGCTGCAGCATTTTTTTTGCCACCCATAGGGAGCTCTGACAATTCTTACACAGGCCTGCCACTGCAGCCTGAGTGAAATAACGTCCACATTATTTCACAGCCATTTACCACTGCACTTAAGTAACATATAAGTCACCTATATGTCTAACCATCACCTGGTGAAGGTTGGGTGCTAAGTTACTTAGTGTGTGGGCACCCTGGCACTAGCCAAGGTGCCCCCACATCGTTCAGGGCAAATTCCCCGGACTTTGTGAGTGCGAGTACACCATTACACGCGTGCACTATACATAGGTCACTACCTATGTATAGCGTCACAATGGTAACTCCGAACATGGCCATGTAACATGTCTAAGATCATGGAATTGTCACCCCAATGCCATTCTGTCATTGGGGAGACAATTCCATGATCACTCGAGTCTCTAGCACTCTGCTGCCAATCCTCAGACAGGTTTCTGCCCTTCTAGGGTCCAGCCAGGCCTGGCCCAGGAAGGCAGAACAAAGAACTTCCTTAGAGAGAGGGTGTTACACCCTCTCCCTTTGGAAAAAGGTGTCAGGGCTGGGGAGGAGTAGCCTCCCCCAGCCTCTGGAAATGCTTTGATGGGCACAGATGGTGCCCATCTCTGCATAAGAAAGTCTACACCGGTTCAGGGATCCCCCAGCCCTGCTCTGGCGCGAAACTGGACAAAGGAAAGGGGAGTGACCACTTACCTGTGTTACTAGCCTATCCTCCTTCCTAGGTAGCCAAACCTCCTTTTCTGGCAATTTAGGGTCTCTGCTTTGGGGAATTCTTTAGATACCGAATGCAAGAGCTCATCAGAGTTCCTCTGCATCTCTCTCTTCACCTTCTGCCAAAGGATCGACCGCTGACTGCTCAGGACGCCTGCAAAACCGCAACAAAGTAGCAAAGACGACTACTGCAACCTTGTATCGCTGATCCTGCCGCCTTCTCAACTGTTTCCTGGTGGTGCATGCTCTAGGGGTAGCCTGCCTCCTTTCTGCACCAGGAGCTTTGAAGAAATCTCCTGTGGGTCGACGGAATCTTCCTCCTGCAACCGCAGGCAACAAAAGACTGCATCACCGGTCCTCTGGGTCCCCTCTCAGCATGACGAGCGTGGTCCCTGGAACTCAGCAACTCTGTCCAAGTGACTCCCACAGTCCAGTGACTCTTCAGTCCAAGTTTGGTGGAGGTAAGTCCTTGCCTCCCCACGCTAGACTGCATTGCTGGGTACCGCATGATTTGCAGCTGCTCTGGCTCCTGTGCACTTTTCCAGGATTTCCCTCATACACAGCCAAGCCTGGGTCCCTGACACTCTAACCTGCAGTGCACAACCTTCTGAGTTGTCCTCCGGCGTCTTGGGACTCCCTTTTGTGTCTTTGGGTGGACTCCGGTTCACTCCACTTCCAAGTGCCTGTTCCGGTACTTCTGTGAGTACTGCCTGCTTCTGTGAGGGCTCCCTGACTTGCTGGGCGCCCCCTCTGTCTCCTCATCCAAGTGGCGACATCCTGGTCCCTCCTGGGCCACAGCAGCACCCAAAAACCCTAACTATGACCTTTGCAGCTAGCAAGGCTTGTTTGCGGTCTTTCTGTGTGGGAACACCTCTGCAAGCTTCTTCATGACGTGGGACATCCATCCTCCAAAGGGGAAGTTTCTAGCCCTCTTTGTTCTTGCAGAATCCACAGCTTCTACCATCCGGTGGCAGCTTCTTTGCACCCTCAGCTGGCATTTCCTGGGCATCTGCCCACTCTCGACATTGTTGCGACTCTTGGACTTGGTCCCCTTGTTCCACAGGTACTCAGGTCCGGAAATCCGCTTTGGTTGCTTTGCTGGTGTTAGTCTTCCTTGCAGAAACACCCTATCACGACTTCTGTGCTCTCTGGGGGTTATAGGTGCACTTTACACCTACTTTTCAGGGTCTTGGGGTGGGCTATTTTACTAACCCTCACTGTTTTCTTACAGACCCAGCGACCCTCAACACGCTCACATAGGTTTGGGGTCCATTCGTGGTTCGCATTCCACTTTTGGAGTATATGGTTTGTGTTGCCCCTATACCTATGTGCTCCTATTGCAATCTACTGTAACTTCACATTGCTTGCATTACTTCCTTTTGCTATTACTGCATATTTTTGGTATTGTGTACATATATCTTGTGTATATTTGGCATCCTCATACTGAGGGTACTCACTGAGATACTTTTGGCATATTGTCATAAAAATAAAGTACCTTTATTTTTAGTATATCTGTGTATTGTGTTTTCTTATGGTATTGTGCATATGACACCAGTGGTATAGTAGGAGCTTTGCATGTCTCCTAGTTCAGCCTAAGCTGCTCTGCTATAGCTACCTTCTATCAGCCTAAGCTGCTAGAAACACCTCTTCTACACTAATAAGGGATAACTGGACCTGGTACAGAGTGTAAGTACCCCTTGGTACCCACTACAAGCCAGGCCAGCCTCCTACATATAGGCGATCAGATTTAAGTACAATGTTATTGCATTTGCCTGTTATATAATAATTTTGTGGTGATAAACGGTCTCACTAATGTATTTTTTGTATCTTCTTTCTAATCTTACATCAGCACCCAAGGGGAAGAACAAGGGCATTGACTGTGAGGTCTGGTAGGAGCTGGGGAGGCTCCGACCACCAGTACCGATGCCGATGGCTCTACTCATTCCAGTAAGTCCTATTATTTAATATTATTATTATTATTTCCCTAATGTTTACCTCTCCTCACTTTTATACTACTTTTAAGTTTGCCTTGTTTACTTGTTTATACTGTCTCCCTTTTTTTTCCAACTCCTCTATTCAAGTTTTGTTTAATTTCAGTTATCTCTGCATTCTCTTTTTTTTCTGTCTTTCATTGACCAGTTTGTATTCCACCCCTTGTTGCTTTTCAATGTTTCCAAGTCATTGTCAATCATAGGTTATAGCTCTGCCCCTCAATTATGCAAAGCTTTTAGTTAACTTGACTACCTGGCTTTTCTAAGATTCCAACAAAAAGCCCAGAGTGATATTTTTGACAGAAGATACTGCAGAGCTAACGGAACTGTAACAACTGTGGTTGCATTTTTTTTTTATTTAAAAAATTAAGAATGGGACCTGGCATCTAAAAACTGTATACTGTTTCTTTATAGCCACACCAACTAGTTGAGCCAGCCCAAGTTCGGCTGCTGCGGCAGCAGATGGAGTAGGGGGAGACACAGCGGCAGGGACGGGTGCTGGTAAGTTACATTGCTTGCTTATTGGCAATTACTCTTACACACTAGCTACAAGTGTGTTGTTGTAATCAGATTCACGAACCCCCCTGCATTGCAGCTACATTGATGGTTGGGTTACTTATGGCCTCTTCTATCTGCAACTCAGCAAAAGCACACAATATCCGCTAAAAATGATGGCTTGATAGAAGCGTGAAAGAAAAGAAGGTTACAAGAAAGGAAGGGTGAAAAGAGTGAAAAGGATGCGTGGGTGGATAAAAAAGGATGTGTGTGTGAGTAATGGTATTGGGTAAATGGATGGATGGGTGAAAGGATAATTGAAAGAATGGGTAGATAGTGTGGGCACTGAATGGATGGATAAAGGATTGAATCCTGGTATTAATCCACTAGGGGAGGGTATCAATGCTCTCGAGAATCACGTCTTTTTTTCCATGGAAGAAACCCTTGATGCAATTAATTCCCTTAAACCAGGTAAAGCTCCAGGGCTGGACAAGCTCCTGGGAGATCTTTATAGATCAGAACCAGTCATATGGTCCTGGTACATAAATTTAATTTCGAACAAAATCGCTGCAGGAGGACAAATTCCGAGTACGTGGAAAGGGGCTGAAATCATCCCTATCTATAAAAAGGGCAATGTAAATTCCCCAACTAATTATAGACCAATTAGTCTTATTGATAACTTCCAAAAACTCTTTGCTAAACAACTTCTAGGGAGGCTAACTAGTTGGGCCTTAAGTAATCAGATCCTCTCTCCTCTTCAGACGGACTTCCACCCAAAAACCAGCACGGTAGATCAGGTTTTTAGGTTGGCTGTTATATATTGGAAATATGTAGTTCTTGCCAAGTAACATTTGTATGTTGTTTTCGTAGATTTGCAATCCGCTTTTGATTTGGTCCCAAGTGAAAAACTGTGGGAAGTGCTGTACAGATTAGGGACCCCAGTTATCATAATTCAAATACTCATGCGGTTGCACGAAAACACATGTGCGTAAGTGAGATGGGGTAATCAAGGTGAGCTGATTGAAAAAATCCCTACTCTTAGGGGAGTTCGTCAGGGCTGTGTGATGGCTCCATTATTGTTCACCCTATTTATTAATGAGGTGGTACAGGCACTGACTTCTTGTCAAAATGAGGCCCCTTCCTTAATGGTCAGAAAATTCCTATTCTTCTCTTTGCTGACGACTCACTTCTTATCTCAAAGACACTAATGGGCCTACAAATTCTCATCAATAGATTTAGTTGATTTTGTAGGGATTATGGTCTGGAGTTAAATTTTAGTAAAACAAAATTGATGGTGTTCAGTTCTGGACCCTGCAAGAAATGCATCGTCAACTTGCCCCTTTGAGTGAGGTTAGTTCAATAGACTATCTGGGAGTGAGGCTAACAAGTAAATTACATTGGGAGGACCAGATTAGCAAAAGTGTGGGGCTCCTACAGCAAAGAGCAGCCTCCATTTTATGCTTTTATAAGAGCACAACTACAAAAGCTGTATCTCCAGCCATTAAGATCTATGTGGCCAAGGCGCAGGGAGCTGCTGTCTATGGTGCAGAGGTATGGGGATCCTCCAATTGCAACAGATTAGCTGTGGGTGAAAATAACTTTGCAATGGCCCTGATTGCATGCCCTCGCAGTACACCACTGATCCCAATGTTCCTTGACTTAGGGCTAAATCGAGTAGCTGATTTAATAGCTCTAAGACCTTTATTATATTGGGTAAGGATCTGGACTGTCCCTGAACTGGATATATATAAGCTTTCACTTCTTGATTTATTAAAGAGACCAAATGCTGCTAACATTCCTTGGGTCAGACATGTGTCCAATTGGTTCCGTACCTTGGGCTTGGGAGATTACCGGGAGAATCCCCATAAATTAGAGAAATCCCATAAAACTGTTTTGAAATCTGTATACTGGGCTCATGTGAGGAATGATTATATTTGTCGTAAATCTCACGGTCGATTAATTAACCTTTTTATTATTTTAAGTAGTATCCGCGGTACGAACCTTATTTAGACATGATTCCTGATTTTATGGGTAAAGGTTTATATGCTAGATTTCGTTTCGGGACTCTGCCTTTGATGTCTTTGACAAGTAGCTGGGGGTCCACGGTTACTCCCTACACATGCCCGGCATGTGGTGGTGCCCCTGAAACAGTTGAACACTTTGGCGGTCATTACAACATTGGCGGTAAAAGCCGTTTACCGCAGTGCAGAAGACCGCCAACACACCGCCGCGGCAGCGGAAATCCGCCACAGCTATTATGACCCACAGAACAGAATCTGCCATAATTCAGACACCCACACAAGTCCGCCGCACCAAAGGTCAGTGATAAACTGTCGAAAAAAAATCCTACCACCGTCACGCCAACAGAAATACGCCCACACTATAACGACCCACGAATCCACGCGGCGGTCTTTCAACCGTGGTGTTCCGTGGGCGGTACACACCGCTGCGCTCAAAATACACACACATATACAAAACACAGCCACAATGGACAATTCGAAATACACACACCTGATACACATACACACACCACTCCCACACACCCAATACAATATAAAACACACACCCAAATCACCCACAAACCCCTACGACCACAATTACTGAGAGAAGGCCAGAGAGAGACACCACCATCAACAATACTAGCATCCACAGGCACACAACACCATCACCCACATAACTTCTACACACCTCACACTACACACCACTACATATCAGCACACTTATCACCCCACACACCACCCCATACATCACCTACATCACCACATGGCACGGCAAAGACACCCCAGGTTCTCGGAGGAGGAGCTCAGGGTCATGGTGGAGGAAATCGTCCGGGTAGAGCCACAGCTATTCAGAGCACAGGTGCAGCACACCTCCATAGCTAGGGAGATGGAGCTATGGCGAAGAATAGTGGACAGGGTCAACGCAGTGGGACAGCACCCAAGAAATCTGGAGGACATCAGGAGGAGGTGGAACGACCTATGGGGGAAGGTGCGTTCTGTGGTCTCAAGACACCACCTTGCGGTTCAGCGGACTGGCGGCGGGCCCCCACCTCCTCCCCCACAACTAACAACATGGGAGGAGCAGGTCTTGGCGATTCTGCATCCTGAGGGCCTCGCAGGAGTAGGTGGAGGAATCTTAACTATTACATCCCCCACCCTACCTGCGTGCCAGCACATACCCCCACCCTCACCCCATCACTCTAACTCCTCACAAATGTCCCAACATCACAAACCACACATCCTAACACCAAGCCCTGCATGCAACAACAAAGCATGGACACCCATCACTAAAGCATGCCCACTGCATATACCCATACACCCCCCTAAACCACCATCACACAAGGTCCCACACAGGAATGCAAGCACTGGAGTACACGGTCACCCACCTATTGCACACCATGGCACACACAGATGTAATAAACATCCTTTTATACCCCTGCAGGACCCCTACCCAACGTCACCGGACAGGAGGGTCCACACATGTCCACACCACCAACAGAAGAGGCCCACAGTGATGATAGCACCTCTGTCCAACTGGATCTAGATGACCAGCCCATCCCATCGGGGGGCCTTTGGACAGTCGGTTCCCCTCACACAGTCAAAGGCCACCACAGACCTTTCCCCCTCTGGAAATACCAGCACAGCACCCACCGAGCGGGCCCATACCTCCATCCCCAGGACACATCAATCAGCAGTGTGTCCACCACTACAGGGAACCCAGGCTAACCCACCACCCCAATAACAACAGGGACCTAGGGGCTGTGGTAGTGGGCACACGGTCCAAGGGACGGAGGCCCAGGAACACAGGGGAACTGGGAGGGCTGCTGTGCGACAGGGGGCAGACAGGCCTAGGGAACCCACTCCCCACGAGGCCCTCTCCAACATCATGGGAGCCTACCACCACTCCCAGGAGACGATGGCAACAGTACTGGCCAAGTTTCAGGAGACCCAGTGCCTGCAGGAGGAACAGTATTCGGGCTTCAGGGAGGAACTCAGAGCCATCAATTCCACCCTGGGCCCCATCGTAGGGGTGCTGAAGGAAGTACTCAACACCAGGAGGTACACTGTGGCACAACAAGGGGCCCCTGACACTAGCATAGACGATGAACTGCCCACCACCTCCGCCGGCACTAGTGGACAGGAGGCACTGCCACAGGACCACCACACCAGCACCCCAACCCCTGCAGAGGGAGAACCACCTTGCAAACCGTTCCTATGATCCAGGACAAAGACAGAGAACGATGCCAAGACCCCCGCCAAGAAATGAGACCACCCTGAATTTCATCCTACTGTCCCACTTTATCACCCTGTCCATCCTTAGATTGCCCCAGCTCCACTTCCTATGCCCAAGAGGGCAATGAACCTGTGAGACTAATAGACTGGAATCTGCCATGGACATTCCTCCACCATCACCCCTCACCATTTTGCTACCCCCTCCAATATTGAGCACTTAAATAAACACCCTTAAAGCACAAAACAATCTGGAGTCAGTCTGTGATTTTGGAATAGTGTATTGGCAATTAATGTGCCAAAAAGCTCTTTCATTTGTAATGTCAATATACCTATGTCACACAGTTGTAGTCCATGAGGAATCAAAGCAGATGTCACACATTGGGACCCACATCTGTGAAATCATAAGGGAAAGTGACAACTCAGTGTCCATACACTCGGTGAAAACGACAGACAGTAGAGAGGTAGTAGTGTTTAAGTACATGTAGTAGCCAGGTTTGTATTCTTACCTGTGTTTCACTGGAAATATTGCTGGATCACTGAGTCCCTGTTGTCCATGTCTTCTTCTTCTGCTTCCTCATCTTCACTGTCCACAGGCTCCACAGCTGCAACAACACCGCCACCTGGACCATCCTCCTGCAGAAAAGGCACCTGTGGTCGCAAAGCCAAGTTGTGAAGCATACAGCAGGTCACGATGATCTGGCACACCTTCTTTGGTGAGTAGAATAGGGATCCACCTGTCATATGGAGGCACCTGAACCTGGCCTTCAGGAGGCCAAAGGTCCCCTCGATTACCCTCCTAGTTCGCCCATGGGCCTCATTGTAGCGTTCCTCTGCCCTTGTCCTGGGATTCCTCACTGGGGTCAGTAGCCATGACAGGTTGGGGTAACCAGAGTCACCTGCAAATGGCGAGGGACAACTGTTAGACACACACTAACCTGGAGGGATATCCCCAGACCCAGACAACCATTCCCACTGTCTTGCTTCCAGGTTCTCACCTAATAGCCACACACGGTGCCTCTGGAGTTGACCCATCACATAAGGGATGCTGTTATTCCACAGGATGTAGGCGTCATGCACTGAGCCAGGGAACTTGGCATTCACATGGGAGATGTACTGGTCTGCCAAACATACCATCTGTACATTCATCGAATGATAACTCTTCCGGTTTCTGTACACCTGTTCACTCCTGTGGGGGGTGCCAAAGCCACATGTGTCCCATCAATGGCACCTATGATGTTGGGGATATGTCCCAGGGCATAGATATCACCTTTCACTGTAGGCAAATCCTCCACCTGAGGGAAAACGATGTAGCTCCGCATGTGTTTCAGCAGGGCAGACAACACTGTGGACAACACGTTGGAAAACATAGGCTGGGACATCCCTGTTGCTATGGCCACTGTTGTTTGAAATGACCCACTTGCAAGGAAATGGAGCACTGACAGAACCTGCACTTGAGGGGGGATTCCTGTGGGATGGCGGATAGCTGACATCAGGTCTGGCTCCAACTGGGTATACAGTTCCTGGATTGTGGCACGGTCAAGCCTGTAGGTGATGATCACAAGTCTTTCCTCCATTGTCGACAGGTCCACCAACGGTCGGTACACCGGAGGATGACGCCATCTCCTCACGTGTCCCAGCGGATGATGCCTATGAAGGACAACAGCGAGCACAGAGTCAAACAACTTAGAGGTACATACCCACAGCTTACACAGAACACCATTCATAATCTAAAAAGTGGCCTGTATGTGTGTTGATTCTAGGCCTAGGTATGTGTGACGCAGTTAAAAATGAAGCCATGTGGGCCCCTGAAAATGCAGCTGCCTGACCTCTAAAGTGGGACGATTGGATGTGAGGTAACTGCGCTGGCGTTGTATACCGTTGCGGCAGGCGGTCGAAGACCGCGGCGCAATGCTGCATTGGTTAACATTGGACCCTATGGGTCCCAGGAGCCAATGACGATGTAGGTCAGAGCCCACCAGAAAAAATACATTTGCCGTGCCATTGCCAAGGACGTCTGGACCCTGGGGGTCTACCACAGATGGAGCACCCACTGCCGGAAAAGATGGGAGGACATTCGCCGCTGGAGCAAGAAGACGGCGGAGGCTCAGCTGGGGATGGCCTCCTAACGTGGGAGGGGGGCTCGTCGCACCATGACCCCCCTGATGTTCAGGATCCTGGCGGTGGCATACCCGGAGTTAAATGGGCGCTTGAGGGCATCACAGCAGCCACAAGGGAGTGAGTACACTCTCATCCTGCTGATTTAGCGCACAGTGGAGGGGGAGGTGGGCTGTGGGTTTCCCTAGGCCAGGGCGATTTCCGTAGGCAAGGTCCCTCCGTAAGGCAGGCCATATGGCACCTCTGTAGAGTGCCAAGTACACCTAGTCATGCCCCTGTGTCATCCATGTGTGCAGATGTCACCCATAGCCTAGTAGGCCATTTCATAGGAACTGAACAGCGGAGCCCAAGAGCGTGGCATAGTGCAGGGGGCTTGTGTGTCTGTCGTGTCCGCCAACAGTAGCAGTAATGCATGCACTCAACATGTCTTTCTTCTTTCGTCCCCCCTTTTTGTGGTCTCCCTGTTCTTGTGTGCATTAGCATCATCAGGCGGAAGAGCAGTGGCACCGGAGCACGAGGGGGCTGCATCCCACATGGCCATGGAGGGCTACACTACGGAATCGGACTTCACCAGTGGGACGGAGGGCGAGGGGAGCTCCACGGCGGGGACAGGAGCTGAGACCAGCGACACGGACTCGTCCTCTGATGGGAGCTCCCTTGTGGCGGCGGCAACATCTCTGCCCCCCCCATCTACAGGTACAGCCGCCACCCCCCTTCCAGCACCGCCCTCCCAGCAGCCCTTCAGCCTTTGCCCCGTGCCCGCTCACCCGGGAGGGTGGGCATCACCTTTGCCCCAGGCACCTCAGGCCCTGCCCCAGTCACCCCTACTGCCCTCAGTGAGGAGGCCATTGACCTACTCAGGTCCCTCACTGTGAATGCCATCCAGGGTGTCGAAAGGCAGTTGCAACAAACCAATGCATTCCTGGAGGGCATTCATTCTGGTCAGGCGGCCCCTCAGCAAACTTTTCAGGCTCTGGCCTCAGCACTGATGGCAGCCATTGTCCCTGTGTCTAGCCTCCCCCCTCCAACTTCCTCCACCCAGACCCAATCCCCTGTACCCCAGCCTATCCCAAGCACACCTCTAGACCAGCATGCACACACGTCAACACACAAGGGAAGCTCAGGCAAACATAAGCACCACACATCCCACAGACACTCACGTCAGCATCAGACACATGCAGACACACCAACATCCACTGCCTCCACTGTGTCCCCCTCCTCCTCGTCTCCCTCCCAGTCTCGTCTACACTCACACCTGCATGCACTGCCTCTACAGCCACTACTGCCATCACCAGCACACACACCACCACACCCCGCTCACGTGCAGTCACCACCCCCACTACCATTCACACGTCCCCTGAGTCCTCTGCCAGTGTGTCTGTGACGCCATCTCCCAAGATACACAAACGCAGGCACACACCGACCCAACAGTCATCCACCTCACGACAGCCTCCAGTGCATGCACCTTCACCCAAAGTAGCAAACGAACACTTCCTACAACCACAACCTCTTCCTCCGCTCGTAAACCCCCTCCAGCTACCCGTCCCAGTGTCTCCCAAAAACTTTTCCTGTCCAACCTTGACCTCTTTCCCACACCTCGCCCACCCCGTCCGTTTCCTAGGTCCCGAACTAGCACCTCAGCCACAATATCTCCGGGACCAGTGGTGTCTGTAGTCACCGGAATCTGGAGTGCACCGGCCACAAGGGCAGCCAGCGTGGCACGGAGCCACAGCACAGACAGTCCCCCACCTGTGAAGCATCAGAAGTTGGCCAGTGCCCGGAGGGAGAGGGGGAAGACTCCAGCCACCAAAGCCACTCCCAGGGGTACCGGTGGGAGTGTGGAGTCAGCTGCGAAACCTTTCAAGGTGGGGAAGGGCCACAAGAAACCAGGAAAGTCTGGGAAGAGCAGCACGGCGGAGGACACCGCCATCATCCCGCTGCCCAGGAGGCCACAGCCGTCATCCCCTCTGTCCAGGAGGCCACAGCCTTCATCCCCGCTGCCCAGGAGGCCACAGCCATCATCCTCGCTGCCCAGGAGGCCACAGCCGTCATCCCCGCTGACCAGGAGGCCACAGCCGTCATCCCCGCTGACCAGGAGGCCACAGCCATCATCCCCGCTGGGACAGAGAGGACCGCCAGCACAAGCCCCGCTGGGCTAGAGCGGACCGCCAGCACAAGCCCCGCTGGGCTAGAGAGGACCGTCAGCACAAGCCCCGCTGGGACAGAGAGGACCGCCAGCACAAGCCCCGCTGGGCTAGAGAGGACCACCAGCACAAGCCCCGCTGGGACAGAGAGGACCACAGGACAAGCCCCGCTGGGCTAGAGAGGACCGTCAGCACAAGCCCCGCTGGGCCATGAAGGACCGCCAGCAGCTGAGTCACTGCAAAGGCACACACTGCTCCAAGCACTGCTGAACAGGGCACCGCCGTCTCAAGCACCGCTGAACAGGGTACCGCCGTCTCTAGCACCTCTGAACAGGGCACCGCCGTCTCAAGCACCGCTGAACAGGGCACCGCTGTCTCAAGCACCGCTGAACAGGGCACCGCTGCCTCAAGCAACGCTGAACAGGGCACCGTCATCTCAAGCACTGCTGAACAGGGCACTGCCGCCTCAAGCACCGCTGAACAGGGCACAGCCACCTCAAGCAACGCTGAACATATTACAATGGTTACACTCATTTCCTTTTGTCTTTGCAGTCTTCCGTGGGGGGGTTGGGGGTTGTGACTATCATGTATTAATATGTATTAGTGTGTGTGTTGTAGTGGGTGAGGGTGTGGGTGGGGGTGTTGCATGTGTGTGTCCCTGTTTTTTGCCTCCCCCCTTCCCTGTGTCGTAGGTGCAGTACTCACCGTGGTCTTCGCCGCCGGCGTTCGTGCTCCTGGTAGAGAAGCAGGAAGACTATCGCAGGGAAAATTTGGAGTTCCGGCTCCATGGTGTCCTAGTTCCTCGTGGGGTGTGTAGAGGTGAGCGTTTTCCCTTCGGAATCCTGTTTCCTCCGTGTTTTTATACGCGGTGAATCCGCCCCAGAAAAGGTGGTGGATTGGTAGGTTGTGATACTGTGGGCGGTATTTTGTCCTCCGCCTGTCTGTTGGCAGTGACTGCCGCGCTGTTTGTCTGTACTGCCGTGGCGGTCGGAGTGTTAAAGCGGCTGTCCTTGTTGGCGGTTTCCGCCACGGTCGTAATTGCACATTTTTTACCGCCGGCCTGTTGCAGTCTTACCGCCGCTTTAACGCCAACCGCCAGGGTTGTAATGACCACCTTTATGTTTTTTTGCCCTGCCTATTCTTCTCCCCGGACAAAATGGATTTATAAAATTTGTCAAGAAATGGGGCTGAGTAAATGTAGTATAGCATTAAGGGTTTTAAAAAGTTTTAGTTCTAATGTGTTAATTCTTGCCGTTAGTAAGTTCATATTGGCAGCATGGCATACACGCAATTGTTTTGCAAATAGGATCTCATGATGACTGACTGGGTGGGATTTTATATGAGTAGCTTGGGATTTTTTAAAAGTATTTATTAGTTATTTGTCCTAATTAAGGATTGTTTAGGTTTTAAATGAGTTGTACTTCATTTTTCGAATGTATTGTGATGCTCTGATGGTTAAATGACAGAATAAAGCTTGTGATGATGATTGTGAATTTAGGAAAGACTGGATGAGAGAAGGTAAAGCTTAAAATCATGATGGCAATGTTATTCAGTTTCTTATAGAGCACATGGCTACCCCATCGGGTGTCCCAGCGCTGTCCACATCAAAACCGGGTAGAGGCAGTCTAGGTTTGAATCTGAAACACGTGTTTTCAACAGATTCCTAAACTCTATCTCTGCGTGCAGACTTTTCAGTTCTACTTGGAGGTTGGCCCATAATCTGGGAGCAAAAGATCCCCATCACTCTCTTTTGATTCCTGGAATAGATAACAGTCCCTGAGATTGGGAGCAGAGAGTTTTCTTAGGGACGTAAGGGGTGAAAAGATTTCTAATAATTGGAGCAGCAGTTGTCTGGACAATCCTGAGGGCAATTCAAAAGTCTTTGAACACAATCCTTTTGTGAATTGATGGCCAGTGCAATGCCTTCAAGGCTGGGTTCACTGATTGAAATTTTGGAATTTTCATCAGCATCGTTGCTGCTGCATTTTTGACTACCTGAAGCCTCTCAATGACATACTTTGGGCTGCCGATATACTAGGAATTCCCCTAGCCCAGTCCTGAACCAATAAGGCTGTGCACCACTACTCTTTTGGAAGAGAGTGGAAGCCAATGAAGACATTTCCTTAGTGTTGTAAGGGTGCTAAAGCTCAAGCCTGCAACTTTACTCGCCTGGGTTTAAAGAGTCAGTTTTTCATCTATCCAAAAGCCCATGCTTTTCAAAGTCCTAGTGGGTGGTGGTCATTATATGGAGTGACCTTGGCATGGCAGACAATAAGTGTACCACGTTGTGTTTTCACTCATGTGTGCAATATAACTCACAGCCTGCAGTGCCAGTCTGCATGTAATTTGTTTAGGAATCCCTTGGGGGGGGCATAATACATGCTACAGTCCTTAGGGACACTCTTTAGTACGCCTGCCTTAGGTACCAGGGATACCATTTACTAGGGACTTACAGGGGTGCTAAAGTGCTAAAATGCTTACCGATTGGGTTACAATTCAGCATTTCATTTTTAGGGGAGAGAGCACTGGCACTGGAACCTGGTTAGCAGGCTTCAATGCACTTTCAAAGTCCAAAACCAGCATCTAGTAGTTCAAATGGGGCAAAACGTTGGGGGACAACCTGCAAAAAGCCTGGTTTCCCACAATATATAATAAGAATAGTACATAAACACATTTATACTTAGAAAACAAAGTTGTTAAAGATATGTTAAAATAAGGTTCCAAAAATGATACTTAGTTTGCCAACAGTAGCAATTTAAAGAGGCGGCATCCATAGCATTTGAGGCTCTTGTTCTGATGCTATCACAGACATCTACGATGTTCTTTCTGCTGGGAGTTACAATTAAAGAGAAATGTATATATAAGGAGCAAGGAGCTTGCGGCGCAGAGTTCAATCCTAAGGAACTTTGGCCTGGTAGTGTGGAACATTGGAAAAAAAAATCTCCCTTGATAGACATGGGGCCTCGTCCAAGAGGACGGACCTGACCTGAAGACTGGACCACAGACAGGCTATTTCCTCAGGGCCTTGTATGTTGAGAACTATTTCCACCATATGCAATACATAACAAATTCATAAGAAATCACCAGTATCATTATCTGTTGATGCAACAGTGTGTTGGTGAAGTGCTATTAGAGCCTCCTCTTTCCATAACCCCTCTCTCACATACATTTAATTTGCTTTAAAGTGCTAGTTGGAATTTGCCCTATTAATAACAATGTATTTCTACACAAAAGAACCCTTTTCAGCAACATTAGGATTCAATAATGAAAAACTGGGGAAAAGCAAATTATCCTATCCTGTACAATGCAGTTTGCATGCAGCTCTTTGATGACAGTTCATAAGTCACTGTGCTATATTAAGATTGTAACTTATGAACTGCAAGTAACAAAATGATCCCTGTGACAAAAGCAGTAAACCATATAAAATACAGTTCTGTGATCTTCATAGTGCACATTCTTTCTCTTTTACTTTATGATGACTCACACCACCACTAGACAAACATTTGGTTCTCTCTCTCTAGCAGGTACATTAAGCAGGCTTATCTTGACATTTTTATTGTTGCCTAAAAACTGATGGACACACACGAAACTCTGCAGCAGGTGCTGGTAACCCCATGTTATTTCTAAACAGCACCCCTGTGTTGCTCCACTTTAAACTAGGAGGAAACAATGCCAAATAATGCAGCATTCTTAGTCTGAGTAATGAATTTGTTAAGGCACTTCCGAGATATCAAATAAAAGCACACAAAAATATGAGCATAGGTATTTAACTTGAATGCAGTGAAACACATGTATATGCCAAAATACTCTCAGCAGTTAAACTCTGACAGGCAGAAAATGTGCAATACATCAACAATTAATATATGCAGTGAATATGTATAAATATAGTCAAGTTAAATAATTAAGAATTAAAAATGCATCACCATAGGGGTTGAATCCTTCATCCAGCATCAAGCTGAGGAACCCTGAACAGCTGAGGTAGGAGGTCATCCCCAAGATGGGATTTTTACCTGAACAGTCTGTCCACTTTCAGAAGAACTCCTACGTCATTACAAGTTTCTCCACCTTATATACCTTAAACTCAAGAGGAAGATAGTGGTAATCCCCCCTCCCTTTGGTTATAAAATAGACGTGCTGTGTCGAAAACACAAAAAGGAACAGGCCTTGCCCCATTGCACATTCCAGAGATAGACCTGAACGTTTCCTTGATGTAAACATTCCCATGCTGAGACTCTCTTATCATGTCTATCTTCCTCATCCCCCATGTTGTGTTCCAGCACGGTGTGACCCTGTGCTGGTGGGAAAATCGCAAACACGTTCTGAGTGGAAAACAAGCTTGATGTGGAAAAACCCTGCACTGCTGCTGTGATGCCACCTGAGGCTAAGCACAAAATGGAGTCAGTGGTCAAGATGGAATCGGTGGTCAAATACACATAGCATTACAGCCCCCAAGATCAGTGCCAGGTGTGGCTACACCAGTCGTACTGCCCTAAAGCTGGCCCTGAGTGCTATAAGCCACCTCGTAAGGCTACTACACAGGTGAGACAGTAGCTGTACTACCTTGGAGATACAACATGCTCATGTCAGTGCCCCACAATTTTTAACAAAGCCCTATGCTTTCCATAAGAGAATTCAAAGAATTGGTAATTATCTAGGTGGCTCGTTGGGACTTAGGAGTGACTGACTTTCTTGTGGCCACCTCATAATTTATTGAGCTTCCACCTCTCACTATTTCGAAGACCTTTCAAGGAAGTTACCCTCTGTGAGGGAAAACTTACTTCTGTCAATACTCTTGAGAAAAGGTGGGGATGTTACATCACTTTTGCGAGACAGCAGGGCTATACAAAATGTATTTTACGCAAGATACATGTATTTACATGTACCCTATTTTCTTGGATATTTCTACCTAAATAACACTACAAGTGGTAAATAACAATCATAATAAGGTATTTTGTTTTTGCCTCTTGCATCAGAAAAGTATTGTCTAAATAAACCTACCACAGAATGGCACCCTGCCTACTGTCAATGTGATCTCATTGCGAAGTACATGACAGCATTTCCTAACCCCAACACTAAGTTGGTTCTTATTGCAAACAGAAGGGAACTAACACAACACAGTGAGCTGTCCTCTGCCCTCCCAGTATTAACTGTCGACCCTTTGACCTCTCTAATTTTCTCTGATATAGATATCCGCTAGTGTTTGATGTAGCTAATAATCCAGTCTGACTTTTTAACACTTTTTATTGAAATGTTAGCAAAACAACTGCCATATACCTGGGAAACTCAAGTAAAGGAAAGAGCAGACACAACGGTTCCATAATCACTACAGTACAAGTCTGCAGTGTCATGGGTACAGTCTCCGGCTAGCACTCAACCCTACATGTCTAAAATTTAAATCCTGGGTTACATTCTCCCACCAGCGCCACCCCACTCACAACATCCTCACAGAGTCCAGTCTGATTTTGGATAGAAGATATGTCTCCTCTGAGTGTTACAGTTTCAGGCATCACAATCTTAAACATATTGGCACGTGTATTTATTTGGCCCAGCTTCTTGCATTCCCAAACGTCCTGGTACATGTACTGTTCAATGTTCTTAGTAATGATACTGTTAAATACTGTTGATACTATTGAACGTAAAATAACAAACACATTGTATGGGGAAACACCTGGAACAACGAGTCGTAAACCACGAAGTCGTGGAAAACGAAAGCGAAACAACGCTTTCGTTTTCCACGACTTCCTTGTTTTAGGGCCTTAACCATGCATGTGTGAACCACATACATGCGTGGTTAAGGCACGGAAGAAGGGAGTCGACGCGGTCAAGGAGGAGGTAAGTTGGGCTGGGACTGGGGCTGTTTTTTTGGGGGTGGGGTGTGGGGCTCGGGGTGATTAGGGTTTAGGGGAGGGGGTCAGGGTTTAGGTTTTAGGGGTGTGTTGGGGGTTTGGGGTGCTTTAGGTTTTAGGGGTGGGGACTCAGGGTATTTTTAGTTTTTGGGGGTGGGGTGGGGTGCTCGGGGTGATTAGGGTTTAGGGACAGGGGAGGGGGGTCAGGGTTTACGTTTTAGGCGTGGGTTGGGGGTTTGGGGTGCTTTAGGTTTTAGGGGCGGGGTGGGGACTCGGGTATTTTTAGTTTTTGGGGGTGGGGTGGGGGGCTCGCGTGATTAGGGTTTAGGGTGGGGGAGGGGGGATCAGGGTTTAGGTTTTAGCGGTGGGTTGGGGTGCTTTAAGCTTTAGGGGATGGGGTTGGGGTTGTGGTAATTCTGGGGGTGGGGTTGTGGTAATTCTGGGGGTGGGGTGGTTGTGGGGGTGGGGTGGTTGCGGTAATTTGTAGGGGTGAGGGGCCAGGGGGGACGCATGCTGGAACCGTGCATGCTGATCACTAATGTCTTTACCATGAATGCCTTTACAACGAAAAATCGTTGTTAAGGCATTCGTGGTAAAGGCATTAGTGATAACAACGAGGTTGTTGTTCCGACCTCGTTGTTCAGGCATGGGTGGTTGAAGCACTCGTTGTTTCAACATATAACCCATTGTATGTGGGCTTGTGAAGAACATAGTCACCCATGGGTATCTTAGCATTGCATACAAAAATTTATGTGAACCCATTTCAATTATAATCATTTTATCAACCTCTGGAGAATGCAAGACTGAATAGACCAGCAGGCATTCTAACCTATAACCATGGGACCACACGCAGTTCAGTGTTGTGGATGCACTAATCCCCTGGCCTACCAGACCGTGGGGGGAGTAGAATAGGTCTGTGGTGCTAAACAGTCATTGTGACATCCTCAAATAATTTTCTGAATTTTTGCCAACCTACTACAAGTATCAGAATGGCTTGGCTAGCAGCTGCACACAATACAAGGAAAGGGAACGTTCCAATAAGTTTCGCAGTGTGCTTCCAGAATCCATTGCTAAACTTTTTATAGCAATGACATAACAAGGGTGCCTTGGGCACTAATGCAAGCTTGGAAAGCGGGCCCTCGTATTCCGTACTGGATAGTAAAAACATTCATAATTTGGATGCAATGGATTCTTCTCAGACCAAGGCCTTGTACCAGTGCACCTGCCTCACCATTGATAGCTACACCCCTGCCTCACAGTCACTGCTTTGTGTTTAAAAGACTTTATTAAAATATCTAGGTATAACTATCAAAGTGATGATAATACATAACATTTTTAACAATAGTGTAACAATAAGACAATTAAAGTCTTTAGGATTTTGATGCTGGAATGGGGCAAAGGAGAGGTTAAGGGAAATAAATGTAATACAAATATAAGAAGACGTCCTCATCATTAAAGTTGCATTAAAAAGAAAGTAAAGATTAATACATTATTATATAAGATAACAGTAACATTCATAAATTATAATTAATATTGAACGACAGAGAGATCAAATATTCATGGAAGATGACAGTTTTCTGACAGTATACAATTTGTATCTCTTGTATAGTTAGTTGTATTTTTAAGAAAAGTAATTAAAGTTAACCAGAACAACTGAGCATCCATTATGTTGAAAAGCAATTGCTAGGAAAATATCTAATAGTTTACTTTCTGGAAAGCTGGGAAATAATTAATTAGACAATGTACCTAAAAATATATGTAAAATGTTAAAGGTACGTTATGAATTGAATATATATATATTTGAGTTGTGACTATATTTTTCCAAAAAGAAAGTATATTGGGACACCAAAATAACACATACATAAGATCTCTTCTGGGGAAGTCACAAGACCCGCCTTTAGGTGAGGTGGGGCATGAACATTTTGAACATTGTAGAGGCGTCAAATAAAGTTGAGGATAAATAAAAGAGGTTTTGAGTAATATTAGCTGTTCTGGAAGTTTTAAATATGTGACCAATTTACCCTAAGATCCTTTTCCTTTAAGATTTCAGCATTGGATTTGGCTTGAGATTAATTTGAGTATAAAAGAATTCTGTATATAGTAGAAGTCTTGGGGGTAGTAGTAAGTAGGTTAGTTAGTGTAGAATTATTTGAAATAGAAGGAGGGTTATTTCGTAAGGATAACAAAGTATCCAATACTGTATTTATTAGGTGAGTAAATGTGTTTTATTGGGATCCAATCTCCTAGTTCCTTTATGGTGTTGCTGCATATCTGAGGGATCGAGCAGGGATTTTCCTGTCCCCACATTTGTTTACAGGCTACGTGTCACCCCGCCTGTGATCTGTCAATCAGTTGCTTCAGACCTAGGTTGCAGGGTTTGCCTGACCTCATATTTCTGATTTGGGGTAGATGAGGAGGTCACATCAGGTGGATTCGAAAACAGTGATGCAAGTTAGTTGTTATCAGCACATATCATGGCGTACATTGACATAGTTTGTATCAATAATAAAAAGATCTCTCCTTATTGGACTGTATTAGGATCTTGTTTTGTACCTTGTCTCAGGACAAATTGCATCATGAAACCGAGGTTGCCATCTTTCCATATCCACCCAACTACTGGGCATGCTTTTAAGGTTTAAGATTTTAGGGGTAAGGTGTGCCCACACACCTTACCCTTCAGTAACTTTTAATTTGTGCAGAGCCATACCTTGATGTGCCCACCATGAAGTTGCCTCCACCCCTCACCCAGGCTAGGCTATGGAGTTATATGTCAATGTCCATAGACATTGTAGACCAGGGTTATTTGGGGGTTGCAACCTGCATTATGTAGTGTTGCAAGTTTTGCACTTCCCATGTCCAGACCACACAAGGTGTTGAAGAGCTGCTGGTGACCCCAAGGAGGATGAGTATGGTGCACTATACCCCAAGATGGTAGGCTCTACTGCTGGCTGCTTCAATAATTGAGCCATTGCTCATATGTAGCTTAAAACTGGGGTTAAACTCACCATTTGTCATGACCTGCAATGGAACACTTGACCTTGAAAATGACAATGATTTAGCTTTGTTGAGAAGTCAGGGTCCAGTTCATGGAAGGTGGTGTGAATGTTGAACTTAAGTACAATGTATCACAGTCATTATGTTAACAGTAAAGCTTAATATCCAGCCAGGCTTTCTACTATGAAAAGGAAATAACATTTACATAAACATATTCAAATTGTCATCTAGTAAAAGTGATACAAAAGGTGAAAGTCTGATTTTAGGGTTAACCATTACAACATAATGATCCAAGATAGATTTGTTAGAGTTCAAGTTGCAGATCACAGATCGGTTTGGGTTCTGGTATATGGTCTGTTGACCAATTCGGTCTGGTTTGATAACCTATTATAGAAAATAATAAGATACTTTTATCTAAGAATTTCAACACCAATGATACATACAAAACGTTTCTTTGTGCAATAATATAATTTCACATTGGAGACTGTGCATGGGCATTGAGGAGCCTGGTTGAGAACAGTGTTTTGTTTAAGAGCCCAAGAAGGAACCTTTTACTGATCCCACCCGCAGTCAACCAAAGTCGAAACAATGAATACAAAGTATGAATAATTTTAAATAATACTTAACAAGATTAATAGTAAAAGTTAATAAAAGTTTAGATGTCTCAATTTCTAGTGGTCATGGCTAAACGTTTATGATGCACTCTCAGTGCATACAAATCAAATTCTGGTGTCTCAGCATCCACCATTAACAAATGAAAAGCTCAACCTTTTGTGACCTATGACAGCTCAAGACATCCAATCAACCTAGTTTGATAGTCCAATATCTAAAATGCTATGTCTTAGAGAACACTGTTCATGTTTGACAGTTTTCAGTGCTGAAAGGTCAAGGGGATATAGACAGTCATTCACTCTAGGATTAGTGAATTCATTGGGTTTAAAATTAGTATAGATCTGGTTCTGTTCCTGATAGTGGCAGATAAAGTTTCAAAGTGGCTGAAGACGTGGAACTTCTTCTAGCTGATGCTGTGGTCCGCAAAGCATATTTAACTGAATTTATCATATTGTTTATTCAGTGCGGACTGAAGGATGAAAAATAGCCAGTCCCTCCATGGGCTGGAATTCATGCTATGGTATCCCAGAATAACATCCTATTGAAGAAGGTTGAGTTTTTAGTAGTAACGCCATCTCCAGCAACAAACTTTGCAATGGTATGCACAGCTCGAGAACATTTCCAAAATGTGTGGTCTCAGCTTGAAGACTATCCTATCCTGCCAATTTTCTGTGATTAAGGTGTTTTCCTTGATTGTAGCTGACATTTTTATGAGCAATCCATTAGAAGCTGATTATCTTTATCCAATGATGGGCATTTTCCACATGACAGGAGTTGCGTTGTGGTGTGCAGGAAGTTATCTCAGTGGACATGTCATAGACAATGGACTTATTGAGAGTGAAATCTTTTGAAGCAAAACTGTCCAGTCAGTATTGATGAGAACCCATTACATTCATTTGTTACAAGGGATGCTTAACTTATCTAAGGCATTGGAATGCCTTCTGGAACAAGGTTTTGCATGTCTTATCTCAGATGTGAACAATGCACAGGGTGAAATTCCTTCAAGACATAATGCAAAGCCATGCAATGTTCAAAACACTCAGTTCAAAATCAGAAAACCTGAAAACCAAGTTTGTAGAGTTTGCCAAAGAATGTGAAGAAAAATCTGAACTCTGCATGTACTGCAGAAATGTTTTATACATGATAGCTCTAGTGAAACACTTGGTACATACTGATCTGGAAGGTGATTGATAGCTGCATGTGAAGACTGTGGGGTTACTGAATACTGTGTTTCATGAATTCGATTGCATAAACTACCTGAGATATGGGTCCTAGTATTTGGAAAGAGTCAAGAAGCCAGAGGTGGATAACCCATACCTGTATAGAAAACACATCCAAATACATTTTGAGGTGAAAGACAGAGGGAAGATTAAATGCTGTGGCTCCAGATATGAAACTGGAACAGACGATTAAGAGATCACAGAATAGCTTCAAGGGAATTGTTGGTTAGACAAGTAAAAGTGAACAAGTTGCTCAATAGCAGCTAGTTTACAATGAAGTCCTTTCTAATTGCAATGTTTTCAGAGAGATGACAAATTCAAAATTATTGGACCATCATGAAACTGTTCCTCACCACATATTTGTGGGAAAAAGAGGGTAACGTTTTCATAAACATGTTGAAAGCCTTTTTCATTTCGTGCAGCAGCAAGGAAACACCTTTGAAATGACTGAGCCTGTGCGGCTACACAACCTTGTGACCAAACAATATGTGGATAACGATATAGAGACTAGGCCGGAACAAAGTGCATGGACTCTCACTATGCGGAACTCTGCAAAGTGGCTAAAAAAATCTGCCACACTACGTGGGGTTCCACAGTCCACTAGTGGGAGGAGTTCTCTGTTACACCGGTACGCATTGTGTTTGACGTCAACCGCAAACTGAAGTACGTACCTGCGTTCAAAATCACGTGCAAACAGTACCACGCGGTTCACCTGGGCACGGCCATCTTGTTTGTCACTCTGTTTATGGTGCTGGGCCTTCATCTTCAATCTGTCCCCGATCTTTGTAATCCTACACCCCACACTTGATCTACCCCTATTTTGTTATTTATTGTGTCATTGTGCCATTGTGCTTCATAATTTTTACGGTGTTTTAATTTGTTGTTTTTTGTGACTTTTTATATTTTTGTATTTTTTTCCCTTATCTCTTCCTTTCTTTTCCTGCTCTTTTTTTCTCCTATGACAGTACCTCACCCAGCACCATGGCAGAGCATTGGGGCGATAGCGGGCGCCTGCCTTGTGGGCAGCACCACTGTCAAAGGGTGCATCCTCAGCCGATCTTCAGCGAGGAAGAGGTAGAAACACTTTTTTTTTATGGCCACCACCACCTCGCCTCCAAGCTGACAGCAGACGGCAGACCTGGAAGCTGTTACCCCCTGCAGGTGCATTGGAGGTGCTGAGCTAGGGTGCACCGGTTTGTTAGGGCTACCACCTAGGTCCAGTGTACCACCCAGCAGCTGACACACCGCTGGGTGGATATCATCGACCCCAAGCAGGACCTGCTAGGCGTTGAGATCCCGGGGCTTGGTGAGTATCATATTTTTATTGTGTTTGTGTTCTACAATGCTAACTTTTTTTTCCGAAGAGCATGCAGCTTCCACTCGGAGGTAAGTTACGGTTAGCTTATATTAAGAATAATATTTATTATGTGATCCAGTTAGACCTAGGCAGATGCTCGGCACAACATCATCAAACTCGCAGGTAGGCAATCCCTTTGACTGATTATTTAAGAAGTCATTGCAAGTCAGACTCCTCTATCCTCCTGTTTCCATAGTGAATTAGTGATATCATGAGTTAGCGTTTTCTGTAACTTCATGTAGCTTGTACAGTCCCAGGTAATTTCACAGTTATGCGAGTATACATGCATTGCAAAAAAGGGAGACTGAGCTGGTCCATCAAGGGGCTAGAGAAATGAGAATAGAATGAAAGATCATTCATTAAAAATGCAATGCATTAGTTCCAAATGCAATTGGAATAGGGATTTTAGGAGTATAGCCAACTCAACAATAGTTGATCATACTAGTATAGTACCATTGGCGATCTGATTTAAGTACAATGTTATTGCATTTGCCTGTTATATAATAATTTTGTGGGGATAAACGGTCTCACTAATGTATTTTTTGTATCTCCTTTCTAATCTTACATCAGCACCCAAGGGGAAGAACAGGGGCAGTAACTGGCGGGACTGGCAGGAGCTGGGGAGGCTCCGACCACCAGCGCCGATGGCTCTGCTCATGCCGGTAATTCCTATTATTTAATATTATTATTATTATTTCCCCAATGTTTACCTTTCCTCACTTTTATACTACTTTTAAGTTTGCCTTGTTTACTTTTTTATACTGTCTCCCTTTTTTCCAACTCCTCTATCCAAGTTTTGTTTAATTTCAGTTATCTCTGCATTATCTTTTTTTTCTGTCTTTCATTGACCAGTTTGTATTTCACCCTTTGTTGCTCTTCAATGATTTCAAGTCATTGTCAATCATAGGCTATAGCTCTGCCCCTCAATTACGCAAAGCTTTTAATTGGCTTGACTACCTGGATTTCTAAGATTCTAACAAAAAGCCCAGAGTGATATTTTTGAGTGAAAATACTGCAGAGCTAACGGAACTGTAGCAATTGTGGTTGCATATTTTTATTTAAAAAATTAAGAATGGGACCAGGCAGCTAAAAACTATTTACTGTTTCTTTATAGCCACACCAACCAGTGGAGCCAGCTCAAGTTCAGCTGCTGCAGCAGCAGATGGAGCAGGGGGAGACGCGGCAGCAGGGACGGGTGCTGGTAAGTTACATTGTTTGCTTATTGGCAATTACTCTTACTCACTAGCTACAAGTGTGTTGTTGTGATCAGATTCATGAACACCCTGCATTGCAGCTACATTGATGGTTGGGTTAATTATGGCGTCTTCTATTTGCAACTTAGCAAAAGCACACATAATATCCGCTAAAAATGATGGCTTGATAGAAGCGTGAAAGAACAGAAGGTTAAAAGAAAGGAAGGGTGAAAAGAGTGAAAAGGATGCATGGGTGGATGAAAAAGGATGTGTGTGTGAGTATTGGTATGGTGTAAATGGATGGATGGGTGAAAGGATAATTGAAAGAATGGGTAGATAGTGTAGGTACTGAATGGATGGATAACGGATTGCGAATTTGGGAAAGACTGGATGAGAGAAGGTAAAGCTTAAAATCATGATGGCTATGTTATTCAGTTTCTTATAGAGCACATGGCTACCCGATCGGGTGTCCCAGCGCTATCCACATCAAACGGGTAGAGGCAGTCTAGGTTTGAATCTGAAACAAATGTGTTTTTAACAGATTCCTTAACTCTATCTCTGCATGTGGACTTTTCAGTTCTACTGGGAAGTTGGCCCAAAATCTGGGAACCAGTTAGGCAAAAGATCCCTATCACTCTCTTTTGATTCCTAGAATAGATAACAGTCCCTGAGATTGGGAGCGGAGAGTTTGCTTAGGGACATAAGGGGTGAAAAGATTTCTAATGATTGGAGAAGCAGTTTTCTGGACAATCGTGAGGGCAATTCATAAGGCTTTGAACACAATCCTTTTGTGAATTGGTAGCCAGTGCAATGCCTTCAAAGCTGGGTTTGCTCATTGAAATTTGGGAATTTTCATCAACATCCCTGCTGCTGCATTTTGGACTACCTGAAGCCTCTTAGTGACATACTTTGGGCTGCTGATATACAAGGAATTCCCATAGTCCAGTCCTGAACCAATAAGGCTCTGCACCACTACTCTTTTGGAAGAGAGTGGAAGCCAATAAAGGCATTTCCTTAGTGTTCTAAGGGTGCTAAAGCACAAGCATGCAACTTTACTCGCCTAGCTTTAAGGAGTAAGTTTATCATCTATTCAAAAGCCTAGGCTTTTCAAAGTCCTAGTGGGTAGTGGCCATTCTCCAAGTTGTTCAGGCCATTTCACTTCCCTGCATTTTAGCAGGTTATTCCCTACCATCAGAACGTCAGTCTTATTTCCTTTTAATTTTAAGCAGTTCCTAACCGTCCACTTTGTAACATTAAGTAGGCATTGTCCCAGTTGTTGCTCGGTCGGGTTCCCCCCTGGACTAAGTGCCATAATGATTTGTGTATCATCTGCAAAGGACACTAAGGGCCTGATTCTAACTTTGGAGGACGGTGTTAAACCGTCCCAAAAGTGGCGGATATACCACCTACCGTATTACGAGTTCCATAGGATATAATGGACTCGTAATACGGTAGGTGGTATATCCGCCACTTTTGGGACGGTTTAACACCGTCCTCCAAAGTTAGAATCAGGCCCTAAGTCCAGACCAAATGAGCGGGCAATCGGTGCTAGGGGTTGTACATAAATATTAGAGTGTGTTTCTCAAGGAAGAGCCTCGGGCAACCCCAAACATCAAACAAATAATCTCTAAAGAGAAAGTTTCTTCACATACCTGGAAACTTCTATCTCCAGAAATAACTTCAGCCATTTTGCAGCGCACCCCCTAATTCCTATTTCACTAATCCTTTGTAGAAGGGTGTAGTGAGAGACCATGTCAAATGCCGCACTTTTGGCCCAACATGATCAGTGCGGCTATGCCACTCAGGTCCAAGATCCATATTAGTTCTTCCATAATCACAAGGAGAGCACTTTCTGTGCTGCTTTCCTTCCTAAACCCAGCTTATGTTGGGTCCAGGATGCTATGAGTTTCTAGGAAATTTGTTAGATAATTATTAACATGTTTCTCTAGAATTTTACTTGCTACTAGAAGGAGGGAGGTGGGTCTATAATTCTCTATTAATAAAAGGTTTGCTGAGGGTTTTTTTTTTAGAAGGGGCTACACGATAGCTTGTTTCCATACTTTGAGAATGGTTCCATTATCTAGGGAGTGATTCGGGATCTCTAGTAAAGGATCGAGTGCTATGCCTCACCCCTTCAGGAGTACATTCAGTGGAGCTGAATTTAAAGGGGAACCCGATTTAACGGTTTTGAGAATTGTCACCACTGAGTACATCTCTAATCGTGGAAAGGTATTTGGTATATTTAGAGAGTAGCTGCTTCCTTTTTTATTCCTTATGTCATGAGATATATCTCCTTTTGATAGTGGGGGTGTTTGTCATTTGATAATATTACGAATCTTTCTTTGGAAAAATTCAGCCAGCATGTTGCATTGCTCGGTGGAACCTGGACAGCCTGTAGTGTGGTCAGTTTTGTGTATCCTTTGCGCATTAGCTTCAGGCTTTAGGCCTTTGTGCACTTTGCCCTGGATGTATTTTATTCCTTTGCTCGCAGCTTAGAGCCTCTGTGCACTTTGCTCTAATTGCTTTTTATTCGGCTTCGTACTGTTATTTTTCAAATAACCAATTCTACGGTCTTGTTTTATTTTTTATATCACACTGTTTAGCCTACTTCAGCACTGGAGTTCTCAATAACACATTCCTGTTCACTCTGTGCTTCAGTCAAGGATACAGTCTGGTACCTTGCCGATAGACGTGGTAGGAGTTTAGTCTTTGGCGTTCTTGCGTAAGGACATTTTGTGATCACGCTGACATGTTAGTTATAAAAACACTTCCTTGTCCCAATACATGCAAGATGGAGATTCCGACCAGGGAACCACAACTAGACGCTGACTGCCTCGTTGCAGATGCTGAACCAGATCACAGGCCTTTGCTCAGGTGTGGGGGTTGATGTCTTCCCAGGGAATCTGAAAGGCAAGTTAGAAGCTTAACATGCTGTGCTCGAAATAGAACTAGCTGAGAGAGAGTAACTAAGAGATCAGATTGTAAATCTCGAAGAATATGTGTAAGTTCAATTGTCCAAAATCTACTCGAAAAATTTGGGCGAATCAACTCGTATAAGGGTTTTATACGTGTAGCATAATCAGGAATGTAAGTTCTGCCAAATTTCAGAAACCCCAATAATGACTGGAGTTTCCGAACCGTATTAGGAGGTTGCAACTGAGCACATTTCTCCAAAAAGTGTGGCGCTAAGCTCTCGCCCTCATTCGACAACTCATATCCCAGGAAAATAAGGCTGAGGAAGGCAATCTTCGATTTCTTAAAATTAAATTTGTAGCCAATTTCAGCAAATCCCACAACAATGCGTGCTACCCGCCTTAGATGTTGCAGTAACTCATCGTCCATCAGATATATGTCATCAACATATGATAAAGCTTCAGGGTCCAACTCGTGCAAAATTTCAGTTACACAAGCCGAAAATAGTCCTGGGCTATTCTTATACCCCTGAGGCAGACGACAAAACCTTTTTTGAGAGCCAAACGCACTAAAGCTCGTATAGTCCCTACTTTCGGGCATTATATTTTGGCAGAAGAATCCATTCGAGATATCTAATGTTGTTTTGTATTTCTTACGCACTATATTATTCATGAGCGCTGCGCTGTGTGAATTTTGTATTGCGTATGTGCGTGTATTATTCCTGTCCAAATGATTTTCCTAAGTGACACTGTACAACAGACTAGTTGTTTGGGCTTAGCAATGATTAGAGATTTGAATTTGCCTAGTATACCTGTCCCTTCCAAATTGAACAATTGGCAGCAATATAATTATGCCACATTTAGTGAGCTTACAGACTGGGTCCAGAATGGTACGCTTAACACTTCATTGATACGTCCGGGCGGGTGGTTATTGTGGCCCATAGACACTAATGGGTGTCCTCAGCGTTTTGTCACCTCTTCGAGGGAGTTCAGGACTAGTAGGGAAGACCCTCGCTACATATCACCAGAACATGCTGATATCATTACTACATACAGCGTGGGGAAACTTTGTAAACAATGGTTGAAGTCATCCACACTGGATGCAGTTAAGACACATCTCACGTTACTGTCTAATGATACTGACTTGCAAGATTTGTTGTCAGGACCAAGAATGCCGCGGAAGAAACGTTTTCTGTATGAAGTATATAATGAGATTTGGAAGCTTTCACAACAAGAGGCAGCGGCCCAGTTGAGGCAAATTGATCAGGAAAATTTGATACAGGCTTTGTCTGTTGTGGATAATGGGATGCATACCCTTTCAGATCGTGTTTACACAATTGACAACATTGTTTCCTCTGCTATAGACATTATTAAATCTGATATGTCTTCTTTATATCATGGGCAGAGTCAAACGCGGTCCGTCATGCAGTTGGGTCGGACTCTACAGACCTTGAAGGCAGGTCACGTTCCGTGGCAGCACATTCGTGCCAGGGAGATATTTATTTCCTTTAATTTGACTCGTCAACAACAGCTGATGGCTAAGAAGGAAGCAACATATGTTATGTTAAATATTGAAAAGTTGGAGAAATTGCCTTTTACTGTTGCTGAGATTCCGTCAGCTGAGTGGTTGATTCACGGGGTTATTAATTTGCCTATTTCCACTCTGCAATTTACTTCTTGTTTAAAGCACATTCCGGTGGGTAGATATGAACGGTTGGGAGACAGTTACATACACGAGGTGCGGGAGCTTCCCTTTCTATACAGATGTATTAATGGTATGAGGGAGGTTTTTCTTAATGGTAGCAAATGTGAAACTTCTGTCAGCCATTCGATGGTTTGTAAACAGCTGTCTTTGCACGGGCGTGTAATGCCTCGATTGCTAACTTAGCTTGTTATCTTAAGGGAGTTCCAGTCACGGTAATTAAAAACACTATCCAGGTGCTTTCGAACTGCAGTTACGTCCTTCTTAACAGTGAATCCTGTTGTGGCATGCGTGCCGGAATAGTTTACGTAGTCATTGTCACCAAGGCCGTTACGTGCTGCGGGAATGTGTTGTTTCCCCCCACTCAAATTAGGGAGGTAGCGGACATCTGGCCTCATATTGCTACTTCCAAGGTGAATTTCGACAAGTTGAGTCGACTGAAAGCTCTATTGTTTCAAAAGCATGTGGCCCTTACATCTGCTAGCGAGACCTACGCACTTCAGGTGGCAAGGTCATCGGCGGAAATACAGTCCCTTTTGAATACTAACTTTCCGAGTCACTTTGGTGAACTCGTGGGACGTATATTTAATGCGTCCAGCACTGCTGGAATTGCACATTTTTTAAAAGCCGTTGGTGTTGGTTTTGCTCATACCTTCTCTTCCATATTCGGTTTGATACCTTCGGCTATTCTATTTTCGGAAGCATTTTTGGGGGATTCCCGATTACTTTGGCTTTGTTGGCTGGGGTTTTGCTGTTGCTGCTGTTCTTCTGCAATGGCTGTCCCACTGCGACGAGATCCCACATTAGCGCTCTCGTCAGCGCAGCTGTGTCTTGAACGCATGATGCAGCATTTTGGAGCAACACTCCTGGGACCTTTGGAGTGTGACTGGTCTATGTCATTCCGACCGGTTTTGGATTGTGTGCAACCCGTGTTTTGGTGCCTTTGGTGCTCGTTTGAACATGCACTGGCTCTCTGTCTCTCACTGCAGCGTCCCCCAGTGGTCGATACTGATCTGTTGATGTTCCCGATTAGGGCTCATTCCCAGACTTGTGCACTGCGGTTGCGTTTGCTTTGTGAGGCAGTTTATGAGATTCCCTTCCTGGAAGAAGATGGTATTGTCTCATTCATAGGCCCTGCACGGGGTGCCGCCCTTGATGGTTCTGGGGCTTTGGAACACACCTGCTCCATGATAATTTTTGGTGTGGATTTTCAGATGTTGACATCGGTCGAAGTGGAGGATCTCCTGCTTTCCATGGCTTCTGTCTGAGAATTGGATTTTTTATTTTTTGTTAAATTGACATTAGATCGAAGTTGGCTTTACTGTCACATGCTTCCCAATTTATAATTTGTTTTCTGCTTTGCTGTCCTCTGACCTTGTTGAAATATATTTGATGTATTTTTTATATCTGGGGCATACTTTTATATTATTGGAACCACTTGCTACCGACAAGGGGAGGGTGTAGTGTGGTTAGTTTTGTGTATCCTTTGCACATTAGCTTCAGGCTTTAGGCCTTTGTGCACTTTGCCCTGGATGTATTTTATTCCTTTGCTCGCAGCTTAGAGCCTCTGTGCACTTTGCTCTAATTGCTTTTTATTCGGCTTCTTACTGTTATTTTTCAAATAACCAGTTCTACGGTCTTGTTTTATTTTTTATATCACACTGTTTAGCCTACTTCAGCACTGGAGTTCTCAATAACACATTCCTGTTCACTCTGTGCTTCCGTCAAGGATACAGTCTGGTACATTGCCGATAGACGTGGTAGGAGTTTAGGTGGTCATTACAACCCTGGCGGACGGTGTTAAAGCTGCGGAAATACCGCAAACAGGCCGGCGGACAAAAAAAGGGAATTATGACCCTGGTGGAAACCGCCAACAAAGACAGCCACAGCAGATTCACCGTGGCTAAAAACACAGCGGAAACAGCTTTTGCTATGGGAAAACGCACACCTGAACAGATCCCACGAGGAAGGAGGCCACCATGGAGCCGGAATTACAAATACTCCCTGCCCTTGTCTTTCTGCTCCTCTACGGCCAACAGCTACGTAGGCGCCGAAGACACCGGTGAGTACTGCACCTACGACACAGGGAGGGGGGAGGCAAAAGTTAGGGGGACACCCACCAAACACCCCCACCCTCGCATATTACAACATACACACCAATGCATTCACAAAAATCACAGTAACAACCCACAATCCCCCCGGAAGAATGAATAGACAATGCGAAATTCGGTCAAACATTATAAGGTGCCAATATACATGTCATACAAAAATATACAGATATATATTTCAAAATCACTCATAATTATATATACAATACGAGAAGTAGTGCAGATATGTACACAACAATGTCCCTGCACCAACAGTCCAAAAATGCATGGGCGAGGCCCACAAACGATACCTGAGCACAATCGGAGAGAACACTGCCGGGGCATCAGATCGAAATACTACAGGCACCTCAGGGGGAAGTGAAGGGGGGGCACCTCAGCCAGATCAATGCGAAGCCAGATCCACAACGGGGCTCCATGCCCATTGATGTATCCTGGGGAGTGCAAAGCCACAGTCTCACAAGTCTCTACAGTGGGTGGGTTGCCCACTGTGCCGTCCTGGGGAGTGCAACGCCACAGTCTCACAAGTCTCTACAGTGGGGGGGTTGCCCACTGTGCCATCCTGGGGAGTGCAAAGCCACAGTCTCACAAGTCTCTACAGTGGGTGGGTTGCCCACTGTGCCATCCTGGGGAGTGCAAAGCCACAGTCTCTCAAGTAGATGCAGTTCTCTACTGGTACTGGGTGGGACTGGTGCCCAGACTGGATGAGTCTCCCCGTGAAAGTTCATGTCCTGTCACTGTCCCAGCTGCACATGGGATAAGGATGCCTGATGTGGCGGCCTTTTCATTCCTACACGGTGCTTGCCCTGTTCAGCGGTCTTCACCATGGCGGTCTTTGCCCTGTTCAGCGGTATTCACCATGGCGGTCTTTGCCCTGTTCAGTGGTGCTTTGCCATGGTGGTCTTTGCCCTGTTCAGCAGTGCTTTGCTATGGCGGTCTTTGCCCTGTTCAGCGGTGCTTTGCCATGACGGTCTTTGCCCTGTTCAGCGGTGCTTTGACATGACGGTCTTTGCCCTGTTCAGCGGTGCTTTGCCATGGCGGTTCTGGACTGTTCAGCGGTCTTCACCATGACGGTCTTTGCCCTGTTCAGCGGTGCTTTGCCATGGCGGTTCTGGACTGTTCAGAGGTGCTTTGCCATGGCGGTCTTTGCCCTGTTCAGCGGTGCTTTGCCATGGCGGTCTTTGCCCTGTTCAGCGGTGGTTTGCCATGGCGGTTCAGGACTGTTCAGCGGTCTTCACCATGGCGGTGTTTGCCCGGTTCAGCGGTGCTTTGCCATGGCGGTCTTTGCCCTGTTCAGCGGTGCTTTGACATGGCGGTCTTTGCCCTGTTCAGCGGTGCTTTGCCATGGCGGTTCTGGACTGTTTAGCGGTGCTTTGCCATGGCGGTCTTTGCCCTGTTCAGCGGTGCTTTGCCATGGCGGTCTTTGCCCTGTTCAGCCGTGCGTTGCCATGGCGGTTCTGGACTGTTCAGCGGTCTTCACCATGGCGGTCTTTGCCCTGTTCAGCGGTGCTTTGCCATGGCGGTTCTGGACTGTTCAGCGGTGCTTTGCCATGGCGGTCTTTGCCCTGTTCAGCGGTGCTTTGACATGGCGGTTCTGATACGGACATTGGTGTGTGGCATGATGATCTCTACACTGGGCATTGGTGTGTGGCATGACGTTCTCTACACTGGGCATTGGTGTGTGGCATGACGTTCTCTACATTGGGCATTGGTGTGTGGCATGACGTTCCATCATTGCCCACCGGGGCTGTGGCAGCCGGGGCCCTCCTGGGCTGTGACTCCAGCGGTGGTCTCTGGACCAGTGACGATACTTGGGCCCTCATGGGCTGTGACTCTGGCGGTGGTCTCTGGACCAGTGACAATACTTGTGCCCTCCTGGGCTGAGACTCCGGCGGTGGTCTCTGGACCAGTGACGATACTTGGGCCCTCCTGGGCTGTGACTCCGGCGGTCCCGTTGTCCACTCTCCAATTTTAGAGCCTTTACAGGGGGTGGGCTGCCAGTGCCTTGGCTCCGGGTCCTACTGCCTGCCCTAGTGGCCGGTGCACTCCACAAGCCTTGAACACGCACCACTGGTATTGGAGGCTTTTTGGCTGAGGCGCTACGACGGGACTGATGCATTGGAGGGGGGGTGGGGGCAAAAAGGTCAATTTTACAGAGGGACAGTTTCTGACGAACACTGGGATGGGTAGCTGGAGGGGGTCTGGGAGTGGAGGAAGAGGAGGTGGTTGTCGGAGGTGTCACTTTAGCTGTTTTGGGTGCAGGTGCAGGCACTAGAGGCTGTCGTGAGGTGGATGGATGTTGGGTGAGTGATTGCCGGCTTTTTTGTACTTTGGGAGGGGGCATCACAGACACACTGGGAGAGGACACAGGGGACGTGTAAATGGCAGTGGAGGTGGTGAGTGCAGGTGAGCGGCATGGGGTGCTGGGTCTCCTTGTGCGACTCATGGTGCCTGTAGATGTGGTGCATGCAGGTGTGTGTGTAGACGAGACTGGGAGGGAGGAGGGAGAAGAGGAGGAGGGGGACACAGTGGAGACAGTGGATGTTGCTGTGTCTGTATGGGTGTGATGCTTGTGTGAGTTGGGATGTGTGGTGCCTATGTTTGCTTGAGCTACTTTTGTGTGTTGACTTGTGTGCATGCTGGTCTGTAGGTGTGCTTGGGATGGGCTGGGGTACAGGGGATTGGGTCTGGGTGGAGGAAGTTGGAGGAGGGAGGCTAGACACAGGGACAACAGCTGCCATCAGTGCTGAGGCCAGAGATTGCAGGGTTCGCTGAAGGACAGCCTGACCAGAATGAATGCCCTCCAGGAATGCATTACCGTGTTGCAACTCTCGTTCTACACCCTGGATGGCATTCACAATGGTAGACTGCCCAACAGTGAGTGACCTGAGGAGGTCAATGGCCTCCTCACTGAGGGCACCAGGGGTGACTGGGGCAGGGCCTGAGGTGCCTGGGGCGAAGGTGATGCCCACCCTCCTGGGTGAGCGGGCACGGGGCGAACGCTGAGGGGCTGCTGGGAGGGCGATGCTGGTAGGGGAGGTGGAGCTCCCATCGGCGGACGAGTCTGTGTCGCTGGTTGGTGATCCGGTGGCCGACATGAAGCTCCCCTTGCCCTCTGTCCCACTGGTGCATTCAGAGTCCGTGGTGTGGCCCTCCATGGCCATGTGGGATGCAGCTCCCTCGTGCTCCGGTGCCACTGTACCTCCGCCTGTTGATGCTGATGTACTAAAGGACAGGGAGAGCAGGAAAAGGGGGGGAGACAGAAGAAAGAAAGTTTTAGTGCATGGCATTCCACTACCGTTGGCGGACAAGACAGATGCAGCAGCCCCCTGCATAACGCCGTGCTCCTGCACTCTGCACACGCAATTTCTGGGTTATGGCCTACATGGCAATGGTGGACATCTGCGCACATGAATGCCACAGGGGCAACTATACCTCGACTTGGCACTCTGCTGAGGTGGGGTTGAGTGCCACATGGCCTACATTACGGAGGGGCCTTGCCTACCCAACTCGCCCTGGCCTAGGGACACCCACAGCCCACCTCCCCCACCCAGACACCTCCACTGCACGCAAAGTCTGCAGAATGAGGTTGTACTTACCCCCTTGTGTCTACTGTGATGTCCTCAAGCGCCCATCCAACTCCTGGTAGGCCACCGCCAGGATCCGGAACATCAGGGGGGTCATGGTGCGACGGGCACCCCTCCCACGTTGGGAGGCCATCCCCAGCTGAGCCTCCATGTCTTCTTGCTGCAGCGGCGAATGTCCTCCCATCTCTTCCGGGAGTGGGTGCCCCGTCTCTGGTGGGCCCCCAGGGTCCGGACCTCCTTGGCGATGGCACGCCAAATGTCCCTCTTCTGGTGGGCGCTGCCCTACATGACATGCACAAGGGAAGAGGAACAGTCATTACCAACTGCACCGTCAATGTGAGTGGCCCCCTCCCTACTCTGGCCATGTGGCCCATTCATTCCCATGCATTAATGTTCTATGAACTCTGCCCCCTTCCCTCTTCCACCCAGCCCTCTCCACCCAGCCCTCTCCACCCAGGCCTAGCCCATACAACGTGCTCCCTGTGTACTAACCTGTTGGTCTGGAGGACCGTAGAGTAGCGTGTACTGGGGGAGGACCCCATCCACAAGTTTCTCCAACTCCTGTGCAGTGAAGGCAGGGGCCCTTTCCCCAGATGCAGCAGCCATTGTCGCTTCCAGACCGAGGTCACAGCAGCACTGGCAGTGTAGGTCCTCTCCTGTCGAAAGTCAGGTATCTAGTGATTGAACAGATAGAAAATGGCGGTGACGTCCGCGGCGGTGACGTCCGCGGCGGTGCGCATCATCACCGCCGGCGCACCTGTTCATTGGCTCCTGGGACCCATAGGGTCCAATGTTAACCAATGCAGCATTGCGCCGCGGTCTACGACCGCCTACCGCGACGGTGTGCAACGCCAGCGCAGTTACCCCACAATCCCATTGTCCCAGTTTAGAGGTCAGGCATCCGCCATTTCAGGGGCCCACATGGCTTCATTTACGACTGCGTCACACATAGCTAGGCCTACACTCAACACACATACAGGAAGGGTTTTGTGTCTGGTGAAGTCTTGTGTGTAACTGTGGGTACATACCTGGAGGAATAGTGACTGGTTCTTCGCTGTTGTCCTTCGTAGGCACAGTCAGCTGGGACATATGAGAAGATGGCAGAATCCTCTGGTGTACCGACCGCTGGTGGACCTGTTGACAATGGAAGAAAGACATGTCATCGTCACCTACCGGTTTGACTGTGCCACTATCCAGGAACTATGTACCCAGTTGGAGCCAGACCTGATGTCACCAATCCGCCATCCGACTGGAATCCCCCCTGACGTGCAGGTGCTGTCAGTGCTCCATTTCCTTGCAAGTGGCTCATATCAGACTACTGTGGCCATGGCATCAGGGATGTCCCAGCCTATGTTTTCCAACGTCTTGTCCAGAGTGTTGTCTGCCCTGCTGAAACACGTAAGGAGATACATCATTTTCCCTCAGGTGGAGGATTTGCCTACAGTGAAAGGTGACTTTTATGCCCTTGGACATATCCCCAACGTCATAGGTGCCATTGATGGAACCCATGTAGCTCTGGTCCCCCCCCCACAGGAGTGAACAGGTGTACAGGAACAGGAAGAGTTATCATTCCATGAATGTCCAGATGGTCTGTTTGGCAGACCAGTACATCTTGCAGGTAAATGCTATGTTCCCTGGCTCTGTGCATGACGCCTACATCCTGCGGAATAGCAGCATCCCTGATATGATGGGTCAACTCCAGAGGCACCGTGTATGGCTATTGGGGGACTCTGGTTACCCCAACCTTTCCTGGCTATTGACCCCAGTGAGGAATCCCAGGACCAGAGCAGAGGAACGCTACAATGAGGCCCATGGGCGGACTAGGAGGGTGATCGAACGCACCTTCGGCCTCCTGAAGGCCAGGTTCAGGTGCCTCCATATGACAGGTGGATCCCTATTCTACTCACCGAAGAAGGTGTGCGACATCATCATCGCCTGCTCCATGCTCCATAATTTGGCTTTGCGACGCCAGGTGCCTTTTCTGCAGGAGGATGATCCAGATGACGGTGTTGTAGCAGCTGTGGAGCCTGTGGACAGTGATGAGGACGAAGCTGAGGAAGAAGAAAACGACAACAGGGAGTCAGTCATACAGCAATATTTCCAGTGACACACAGGTGAGAACATTTTCTGGTTTAACATTACATTAACTTTCACACGTCTACCTCTATCCTGTTCCTACATTTCAATCACTATTTGTTATCTGAGTTGTACCCTTCCATTTCAGTTTCACAGGTGTGGTAACCTACGTGTCAACTGTTTGCATCCTTCATGGGCTTGTGATGTGTGACATAGGTATGTTAGCCTTACAATGGTACAGCTATTAAGACACTGTCATTGATAATATAAAGTACCAAATCATAGACTGACTCCAGATTGTTTTGTGTTTCAAGGGTGTTTATTTAAGTGCTCAAAAAATGAAGGGGGGTTGTAAAATGGTGATGGGGGATAGTGGAGGAATGTCCATGGCAGAGTCCAGTCTATTAGTCTCACAGGGGCACTGCCCATCTGGGCATAGGAGGTGGAGCTGGGGCAGTTCGAATATGGACAGGGTAACAAAGTGGGACAGTGGGAGGACAATCAGGGTGGTCTTATTTCCTGGCAGGGGTCTTGCCATCTTGCTCTGTCCTGTTCCTGGATCTCAGGGACTGCTTGCGTGGTGTTGTCCGTCTGCAGGGGATGGGGTGCTGGTGTGGTGGTCCTGTGGCGGGGCGTCCTGTCCACTAGCGCCGGCAGAGGTGGTGGGCAGTTCATCGTCGTGGCTAGTGTCAGGGGCCCCTTGGAGTCCCTGTATGTCCTTCAGCACCCCTACGATGGTGCCCAGGGCGGAGCCGATGGTCCTGAGCTCCTCCCTGAACCCCAAATACTGCTCCTCCTGCAGGCGCAGGGTCTCCTGCAACTTGGCCAGGACCGTCGCCATCGTCTCCTGGGAGTGGTGGTATGCTCCCATGATGGAGGAGAGGGCCTCATGGAGAGTTGGTTCCCTTGGCCTGTCCTCCTCTCTGTCGCACAGCAGCCCTCCCAGTTCCCCTATGTTCCTGTGCCTCCGTCCCCTGGACCGTGTGCCCACTACCACTGCCCCCAGGTCCCTGTTGTTGTTGGGGTGGTGGGTTACCCTGGGTGCCCTGTAGTGGTGGACGCACCGCTGATTGACCTGTCCTGGGTAGGGAGGTTTGGGCCCGCTGGGTGGGTGCTGTGCTGGTGTTACCAGAGGGTGGAAGGTCTGTGTTGGGCTGTGCCTGTGCAAGGGGAACCGACTGTCCTGAGGCCCACGATGGTCCGGGCTGGTGATCAAGATCCAGTAGGGCAGAGCTGCTCTTGTCACTGTGGGCCTCTTCTGTGGGTGGAGTGGTGTTGTCTGGACCCTCTGGTGTGGTGACGGTCCTTCGGGTTCCTGCAGGGGCATAAGAGCATGATTATTGCATGTGTGTGTGTAATGGTGTGCAATGGGTGGGTGTGCGTGAACCCCAGTGCAAGCATTCCTGTGTGGGGGCTTGTGTGCTGATGGTTGGGAGGTGTTCTGGCTATGTGCAATGAGCATGCTTTAGTGAGGGGTGACCATGCTTAGTTCTGTCATGCAGGGCTTGGTGTTGGGATGGGTGGTTTGTGTTATGGGTACATTAGTGAGGAGTTGGAGTGATAGGGGAGGGGGTGAGGGTGGGGGTGTGTGATAGCATGCAGGTAGGGTGGTGAATATGATAGTTAAGATTTGACTTACCAGTGTCCCATCCTCCACCGACTCCTCCGAGGCCCTCAGGATGCAAGATGGTCAAGACTTGCTCCTCCCATGTTGTTAGTTGTGGGGGAGGAGGTGGGGGTCCGCCGCCAGTCCGCTGCACCGTGATGTTGTGCCTGGAGACCGTGGAACGCACCTTCCCCCGTAGGTCGTTCCACCTCTTCCTGATGTCCTCCCTATTTCTTGGGTGCTGTCCCACGGCGTTCACCCTGTCCACTATTCTGCGCCATAACTCCATCTTCCTGGCTATTGATGTGTGCTGTACCTGTGAGCCAAATAGCTGTGGCTCTACCCGGACGATTTCCTCCACCATGACCCTGAGCTCCTCCTCAGAGAAGCGGGGGTGTCTTTGGCGTGCCATGGGGTGGTGTGGGTGAGGTGTGGGGTGGTGTATGTGGTGATGAGTGTGGTGAGTGTAGTGGTGTGTGGTGTTTTGTGCGTGGATGTTGTGTGGGTGATGGTGTTGTGTGCCTCTGTGTGATGGGGTTGTCAATTGCTGTGCTGTCTCTCTGGCCTTCTTTCAGAAAATTTCTGGTCGTAGGGGTTTGTGGGTGATGTGGGTGTGTATTTTATATTGTGTTGGGTGTGTGGGAGTGGTGTTTGTATGTGTATCAGGTGTGTGTATTTCGAATTGTCCAAAGTGGCGGTGTTTTGTAGATGTGTGTGTATTTTGAGCGCAGCGGTGTGTACCGCCAATGGAATACCGCGGTTGACTGACCGCCGCATGGATTCGTGGGTCGTAATAGCATGGGCGTGTTTCTGTTGGCGTGAAGGTGGAGGATTTGTTTCCGCATGTTTATCACTGACCTTTGGTGTGGCGGTGTTGTGTGGGTGTCTGAATTTCAGCGGATTCCGAGATGTGTGTCATAATAGCTGTGGCGGTCTATCGCGGCCGCGGCGGTGTATTGTCTTCTGCACGGCGGTAAGCGCCTTTTACCGCCAATGTTGTAATGACCCCCTTAGACTTTGCCGTTCTTGCGTAGGGACATTTTGTGATCACGCTGACATGTTAGTTATAAAAACACTTCCTTGTCCCAATACATGCAAGAGGGAGATTCCGACCTGGGAACCACAACTAGACGCTGACTGCCTTGTTGAAGATGCTGAACCAGATCACAGGCCTTTGCTCAGGTATGGGGGTTGATGTCTTCCCAGTGAATCTGAAAGGCAAGTTAGAAGCTTAACATGCTGTGCTCGAAATAGAAATAGCTGAGAGAGAGTAGAAATTGTTAACACCGTGATAGCGTTATTCTTATGTTTCACTCTCCTCGTGACTATTTCAATCCTACTGTGCTCACGCCTTAATATCTAAAATGCAGTCGTTTTATTAAAACATTATATTAAACTTAAACTGCCTTTGTCATTTGTATATGAGATCATACTGTAAATGAGAGAGCTGGTTTGGATCTGAGTGACCACGACTTCCCTGAGAAGTTCCAAAGATGTCATGCGCTCGACTGCCCAATCATCTCTTCCCCTTGCGTGAAATGAGGCACTGCTAGTTAGCCGGAGCAAAACCGGGTTTAGGGTGACAGTGGTCCTTCCAAGTGGGTCAGACTCAGTCCCCCACACCGTAAACGATCCTGCTGCCTAGAAATCCAGTAGTCTCATTTAGGATAATGAGAGCCCACACGACAAGCCAACCGAGTTCTGAGGTACTATCTTCATTGACTTCTCTATTTTAAATAGCTCCCTAGGGTAATTTGTAGCTGTATCTATTTTTTCCTTAAAATAAGACATCCTTAATTGCACCTTTGTATTTCTTTAAAGCTGATTTATACTGAGCTTTATAGGGTTCCTCGTATTTCATTCTGTATTCCCTTTCCCTTTTCTTGGCCTCCTGATCAGTATAGGGAAAGGTGCGGAAGACATTGTGACGCAAAGGGTTAATTAGCTTGAGCAGTGTAGATGAGTGTGATGCCTGCTGAAACCCCCCCGCAAAAACAACGTGGAAAAGTTAATGATATTATTTTCAAGCTTGTTTGTGTAGAAGACTCCGTCTCAACCTTGAGAACGAGAGTACAGGGAGAAGATGGAATAAAAACAAAGGCAGGAGAAGGGCAGAGCAGCCAAGTACTGATAACATAGCTAGAAAATGCCAGAAAGAGATAGAATCCAAGCTTCGAGGTATTTAAGCACTGAATTGTGGATGAGGGATCGGAAGCTCGCAGATGGAGTTGTGAAAGCTGCCACGGCCCAGCGCTGCCTCCCTGTTCTGCTGACCGTGATGCTTGAGGGGAAGAGAGGTCCAAGCAGGCGGTAGAGGGCTTCCCAGCATTTCATGGACTAAGTTAAGTTCCACACAGGGATGAAAGGCCTTGGTTTCTCTGCTCTATTATTATGACTGATAATTTATGCTTGCACTATGTTTATAACCTGAAGTATTCAGCTTGTTTATATTTTGCTTTCTAAACCTCGTAGTGTGAGCCTGCCGCAGTAACTGAAACATGCATTTTGGTGTGCAGTAAATCAAAGCTTATCTGAAGTATTCAGCTCGTTTATATTTTACTTCCTGAACATCGTAGTGTGAGCCTGCCGCAGTAATTGAAACATGCATTTTTGTGTGCAGTAAATCAAAGCTTATCTGAAGTATTCAACTAATTTATATTTTGCTTCCTGAACATCGTAGTTTGATGCATTTTGGTATACAGTTAATCAAAACTTATATCTGTCAATGTACTCTTTGCTTATATATATGCATAGATGCTCTTTGTAGTGTACTTATATATAAATAGATGATTTTCATTGCTATTCTTATTCTACTATTATTAATGTGCTAAATGCCTACATTTACCTGAAATTCTAGTAAAGCTAAATTGTATTTATAATTGGCGTGTGGTCCTTCATTGAGCGTCCTTATTGACCTATACCAAACAGGTGTCAACCAGCTACCTGGATAAGACCTTTGGTACCAGAAGTGGGGCATAAGTCAATAATGCCTCTTTGGGGACATAAGAAAAGTGAGTCAGAGAGCAGAAGGCAGCATGGGGCAGAAGCCAGATCCATTCCCGGGTGGTAAGCAACTGATCCGTTCTCTGATGTGGCAGTACTCCTGAACCGGTGGGCAGCCCCGGTGTTATGGAAGGCCTTAGATCAGAAAGTGACTCCTCTCTTAGTGGAACATGCGGTTGAGAGCGTGAAGCTAAGAGGGGCGAAGCTGGAGCTGAAAGCAGCAGGGCAAGTGGGATGGCTTTTCCTGTCTGCGCTCAGTACGGTATACAGGAAAACATTAACACAAGATGCAGAGATAAGAAAACTGCGGGATGAGGTTGCAGCCTTGCAGGAAAGGCAGTTACTTATGAAAGAGACCATAGAAAGTGCGGTGACTCGGGGTGATCAAATGGAGGCAAGGTGCACCGCATTAGCAGTACGAGTAGCAAAACAGAAGAGTAGGCAGAAGCCTAAAATGACCTCAACTGTGCAAGTGAGGGCACTGGTACGCAAACAGAAGAGTAGGCAGAAGCCTAAAATGCCCTCAACTGTGCAAGTGAGGGCACTGGTACGCAAACAGAAGAATAGGCAGAAACCTAAAATACCCTCAACTGTGCAAGTGAGGGCATTGGTATGCAAAGAAAATTAGGATCCACATACTTGGGAGGATGAGGTGGAAGTACGTGTAACAGAACTAGGTGGAGTTGAAAGTGGAGAAGGACGTGTAGGTGAAATTGAAGGTGAAAAGGGAGTGAATGGTGTGCAAATACAGAATTCTCGTTTGGTACGAGATTATACGCAGAGTGAGTTGTTGGAGAGAACCCGTATGTTTAGGCAGATGCCTGCAGAGCCTTTGTTTAAATGGTTGGTGAGGTTGTGGGACACTGGAGCAAAAGATGCATTACAGAATCCTTTTACGTTAGGTCCCATCACAGAAGGAGACCCGTTTGAGCTGGAAATGATAGTACAGGATGATGTAGATGATGTAGTGATGTGGAGCCTATGGCAGAGGCAGGGAAAAAAGAGGGTTCCACACGATTGGGCCTTAGTGGAAATAGAACGCATAACTGATGATCGGCCGTTCACCTTAAAAACATGGGTCCCCTTACTAGGTTGGACAAGAGAAGGAAGGGTTGGCAATAAAGTAGGCAGAGCGCAGGAGTTTGCCATTGTGAAGTGGAAATGGTATCTGCAGCAGAGGGCAAAACCGGGACCAGCAGGAGTGTCGAAGTTACAAGAAGATAAGCTAGGGGCAGTGGACTTGCAGGCAATGGCCCCTGCACCAGAGCCCTCCGAAATGGAATCCTCACCATTTAAGACAGCCCCGCCTTTTGAACAACTCACGAAGAAGAACGGCAAAATGCATGGTTCACAGATGGTACCGCCCAGTATTATCAAGGAAAAAGACAATGGCAAACAGTCGCATTCCAACCTGCTACAGAAACGATGGTGCTGCGAGGAGGGGATAATGAATCAAGTCAGCTTGCAGAACTGCAGTGATCGAACAAGACCCCATCGGAGAGAAAACATTTGTGTACACTGAGAGTCGGGCCACTTACCAAGGACTAGTAAGCTGGGCCTCGACTTGGCGCAAGGATGGATGGAAAATTAAAGGCACCCCCATTTCAGGAGGCGAGCAGCTATGGGAAGAGATGTGGGAATAAGGGCAAAAATGTCAAATCTATGTGGGACATGTGGATGCCCATTGCCCATCGGACACCTCACTTGCATCTCTATTCCACAACACCACAGATAAGATGGCCAAAACACGAACAGTGGTCATCAATGAGGAGGCTGAAGCTGCTCTAGCAAACTGGGCCCATGCAACATCTGGACATCTAGGAGAGAATGGCACTTATGCATGGGCACAGCAACGACAGATTCCAGTTACTAAAGAACAGGTGCAACAAGCAGTGAAAGAGTGCCCCACATGCAACCAGATAAGACAAATGCCCCTGCAAAAGAAGCCTAGCGGCCATCTCAGAAGAGGAACCGCAGCTGCTACGGTCTAGCAATTGGACTATATTGGGCCGCTACCAAAAGAAGGAGGAAAAAGCTACGTATTGACCATGGTGGACACCTACTCTGGCCTTATGTTGGGTATGCCCTGTAAGTCTGCAGATCAAAAGTCCACTTTGCGAGGGCTAAACTACCTGATAAAACATTATGGGGCACCTGATGAGATCCAAACAGATAGGGGCATACACTTTTCAAGGAAAACATTGCAGGTCTGGGCGCAGGAGCAGGGAATTTGGTGGATTGTGCACCATAGTTATTATCCACAAGCTGCAGGCATGATTCGGAGATATAACGGATTGGTGAAAGAACAGCTAAAAAAGTTATCAGCACATGACAGACTTGCACATGTGATTTGTGGACAAGCGTACACCCCCCACATTGAAGAAAGATCTACCCCCCCCCCCGATAACACAGAGAGAGGTGAGGGAGGATTTAGAAGCACAGGAAGAAAAGTATGGGTGAACCATCCAGGGAAAAAGCCAGAGGCAGGAGAGCTATTGAGTCAAGGGGTGGGGAGTACGTATATTATACTTTTAAAGAATTCTAATGTACCTGTATTTGTACCTGCAGTGAGACTTACCCCACGGTCGTAAATGATGACATCTGCATCGATGACGTGGTTCCTGTTTGCGGTCATGATTATAACCAGAGAAAGTATATGGGTCCGACCGAATATAGCAGAGAATGTCATTACGGACCTTCATGTCACTTGTGCATCTCAAGCCGCTAATGTAACTGATGACCAGGGAAATGTTTCACTTTCCAACGTGGAGGTACCTGGAGGCAAGTGGATGGATGCCAAAGCTGTGACCTGGAAGGTAACTGGACAGCAAATCCGACATGCCAACGGACTGAACAAGGTGCAGGGGACGCCAGCAACAGTACAGGCTTTGAGTTATATGCTAACCATGATATGTAAAGATTGTGATACCAGGACACATGGTGGTTGTTACAATGAACAATAGAACTAAAGGAGTTCAATACTCCAAACCATCAGCCTAAATGTTTTATGTAACCGAAAGACGCATGGTTAACAACTTAAGCAACGTTTCTATAGTGCGATATAGAATAGGATGTAAGCAAGCTCTGCATGCAAGCATAATTAATCGTATTGTGTTACAGATAAATATTGCCAAGGGGAATGTCTCAAAGTATGATCCATTATGTGCACCATGGACACCACAGTTATGGCCCTCGCCAAAGTTACGCAATAGAAGAGATCTAGCCGGGGCCACCGGAATTGGGGTAGGGGCCCTGAACGCTTTTGATATTGAAGCCATCAGGAATAAGCTATCTTCTACAGGATATAGTACAGGGGAGGCCATAAAAGTAATTTCTCAATGGGGGCCCACACACTCACAAGAAGTATGGAAAGTCCTGCGTGGGTTGTATCGCGATTGGCAATGGCATAATTTCACTTATGAACAATTCGAAAGAAAAAAAAGGTTTTAAAACACACAAGCAGTGTCCAAGGGCATCCAGTGCATACTATGGCAAAGCATTGTTAATCTACAGTATGCAGACTTTAACGCAGAATGGGGACAGCCTCAGAGTGAATATTGGAGACAACAATTGCATTTGTCTGAAGAAATATGGGTAAAGCCCATACAGTTTCACGGTGAGGAAGAAATGTGTTCTGCTCTTTTTGATATAGTAAGAGGTGATCTTCCTCCTGACATATGGTGCCCCTTTATATTGCTCCACGTAGTGATAAGTAAAAGAATGGTGGATACCTCACACTGACAAAAAGTAGATTGATTAAACAAATCACACTGTAGATCCCACTAGATGTGCAGATTGGTCTAAGGAGTGGGTATGTACCCACACTGGACGGGTGCTAGATCCATGCCTTCACCCAATACCAGGAGAATGTGAATGGTTACCTTATCCTATTAATGGCACAGACTTATATCAGGTAGGAACAGAGAGTATATGTTACGTTACTAATCATCCCTTACTTATTAACGGATTTGTACAAACCACCGGAGAGCAGGTAATGTGTATGTGCAATATTACCAGCATTACTGACATAAGCACTCATATCTTGTACCGACCGACTAAGTTCACCATAACCACATTACAGACGCAAATGCGTGCGCAGTTAGAGTGGAACATCTCACTTGTTGTTAAGCTACCAAGATTAGAGGCAATCAGGCACTACGCACAAGTTACCTTTGCTAAGTTTGATATGTCAGCTAAATACACCAAGGATACAGCCATACTGATGACCATAAACGCTAAACAGCTTATGCACACTGCTTCATGCATCCAGCAAATAACTGAGCATCATTGGTTTGACATCTACTTAGGCTGGGCACTAGGAGCTATGAAGACGCTAAATATAGTGTTACAACAGCTAATTTGGTTATTGATTGTTTGTGTTACGCTAATGGCTATATTATGTAGACTATATGTATGCACAAAACAGCTTTATACTAAAGATGCAGGCGCTTAGAAAAACGCTGACCAGTATTAGTAGCAACCTAGCTAGCTGAATGTCAAAGTAAATGATATCCGTTTCAGCATGCATCACGCTCATCTAAGGGGTGGAGTGATCAGTATAGGGAAAGGTATGGAAGACATTGTGACGCGAAGGGTTAATTAACTTGGATCGGAAGCTCGCAGATGGAGTTGTAAAAGCTGCCACGGCCCAGCGCTGCCTCCCTGTTTTGCTGACCGTGATTCTTGAGGGGGAGAGAGGTCCAAGCAGGCGGTAGAGGGCTTCCCAGCATTTCGTGGACTAAGTTAAGTTCCACACAGGGATGAAAGGCCTTTGTTTCTCTGCTCTATTATTATGACTGATAATTTATGCTTGCACTGTGTTTATAACCTGAAGTATTCAGCTTGTTTATATTTTGCTTTCTAAACCTCGTAGTGTGAGCCTGCTGCAGTAACTGAAACATGCATTTTGGTGTGCAGTAAATCAAAGCTTATCTGAAGTATTCAGCTTGTTTATATTTTGCTTCCTGAACATTGCAGTGTGAGCCTGTCGCAGTAATTGAAACATGCATTTTGGTGTGCAGTAAATCAAAGCTTATCTAAAGTATTCAACTCATTTATATTTTGCTTCCTGAACATCGTAGTGTGATGCATTTTGGTATACAGTTAATCAAAACTTATATCTGTCAATGAACTCTTTGCTTATATATATGCATAGATGCTCTTTGTAGTGTACTTATATATAAATAGATGCTTTTCATTGCTATTCTTATTCTACAATTATTAATGGGCTAAATGTCTACATTTACCTTAAATTCTAGTAAAGCTAAATTGTATTTATAATTGGCGTGTGGTCCTTCATTGAGCGTCCTTATTGACTTATACCGAACAGGTGTCAACCAGCTACCTGGATAAGACACCTCCTTTTTCAGTTTTGCCAGTTCCGGGGAGCACCATCGATCTCTACCTCTCCTCTGATTGTCTTTTGGTACTCTATATGGTATTACTTCATCTAGACCTTTGGTTAACTGGTTTACAAAGGAATAGTATTTCTCTGTAGTGTCATCAGCTGTGGTAGTAGAGAGGTTCTTGAAGATTTTTGCCCACTCCAAGCTTCCTAATTTAGCCCAGGTTTGTTTCAGTGTTTGTAGAGGAGTATTATTTTGAATTTTTCCTATTTTTTTCAATCTTGATTGGGACTATATAATGGTCTGACCACGGGATTGGAAAATAATTCCCCGTACTCAGATTTACCTGATTCGAAAGTACTGAATCTAAGAGATTCCCTAAATTGTGAGTTGGCCAGATACAAATTGCTTTAGCTGTAGGACCTCCAGATCACAGTTTGCCACATTGAAGTGGATGTTCAGATCTCCCAACAGAATAAAGTTGGCTTTAGCTAAACAACATTCAGCTACAGTATCCGGTAGTTGCATAGCAATTTGGGTTGTGGCCCCAGGAGCTCTATAAAACAGGAGTCCTGATAGTGTAAATCTTGGCGAACATTCAATGGAAAATTGTAGGCTCTCACAACCCGTTATTTCACTACATTCAAACATTCCTTTTAATTATTCCTTTAGGATTATTGCCACCCCACCCATTTTTTAGGTTGAGCGTTAGCGTTTGACGTGTTGTATACTTTTAGTATACTTATACTGTAGGTTCAAGTGATTTCATTTGTTGGTTCCAGTGTCACTGAAAAATCCTTGCTTGCTAGTGGTCAGTTCTGCCTCTTTGTCCTGCCTTTTTCTCTTTGAGAGTAGCACAAAGTACTGTAGAATTCCGCTATTTCCTGTTTATCTCCTCTGAAAGGGACTTGCCTTTGTGTCTTACACTGTGGGTGTGTGATCAGTCCCTCCTCCCCACCACCTCCCTCTGTAAACATAAACCAGCAGCAGAGGGGGCTTTTCCAGGGCCAGCTCGCCCTCTCTCTCTTTCTTTTTTTATTTTCAGTCTGTGAGGCAAGAAATGTCCAGTGAGTAATTGACAACGATAAGAGCTCTAACTCGAGCAAACACGAGACCATTGCATTCCAAATGTTGGTTTTTCTGATGTTTCCACCCATTGTAAGAAGCAGTTCAATCCTGTTTGGGACCGGTGGTTGGTGTGGAGGAAGGGAGGTGGGGGCTGTTGCACCTCTGCCTTACATTGGCTGCAACTGTCATGTGCTGCAGTGCTCGCCACGAGTGTTCTATAAGACGTTGAAATACATAAGTCTGACTAGTATGGAGTCAATGATCACAACTTAAAAGGTACAATGCCCACTCGATGCGTGTTTGTGAGGAAAGAATACTCCCATTTCTATTTGATGTTAGGAATAGAACTTTATTTTATTTTCTCATGTGGTTTCAAAGCAAGTTAGCTTGTTTAATGAAAGTGGGCATACGTCGATTGTACTTTATGGGGTGGCGTTCATACGGGTTCTGGTTTGATATCTTGTGCTAGCTAGACCCTCTTGAACACTACTCGTGTAATTACGTATCTATAACGCTTATACATTCAATCCTCTCTTGAAGCTGGCACTGAAGGATCGGGCCACCACAACGCAGGTTTTTATTTCCACATCACTACTTCTCACACTAGCTTTGCCCTGCTCTCACCACTTGTTCTCCACCCCTTTCTCCCTGTGGATTGGCAGAGCACATTTGTTATGGGCGTTACCAAGGCTACGTTGACATTTTGTCATTGGCTGACGCTGTTGCCAAGCTTGTGGTGGACAGGTTTTCTTAACTGACTCTTCAGAGGAATGAGCGCATAGCCGCTATTAATAGAATCACCATTGCCCACGTTCTGTCTGTTTAAGCGGCTCCTGGAATGAGTGGTATTAGGCAGAAGTAAAATATGCTTTGATATAAATAGCACTTATGACAAAGTTATTTAAGTCAAACCGCATTACGAAAAACATATGCATTCGGGCAGGATCCCTAAGAAAGACTGAAATACATAGACAGTTAAAGAAACGGAGGAGCAAGGAGATGTCCTCGCACTTATTTTTATATCAATGTAACTAGGTCGCTCCCCTTCCTGCCCACGCCTACAAGAGAGACTTCCAGACCAGCCTCCATAAGGATGGGCAAGTTGTTTACTGCAAGTGCTTACCCCGCCCAAAAAGCCTTGGGCGATACATTTAAGGGCTACTTTCAACAAAAAGATATGGGGCAGCAGCCCACCGGAGTTGTGGTTTGAGGAAAATGGTTACAGCTTTGGGAAAATGACATTTAGTTTGATGCAAAAATGATTAGGAGTTGCGCTTACATGATACATTTTTAATTTAGATTTTGTGTTAGCCTCAAACCTGCTAGGACAGAGTTGTTGTGGTGGATGGTTGGGAAATTTTAGTTCAAAAGTAGAGGCACTCGAACCAAGAAGAGCGGATGCTACGAGAAATGTGGCAGAGTGGAAAGGATGGCACACTTAGGATAAGGCATTGTGCGGCTTGAACAGTTTTTCATGGTACCCAAAAAACACAGACTGACAAAACGAGAAACACACAGTAGCACTTCAAAAGGTTATGGCAAAGTATGATAAAAGAACTCCATCACTTTCACTCATTCGCTGGCTTGCCTTTCAAAAATCCTTTGTTATCATTGGTAAATGCTTTAGTTTGTCCCTCCTTGGGGAGGATTTGTTACTGCCTTGCAGACTGACCTTGTTACATGGATAATTGCATGATTGTCGATTTGTTTCACTGTGAGTCAACCTCTTTTTTTACTTTTGTGTCTCTCCTTCACGCTCAGGCTCATGGTGGCAATGTCGCTTTGTAACGGCTCACTTTTGTCAACTGCCTTACTTTTCATTTTCAATTTATGTGGCAAGAAAAGTCCAGTTAGGAATTTACAACGCCAGTAGCTCTAGCTGGAGCAAATGCGAGAATTATTGCATTGCAAATGCTAGTTTTCCTTTGCGATTATGACTTGCAATGGTAAAACCCAGGGAAGGGTGCATCTTGGCATGCTTTAGCATGCCGAGATGCAAGTGCTGCTGTACATTTAAACTCTGCTCCCATTTGAGCATTCAAGATTCAGACCTTGGGGAAGTGAGCATTAGGTATAGAGCGGGAGTGTCGCTTTGAGGAAGTAAGTGCCTTTTGAACATTGTTTAGATCGCGCTACAGATACGGTAAGATGAATCGATTCTACAACTTTGCTAAATCTTTAGAGTGTGACTGCAAGCACACACCCCTCCCAGAGGAGCTATGATATGAGAGTCCAAATACGACCGCGTAAGTTACGCATGCACCACGTGTGCGCTGTTTGGTGTGCTTTCACGTGTTTACATGTTTGAAAGTTTTAAATGTAGTATGTCTTGTATTGTTGATTATGAGAGTACTTCGGTTTCTCATTCCTGATATTCACGAGTGGGGTGCAGTTTGCAAATAGGTGGCACCACACCCACAAACAACATATATAGTGGCCCATTACAAATGAGACTATGATAACTATGCCTCTCTTGTATGTCCACAGGTATGAATGACGGACACCATGAACAATAGGTATCATTTTTTCACACCACATTAGTTAGGCGAATTGCACCATATCATTGTGCATGTATTATTTATTCTTTCATTAGAGGTAGTCAAACTATGAGTGGAACCAGAGAGTCCACCTTGGTCCTGAAGAGGAGCCTAGGGGAAAGACTCTGAAACATGTACACTAGGAAGTCAGGTACATTACATCCCCCACTTTCTCAGCCCCCTTCAAGAGATCTATTCAATCATTGGAATTACTAGGAGACAGGTATTTTTAATTCACCCCACTACCCCACCACTCCATTCACTCCTGTGATTCACATTGACGAGACTATATCAGTGCTCCCACGTATCCTGGACATCATAGCACGCCCTGCTCCACATCGGAACGGGAAGAAACCCAATGTTTACCATACCAAGGGGCAACCCTGGTGGGTGAGGGTTTTTTTAACAGGAAAATTATTTTTCTTATCTATCCTGTGGTATTTCTTTTAGCTGGCCTTTGTTGTAATGTTACATAGGCTATAAGGAGGACAGACCCCGCCCCATAATCTCCTTCTCCCTCTTTGTTTTTGTATAGTTACTAGAAAAGCCTTTAAAAGAAAAAAATGAAATGACTGTTTTTTTAATCTGGTCTTATTCTGCCTTATTTTTTTTCAACCAGACAGTGTTTCTTATGTGAGGCATGTGTAGGTAAACAAATAAAATAGTAGCACTGTGACTCTCCTATTCATAAATAATCACATCAAATTCCAACTTCCCTAGGGGATCAGCAATGTAGTGCTACTGTGCCACCTATCTATCTTTTGAAGAAGTGTTTGTTCAGAGCAACGTTTAAAATTTGTCTTTTATTATTCTTCTTTTTCTCAATGTAGCTACTCCTGCCCGACCACCACCACTAACCAGGCAGGAGATAGCACCCTGTCCGTGGCAGCAGAGGCTGGGGAACATTGTGGCAGAATCCAAGTGTCTGGTGATCCCGGAGGAGGAAGAGGCTGAAACAGCTGCCTCGCACCAAGGACCCACCAGAGCAGCATGTCAGACCCCAGCCTCCCAGCCAGCACATTGCCAGAACCGCCGCCAGCAGTCAGGGTCCCTGACTGCACCTGCAGCTGCACCCTCCCACTCCACCAAGGAATTGTTCTGATGCATCCTGCAGCGGATGGACTGATTGGAGAGCCGGCTCGCCAGCATTGAACAAAGCCTCGACCAGCTCTGAACCAATGTTGACAGTGTCGTTTGTAAGCACTTTTTACATTTTTTTGTTTTAAAGGGCGGGAATTGTTGTGGGTGGAGATGGTGGGGAGGGATTTGGGCAGGACTTCAGAGTCTTCCTTGAACTTTTTGGGAATGGGGTTATTTGTTTGGGGAGAGGGGTAGGACTGTTATGGGTGGAGAGGGAGGGTTTTCTATTTGTAAATATTAAAGGGGATTTTTTTTAACTTCATTTGTGTCTCAAATCTTTATTTTGGTGCTTTTGACTTTTAGTTTGCACTGCTTTTAGTGTAGCATGTTATTTTTAATCTGCTAAAAAAGTGTAAGTCATTTACTTAGACCCTTGCTCTATTGCCCTCTGCAACTAATATTGACCACTAGGGATGATTTCCCTTGCGTATTTTGCCTACAAAAACCCAGTTCACACAGACAACTTCTTCAGTAGTAGTTAAATACTAACTAAACAAGTTCACTTCAACCCATAGTCCTTCTCTGACCTGAATAGATGAAGCGAGAGAGTCTTCTTACTGCAGGGTTTTTCCTGAGATGACATCTTAAGGGGGTGGTAAGTAGGTAGTAGTAGCAGGCTAGCATGCTAACAGGAAAGACAGAACTTCACAGAAGGTGCCACTCCTACCTATGGGAACTCCAACTACAGGATTAATCAAATGGTTATCCATCACTGTGAACTCAATTTAAAGAGAAAGCAGAAAGTTAGTTGGTTATCATCATATTATCGTAACTTTAGGAAGACTGAGACCAGACTATCACTTTGACAGTATTTGACACACAGCAAAGAAGACCTGATAATCTAGCAATATCAATTTCTTCTGGGCAATGGTGGGGAGCTATAGTATAAAACAAAACTTAGGAAATGAAATCATGGAGTCAGGAGAAGTGGGCTCAGATTAAAGAGTGTTTAGATCAGGTTGTTTATGGAACACACATACAAGTCATGAATGGAGATGTTGATGGGGCCGGTGTGGAAAATTGCTCAGGAACTAGAACGTAGAAGGTCATGCAGTGAGTTGGTGTTGCTTTCACCACATCCACCGAACAAGTGTGTGAATCATTTATGGTGTAAAATTAGGTCACACCTCAATAAATCACACAACCCGAGGGAAGAGGATTAAGGGCTCAATGAATGGATGGGAAAGGGGAGTTGGGGAAATATGTGAGAAAGACAAACACTACACAAAAGAAACCACAACAATATTTATTGGGGCACTAAGCAACACACCATCATCAATCTGTTGTGGAAGGAAATGAAGGGACAAGTAAGTATGACACAGTTCAGTAAGTTCATTGGAAACAATCCTTCTGCCCCAGAGAGACCCCAGATAGAATATCCTAAGTGTTATGTCCTCTAGTTTTGAAATATGGAAGATTCAATGTAACCCACCCAGTTCCAAAATTATGATTGTTAAAATGAAAATGATCCTGTATTGCTAAATTGGGTGATACATCTCCATTCTTCTTGGAACATAAGTCACTCTGGTACCTGTCTGAACCTGTCCGGTAGGAAAGCTGGAGTCTTGAACTTTCCAAGTTTTGTTTATGCAGGAGAGAACTGGGAGAAGGCCTGTGTATTGAAAAAACAGAAGCTGTATTACAGACTAAAGGAAAAGGGCAGAAGAAAGCAAGGTAACCTTCATGAGGAGTCAGAAGTGTACCAAGAAGACTCAGAAGCAGAGCAAGAACATAAAAGGAGTTTCACGTTTGAGCTAGCAATGCAGCAAACACACACTCAGCAGCATTTCCAAATCAACGCACCTCTCTCCAGTTCATAAAACTGAGTGAGTACTAGGCCGCAGAGTCTTCGCCATCATCATGGGTTCTCTTTGAAGTCGAAAACTTTCTCCTGTCTAGCTTTTGAGGTAGTCCTACCCAGAGTCCGTCCATCTTCCTCCTCCAGATTCGGAGCAACTCCGTCCCAGTACCAAGTGCCCTGCTGCTGAAGAACAAATAGCGAAACAGAACTGGCGTATTTTTTATATAGATTTGTGTTTGGTAGCTAAAGTGGCTGGTTTGTCATTAGGAACCAGAAAAAAGGAGTCGAGCCTGCAGGTAAACTTCCCAACTTTGGAAAGGGCAATCACTTTCAGGAAAAAGGATAACCCATCAGCCCCCAAACACTGCAGATCATCGGAAACAAGTTTACGAATTTGTTGAACTCCCCCCTCACTCTCACCTCCCACATACATCAGTCATCACCCACAAATTCACAATCACAATCAATCAATATATCACCACTCATTGGTGCAATAATTACTTAGTTACCTCTTCCAATCCAAGCACAGTGGTTGAACAGAATACCTTTCTTTATGGTATCCACACATTGGAATTAGCTATTGGCAATGGTAGTCTTTTAATCAATGATCTTCTAGGCTAGCCCTGATAGGTGATGTAAAAATAGGATAGGTAATGGTATGTAAGAGAGGCAGGCATCATCTCCAATGTCCTGAAGGGTATGTGGGGGTTTCTTCACTGCAGATGGGTCCAACTCCAATACAAGCTTATATGTGACTATAAAATCACTGGTGGGGCAGCATAAATTGACACTAACATAATGTTGCACTAGCAATTTTTTCTTTTTTTTGCAAAGAAAGCAAAAAAGAAGCTGAATGAGAAATAATTAAAATGTTCTATGGTGGAACTGGCATACTCAATCCGGGAAGAAGAGTTTGTCCATAACCTCTGGTGGTTATCCCAGAAGTTGGTCAGCTAACATGCTTGATACTGGCCAATCATCCTCTTTCTCCTCCTGTGGAATTTCTGGAATGGTGTAATCAGGTGGTACAAAATGCTGGTTCATTTTGATCATGGTCAATCTTTCCACGTTTTGAGGTAAGAGACTGGTCCTTCTCACTGTAAAAACTGCAACAACTGCACTGCACTGAACACATGCTTAGCAGATACACTGGCTACAGGACAAGTCAGAAACTTTGCCAGCCTGCTACGATCTGGTCATTGGTGTATCTTCCCATACCAATACACCAATGGGTTTTGATCCACATACAGCTCTTTTGGGTCATCCAGATACTCGTGGAACATCCTCTGAACGGTCATTGGTGCTGCCACCTGCTCGACTTCTTTTTCCTTCGCCTCTGCACTGGACTTAATACCTGACACTTGAAACCAAGCCTATGGAGAATTTGGGTCCGATTCTTTTGTTGCTGTTGTCGCCGGTTTTCTTGTTGGTAGGGTTGGTAGATATTTGAGAAGACTGCCCTCTCTGGAAGTTGAAGGCGGCACTCCAGAACTACAGAGTGGGGCTCTCAGTTCCAGCCGTTCCTCATCCAGTTCTCCTGCTTGCTCAATAATCCACATCTTGTATTGTGAAACATCCCCTTCAGAAAAAGGAATGATAGCAGAAAGATTTTTTTTTTAGCTTGGATCAAGTAGGCTGGCACAGATGTACTCCTTGCACAAGATGATGTCTTTTTGCAGCCTTTAATTACAAGTCAAGCGATAGCTCAGGCTATTTATCAAGGCATGCACTTCTGGATTTTCATTCACACCCCCAAATGTGAACCTTTCAAACAGCTTCTCTATCTGCTACTGTAGCTATAACGGGACAGCTTGGCCCATTGCACTGTCCTCCTTGCTAACTTTCTGTGTGAGAACCTCAAAAGGGAGCAGCATCTGTGTGAGGCATTTTGCTGGGCCCCATTTGTCTGCATCCTTGGTCATAGCTTTCCCAATTTCATCAGCTCCTCTTTGAATGACATAGGTGGTCATTACAACCCTGGCGGATGGTGTTAAAGCGGCGGTAAGACCGCCAACAGGCCGGCGGTAAAAATGTTGCAATTACGACCATGGCGGAAACCGCCAACAAAGACAGCCACTTTAACACTCCGACTGCCATGGCGGTACAAACAAACAGGGCGGAGGTCACCGCCAACAGACAGGCGGGAGACAATATACCACCCACACTATTACAACCCACCAATCCGCCACCTTCTCCGGGGTAGATTCACCATGGATAAAAACACGGCGGAAACAGGATTCCGAAGGGAAAACGCTCACCTCTACACACCCCACGAGGAACTCGGACACCATGGATCCGGAACTCCAAATTCTCCCGCAATAGTCTTCTAGACCACGGTGAGTACTGCACCTACGACACATGGGAGGGGGAGGGAAAAAACAGGGACACACACACGCAACACCCCCACCCTCACCCACTACAACACACAAACTAATGCATATTGATACATCACAGTTATCCCCCGGAAGAATGCAAAGAGAACAGAAAATGAGTGTAACCATTATAATATATTAAAATCAAGTAGGCAAAAATATATATATACACCATGTACAAAATATATACCAAGCATAGTAGTCCAGGTAGTGCTCCAATTAAGTCAGTGGAACACTGGGCCCACACGGTATGGCCGAGGCCCACACAAGATCCCCGACCATGACGGAGAGAACACTGCAGGGGCATCAGAGAGCAACAAAACAGGCACCTCAGGGGGAGGGAAAGGGGGGGCACCTCAGCCACTTGAGTGCACGATGCCAAATCCACGAGGGGGCCACATGCCCACTGTTCAATCCTGGGGAGTGCAAAGCCACAGTCTCTCAAGTGGATAACAGTCTCCACTGGTTCTGGAGGGGCCATGGTGCCCAGAGTGTTTCTTCCTACTAAGGACAGAGGTAGTGGATGGATATCTCCACTGGTTCTGGAGGGGGCATGGTGCCCAGAGTGCTTCATCCTGCTAAGGACAGAGGTAGTGGATGGATCTCTCCACTGGTTCTGGAAGGGGCATGGTGCCCAGAGTGCTTCATCCTGCTAAGGACAGAGGTAATGGATGGATCTCTCCACTGGTTCGGGAGGGGGCCTGGTGCCCAGAGTACTTTTTCTGCCCGTGACGGACTCAGTAGCGTCAGTGCCCTTGGCGCTCCTGGGCCAGCGGTGCTTGAGGCGGCGGTGCCCTGTTCAGCGGTTCTTGAGGAGGCGGTGCCCTGTTCAGCGGTTCGTGAGGCGGCAGTGCCCTGTTCAGCGATACTTGAGGCAGCGGTGCCCAGTTCAGCGGTGCATGAGGCGGCGGTGCCCTGTTCAGCGGTTCTTGAGGCGGCGGTGCCCTGTTCAGCGGTTCTTAAGGCGGCAGTGCCCTGTTCAGTGGTTCTTGAGGCAGCGATGCCCTGTTCAGCGGTTCTTGAGGTGGCGGTGCCCTGTTCAGTGGTGCTTGAGGCGGCGGTGCCCTGTTCAGTGGTGCTTGGAGCAGTGGTCTCCATTGCAGTGACTCAGCTGCTGGCGGTCCTTCATGGCCCAGCGGGCTTGTGCTGGGGGTGGCCTCCTGGGCAGCTGGGCTTGTACTGGCGGTGGCCTCCTGGGCAGCTGGGCTTGTGTTGGCGGTGGCCTCCTGGGCAGCTGGGCTAGTGCCAGCGGTGGCCTCCTGGGCAGCTGGGATGATGGCGGTCTTCTCCCCCGTGCTGCTCTTCCCAGACTTGCTGACTTTCTTGTGCCCCTTCCCCACCTTGGAAGGTGTCGCAGCTGACTCCACACTCCCACCTGTACCCCTGGGAGCGGCTTTGGTGGCTGGAGTCTTCCCCCTCTCCGGCCGGGATCTGGCCAACTTCTGATGCTTCACTGGTGGGGGACTGTCTGTGCTGTGGCTCCATGCCACACTGGCTGCCCTGGTGGCCGGTGCACTCCAGATTCCGGTGACTACAGGCACCACTGGTCCCGGAGATGTTGTGGTTGAGGTGCTAGTTCGGGACCTAGGAGACGGATGGGGTGGGGGAGGTGTGGGAAAGAGGTCAAGGTTGGACACTGGGACGGGTAGCTGGAGGGGGTTTGGGACTGGAGGAAGGAGGTTGTGGTTGTAGGAGCTGTTCATTTGCTGACTTTGGGTGAAGGAGCATGCGCTGGAGGCTGTCATGAGGTGGATGGCTGTTGGGTGGGTGTGTGCCTGCGTTTGTGTATCTTGGGAGGGGGCGTCACAGACACACTGAGAGAGGACACAGGGGACGTGTGAATGGTAGTGGGGGTGGTGACAGCACGTGAGCGGGATGTGGTGGTGGGTGTGCTGGTGATTCTAGTAGTGGCTGTAGAGGTAGTGCATGCAGGTGTGAGTGTAGACGAGACTGGGCGGGAGGAGGGAGACAAGGAGGAGGGGGACACAGTGGAGGCAGTGGATGTTGGTGTGTCTGCATGTGTGTGATGCTTGCATGAATGCCTGTGGGATGTGTGGTGCTTATGTTTGCCTGAGCTTCCCTTGTGTGTTGACGTGTGTGCATGCAGGTCTGTAGGTGTGATTGGGATAGGCTGAGGTAGAGGGGATTGAGTCTGGGTGGAGGAAGTTAGAGGGGGAGGCTAGACACAGGGACAATGGCTGCCATCAGTGCTGAGGCCACAGTCTTAAAAGCTCGCTGAAGGGCCACCTGACCAGAATGAATGCCCTCCAGGAATGCATTTGTTTGTTGCAACTGCCTTTCTACGCCCTGGATGGCATTCAAAATGGTAGACTGCCCAACAGTGAGGGACCTGAGGAGGTCAATGGCCTCCTCACTGAGGGCAGCAGGGGTGACTGGGGCAGGGCCTGAGGTGCCTGGGGCGAAGGTGATGCCCACCCTCCCGCTGAGCGGGCACAGGGCGGAGGCTGAGGGGCTGCTGGGAGGGCAGTGCTGGAAGGGGGGGTGGCGGCTGTACCTGTAAGTGGGGGGGCACAGATGTTGCTGCCACCACAAGGGAGCTCCCATCAGAAGACAAGTCTGTGTCACTGGTCTCAGCTCCTGTCCCCGCCGTGGAGGTCCCCTCGCCCTCCGTCCCACTGGTGAAGTTCGATTCCATAGTGTGGCCCTCCGTGGCCAAGTGGGATGCAGCACCCTCGTGCTCCGGTCCCACTGCTCTTCCGCCTGATGATGCTAATGCACACAAGAACAGGGAGACCACAAAAAGGGGGGGGGACGACAGAAGAAAGACATGTTGAGTGCATGCATTACCGCTACCTTTGGCGGACACGACAGACACAGAAGCCCCCTGCACTACACCGGGCTCTTGGGCTCCACTGTTTCCTTGGAAATGGACTACTAGGCTATGGACGACATCTGCACACAGGGATGACACAGGGGCATGACTAGGTGTACTTGGCACTCTACAGAGGTGCGGTGGGGTGCCACATGGCCTGCCTTACGGAGGGACCTTGCCTACGGAACTCGCCCTGGCCTAGGAATACCCACAGCCCACCTCCACCACCCAGACACCTCCACTGCACACAAAATCAGCAATATGCGAGTGTACTCACCCCCTTGTGGCTGCTGTGATGCTCTCAAGCGCCCATCCAACTCCGGGTATGCCACCGCCAGGATCCTGAACATCAGGGGGGGTCATGGTGCGACGGGCACCCCTCCCACGTTGAGAGGCCATCCCCAGCTGAGCCTCCGCCGTCTTCTTGCTCCAGCGGCGAATGTCCTCCCATCTTTTCCGGCAGTGGGTGCTCCGTCTGTGGTAGACCCCCAGGGTCCGGACTTCCTTGGCGATGGCACGCCAAATGTGTTTTTTATGGTGGGTGCTGACCTACATGATTTGTACAGGGGGAATAGAAAGTTATTACCAACTGCACCGTCAAAGTGATTTGCCCCCATCCCTACCCTTGCCATGTGGCACATGCATTCACCGTCGTTTCATGCACACCGCACTCTCCTCCCTTCCTTATTACATCCGCCCCTCTCCACACAGGCATAGCCCATACAGCATGCTCCCAGTGTACTTACCTGTGTGTCTGGAGGACCGTAGAGTAGCGTGTACTGGGGGAGGACCCCGTCCGCGAGTTTCTCCAACTCCTCCGATGTGAAGGCAGGGGCCCTTTCCCCAGACACTCGAGTCATTGTCTTTTCCAGACCGAGGTCACAGCAGCACTTGCAGTGTAGGTCCTCTCCTGTCAAAGATCAGGTATCGAGTGATTGAACAGATAGAAAATGGTGGTCACGTCCGCGGCGGTGCGTACCGTCACCGCCGGCTTACATCGTCATTGGCTCCTGGGACACATAGGGTCCAATGTTAACCAATGCAGCATTGCGCCGCAGTCTTCGACCGCCTACCGCGACGGTGTACAACGCCAGCGCAGTTACCTCACATCCCATTGTCCTACTTTACAGGTCAGACAGCCGCCATTTCAGGGGCACACATGCCTACAATTTCAACTGCGTCACACATACCTAGGCCTAGACTCAAGACACATACAGGCCACTTTTTAGATTATGAATGGTGTTCTGTGTATGCTGTGGGTACGAACCTCTGAGTTGTTTAACTCTGTGTTCTCTGTTGTCCTTCATAGGCACCATCCGCTGGGACATGTGAGGAGACGGCGGCATCCTCCGGTGTACCGACCGTTGGTGGACCTGTCGACAATGGAGGAAAGACATGTGATAATCACATACAGGCTTGACCGTGTCACAATCCAGGAACTGTGTACCCATTTGGAGCCAGACCTGATGTCAGCTATCCGCCATCCCACAGGAATCCCCCCTCAAGTGCAGGTGCTGTCAGTGCTCCAGTTCCTTGCAAGTGGGTCATTTCAAACAACAGTGGCCATAGCATCAGGGATGTCCAGGCCTATGTTTTCCAACGTGTTGTCCAGAGTGTTGTCTGCCCTGCTGAAACACATGCGGAGCTACATCGTTTTCCCTCAGGTGGAGGATTTGCCTACAGTGAAAGGTGGTTTCTATGCCCTGGGAAATATCCCCAACATCATAGGTGCCATTGATGGGACACATGTGGCTTTGGTACCCTCCCCCACAGGAGTGAACAGGTGTACAGAAATCGGAAGAGTTATCATTCCATGAATGTACAGATGGTATGTTTGGCCTCAATATTTGAGGGGGTAGCAATGTCCATGGCAGAGTCCAGTCTATTAGTCTCACAGGTGCATTGGGCATAGGAAGTGGAGCTGGGGCAGTTTAAGGATGGACAGGGTGACAAAGTGGGACAGTAGGATGACAATCAGGGTGGTCTCATTTCTTGGCGGGGGTCTTGGCATCGTTCTCTGTCTTGTTCCTGGATCTCAGGGACCGTTTGCGAGGTGGTTCTCCCTCTGCTGGGGGTGGGGTGCTGGTGTGGTGGTCCTGTGGCGAGGCGTCCTGTCCACTAGCACCGGCGGAGGTGGTGGGCAGTTCATCGTCCATGCTAGTGTCAGGGGCCCCTTGTAGTGCCACAGTGTCCCTCCTGGTGTTGAGTACTTCCTTCAGCACCCCTACGATGGTGCCCAGGGTGGAATTGATGGTTCTGAGTTCCTCCCTGATGCCCATATACTGTTCCTCCTTCAGGCGCTGGGTCTCCTGAAACTTGGGCAGTACTGTTGCCATCATCTCCTGGGAGTGGTGGCAGGCTCCCATGATGGGGGAGAGGGCCTTGTGGAGAGTGGGTTCCCTGGGCCTGTCCGCCCCCTGTCGCACAGCAGCCCTCCCAGTTCCCCTGTGTTCCTGGGCCTCCGTCCCCTGGACCGTGTGCCCACTACCACTGACCCCAGGTCCCTGTTGTTGTTGGGGTGGTGGGTTAGCCTGGGTTCCCTGTAGTGGTGGACACACAGCTGATTGACGTGTCCTGGGGACGGAGGTATGGGCCCGGTGGGTGCTGTGCTGTGCTGTGTTTCCAGAGGGGGGAAGGTCTGTGGTTGCCTGTGACTGGGTGAGGGGAACCGACTGTCCCGCGGTCCCCGATGGGCCGGGCTGGTCATCTAGATCCAGTTGGACAGAGGTGCTGTCATCACTGTGGGCTCTTCTGTTGGTGGTGTGGACACGTGTGGACCCTCCTGTCCGGTGACGCTGGGTAGGGGTCCTGAAGGGGTATAAACAGATGGTTATTACATCTGTGTGTGTCATGGTGTGCAATGGGTGGGTGACTGTGTACCCCATTGCTTGCATTCCTGTGTGGGACCTTGTGTGATGGTGGTTTAGGGGGGTGTATGGGTATTGCAGTGGGCATGCTTTAGTGATGGGCGTCCATGCTTTTTTGTTGCATGCAGGGCTTGGGTTTGGGATGGGTGGGTTGTGACGGTGGGGCATATGTGAGGAGTTAGAGTGATGGGGTGAGGGTGAGGGTGGGGGTATGTCCTGCATGCAGGTAGGGTGGGGGATGTATTAGTTACGATTTGACTTACCATAGTCCATTCCTCCACCTACTCCTGCAAGGCCCTCAGGATGCAGAATCGCCAAGACCTGCTCCTCCCATGTTGTTAGTTGTGGGGGAGGAGGTGGGGGTCCACCACCAGTCCGCTGAACCGCCAGGTGGTGTCTTGAGACCACGGAATGCACCTTCCCCCGTAGGTCGTTCTACCTCTTCCTGATGTCATCCCGATTTCTTGGGTGCTGTCCCACTGCGTTGACCCTGTCCACTATTCTTCACCATAGCTCCATCTTCCTTGCAATTGGGGTGTGCTGCACCTGTTATCCGAATAGCTGTGGCTCTACCCAGACGATTTCCTCCACCATGACCCTGAGCTCCTCCTCAGAGAACCTGGGGTGTCTTTGCCGTGCCATGGGGTGGTGTAGGTGATGTGTGGGGTGGTGTGTGGGGTGATAAGTGTGATGATATTTAGTGGTGTGTAGTGTGCGGTGCGTGGGTGATGGTGTTGTGTGCCTGTAGATGATAGTGTCGTTGATGGTGGTGTCTCTCTCTGGCCTTCGTTCTTGATTTTTTGTCGTAAGGGTTTGTGGGTGATGTGGGTGTGTGTTTTATATTGTATTGGGTGTGTGTGAGTGATGTGTAGATGTGTATCAGGTGTGTGTATTTCGAATTGTCCAATGTGGATGTGTTTTGTACATGTGTGTGTATTTTGAGACGGTGGTGTGTACCGCCAATGGAATACCAATGGAATACCGCGGTTGAAAGACCACCGTGTGGATTCGTGTGTCGTGATAGTGTTGGCGTATTCCTGTTGGCGTGATGGTGGAGGTTTTGTTTTCGTCAGTTTATCACTGACCTTTGGTGTGGCGGACTTGTGTGGGTGTCTGACTTTTGGCGGATTCGGAGCTGTGGGTCATAATAGCTGTGGCAGATTTCCGCAACCGCGACGGTGTGTTGGCGGTCTTCTGCACGGCGGTAAGCGGCTTTTACCACCAATGTTGTAATGAGGGCCATAGTCATTTAACTGTTTGTACTGCTCAGATGTTGCAACATATAATAGGTTGCATTCCAACGTGTTGGCACGTCCTGTATCAGGACTTTAACTGGTACTCTATTATCACACTGAATAATCTGCAACTGTTTCCAGGCCTTCAAAGAATGGCTGAAATGAGTGCAGATGTGTCTTCAGGTGGTCAGTGTCTAGCTAACTATGTCTTCTTTTTTAAGTACACCTTGCACAACCAGGTTGTGGCATGGCAAACAAAGAACACAGGACCCTGTAATAGCCACTGTCTGCCAAGGCCTTGAATATGTTACTGCCATTGTCCATCGCAACATATCCAATGCGAAGACCTCTGGGTCACAGCCATTTCAACACCTTGCTATTAAATTCCTCAAAGATGTTTGCAGCTGTGTGTGATTTCTCCATAGCGAACATGGCTACTGTTGCATGTCGCCGAACGCTGTTAACAATTTCGTCAGGGGCAAGAACTGTAGATAGCTTTTGCTTTACCCCTGGAGAAGAGACCCAGTGTGCAGTGATGTAATCTGTTGCCTGATAACTGGTCCACATGTCTGTCATCAGGTGGACAGTGTGCACAACACTTTGCTGCAAAGCTTCTCCAACCAATTGAAGCACACCGTGATGCAGCGCTGGAGGAGTAACTCTGGCAAAATAGGTCCGGCTTAGAACCTTTCAGGCAGAGGGCTGCCACAAACTCTAAGAATCCCACTCCGTCCACAAAAGAAAAAGGGAGCAGATCCAGCGCTAACATTTTTTGCTAGCTTCCCATTGTACAAACATGCCATTGGGTGGTTGCGGTCGTAAGGCCCCTGCTGCCTAAACATGCTCGTAATTGTAGCCTGGATTTTCTTCTTTTGTGCAGCCACTAACACAGGTGACGTTTGAGATGTAGGTGGTGGTAGATTCAATGCCCATTGTGGTGGTGAAGTCACCATATGCTGTGGTGTCTCCATCTGACTCTTCCTGTGCCGTTGTGAGGTCACTGAGACAGGTGATTCTGGCACAGTGCTGGGGACAGGGCTGCTTTGCATGAGGAAGTCACCTTCCTCGCCTTCCACCGTGATTTGACCAGTTGTAGGTGATGTTTCCTGGCTCTCCTCACCTTCTAAAAAACATGGGTTTTTGCTCAGCAGGATCCTCAACCTCCTGTTCTGTTTCAACTTCAAGAAGATCTGACTGCGGCTGCTGTCCATTCTGCTTTGTTTCCTGAATCCAATTCAACATCACTGCTCGTCGGTGTCACTATGGTTACAGTGGCTAACTCTCTCACACACAGACATGATCTTGAGCTTGGGTTGGTGCTGTTGATGCGGAGTGCTGCTTCCAGGTTCTTCCCCGGAGGCCAGTGTGGCAGGCACTCATCTCACGAAAAAGGTTGCAGTTGGAACACCACTGGTGGTAAACTGCTTCATCTCACTGATCACTTTCATTGGAGCAACGATCTTTGGGGCCAGCTTAAGCTCTAGGTTGGCAGTGGCACTAAGATGCACAAGTGAAAGAGTTTGGTGCTTGGGGACCAAAGTAAGGCCTTCTCTTTAACAGTACTGCGGGTGATGTCGGGTCTCTTCGCTTGTGCACCTAAAAACAACCAAGCAAGAAAAACATGTAGTTAGTGAAACGTGCCATTGTTGCAGGTTGAAAATAGTACACAGAAATGCAATCTTAGTGTGGTTGGTTACTTATGTGATGCACCTATTAAATCAAACATTGTAAAAGCAAACCACACCCCCACTCCATAAAAAATTACATTTCAAATCAGACAGCACACCAGGCTGAACTTCCTCTTTGCTTTGTCTCCATCTGTTTTAAAGGAGATACCTCGGGTAGTCAGACACAGGTGCATGGGTAAATGGACTAGTCCTTTAAATAACCTATGGCAACAAGGTGGCCCAGGGGAAATGAAATAATCATTAACAAAATGAGTTATGCTTTTGGTTTGTCTGCCATGCCCCTTAGCCAGGGTATCCTGGAAGAAATGGAAATACACCTAAGAAACTGAATGCTGTAGTGCAGCTGTGCATCTTTGGTGGGTAAATGGAAGAATGGAATGGATCGGATGGATGTGGATAGATGGAGAAATACAAAATGCTGAATAAAATAAAAAAGTAAAGAAAAATGAAAAGAAAAATATATAAAAATAACAACAAAGAAGAAATTAAAAATAAAAATAGAATGAAAAAGTAAAAAGGTATTTTAAAAAGCTAAAATATAAAATAAATAAAAAATGAAATAAAAAATGACATAAAAATTTAAATTAAAAATAAAAATGTAAAAATTAGAAGAAAAAATGAAAAAACATCAAAAACAAAGAATCAATATTTATGATATTTGTTTGTAAGCCTATGTCAAATACATACTGGCTGCATGCACAAAATGGCTACCAGCCAGCCATATGGTCAAACAACAAGTTGCAACAACAAGGAGGAAGCATGGAGAACAAATAACACATGCAAGCCTATAGCAAGAGACACTGGCTGGATGGACAAAATGGCTGCCAGCCAGCCACATGGTTAAACAACAACAACAAGGAGCAAGGAGGCATGGCAAACAAAGAACACATGCAAGCCTATGGCAAAGGGAGGGACACGGGCTGCATGCCCAAAATGGCTACCAGCCACATGATCAAACAACAACAGCAAGGAGGCATGGCAAACGAAGAACACATGCAGCCTATGGCAAAGGGACACTGGCTGCATGCACAAAATGGCTTCCAGTCACATCGTCAAACAACAACAAGGAGCAAGGAGAACAAAAATTAACATATACAAGCCTATGGCAAAGGGACACTGGCTGCATGCACAAAATTGCTGCCAGCCACATGATCAAATAACAAGGAGCATGGAGGCATGATAAACAAAGAACACATGCAAGCCTATTGCAAGGGACACTGGCTGGATGGACAAAATGGCTGCCAGCCAGCCACACAGTCAAACAACAACAACAAGGAGCAAGGAGGCATGGCAAACAAAGAACACATGCCAGCCTATGGCAAGAGACACTGACTGGATGGACAAAATGGCTGCCAGCCAGCCACAGGGCCAAACAACAACAACAAGAAGCAAGGAGGTATGGCAAACAAAGAACAGATGCAAGCCCATGGCAAAGGGAGGGACACTGGCTGCATGCACGAAATGCCTGCTAGCCACTTGATCAAACAAAAACAATATGGAGCAAAGAGGCATGGAAACAAAGAATACATGCAAGCCTATGACAAAGGGACACTGGCTGCATGCACAAACTGGCTGCCAGATACATAGTCAAACAACAACAAGGAGCAAGAAGAACAAAGAAGAACACATGCAAACCTACGGCCAAGGGACACTGGCTGCATGCACAAAATGGCTGCCAGCCACATGCTCAAACAACATCCTCCAATGCCAACAAATATTATTACCCCACAATATATACACTTTTTGAAAAAAATGAATTGCAAACAAAAGCCAAGATTTAAAATGTAATCCATCCCTTCCCTAAATGAAGTTTTAAAAACATGTACCACTGAAACATTTATTTCATGCACTGATGACTACTAGTACTGGGCCGACTGGCTAAATGGCCCTTTGAAAATCTAGGCCACATACTAAAATAATATTGCAAATGTTACAAACATGTAGAAAAGGTACTGAGGTATGCAACAATTCTCCTTTACAAAAGGTGAAAAATCTGTGAAATGACAAATAAATAATATCTAGGCCCAAACTTAAACTCCAGCCAACACTATAAAATGCAAAAATCAAATGAAAGTAAAAAGAAATACTGGTGCATACCCAAGCAAACAAACACAACACCCTTATGCAATATTTTTTTACTTACTTGTGTGATTCAACAAAATCAAGATCCTTTTCCAAAGGTATATCCAGAAGACAAAGAGAGTGATCATTCTGCCTTGAAATCCAAATGAAAAGTGATCAGGAGATGGACAAAGCAATGGGAGAAGCCTGCTGGCCAGGAACAGGAACTTGGAGTCTCTGACATACTTCCTTCCTGTTTGAAAAACAAAAGGCTTCTCAATCTGTAAAACAATTTGCAGGGTCCAATGGAGAAGAAAATCTAGTCACAATCTCTTTTTGACTAGATTTAGTCGCTTTGGAGTTGAAATCTACTTCAGAAGTGACTTCGCGCTCACCTGCTGCCCTGTTTTGCCTGCTGGCGCAGTTGTGAGCAACACGAGAGAATGAGAAGTCATGCACGCTTGCTAATGGCATGGGAGTATTGCAGCACTCAGGAGAGAGCGCTCAAACTCAGTCTTGCAAGTGTGAACAAACTCCACTCAACGCCAGAGTGTGGAAGTTGGGAACTCTGCATGGCACAAAATGCCTAGATTCCACTAACTCTGCTGGTGGAGCAGAGTTCTATACCCAGGCCTAGAGAAAACTGAATGCAAAGCATTATTCTCAGTGGCAAAATGGAGAGAGAAGGAAGTATTCATCCAGCACATAACAGCACAACTTGTATCAAAGAAAAGTGGGCTCAAATACTCCGAGCTTCACCACTTGACTAAACTGTCCAATACTGCACAAATCAGTGTTCTGTTATGCCTCATTTTAATTGAGCATTAAATCTGAGACCAACGTAAAGAATCCAGTTCAAGATGCCAGCTATATAAACCCAACATTGACGTAAGGTTTACATAAACATTTATTAATGTTGCTCCACATGCAACAATATTGGCCATTTTCAGAAAATGGGTTATTGATTGTGGAAGGTGCACTGTTACAAACCCTTAAACACACCATGGCCAGGTCTTCACACAAATCTCAGAAAAAAACCTAGTGGCTACAGAGCAGCAGGTAATCACCCAGACGTGTGTTAAGCACAAGCAGAACCAACAATTTTAAAGTCAAGAAAATTGCTTTTAATTATTTTTCTCATTTTTCCCCATATGAAGATAAGAAATAAATATTTTAATTGAACCTAGTTGCAACAGTTTTTAGGGCATCAGTCATTGGTAGGGGACCTTTTTCAAAAATATAGGGTGTCACTTTATGACACAATAAACTCTCTGGCCTGTAGGATTACAAGGCACACCTTAGGGGTGACAATAATATATACAAATATGTTTTCTTACATGCCCAAGACACTTTTATTTTCCATGTGTTACTGCAGTGCTTTTAAACTGTAGTCCAACCAGAGTAAATGTTGCTCATGGAAACCATGTACTTTTCCACACCACTACTGCGATGTCTGCTCCATCTTCCATAGCCTTACAGGGAAGGTAAATTGACTAAATTGGTGAAAACAGTATTACCCATGCCATTTTAGGTCCAGAGCATACATTCTATGGCTGCAGAATAGAAATGTCACAGGGCACAAACTTCTAACAACACACAAACATTGGGTCCAGAAAAGGTGAAAGAAATCAGGAAAATGCAGATTTCCTCCACTTTGCCACAGTCAAATACAGAATGGCTTTTACAAATTCACTTCCTCTGGTTGGTTCAGAGCTCGATTGTTAGGGCTTTGGCAATGGGGTAAAGTTCATGTTTAAAAACTCTTACTTTGAAAATATGGCCCTGTGGTGGTACTGTGTAATGTATTAAAGTGAAACAAGCACTAAAGAAAACAATATTTTTAATCTGAAAGAGTGTTTAACATATTTTTACAAAATGTTTGCTGTTTCATTTACATGCTGAATCTTTTTATTTTATGGATTAGCTTTTGCATTGGCTATTACTATCAAGCAAGACCCCTGGCTCAGCTCCAGCTTAGCCCTCTCTGCGGATTTCCTGGCTCACCTAACTCTTCTACCTAGAAATAATCTATCTAACAATTGTTCAATATAATATCTAGTTACTGTTCCTCCCAGAACCTATGTCATTTTATAGTAAGGAACAATCATCAGACTGTGCAGGTCATGTTCCATCCAGCTAAATACTGGATCATGAACACAATATTGTGGTAAAAAATATCATTGACAAAAACATGGTGCCAAAAATATCATTTACCACAGTATTGTGTTCCTATACTTTTAATGGTAAGTACAAAGATATAAAAAAATATTGTTGACACTATTATCATCCCAAAACATAAAAAAATACAGTTATATTTATATATATCAAACAAAGAAAGAGCTGCACTCCAAGAGGCTCCATTCCATAAAATGTATTTATTTGTCATCATCAATCCATCAAAATCCCACTACGCAGTTTGACATCTGTCTTTCTTGGGTGGTTTGGATCATAGTTGTCTATGATAGCTCCTAATTTGCTCTTTATATACCCTAAAGCATTCTGGGAATTCCAATTACATAGTTCACCTGGGAATCATTATTCATGCTGTGCAACTTTAAGTCTGTTTATGTGCAGTTCTTCATTGCAATTATTTGACACAATTTCAATATACAGCAGTTCGCATATATACACCATAAAACAGCTATAATCCCACAGCTTTAAAGTACCTAAACCCAGTCTCATTTTAAACCGATGACACGTTGCTACTATCCATCCAATCACTAATAATACTGAGGCATTCTGGAGATTGTAGTTCAATATACAGCTCACCTGGCAACCGTTTTCAAAACCATGGCACTGTTATACAATTATGCAGCAATCTGTAAATTGTTCCATTAAATTAAATCAGCCACCTTCTCACAGTCACCCAGTATTAAAAATGTTATAATCCCAGTTTGAGGAGCGCTCTATGGCACAGATGATAAATGTTGCATCATGCCTCCGGGCCCTTTAAACGCTGACTAAGTATTCCATTAAAGGGCTGCATCAGTATTGATAGTTAAAACTGTCACATCAAACATCGGGTGGCGTATGGTGATTATGAAGTCTGACTCAGTAGTCATATAATCTTCAATAATGTATACACACACCGGAGATAAGTATCCCCTTGCCAACTCCTAAACAATGCACAGTACATCCTTCCCAATACCAGGCGCTCTCCGCTATAGTTAGGTTCCCAAAACAACGTGGTCCAAAAGCAGAGGCGCCTGACTGCTGGTGCAAGCATCAGGGTAAAGACCACATCCCCTATTTATAACAAACAAAGAAAGAGCTGCACTCCCGGAGGCTCCATTCCATAAATTTCATTTTTTCGTCATCATCAATCCATCAAAATCCCACGTCGCGTTTCGACTTACGTCTTTCTCAAATGGTCAGCAAACAAACACCTCCTACAACCACAACCTCTTCCTCCACTCCCAAGCCCCCTCCAGCTGCCCGTCCCAGTGTCTCCAAGAAACTTTTCCTGTCCAACCTTGACCTCTTTCCCACACCTCCCCCACCCTGTCCCTCTCCTAGGTCCCAAACTAGCTCAGTGGGAATGGTTGTCTGGGTCTGGGGTTATCCCTACAGGTTAGTGTGTGTCTAACAGTTGTCCCTCGCCATTTGCAGGTGACTCTGGTTACCCCAACCTGTCATGGCTACTGACCGCAGTGAGGAATCCCAGGACAAGGGCTGAGGAACGCTACAATGAGGCCCATGGGCGAACTAGGAGGGTGATCGAGCGGACCTTCGGCCTCCTGAAGGCCAGGTTCCAGTGCCTCCATATGACAGGTGGATCCCTATTCTACTCACCAAAGAAGGTGTGCCAGATCATCGTGGCCTGCTGTATGCTTCACAACTTGGCTTTGCGACGACAGGTGCCTTTTCTGCAGGAGGATGGTCCAGATGGCGGTGTTGTTGCAGCTGTGGAGCCTGTGGACAGTAAAGACGAGGAAGCAGAAGAAGAAGACATGGACAACAGGGACTCAGTGATCCAGCAATATTTCCAGTGAAACACAGGTAAGAATATTAACCGGCCTACTACATGTACTTAAACACTACTACCTCTCTACTCTCTGTCATTTTCACCGAGTGTATGGTCACTGAGTTGCCACTTTCCCTTACGATTTCACAGATGTGGGTCCCACTGTGTGACATCTGCTTTGATTCCTCATGGACTAGAGCTGTGTGACATAGGTATGTTGACATTACAAATGAAAGAGCTTTTGGCACAGTAATTGCTAATACAGTATTCCGAAATCACAGGCTGACTCCAGATTGTTTTGTGCTTTAAGGGTGTTTATTTTAGTGCTCAAAATTGGTGGGGGTAGCAAAATGGTGAGGGGTGATGGCGGAGGAATGTCCATGGCAGAGTCCAGTCTATTAGTCTCACAGGTGCATTGCCCAAATTGGCATTGGAAGTGCAGCTGGGGTAGTTTAAGGATGGACAGGGTGACACAGTGGAACAGTAGGATGACAATCAGGGTGGTCTCATTTCTTGGCGGGGGTCTTGGCATCGTTCTCTGTCTTTGTCCTGGATCTCAGGGACCGCCTGCGGGGTGATTCTCCCTCTACAGGGGGTGGGGTGCTGGTGTGGTGGTCCTGTGGCAGTGCCTCCTGTCCACTAGCACCGGCAGAGGTAGTGGGCAGTTCATCGTCCAGGCTAGTGTCAGGGGCCCCTTGGAGTGCCACAGTGTCCCACCTGGTGTTGAATACTTCCTTCAGCACCCCTACGATGGTGCCCAGGGTGGAATTGATGGATCTGAGTTCCTCCCTAAAGCCCAAATATTTTTCCTCCTGCAGGCGCTGGGTCTCCTGAATCTTGGCCAGTACTGTTGCCATCATCTCCTGGGAGTGGTGGTATGCTCCCATGATGTTGGAGAGGGCCTTGTGGAGAGTGGGTTCCCTTGGCCTGTCCACCCCCTGTCGCACAGCAGCCTTCCCAGTTCCCCTGTGTTCCTGGGCCTCCGTCCCCTGGACCGTGTCCCACTACCACTGCCCCCAGGTCCCTGTTGTTGTTGGGGTTGTGGGTTAGCCTGGGTTCCCTGTAGTGGTGGACACACTGCTGATTGACGTGTCCTGAAGACGGAGGTATGGGGCCGCTGGGTGGGTGCTGTGTTAGTGTTTCCAGAGGGGGGAAGCTCTGTGGTGGCCTGTGACTGGGTGAGGGGAACCGACTGTCCCGAGGTCCCCGATGGGCCGGGCTGGTCATCTAGATCCAGTTGGACAGAGGTGCTGTCATCACTGTGGGCCTCTTCTGTTGGTGGTGTGGATATGTGTGGACCCTTCTGTCCGGTGACGTTGGGTAGGTATCCTGCAGGGGTATAAAAGGATGTTTATTACATCTGTGTGTGTCATGGTGTGCAATGGGTGGGTGACTGTGTACCCCAGTGCTTGCATTCCTGTGTGGGACCTTGTGTGATGATGGTTTAGGGGGGTGTATGGGTATGTGCAGTGGCCATGCTTTATTGATTGGTGTCCGTGCTTTGTTGTTGCATGCAGGGCTTGGTGTTAGGATGTGTGGTTTGTGATAGTGGGACATTTGTGAGGAGTTAGAGTGATGGGGGTGAGGGTGGGGGTATGTGCTGGCATGCAGGTAGGGTGGGGGATGTAATAGTTAAGATTTGACTTACCAGAGTCCATTCCTCCAGCTACTCCTGCGAGGCCCTCAGGATGCAGAATCGGCAAGACTTGCTCCTCCCATGTTGTCAGTTGTGGGGGAGGAGGTGGGGGTCTGCCGCCAGTCCGCTGAACCGCAAGGTGGTGTCTTGAGACCACGGAACGCACCTTCCCCCGTAGGTCGTTCCACCTCTTCCTGATGTCCTCCCGATTTCTTGGGTGCTGTCCCACTGTGTTGACCCTGTCCACTATTCTTCACCATAGCTCCATCTTCCTTGCAATTGAGGTGTGCTGCACCTGTGATCCGAATAGCTGTGGCTCCATCCGGACGATTTCCTCCACCATGACCCTGAGCTCCTCCTCCGAGAACCTGGGGTGTCTTTGCTGTGCCATGGGGTGGTGTAGGTGATGTGTGGGGTGGTGTGGTGTGTGGGGTGATAAGTGTGCTGGTATGTAGTGGTGTGTAGTGTGAGGCGCGTGTTGATGGTGGTGTCTCTCTCTGGCCTTCGTTCGTGATTTTTGGTAGTAAGGGTCTGTGGGTGCTGTGGGTGTGTGTTTTAAATTGTATTGGGTGTGTGTGAGTGGTGTGTTTATGTGTATCAGGTGTGTGTATTTCGAATTGTCCAATGTGGTAGTGTTTTGTAAGAGTGTGTGTATTTTGAGCGCCGCGGTGTGTACTGCCAATGGAATACCACAGTTGAAAGACCGCCGTGTGGATTTGTGTGTCGTGATAGTGTGGGTGTATTTCTGTTGGCGTGATGGTGGAGGTTTTGTTTTCGCCAGTTTATCACTGACCTTTGGTGTGGCGGACTTGTGTGGGTGTCTGAATTTTGGTGGATTCCGTGCTGTGGGTCATAATAGCTGTGGCGGTTTTCCGCTGCGGTGTGTTGGCGGTCTTCTGCACGGCGGAAAGCGGCTTTTACCGCCAATGTTGTAATGACCGCCATTGTATTCCTAGATGTAGAGGTAGTGGTTTTAGACAACAAAATTACATCTACATTTCACCACAAACCTATTGCGGGCAAAAGTCCATTACATGCTCACAGTAGCCATCCCAACCGTTTCAAATGGAGCTTCCCATATGGGGACATAGAAATTGCAGTGATGACGCAGCATTTTTTGCCCAACAGGGATAGCCTCAATGGGTACTGGACAAAGCGAGTGAAAAAATATACTTACATACCTGCAATGAGATCCTTTTTAGTTGCGGCCATCCACATGAAGGGTTGGGAGACATAGAGGATAGGGATGTGAGATTGATCATAACATATAATGTCAAGGCCAAGGATGAAAATGTGGCAGTAGACCTATGATCACTTACTGTAAAGGCAAATTCCTTAGAGATCTACTTGACAGGACCAGCATTGAAGCAAAGAATTACAGAGAAAGTGCCCTAGACAAAGTTATACCTCGCTTTTTCATTTGTGACAAATGTAAGGCATGTGAAAACTCATCTAACACTAAAGAAATTTCCATCCCAGGTAAGAAAACAATGAGACCCATCACTAAATGTATCACATGTAGTACAGCATTTGTGGTCTATATTCTTGAATGCCTTTGTGGCCTGTGGTATGTAGGCAGCACCATACATAATCTACAGAAGAGAATTTCGGGACATGCGAGAGCCATCATAAATGAGGACGAACGTTATCCTTTTACAAGACATTTTAAAACACATCATTTCAGTGACAGGAGCTTGTTGAGATATATTGTTGTTGATCATGTTGCAGTAGATCCCAGAGGTGGGGATTGTACCTTAGCGCCTAGGAAGCTGGAATCCAGATTCATCATACTATTTAACACCAATGTCCCATGGGGTCTAAACTCTGATGAAGAGTTATATGTTCATTTGGATTAGTTACGTAATTGGGTGTCTGACAGTAATGAGCGTGGAGTGCTGAACCATACGATATTTTAATTAGCAGTTGATTATGTCATTTCTGCGGAAACGTGTAACCTGTTTTATCCTCTGTTTCATTTCAGGGAGGAGAGGAAGGGACTCTCGCCTGGCATGCTGGGTATGAGAGGAGGCCCCATCTGGGGCACGCTACCCTTTTCTTCTGGCAAACACATGGGGACTTGGGTTATTATTTAATTTTTCTGTTCAGAGAGGGAACCTTTTAGTAAAGCATATCTTTCATGGCAGATAGGGCTCAGCTTTCCCCAGCCCTTGATTGTATGTCATGCTTATACTGATCAGATTCATGGTTTTCCTTGCTAACTTGAGCCTAATTCTGCTTTGTTTTATTGTATTTGGATTTTGACACAATGGAGTAATACCATGTTTTGATTTTATCAATAATTTGTAAGCACCATTAATGGCCAAACATTGGAGTTCGGAGTACCGTTTTGATACAGTGATCCTCCATATTGGCAAGAGTCACTCCTGTCTTACAGGTATTCTGATCTGCTCACTGTAGCACTGTAGTATCCATATCATATTGATAGTTTATGGTCCATGTCACCCATGTATAGGATGTTTGATAGCTGTTCTTGTAATTGGATTTACTTACTGGAGCAACAGTAAGTATATGATACTTGTTACCCTATATAGATGATACCGAACAGCTGATACTAATAGAACAGGGATACATACACAAGAGGACGTGAAGCACCATCAATGTGAGCTCTTTGAGTAATGGCAGTTGTCTATTATACAGTGTGTCTCGTTGTATGACAAGAGACTTGCATTTGACTGGGATTATGATATTAATTCAGCCAGAGCCCTTGCACTGAATGTGAACCTGATGCAATACTTGCAACATTTATTATTTCAGTGCATTATACACCATTTTCTCAATAATAAATTTGACTAAGTATTAATTATGTTTGTTTATTTTTGGCAACAACTTTATGATGCAATGTTAATCCAGCCAGATCCCTTTCACTGAATATGAAAGAGATGCGATATTTTACAGGACAGTATGCATTAGCCACTCTTTAACCCCTTGACGGCAATGGAAATAATGGTTACGTCCATGGCTGCGCCTCTCAGGCGCCATGGACATAACCATTTCCTCCATTTACCGGCCCTCATCGGAAGCGCTAGCGCTCCCCTGAGGGCAGCCCCCTCAGGTCAGAGCTGGAAGAGGAATCACTTCCCCTTCCACCCCACCCCCATGACATCAGCGCGTGATTGCGCGCTGACATCATGAAAAGGTGAAAAGACGCGCTGGAAGCCATTTGCTTCCAGCGTGTCTTCAGGGAAGGAGGTAAGTTTTACCTCCGGGCGGGGGGGAATCCCTCTGAAAGAGGCATTGAGGGAAAAGAAAGGGTTTTCCCTTCCCTCAATGTCTCTTTGAGCATTCCTGCTGCCCGATCACAATGCGATCGGGCAGCAGGAATGCCCATTAGACATCAGGGAATTACTGTGTGTGTGTGTGTGTGTGTGTGTGTGCGTGTCTTGTTATTACGTGGGAGAGCGAGCCCTTGGGCAAGGGTCGTTCTCCTTTTGGGGGCAATGTATTTTATGCCATTTCTGCCACCCTTGGGGGCAGATTGGCCTTATTTTTAGGCTGAACAAGCCACTAGAAATCAGGGATTGTTTTTTGTTCCTCATTTTTTTGTGTTGGGGGTGGCCCCTTGGGCAAGGGTTGCCCCCAAGGGCCCAAAAGCACTATTGGACAGTTCTGCCCCCTTGGTGACTGATGGGCCTATAATCCACCTAGCCCCAGGGATCATGTGTGTGTGTGCTTTGTGTGGGGGGTGGCCCCTTGGGCAAGGGTCAGCCCCCCAAAGGGGGCAATGTAATCTAGGCCATTTCTGCCCCCCTTAGGGGCAGATTGGCCCATTTTTTGTAGGTCCTTCTGCCCCCAGGGGGCAGAAACAATGATGATGCATGGGTTTCTTTTTTCTTTCTTTTGTTTTTGTTTTTTGTGTTGGGGGTGCCCCCTTGGGCAAGGGTCGCCCCCAACGGCAAAAAGCACTATTGGGTAGTTCTGCCCTCCATGGGGGCAGAGCGGGCTAATTTTTTTAGGCCCATCTGCCCCCAAGGGGGGCAGAATCAACTTAGCAACAGGGATCATGTGTGTGCTTTGTGTTGGGGTGGCCCCTTGGGCAAGGGTCACCCCCAAGTGGAGCAATATAATCTATACCATTTCTGCCCCCTTTGGGGGCAGATTGGCTTTTTTTGTTAGTCCCGCCAGGGACTTTTTCTTTTTTCTTGCTTTTGTTTATTTTTTGTGTTGGGGGTGCCCCAAGGGCCAAAATGCACTATTGGGTAGTTCTGTCCCCCCTTGGGGGCAGATAGATCAGCCTATTTTGTTTTGTTTTAGGCCCATATGCCCGCAAGGGGGGCAGAATCCACTTAGCGCCAAGGATCATGTGTGTGTTTTGTGTTGGGGGTGGCCCCTTGGGAAAGGGTCGCCCCCTGAAAGGGAGCTATATATTATATGGCATTTCTGCTCCCCTTGGGGGCAGATTGGCCTATTTTTTTAGGCCCATCTGCCCCCAAGCAAAGAACACTAGACACAACAGAAAATATAAAAATGGTTGGTGGCGGGGTGTTTGTCAACTGGCGAAGTATTTGCATTCATGATAATAACAATTTGTTTCTTCTTTTTGTTCTAGTTCAAAGCTTTTGCTTCCTTTGCTGTGGCTTGTTGCAGTTCTGGCAGTGGTTGTCCTGCGGTTTTGCGTAGTTGCATGTTTTAGGTATGTAAAAAGGTTACACTTTGTTTGTTACTTATCTTACACAGTGCTGGTTGTAGGAAGGATCATGGCTAGCAATGGGATGTCTGTTCAGCAGGTTGTTGGTGTGCTTTTTCAGTCATCTTCTGACTATAATTATGAGACTGACTCTGCATCTGAGGCAGAGGAGGAAGTGCAAGATTCTGGAAGTGAATTTTCTGTCAGAGAGGAATCATCTGATGATGAAGCCACTGTCAGTGCTGATGAACGGCCTGTTTTAGAGGAGGACACTGATGTTCCAATGGTACAGCAGCCAGCAGCTGAAAGGCTTCCCATTGGAAGACCTGACACGTGGGTTACACCAAACATGGAGCAGCCACAGTTGCCTGCGTTTACTGGTTTCCCAGGGTGTCGAGTTAATACGGAAAACATTTTGCCTGTCAACTTTTTTGAGCTGTTTAAGGACAATATATTTTTGGAAGAGATTGTTGAGCAGACTAATTTGTATGCAGAGCAGTATTTGAGGGACAATGCTGCCAGACTTGGGCCACACTCTAGAGCTAGCCAGTGAATTCCCACAAATCTCGAAGAGTTGAAAAAGTTCCTGGGTTTAACTTTTTTGATGGGGCTGATGAGGAAGCCATCACTGTCTTCATATTGGTCTACTAGTCCCTTGATGGCAACTGCTATATTTCCTGAAATCATGAGTCGTAAGAGGTATGAGGTTCTTCTTCGGATGTTGTATTTTATAGATAGTGCTTTAGCCTTGCCACGAGATCACCCTGATTCTGACCGTCTTTTTAAGATTAGACCTGTCCTTGATCATTTGCTGGATCGGTTTTCAGAGATCTATGTTCCAGGCAAAGAAATATCTGTAGATGAGTCTTTGGTCCTGTTCAAGGGTCATTTGGTTTTTAGGCAGTACATTCCTAGCAAGAGGGAACAGTATGGAATTAAGATGTATATGCTGTCTGAAACTAGTACAGGATATGTTTATAATTTCCGGGTCTACACTGGTAGGGATTCCAATATTAACCCCGCTGGTTGTCCACCCACTTTTGGAGTTAGTGAGAAAATTGTGTGGGAACTTGGTAGACAACTGTGTAACAAAGGTCACCATTTATATGTAGATAACTTCTACACTGGAGTTCAGTTGTTCAAGGAGATTTTCAGAGTGGGCACTGCTGCTTGTGGCACAATCCGCCAAAGGCTATCCAAGAGAGCTTGTCTGTAAAAAACTTGAGAAGGGACAGTGCAGTGCCTTGCGGAATGATGAGCTGCTAGCTCTGAAATTTGTAGACAGGAGGGATGTGTACATGCTAACTACCATCCATGATGAGAGTACTTCACTTGTGGCTGTTTGGGGTCAAGGTGTTGAAGTGCGCAAACCTGTGTGCATTTTAGACTATAATAGGCACATGGGTGGTGTTGATAGAGTACATCAGCGGTTGGAACCTTACACTGCTGCTCGTAAGTCTTTTGTTTGGTACAAGAAATTAGCAGTTCACCTATTCCACTTGGCAACTTTTAATGCTTTTGTTGTGTTCAAGGATAGTTCTCCAGAGTCAAGGATGACATTTGTGAAATTTCAGGAGTCTACCATAGTGAGCCTTGTTGTGCTGGAACAGGCAAGAGTTCCTAGATAAGTAGTGGTGGAGGATGTGGCTAGATTGAAAGATTGTCTCTTTGCTGAGCACATTCCTCCCACGGCCCAAAAAAACTTTCCTTGTAAGAGATGTAGAGTCTGTGCTCAAAGAGGTGTCAGAAAGGAGACTAGGATGTACTGCCCTGATTGTCCTTCAAAGCCTGGGCTGTGGGTGGGTGGCTGTTTCAGGAACTACCACACACAGAAGAATTATTGGGAAATTTCATGAGCATAAACTGCTGTTTTATATTCTTATATGTTCACGCGGTGCCAGCCAAATGCCAGTCCACATACTCTCATCAGCTGGTGTGATTGCTGTATCAGGCATGTGGACGTATGAAAGTGATAGGCCCTTGAGTGGCGCTGTCTGTCAATGCGAGTGTTGTAATGTGCTAGGCCCGCGGCTGGCGCTGTGAATGGTCTTGTGCATGTCATGTATGAAAAGTGTGTGACTGGACTGTAAACCGGTTGGTGCCTTGACGCGGCTTTAAAGCTCACAAGCTCATTGTTTATTTTTTTGGGCCTTTCAGTTATTAACAGTGCATTTCATTTTTGAGAAATCTGTTGTTAATAAAATTTGTTCTACTGAACCATCACTCACCCTCGTGCCAAAACCAACCAGTATGTGTGGTAAAAATAACAAAACCTGCTCCACTGTAATCAGGCGTCGCAGCACAGCCGTAACATGCTAGGTGACTCGGGTGGGACCCTGATGATGAAGCATGCCACCAACTTGGTTGGTGGGTGAGGGGTCTTTTTAACATAACCTAAGTGTGTTTCTTTTCACAATTTTAGTGTTTGGAACATCACAAAAGTGCGTGAACACATAAAAATTATGTATTGCAAAACTACCTGTGTTTGGGGGGGCACCTATGTTTTTGGTCCCGAGTGCAGCCTTCATCTAGGGAAACCTACCAAACCCAGACATGTTTTAAAACTAGACACCCCAAGGAGTCCAGGGGGTGTGGCTTGCCTGGATCCCCAACATTTTCTTACCCAGACTCCTCTGCAAACCTCGAAATTTGCTCAAAAAAGCATATTTTCCTTACTTTGCTTTGTAGGATCACCACTCTGGCACAAATATCTTACCTCCCAGCATTTCCCTCAGTCTCCCAAGTAAAATGATACCTCACTTGTGTGGGTCCCCAAAGCAGAGTCAGCCTAAAAGATGTATAAAAGAAAAATATGTGTTTGTCAACTTGCTGTGCTAACCCCTCAATCTCTACAGGTTATTGTCATTTTTCTGTTGCAGGCACCTGGGCCACCCACACAAGTGAGGTATCCTTTTTATCGGAAGCGTTCGCGGAAAGCTGGGAGGAAGGACATTTGTGGCTCCTCTCAGATTCCAGAACTTTTTGTCACCGAAATGTGAGGAGAAAGTGTTTTTTTAGCCAAATGTTGAGGTTTGCAAAGGATTCTGGGTAACAGAACCTGGTGAGATCCCCACAAGTCACCCCATCTTGGATTCCTAGCCTAGTTTTAAAAAATGCACAGGTTTGGTAGGTTTTCCTAGGTGCCGGCTGAGCTAAAGGATAAAATTCACAGAAAGGCACTTTGCAAATAACACCTCTGTTTTCTTTGGGAAAATGTGATGTGTCCACGTTGTGTTTTGGGGCATTTCCTGTTGTGGGCACTATGCCTACCCACACATGTGAGGTATTCTTTTTATTGGGAGACTTGGGGAAATACTGGGTGGAAGGAAATTTGTGGCTCCTCTCAGATTCCAGAACTTTCTGTCACCGAAATGTGAGGAGAAAGTGTTTTTGTAGCAACATTTTGATTGACTCTGGGTAACAGAACCTGGTGAGAGCCCCACAAGTCACCCCATCTTGGATTGCCCTAGTTGTCTAGTTTTTAAAAATGCACAGGTTTGGTAGGTTTCCCTAAGTGCCGGCTGAGCTAGAGGCCAAAATCGACAGGTAGGCACTTTGCAAAAAACACCTCTGTTTTCTTTGGGGAAATTTGATGTGTCCACGTTGTGTTTTGGTGCATTTCCTGCCATGGGCACTATGCCTACCCACACAAGTGAGGTATCATTTTTAACGGGAGACTAGGGGTAACGCTGCGTGGAAGGAAATTTGTGGCTCCTCCCAGATTCCAGAACTTTCTGTCACTGAAATGTGAGGAGAAAGTGTTTGTTAATCAAATTTTGATATTTGCAAATGATTCTGGGTAACAAAACCTGGTGAGAGCCCCACAAGTCGCCCCATCTTGGATTCCCCTAGGTGTCTACTTTTAAAAAATGCACAGGTTTGGCAGGTTTCCCTAGGTGCAGGCTGAGCTAGAAGCCAAAATCTACAACTAGGCTCTTAATTTTTACATCAGATTTCAATGTAAAAATGTGATATGTCCATGTTGCGTTTCCTTTCGCGAGCATTAGGTCTACCCATGCAAGTGAGGTACCATTTTTATCGGAAGACATGCTGAAACATAGAATAGCAAAACAAGTGTCTTTCTCTCACTTTTGTCCTTCCAAATATAAGACATTGTGTAAAAAAGACGTCTAATTGAGAAATGCCCTGTAATTCACATGCTAGTATGGGCACCCCAGAATTCAGAGATGTGCAAATAACCACTGCGTCTCAACACATTATCTTGTGCCCATTTTGGAAATACAAAGGTTTTCTTGATACCTATTTTTTACTCTTTATATTTCAGCAAATGAATTGCTGTATACCCGGTAGAGAATGAAAACCCATTGCAAGGTGCAGCTCATTTATTGGCTCTGAGTACTTAGGGTTCTTAATGAACCTACAAGTCCTATATATCCCCGCAACCAGAAGACGTAACGGTATATTGCTTTAAAAAATCTGACATTGCAGGAAAAAGTTACAGAGTAAAACATTGAGACAAATGGCTGTTCTTTTCACCACAATTTCAAT